>NW_028077910.1:5176470-6490220 GCF_014824575.4 Sturnira hondurensis
GCNTATATATATATATATATATATATATATATATATATATATATATATAATCTCTGTGTGTGTGTATACACACACACACACACACACATACACACACACACACATACAGCACCCAGCAGAAGTAACACCTGCTTGAGCGTGGTTGGTAGGGTACGTGAATGGCTCACACAAGATGGACAGTAATTTGGACATTTTGCCTAAAACATCAGATGGTGTGCTTGAGTGTGATATTGTTATGTCACAGAATTACAGGTTTATGATTTTATAACAACAATTATGTTATTTGTGCCAGACCCTACACACACACAACTCTATAACTACTTATTGGACTGCTCCCCCTGAATATGCTACAGACATCCAACATTTCTCTCATTCAAAAGTAGCTTATTTTCAGCAGGTCCCCAACCTCTTTCTTACCTTTGATTCTATATTGTGGTAAATGGCACCATGCAAATCAATTACCCTGGAGGTGGTCCTTGCGACTCCCTCTTACCCACATGCCCTCTCTTTACATCGAGTTATTCATTAAATCCATTTATTGTTCTCTTGTAAATCTTTCAAGCCCATCCTCTCCACCCACTCACACTGCTGCGGCCTTAGTTCAGGCCCCCGTCACTGGGTAACTACCGCAGCCTCCTAACGGGTCTCACTCTCTTCGCTCTCCCTCCAGCCCCTGAACACTCCATGCATCCTCTACACAGCTGTCAGAATGGTTTTTTTTTTCTGAAAACAAACCCAGTTGTGTACAATTATACATCTAGTATTATAAGTTCCATTAATTTCCTCTTTCCCTCTCCGTGTAAGCACCGCAAACAGGCACCATTCACAGAAGGTCCACTCGAGGCAAATGCAACCATACCCTTATAACAGGAAGCCAGTGCCCCTTCTGATGGGAGTCAGAACCCGAGACCAAGGCCCTCCCCCCCCATTCTTCTACTTCATTCATGCGAGGCATTGGTGCCTGCACCATATATCTAGCCATATCCATATCGGGAATACTGCTTTTTTCATTTATTCAAAATTATGGCTAGCATCCCTCAGGCTAGTTAATAAACCCTCTGGTGCTAATTGAGATGGCTAAGAGTTAAACATTTACAGTAACTACCTGATTAAAGTCTCTCGAATGCTAACTAACCTCCCCTGGAGTGTGTATTTCTGATTAAGGTACTTCAACGATTAGCAAGCGGCCCCTGGAGGTAGGTTAAACTAGCTAAACGCACACGTATGGATTACCCTTTCTCTGCTGAATGATTTTAAACTAAATTACAGACAACACATTGCCCTGTTTTGCAGGGCCTTACCCACGTGCCTCATTTGCCTACAGTGTAATTGAGCAGTGCCAGTGCTTACCCAACCCTTGGTGTCCTTGCCACGATGCTTGGTACAAGAAAAATATGCAGCAAATGTCTTGTTGATGAGTAAATAGGTGACATAAGTTATCCATTAGTCATCAGGGCAGAATTTCCTGATTCATTTAATCTATCAGGGCTCAATCTTTCACATACATGAAGGAGCTAATGTTAAGCTGAATTATATGAAAATGCCACCTTTAAAACTGGAATACACACCAATAGGGACAACTGCCTGTGGTTCAGTCCCCTAGGGTGCTTCCAAGCCACCCTCTACTAAACAAAGAGAAACTAGTCTAAAGTACTTATAAGAATCAAGTTGTATTCAACTGCTTCATGATGGGTCCCAGAAGAGCCCCAGATCTCCCTGCCCTGGGTGCTGGGAGTGCCTCCAACCTCCTCCACATTCTTAATCCTTCGATAGGGGCTGCGGGTGCTGTGACGTTGTCCCAGAGCAATTAAATCCTGGGCACTCTGGGGGTGACATTCAGATTAGTGGGAGGGTGACAGAAAATCAATCCTTCCTTTTCAGGCTGCAGGTGCCCACAGATTTCCTGGTGTCAGTAGTGAACTCTCATTTCAAATACAAAGGCAGAGATGGCCTGGCCTTTCAGGGCCACTAGCTGATTGCTGAGGTGATGTACGAAGAATAGGAACGCCGGGGGTCTTGCCTTGTCATTAAGGGCACTGACACAAAAAGACTTCTTTATACCCAAGTTGGAAAGTGGAGAGGATGGAATTCCTATTTTGCCAAACCTTGAAGTAAAATTACCTTGAGAATTTGGGCTTCATACAGGGATAAGAGCCCCAGCCTTCATTATCCAGACAGGACTCGAAGGGAGGAAATGCTTTTTGAGGAAAAGTATTACTTCGGAGGGGAGAGGGTAAGAAAAGATGAGTCAAGGTTAGGCGAAGTGAATTCCACCATTTAATTAGTAGTCACCCCTGCCCTGCCCAACACAGCTACTGTGCGTGATGCCTGAATGGTGAAGTCAAAGCAAAGAAGCAGGTAATTAGACAGCAGGCGCTGGAGTGTTAAGAAGTGTCACGTTTCCAGGGTTTGGATGGAGGGCAAACGGGATGTGTGTGCTATGCTTTTAATGTAGTCTGCTTCTAATTAGCAATCAGGATGGATTTGTCAGTCATTCTTCCTGTAATGCAGAAAGCACTGGAACGTAGGGGAAAAAAGCAAATTCAGAAAATCAATTATGCTTATATTTATATTCCCTCAAGGCTGAGGCATTGCAAAAATTGCCGAAATATTATCTTTCTGTTTACAAAGGAGCAGGAAGGAAGGGTGAGACTGCAATTTCACATAATGAATAAATCTCTATCTATTTGGTGGAAGGTACAATAGCTGAATATTTATGAGATTGGTGATGGGAAATGCATTTTGTATGGTCAGCAATTGTAGAAATAGTCTACCATTTTTAAAGAGCATAGGAACACGTACATGTTCAAAAATACAAAATCATCTTTTACAGATAGGGAGTTAGCAGAAAATGCTTTAGAATTCAGCCTTTTTATTGGATGGTGATTGGCACAATGGTATGATCTCTCTCAAATAGCCCCATGAGTGTAACAATACACTCACACGAGTGGTGATACATAACTTCCTTACGGCCTTCCCAAGGCGGGAGTCTAAACTCATTCAGAGACCTCTTAATTTCCAATTCAGTGAATGCTTCCCAGGATTCATCATAACAGGCTTCCCTGTGGCTGTTGCCATGGATGACTTCTTCCCTCTTCTTCAAACAGTCTCGCCCCTCATTTCTGTGATATCTCACTTTCATTTGTCCTTCCGCCTCTCTCGTCATCTCATTTATATCTCTTTCGTGAGCTTCTCTTTATCTGCACGTGTCGTTTAAGTTTATATTTATGGATTTTAGAAAGATAAAAGCTTCAATTTATGCTCCATTTACTTATGCATTCGTAGGTGGATTCTTATATGTGCCCTGACAGGGGATTGAACTCACAGCCTTGGCATATCAATGCTCCAACCAACTGAGCTACCTGACCAGGGCTATCTGCATGTGCTCCACAGTTCAGCTTTCACATTTTCTTTGAGTGTTATTTGCTCCTTACCAATGGCTTTAACTGTGGTTGACAGGCTGAAGACACCTAAATCTCTACTTCTTGTTTTGACCTGACCGACGTCTCAGGCTCAACATCTAACTTCCAGATGGACAACACTTTCTACAGAGTACGTCTGAGGTAGAACCTGTTACCCTTCCAGTTTTTAGTCCTGTTCCTCCTCTGTCCTCTGGGCTGCTGCTGCTGTTGTCTGTGGCAGGCAGCCCCAGCACAGTCCCCAGTGACTTTCACTTCTGTCCCCGCCCTTGTTCTTTGCTTCCCCTTGAGTGTGGACCAGACCCAATGCCTTGCATCTACTACAGAGAATACAGCAATGAGTACCTCCAACATCAGGATGCACAAATGATAGAGACTTCCTCCATGCTCCCCTCTGTTCCTCTCTCCCTCTCTCAACCTGAGATAAGCCTGATGCCATGTTGTGTGCTGCCCTACAGAGAGGCTCACATGACAAAAGACTGATGTCACCAGACAACAGCCAGGGAGTACCTGAGTCCTGCCAACAGTCATGTGAGCAAGCCTGTTAGCAGGTTAAGCCTTGAGATGGCTCAGCTATAAATATCTTGACTGCAGTTTGAAGAGCTCGTATACCATATTGATCAATTGCTTCATAGATTAAACAATACATTGTTTAGAAAAAATACACCTGTGGTGAAACCATAAAGAAAAGAGGGAAATAATTAATGTAACATTGAGAGCAGTGGTTACCTGTGCTGGGATAGTGTGGAATAAAATTAAGGAAGTGATCATACAGACTTCTGAGGTGTTGGTATTATTTAACCTTAATGGCAAGAAGTGAATGTTTGATTACCCTTTAAATTTTATTTCTGCTTTATACATGTATATATAGGTATAATATATTCTTTGCATATATGATACAGTTCACAATTTAAGAGTATAAATAAAAGTAAATGTATCCCATATGCTTCAGCAACCTTACTTCTGGGTATATATCCAAAAGCATTGAATGCAAGGTCTCAGAGATAAGTGAATGCCCATGTTCTTTGCAGCACGCTTCGCAATAGCTGAGAGACAGAAGCAACCCAATTTTCTGTCAGCAGGTGAACAAATAAGCAAAATGTGGTAGATGCATGCAATGGGATATTGTGCAGCCTTAAAAGAGAAGAAAGCCTTGTCATATGCTACAACATAAATGAACCTTGAGGACATTATGCTAAGTGAAACAAGCCAGTCACCGAGGACTGATGTTGTATGAGCACACTCACGTGAAGTAAAGAGAGTAGTCAAAATCGTGGAAGCAGAAAGCAAAATGGTGATTCCCAGAGGGAGGCGGGGGTGAGCAGATAGGAGGTGTTGTCAAACGGGTGTAGAGTTTCAGCTCTGCAAGATGAATGGGTTCTGGAGATCTATTTCACAACAAAGGAAACACTCTTAACACTACCAAATTATGTACTGAAAATGGGCAAGATGGTAAGTGTTATGGTAGAGTTTCTAATCACAATAAATAATACTTTTAAACAAAAAAGTAAACATGCATTTTTTAATTTCAAAACTCCAAACTAAATAGATATCTTTATATATGCTCCTTTCTGAGATGAGATTAAAATGTTAATAAATTGTTTTAACTTTTTATATTGAAATAATTTGAGATCTCCCCCCCAAAAGGCTGAAAAATAGCTCAAAATTCATATAGACTCATCACTCAGCCTCCTCTAATGTTAGTAACACACATACCCATAGTTTAATTACCAAAACCAGGACATCGCCATCGTCACAAAGCTATTATCGGAACCAGAGACTTTACTCTGACACCGCCGGTTTTCCCACTAATGTCCTTTTTCTGCCCCAGAACCTAGTCAGGGACCCCGCACTGCCCCCTAGTCTTCTCCACACAATCTGTGGCAAGCCCTCATTTTTCCCTTGTCTTGCATGTTCTCGACACAGTATTGGTCAGTTATTTTGTAAAACAGTGTTCAATTTGTTGTTTCTTACGTTTTCTCCAAGCTCTATCAACCTTAAGCCTGTGGGCAAGAATACCACCTGAAGTAGTATCTTGTCCTTCTCAGAGACTCTCCCCTCAGTACTGGCGATGTTAGCTCTGATCATGGGCCTAGGTCGCGTCTGCAACATGTTTCCTCTCTAAAGTTACTGTGACTCCTTTTGTGATTAGTGAAGACGGTTTGCAGGTGTGCGAATACACTGTCCCTCCTCAAACTTTTGTCAAATGATTTCAGTATTGATCTTGCTCAGTGGATCTTACCTAGGAAAAATGTTGGATTTCTTTCATTCTTTCTACATTTTTAACTGGAATGTGTCTGTAGAGAAGAGCTGTCTCTTCTCCTTATTTATTTATTTGATGACGTTTGTATCAGTGTTGACTCAAGGATATTTATATCATCCTAATGCTTATAATCCAATATCTAAGTTATTGTTCAAATCGACCCATTTTTGGCCACTTGGAGTTTCTTCAGGTTAACTCCTGTTTCCTTACGATATACCATCACCCTTTTTTTCCAGCACTTTTCTTCATTTTCTGACTCCACAGGTTCACCAGTCTCATCTTTTGTTTTCTCTGGTCCAGCCCTGGAATCAATCACTTTTCCAAGGAACTCTGGTTTCTTTCACCGGAGAATAGTTTTTATAAACCAAGATTTTGCCACAGGGCGTGCTCATGGCTACTGGAGTGTCATTTCTCCTAGGCTCTCTCCATCAACAAAGCTGAGAAATATATATATACACGTGACTACTAGCCCACACATACACCCATCTACGTGTACTTATACATCTATCTAACTGTTTGTATATTAAAACCATGAGTTCATATGGATATCTGTGATTGCAACGCAGTCCTGTGAGGCTCATTCTGCCCTTCTCCGTTTATCTGTAACTTCTTTCTCTACGAAGGTATTAACAAGTTTATTACCTATATGAGGAATTGGAATTAATTAGCATTTTGGTGATACTGTCTTTACATAAATAACAGCGAGAGGCTGGGCTCTCATTGTTTATAATATAACCATTTGTTTGTTAAATATTAGTATATAAAATATACCATATTTATCTGCATACAAGAGATGCATATAAAATGGTCACACAATTGCTAATCTATTCCCATAGGAGCATAGATTTACTAACTATATAACAGTATTTATTTACAGTTCTTTTTATCTTTATCCTCATAATATTCCATCAAAATGTGATTTTTCTAAAGCTATTTAGGTTAGTTTTTGTTTTTACGGTTTTTTTAAAATCCATTGAGTACAGTAATGCCATTGATCTGAACTATGGTTTGGTTCACTTATTACTGATTGTGTTCCATTTGGGATTTCCTCCCCTTCCTGGTTGATTCTGATTACTTCTTAGGGAGGTTTGTGTAGTAATAATGCTGTGGTTCTGAAAGTCATACCCCTGAATATATTCAGATTAGTGTAGCTCCTCTTCACCCCTCCTAACCTGCCATTCCTTTCTTCTTCCTACACCTTTTCCACCAACCTCTGTAGATAACCAGCCTCTAGTTTCTCAGTAATCTTTCTTGTATTTCTTTTGCACAAATGTGTAAATACATGTGTATTTTCTTATATTCTTATATTCCCTTCTTTCTTGCACAAAGAATAGTGTGCTACATATACTCTTTTGTGCTTTTTCTTTTCACTTAATTTTTGTCCTGGAAATCTCTCCATGTACGTTCATAAGTATCTTCCTCACCCTTCCCCACAGCATCATAGTTCTCCATATAATGCAGCACACCTACCTAATGGACTCTCTTATGTGGTAGAATTTAATTAGTTTCCAGTATTCTGCAAGCACAAAAATGTTACAATAAATAACCTTGGCATATATATTTTTGTATATACCCAGGTTAAATTTCTAGAGGTGGGGTTTCTGAGTCAAAAAGCAAGTGCCTGTGCAGCGTCGTTAGGGGTTATTTTCTCTTCAGAAGAGTTGGACGAGTGCCCATCCACACCAGCAATTTGTACGGGCGCATCTGTGTCCTGACAGGCTCACCAACAAAACCTGTTGAGATGCTTTCTGATTTTCACAAATCTGATAGGGAGAAATTATACTGAGTATTATTTTCATGTGCACTTCTTTCACTGTAAGTGAATATGAACTTTTTTATGTTTGAAAACTCTTTAGACGTTTTTGCATCTGTTCACGGTCCCCCGCCCACTTTTCTAATAGTCCTTGGTCCTTTGTGTCTCAATTTCTACAAGATCTGTATATGTTCTTGTCTGTCGAATATGTTCCAGAAATGTTTTCCTAGTTTGTCGATTGCCCTTTGATTTTGCCCGTGATGTGAGTGTATGTGAAATGTTTTCTTTTTGGTAGTCACCCTGGTCAATCTTGACTTTTATCACCCTGAACTTGGAGTCATGACTAGAGAGGCTTTCCGACATCCATAATGAGGTTAAAGAAGAATTTGCCCATGTTTTCTTCATACACTTAGACGTTTTTATTTTTTTTTACGTTTAGATCCCTGACCTTTTGTTAGAGTTCATTCCTGTGTGTAGTGTGAGATGCATATCTAATTTCATCTTCTCCCAAATGCTATCCAGTTGCCCAGCACCATTCATTAAAATTCCAGCTTCATCCCAATGGCCAGAGATGTGCCCTAATAAACTGAATTTAAAGCTATAACAGTGAAGAGATCATGAGGACGATCAACACAAGAAATTTTGAGATTGTATATATAGCAAAAGCAGAGAAAAAAACACATACACACACACAAAGCAGATAGAAAAGCATTGGCCTCGACAGATGAAGCCAAACTAAGGAAGCGGTGGCTAAAATACACAGAGAGAAAGGACATTTTATAACAATTTCTAAAAAGCCAGTTTATCAAGAATACATAACATTCTTAAATGTGCATCAACTGTAGTGTGTCTTCTGACTGATTTCCAAGTCTGACAAAATTCTGTGGCTCTCATTTAACACAAAAGTTGGGGTGGAAAATCATTTCTTTATTTGTTCTTCTGAAATGGTGTTCTATTTCAACCCACAGAGCCAGAGGCATAGTGATGAGTCTTCAGCTACATCTACAGTAACATCTTGACACCCTCAACGTACTTTTAGATCCTTGGAAAACAGCTGGGTATAGTATTCATTCAATTCTTCCAGCTGTGAGTTTTTATCTTCTGCTTTTAGCTTCTTAGAGTTTTGCCAATTCATTTCCATTCTTCAGAAAAGCTTCAGATAATGAAAACATCAATTTGTTTTAAAGGGAGTGGTTCTGGAATAGGACATTTTATTCTGAAAGACCCTGAAAAACCAAGCGAAGCAGTTCATGGCCACATTACACAGTCAATCCAACTCCGCCATAGTCCTGAGACCTGCCTTACCTCCCGCCCTACAAAAGGATTGCGAGATGAATCGTTTAATTTCAAAAACACTTTGCGTTAATTACCAACTAGATGGTGGATTTTGCTATAAGCAAGATCAAAGTTTGGAATTTAGAAAACTCTCCAGAATCCAGCTTTAAGGTGTATACTCCCTACTTAATGAGTAGACTAAGTAGGCAGGATTTGTACCAAAGGATTTATCCATAGCTCCGAGCTGTTGGAATTAGAGAGTCAGCCAAAGTCTTCTCTTCCTGTTTACGAAATATTTTTCCTCCAGGGAGTTCTCACATTCATTACCTCATTAATCATCCACTATTCCCTTGGAGAAAAAAAAGTGAGTAAATATGGGTTTTAATTCCCAGGAGGGAATATTGAGGCTCAGAGTGAAAAAATAATTTGGTAATTCAAATCTGTGAGATAAAAAAAATGCTGTCCTAGAAAAATGTGGAGTGATCATGGAGATTTTGTTGTTTTAACCCCTAAAATTGACACTGAGAATAAGGGGTGAACTCTGCCCAATGAGCATCATTAGCGTTAAATTGTAAATTAACCTGAAAAGACCTTTAGAGCGCTGTAGCGACACTGTTGGCCAAATTTTCACATGATACACACACCTATCAGAGTGTCTCCTGGCCAAGCTGCAGAAAGTCCTATCCCCTTTCATGTGCTACGAGGACTTGCAAGGCCTGACTCAGGGATGAACCGCTGACCTTCCTCGTCTGTAAAATGAGTCCCGGCACCCAGCTCAAGCCTTTTGTCCGAAATACTTATTGAGAATGAAAGCTGGGAGAAGTTCTTTACTCCTTAAAAAAATTACACATGGTTAGCTCCAGGACTTTAATAGAAACGAGGGCTTTATATGACTAAGACCTGAGTGAAATTTTAATAAAAATTAAAATGTCACGCAAGTACTTTTTGCTGTTTTGTGGCTCCAGATCATCTTTCTGCCTGATGTGTCATGATTTCAACCACTGAGTCTTCTACAGGTTCGTCACCATTTGAAGGTATTAACATGTTTATTACCTATACAAGAAATTGGAATTAATTAGCATTTTGGTGATACTGCCTTTACATGAATAATTTTTATCATTCCTGACAACAAAAAGGAGGAAACACTATCCTCATATTACAAATAAAATGTGGATACAGACAAAATTACTGAAGACACTTATCCAGGATGTCACAGCCGGTGGGCATTAGAGCTGGTATTTGAATTCAGGTCTTTTGAGTCTTAAATACGTGTTTTTCCTAATCCAGGAAACGTTTGCCAGCAATGACATTTCATCGTGATTTGATTTATTCCAATATCTTAGACTAGGTAATTCACAAAGTGAACATAAATCTGCATCTGTTGTGTTGAAAATACTGGGCTCCTGGACAAGATGTGAGCAAACTCAACAGCCAGGACTGGAAGAGGAAACGTGATGTCATTCCCCTGGAAGGTGGCAGCTCACGCACACCCTCTAAACGGTGCTCCCTGAGAGCGCCATGATCTGAGAAAGCTGGGGAAGTAAGTATTTTTGTTGTTTTTTAAATACCTGGCCAAAGAACCATGGTCGAGGCTAAAATTCTTGCTGCCATACACTATGGCATTCATCTTCGACTTTTATTTTGCTCTGACATTCCTGTGGAATGCAACACACTGATGTCAGGAATAGTGTGGTTCTAGGCTACGCCAATTCACGGCTAAGTGGCAGCCTGCTTGAGTCCCGGAGGACAGGGTGTGGAGGTCCCTGCAGAAGTCTGGTAAAGGACTCACCCTCAGATGATTCAGCTATGAGAGGCAGAGGTTAGGAAGAGCCACATTTTCACCACTAAATAAATCCAATCCTCATTAGAACAAGCAACCCATGCATTCATGCAAATTATTAGAAATAACAACCTAAAAATTACAGAGAAGTCCCCCTTCATCCAGCCTGATGTAGTCCCACACCGGGACACATGACTTGATAAGTGCAGACTCTACGTCTGTCCTGACCCTCCTCTCTGGCCCCGTTGGGGCATAACCTCCACAACCAGAGGCAGCGACCTGCTCAGTGACATGAAAGCCCAGGTGTATGCATTTCACTAAAAAAAAAAAAAAAGGTGATTTACTAAAAAAAAGAAAAGCACGTGACAGTGTGGTGATGGCCCGAAGGAAGGAGGGATGGGGGCTGGGTGTGGAGGTGGGCAAAGAGGAGGAAATGGGGGCATCTGTAACAGTGTCAGCAATAAAACAAAGAAAAAAGAAAAGAAAAGCACACACACATTTTACTTAACTCAAAGTTAAAGAAATGCGTATTCAAATCATCTTTGCTTCTCAAAGTTGTGATTTTGTAAAGTCAAACCTGTGCTGATGAAGATAGCATGTGGTAACTCCTAGGCACTGCTGCTGGCGCAGTGCATGTCAGCAGCAACCTGCTGGGAAGCACGGTGGCACTGTGACTCCGACGGTCAAGAAGAGGCTGCAAGCTCCATGATCTTCATATGCTGGCAGAGGCAAATCTATGGAGACTGAAAAAAGTACCAGTGGTGGCCAGGAGTTAGAGCAGAGGAAGGAAGGAACAGGTGGAACACAGATTTCTAGGGCAGTGAAACTATTCGGTGTGACACTATAATGTCAGCTACACATAATTCCACATTTGGCAAATCCCATAGAACGTACAACACAAAGGGCATATGATATTGGTGAAACATAAACTATAGATTTTGGGTAACAATGATGTATTGACATAGTGTCATTGTTTGTAACAAGTGTACCACTCTCAAGCAGGGTACTGATTGCAGGGGAGGCTGTACATGTACAGTAGTTGGGCTTACAGAAGTGTAATTTTTGCTCAATTTTGTTGAGACTAAAACTGTTCTAAAAATGAAGTCAATTCTCAAAAAAATTAAAACACAAAGAGGTCCAGACACTTTAGTTCAATAAGCCTACTTCTAAAAATCTGTCTTGAAAAAATATTCAAGATGTAATCAAAAAGTCACATTAAGGTCCTGGGTGGTGTGGCTAAGTGGATCGAGTGCTGGCCTGTGAACCAAATGGTCACCAGTTTGAGTCCCAGTCAGGGCACAGACCTGGATCACAGGCCAGGTCCCCAGAAGGGGGTGCTCAAGAGGCAACCACACATTGATGTTTCTCTCCCTCTCTCTTTCCCTCCCTTCCCCTCTCCCAAAAAGTAAATCAATAAAATATTTTTAATATTGCATTAAGGATATTTATCAGAGTAGTTGTGAAAATATAAAGACAAGCTAAATACCTACCAGTGAGGTAACAGGAAAATAATTCATGGTACAGCCATAATAAAATACTATGCAGGCACTTGAAATCAACCTTTTGAAGAATCTATAAAAATAGAAAAAATTCTCTTGTAAAAATCAGTATAGAAAAAAGTAAGTGTAATCCCAAGGGTATCTGTTCCCTGGATATGAGGAAATCTATATCTAAGAGAAAATGCGTAAGTTTTTTCTTTTAATATTGAGATGAAAAGGGCTTTCTAAAGCATGAAAATAAAAGCAGAATCCATAAATAAAAGTGGATAGAATATATATAAAATATTTTACCTTCTGGACATAAATCAAAAGAAAAATATAAATAAATTAAATGAAATACTGAGGGGAAAGTATTGGCAGTAGATGAGACCTAAAAAAAAAGCTAATTAATGAACTAACTTCACAATCCCCACTAGGTAAACCTGGGGACAAATTACACCTCTTCCCATTTGATCATATGCAGCCTCTCTCAGCTCAGTTCCTACTTCCCTAATGTGTGAGTACCAATAAGGTCCCTCATCAGGGTACTGTGAAGATTAAATGAGATAGAGCTTTTAAAGTTCATAGCACAACTTATGACACATAGCTCTAAATTAATATTAGCTATCACTATTAATAAACTAAAGAAAACTCCGACAAGTCAGTATTTTTCACCCAAAATATTAGCGAAGATTAAAATTGAAAACAACACTGAGTACTGGAAAAGGAAGAGAAGCTGGCACTCTCGTAGATGGCTGGTGGGAGCGTAAGCCTGTAGTCTTCGTGGATGGCAATTCGGCAATATACACCAAAATTGTTAGAATGCCTACCTATTCTTTGGCTGGAAATTTTTACTCTCAGGAATTGCTCCTGAGGAATACCACACACACTATAATGAATGTACATTGGTTTTCATGACAAAATTGTGTCCTCTGGAATTCCTCATCTGCAGGGAATTCGTTCCAAGACCCCAGTGGATGCCTGACACAATGGATAACACCAAACCCTACACACACAGTTTTCTTCTACACGTGCACACATTTTCACATCAAGGAAGCACTAAATGGCTCCTCTTTGGCATATCTAAGTCACCAGCATCACGGATATTGTGCTTTGGAGCCATTATTAAGCAAAATAAGGGTTACCTGACCACAAGCCCTGCGACACCATGACAGCGAATCTGATGATCTTGGCGGCCACTGGGTGACTAACGAGTGGCCTTGTACAGGGTGTGGATGTTCGGGACAAAGGAATGATTTGCATCGTGGGTGGGACAGATCTGGGCGTACTCAGAACAGCATGCATCTTAAAACTTATTAATTTTATTCCTTAAGTTTTTCATTTAATATTTTTGAACTGTAGTTAACCACTCATAACTGAAACCTCAGAGAGTGAAACCATGGATAAAGGGGGAACTACTATAAGTTAAAAGTTGGAAATAATCTTATGTTCACCAATAAGGAATTGATAAATAAATTTTGTACATTCATACTGTTAAAAATTTGGGAAGGTTATAAACAAAGGTTTGTTCAATTTGCTTTAAGTAAGTGAATACTTATTAGAACTACTAAGGGCATGAAAAGGAAGTTAGAAATGTCATCCACATAGTTAAGCTTCCGTGGGACCTGAAGGGTCAGGCAGGAGCTGACAGCCTGTGACACCAGGGCACTGGTCCTTCTCTCACGACTCTGGATTGTCAACCCTGTCGTGACTCAGCTACTTTTTCACTGCTTCTACTTCTCCTACTAACCCACGACCTCACTCCAACTCCGTATCACCTAGCTACTCAGTATTCTCTTATTCTTGGCATCTGCTGCTTTATTTTCTTCCTGCCAACCTTCTCCATGAGGACCTTTTCCCTTCTGTCCCCATTGTCACTGACAAAATCTCAGACTATGTTCAAGTCCTAAGATAACCCAACTGGTTGTGTTCATTGCCATGGTCCCTGACTTCCCGTTAGTGGCAGGCCACCTCCTGGGTTCTAGGTCACTGGCATGTCCATCCACTGACTGCTGTTGGAAAGGCCAGAAGTTGCAAATAAACCATACGGACTAAATCTGGCCCATAGACATGACTTCTTTGACCTGAGCTCTATTGGTCTACACAGTGAGGTCAGGGAATTTTGTTTAAAAATAGAAAATTTTAGTTTTTCTTAAAAAATCCAAAGATCTGGGTAATATTTAGTCTTTATTTTTAGATGACAACTGTTAGCAGAAGCTGCTCATTGGCCTTCCTCTTAAGACAGGGAACTCTGTCTCCAGTTCTTCGTAGCCTCCAGCGAGCCCTCTGCTGTCTCGTGCATCCACCTGCTTACTTACTGGCCTCTATTGGCTTTCGGGTTTGCAAACTCTGAGGTAAGTGCCCTCCTTGGCTTCAATCATTTGTGACTGAAGTGTTGGAGTCAGGTGAGAAGAAACAGTTGCTCATTTTTTATGAAAACCACATGGTCCTGCTCCCTGAACAGAGCTCCATGAATAGGAAACCTTCAAAAGGGAGCTGTGTGGGTGACTGATGACCTGAGGCTTGGCCGACCCATCACCCCATAGGGCAAATAATACATTTTTATAAATGTCAAAGTATATCATTTATTTACATAGATATAGGGTCACATTGTATTGTGAAAGAGCAGATTCAAATCAGTGAGGGAGTATCCCAGTTTTTTTGTAAATTATAAATAAATATACAGGCATCCTTATTATTTGAATTGAACCATTTCCTGGTTTGATATGTTGAATATCAAATTTGGAAGCAGTTGAAGAATGAGCAAAAATATTCCATTATTTTACATGAAAAAAATTATTATAACCTGTTTCAAGCCTATCCAAAAACCCCAACCATTTTCCAAAATTTATTTAAGTACTCTTAAACATCTATATAATAACATTCTCAAAGATTTCCACTGAAATATATTACATACAACATTAACTACATCATTATTTAATACTTCATGGGCTTTTTAGTGGATATATTTTCATGTAATATGCAACAACACAGTAGAAATTAGTTTTCCTTGTACCACAGTAGGCATATACTAAAATGTAAATTTTAAAGTACCATATATTTTAAAGTTATGTAATGTATACAAATAACAGTTAGTTAAATAAGCAAACATGGATTTTTAAAAAATGATTATTTATGAAATAAGGAGCAGTTTAGGAGGAGAAAGATGGTGGGGAGGCTGCTGGTGGGCCGTTGTGCAGGAGTGGGTGAGGGTGAGTGAGAATGAGCTAGCAGAGGGCGAGTGAAGCAGCAAATACCTGCTGTGACCTAGCTCAAGTCCAAGGATCTGGAGGACAGTCGTCTGTTTTTGGCACTTGAGTCTAGAAATGGATGCCTATGAACCACTATCCGAAATGATAGATAACCATGGATCCCCAAAATAAAATAAAAGTTGCAGGGACAACCACTTTATCTGCATAACACAAGTTTTCTAAAAATCTAGCAGCAGATGATTCCTCTGCTTCTCTTCTTTTGAACTGAATTATGATTCCTCTTCCTTTTCCTCCTTTGAACTGAACGCACAGCAGGTTGTACAAATTTCTTAGTCATAAGTTCTTTGCACCATCCACCTCACTAAGTCTAGCCTTCCTCACAAGATTTAGGATTTCTGCTTTGCATTAATCAGTTCCTCAAAACCCTGGAAGTCAGCAACAATTGTGGGACTGGTTTCGCCTGTACTCTATTCATTGTTTGTTATGATACATTTGAAGCCCACTTGATAAATTTGAAGATCTTCTGAATGTCAAAACTCTTCCATAAATCCTTAATCAAAGCAGTGTAGCCGACATCCTCAGACCATATATCAACATGTAAGTGCCACGCGCTGCATCACCATCTATAAACAATATGCTTAGAAGGCTGCAGCAACTCCTGGTTTCGGCAGCTATAATAATGACATAATGCTGGGGGGCAAAAAGACCACTGCGAAAGTGTCTCTGTAACTGTCAACAGTAGGAGGACATGTGGGAGAACTGCCTATTACCAAAACAGCCTTGGTTGCAAGTTTCCCATCCTTGTGTGCTCTTTGATGAATAGAGACAGCTCCTCCCGTAATCACTGAGCATTGCCTTGATCGCCCAATCTTTATGAGCTGAATACCGTCAGCAGGAAATTCACTCTCCGGTAGTCTTTAAAAAGCAGTGGGGTTTTTGAAGGGATGCACTAGCAGAAGTTTTAGCTGAACATCACATTCATGTTCAAGTAGCGGTAGCTGACTTTATATGTTTTATGTTCCGGCACTTCTGTCTTCTTTTCTGAAATGAACACACAGGGTAGCATTCGTTTCCAAAATAGCCCACTTTCATCAACGTTGAAAATTTACTTTGTGGTTCAATCACCTTTGTCAATAGTTTTCTGCAATTCATGGGCTCATCTACTTTCTGGGCAGGCTTTTTAGCATTCTAAGAACATCTTTCCTTCTAATAATATAGGGAGTGTGATGAGATGATGCACATCATGTTGGAACTGTGCAAGCACAAGATTCAGTTTCAGCAAGCAAAGAGCTGAGAGTCTACTACCTCACACTCATATTTTCTCCCCAAATCTGGGCACAAATGAAACGGTTTTGTTGCTGTGACAAAGTGGACTCGTGATAGTAAGTTTTCTTTTCAGATGCTGAGTTTTGGAGGAAAACTTACAAGTAATTTAAACAAAGATTTGGATAGTGAGATTCAGGTGGCAAAGATAATCCATTATAATAGTAAATGAATAAAAAAGGATATAAACCAAGGTTAATAGGAACTATCCCTGAAAGATGGGATAGAGTAATTTCAATAAATTTCCTCTTTGGTCATCAATGCTTCTCAAAAATGACTATGTATCAGTTCTATAGTCCAAATTGGGAAGACAGATAAATCGAGAAGAACAAAGCGCCGTCCACATGGACTAGCAGACCACTGCACACCAGACCCACACTGTTGTGGCACTCAAAGCAGAAAGGCACTTCTACAACAGTTCCCATCCACTTACGTGGCAGAATGATATTTAAAACATAAGAAGATATTAAAATGGGACTCTTTTTTGGTACCTGGTTCACCGGAGGACACCAGGAAGCTGAGAGACAAACAACAGACGACAAAGAAGATATGTGGAGAAAATGTCAGAAAATGGGTTTTTCAACCTTTAGCTCAACACCAGGTCAAAGGTACAAAAAGGTTTTGTAGAAGAGGCAGTACTGTGATAATTTCCCTTCCTCCTCCATTGAGAGGAAAAGGCTGTTCCCCTTTCCCTCAACTTTGAGAAAGGGGCTTTAAGGAGCACACCTACAGACCCCGATACATGTTTCCTGGAATGTGGAGAGCTCAGGGGACTGGGATCTGATGCACCCTGAAGAGTCTATCCCCTGAGGTAGCTGCAGGGGCCGCAACCTACACTTGCACCAACAGCCAACAGTGTGGGCACAGCACCCTCTCAGTCAAGGAAGATGCTTTCTGACCCAGACGTCCTCCTTCCCCCAAATCAGAGGGATCTGGGAGAGCTTAGTCATGGGAGTAGGAAAGAGGGGGTGTAAGGAGGGAGAGAAACAAAATGTCAAGACCTGGAAAGACCAAGATGCAAGACTTCCAACCCAACCTATGGGAAAAGAAAAGTTCAATCTCAAATAAAGTTCAGAGTTCTGTCATTTTGGCAGACTGAACATCATAAGGATTATAAAGGAGACTATCTAGTGACTGAAAGTGAATGGAAACAACTTGTTTTCTGAGACTGATATGGAAAACTCAAGTTACTGGACCAAATTTCACAAAAGGAGTGGGAAGAATCACCAGGCATCAAATGGATGCTGACTGTGGTGTGGGAGTGGGACAGGGAGAGCACAGGCGCTTGTCACTGTGTCCTACGGAACTGTTTGTTCATATCGTTCCAACTCCCACATGCCTCATGTTGCTATAGTTACTATAACACATTAAACATACCTTCTCCACCACAGCCCATAGGAAGTTAAGTTGCTCCAGCCTTTATTCCTGCAATATCTCTCTTCCCCAGCAAACTGTTTTTATTTTATAGGCGCTGTGAATCAAGGGGTTGGTCCTGCTGGAGGTCGGATGGTTTTTGTTCAGTTGTTAGAACATTCAGAATAAAATGTGCAGTGCAGTTCTAACAAATGCACCAGACACTCTGCAGGCACTTGCACTGAGTACCGACCTCAGCCCTAATTTCATCTTTCCATTCCTACTTTTTGTCATTGTTTTCTATCTTTGGGGGAAATATGGTCTTATGTAACAACCTCAAATCCATTCTGTAATAGGGCAGGGCAATAAATACATCAGAAATGTCTACAGACCTGGCTTTAAATAATTTGCACTACAATTAACCTGGAACATAATTGAACATTGTTCTAGTAATTACGAAGATGCTTTGGGGTCTTGTATTGCCTTAAGGACATCAATGTGAGCATCAATTATTATTGTGCTATAAGTGTGTTTGATCTGATAAAACTCTAATTAATGATGGATCTAATAATAAAGTGTTCTCTGTGTTACTAGCCTAAGGTAGATGGAAGGTGGAAAAAATATTCTGAAAGGATCTTCATTAATTTTTAGGTATTTCTAAGTCTTAGGTCTATTCATCTTTATCTTAGGCATTTAGTATTAAAGAACCAAATGGTTTTTTTATGTGATAATGCTATTTGTACACATCTCAGATTTTACACTCACACACACACATTATTTGGACTATTATATTTAGCATGTGTATTACATTAGGATTTCTAGCTCAAAATGTAACTTAAACACAAATGATTACCCAAAAAAAGACTCCAATAAGAAAGTGTGAAGAAATAATGTGATAAAAGTGGATAGAAGGGAAGACTCACTAGAGGAGACTTTTGAACACATTTCTAAAAAGATGGAAAGAGGATGAAAGCCTGCTGAGGAAGCAGGGACCTAGAATCTACAGAAGAAAGGAAAGCAGCAGAAAAAGAGACTTGAGATCAGAAGCTCTGAGAGAGACTCCGAATTCAAGATCAGAGATAAGGAGAGAGATAATTGGGTTACAGAGGTCGTGGTTTTAGGGACCAGTGAGAGAAAGAAAGCAAACAGGAACACAAGATGACTTTACAAGTCTTGTCCCCAAAACCATGTAAACTAAAATGTGGCATCGTTTTGGGCAATCGGAGGAGGGCTTACTGAAATGGGAATTCATCTGACCTAACTATGAGTCATTGGCTTTGACTGGCACTGTTGAAACTTTGAATTTATAATCCTACACATCATTTGTCTCCCCAACGGACAGTATTCACTTAGTCATGATAATGTACATGCTGTGATTAAATACTGAAGTTGAACCTTTGAATTAACCTGTAAGCCAAACCTGGAAAACTTAAAAATGTTCCATAATAGAATGTATATGTTACTAATTTTGACAATACAAAAAAATTTTTTTCCAGTGCATAGTTTAGTGTCCTCCACCCACACCACCAGCACCCTCTGGCTTCCAGGAGGCCTTCCGCTCGGGCGACCCTCACTGCATCCCAGACACTATGCAGTGGAGCACGCCCACCACCCGCACCACCGTTCCCAGCCCCCATGGCCAGGACTTGCAGGGGCTGCCTTTTCACCTCTGGGTCCTGTGAGCAAACAGAAAATAGGGCTTCTTCTGAGGGACAAGAACCTCAGAGTGAAAAAAGGAAAGAATGATAATTTCGCTCCAGAAAGTGAACATGATTTGTGTGGGGAGTGAAAAAGATAAATGCACAATTAGATGCAGGGGGAGAGTACATATGTGGCCAAAGAGGAAAGGCAAAGTGGAGGGAAAGCTGGGTATCTTGATAGGCTCCTCTGTGGGAAAACAGGACAGTATAATTATCAGCACAGACGACTGAGCCATCCCAGCTCTACCACTTACTAACGAGTAGCCTTGTGCAAGTTATGTAACTGCCCTGTGCCTCAGTTTCCATGTCTGAAAATGGGGATAATTAATCTGTTTCATAGGTCCCATGTGAGAAAAAATATTAATATATACAAAGTGTTTAGAACAGTTCCCAGAATAGAGTAAGCACTCAGTAATATGTTTAATGTTACCAAACATCATTGAGAATTATGCTCTGCTGTCTCAGTAAATAAATAAAACAAAAATAATGACTGTTTTAAACTGGAGAAAGAGGAGCAAAAAAAAAAAATGTAGCTTAAGCAGATAAATGTGTACTTTTCAGCTTCTCCGTAGTTCAGCAAATAACTATTGCCTAAAGAAGACAGTTGAAGAAATTGCAGTGTTTTGCATTATTTAAAGTTAAGGAGACAACTGTTAGTAACATTAAAACTAAAAATAGTGACAACCTCTTATTTTTTCTAATCAAGTGACGAATTATGCAATTATTCATTTAAAAAATTAAGTGATAATAAATTTGGCACAAGTTAATTCTATGAATGCTGAACCCACAAAAGCCAAACAAATCAAGCTGAATCTATTCTTTTGCAAATGAATTCAGCCTGGAAGATGTATTTGGAAGTAAAAAATAATCTCTCAGCCAACAATATTTTCCCAAGTCTTTGCCACACTTTCCAGGGTTACAGCAATGCTACACCTCTTGGCAGTGAGATACCAGGCCTGGGGAGGTACAATATTAGCACCTTAAGTCACAATTTCAAACTCTACAAAACTTATCCTGGTCCACAGCCCAATTTCATACAGGCTCCTGCAGCTGCTTTGCTAGTGCCAGCACATGGGTGCAAGGTATCTGGAGGGCAGAGACACTGTCTTTGAGAGACTGCTGCACAGGTGATCTGTTTCACACTTCTTCCAGGTAGGTGATCTGCAAAATGTTGTTTCCATCAGTAACAACAAAACTGCTCTTTGGACCATTTTAGCATGTCAGAGCTGGCACTGGTTTCTCTCTACCTAAAACTCCTTCCTATACTGCTTAAAATCCGCATTCTTCCTAAGGCACACCTGACAGGAACATGTTAGATTAACATCTTCGGAGAGAAGCTAAAGCCCCAAAGGTATTTAGACATACATGGCATGTGGTTATTCTTTTTCTCAGTGACACACTTGCTTCACTCTCCTCACTTTACACCTTTCACATAGATATTGGAACAATTCTGAAAGTTTTGAGCATCTATTACCTGTCAAGTTCTATGCTAGAAATTGACAATCTAGTGTAACAGGTACATTAAACCAAAGAAAAAGTAACAGAACACAGTAAATTCTATGAAGGTAAGCATAGGGGGTTACTAGAACGTGTATCAGGGTGTTAAGCCAAAACAGAGAGGAATGCCACTCCAGCGGAGGGATACAGCACGGACAAGGAGGCGGAGTGGGGAACGGCCTGAAAAGGGCTTATATGGGGAAGTGGTATTCAGTAAGTGAAGGCTCTAGGAATCTAGGATGGGCCAGATCATCATGGGACGGCCTTTATGATATGCTAAGGAGAGTACATTCTTCTGGAAATCCCTAAGAGAAACACTGGAACATGTTAAGTAGGAAAATAAGATGATCTTAAGACTATTTTGCTTTAAAGAATGGATTGTGGAAGGACAGGAATGCCCCAACTCTTTCTAATGAAGCCATTGCTGAGGTATGTTCTACCTACTTCTCACTCCTGTACCAGGCTTTGGGGTATCAAAATCGCTGGGCATTCACGCAAGGGCAGCCTTCACATCGATAGAACCGCCCTTGAATAACTGAAGATGGAAACTGAGAGATCAGTGCTTCCCCCTTTCACAGAACAGATGGATATTTTACACATTACTGAGCAACAGTGGTTTGTGGTGGTAGCAAACTTGATAAGGTACCTAGAAATAAAATTAACCAAGAAGGTAAAAGATCTATAGCCTGAAACTGTAAGACTTTAATGAAAAAATGAAGAAGTCTTCCAGTCTAACACGATGGTGTAGAAAGAACCTGAACTCACCTTCTTTCACAAACACACCAAATCTACACCTACAGAAAGAGCAATGGGCCCCTGAAGGAGAAATCAGGGCAGACCAAACAGCTTCCACAAAAGCTGAGTTTCCACAAAAGGAGAGTTTCCCAGACACAAAAGCTGAAGAAGTACATCACCGCTAAAAGGGCATTACAAGAAGTTTTAGAGGGACTCCTTCAAGTGGAAAAGAAAAAGCTAACACTAAAAGAAAATTAAGAAAAAAATCTCACTGATTGTGACATTTAGTAAATGTAGTGAACTGACCAATTATAAAGCTGGTATGAAGGTTAAAAAAGTAAAGCAAGTATAACTACAGCAATAAATTAGATACACACACAAAATATGTAAAATACAATGTCAAAACATAAACACAGGGGTGTGAATTAAAATGTAGTGTTTAGAATGTGTTCAAATGTCAGCAACCATCCACTTAAAATAGACTGCTATAAACACAGCTTGTTCTATATGAATCTCAGGGTAAACACAAACCAAAAGCCTATAATAGAGGAACACATACAAACAAACCCAAACAAGTCCTTAAAGAAAGTCACCAATATATAACAACAGAGAGCAAGAGAAGAACAAAGGAACAGAGAGACTACAAAAACACCAAGAACACAGTTAATGGATACAAATGAAAAAAGACCCATTCGTATGCTGTCTACCAGAGACTCACTTCAGACTGAAAGACACCCAGACTGAAAGGAACAGGATGGGAAAAGATATTTCATGCAAATGGAAACAAAGATAAAGCTGGGGTAGCAATACTTGTATCAGACAAAATAGACTTTAACACTTGTAAACAACTACACACCCCAAGTTGGAACACCTAAATATATTAACCAAATATTAACAGACATAATGAAAGAGACTGACAGGTGTGCAATAATAGTAGACTTTATTAACTCACTTACATCAGTGCATTGATCATCCAGGTAAAAGATCAACAAGGAATTGTGGCCTTAAATCACACATAAGATCAGATGTACTCAATATTTACAGATCATGCCATCCATGTGTATTTCATTCTTATCAGGTGCACATGGAACATTTTTCAGAATACATCACATGTTAGGCTACAAAACAACTTTCAATAAATTTAAAAAGATTCAAATCATGTCAAGTATCTTTTCCAGTCCCAACGGCATAAAACTAGAAATTCCAAGAAAAAAACTGAATAAACACAAACATGTGGGGTCTAAACATGCTAGTAAACAATGAATGGATTAATGAAAAAATGAAAGAGAAAATAAAAATACCTTGAGACAAATCAAAATGGAAACATAATAATCCAAAGTCTTTGGGACACAACAAGGCAGATTGTGGGGAAATTCAGTGATACAGGTCACCTCTGAAACAAACAAACAAACAAAACCCCCTAACCTTACACCTAAAGGAACTAGAAAAAGATCAAGAAAGCTCAAAGCGAGTAGAAGGAAGGAATAAAGATCAGAGCAAAAATAAATGAAATAGAATCTAAAAAAAATCTAGAAAAATAAGAGTTGACTCTTCGAGAAGATAAACACAATAGATAAATCTTTAGCAAGACACATTAAGGAGAACCCAAACAAACTCAGAAATAAAGAGAAGGGACGACAAACACCACAGAAATACAAAAGAAAATACTATGAACAATTATATTCCAAAAAAAAATCAAGCAACCTAGAATGAAAATATTTCTAGAAACATATGATTTGCCAAGACTGAACCAAGACAAAACAGAAAATTCAGACTGATTACTAGAAACAAAATTACCTGGCTGTTGTAGCTCAGTGGCTTGAGCTCGGGCCTGCGAACCAAAGAATTGTGGTTCGATTCCCAGTCAGGGCACATGCCTGGGTTGCAGGCCAGTTCCCAGCAGGGGACACACAAGAGGCAATCATATATTGGTATTTCTCTCCCTCTCTCCTTCCCTTCCCCTCTAAAGATAAATAAAATATTTTTTTAAAAAGAAACAAAATTAAATCAATAATCAAAAAACTTCCTAACAAACAGAAGTCCAGGACTAGGTGGTTTCACAGGTGAATTCTACCAAATATTCAAAAAAGAATATCTACACTTCTCAAACTATTCCAAAAAACTGAAGAGGAGATTAAGCTTCCATACTCATTCTATGAGGCTAGCATTATCCTGATACCAGACAAATATGTAACAGCAGCAACAAATTACACCCCAAAATCCCTGATAAACATAGATGCAAAAATCCTCAGCAAAATATTAGCAAACCAAATCTAGACATACATTAAAAAGGCCATACATTATGATCAAGTGGAATTAAGTCCTGGGATGCAAGGACAGTTCAATATTAGCAAATCAATCAATGCAATACCCATATAAACAAAATAAAGAATAAAATTATTTCAATAAATGCAGAATGTATGACAAACCCACAGCTCATCATACCCAACAGTGAAAATCTATAGCTTTTTCTCTTCTAAGATCAAGAAACAAGAAAATGATACCTACTCTCACCACTCTCATTCCATATAGTATTAGAAATGCTAGCCATAGCAAGCAGAAAAGAAAAAAAAGGGTATACAAATTGGAAAAAAAGAAGTGAAACTGTCAATATTTACAGATGACATGATATTTAATATAGAAAACTCTAAATATTCCAACAAAAACTATTAGAATAAATAAATTCAGGAAAGTTGAAGGATACAAAATCAATATTCAGAAATCTGTTGTATTTCTGTACATTAATAACAAATTATCAAAAAGAAAATTTTTAAATAAAAAATCCTATTAATGACTGCATCAAAAATAATAAAATACCTAGGAATAAATTGAAACAAGAAGATAAAAGGTCTATTCTCTAAAACTATAAGGTATTCATGTAGGACACTAAAGAAGACATGAATAAATGGAAGAATATTTCACGCTCATGGATTGAAAGAATACCACTAAAATGTCCATACTCAAAGCAATCTACAGAATCAATGCAATCCCTGTCAAATTGTATTTTTCACAGGACTAGAAAAAATATTCCTAAAATTCACATGTATCCACAAGAACAGCAAAGAGCCATAGTAATCTTGAAGGGGTAAAAAACAAAGTTGGAAGTATGCACCCTGATTTCAAGCTACACTACAAAGCTATAGTAATCAGAATAGTATGGTACTAGCATAAAAACAGACACAGAGGTTAATGGGACACAACAGAAGACATAGATACAAACACACTCTTATGTTGTCAATCTATGACAAAGGACGCAAAAATTAACAGGAAAAGAATATTCTCTTTAATAAATGGTACTGAGAAGATTGGACTGAAACATGCAATAAAATGAAACTAAAACATTTTCTTATACCATATACAAAAATAAACTCAAAATCAATAAAAAACTTAAATGTAAGACCTCAAAACATAAAACTCCTAAAAAAAATATACGCAGTAAATTCTTTGATATTGGCCTTAGCAATATTTTTCTGCATGTCATCTCAGGCAAAAGCAACAAAAGCCAAAATAGAACTACATCAAATCAAAAAGCTTCTGCACAGCCAAAGGAACCAACAACAAAATAAAATGCAACTTATTGATTTGGAGAAGATATTTACAAATGACATATCCAATATATGTAAAAAACTCATATAACTCAACATCAAAAGAAAACAATCCAATTAAAAAATGAGCAAATTGCCCTGGCTGGTGTGGTTCAGATGAATGAGTGCCAGCCTGCAAACCAAAGGGTTGCTGGTTCAATTCCCAGTCAGAGCACATGCCTGGGTTGTGGGCAGGGCCCCCAGTGGAGGGGCACATGAGAGGCAACCATACATTGATGTTTCTCTCCCTTTCTTTCTCTCTCCCTTCCCTTCTAAATATTAAAATCTTTTAAAAAATAAATTTAAAAAATGAGCAAATTATCTAAGTAGACATTATTCCAAAGATATACACATTAACAACAGATGCATGAAACATCACTAATACTCAAGGAAATGCAAATCAAAACCACAATGAGCTATTGCCTGACACCTGCCAAAATGGCTATTATCAAAAAAACAAATGAGTGTTGGCAAGAATGTGGAGAAAAGGAAACCTTTATGCATTGTTGGTGGGAACGCAAATAGATCACAGCCACTGTGAAAAATAGTATGAAGTTTTCTCAAGAAATTAAAACAGAACAACCATATGATCAAGCAATTCTAATTCTGGGTATTTATCCAAAGAAAATGAAAACACTAACTTGAAAGATACATGCACCCCATTTTCATTGGAGCATGATTTCCAATAGCCAAGACATAAAAACAATGTTTAACAATATATGAATGCATAAAGAAAAATGTATCCAACCATGCACTATGAAAAATAGCCCTTTATTGAAGAAGATGCAAATTACAAGAAACATTGTACATAGGACAATGACACCTCAGCCCCCTTCAAAGTAGGCACCTTGAGACCTCAAGCAGTGCTCCCAATTGCCATCAGCTGCCCAGTCGATTTTCCTGAATCTCATTGATGGTCTGAACCCTATTCCCTTTCAAAGGTGATTTAGTTTTGGGAAAAGCCAGAAGTAGCAGGGCTCCAAATTGGGTTGTAGTGGGGCTGAATCACATGGGTGATTTGATGTCTCACCGAAAAAAACTCTGCACAAGACACACATGAGCAGGCACGTTCTTGTGATGAAGCTGCCAATCACCACCTGCCCATAGCTGCAACCTTCTAAATCATCTGAATAGTTTCCAATGAGGAATGTTCAAGCATAATGCAAAATATAATGCAGACTCATTACTGTACTGTCATTTTGAATGTGATGTCCATACAATACACATGCTCACTCAATGGTGTATACCACCCCCACTGACTACTACAGTGAAGTCATCGTTGTTCACACATGTGCATTCCAGTCCGCTCTCCTTAGCTGCAGGGTTACACTGATGTTGCACAAACTGTTCTCATTATATAAACAATGGCTGGACTTTCTCCAGACAAACCATTTTATTTCTATTTATATTACACACACACAAATGTTATTTAGCCATAAAAGGAATTCTTGATATTTGCAACAATATGGATGGACCCTGAGGGTATTATGTTAAGTGAAATGAGTCAGAGAAAGACAAATATATATCATTGCACCTATTTGTGTAATCTTAAAACAGAAATCCATACTCATATTTGTAACAGACCAGTGATTATGAGGCAGGGTTGATTATTGCAACATTTGACCAAATGTTGATGGACACTTGAGCTGCTTCCATATCTTGGCCACTGTAACACTGCAATGAACATAGAAGTGCTTATGTTCTTCCAAATTAGTGTTTGGGTACCTTCGGATATAGTCCCAGAAGTGGGATTGCTGGGTCAAAAGGCAGATTCATTTTTTATTTTTTGAGGTATCTCCACAGTGCTTTCCACAGTGGCTGTACCAGTCTGCACTGCTACCAACAGTACAAAAATGTTCCCTTCTCCCCTTCCTTGCCAGCACTTACTAATTTATTGATGATAGCCATTCTGATAGGTGTGAGAGAGTATCTCATTGTGGTTTTAATTTGCATTTCTCTTATGATTAGTGACATTGAGCATCTTTTCATATATCTACCAGCCAAGTGTACATCCTCTCTGGAGAAGTGTCTACTCAGGTCCTCTGCCCATTTTTCTAATTGAATTGATTTTTTGGCCTTGTTAAGTACTTTGTAAATTTTGGGTATTAACACCTTATCAGATGTATCGGCAATATGTTCTCCCGTTCTGGGGGTTGCCTTATTTTGTTGCTGTTTCCCTTTGCTGTGCAAAACCTTTTTAGTTTGATGTCATCCTATTTGTTTACTTTTTCTTTTGTTCCCCTTATTTTAGGATATACATCCAATAAAACATTTGTACGAGCGGTATCTGAGATTTTGCAATGGAATTCTACTTGGCTATAGAAAAGAAAAATTTTACCATTTGCAGCAGTATGGATGAACCTATAGAACATTATGCTAAGTAAAATAAGCCAGTCAGAGAAAAAAAAGTACCATATGATTACACTCATATGTGGAATCTAATGAACAAACTGAACTAACAAGCAAAACAGAGACAGACTCCTTGAGAAAGAGATGACAACTAGTGGCGGGGCAGAGTTGGGAGTTTGGGGGATGGCAGGATCAAGCAAAAAGGATGAAGGACTCATGGATGTGGACTACAGTGTGCTGACTGCTGGGGGAAGGAGGGTAAAGGGGGAGTAAATGGTAACGGACAAAATACAATGAGGATCAAATTTTAAAAAAATAAAAAAATAAGACACAAGTGTACCGTACAGCATGGTGACTATAATTAATACTGGATTGTATATATGAAAGCTGTGAAGCAAGTAGATCATAAAGGTTCTCATCACAAAAAAATTTTGTAACTACATGTGCTGATGGATGCTAACTTACTGTGATCATTTGTCTATATAAAAATACTGAACCATTATGTCATACACTTGAAACAAATGTCAGTTATATCTCAAAGGAGTATAAATAAGAAAAATATTGAGTGCAAATGTGGTGAATTTAGAAATTAATTTGGAATGAATTATTTTAAATATTAGTGTCATCATCTAGGAAAAATAAGTCTCTACAGTCATTCAAGATTCATGCCCTTTAGTAAGGGTTTGTATTTATATCAGGCCTGTACGTTTCTCATTAAATTTATTTCAAGGGATTTAATGAACTTCGTCACTATGTAGGGAAAAATTTTAATGTTGCTTCTAATACTAACTGGATATTGCCAACTTGGAGAAAAGCTTTTAATTTTTGTATATCTATCATGTGACCAGCCAAATATCTGGTGTGGTAAACTACACTGAGTTTGTATTATTAAAGCAACCTTGCATTCCAGAGATAAACTCAAGTTAGTAATGATGCACACATGTTTTTTATACAATGCAAAATTACTTTGCTTAGATTACCAGCAATTTTAGAATATGTCTTGAATGAGATTAGACTATCATTTTCCTTTCCTATTCTTTGTTTTGATATCAAGATCATGTTAAGGGACTTAAAAAACAGAAAATGTTCTCTTCAACCTGCTTTTTGAATTTAGAAAGTTATCCATAATAAGTCCTGATGCAGATCATACCTAACATTTATTTGCTATCTCTTCCTCAACATTGAGATGTTTGTCAGTGTTATTGGCTTCTCAAAGAACTAAACAATAAATCACTATGAAGTAAACAACTGTATAAATTAAACACACAGGCTAAGCAATAGAATGCTGCCAGCAGCACCAAAGTTACCATGTGCGCCTTCCTCATTTTCACCCATGAGGGTTACACAATACTATGCTGGCTTTTAGGAAAATCATCTTCTTGCTTTTCTTTATAAACTTCTGCTAGATAACTTTGCAATTCTACACAATACAGTATCACTTAACCAAGTTTTAAATTTTATCTAAGCAAAATCAGAGTGGTTATTCTTTTATACTTGCTTTCTTACACTCAATAATTATCCAGGTCATTGCACATTCATTGGACTTCATTTAGTGCATGACCAAAACAGTATATTATCGATTCTAATGTTAATATAAATTTTTGATTTTTCAGTTTCAGGCTATTACATGTAATAAAGCTATAAACATTATTTTACATGGATCATAGTACTTACAGGCTTACATGTCTCTGGAATAAATATCTAGGATTGGAATGGTTGGGTTCAAAAGCATGCATATCTTAAACCTCACTGGTTAATGCCTAAATGTTCTGTTTGATTTACACTATTACAAGCAGTGCAGACCTTTCTGGTTCCCATCTGTGCTAAGACAATACGGGGCATGCACAGTGAAGCGCATCTTATTTGTACTTTCTACATTATGTATGAGAGCATTTTTTAGTTCTTTTTTAAATTTTTTCTATTAAAATTTATCGTCCCTATACCCCCTTCCACCTCCACCCATCCCCTGACCCCTACCATCAAAATCACCACTTTTGTCTGTGTCCATGAGACCTTTTTCGCTCGAACCCTGCACCCCCCCAGTTCTGTGTTCTGTGACTTCCACTCTTACTGATGTCTTTTCAAAACACGTAGTTCTTAATTTTAATGTAGATTTAACAGTGTTTTCCACTATAATGATATTAAATGTGTTAACACATTTAATCAATCTTTTCCAACCCAACAGATTAAGATACTCTCCTGTATTATCTAGTAATATCTTTATAGTTTTACCTTTCAGACTTAGGCCTACAATTCCCTTGGAACTCATTTTTGTATAGTGTGAAGAAGAAATTAGTTTCCTTTCTCTTCTTTTTTTAAAAATAAAGATACCCACTTTTCTCAGAACCATTTATTGAAGAGACTATCTTTTCGCACTGTTTTAGGTGTCACTTTCACCTGTTTGTGGGTCTTCGGTTGTGATCCATTACTTGTCTTCAGCACACCAAGAGTTCTAACTCCTTAACTGTCTTGATTCCTACAGCTTTATAACTAACCTTGTTTCACATAAAGGAAGTCTTTGTACTTCTTCAACTGATTGGTTATTTTTAACCCTTTGCATTTCTGCATGAATTCTGGGAATTTATCATACTACACACACACACACTCACACAGCCTTTCAGTATTTGACTGGCTTTGTTTGAATTTATAGTTCAACTGGGGGGAAACTGCTATTTTTCAATACTGAAATATACAATCCATGACTTAACTACTTCAATAATTTTTATGCTATTTTAACAGGTAACTTAAAAAAAAGCATTTTCAACCTGTTTATGCCCGGTGCCATGAAATACAATTGATATCTGTATATTGATTTTTGCATCAGACTTGAACAACTTAACTGTGTACATCCAATAACGTTTCCAATGTCATGCCTTATGTCATTTTCCTCTCCCCTGAAACCCCACACTTTCTGAGACACAGCTCTATTCCCAACAAAATGATAAAAACAGTATAATTTCTAATAGGAAAATGCGTATGTAAGCAAAATTTTATATAATTACCATAGAATTCACTATCTCCTTTCTGCAAAGTTGATTCCAGATTAAAAAATCCTATCCTACATATAATAAGGCTTAAAAACATTAACGGAGGAAGGAAGAAGCAAATAAATGTGCAAGCAAATACACAACAGAGTAGAGGCTGATGCAGGTGTTCATCTGGGTCTGTGAAAATCTGTCTTAAAGAAACTGTAAAACATAAAATAACCTCGGGTTTTAAGTATTTATTTACAATGTTCTTACTGATACAACTGCTTTTAAAATATAGTAATGAAGGTTCATTTACAATTTAAAAGTGACAAATATGTGGCAGAGAAAAAAATCTATAAAGTCAGTTAAACTATTAAAGAAAATAACTGCAAATTGTTAAATGACAATTAGATGTTTGTAGTGCTCCCTAAACAGGTAGGAAATAAAAATGCATTCATTCATAAGAACTTGATTATTTTCTATTACTGACTATAAAAACAAAACTATTGTTGAAAAATAACATCAAGACTTGAAAAATATTTTACAACAGCAAATAATGTATTTCAACTTTACATTTAGTTATGGGGCCTTATTAAAAATTTGACCATACACATATCTATGTATTTTACAGCAGATTACTAAAACTGAGGTCAACTTTAGAGTTATATTATAAAGAGTATAAACAACCTTTACCACAATTTCCGTGTGGGCATTCCTCAAAATAAAATTCCACACATCATCAAACTAAATCAAGATTTACTAGTGGCTAAAAATCACCATAAATATTTGTCTCTGAAACAGCTACAAGTATATACCATTATCATGTTTGTGCAAAATAGTCATTATTTTTTAATCTCTCTGTCCTTATCTCAATTTGCAAAAGTATTTAGAAACAATCTCCTTTAACTGTTATTCTTTTTAATCAGGGCAAATCTTTTTAAACCCACACAATGGATCTTAAAAACACTTGAGAACAAAATAAAACTGCAAAAGGAGCAATTTAAAAAGTACTTCAAACAGCACATATGAAACAAGACCCCACTATTTAATTAGATATCTGGTTTTGATCTAGTTAAGTACTGTGATATCACTTAATTTCTGCACAAATTGAGATACACAAGTATGTATTTCCAAAATTCATTTCTGGACACTATACAAAGAAATTCACAGCAGTATTTAACGTAGACCAATAAAATTTATTTACTGTATGTATCAGGTTGCAAAGCTACCGATATCATGAATAACTTAAAGATACTGGTCTTCAAACGAAGGACTTGAGCAAAGTGAAAACTTACATCAAAAATCAATAAAAGTTTCTAATAAATTAAGTTGAAAAATGTAGAAGGCTAACCTTACTCTTTCAAGAAGAAAATCAAATGGCATAGTTTAGTGTTACCTATCTCCTTTATGCTTTCACCAAGTGCTAGCGACAAGTACCACTTAAGTCAGTTCCTTATTTGCACACGAGGTGTTAAGTGTCTGTAGTTTTTTAAGCTTCATATCAAATGAGTTGTAGATCTACTTAAAGCATAACTTCTCCTTTCAAAGAAGGAAGGAAGGCTGACAAGGGAGGGAGATGGGATACCCTGTAAAGACAAGACAAATATTTTATATTCAAAATTTTTTCTTTAAAAAAATTGTAAACTACAGTTTAGCAAATGCATATCATTTTATATTTTACAAAATACCATAACTGTCTAAATTTGTTGCTTCTGAGGTCAAAGTTAAACATCAGTACTTCAACAATAACAAAGAAGCATACACAAGAATACCAAAAATCCAACTGTGGGTGTAAATCAAAATGAATTAGGAAGCAAGTTACTGTTTTATTTTCACATATATAAAGGGCTAAGTGTAACTAAAACTCAGAACCAACAAGGTTCTCACCTACGAGGTAGTAAAATGAAGTGTTTAAAGAGCTGTGTTGATAACGTTTCACAAAGCAATGATTTGAGAAGAAAATATAAAAATACACCTTCCTGAAGAAAAATGTGTTATGATTTGCTATATTAAAAGCATAAATTTTATAAAATGCCATAAACCTAATATTAAGAATCAGATTTGGAATGAATCCCTTCACATGGCAATTATTAGTATTGTTTAAAATGACCACTTTCATACATGAGAAAGTTTCTAGTAGGATTGATTTTTTTCTGTTCTCAACCATAAACTACCTTGCAAAAATATTTTTATGTGTCAATATGCAAAGAAACTCTATTAAGCCTAGTTGTTGTGAACTCAAAGCAATTATAAAGTTATGAATTCAAAAGTTCCCACCCACCTAAAAAGTATTCGGCGGAGAACGAATACTTTTCTTTTTCACAAAAACAAATTTCAAATAACTAATACGCTCACATTAAACTTCATGGGGCTTGTTTCCATTACTCCTAATGGAGTAATGGCATATCTCCTAATTCTTCACAAATATCAAAGATGAGTTGGATAGAACTTTTTTTGAAATTTGAAAAACCAGTATTTCCTTTTAGTGCCTCTGACAAACTAGCTCGTGAGGCAGAATGACATACAGATGTAAACCAGAACTTTTGAGAGCGCCCACCAGTAGAGTTTGAGTGCTGAGCATAAACATGCTTAGTAAATCCAATTTTATTGCTTGTGGAAACTGAATGGATAATCTGTTAGAACAGAAATAAGCAATGGAGAAGAGGGCATAAATGTCTAAAAGATATTTTAGATACTTTTTATTTATATTGTCTATGTAAAAGTGACAAAACCATAAATTATACAAATTAATTTCCTATAAAATCCAATTACCTTCATTTGAAAGGCAATGTTCACAGTAGTTACTCATAGATGCAGGAAATAAACAAGGGATGGTTCTTTGGCCTTCAGAAAGCTTATAATCTGATTTTAATATAGAAATGCCTACTGTATTTTGTCAATTTCAATGTGTTTTTCATTGATCAAATTCTTTGGATATATTTGTATTATCAACTAAGTACAACTTTTCTCCTGTCAGAAGGTTACCCTTGATCAAATATCTATATAAACATGCTCAGATGTGGCCATAAATCTTTGATGTATTAACTCAAGACTTAATTAACTAGCTGTAAAAAAGTAAGTTATTAAACATGACGTGTCTTATCTAAATTTCACACTATAACACGTAACCACTTATAAAACACTATAGCAGCCAGAGTAGTGATTCTCCACCATGACCCACCAGTTAGGAACTTATGATTTAGTACAGTACCCCTTTTTCATCTATAAGACCCAATGTGAAAAGTTGAAGAAGGGCATTTACTGGTGCAAGAACAGGCCTGTGCAAAACCCTCTGAGTGGAGTGATCTTAGCATTTTTTTAAGGAAATCAAGAAAGCTAGTGTGGCTGGAATTGGGGGTGGGGGTTGGGGCAGAGGACATGAGTGGTAGGAAATGAGAAGCAAGACAGGGCTGGGGGAGACTGAGCACACTGCCATGGAGGGGTTTGATAGTCTGAGGATGGAGGGAGATTAATGAAGGTTTAGCTGAGAACGACAGGAGTTGCAGGGGTTCTCTCTCTGGCAGCCATGGGGAATGTGAATGGGAGGCTGAAAGAGGATGGGGGAGGGGGCAAAAACAAACAACAAACAAAAAAAACCACTAGAGCACACCCTGTGTGCCAGGGGCTATTCAAAGGACTTTGTATACAGTAGCTTATATTATCCTTACAACTACAACTTTAGATCATTTTATAGATGATGAAACTGAAAATTCCCAACAGGCTTACAGTGAGCAAATAGCAGAGCCAGGACTGAATGTACGTTCGACTTCATGCTCTTAGCCACTACTCAAACTGCCTCACTGTATAATCACATCATATGGGTGTGTGTGTGTGTGTGTATGTATTTAGTCCTTACATTAACACCAGAGGGAAGCACTATTAATCTCTTTTCCCTCATCAGCAAAAAATAGTGATAAGAGAATAAGAAACTTGCTAAAGGGCATGTAACTTTGATAGTCACTTGTAGGTTAGATTAATAATTTTACAGAGACACATCACTCATATACTTAGTGAGAGTAACAAACGTGAGAAATGGCCTTAATATTAATCGTCTAATAATTTTGACACCACTGGAAATTTGGACTTTTCAGAAAACATTAAAAAATATAAATATGAATTTGGAACCCATATCATCCTTAGACATCCACAGTTTCTGAGATTATATTCTACTCATCACAGAAATAGTAAAAAAAAATATAACTCAGTCTCTGTTATACAAGCAAGGGGAAACGTAATTTTACAGTTGTACCATAATTAATAAATTATACATAAGAATGAAGTGTTTCGTGAACTCACAAGTGTAAATCTACTTTGCCCACCCCTGTATTATGGGAACCAATTTGTATAAACAGAACCTTTACTACTTAGGTGAGTAAAGTGACAGGCCAGACTGAAACACGATTTTTTCCTTAGTGATTTTAGAACATATCTCAATCCAAATAAAACTTCTTATCAAATAAACTACATTTAAAGTATGTATTTATCTCTATTTCATTAAGTAAGGTTTTCTCAGTTACCTTTATGCAATAAAAGATGTCAGAAGTTAAGAGATATTAAAAAATGATAAAGATATTCAATTCCCATCTTTAAAAGTTAGCAAATTCCATACTTAACTCCATAAAAGTGAGTAAGTCATTTAGCCCCTTATACCAAAGTAACTTACTGCTAATGATGATGTGCTAGACAGACGACTCAGTGCCTGCTTGTCACTGCTGTGAGGACTTCTTCCCTCCACTGAACTCTGCGACGGCATAAGAGTCCTTCGGAGAGCTCTTCTCGGAGTTTTGGAGAAAGAGAATGCTCTCGTAACCTAGAGTTTAAAAAAATTATAATTAAGCCGGTATAAATTTAATATAACTCACAAAAACAATTCTATATAAACAAAGCCAAATAACATCAAAAGTTTTTGTACAGATAATACATGAGAATCTCTGCAAACAAAGCACCGAGAAAATGTAGATAGAAGTCAGCCCTCACTCAGCATTGTGGTCATGAACAGGTTCTGTGACTTCACGAGAAAGGACACATAACAAAGCCAAACTTACTGCAGGTTAACTGATATAAACAAGAGTTAAGTTCCTATACTATCTCATCAACACTATCATAAATGATGTTGAACATAATTCAAAAATCTGCTGTACATTTGCATTCATAGAGCGCTACAGTCAAACGGATAAAAGAAAGTGCAAGCATAAACCTGGCATGGAAGAGAAGTCTGGGTTTTATTTTGTCTGATTCTGCTAAAATTTAGTTGTGCTCTTTAATCAAAATCGAAAACTCAATTTCTTTATTGAAAAAGTGAAGGAGTTCATTTGACTCATGATTTAGCATGTTGAACTAAGATCTATCATATGTGTTAATTGCTGGGAAATACAAAGATGATTAAATAAAGTACAAGGCTTCCCCTCAAAAGCAAAAACAATAAAAATATGTAAATCTAGCAGCAGACATTAGCTAAAATTTTAACCTGGACAATTAAAATTCTAGTTCTACTTTTAAGAAGACCTATTATTAACATTCTTACATAGTTGTAAATAACCCTGACAAGGTAAGTAGGGAAGTCATCTTCATTACAAGACTGAACCATGGTCAGGTACAGAACCCAGGTCTTCCGTCTCTGTTAACTGCCCTTTGCTGAACAATGTCTGAGGCACTATTTAAGAGGAATGCACACATATCTATACCTAAAACACCATCAGTACACTTCTGCTGAAGTAGAGCTCATAGAATTATCTATAACAGGAATAGGAAAGATATAATTACTTGTGCCAAAGTTGTTATAACTACTGTGTCAAAGAATTCACTAAACTAAAATGATCTCTGTGGACCATGTCTATCCCAAACTAACTGTTTTAGATTACCTTCAAAAAAAAAAATAGACTACCTTTACACTGGTGTCTATGGCAGTATTGTTTTAATTTACTCTGAAAAATACTTTTTGGAGATATGATTAAAATCTCCACTAGGACTCACCTTTTTTGAAGTCTTTTTTATTGCTCTAGATGCTCTACTCAATGTACTATCCATATCTTTTGTATTCACTTCAAGGGTTTCTGGATCAGCAGTATAAATAAGATTTTCCTGTTGAAAAATGAACATTTTTATTATTTTAAGATAAAACTTAAAAAATACACAACTGTTTCTAAAAGTCAAACCTTTAAGCACTTATTTACATATGGGAGTATATGTAAATGAAACCATTCAATATTTTTGATGTGCTTGACATAATTTCTATTCTAAAATGTACTAATTTAAGATATTGGAAAATAAACTCAGTAAATAAAAAAATTCACACAAGGACAACAGATACCAATGCAACTTGAAAAAGAACTTAATATAAAATCTTACTAACAAACCTAAAACTAACAAGTTAGAAAATTAGCATAATTTATATGCTTAAAAATAACGTCTGTGACAAAACCAGTATCACAAACACTTTCCTTGAGAAAAACCTCAAATTTAAACTTACACTTTCTCCTACTTTTCCCTTTCATCCTCAATTAACATGTAGAAGAATTCTAAATTGGAGGTTCTGAACCTGTGATCAAGAGTTCATAGAAGGAGCAATGCACGGAAATCAGGAGGTATATAATCCCCTTAAATTATGTGCAAAATTCTGTGTGTACCTAAGTGTAAAGGACATTTTGCTGAGGAGGTTTAGATCTTTTATCAGATTACAAAAGGAGTCAAAGACGTCATAGAGGCCAAAAACCACTAACCAAAATTAACCTTATATGAAAAAACAAACTCCAAGTAATTTAAATATTAGTTGCTCAGATCATGCTTCATCTTTCAGAAGAAAGCAAATTGAAGCAAATGTTTTCATATATTCCTATAACCAATTTCACCTTAAGTTATAAATCTGGGCTGGCCATGAACTGGCAAGTTGCCTTACTACTCTAGCACAGTAGGTAGGACTGACTGTTCTCTAGCACGATCATTCATTCCACTGCTAGAGAGAATTTTATACGATCATGTGGATGTTGGTTTTTCTGAAATTTTTCTCATCTGCAAAAATGTAGAAAATACTCGGTATACCTAACCCACTGTTATTGTAAGGCTAAAACAAAATAATGCACAGTACTTCTTTGAAATGAAATATTTAACTCCTTTATAAACACAAGGTGTTAAATATTATACTCAACAATTATAAGTGCTTGCTTTAGCTCTTCACCACTAAAATCCACAGACAGCCTTAGTGTTTCTAAAACTTCTTTAATTTCATTAGAACAACAAAATCCACCTTGCCTGCTCCAGATCCTCCCTTTTCCACTTGATCTATTTGCTAAATGACTCATAGTTGCTTATGTAATCACACTCAGGAACAGTATTTATAATTATTACTATCTTTAAATACAATGTTACAATTTTTACTGAGTTTCTTTATCACATCATCAGAAGAAATTTAGAAAATTTTAAATTAAAATCACCCCCACACTCTACTAATCATTTATTATTTACATTTTGGTATAATTCTGACAGGTATTTTCCTACATGCATGAAATATTTAAACAAAATTGTAGTTATTTAGCTGTAGTTATTTACTTTGGGGTATTTTCCCCCCCATGTCTTTAAATACTCAAAAGAATTACTCTTAATGAACAGCTTATAAGTTTCTTCTGATTATACTAGAACTAATTTTATCATTTGACTATTTTTGAACACTTAAAGTGTTTACACTTTCTTCTTAAGAAATAAACTATTATAATAGTATGAAAAAGAAAAAATAATAATACTTAGAAAGAACTTAACCAAGGAAATGAAAGACTTACACACTGTAAACAACAAAATGTTACTGCTGAAAGAAATTAAAGGAGACACAAATAAATGGAAAAACACCCTGCGTTGATGAACTGAAAGATTTAATACTGTTAAAAGGTCAATACTACCCAAAGCAATTTACATATTCAATGAAATCTCTGATTTTTTTCTCAGAAAAAGAAAAATTCATCCTAAAATTCCCATGGAGACTTCCAGCCAAGATGGAGGCGTAAGTAGAAACACTGTGCCTCTTCCCACAACCAAAATAAGGACAACAAAAATTTAGAAACAAAATACAACCAGAACTGACAGAAAATTGAACTGTAAGAAAGTCTGGCAACAAAGGAATTAAAATAGACATACTCATCCAGCCTACATGGCAACCCAGCAATTGGGTTGACCCTTCCTAGTGAACACGCAAGGCTCCACTCCTCACTACATAACAGTTGCAACAAGACCAAAAAACAAAATGGGAAAAAAAAAAAAGGCCCAAACAGAAGAACAGATCAAAGCTCCAGAACAAATACAACTAAGCAATGAAGAGATAGCCAGCCTATCAGATGCACAGTTCAAAACACTGGTAATCTGGATGCTCACAGAACTGGTTGAATTTGGTCACAAATTAGATGAAAAAAATTAAGTTAACCCTACATGAAATAAAGGAAAATGCACAGGGAACCAATACTGATGGGAAGAAAACCATTCAAATTAATGGAGTAGACCAGAGGAAGAAAGAAACAACAAAACAGAAAAGAAGAAAGAATGAATTCAAAAAAATGAGGAGAGGCTTAGGAACCTCCAGGACATCTTTAAGCGTTCTAACATCCAAATTATAGGGGTACCAGAAGGGGAAGAAGAACAGCAAGTGGAAAACTTATTTGAACAAATAATAAAGGAGAACTCCCCCAATCTGGCAAAGGAAACAGACTTCCAAGTCCAGGAAGCTTAGAGTTCCAAAGAGGGTGGACCCAAGAAGAAACACACCAAGGCACATTATAATTACATTAGCCAAGATTAAAATGAAGGAGAGAATCCTAGAAGCAGCAAGAGATAAGGAGACAGTAACCTACAAAGGATATGTCACTTGATTTCTCAAAAGAGACCTTGCAGGAAAGAAGGGGCTGGAAAGAAGTATTCCAAGTCAAGAAAGGCAAGGACCTACATCCAAGATTGCCCTATCCAGCAAAGCTTTCATTTAGAATGGAAGGGAACATAAAGTACTTCTTAGACAAGGTCAAGTTCAAGGAGTTCATCATCACCAAGCCCTTATTACATGAAATGTTAAAGGCACTTATATGAGAAAAAGAAGATAAAAAATATGAACAGTGAAAAGATAGCAAACTCACAGCTTAACAACCACACCTAACACAAAAGCAAAAGCAAACTAAGCAAACAATTAGAACAGGAACAGAACCACAGAAACGGAGATCACATGGAGGGTTAGCAACAGGGGTATGGAAGGATGAGAGAGGGGGGAAAGGTACAGAGAATAAGTAGCATAGATGGTAGGTAGAAAATAGACAGGGGGAGGGCAAGAATAGTATGGGAAATGTAGAATCTAAAGAACTTATGACACATGGACATGAACTAAAGGGGGGGAATGTGAGTGGGAGGGGGTGTGCAGGGTGGAGGGGAATGAAGGGGGGAATGGGACAACTGTAATAGCATAATCAATAAAATATATTTTAAAAAAGAAAAAATAACAAAATAAAATTCATATGGGACTTGAAGGGACCCCAAATAGCCAAAACAATATTAAAGAACTCACAGCATCAAAAATATTCAAAGGGAAAAGGACAGTTTTTTCAACACCTAAATATCCACAGGCAAAAAAAGAATAAAATTGAACCCTTACCTTACACCATATATAAAAATTAAGTCAAAATGGATAAAATATCTAAATGTAAGAGTTAAAATTATAAAAATTCTTGAAGAAAATACAGGAAAAAAGTTTCAAAGCAATGGATTTAGAAGTCATTTCTCTGTTGATACCAGCAGCAGATACAAAAGAGAAATAGACAAAAAAATAAACATTAATATTTACCACCTACATTTTATTACAGGTTTTTGAAATGGCTTCACTTTTCATTTTTAATTCTTGAATCTACCATTAGGAATTATAAGGTTAGGATATACCATCTAATTTTCTCTAAGTATTTAATGAAATATCTTAGTACAGGTGTTAACAATTTTATTAAATTGTTATGATCCTACATTTATCATACAATGAAGTCTTATTTCAAGGACCTCTATCCTTCCATTGATCCACCTATAAATTTTTGAATCAGTGTAAAGTGTTCTGATCATTGTAACTTGAAAATTACAATATCTCATAAAGGAAGTACTATTTTCTAAATTTTCTTATTGTTTTAAAAGAAAATCATCCTTGAAATCATTCTATCATATTTCAAGTATTTCCTATAGGATTTTATAAGGACTTCAATGAATGGACATCTTTATGACTAGTCAGTATTCTCACTGAGAAACATTATAGGTCCCTTTGTAGTTTTCTTAAAATAGATAACCATTTGTTCCTTATAAGGATATTCCTAGATTAATTTATACCAAATCTTATTGAAGAAGGTGTATGTGGTGGGGGGGGGGGGTCTTTATTATCTACACTTTCTAGTTAGTTACTGCTGTCAAAGATGCAAACTATTTGTATGCATCTATATTTAGTTGACCAGTAGTTTTCATTTAGTTCCTGCCAATCATCTAGACAATCACATAAAAATTTTCCCTGGCTGGTGTGGCTCAGTATATTGAGCACTAGCCTGTGAACCAAGAGGTCACCAGTTCAATTCCCAGTCAGGGCACATGCCTAGGTTGCGGGAGGTCCCCAGTTGCAGGCTAGTAAGAGACAACCAATCTGTATATGTACTGCACATTGATATTTCTTTCCCTCTCCTTCTCCCTCCCTACCCCTCTGTAAAAGAGTAAATAAATTTTTAAAATCTTAAAGAAAATAACAAACCTCTGAATAGTTAACACCTCTTGCAGCCAGGACTGTGATACAAGCTCTGCCTAACCCTGACTCTCCCTGTATTATCTTAATGTTTTACATTAACATTCTTATTTCTACAGTGTTGTACATCTGGCACCACAAACTAACCACAGCTTTAACTTTAGCTTTTTGAACTTAATTTTGTATTCATTTCATTCCATTTTCAATTTTAATTTCATTTCTATTTGGATTTCATCCAATTAATACATATATACAAGTCTATTTTTTGATAGAAATTTTTATCTTCCTAGACACAAAGATAAGTTTTTAAAAATTTTTTGACACAGAATCATTTTTCTCTATTATGTCATATTTTCAAACTACAAGCTATTTTATCAATGCTCAATCTGAATTGGTCAATTCACGACTTTTTTAAAAAAATTGAGAGCTGAAAATTCCAAAAGAATTGTCAGAAAACAACTGAAGACGGTAAGATAGTAATTTAATAAAACCAATGGATTACAAATTTAACATCCACATATCACCTATACAGATTCAACTTAACAAAACAACTTAAACAGCTAAACTCTCTCATTTATGATAGCATCTAGTATCATTGTGTCCTCGCCCTTAGCCTGTGCCTCAGTGATTTCCTCAAACTCTAATCATGTTAATAGCTTAGAGTTTCTGACTTGGTCAAATTAAAGTGGTACCAATAATGGACATTTATATTAAGAACTTACAATGGACTGCTAATAATCAGAATAATTATAATTTTAAATAAAAATCACACTAACTCCATTACAAATATTATTGGTTCAGGAGCACAAACTTCTTATATATGTTCTGTCTTCAGCCAATTATTCCTTATGTAGTTAGAAATTCTAGTCTACAATATTGAATATTATTGAATATTGAGTGAATATTGCTACTAATAAGTAGTGATTTCCAGTGGTGATTTCATCAAGATGTAGGGGTGAGTTTGATTTTTTACATTAAGTATAAATAATTAACAGTAAAAGTACTAAACTGTAGCATAAGACATTTAACTATCAAGTTACTTTCAAACTATTCAAAGTGGAGGAAGAGAGTGTAACATTGCTTAAATTTGTTTATAGACTTATACTTTTGCTATCAGAGGCTGGAAATCTGCAATGGCTTAAGGAAAGCTATCATCTGACCTCAAGTGATATATGAGCCTTAAGAGTACAGATAATTTAATTGAAGGTTACATGTAAGCAAGAGACCAAAAATACATACCTAAGCATTCTAAAAAAATTTTTTTCAACAGATTAAAACTAAAACCTTTAAATCTGAAACAACAGAATATGGGACATCATATCCATAAGGAGAAAAACTATTGAGAGGGCTTAACCAAGAATAAGGAAACCCAGAATCTAATGTTTGTTTTATGCTCTTGTCCTTAGTTTTCACACGTAAAAAAATGTATTAGATTAAGTGTTCTTTCAGTCTGAAAATTTTAATTCTTAAGCCATTTACAAATGGGCATGAAAAATGAAATTAGTCTGTAATAAAATAGCTATACTTATTTACTCTTAATTATTTAAGCTCCAATTATTTAGGGAACCAAAATATACATAATAGGGCAAAAACTACTGATTCAAAGAATCAGAGATTTTTACCATTTACATCTTTTGTGCACACACACACACACACACTTAAAAATACTTCCTCTTCAACATTGCGAATGTTCTCAATTCAAAAGACAGTGACTCAGGGTTTTTCAAAAATTTACTATGTGCATTATTTTAAATTTGAGACAGAGTTCAACTGAAGTCAATGAATATGTGAATTTACAGACATATTTCTTAGCAACAAAATTTCACAACTGAAAAAAAATGTTGTTTAAGACAGTATAAAACAGGACATTGTTAAATGTTTGCTGCCATCTTGTGGCTAAGTTTACTTTATGGCATTTGTTTCATTAGTTGAAGTCTAGCATTACTAGCCAACTTATGGCTAAAATTTTTCCATTAACTGAGGTCAGATGGTAGGTAGCTTTTTGAAGTCATTACAGATTTCTAACCACTAATATCAAACGTATAATTCTAATAACAAATGAATGTTAATAAATTGATGTCACATATGATTTATGATGGAGTCTATATATAATGAAATTAAATTATCTTTTGAAGAACCTGTATTTCACTCAAGAGCTACAAGCTCTTTATACCAAATCTTATTTAAAAGGTGTGTGTGTGTGAAAAGGAGCTACACATACCTTTTCAATAAGATTTCAATACAGGCTACCCAACTTCTGATAAATCACTTAACTTCGATAATTTGAATTTCTCATCTATCTCCACTTTAATCTGTATACGGTAATTACATATGCTATATTTATATATTCATAACGACATCTGATTTTAAGAGGCTAGACAAAGAAAATTAGATTGTCTATTTGCCTGATAGGAAAAGCAACTTCCTACAACTCATCTATTGCTTTCAGTTAGATTTAAAAAACACACACAAAAACAAACAAACAAACAAAAACCAGCAGAAAATAATACCTTCCATTTTACAAACAGCCATGTCAAAGAGCATAAATGAAAATCACAGGGGACAAGTCCTAAAAGCTTCACTAAATCAGAATCACAGAAACTCTGAGGTTATGAGGGCCTTTCCATAAACTAGCAACTCAAAGAAATGTTATATGTGTATACTTTCAACAAATCTTTTCCAAAACAACTTATTAAACCAGCTTTTCTCAATACACACAAAACTAAAACTTTCCTATACTCATAATTAGTAAGTTATTAGAAATGCACAGGTTTAGCTTGAATGCAATGCCATGGAGTTTAATTTTCCGTTAGAATATAATTTTCTGTTATAATAGGAGATTAAGAACTTACAGTATCTGCTTTACAAATGGTGTTGGCTACATGTCGACACAGCATCTTTAGCCAGTTTTCTTTTGGAAGTTCCTCTGACGTCATCTGGAAACTGAGCAGCACATTTGCCTGTTCTGTTGGTGGCCTCACCAGCAAGGCAAAAGCATTATGGCAATCTAGGGTTCCAAAGTCATAAACATTGTTATTCTTAGAAAATTATAGATTTATGCAAGTTTATTTCCTCAGATCAACAATACCCCAAGGAAAAAATACTCTTCACCACCCTTGCCATCCCCTCTATTTTTAATTGGACAAGAGCAACACTGTATTACATTAAAACATTAGGAAGAATTATAACAGTAAGTACCATATGATGAACCAACAATGATAATCTGACATTAAATAAATACTATTTTCCATGACATTTAATATTTTGTATGATGGAGGTTTTAAACAATTAGAATGAACCATTACTTAGAATCCTAAAATTTGAGTTATAAATGACTATGTAAGAATAATTTAAAAATTCAACCTACCTAAAACAATTTGAAAGAAATACAATGTCCAAATATTAAAATTGTTACAAAAAGTTTTGTGACCAAGATGCAAAACCTATTTTAAACAATGAAGTCTTTATTATTATAATCCAAAAATATGGAAAAGATTTCAAATAAATAAATGTACTACATAACCCTTAATAACTCAGAATTTGACAAGTGAGTAAAGATAAGGTACTGTTCAGATTTTCTTTGTTTCTATTAACTCAAAGCTTCCCATCTTTAGAGGACAGGATCAGTAATGCAACCTACTTATGCTGTAAAAACATATGCATCCAAATTACAGCCATGCAGATATATCATTAGGTGCCAGGTAAACAGCTAATACTGTTTTGGGTGAGTATAAACTTTTGGTAACTTCGGGCCTTCAGAGAACCCTCCCTAATACTACCAAAGTTAAGAGTAAAAGCTTCCCTTACTATACATTTAATTCCATGTCAAAACTACCCTGGTTACTTTGGGTGTATTTACTCATGCACATTTATTCCTGGTCATAGCCTACCTGCATCCTTAACAATGCAGCCACGGGCAGCAGGAAAGGCATAAGATGCAAAGCACAGGTAATAGACTAGTAATTTCTTTTGGATCCTGAAGAAATTAAAAGTTTGGTATGGGAACAGGCTAGGTTAGAATAATATTTTGACATGTAACCAACCATTCAAAGGATGAAGATATTCCTTAAATGGTTACATGCCAAAGTAAGATATCATTATTATTTGAAAAATATAAAAAATCAGGTCAAGTTCCTAGAGACGGAGCTGGGATAGAAGTACAAGAAGAATTACTTTACCAGAACTAGCCAATTATATGTAAGGATAATTTAGCACTTACACATAAAACATAAGTGAATCAAACCTATAATGAATAATTTTATTAGCCAATAGTTTATACAATAAGCATACCTTCAGTCTCTCTTATGTCCAGCACTTTCTTAATTTGAGAAAGAGGCATTAGATGAATATGCTTAAGAGAGGCTGGGGGCCGGGTATGGCCATGAGGACTCCTAAAAGTGCCAATAACCTTGTGGCGTTTCCTTGCTATCTGATTACAGAAAAAAATAAAACATAAATAATTTGAATAATAAGACCAAAAACATAAAATATAAAATGGTACTAATCATATAAATCTATATGCAGCTCATCTATTAGTCATTCCAGAATTACTATGTAATAAGAAGTTAAGTGAAAAAAATTCATACCCTTTAACTGTGTAACAGAAATGCTCATGTTTATATAATAAGAGTTCAAAAGTCAGGAAACCAGGCCAATGAAAAGGACCTATGCAATAAATCCCAGAGGTGTGAAAAAACATAGACACACTGCAAGAACTAAGAGAATTAAAGAACAGAGGAATCTTCTTGAGCTCACAGAAAAAAATAGTTGCTCTGGGGTCTCTGTATCGGCTTCAAAAGATAACTGATATCAGTTTAAGACAAGAATTCAACCTTGCCTCAGATCCTGAAAATAAAGGCGTTAAATAACACAGAAATAGTTCTGTCTCTATTATTTTCTTTTTCTTATATTTTATCTAGTTATTTTTAGAGAGAGGGGACGGGAAGGAGAAAGAGAGGGAGAGAAACATCAATGTGTGGTTGCCTCTCACGTGTCCCCTACTGGGGACCGGGCCCGCAACCCAGGCATGTGCCCTGACTGGGAATCGAACCAGCACCCTTTGCTTCACAGGCCTGTGCTCAATCCACTGAGCTACACCAGCCAGGGGCCTAATATTTTCATACTATTGAGAAAAATGACATTTAAAAGGTAACTATACAATATACTAAACAAATGATACAAATTATAGGACTTCCAGCCAAAAGGGAGGCGTAGGTAGACACACTGTGCCTCCTCCCACAGTGAAAAAAAGAACTTAGAAACTAAATAACAACAAGAACTGACAGAAATTTGAACTGCATGGAAGTCTGACAACCAAGGAGTTAAAATAGACATTCATCCAGACTGGTAGGAGGGGCGGAGTTGGGCGGCCAGGCAAAGAGGGGTCGCAGCAAAAAAAAAAGTGGTGGCACTAGGCACGCAAGTCAGCAGTAGGTGGACCCTGGGCACACAGACAGCGGCTGGCAGAACCCAGGCGTGGGGTGGCAACAGGCAGACACAGGGAGGCAGCAATTGTGAAGCCAGGCAAGGTGCGAAAGGAGGCTTATATGCCAGGCAGTCCCACATTCGCGCGCAGATAAACTAGGCAAAACTGGGGAGCGAGACAGACCAAGCAACCCAGGGTCCCAGTGAGGGGAAATAAAGCCCCAAAACACTGACTGAAAACACCTGTGGGGGTTTAGGTGCAGGAACAGATTCCCAGTCTCACAGGAAAGTTCACTGGAGAGACCCACAGGGTCCTAGAATGTACACATGCCCAACCACCTGGGAACTGGCACCAGAAGGGCCCAACTTGCCTGTGGGAAGCAGCAGAAGAGACTAAAATCCAAGAAAGAGGAGAGCAAGCACCACTGTTCCCTCTCGAACTCCACCCCCACATACTGTGTCAAAACACAGCAACTGGGTTGACCCATACTGGTGAACACCTAAGGGGTCCTCACTACTTAACAGCTGCAACAAGACAAAAAAATGACCCAAATGAAAGAACAGATCAAAGCTACAGAACAAAAAAAACTAAGCAATGAAGAGATAGCCAGCCTATCAGATGCACAGTTCAAAACACTGGTAATCTGGATGCTCAGAGAATTGGTTGAATTTGGATGCAAATTAGATGATAAAATGAAGGCTATGCTAAGTGAAATAAAGGAAAATGCACAGGGAACCAATACTGATGGGAAGAAATCGGGACTCACATCAATGGAGTGGACCAGAAAGAAGAAACAACCAAACAGAAAAGAAGGACGAAACAAGAATTCAAAACAAGGAGGAGAGGCTTAGGAACCTCCAGGACATCTTTAAGCGTTCTAACATCCAAATTATAGGGGTACCAGAAGGGGAAGAAGAACAGCAAGTGGAAAACTTATTTGAACAAATAATAAAGGAGAACTCCCCCAATCTGGCAACGGAAACAGACTTCCAAGTCCAGGAAGCTCAGAGTTCCAAAGAGGGTGGACCCAAGAAGAAACACACCAAGGCACATTATAATTACATTAGCCAAGATTAAAATGAAGGAGAGAATCCTAGAAGCAGCAAGAGATAAGGAGACAGTAACCTACAAAGGNGGGAGTGGGAGGAGGAGAGAGGGGGGAAAGGTACAGAGAATAAGTAGCATAGATGGTAGGTAGAAAATAGACAGGGGGAGGGCAAGAATAGTATGGGAAATGTAGAATCTAAAGAACTTATGACACATGGACATGAACTAAAGGGGGGGAATGTGGGTGGGAGGGGGTGTGCAGGGTAGAGAGGAATGAAGGGGGGGAATGGGACAACTGTAATAGCATAATCAATAAAATATAAAAAAATTTTAAATCATACAAATTATAAATTCAAGGTGCTGTGTTATAATATAATTTTACCTATACTGGAGATTCATGCAAAAGGAAAGGATAGGCAAAGGAACACTAGAAAAGCCAGGAGCAAAATCAGAAAGGTTCCTATGATTCATGATATACTTAAGTTCTGTGAATTTTACAAGGTCTCTGGAGTTATTGTTTTCATTTCCACGAAAGCCTGTTATGTTATTTAGCTTTCTTAAAAGTACAGGACTTTTGAAATTATAATCAACTGAAAGACAGCCACAAAAAATCATTCAGACTGGGTTACTTAATGAATTGAGATTAATTGGTCACCATCATGAATATGATAAAGTATGGCTGAGAAGTGTACCTACCTGTGTTGGCTAATTAGAAAAACCCAAAAGGCTGTAAGTACCACATTCACAACAAAGCAGACATATGACACAGATCTATGTTGTACAGCTAATATTAAACGTTCACTTATATTAACAGAATGGAAATAAGCAATAAACACTCTAAATATTTTCACTAATATTTTAACATATTTTGTGTCAAGATAAAAAATCAAAACACAAGTAAAATATAAAAGGAAAATATATTCTCAAATACTAAATTATGATTTAGTATTCTGCAATACTAAATCAAAACACAAGTAAAATAGAAAAATACATTCTCAAATACTAAATTCTTTTAAAATAAATTTGAGTATTTAATATTAAATATTCAAATATATTCTCAAATACAAATAATAATAAAAATTATTTTTAATTAATTAAAAACATCATCTGCTATATTTAAGAGAAGTCATTATAGATTTTACCACACTCTTCATTTCTAATTTGCCTAGAAGCGTGGGTTTTATTTTTTTTTAAGATACATAAACTAAATAAGAGTTTAGGAGTATAAATCTTTAATTCTAAGTTAAAAATAGAGCTGTTTCAGTTATTGGGGTTGTGAGAGAGAGTAGAACAAAAAGTCACTGGTAAATGAAATGAGAGGCCAGAGTATCACACAATTGACTGAAAGCTACAGGGAATAACAAATGGCAGGAATTAAAATGGAAGGTAAGTCAGTGAGCCAGTTATAGAAAGCTTCATGGAATTTGAAGGGAATGAACGCTCAAAAATTTAAAGTTGGCCACAACTCTCTCAAGATTGAGAGGATAAAAACCAGAATGGATTAGCAGTGAAGTACCTATAACCTAACCAATTAGATGATTATAGCCAGTTGACCTAGGGACTTCAACAGGAAAAACACAAAAGAGCTTTAATAGAAGCTAACAAATAGAAGTACTGACAACTATGGACAGACAGAATTCCATGACATTGCAAACTGGAGTATGATTCAAAACTGACTCCACCTAGCTCCTACTCTTAAAAGCAGAGCAGCCTAAATTTCTTATTATAGAATAGACAAGAAGTCCTGCATTACCTGCCTCATGATTTCTTACAACTTTCTCAGTCCTGGGTATGCTCCACTGTGTACAGTATTTTCACTGTCTTTACTTTTGTGTGTTGTAACATTTCTGAACAAATTAAAATATTATTTTTTACTAACCTCACAATAACAAAACTCTGCATTTAACACAAGTGAACTTTTGGTGACTGGTTTTACTCTTTAAGATTCCATTATATTTTACATTAGTATACATGATACAAGAGCACAACACTAGAAAACAAGGAGAAAAAGAAAAAAGAGGTATTGTCTTTTTAAAAGAATAATCACTGCATTGTCAGAGTGATATTGCCTTGTTTTTTTCCACATAATTTAGAAAATAAGTTTTTTATTCAAAGAAAACTGAAACACTAATTTAAAAGAATACATGCACCCTTATGTTCACTGTAACATTATTTACAATAGCCAAGACATAGAAGAAACCCAAGTATCCATCAGTAGAGTGGATTTAAAAAGGAAATCTCACCATTTACAACAAGCATGGATGAACCTGGAGAGCATTATGCTAAGTGAATAATAAGCCAGTCAGAGAAAGACAAGTACCATATGATTCAATTTAATGTGGAATCTGATGAACAAAATCAACTAACAAGTAAGACTCATAAAGAGCAAAGTGGAGCTGGAGTGGAGAGAGGGCAGGACCAAGTGAAGGGGTAGAGAGATTGAGCAGAAAAAGAAAAAGAAAAAGAAAAAGAAAAAGAAAAAGAAAGAAAGAAAGAAAGAAAGAAAGAAACCTCATGGTCCACAGACAACAAAGTGGTGACAACAAACGGGGGGTGGGTAGAGGAGGGCATAGGGAGGGCAAATAGTAGCAGGTAGAGACTGGACTAAGGGTGTGGACACACAATACAGTCCAGAGATATGTTGTAGAATTGTGCATCTCGTAAATTCAATAAAAAGATAGATTGATAGAGAGAGAGAGATAAATAGGAAGCCCATCAAATCTCTTTAATGAAAGCAACAAAACTACCCAATAACAGAAATGTCAAACAGGTTTTCTGGTTAATATCCATGTTATCAAAATAAACAGCTTTATCTCCTGAGATGAAGGATAATGCACTCCTTTATATATCCCATCAGGCTATTTAAGTATGTAAAAATATACTATTAACAGAATGAAAGAAAAAAGTTGAAAAAGCATACAAACATAATTAAGTTTGCTTGCAAAAATAAACATGGAGGAAAAACTTAACTTAAATGAGAATTTTTAGAATTAGAATCATTGCATGCCATCTTATATACTGACCACTCACACACTCTAAACCCTGCTGACTCAGGAAGAATCAGGGAATCACAGTTCATGATATTAAATAATCAAGTTATCTCTCTTTTCAAGAAAATACTGACTTCTTTGCTGAAAAACACATAAATTTCAAAATAAACTCGTAATTATTTTGTACATCATTTATAAATATACACAGAAATAAGAAGTTCCTAAAATTCCTGACTTATTTATTTTTATGACAATAAGCTAAATTTGCATTCTGACTTAAATTTGAAATCATGAAAATGTATGATATATTTTTTGATATTTCTTAATATTAGGTCTTCTAAAAGCATTCATTAATCAACAGTGCATCTTAATCAAAAAGTATGATTATTTCAGTTCACTTACTTTAAACTTATATTTAATACTTCAATCAAAGCTTCATTTTAAACAGAAGTCACACAAATCAGCAGTGTTAACATTACATTAAGTGCAACTTTACCTCCAGGCAATCGTTGAAGAGAAAGAGAGTCACTTGTTCTCCTCTGTCACAGGGGTGCTCACCTAGAGAAATTGTTTCAACTCGCTGGACTAAGCTTCGGTGAGAAGATAAAAGATTAGCCTGTACAGATTGAAAATATGAATAGATCACTTGAGAAAAGAATTTTTTAAATTATAATTTAAAAGAAAGTAGCCCTAGCTGGTATAGCTCAGTGGATTGAGCGCGGGCCTGCGAACCACACGATCGCAGTTAGATTCCCAGTCAGGGCGCATGCCTGGGTTGCAGGCCAGTTCCCAGCTGAGGATGCACAAGAGGCAACCATACATTGATATTTCTCTCCTTCTCTCCTTCCCTTCCCCTCTAAAAGATAAATAAATAAAATCTCAATAAATAAATAAATTAATTAATTAATAAAAGTGGTGCCAGGATTCATTTATATTAAAATTGTAGAATCTAAATAACAAGAAAAAAGTGACAGTCATCAAAAATGAATACTTACTGGGCATCCATCTACTTCATAAACAACATCAAAAATTTGCTTTTGCGCTTCAGTTTTTCTCTTATCCTCATTAATATGTCTGAAAAATCGATAAGGTTATTTTTAAAACTTTAACTTTTAAAGCAACAATATAGAAACTGCATACAAATACTTCTCATGTTACAATAAAAGTTCTTCCAGTAAGTTTATCTGAATTCTAATTAACTGAATCAGTCAAAATGTCCCCTAAAAGAATTTATTATACTTTAAAAAATTCCATAGACCCTTCAGAAAAGTATCATTTGCCATACTCCTTACTATGTTTTTTCAAAACTATACTCAGTATACACTTCCTAAAATGCATTTCAATTGTCCCTCGCTATAGTGTGGTTCACTTACTGTGGCTTCACTGTATCACGGCAATAAGTGAACCACAACATAGCAAGAGACAACTGTATACTTCTCACTGGTGAGTACCCATATAGAATTTTATATGTTGTTAAAATTACGTAGGTTTAAGAGTGTAGAAAGTGTTTAAGAACATATAAAGTGTTTGTGAGAGTGTGGGAAAGGTTTATAGGAGTGTAGGAAGGGTTTATAAAGCCTTAAAATATATATAAAAAATTATAATGCCGCTACTTCGCAGATTTTCACCTATTGCGGGAGTCTCTGGAACATAACTCCCACGATAGGTGAGGGATCACTGTATAGCCATATAATCTTCATTTTAACAGTTTTAGGTTCAGTTAAGATTATATTAAAGTTATTCACAGGTCATACACTAATTATTTCATTGAAACAAAAACTAAGACTACAGTTTCCAGAAAAGATGAAATAAGAAAAGCATGTGCTGTATTTCACCATGTATAATGTATACTTTTTTACCGAAATTTTTGAGGGAAAAATAAGGATGTGCATTATGCATGGGTATAATTATCTCGTGTATAATGTCCACAAAAACGTGGGTGCACGTTACGCATGGCTAAATACGATACCCTTCTGCCTGAAACAACTAATAAACTGTCAAAATATAAAGAAACAAGGTTTCTCAAGACACAGGAACTCAATTCCCAACAGGAAACAAGGCAAGTTGGCCAACTAAGTTGTCTCTTATAGACAGAACTAAGTGCTGTCTATAAGAGACATATTTAAATTCAAAGACAGTAAGATGCAAGTAAAATAATGGAAATACAACCCCCTACAATAGGAATATGTACTTTCTTCTCAAGTGTGCATGGAATAGTTTCCAGTTCAGGCCATAAAATAAACCTCAAAAAATTTTAAAAGACTGAAATAATATAAACTATGTTCTCTGAAAACAATGGAAAGAAATTAGAAATTAAAAAGGAAACTTTGGAAATTCACAAATATGTGAAAATTAAACAACACATCCCTAAATAATCAATGGATCAAGAAATCATGAGGGAAATTAGAAAGCACTTAGATAAATAAAAACAAAACATAACATACTAAAATTTATGGGATACATATAAAGAAATACTTTAAAAATTTATACCTATAAGTACATATAATTTAAAATTAAATCAATAACCTAACTTTCCATTTGAAGAAACTGAGGGGGCAGGGAGGAAGAGCAAACTAAATCCAAAGCAAGCAGAAGAAAGGAAGACATGAAGATTAGAGTGGAAATTAATGAAATAAATAATACAAAGTAATAGAAAAAAATTGACAAAAGTAAAAAATGGTTCTTTGAAAAGATCAACAAAACTGACAAACATTTAGCTAAGCTGACCAAGAAAAAAAGAGAAAAAGACTCAAATTACAAAAATCAGGAATAAAATGCAGGACATCACTACTGACCTTACAGAAATTAAAAGGATTATAAAACACAATGAACAACTAATTAAACAGCTAAGATGTAATCAATAAATTTCTAGAAAGACACAAAGTATAGAAACTGATTCAAGAAGAAATAGAAAATCTGAATAGACCTATAACAACAAATTCAATTAGTAATTTTAAACTTTTTACAATAAAAACCTTAGGCCCACAATACTTCATTTATGAAATTCTACCAAAGACCTAAAAAATTCATACCAATTCCTTCAAAAATAAGAAGAGGCAGAAATACCAAGTTCTTCTGTAAAACCAGAATTAGCCTGATACCAAAGCCAAAGCCATTACAAGAAAACTATATACCAATATCCTTTATGAATACTAACACCAATCTTCAACAAAATACTAGCAAACCAAATCCAACAACATATTAAAATGCATTAAACACATGGCCAAGTGAAATTTTTATCCTGGAAATATAGGCTTGAGTTAACAATTGAAAATCAATTGATGACCCTAGTTGGTGTGGCTCAGTGGACTGAGTGCCAGCCTGCAAACTGAAAAGCTGCCCAGTTCAGTTCCCAGGCAGGGCACAGGCCAAGATTATGAGCTAGGTCCCCAGTTGGGGCCGCAGGAGAAGCAACCAGTAAATGTATCTCCCGCACATCGAAGTTTCTCTCCCTATCTTTCCCCTTTCCTTCCCCTTTCTCTAAATATAAATGAGTAAAATCTTTTTAAAAATTTAAAAAATCAATTAATGCAATACACCATTCCAACATAATAAAGGACAAAAACCACATGACCACCTCAATAGATGCAAAAAAGTGTTTGACAATATCCAATGCCCTTTCACAATAAAACACTCAACAAACTAGAAATAAATGAGGACTTTCTTAAGATTCCCTAATAAAGGGAATCTATAAAAAATCTCACAGGTAGTACCATACTTAGTAGAAAAAGAATGAATACTTTCCCTGCTAAAACCAGTAATTGTTGATGTTCACCCTCAGAGTTCCTGTTTAACATTATACTAGAGCCTCAGACCAGGGCAATTAGGAAGAAAACAAAATAAAAGGCATCCTAACTGGAAAAAAAGAATTAAAACTATATGTATTTGCAGCTAATAGAATTGTGTTTACTGTAAGTCCTAAAGAGTTCTCTAAAAAAAACACTTAGAATGAAAACAAATTCAGCAAGCTCACAAAGTACAAGACCACTATATATATAATTCTATTGTCTTTCTACACAGTAACAGTGAACACTCCGATAAAGAAATTAAGAAACCATTTCCACTTACTATAGCATCAAAAAGAATAAACTATTAGGAATAAGTTTAACAAAACAAGTATGAAACTCATACTCTGAAAACTATAAAACATAGTTGAAAGAAATTAAAGAACTAAATATATGGAAATAAATGTTCACAGATCAGAAAATTTACTATTGGCATGATGATAATACTCCCCAAATTGAAGTACAGATTACACAAAATCCCTGTCGAGCTCAGCTCCCCACTATTCTTCCCCTCCTCCAGAAATTGACTGGCTGAATCTAAAAGCAAAATGCAAATTCAAGGGATCCAAAATAGTCAAACTTCCAGAAAAGGAGGAACAAATTTGGAAGATTCACATTTCCCAATTTCAAAACTCAAATTATAAAGCACAGTAATCAAAACTGTGTGGTAGTAACATAATCAAAGACATACAGATACATGAAATAGAATGAAGAGTCTAATAATTTATGGTCAGCTGATTTTCAACAAAAGTGCAAAACTAATTCAGTGGGGAAAAGTTGGTCTTCTCATCAAAGAGTGATAAAACAAACTTCCACTAAAAAAATAAAAATTGATCTACACATACCTTAACCTTATACCAAAACAAAACGAAACAAAAAACCCTAAAAATGAATACTGGACCTATGATTTTCGTCTAACAATTAAAAATACAAAGCTTCTTAAAGAAAACAGGTCATCATCATGACATTGGGTTAGACTAAGATCAACATGTCTTAGATACAATTACAAAATTACATCCACAGGGGAAAAAACTAATAAATTAGATTCTATAAAAATCTAGAACTCCCATTTTTCAAAGGAAATGTTAAAAAAAATAAAAACAAACCACAGACTACAAGAAAATATTTGCAAATCACATAAGTTTCAACAGCCTTTTTTAAACAACTTTTTTAAAAGAATTTTTTTAAAGAACTCTAAAATAAGAACCCAAATTTTAAAAACCACACAAAAGATTTGAACATACATGGACACATCACAAAGAAGATAACATGGATGGCAAATAAGCACATGAAAAAATGCTAACCATCATTTGTCACTAGGGAAAACTACAATGCAAGTCAAAACTACAATGAGGTACACCACTACACATCCATTAGAATTTCACAAGTTGAAATGAATGACCATACTCAGAGTCTGTAAGAACATGGAGCCACCTGTAGTCAGGTACTTAACATACATTGTTGATGGGGATGCAAAATAACACAACCACTTGGGAAATAGTAGGGTAAATTTGTAGACACTTTGCATGACCAAGACATTTTTACTCCTAGGTATTCACCCAGGAGAAATGAAAGTGTATGTCCATACAAAGATTTATGCACCAATGTTCACAGCAGCTTTATTTGTAATAGCCAGACACTGAAAGCAATCAAAACATTCACCAACATATGAATGGATAAATGTGGTATTTCCATACAATGGAAAACAATAAAAGAGAATGAACTGTTGATATAAGCAACAATAAGGACTAATCTTGAAATAATTATGCAGAGTTAAAAAAAAGCCTGACAAAAGATAATACAGGTTTGATTTAATTTAGATAAAATCCTAGAAAATGCAAATTATACTGTTTAAAACAGGAAAAGGAGCAGCTGTTGCTTTGCCTCTAAAGAGGGAGAAGCAGGAAAAGTGATACCAAAGGCTATTCATAAACTTTTTAAAAATTTTTTATTTATTCATCTTTAGAGGGGAGAAAATAAATAAATAAATAAATAAATAATTTTTTTATTTATTCATCTAAAGAGGGAGAGAAATATCAGTCAGTGCATGTTTGCCTCTCCTGACTCCCCTGCCGGGAACTGGCCTACAACCCTGGCATGTGCCCTGAGAATTGAACCGCGATCGTCTGGTTCGCAGGCCTGCACTCAATCCACTGAGCTACACCAGCCAGGGCACTATTCATAAACTTTTATGGTAGCAGAAATGTCCCTTATCTTGACAGTGGTGATGGTATTGTGGGAGTATATGTATGCCAAACTTGGTCAAAATATATTTTAAACATGTGTAGTTAACATGTGGAAACTACTGAAACATAAATCTATAATAAATTAATGTTTATAAATTAAGTATATGTAATTAATGGTGTTAAAATCCAATTGGGGGGGAGTTTATTTTGCTTAAATAAAATAGCAAGGACTGTTTAATTGGTGCTGTCTCATTAGTTCCTTTATGCAACTGGTTATAGTTGTTTTAATCAACCACAGTAAGCATTTAATCCCTATGCCTAGTTCAAGAATCTCAAGAATTCAGATATGGTCAAATTCTGTGAGATTTATATCCCAGCACCACAGTTCAACATTAAAATAGTAGTTTCTATAATTCGACATCTATTAAAAATCTACTGCAAGCAAGTCATTTAGGATACAGATATATCAGAAAGATTTGTAAGGTCTCAAGATGCTTAATAATGTTGAAAGAGAAGGAATCTTTAATCACCCATCTTATGAATGTGGCTCATTATCCCTAGAGTGGTCCACTTGGCACTACTCCAAAGGCAGCAACAAGTCTAACAAGTGGTCTATTCCCTCATTAGGTTACTTTATAACCTGTGTTTACCAAAACCTACTATATATAAATAACGAATAGCACGTGCTATTATCAAAATAAAAATGGTAGAGTATGATACACACTAAACAGAAAAACTGGGCAAGTAACAACCTCTCAGCTTTTCTCTTTTGGGAAAATATGTTAACAATGACTGCCTACTTCAAACACTTTGTTGAAAGAATCAAAGTAAGTAGTGTCGGAGTCTGTTAAAGCATGACGTATTGAAGAAAACTATTATCCTGGCCCCAAAATACATCAAAAGACTGGCTGATGAACACATAAATACTAAATAGGCAAAAAACAAAGCATGCATAGAACTATCAGTAGTAAGAGAAACTGGTATCCACTAACTTGAGTGTCACTTCACTGCTGGGCCCTCATCCTGCAGCCAGTAAAGTTCCTTGCTAACAGTTCCTTTGCAAGTATTTTAAGAAATATTTCATATTGATGCACCTCATAGAATCTCAGAAATCATTCCTTTAAATCTATTAAATATGTTGATACGTGAAGTCCTAAGAAATGAAGTGTTCTTGCCCTCTATGAGACAAAACAATTCCAACACTGTGCTCAATTCTAATCATTATAGTCAAAAAAAGATCATTGCTGATCAGAACTATGCCTACAAGTTTATAACAATCAAGGCCCCAAGTCAATTCTATTGAGTTTATGCCTTTCTTATATCTTCAACCAACCCCGACAATTTAATCCCTTAAAATTCAAGGTAAGAAACAAAAAGCTAAAAGTAAAGCAAAGAGAGTATTATAAACCTTTTATTTTTATTTCACTACTGTCAAATTCCCAAGATAAATGTGGGCAGTTTATATGAATATGAAGATAAAAATAAGCTATGACTAGAGACATATGATTAGAGACAAAGAGACAAAGTGGTCTATTAGTAAATTATAACATTTTCAATTTTGCAAACCATTGCTATTCTCTGTGCATAATAATTTAAGAAATAAATGTTTTTGACTAATCAATATTTTCTTATAATACTCTCATCATTTTAATGTGTAACTATACTATTAGAAAAATAGCTTCAATATTTTACAAGTATTTGTTGACATTTTCCCCTCCATTTATGACTCGAATAGTTCTATCAATTCCATTCTAAATCAAAGGGAGAATAAAACATTGAAAAAATGCACTTACGTCATTACTTCCCTTAGTGATTCAATAGCATTTTCTAGAGTGCTTTTGTCAGGATTTTCCTCAGCTGTATGCTTCTTAAGGTCTGTAATGACAAAATGTTTTTCTCCATGATTAACAAAAATTCAGTGGTTTTTCCCTCTAAGATTTAAAAATGCTGTACAGCCTACAGCCATACCACCCAGAGCATGCCTGATTGCCTCTGAAAAATGCTGTCAAGGATAGTATAAGATGTCCTCTGAGACATCTCCATATGTGTCAACATCTGAACCATAGAACAAGAACAACAGCAAGATCGAAAACTTACTTGAAAAAATGAAAGAAAATTTCCCTAATTTGATAAAGGAAATAGACATATAAGTCCAAAAAGCACAGGAAGACCCAAAGATACTGGACCCAAAGAGGACCACACCAAGACACATCATAATTAAAATGCCAAAGGTTAAAGATCAAGAGAGAGCCCTGGCTGGTGTAGCTCAGTGGATCGAGCACGGTCTGTGAACCAAAGGGTCTCCAGTTTGATTCCCAGTCAGGGCACATGCCTGAGTTGTGGGCTAGGTCCCCAGTGGGAGGCACATGAGAGTCAACCACACATTAATGTTTCTTTCCCTCTCTCTTCCCTTCTCTCTGAAAATAGATAAAATCTTAAAAAAAAAAAAAAGATCAACAGAGAATCTTAAAAGCCACAAGAGAAAAGCAAAGTTACCTACAAAAGAGTTCCTAAAGGACTGTCAGCTGATTTCTCAAAAGAAACTTTACGGGCAAGAAGGGACTAGCAAGAGGTATTCAAACTGTTGAAAAGCAAGGACCTACAACCTAGATTACTCTATCCAGCAAAGCTATCATTTACAATAGAAGAGCAGATAAAGGGCTTCCCAGACAAGGTAAAGCTAAAGGAGTTTGCCATCACCAAGCCATTATTATTTGAAATGAAAAGGAAGATGATCAAACCTATGAATACTAAAATAATATAACAAAGTCACAACTATCAATAACTGAATCTAAAAAAACAAATTAAGTAAACAGGCAGAACAGGAACAGAAGCACAGATATAGAGATCATTTGGAGGGTTATCAGCTGGGAAGGGGAAGGGGGAGAATGGGGAAAGAGTTGCAGGGATTAAGAAGCATAATGGTGGGTACAAAACAGAAAGGGGGATGTTAAGAACAGTGCGGGAAATTGAGTAGCTAAGGAACTTATATGCATGAACCATGGACATGAACTAAGGGGGAATGGGGTTTGTGTAAGGGAATGGGGGTACTAGGCAGATGAGGTCAAAGGGGGAAAAATTGGGACAAGTGTAATAGCAAAATCAATAAAATATATTCAAAAAAAGAAGAGTAGAAAAATCATTATATCAGCTAATAATTCTAAACTATATTACATAAACTTAAGGAGAACAAAAATTTTCATTTTTAAGGTACTGCTATAATTTGTTAATCCAAATATTTTAAGATAATAGATTAAAAACATATTAAACAGTTACAAATTTAGCTTCCTTGTTAGCTATACAGCCTACTGTAGATAAGGTTTGAGAATCAAAATACATTATTACAGACTTATTCCTAGCTGTAATTTAGTTTTCATACTTAAATTTTTAAAATAATATAAAAATTGACACTGTCCTAAACATGATCACTTCCTTAGTCAGCTAAATTTATAGATATGCCTGCCTTTTACTGCAGGCAAAATGTATTCATAAAAATTAACTCCCTGCTATAAAACTCCTTTGCATTGATATCTGTGGTTTAACTCCTAAAATAAATGAGTGAATGTTTCAAGAGTGTTCTGCACTAAGAAAAAAAAAGTAAGTATAAGACTAAGTACACAAAATTTTACCATGATTTGAAAAAAAACCAAATAACTTGAGACATATGAATCACCTCTTGCCTTATGATTTTTTGGGGTGAGTGGTGTGTTTACATAAGTATAAAATGATTTTTAAGCAAGTGATACACCATGAAATGTAAGGAGACTTTTAGTGGAGAGATAAAAAGTACAATAGTAGTCAATATAATTGATATGAGAAAAAATAAAGCATTTTAAGCCAGACTAAGTTTTTGTAACACAAGTGGTTAAGGTTATCCATAAAGATGTTATCTATGGAGAAGATATAAACTTTAAATGCTTATAAACTTAAATTTCTATGTAGAAATCTAAGAAAACTATGAAAACAAAAAACTTTCCAATTTTTTAGAACAAACCCTTTCCATTAAATCATCCAAAGTGGTCTGAAAAACAAATAGGTAAGTACCATTCAAAAGTAATGCAACACTGGGCAACCTCTGTACCGGTCGGATGAGGAGTTCAACAAGGCTTTGCCGTCCACATTCAGGTTTAGCTTGGTTTATCTGAAAGAAATTGGTTTATTCAACAATTTTTTTTATTCAACAATTTTTAACAAATGTTTTACAAACACTGGACAACCTACATTTATCAGATTATATCTAATCATCAGTATCCTGAAGACTAATTGCAGAGGTGGGGTGGCAACTGCTAGTTCCGTGGAAGATTAATGTAGCTTAAAAATTGTCTAAGGCCCAAAATGAACCCCTGGCCAGCCAAGCTTTAACATCTTAACCAGACAGTGAGTTCCTCTACACACTACTATGTATTTCACCATAAGCTACTCTTAAATCTATATCATTCACAAGAGAAAATGTTTTAGAATATTAATTATGCCATCCTGACTGATGCAGTTCAGTGGATTGGGTGTTGTCCCCGAAACTGAAAGGTCTCCAGATCACTTCCCGATCAGGGCACATGCCTGGAGAGCAGGCCAGGTCCCCAGCTGGGGGCATGTGAGAGCCAATCAACGGATGGATGATTTCTCTCACATATGGATGTTTCTCTCGCTTTTTCTTCCTCCCTTCCCCTCTCTAAAGATAAATAAATAAAATCTTTTTAAAAATATAATTATGCTTACACTATTGGATAAACAAAGTAAAACATTGATAAGGGGGAATAAATTACTAAAGGCAAACAAAATTGCCCTGGAAATTTTTTAGGTGTTTGAGGACTAAAACATGAATAACTTAAAAAATAATAATAATAACCATATACATTCTCATTCACTCAGCTGACTCTTGGACCCTGCTTCCTAATATGTCAAATCTTCAGAAGCTAAACATCACTGCCACTCTCAGGTACAGCTAAAGCTAACAGATAACATCAAGGTATCCTTACATGAATATATTTTTACTAAAAGCATAATTTTAATAAATTCCTTCAGATATTATTCTCAGATTTTTATTTGAAAAAATGTGTATTACCTTCAGAAAAGCATGAAATCTTGGTTTTTGTTTTTCACATTTAATAATTGTTTCCTTGCTCATTTCAAAGAAGTTTACGAAGGGAGGGTAGGTTTTTACCAAATCTTTTGACTAGGAAAAAGGAAAAAAAGATTAATTCATAATGTATTTCACCCTTAGACAATGGAACTTAAAATCACTAATCAAATCTGACATAATTGAAGGCAAAAGTTTTAAGTTTCTTCTCATGTTAAATAAAAAAATTATTTTACAAATTTCTCACTAATGAGTGAGTTAACTGCTGGAGAAAACGCATCAACTGGCACAGAGACTAGAACCTGAAAAATAAAAAAACACTGGCAAGAAACAAAAGTATATTAAAGCTTATTGTGCTGATGTAAGTATTATATGTTTAAAAACTCCTATAAATTAATTAACAACAAAGAAGCTAAGAACATATAATGGAGGAGTAAATGGTGTTTGAAAAACTTGACAGTCCCATGCAAAAGAATAAAGCTAGACCACAACTGCATATTTATAACTTGCATATTTATAGAATTTGCATATTTATAATTTACAACCAATCAGAAAAATATATAAACATATACTGTATATAGAAGAAGGCCTCAGAAAACAAAAGCAAATGTGCCAGAATCCAAGGCACTGAAACTGATAAGTCATATTTTAAAAAGACTGAAATAAATTAATAAATCGATTCATAGAACCTCATTCAAAATAAATTTACTTTATTTCAAAACTTAAGCTATGTTGTTCTTATATTAAAGAGAAGCAGATCATTAGAAGCTTTTATCAAGAGTAGATACAATGACAATAAAAAGGAGTATCAACTTAAGGAAAAGTAAGAAAATTTCAAAAAAAATCATTAATCTATGGCCAAACGATTATAGTACAGTATAACAATTACTGTTCTTAATGATGACCTTGAGCTATTGAAAGAATTAAATTTTATTTTTTAAATACAATGATGTCCAGGTTATAAAAGCTCTCACATTTAAATAGGTAACTTTCATTTCCTGTCAATCCTTTATGATACAATACTTTAATCTGAGAACTTAAAAAAATACTTACATATTTAAGAAAGATATCACCAATGCTTTTGCTCTCATCCCAATTAACAATAAGATCTTCAAGATCATCCTGAAAGAGCATAAATTAAATCATTTAAGACTGAATTTGACAATCCCTTAAACATCTTTTAATATTTTTCAAGATATTCTTTTCGAGGTACTTTACATAGTGTCTTAATTTGATGTGCAAAACAGTAACACAGTCTTTCTCCTTAACAAGGAATTAACTTGAGAAAAACATCCTTTGAAAAAGTCATTAAGAAGACACGGAGTAGCCCTGGCCTGGTAGCTCCGCTGATTAGAGTGCTCCCCCACACACCAAAGTTGTGGTTTTGATGCCCAGTCAGGGCACATATAAGAATCAACCAGTGAAAAATGCATATGGGTGGAGCAACAAAAATCAATGTTTCTCACCCCCACCTCTCTCTCAAATAAATAAAAACAAAAATATAAAGTATCAAGTCAATAAGAGTAAGCCTAACTTTTCATTGTGATGTGACCATTCAACATCTTTTACTAACTATAAAGCTGACTGGCATTATTTATTATAGAAACTACTTTCATTCCTGCTGCTCAAGAACCACACAGAAAAAAAAGAAAAAACAAGAGAAAATAGAGATGTTACTTATAAGAGTTCAGCTAATCCTGCCCAAAACTTTACAATGAAAGAGTCATACATAAAAATCATGGGTCCTTCGTTAAAAAAAAATTTAAAAGAATAGCATTGTCTTACATGATTTTAGCACTTAATCTAATTACAAAGACTTGAATGAAATGAACTCTAAGTCCCTTTCAGCTTCATAGTTTTTCAAACAAACCAAAGCAAAACCAAAATTCTACAACCCCAGAGGAACAACAGCAGAAAAATAGCACTAGCAACCACATGGCTCTAGGAGAAAACTTTGTAAGGTCTTAATTTCTTATTTTCAGGATTAATCAAAATTAAAAAAAAAAACAACAAGCAAACATTAACAACGCACTGGAGCAAAAGACAAATCAGAAGTTTTAGATACAAAATTTATTTAGCTAAGCAGAAGGACATGAAAAAATCTTAATAAACATACACAACTGAAAATTAATTACTATGAACCTAATGTATACAAATTTACCTTTATCTTACTGTGTACATCAAAGATATCTGGTATACTCCCAAAAATAGTCTTAATCTCTTCTGGTGCAAGGATAGGCCCACCACGTTGTCCTTCTTCTTCTAATGGTACCTGAAATAACTAAAAGGTGGAAGGCAGAGGGAGAAGGTAAAAAACACTAGTTTTTTTTAAAAAACACAATCTAGTTTAGGTAGATTGCATGTTGGGGAGAGTGAGGAAGCTAACACACAGATTGATAAAGGGGAGATGAGATGTTAATGAAAAAATTTTTTTTAAATACTTCTCTTTCACAATTTCAGATCTTTTTTCCAACATTTTATATTAATTTATATATCTGTATATATGTGTATATATACTTTTACAATAAAATGTTATGTCAGAACCTAATCAAAATTTATCACACAGTTCTACAAATCATTAAAATTGTTAGTACAAGAATAATTTCTACTTTTATTCAAAGTTACCAACTAAGGAAGAAAGCAATCAGTAAGTTATTCCAGACTTATACTTAATATAAGTACTAAATGTTTTTAAATAGTAGGTACAGTACCTTGGTTTAGGGGAAAGAGACTAGATTTGAAGAAGACCTGCCTATATCAATATAAAAAAAAAGATAAATAGCTCCTAGAACTAACATGAGCATGTGCATATAGAAAAGTCAGAGGATACAAGGTCAGCATGCACATGCACACACTCGTGAAGGACACAGACACATCAATCACATTTCTACACACCAGCAATGTACAAAGGAAACCAAAATTTAAAAAGTATCGTGTACAATAAAAAAAATTATTAGGCATAAATATATATCAGGTCCTCAAATAACATCATTTCATTATAATATTGATAAGATGCCATGAACTTAACTCTTATTTATATCAATTAGTTTAATGGTAATATTGGTTTTATTATATGTCGTATTGCTTAAAGTCACAGAACCTATTGATGATGTTAAGGGAGGACTTACTATAATAAAACATATACATGATGCTGAAAACTATGGATACTGATCAAAGAAGACCTAAGTAAATGAAGAAATGTATGGTTATAGATTGAAATATTCAACACAGGAAAAAAGTCAATTCTCCCCCAAGATACTCTATGAATTTAACCCAAACCTATCAAAATTCAAGACATTTTATACATAAAGAAAATGGAGTTCTAAAAATGTAGATGAAAAGGCAAAGGAACTTCTTAGGATAAACAGCAGTATTCAAGACTGTGTGGTATTGGAGAAGGGAGAAACACCCAAGATCAATAGCAGAGAACAGAGTCTGAGAACAAACCCACACAAATATGAACTAATTTTTGACAAAAGTACAAAAGCAATTCAATGGAGGAAGGCTAATTGTTCAACAAATGGTATTAGAACACCATTTGCCACAGGCAAAAAACTAAATCCCTCAAAGTGAACTAAGTTACCTTTCTAAAATGCAAGTCAGATAATATCACATTCCTCTCTTATAGCTTACAGATGACACAGACACAGCACACTAAACAAGGGCGTTCGCTGGCAGGCCCAGGCAGTTTTATCTCAATTCTCACTGTATCCATACCCCATCCCCTATCCAGGTCCCCTTATACCACTCTAAGCTCTTATGTGCCTTTAGACTACTGTGGATACCTTGAAGAATACATTATCTTCAATCATCTGTAGTGTTTGCAAAATCTCAAATACATTTCCCACCCATTTTCTTTGCATGTACCAATCAGACTCAAATTTAAAATCCAGTTCAATTTTTTCCTTTATGATGCTTTCCCAGTATTCAACTTATCAAGAATTTCAATGCAACACCTTTCTTAAGGTGGAAGAGAAATAAAACTCACCTTACAAATCTCCAAATATCTTAACTAAACCTTCTCATGGTACCTGTAACCTTTCATTTAATATTACAATTTGGTATGTATATTCTAGCTCCTCTTCCAGTCTATGCTCCTTTAAAATAAAAATGCTGTTTAATTCCTGACACAACATTAATTTAAAATATTATTTTTGGAGTTATTTTTAAAGATTTTATTTATTTATCTTCAGACAGGAAGGGAAGGAGAGAATATCAATGTATGGTTGTCTCTCGTGAGTCCCCTGCTGGGAACTGGCCTGCAACCCAGGCATGTGGCCCTGACTGGGAGTGGAACTGTGGTCGTTTGGTTCACAGGCCTGTGCTCAATCCACTGAGCTGCACCAGCCAGGGCTAATTTAAAATATTATTATAAATTTTTCTAATATTCTAGAATAGTTTATATTCTTCCATATTATACTTTGTTCTAGATACTCACTTAATTTGAGTGTTAAGTTAAAATCAAGTTATTCCAAATTCAATTTCAGAAAACAAAATGAGAATACATCAGTCCTAAAATATAGTTCCTAGAAAACATTATTATAAATTTCAACCACAATCTCTTAAATAAAACCTTAGGTGAGGTTATACTAAGTAGTATAAAATTTTATCTATAGTTTAATAATTCCAAGGGCTTTTTAAGAAAGGAGTTCTGGTGAATTTAATTGATATTCAAATTAGAAGTCTAAAACTCCAATGCATTTACCATGTATGAAAGGATTTACACTTCTAGAAAATAAATGCAATCAAAGTACATGAACAGTGTATGCTAAACAGACAGTCAACTACACTTCGGCTGAGTACAAAAACTCAAACAAGAAAGTCAGCCAGTATGATATTTCCCTTGAGGAAGAAGAGAAACGCTGACTTAAAACAAGTAAAGTTTAATACAGCTGAGGGCCTCATAAAACCTTGACTACTGGTATACAAATTAACTGTGAAAAATAACCTCTCTCTTCATTAATACCAGGAAAGAAGTCTTTCCATTTCTTATCTATTTCTTATCATTATCATCTTTCTATTCAAAGACAAGTTTGATGGCATAAACTTTATTTTCCTGACAAACTATCTCCTTCATTACCTAAAACAAATGTATTCCTTCTTTCTACAAATTCCAAAATAATTATTATGTCCTATTATTCTGTCTTTCAGAAACTTGAATTTCAATTTACTCCTTAATATATTCCTCATCTCATATTGCAAGAATTCATTAGAATTGTTTTTCTTCAGAAATAACTTCATAGTACACGTTAATAGTGGTAAGTTGTGAATTAACATTTGACCAATCACTGCAAAGTGTAAGAAAATTTGACATATGAAAAGATTTTTTAAAATTACTGATATCCATACTATTATACCTCATTGCTATTGCTTTGTCACATATGTACAGTACTACCTAGAGCAATGACTCACACACTTTCAGAAAAAGTTATCTACCACTTCTAAATATAAATAAATCCAGTGTCTTGAAAAGGAACCTGCAAAATTCTGAATTAAACTTGGCCCCTTCTATAATTATCTAATCAGGATCCTTCTCTTTTCAAAGTTACTTCAAAAAATGGTGCCATTTCTGCTTGAATAAAAGCTCACCCTGGCTAGTGTGGCTCTGTGGATTGAGTGCCAGCCTGTGAACCAAAAGACTGCCAGTTCGATTCCCAGACAGGGCACATGCTTGGGTTGCAGGTCAGGTCCCTAGTTGGGAGAGTGCAAGAGGCAACTGACCCAATGCATCCGGCACACATTGATGTTTCTCTCCCTCTCTTTCTCCCTCCCCTCTCCTCTCTCTAAAAGTAAATAAGTAAAATCTTTAAAAAAAGAAAAAAGCTACTATTATAGTTATGGCATTTTTCCTAACAGCAGTTTTTGTCACACACTTTCATTTTTAGTATCTATGTCAAATTCTATGCTTATATAATTTTTCTTGTAAGAAATGATATCTCTTATATTTTTTACTTAGTAACATTGGAGCAGAAATCATTTTGCAACCAACTCTTACCTGAATAATTGTGGCCAATATATTTACATAATTACTTTCAGTCTGATAAAGCTCTTTTGCAACTTGCCACCTGGCTGACTGCTTGGAAGGAACAGGAGTGGAATTTTTGGAAGACTTTGTAGAAGACTTTGGTGTTTCTAAAAGGGAAAAAGGAGGAGTGATTTAAAAGGCAGGCCAGTACCAAACATTGCACAGATTTAACAGAAAAAGGGAAGAATACCAATTCTTATAAATATACCACCTTACAGATATTCATTAAAGTAAAATTTCTTAAAAAGAAACCAGAAAAAAAGTGTCAAAAATATCAATGACTCCAAATTGACAGATATTTTACTAATAGCCTGTACTCTTCAAAAATGTCAAGGTAATTAAAAACAAAGACTGAGGAACTATTCCAGATTAGAAGAGACCAGAGAAAGATTATGTAACCTGTGATCCTAGGTTGGATTCTACACCAGAAAAAAAGAACTTTTTTCTTTTGCTAGAAAGAACATTAGGACATTAATGGAACAACTCATAAAATTTGAAGGTCTATGGAGTAGATTATAGTATTAATGTTAATTTCTTAATTAATATAAGAAATGTACCTATATTTTGGGGAATACAAATTTAAGTATTTAGAAGCATACATATCTGCAACACACCCTTAAAACCCTGCAGATATTAAAAATGTGTGTGTGGAGAGAGAGACAGCGAGAAAGAATACAAACACAAAAATGAATGAATGAATGAGCATTAAAGCAAACATAGTAGAATATTTCCATTTGGGAAATCTGAGTAGAGAGTTCAGAAAACTTTGTATTATTTTTGCAATCTGAGATTATTTCAGAATAAAAAGCTTAAATAATAATGAAAAGGAACATGTAGAAACATTTAAGTTAAAAAAGGAGAAAGATATTGCTATGATTACACAATTACAATAACAAAACTTTTTGTGTGTATATATGCATATGTCTGTGTGTGTGTGTGGAGAGAGAGAGAGAGAGAGAGAGAGAGAGAGAGACTCTCTTCCTTTAAAAAAAAAAACAACTAAGATCAACTGCAAATTCTGTTAGTTCAAAGTATCCAGTCCAGCCAAAACTGCAGGGAGGATGCATTCATATATTTTACATGTATTTTTTAAAAATTTAAAGAAATTTTATAAAAGTCTAAACTATATTTTTACTATCAATATGGTTAGACTATTTCAACATTATATACAGAATCTCCTAATAGAAAGTTTTACAATAAGAACAAGAATATATAATATAAAATAGAAAGATATGAAAAAGACACTATATAGTCCCAGCACACCAATTTTACGCAATAAAAAATAATTTTAAGCATATTGCCCTGGCTGGTGTAACTCAGTGGATTGAGCACAGGCCTGTGAAGCAAAGGGTCGCTGGTTCGATCCCCAGTCAGGGCACATGCCTGGGTTGCAGGCCAGGTCCCCAGCAGAGGACAGATGAGAGGCAACCACACATTGATGTTTCTCTCCCACTCTTTCTCCTTCCCTTCCCCTCTCTCTAAAAATAAGTAAATAAAATATTTTATAAAATAATTTTAAGCATATTAAAACAAGTACATGTACTATAGAGTTTTGAGTGCTTTTGGAAGATAACAGACTTTCAAAGAATTTTTCACTTGCCTTGCTATTTCAGAAGCCTCAGCCATTAAAGGATACTTTTGGGAGGAAAAGCTGATATATACTGATCTAATTTTATTACTATGTCTAGGCAGTGATCTACAAACAGGAATTATATTCTAGAGTATCTTAATATATTAGTATTATCATGTCTCATTTTTTTAGTGGTTCATTTACCTTTCCTGCACCCTGTATTAGATAATCAAGCTTCAATCCTTTATAATCAGCTCTTACTATCCTATGCCCATTATGTCCATAATTACAGAACCAGCAAAATTCTCAGATCTACATATCTATCATAATTCCCCGCACAAGCAACTGACTAAACTTTTCCAAATGCCTATTGGACATTACTTCCTCCATTTAACTTGGATATGCTCTAAAACTCACTATCTTCCTTCAAAATATAAACTTGCTATTTTTGCCAAGGTAACATTTCTCTCACTTTATACTTTGCTGTCTTCTCCTCTTATCCCCTTCCCATCACTCCATTCTATCAGTATTTTCCCAATGCTTTTCTTTTCTTTCCAATGCTGATCCAGGGCCCTATCACCCGTAGCCCATGCCACTGAAGATTACTTCATGGTCTGGCTATCTCTAAACTGTCTTCCTTCTGATCATTCTTCAGAATAATCCACTACAAATAATCTATTCGATTAGTCTGCAGATCATGAATTTCTAATGGTCATTATTGATGACAATATAGAGTTCAGACATGCCAACTTGATTTCAAAGTCCTCAATATTAGGCCCCAATTAACCTTTCTAATTAATTATTACTTCTTCATAATCCTAGTCGCTATTCCCTAAAAACTGTATTCTTGTTCCTCTTATATTCTGAAGTCCACCTGTTTTCTGGGCCTACCTTAAAACGACTTTGATTTTGTGAATATTTAGTGATTACCTACTCTGTATTAGGCACTGAGAGTACAGCAAAGAGTAAGAGAGACACGGTTTTTTACTACTGAAAACAACCACCAGGTGATGTGTTGGTAGGAAGGAGTGGTAGAACAGAAGAGGCTTAGCATTACAGAGAACCCAACAGAAACTTCTTTAAGGCAGAGAAAGCAAGTATAATGTCCCTGCGCTATGGATACAGTAGAAATATTCAGAGAAAAACAAAGATAGTAGGACTGAAGCTTAGAGAGTATCACTGGAGAGAGCATGATACCACATGATGTCAGAGGTAGATAAGGAAGAATTACACAGGAAATTGAAAGCTATAGTAATACAAAGCCACTGAATGACTTCAGGTAGAGAGGCATGATCTAGTTTTTTTAGTTTTAGAGACCACTGTAAGTGTTACATCTACAAAGGTAAAAATGGATATACAGAGACCATTTAGGAGACCACTTAAATTGTCTAAAAGAGATCTTTTCTACAGAAAAAGTTAGTAAAAGACCACAAAGGAATAACATTGACAGTGGTGGGGAAAATAAAAAATTCTACTTTGATTATGTTAAGTTTATGATATGGATAAAGAGATATGAAGTAGGCCACTGGAGAAAAAGGACAATAACTTTTAGAGTCATCAGCATATGTTGTTAAAACCATGGAATTAAATGAGATCATTTAGAGAATTAAAATAGAGAAGAAACAACACAGGAATAACATTTAATACTAGAGTTGGATACAGAAGCTAGGCAAAGGAGAATGAGAAATGAGTAATGTACAAAAGCCATGGAAAAAAAAAACGTGTCCGGGACTAAGTAGCTGTTTATGTATTGAATGCTGTTGATGGTATAAAAACTGTCATCACCCCAGAACAAGGCAACTTTACACACTGGGGTGGGTGGGGGGAGCAGTGGAATGAAGTTCAATTGGAATGGGTTGAAAAGACAGTGAAAAGCAAGGAAATGAGACAATGGCTCTTTGAAGAGTACTCATGTGAACAGGAGAAGAGAAATGGGATAACTGAAGAATGTAATGAGATCAAAGGAATCTAGAAAACACAGCATATTTGTGTGCTGGCTAAAAAATTAAAAAATGATTATCAACAGAGAGTTCATTGTGAAAGCTTTCTTGTCTCAGCTGAGAACAAAGTAAACTCAACACTTCGGACCTCACTGTACCCATTTTCCCTATAATACACCTGTGATTTTGTTGAGCTCGTGCAAAGAATTTGCTCTTTGAACATCTCTGTTACTTTCTAATGTGTGACCCTAAACAAGTTATTTCTCTAACCTCAGTCTACTTATCTGTAAAAGAGAAATAAAACCTATCTTATAAATACAAAAAATATAAAAAGGACTTAGCATACAGTAGGCAATCACTAAAGAGAAACATTTCCATGTGCTTGTTCTCAGCTAGAACAAAAGTAATTAAAGACCATTTCATATTCACTATAATAGAGATTTACCTATACTTTAATAATCATTCCATTCCACTAAAATGTAAAGATAAATGTTTTAAGTGTGAATTACCTCCATAGTTAATGCTAGAGTCTGGTGTGTTGGAGATATCTAGGAGTGACCCTATAGAAAGGGAATGCTCAGCTGATGGGCGCTTACGGGGAGGGAAAGAAGACAGGTCTGACTCTCTTGAAAGCTGAGCCAGTGTCTCTTTCAAACGACGTCTTTTGCGATTGCTGTTTGGAGTATTGAGAGAAAGCAGTGACACTGATTTCTTGAGCTCAGGTGTATTAGCCTGCAATCAAAAGCACAAAAGCTCAATTTCACTTCCATGACTCTTTACTGACACAACAACAAAAGAAAAACAGTTTTGGGGAGTCTGACAAAACCTGGATTTTGCACAATTTTACAACTATATACTCCGCCAGATAATTGAGAATCTTCATAAAACACAGCAGGCAGGGGACCACTGTAATTGCCTAACTGCTAGCATTTCCTTCTTTTTCTTCATAGCACTATCACCAGCAGTACATATTCATCTGTAAGCTTGTTTACTGTCTATTCCCCAGTTAGGATACAAACTCCCAGCAGGGAAGAACCATTCATATTTTGTTCACTGTATCCCTAGCATTTAGCACAGTGCTGAACATAGTGCTCTCCTATATTTGTCTGATAATAGTTGATTTTAAGAGTTCTTTCTCAGTATCTAAAACATATTTTTAAACTGTTAAGAACCTAACATTAAGAGTCTAAAAGAATACAATATAATACCTACCTGTTTAGATTTTATAGAAATACAGTAAATCCACACCTCATCTTCAATATTCTATTCAAAATTATTAAATCCCAAACTGAAGCAAATCTTCCCTTGGAGCCTGCTTCTATAGCTTTATGCCACATTTTCGTGAATGATACCACTTTTTACCAAGATCCAGGATGAAGGCTGGATTTTCCTTACCTACATTCTACTGCTACAATCATTTTTTTAGATGATTCCCCTTAATATTAAATCGGTCCCAATACTTAAGAAAATAAAATCTAGCCCTGGCTGGTGTAGCTTAGTGGATTGAATGCAGGCCTGTGAACCACGTGATCGCGGTTCGATCCCCAGTCAGGGCACATGCCTGGGTTGCAGGCCAGTTCCCAGCAGGGGACTCATGAGAGGCAACCATACATTGATATTTCTCTCCTTCTCTCCTTCCCTTCCCCTCTAAGGAAAAATAAATAAAATCTTTAAAAAAAACCTAAACCTCTACATCATTAAAAACTTCTTAATTCTGCCCACCTAGTAAGCTTTATCTGTTAAGCCTTGATTTCCACATTCTTTTCTAAAGCCATGCTAAACTACTTGCTACTTTAATATACTTTCAAGTTTTCATATGCACTCCCAACTACAGTCTAACTTGAATGTCTTTACCGGGTTAGTCTAGTAATTTGGCTCAATATTTATTGTTCATAATACCACTAGGTATAAGCAAAGAATGACATATATGAGATTAAAATAACATCAATACATTGAGTGTTTTCACCTAAGTATACACAGACTCCTAGCCCATATTGAATTGTTCTCAAACTCCTGACGTGATGTAAAAGATGACCTGTAGGCTAATTACACCATGTTCTCTCTGATTAGAAGAATGTCATCTTTATACAATCTGATTCACAGAACAAATGACTAAGGTACCAAAAATAGCATACCTTTTCATATAAATACATAGTTTCCCCAGCTCGGGCATCCATTTGAATGCTTCCCCAGAACCACTAGATGAGAAAAAGAACATTTTAATTAAGAAATCAACTTATCAGAAAGCCAACAGTAGTATTGTTAGAAAACCAATCTCATTTTAGAATTACTTGCCTCTTGCTTGACAACATAAAGTTTCTTAGAAGGTTCGAATGGAAGTTCTTTTACTATATTCTCTTCAACTATAAGGTGAGTGCACCTTTCATCCCCAAGCGGTAAGTATCTACCTCCTGAAGAAGAATGCATACAAACATAAATAAACCATACTATCTTCAAACCCAAATTTTTAAAGAGGCAAATTCACCAGGAAGTCATTAGGCAGGAGTGGGAATAAAACACATATATAAAACCTACCTTGCATTTCAGTCATTTCTTCCATATTAGTTTTTTCTTCATCTGAAAATCCAAGGAAACTTAAAATGCAATCTTGAAATGGAGGAACTTTAAATTCATTTCTAAAATCATCAACTGATGCACAGAAATCCCTAAAAACAAAACATATTCCTCTAAAACCAGTTAACTTAAATTCAACAAATTAGGCACGTCAATTTATAATTCTTAAGGTTTTAGCATAATCCACTTATTGAAAATATTTTCCATCTAGCCCTGAAATGTTAACAAAAATTTTATCATTTTTAACAACCAAAAAAAAAGAAGTTAAAAAAATTGATGTGCCCTTAGTCATCCTGAATTAACTTCTGACAAAACTTGATCGCAGGTAATCTTTACAAGATTCAAATTTCTGCTCTACATGAAATTTTATGTATATTCTAGGGGTTCTAGTTTTTTTTTTCTTTATAACTATCTGTACCATAGGATTTTTAAAAAGATTTTATTTACTTTTGGAGAGAAGGGAAACAAGGGAGAAAGAGAGGGAGAGAAACATCAATGTGTGGTTGCTACTTGCACACCCCTACTGGGGCCCTGACACACAACCCAAGCATGTGCCCTGACTGGGAATCGAACCAGTGATCCTTTGGTTCACAGGCCCATGCTCAATCCACTGAGCTACCCCAGCCAGAACTAGTGGTTCTAATTTTACCAAATCTTAAGTAACAAAGAAGTATAATAGCAAGGAATTATAAGGTTGGAAAGCTTATAAAGGTTATGAATTACAATCACCACTTAAAATGTAACCAGAAAAACATAAAATAAGAATAAAATACAATAAAATCCAAACATCCATATGCACTTACCTATTATTAAATTACCTAATAATTTTAGAATATTTATGATAATCAAAATTATTTCACAAGATGAAGTATAAAGATAACAGACATCTTTCAATTTTCAATATTTCCTGATTTTTTTATAACTTTGCCCTTCCTAGTTTTATTTCCTAAACTACCCAAAGACTGAATTAATTTTTTCTATATTATCTATGAATTTAGGGTTTGGATCATGAGGGTTTACCTCTACAAGACAGTATTTTTAATTCACATATTGAAATACTGAATTTTTTAACACTTACTGTTCATTTCGTCTTTCCCAAGCTTTATAAATCCATTCTGGCTTCATAATTGGAGTACCCAGGCTCACAGCAATCTAAAAATATAAACATTAATTACTAATAATTTTTACTTTAAATAACTGCATTCATGGAAGTTCTAAACAATTATATACATATTTTTTGCAGTTTTAGATTATTGTTCAACTGCTTTGTAACATAATATAAAAAAAATTAACAGAAAAAATGTGTCATTCATACAACTTAAGTTAAAATACCATATTTTGCCATGTATAATGTGCATCCCATGTGTTTGGCTCAAACTTTCAGGAAAAGAAAATCTTTCATTTTAATTTTTTTAATTCAATTTTTTGTATATATATAAAACTGCTTATCGTGTTCCAGGGTATTATTTTGCATACAGATATCATTATTGCTTTCTAGAATTACACTTTTAATACATAAGCATAAATAAAAGAATCAAAAACATTTATATAGATATGAAATTAATACTACCCATGAATAATGTCCATCCTTATTTTTCCCTCAGACACTCGGGCAAAAATGGGCACATTTTATGGAGTAAAATACAGTAACTTTAAAACAAGTTCCATGATATCCAAACCATTTCCTTATTTTTAATATATCTCTAAATTAAGGGCCCCTTTAGTATTATATTTCACTTCTACTTTCATGTTTACTTTCTTGAAAGAACATGAATACAGTAATACATGAATACCCTAATACAGCACTACAGAAGAAAATATCTAATTAAGTAACTAAAAACTTCAGTATGAATCAGAAAGTCTGAATCCCCAGGAATTCAACATTACACTAAAATTACCATTTACTACACAGAGAACACACTGGTGGAGCATGGAAACAGAGAGACAAATATTGTCTCTTCCTAAAATAGATGTTTAAGTATAATCTTAAACTAGGATTTTAATCCTAATAAAAGTAATACTTTCTCTTATTCTTTTAAATTTTTCACAAGTTAAATCTTAGAACCATTTTATAACATAGCTCTGCTCTGTTCCTAGAAAGACCACTTAGACAAGAGTAAAATATTTGCTCATCACTTCTCAACCCCCTCATTCACCAATGCTCATAGTAACCTTTGTTAATATTATTAATCTGCCTGAAATATTATCCATCTACCAAGCTCCAAACTCCTACTCATCTATAAAGACCTAACTCAAGTTCTACTGCCACCTTCAAACCCAAGACCACACTCCTATGATTTAAAATCTTTACTCTATGTGCACATAAAGCAAAAATTGAGTATCTGATCTTCAGTAAATTGTAGGAGAAATAGACAAGAGTGCTATTATTAAATGTATTCCCAAATGATGCTATTCTGAAATACACAAAAATATCCAAGTTTACCTACCCTGAATTTTTCTCCATGAGTACAATTTGCCACCAGATGTGTAACTTTTGAATTAAAGTCTTTTCGAATAACTCCACCCATGTGATGAACCAATGTCACCAATCTGACCTCAAAAGAAAAATTAAGCAACACCGACTTTATAGTTAATATAAACAAACTTTTAAACTATATTTACAATTCATTCAGCATTTACTGAACACTTTTGATTTATAAGATATGTATAGGGGATTTTAATAAAGGTATAAATTTTATGGTAAAAAATGAAAAGATTTGTTTGCATTATTGGCACAGGCAAAGTTATATATAGTGAAAAGCTAGTAAAGATGATAATAAAAAACTTAGTTAATTAAAACTGGCTTTCATACAGCCTAAGTATATTACCTTTTTTTAACACGAGGTTACATCACACCAAGATTCTTCCCACAAAACGAGAGTAATACTACGTTAGTTCCAACATAAAAAATTCCACAAATCAAAGAAGTTTTTATGAATTCTCTAGGATAATAAGAACTCTTTAAGGCTGAGCTTGTATCACAAAATATTGCAATGTGTAAGCAAAAACTTCAGATAATATGGTTGATAGGATACTGAACAAAAAGACAGTATAAAAAGACAGTTGTGAATGTTTCTGTTAATTCATATCCTAGCCATCCTAGGCAAAATATTTGTTTCTTTACAAGACTCTTCAGAATGTTTCTTCACAAAATTTAAAACATGGTATGATAATAGTAATTTCTCCTTTAAAACTTTAAAAATGCAACCATGATACATTATTAAAAAATGCCAATTTAAATTTATTTTGCTGGAAAAAATATTTTTTGAATAGAAGTTCTAAAGCACTTACTAATTCTTCTTTCTTCCTGAATCCAGTAAAGCACAGTACCAGATTCATCATGCTTGTACAATAGAGTGGACGACATGAAAATGGCAAAGGCTGCAGAATATAACAATTTTAAATCTGTGAATGTCTTTATAGTAGAAAGGAGAATATGTCATTCTCAACTCAACCATATTTTCCCTCTTGCCAATCAACTGTCACAATCCAAAGATTTACTTGCATTTTTCAACATGCAACAAAAAAGAGCAAAAAAAGAGATTGCTAGTCTTACAATAAAAAATTTCCCATAATTCTTAAATCATATTTAACGCACTTAATCTAAGCATACCTTGCAATTTACAAATTGAACATAAATATATTCAAACCTTTAGTTCTAAAATGTACTTTGTCGCATGCGAAGGTTTTATCAATAAGGAAAGATTTCTGACTTCAAGCACTATTGTAAATGCTTCCAATCAAAATTAAAACAGGTCAGATATTTATATATACTAGGGATATGACATATACTTGAACCAAATATGCTTCCAATTTTTGAACTTAAAAAATGGAGGTAATCAGTAAATAATTTAACCAATTTATATATATATATATATATGATTGAGAATATATAAATACATACTTAACTATTTAATATATGTGTATTTAATTACCACCATTATGCAAAAATATTTTTCTTAATTTTGGTCTTTAAAATTTTTATTTGGTTTCTGAGTTTTGACATTTCTCAAAACAGAGAAGATAATGTGCTTATTACTAGTTTCTGTAACAAAAACACAATGACTCAGCAATTTTAAATTAATAAGGCAAGTTTAAAAATAGCAAACCAAAGCAATAAAACCAAAGAATAGAAACTAACTTTACAACTCTGATATATTACAAATATAGTTTTTAATGTTTACCTTTCAAAGGTCTTTGATATTCACTACTGAAAATTACAATAGAAAGTATTAAAGGACTACATTATAGTAGCTACTACTATTCCTATTCTAAATATTCCATGCTCTGAACAATTCATGAAAATTTTCTGTTCATGAACTTCTACACATTCATTAATAAAAATTTAACCTTGAAAAGTCATAATGAACATATTTTTATTACCTTTCCTTTTTGTGCACAGTTTAATACAACAGGTGGTCCAATAACTCTAGAATCAGTCTTATACAACTCATTAAACACAGGATCCTGGAAGTCCATGACTATGAATACATTTTCAAATTCTGGAGAATCCAAACTTTCATATTCTTCCACTGATTCCATCTTTACAAAGGGCATTTTAATTTCCTTGATTTTTTCCATGTGGTTATAGAAATAAAATTTATATATAATAAGATTAATTCATAACTCTCTAAATAAGACCTAAAAATCAATTCAATATCAACATTTTTAATTTCTATTTTAGAAAACTTAAGTATTAAGTTATACTATAATAAGTACTAAACTTAATAGTGAGCAGCTATTTCTTTAATTGCTTATTTGTATTTTAATATACATATCTCCATCTACATTAAGATACTAAATTTTGAGGATTAATTATAATAATGGCATAAGCTTCTGGTTTAAGTCATTATAAATCTAGTGTGTATGTAAAATAAAAGTGTTAAATTTAAGTGCACACATTGTCATAGAAGGATGCATTAGAAACATACTGCTTTTCCTTCTGATCAAAAAAATGATGCCATACATACGGTTCCTTCTTGCACAAATTAACTGTCATCAGAAAAATAAAAAATTACTCTGGCACTTAATATCTACAAAGAGGATGTAGATTAACACAATCATTTCAGTATATACGAAGAAATGATGAGAAAGATGTGAAATACGTAGGTAGTTGCAGCTTGGCAAATAAATATATTTGGATATAAAAAGGCAAGTTACAGTTTACCACTTTATATAGTACATCTATGAAAAGGAATGTAGTTATTTCAGTGCCTGTATGACCCGTGTAAAAAGAGAACCACAAAAAATTCTAAATGGGTAAATTATTTGGGCTTTATTTGCTAGGTTCATGTGATGGGCTGGATTATGTACCCTCAAGATTCATGTTGATACTTTAATCCCCTATACCTTAGAATGTGACTGTATTTGACAGGGCCTTTCCAGAGGTAGTTAAGGTAAAATGAAGGCACATGGGTAGGTCCCTAATGCAATCTGACTGGTGTCCTTATAGGAAATTTGGACACACGACAGATAGCAGGGATGTGCATGGATAGAAGACCATGTGAAGAAACAGCAACAAAGAGGCAGCTACCTGCAAGCCAAGGAGAAAGGCCTCAATTTAACCCAAACCTGATGATATCCTGGACTTCTAACCTTAGGAACTGTGAGCAAATACACTTCTGTTGTTTAAGCCACCAGTGCGCTATATTTTGTTATGGCAGCTCTCACAAATTATTACAGCTGGTACAGAGAATTAGATATATTTCATATGCTGATTGTCAATCATTATAACTTATAATTTTGGAAACAAAGCAAGATTTTAAAATAAGTATAAAGTTAATGAGAAAAAAAGATAAAGAATTTAAAGAAAAGAATCATACAAGGTCTGTCCAGGAAAAGTCAGCCACTGTTAATATTATGGAACAGTTTGTGAAACATCAATGTAACCTGACAGCTAAGGCCAGTGGACTGGAGAGTATATGTGTGTACTTCATAGTACTGATAGTACTTCACAGTACTATAGTGGGGGTGGTGAGTGTATGTACTGTGTGGCCATTGCATTCAAAATGACTGAGTGAATAGAGCAATGAACCTGCATCAAATTTTGTGCTAAGCTTCCTTGGAAGCTACTCAGATGATTCAGAAGGCCACAGCTATGGGCAACTGGTGATTGGCAGCTACATCATGACAAAGTGCCCGCTCACGCACTGTCTTGTGCATGAGTGGGCACTTTGGTAAACCATTTGATGGTTTACCAATTTTTGGTAAACCGTCAAATCACCCAGGTGACTCGGTCCCCCTACAGCCCAGATTTGGCACCCCGTGACTTCTAGCTTTTCCGAAAACTAAGTCACCTTTCAAAGGGAAGAGATTTCAGACCATAGATGAGCTTCAGGAAAATACCAGGGGGCATCTGATAGCAATTGGGAGAACTGTACAAGGCCCTAAGGTGCCTACTTCAAAGGCATCATTGTCCTATGCACAATGTTGCTTGTACCTTGTATCTTTTTCAATAAATGTCTGTTTTGAATATTACACGGCTGGATACCTTCTGGACAGATCTCGTATCTTTGTAAATACACAATATGTCATTTAAAATTAACAATGCCAAATTACTTTATAAGGATTTCATTATTTGCAGTATATGCTATAATTCAGGGTCTCAGAAACACCCAAATTTTTAAAATAAATATAAAATTGTTTCTATTCATCTAGCTTCAGAGAGCATTATATACCTTGTGCCTAATTTAGATCCAATCACCATAAAATGGAATACAAGAATACAATCAAGGGAAGTGCAACATGCCACATGCAATGAAGTGCTTGACCTACCATATTAACAACACTTTTTATTAATTTTTCATCCGATTTTCCAGGACAACTTTCTTTTATTATTACAGGGACATCCATTATTTTAATAGTCTGTGGGAAAAAGACTTAAGTATGAGATTAAGAAAACTATAACATTATTTACGCACTGATGGAAGACGGCCTTTTAAAAAAATTAAAACTCTTACCTTTAAGGCTTCTACAAGTTCTTCTTGATTTCCAGCTTCTTGAACCAATATCACTCTTGTTTCAACCTGAGGCATTTCTTCTATTAAAATTAGAAATGTTTAAATATGTTTACCAGGAATTAACATCAAAATCAGTAGTTCCAAATCCCTTTTTTGGCTATATCTGGTATGTTTTTCATCTTTGAGATCATAACATTCTCTAAAATTAATATCACTTAATTCCCAGTTTATTAAAAAAAAGCTTGGCAACATATCATTTTAAGGAAGAGAAAATACGTGGTCCCAAAGTATACAAACATCAGCACAAAGGAAGCATGCACTACCTTGTATAGTTATCCTCTTCAACAATGCATGCAACTTGAGAAAAGGCCCATTTACATGGTGGAAAGGGAAGAAGTAGCTTTCACCTCACCAGACATAACTGACTATAATCTAGCTAACAATGTTACAGCTGGACTGCCTTCATATACAGAAAAAGCAATATCCAACAAGATGACAACTTCCTCTTCAAAGTTGGGAAGCATTAATCCAAACAATAAACAAAAATCTACATAGTGTAGATTCTGTCAGCAAATATTTACTAATATCTGTACTCTCGCCTAACAGTGTTACAGTTAAATCTTAAGAGTCTCTAGTCAGTACGTTTAGGATTAAAATACTGAGTTGGTGTTTTAAAGTACATTTACCTTCAACATATGAAGTAGGTCCAATAAATAAGTTTTCTTTACAAGTTTCGGTAACTTTAGAATCAAAAATGGAAGAGTCTGCTAAGTTTGAACTCCCAGAAGTGGATGTTAACACACTATTGTCAGCCATTTTTGTATCCTTCTAAATTGGCTAAAAAAAATAATAAATGTGAATAAAAATACATGAAGCACAATGATCATTGGGCAAACAAGTATTAGAGGTTCTTCTTTTGTACTAGAATTTATAAAAAGCATCATCATCTGTTTTTCTTAATATTGAACCAAAGAAAGTCACTCAACTTTTCTGAGCCGTAGTTTCCTCTTCTATAAAATAAAGACACTAACACCCAGCTCACAGAATACGGTAAAAATAATAGTCAAAAGTACTCAGAACATCACCTAACATATGAACACCCAAAAGGTACTTAAATACTATTTTACCTCCTTTCCCTACATCTTGCCCTCAACCAACCTATTTCTGCTGCTATATTCATTTATAATACTAACGTCCCCAAATAATCCCAGTCAAAAACTGGATCCATTCTAACTCTTCTGTCTACCTATTCACCTTCCTCAAAAATTCCTATCATTTCTGCCTCAAGTATCTCTGGAACTTGGCGCCTCTTCTTGAGGTGTAATGCCACAATGGCCACCTATCCAAAGAACAGCCTCAAACAACTTTCTCTAACAACAGTTTCTTCAGACATCACTCTGTACAGGAATTTCAGGGGCATGATCCTAAAAACAAATGTGACCACATCACTTCCCTGCTGAGAACTTCCACAAGCACTCCTCCCTGTGTGATCAAACCCAAATTCACCATGCAGTATACAGTTTGACCCTGGCTTAGCTGATTCGGTTATTCAGCCTCGTCTCCTCTAATTCCCCTGGTCTACATATGCTCCAGTCAACATATTTCTCAGCATTTCTAAAACAGAGATCATGATTTACTGCATACCTACTTGCATTTCATAGAGCTCAATTCTCCACCTATCATGTCCTTCCACTCCCAAACCAACACTTTTGATTCGTCCTCTATGGATTTAACTACTCATGTATAATTAAATGGACTGTCCCCTTATCTGTATTTTCATACCATACAAATGTCTCTCCTATAAAAAAATTAACAAGAAAATTATGCATGGGTTAGTGCCAATATGACTCTGGACTATGAAAAAAAGTTTTTTTTAGATTTCTGAGACTCAGGAATTAAAAACTTGGGCAAGCAGGAAAAAAAGGAAAAGTTGAACAGATTTTCATAAATTCAAATGGGGAGTTAAGTAAATGTATTATCTTGAAGTAAATTCCCAGCATATTATCTGGAGGTACATGTCTGATCTCTCCTACTTTTTCAGATTAATAAAATATACAAAGTATTCCCACCAGATTCTTGACCAAGTGATTGTTTATCTGTATGCTATGGAGAAACAATGAGGTATCACTAGCACATTTCTGGATGGTGATGCTAAGCAGTGTGAAGACGTGGGACACTAATAACAAGAGTCCTAAGCACAAGTGTTAGGTACACATTAATAAGTCAGACAACTCAACTCCCTGACTCAGCTCTGCACTTAAGAGGTTAAGCAACAGTTTCCACATTAGTGAAAAAGTAATAAAACTCAAATCCAGTTGTGATGAAACCTGAACACATGAAGTCTTAAAATGAGTGACAATTATTAATTATCTTACAATACTCACAATGTGGAGATTTCTTATGGTCTTCACCAAATATCCACATCAATTCTTATTCTGAAGCTCTCTAAAAGAGTGCTCCAATAGTTGTTAATAAGAGTCTTAGAATCCATGATAAATTCTATTTAGTCCTTTTTTTTTTTTAAGTCTCTAACACAATTGTTTTCAGTGGGGTTGAGGGGGCGCTCTAAAGAGACTTTCATTCAAAGTCACTTCAAAAAAAAGTTAAGAGGTGAACTAACCTGCTTTAGGAACATTCTTAAAAAAAACTTGACTAAATATACTACCTCTTCTCATCACAGATAAACCTGTCATTTAAATAAATATTTACTTTTGGTTTCTTTTTTTAGTGAAGTATCTTTCAGGGTAGAGGAGCTCAATGCAATACTGGATATGTTGGAGGTGTTACTGACAACAGTAACAATATTTACAACATTATAGGACGCCATGATTAAACTGCAGAGTAGTTTATTTAACCCTTAATAGGCAGTAGACATTATTCTAAACCTTTTGCTTGTACGTATTTAATCTCTGCAACGATCCTAAAATGCAAGTACTATATTATGTCCAGCTGATAAAGAAACCTAGAACAAAGAGGTTGAGTAACTTTCCCCAGGTCACAGTAGTGGTAAACCGGGATTCAAGTCCGAACTGATCCCAGAGGCTGCGCTTTTATCCACCAAGCCATGCGTATCTGTCCCCAAGAGGAAGAGCTGGCGTTTCGTGGCAAAACTACACTGCCCACAGAGAAGGCGCCAAGAAGAATCCGGGAGCGAAACCACTACGTCCTCCGCGATAAGCCCACAAAGGGCGCAGCGGCTGGTCCCCACAGCCGCAGAGGACAGTGTGGTTTGCCAAGAACCCCTTCCCAACGCCAACCCTTCACCCGGAGACTCTTCTAGAAAAATTATCTAACCAGGTGAGTGATGAAGATGCACAGCAACCTAGCCGACTTCGGGCTCCCGCTCCGCGGCCCCGCCCGGGTGCTGGGGGTGTAGTAGGCAGTTCCCGGAGCCGTGAAGTCTGGGCCGGGGTGCTCCGGGATTCGCGGTCACAGGGGTGGGCTGTCGGACCTAAGCAAAGGCGCCCGCGGCCGCCGGGACCCTAGCCCACCCTCTCCTCCCCCACCCCGCCCCCCGACCCACAGCGTCCTCACCACTCTCAAAAACGCCCTGGAATGCCACCTCTTCAAGCTCCGATTCCTCTCACCGTTACCACCATTCCTCGCCGGAGGTGGCCACGGGCAATTCAAAAAGTATGCCACCCTCTCTAAAAGCCATGCCGATTGGCGCGTGATGTCAACCTCCTTTCCATTGGCTGGAGTCTCCAGAGGGGCGGTGATTGGTCTCTGCTTCCCGCCCAGTGATTGGTTGTACGTGTGTTTCAAATTAACCAACGGCTCGGACGTCGGGACGCTAGAAGTTTGTAGAGGAGTCCCCGGATGTGGCCAGAAGGTGGCGGTCGTTTCTCCCCGGCTTCTCCTCTTGGAGAAGCAGGTGTGTCTGTGGCTACCGCTTGTTTACTCTGTAAATATACCGTTTCCTGGGGAAGATTTGAGCGGATTCACCTCTCCTCTCTACCTTTTTTTTTTAAAGCGCTACCAAATCCTCTGAACGAAATCAGTGCCTCCATGATGCTGTTTTTTCCCCGATTGCTGAGATCTCTTAAGATTTTTTTTTGCCGAATGCTTTGTGTTAGCAATTGGGCTTAAAGGTGGTGTAGCTGAGCCGAGGGCATATCCGGGGCTCTGCAGACAGACTTTTAATCAGAAGTTCGCTTGTTTAAATCCTGATGTACGGAAGGCACTGGGCTCTGATCTAGGAAAATTCGTGGATGATTAAAATAAGTTCTTAGTATTTCTCGGGCTTTTTAAAAATATATAAGTTTATTTGAATGAACGTAAAAATATGTCAGGGCATTCTATAATTTCCTGGAAACAAAGTAAATTGCTTCCTGATATCCTCCCCCTTCCCCACTGTGAGATCTTTTTGTTACATTCCTCTGAAGTCTAGCCAAGAATTTATCATTTTCCTGTAATAACTATTGTTATTATGAAACAATCTTAGTTTTCTTCCTTCTCTAAATATAATACCCTATATAATTACCATCTCTTAAGAAAAGTACGCCTTCCCCAGGTGAGTTTGCCGACTTGCCACCTAATCGGCTGATTTACCTGAAGGAGGAAAGAGGAATCTGTAGCTAGAATCTTAAATCCTATTGAGAAAGGCAAAACTTGTACTTTGAAATGGAATTCCTCTGAATTTCTCAAACAGGTCGTGGAGGGGTTACAAATTTTTCTGATTTTGTCAGGCCACCTTAAAATGCCTGAAAAATGAGCGAAGCAGTCTGGTAATTATTGATTTCCGTGTTTATAATTGAAGAATAGTTGCAGTCAGCGATTCATTATAATCCTGTGATAACCGTTAGGACGAAAGAAAAGAAAACCAGGCATTGAAAGTTCACTTTGGAATGCGCTTGCACAGTTGAACTAGGGTGTGCCCAGCATTCCAAAAATTCTCATCTCTGAACCCACACCCTCGCAAGGAGAGAACGGCCTCACTCTCAGTCGGGTTAGCCCGGCTTTGCACTCAAACCTAACAACGGATCGTGTGGTAGCGCCGCACAAACTGTACACGGCTGGCCTAACAAAAGTTACACTTGGCTCCTCTAAAGAGATGTGTGGCAGTTTGACTACCAAACAGGCAATACAGTCTTATAACATTCCCAAGCCATGATTTAACATTCTCAAGGGAATGAGTTGACCTTTCTGTGTCTCCCTCTGTCTTTTTAAAATATGGCATGTTTCTACTTAACTCATATTGTTGCGAGGATTAGAAGACTCAGTGCGTGTGATTAAAACACATTCTGGCATACAATGAGCATTCGATTGATATTATCACTACTGTTATCTCAGCCGAAGCCCTGTAACCTCTGGCTTCTCACCCCGGGCCACTGGAACTATGGCGAGCGACTCTGCTTCCGTTCCCTTCGTTTCACCAGTACCCCAGCCACAAATGCCACCCCCACCAGACCACGCTTGGTGCAAAGAAGACTTCCATTGCGTTGTTTTCCTCCCAGAAGGAGGACAGTCCTTCTACATGAAATCTAATCTTCCTCTTCTCTCTAAGGGAAATCATGCTGGACTCAAGCCATCTGCTCTCATCTAGAAGACATGGCTGTTGTGCTGCTGCCCTTGGCCAGGCTTCTGTCCCTTTCCAAGGCAGGCCCTCGCTAAGATTCCTTATGCTCCAGGATTCATATGTCAAGGGGACAAAACTGTTTAAAGTATAAGCTAGCTACCTACATAGATAAATTAAACCGAGAAGTTCCTTGAAAGAATAAATCATTAAAAAATTATTGTGTGTCATCCACATCTCCTAAGATGCTGAATAGCGAGTTTCAAACAAACAAAAAAACCACCAAAGGAATTGAACTGAATTTAAGTACTTAGTATATTAAAATGTCTGACATATTTTCCCCAAGCAATAAATAATTTCTGGAGTGGGGAAAAATGAAATGGAGAAGATTAAATTACTGAGATTATTCCCTTGGAGGATCAATTTACGCACCTCAGGCTTCTGAGTGACGCTCTAGATGGTCCTCCCTAAGCATCCTCTGACACTTGCCCCTCTTCCACTTTATTCCCTCCTCTTTATTCATAGTTTCTTTCTTTCCCTCTATCCCTCCCCACTCTATCTCCATCTTATTTTTTTCATCTCTACTCCTTCTAGGCAGCAGAAAATGGGAAATTGGAAAAGTCAGTTTTGGGTTATGGACTATTTTTCTCCACCCAGCCTCATTCACAAGTGTGCATACTGCCCATGTCATCACTCTTCAAGTCAGCATGAAACAGATTTCTCACATTTTTCTAGTTACATCAAATCTACTAATAAAAGCTAATATATCTGAAAAATTATTAAATATGTTGCAATGAATGGATATTGTTTTTGTTTTTATTACCTAAAGTTGTGATAAAATATATTATAGTTGTCTGACATTATTTCTAAATGTGAAATGTTATGTTATCAACCTATAATCTTATCTATTTAATAATAAATTTATATGTCTCGGCTCTTTTGGGGTAGATCAGTTGCTTAGAGTGTCATCTGGATAACTCAAGGTTGTGGGTTTGATTTCCTAGTCAAGGCAAATACAAGTATCAACCAATGAATATATAAATAAGTGGAGCAACAAATTGGGTTTTTTCCTCTCTCTCTCCCCCTTCCTTTTTCTCTCTAAATTAATAAAAATAAATAAATAAATAAAAGTTAAATGTCTTGTTGTAGGATTAAATGTTTTACTGGAACTAAATATTAACACTGTAATGTCACATAGATCTCAAATAATTGTTTCTCACCTGTCAGCATCCTTAACCACTCAAGGAATTTATGACGCACGTAACTATATGTAATGCCCCATTATGTACAGATACAAAGATTCGTCCCTCTAAGAACTTATCACTTGAGATTTTTATTTTAAAATGAATAACTATAGAATTCTATTCTATCTTGGAATTATTAACATGTTCCAATTAAAATGTCATATATCCAAGTTGCTTATAATACAGCATCTTCTAACCTGTCATCTCTGCCTGAAAAACAAGCTTGAGAAATTATAATCACTTTGAGCCATAGGACGCTATTTTATACACCTCGATAGCCAGTAATTATTATATGAATCATTGCTTTATTCATATGAATCAAAAGGCTATAAATCACTGGACATAGATTTGCAAGACTGTGCAGATTTAGCACTTAAATTTTTTCACAAATAGAATTAACTTTCCTTGATGGAGCGAGAGGTTTCCAAATACGATGAGACCATTACTTCAAATTATATAATTTGATTAATAAAATTTTAGATGTGGGAAAAAATCTCAGTTCGTTAGTCTCATTCTTTATTTTACAGATGAATTTTACCAAGGCTAGCAATCGAGAGGTTATATACCTTTACCAAGGTCAGTAACTGGTTAGTGGCAAAACCAACATCAAAGTTTTATTTCTATTAACTTATTCTGTCTTTTTATTGAAGATAATTATACTTTTCATTTTATAATATACATTATATTTATTCATAATGCTCATATTTTTCACCTTTGAAAATGTTAAGATGCTTTCAGCTCCATTAGAGATCTGTCGGTCTTGTTCACCATTGTATTTCCAGCACCCAGCAATAGTTCCTGATATATATAAAGTACAGTCTCCAAAGTTGCATGAATAGCATTGCAATTAATCTGCGAGAATCCATATCTCCTTCTAATCCATTCTCCAGCCTGCATTCAGAGTGACATTATACAAATCTGAAGTCATCATGTCATCATCCCCATGGTCTGACCTCTACCTGCATTTCCAGCTTCATCTTACACCACGTTCACTTTTTTCCTCTGGAGTTTTCTACCAGTCTTCCTTGTTAAGGATTTTTGCACCTGCTCTTCTCTCTATCAGCCCCTATAATCCTTATTTCTTTAACCTACTGTAGATAACTTCTATTCATCTTTTAGCTTTTGCTCAGTTACCACTCCTCGGTAGGTCTCCCCTAACTAACCATATCATCAGAATTCCCATTACACGATTGGGAATACCCAGCACCATGAGTATTTCTTTTGTAGTACTTGTCAAAGGTGTGATTATTAAATTAATATTTGTCTACTCCACTACCCAAGCTACTTGAAGGTAGGGAAAACATCCTTTTACCCACCATTTCATCCATTGTGCCTAGCACATAGAAAGCACTTGATTAAATTATTTTTGGAATACAAGTGAATAAATTAATGGATGAGTAAAAGTTGTTATTATAATCAGTGATGTTTTTTTCCAAAGATTCTAAAGAAAGTTTCTATTATTTTTATTTCTTTCTAACCCATAAAATGGGTTAGAAAAAAATCATTTTTATGATTTTTTCAATAAAAGATTAAGTGGCACATTTCCAAAATTAATAAATTTACAACAAGGATGAAATAATTGCATCTTTAACATTTGCATAAATTATCCAAGAATTGAATGATTCTTGTATCATAGCTAATCAAGCTATAAGTGGAAGAACAGTAATGTCACTGGTACTAAACAGATTCAGTTAAGACTTGCCATTGTTTATGAACATAATAAATTATCCCTATCAAAACTTCATTTTTCTTGGAGCTCAGTGGATTGAGTGTGGGCCTGTGAAGTAAAGGATTGCGGTTCGATTCCCAGTCAGGGCACATGCCTGGGTTGCAGGCCAGTTCCCAGTGGGGGACACATGAGAGGCAACCACACATTGATATTTCTCTCCCTCTCTTCTTTCCTTCCCCTCTCTCTGAAAATAAATAAATAAAATATTAAAAATTTTTCACTTTTCTTACAGTTTACACAGTCATATATTATTCACTGGCACCCATAAATTGCTTCTTCCACACTAACAACTGACTTGCAAATATCTGGGATATCCCAAAGTTATACTGTCTGCTGTTTTAGTTTTGATGGCAATTCCATCTTTGTAGAGTAGTATTTGCTATGACAACAGTTTGAATACTTTTCTTGTTCTTAGCCATATTTGTATTGCTGCTGTTTAAATGAATGAGAAAATGTAATTGCTAGTTCAGTTGACATAAAAATGGAACCCAGGTCATCAGAAACGTATGGATAGTTGACCTCCATTGTCTGCCCATTCGACAAAAGCAGATTCACTGTAGATTTAATAATGAAGGAAAAATTACATGTAAGAAATAATAAAAATGCATTGAGGAAGATATTTAGAAAGTGAGATGTAGTGTTGCAAATGACATTCAATTGTGTAGTGCAACTCTGTATAAATCCTGTACATAGAAACAATTATCTGTAAAGAAATATACAAAGTGTTCTTAGTGTTTTTATCTATGCAGTAATATTGGGGGAGATTATTTCTCCCTTTTCTTTACATTTTTGGAGTACTTTTCAAATCTTCTATCATGAATATTTTGGTGGACAATTGTTGTGTCCCTGGCTGTTGAATTTTTAACACTTCCTTCCTAATAATAGTGTGATTTCACTTTTGAGGAATCCATCATTGAATATTGTCATGCATCCCAGCTCCTGGGGTCCACAGCATTATGGATGAGACAAGACAAATTCACACGGACTACCAAGTCTTGTGGAGAAAAAGGAACGGCATGGTTTCTCCCTCAAGGGGAAAGCGCCTTGGCCTGCACCCTAACAAGGTGAATTGAATTGGGTTCAGTTTGCACAGGAATACAGGGTGTTTACATAAAGCTCATCAGTCCTTGTCAGGCAGAAATTATTAAACAATAGACAACATTCAAAGAACTCTGAGGGTTTATTCTGAGTCAAGGTCAGATAGTTAAACAGCTGTAAGACTTTGGGGAATAAACTCACTTCCTGCTTGGATCCTTATTATTTAAACTGAGGGTATTAGCAAAGTAGGTTTCACAGGATTTTATGCATTCTTTCTTAGGCCTGATCGCCCTAGGGAACCCACCCTTTCCAGCACAGGGCTGCACCCACCACCAGCATTGTTCCAGGCTTCAGGTAGTATTTCAGGCTTAAATCAGGCAGGGGAAGTAAGGCAGCCAAGAGATCAGGAGACTTCTTGCAGACAGAAGGAGGACTCAGGCTATGTCAAAGCCAAGGGGTGAGGATCCATCACCCCCTTTTTCTATAGCTCCCGAAGTCCTTCCCTGAGGTCCCCTTCTCAACCATGCCCTTCCCTCTTTTGAGGAATCTTACCCATCATTGTCTAACCAGTCATCTGCCTGGGCCAAGCAGGGTGAAGAGAAATGGGGAAGAGGTGGTGCCCCTACCAGGAAGATAAGCTTTGTCTCCTAAATGGCTTATGGTCCCACGGTCCTTTACTCAGCCTTAGCCACGGGGGATTACAGCTTCTGAAACCTGTAGGGCATTTCCCAACAGAATATGGTTTTAGTGAGAGATAATGCTTCCATGTTACCATAGATCTGAATGGGGCCACATCATCCTCCTATGATTAAAGCTCAGCCAATCATATGCTCTCTCATAGGACTTTGAATTTTTAGTAAATGCTAAAGATATGGAAATGGGTAAGGATCATATGCATTTCCCATAGCAACTATAGCATGAAGACCAGATTCTTTGGGTCCAATAATTAATTGTTGCTGGTGTTTCCACTGCCTGTGCTTCTGGAGCTCTTTAGCTCCTGCCCATTTACCAAGGCTGATCCTCCAAGTGATTCTGTGAATTTGTAAAACAAATTATTTTCCTTAAAGATAGAATTGATTTCTACTGCTTATGACCAAGAATGCCAAGATGTGTTGGTTTTACAAATCCAAATCTTGTTGGCTCTACCTTCAACATATATCCAGAATGAGACTAGTTTCTATCCCCTCCATTATCATTTTCTAGGCTACCTTTAACCCTCATGTGAATTACTATAAAACCTCATAGCTCAATTCCCCAATATTATCCTTAATTACTTACCATCTATTCTAAACAACACCAAAAAAAACTTGAGTATTCCTTTTAAAACTTAAGTCAGATTATGTCACTTTGCTCAAAACCCTTTTCTTCCATACTAAATGGCTTCCCATTTCTTCCATACTAAAGCCAATGTTCTCACAAAAGTTTTCATGGCCCCACACAATTCTCACTGGCATCATCACCTTCAGTAGGCCTCCCCTTCACACCTTTACTCACCTCTAGCCATATTAGCCTGTTTGCTGTTCCTCAATCATGGGAGATATGCCCCTAATTTACATTGTTTCCTCTGCTTTTATGTTCTTCCCTCATATGTGCATGACTTTGCCCTCTCCTTCAATTCTAACTCACAAAAATTGCAGCCCTTCCTCGAGTATTCCTGATCCCATTTGCCTTGGAAACATATTATGTATTTACTTATTATGTTACTGTTCATTCTCTGTCTCTCCACCCTAGAATGTGAGCTCCATGAAAGTAGTGAGTTTTGTCTGTGTTATTCCTGGTATATTTCCAATGACCATGTCAGTACCTGCCATGTAATAGGTACTCAAAATCTTTTCAAAAGAAAGAAAAGAATAAAAAATAAAGAGGAGGAAGAAAAACTTTTAGAACTGAGCTGAACTGAGAGGTCCTGATTTGTCTTTAGAAACCCTGAAGAAATTTAAGTTCCTCTAAAACACACGCCCACTAAAAATTATTAGAATGGTAAGAATTTAAAATAAAAACAGTAAGTATCTAGTTCTGGAAAGAATGTAGAGCAACAGGATCTCTCAGTCATTGCCAGTGTAGATATTTCTTACAACGTTAAACATACAATTGGCTTAAGATCCAGCAACTCACCCTGGCTGGTGTAGCTCAGTGGATTGAGCGCAGGCCTGCAAACCACACGATCGTGGTTCGATTCCCAGTCAGGGCACATGCCTGGGTTGCAGGCCAGTTCCCAGCAGGGGACACACGAGAGGCAACCATACATTGATATTTCTCTCCCTCTCTCCTTCCCTTCCCCTGTAAAGATAAATAATTTTTTTAAAAAATCTAAAAAAAAAGAGATCCAGTAATTCCATTCTTATATATGAGACTCCTTGAGGAAATTTTATTCATAATTGCTAAAATTCAAAAGAACCCAAATGTGTATCACTAGTGAGTGGAGAAACAAATAGTGGTACATCCAAAATATGGAAAGCTAGGAGCAATTTACATGCAACAAGATGGATGACTCTCAGAAGCACTATGTTAAAGGAAAGAAACCAAAACACAAAATGCCACATTTACTACAAAATAGTACAAGAAAATTTTTGGAGATGATGAAAGTAATGTCTTGATTATGATAGTAGTTAAAACAAATGTATGCCTTTGTCAAAACTCATGACTTTCACTATATGTAAATATACCTCAGTAGACAAAACTTTAAAAAGCCAAATAAACAAATACAAAATGGACAAAATATTTTAACAGACATTTCACAAAGGAATACAAACTCATGGCCAATAAGCACATAAGAAATGCTCAATGTCATTAGTCATCAGGGAAATGTAAATGAACACCAAAATTGGATAAAAATCTACCCTCACTAGAATGGCTAAAATTAAAATGATGGATAGTACCAAATGTTGGAGAAGATGTGAGAAAATCAGAACCTTTACTGTTGATGAATAAAAAACCCCACAAACACTTTAGGAAAACAGATCTGGCAGTTTCTTGTAAGACTAAGTATATACCCACCTATAACATTAATACCCAAGAAAAATCAATACATATGACCACAAAAACATTTGTATAAGAATGTTCATAGAGTTATGTGCACAATACCCCCAAACTGGAAACAGCCCAGATGTCCATCAATCAGAGAATATATGAACAAAACCATAGCATATTCTTACAATAAAATAGGACTCAGCAAGAAAGAGGAATGGATCACTGATTTCCACAACAATGTACATGACTCTCAAAAACATTTTGCTGTATTGGAGGAAAAACCTCACACAGAAGAGTAAGACTATTTATTTATATAAGATTCTAGAACAGCCAAATCTAATCTACAATGGAAACACCAGAACAGTGGCCGTCTCTTGGGGGGATACAAATAAGGAATAAATAAGAAGCCATGATGGCAATCACAATATTCTGTATCTTATTTTTATTTGTTTATTTTTAGAGTGAGAGGAAGGGAAGGAGAAAGAAAGGGAGAGAAACAGCAATGTGTGGTTGCTTCTCACACGCCCCGTGCTGGGGACCTGTTCTGCAACCCAGGCATGTGTCCTGACTGAGAATCAAACCAGCCACCCTTTGGGTTGCAGACCAGCACTCAATCCACTGTGCCACACCAGCCAGGGCCAATATTCTGTATTTTGATAGCAGTTTGAGTTATACAGATATGAGCATTTGTCAGAACAGAAGATCTGTGCCTTTTATTCCAAAGTTTTGTTTGGAAAGTTTACATTAAAAGTAAAAGTAAACAAATATTAGACTTTGGTAATAATATGCATGTTGAAGTACTTAAAGTAAATTATACAGATGTCTGTAATTTACTTTAAAATGTGTAAAAAAATAGATGACTGATAGCTAGATATATGATACAACCAGAAATAGTAAAATATTCATGGTATAATCTAGATGGCCTGTAAATAGAGGTTTTCTATTAAATTATTTTGACTTAGCTGTTTGAAAATTTTGATAACTATTGGGAAAGTTCAATAAAATTTAATTTTAAAGTATGAGAATATAAAAGAAATGTAAATGTAGCCTGAATATTTGATGATATTAAGAAATTATTACATTTATATTTTTGTGTGATAATGGTATTGTGGTTACAATCTTTAAAGAGATCTTATTTTTTATATACACATTCCAACACATAAAAACTAGACTTTTGAGACCCTTGCTACTAATGTTTTCTTTGTTCGTTCCCAAATTTTATATATTTTTTTATTCATGTAATTGACCTTATCGGTTTCCCAATTCTCTTCTTTTTTTCTATGGTTTCTGATATTTTGACCCTGAATACAGCACCTGTACTAAATCCTGGGAAAAAAATAAAGCAAAGGAGTGACAATTAGTGCAGGAATTCACAGCTTATGGGATATGAGTTCAAGGTGCTGAGACCCAAGAGAAGTTTTAAACCCGTATGACTGAAGTACTGAGATTCTAGCAGGCATAAGGGACCAAGTAAACAGTGTGTGAGACGATAAAGACCAGATGCACAGAGAGGAAAAGAAATTCCGTAGTTTGGAAAACAAAGGTGAATCAAAGGAAACCTAAATTCAATTACAGAATTCCTGAAGTTCTTAAGCTTTGCCCTATAGTGAATGAACTAATAGGTACCCTATCGAGTATTTCGTGAGTTTCTGTGAGGATCATATGAACTATTTGTGCTTAGGACAGTAACACATAGAAAACAATCAATATATGTCAGCTGTCAGTATTATTATTTCTTCGACACACATTTGTTAGGTACTTCTTACACAGCACACACTGCGCGAGGCACTGAAGATAAAACTGAAACAAAGCGATGTGGCCTTTGCCCTGACAGAGCTCAGAGCTTAGTTAACTCTATCCAGACAGTCTCAAACTCTCCCCATTCCCTGTATTGTCCTTTTGGTACAAATAGAGTTCGTAAAGTTACATAGTATCCTAACCATCCATAATCAAAAGGTAATTTTATGTAAAAAAAAGAAAAATGTTTTCCAAATGCATATTAATGTGAAAGTTGTTTTGCTTCACCTAACCACAGAAAATAAATGTGAAGAAAATAAATTAATGCTTTATCTCATTTTTTGTACCTTCTCTTTCACACACAGTTGAATTTATTTTATAGAGGCTATTAAAATATTAGGCTATTTTCTCCTTCATTAAGCATCATTTCCTTTAATTTTGCATTAACATTTCGCATGCTTCCCATTTTAAAAATTAAATGGACCTGTTATAGGTAATATCATAAGGTTGAGATGTTTATCGATATTTTTAAATTACATTGTTTTATCTTCCTAATTGAAATGCTTTTCCTCTTTGTTTCCTTTTCTTTTGCATGAATGTGACTGACCAAGGAATTGATATATATTAAATTGCTGCCCTTGAGAACACCAATGTGAAATTAAAAGCCAAAAATATGTTATCATATAGTAGATACCTCTTCTTAGAGACAGCACTTCTGTATCATTTGATTTTTCAAATTGTGAACAAAGGTTACTTTTATAATTTAAAACTGTGATAACTAAGAATGGCCATAATTATGTCATTTTCCCTGTCAAATCTTTCATTTCCAGTTAATTACCAATGACCTCCATTCAAGAAGTTTCCCATGACTGCTCAAGTGTTTTACTAACTCTCCCCTGAGCAGAAGGAAGAAATATGTTTTCATGTCTGAGAATAAAAAACACAGTCCTGGCTGGGTAGCTCAGCTCATCAGAGTGTCCTCCTGACACAGGCAACAGCCAATGATGTATACATTGATGCTTTTCTCTGTCTCTGTCCCTTCCTTTCTCTCTAAAATCAATTTTTTAATTTTTAGAAAATAAAAAGAAAAGAAAGAGCATAAATTAAGAGGCCCATTTTCCGAAAAGTTTTGTTATACTTTAAGGTAAAAACCATAAATAATATATTTATTTAAAATTTTACAATCAAGCCCTGGCTGGTGTAGCTCAGTGGATTGAGCGCGGGCCTGCCAACCAGACGATCACGGTTCGATTCCCAGTCAGGGCACATGCTTGGGTTGTAGGCCAGTTTCTGNAATTTTTTAATTTTTAGAAAATAAAAAGAAAAGAAAGAGCATAAATTAAGAGGCCCATTTTCCGAAAAGTTTTGTTATACTTTAAGGTAAAAACCATAAATAATATATTTATTTAAAATTTTACAATCAAGCCCTGGCTGGTGTAGCTCAGTGGATTGAGCGCGGGCCTGCCAACCAGACGATCACGGTTCGATTCCCAGTCAGGGCACATGCCTGGGTTGCAGGCCAGTTTCCGGCAGGGACCAGTTCCCTGCAGGGGATGCACAAGAAGCAACCGTACATTGAGGTTTCTTTCCTCTCTCCTTTCCTTCCCCTCTAAAAAGATAAATAAATAAAATATTTTTTAAAAAATAATAAAATAAAATAAAATTTTACAATCAGAAATTACATCACCTATCCACAAACTTTACAAGCAATAGTGTAAATTTAAAGACAACACAACAACCAAAAAAAACCCCAACAACTTGAGATTCCAGTCTCTTAGTCTATTGCATTAGTCTATTCCAATCTCTTAGTCTATTGCATTCTACCTTTTTAGAACTTTAATAAATATATTTACAACCTTAAGTCCCTAGAGAAAAATCAACTGTGTGTGTGACAAGCTTATCACAGGGAAAACCATTTTTTAGAAAAATAAATTTTGCATGATTTTAATGACTTCTTAAGTGTACTTAAAATTTCTTATTACTACTTTTATTACTACTTCAAGCAGTTAAAAAAGTATTAATACCATGAATTTAAATTTATGTTTTTGTTATGTTTATACTATTCTCATTAATTGTTCTCATTCTTTTTAGGAGTTGCCTTCCTAAGGTGTACCCTAGGTTTATCCTAGGTTTCTAGGGTACAGAAATATTAATTACTTTGAGGGTAGGGACCAAACTTAAAAAAATAAACAGGAAACGTCAATGCAAGGTAGCCAAAGTTATAGATTCTAGATTGTCCGCATACTGGTCCAAGTTGTACCTTTCAAATTTCAGCTGCTGATTTCCAGGCTATACTTCCTTTTCGTACTTATTTTTGTGGTCAAGACATTAACGTAAAACTTAGAAAGGTATTTTTGGATAGAGCGGAGTTCATAAGAACAGCAGGAAAATAAACTATGGAATATTAGAACTAGAGAACACCTTAAAAAGTCTCTGCTTCTTCATTTTCTACACTAGGAAAATGAAAAGGAGAAAGAAGCAGAAAATGGTGGCAAGGAGACCATTAAATTGACCTTTGTAATAGTTCATGAATCAAGGTTCTATAGTCCTGAGCCGGGATGATGGCAATAGCAAGGGAGGCAAATGTGAGAGCCAGGGTAAACAAAATTAAAGACTTGCTAGTGACTGATTAGAAGTAGGAGAAGAGTATAATGTTAGGTAGAAGTGCAAGTTTCTATAATCCACAACACACTATAGGGAGTTCGTTTTATGACAAAGTATAGTTTATTTCCAGCAGAGCTTGCCATTTTTCTCAAGGCGATAAACTTAATAGAGCCACTGCCCCTGAACAATGCTATCTGATATCCCCAACAGGACTCCTGGTCAAGTTTGTTTTTCTTCATATTTTTCCATATCTGTAGGTGTTTTAAAAATAATGCTACTCCAAGTGTGAGCTGTAGATCAGAACCAGTCTATAACCTGTTGTCAGTTCACAATAAGATAAATACAAAAATTGCAAGTTAGCATTTAGAAAATTTAATAGTTTGCTGTGACATCTAAGTGGATGATCACAGAGTAACTTGAAAAATATTGTTCTGAAAGAACTGAAAAATAACCCTGGTCCTTCACTAAGGACAGTTGAGAAGCTCCATTTTCAAAAACAAGAACAATTTGTATATATATCCAGCCATTAGCAATATAACAAGGACAGTTTGCATGACATCAGTGTAACCTGACAGCCAAAGAGAGTGGACTGGAATGCACATGTGTGAACAACAATGACCTCATTGTACTAGTCAGTGGGGGTGGTAGACACAATTGATGGAGCATGTGTGCTGTGAGGCTGTTGCATTCAAAGTGACTGATTGAGCCGAGCAGTGAATCTGCATCAAATTTTGTGTTAAGCTTGAACATTCCTCTGCGGAAACTATTCAGATGATTCAGAAGGCTGCAGCTATGGACAACTGGTGACTGGCAGCTTCATCACAACAACACACCTGCTCACACATCACATCTCAGGCAGTTTTTTGGTAAAACACCAAATCACCCAGGTGACTCATCCCCTCTACAGCCCAGATTTGGGACCCAGCAACTTCTGTCTTTTCCCAAAACTAAGATCACCTTTGAAAGGGAAGAAAGTTCAGATCACTAATAATACTCAGGAAAATACAACCTGGCAGCTGATGGCAATTGGGAGAACTGTGTGAAGCCCCAAGGTGCCTACTTTGAATAGAACTGAGGTGTCGTTGTCCTATGTACAATGTTTCTTGTCACTTGCATCTTCTTCAATAAGTGTGTCTATTTTTCATATTACATGGCTGGAAACCTTTTGGACAGACCTTGTGTATGTAAATAATGTACATTATAAAAACAGGTAATGAAACTACATTTTATGACAGCACTTTTTATAAATATACACATTTATCTTTAGTAAAAGTGGAAATACATTAACAAAAAATGGTTAAGTAAAATAATGTACATAAAATGCTTAGAATACTGCCTGTACATAGAAACACTCAATAGATGTTCATGACAGTGATGATGATGGCAGTGACACAGATGACAGTGATGCCGGGACCTCTACTGCCACCAATGGCAGTACTTAGTGGTTTTGTGCTGCTGGTACAAACTTTACCCCAGAAGTCTCTACCATATCACTGTGTCATTCCAAACACACAGTCATCATTAACCATGGATTGTTCCCATGGCAGCCAAGCCTCAGGGCTCTTTCTCTTTCTGAGTCAGTTTCAACAGGGATTAACAGGCTATCTATCTATCAAGCCTACCAAGAAACCTAGCACTACCTTAAAAAATCAAAACGCCTAGCGTCACTTGTGAAAGTCTGCTTACATCTTTCTCATAGTTCTTATCTAGCTGTATAAAAGAATACAAAATTATTTAGAGGCTTATAGCTGAAAAAAAACACAAGAGGTCACATGATGAAGGTTCAGAATAAAGTTTCGGTAACATCTGAGTCTATACTCCAGCTCTGCGTTGTCTAAATGCATGACCTGAGCAAGTTGATTAACTTCTCATCTCTCCTCTCTTAACCAGAAGTAATGATATTACTTGTCTCTTTTTCAGCAGCAACTGGCAAAACATGTGTTAATAAATAATAGCTATTATTACTAATACAACCCTACCATTTACACAGGAGGAAACTAGGCTCAAGAGGCCCAGGATGACGTGATTGGTCCATAATTGAAATAGGACTAGTTGTCGATGCTTTCTCCTTCCCCTCACTTTCACAACTCTATTCTGCACTTCTGCAGGTTCCTAGAGATGCCCGCATTGTGGTTTTTTTGTCCTCTTGGAAAACATGGACAAAATATATACATCAGGTACAGTATATATATATTTATTTTGTGCATTCATTTTAGAGTCTAAAATAATGGCTCTTCAGACATATTTTAAAGTAGAACAAAACAAAGCAATTGGCAGTTGCTTTCTAAATGAGTCATTAATGTTATATGTGTTTTTAAAAATAATTATGATATAGAAACATATTTGATGAGATCAAAAGAGCAAGAACAAGGACATAAGCCTGAAGTTCAGGCTTTTTACATAGTTTTCTCTTTCATCCACTGCTTACATGTTGTTAGTCCTGTACTTGTTGCCCCCACCTCTGTTTTTCTCACTTTTCATGTTGTTAATGTTTTAAATATTTAAGTCTACATTTCCAGCTAAGATCTCTCTCCTGAAATCCACACCTATATAAGTGAATGGCCTAGTAGACTCTCTCTTTGGAAATCTAACAGGTGCTCAAACTTCAGTGAGCCCCAGACTGAACTCAGTATTATCTTCCACAGACCTTCTTCTGCTGTGTTTTCTAGACGATGCCACCTAACCAATTACCCATGACTCTGGAAACCTCGGAGTCATCGTTTACTCTTTCCTCACCCCAAGCTGTAGTAGCCCAGCAATCCTATGTATTCTCTTCCTCTAAAATTCGTCCAGTACTTTCTACCCATCCCACTGCGATCTGTTCAGGGTCTCAGCGCTTCTCGTCCAGATCAACAGCTTACTTCCAGTCTGACATCCTGACTTTCAGTTGCCTGCCCACTATGTAGCGCATGCATACACTATCAGAATGGTCTCTTTAAAACCTTAGATCTGTATTTGCCTTCTCATGTATAGTTTTTGAACCTGGAAGGAATCTTAGAGGTCCCGGGCCCAAGCTGTTTTACAGATGAAGAAACTAAGAGTCAAGACTGATGAATAAGTTCCCCAAGGCCACAGAGCTAGCAGTTGGCACAGGGGAATAAGGAACTCCCAGCCAACTTTTCTGTTAGGACAGGCTGTTTGAGGCAGACAAGTTATAGAGGATTGTTTTATAAATGCAATTTTAAAATCAGATGAATAAATGATCCCTTATAGATGTAACTTTCCATGAAAGTCCAGGTCTGTCTAAATCAGTTCCAGTACCATTTTTCTTTGATATTTGTGTGACCTTCTATTTCTACGTTATGTTTAAAATATCATTATAGAAGCAGTAGATAAAGATGAAAATTTCAAAGTAAAAAAAGAAAGTAAAATCATACATTGCTCTACTACGCAAACATAAATATATTTAAAGTTTAGGTGTATTTACCTCCAGTTTCTGCATTTAAACTTTTTTGTTCTGCTTTAAACATGTGTTGTCATAGTATATATTTACATATTATAACCTAAGCAGCTGTTTGTAGTACTACCCTGTCTTTTAAATTATTTTTAGGGCTAATTATTCTATATACATTTAGATATAACACTTACTTATACTGTTTTAATGTATAGAAGAGATGTATTAATTTATATATTTATTTTTTAATAAATATATTTCTACAAGGAACCATTTACATCATTTCCAAGGTGTTTTTTCTAATTTTAAATAATTAACATTTTATTAAGAAATACATTTTCTTCATAGAAATTCAATTAGAAGGTCATTCATAAAAGGAAAAGGAATACTGCCTATTTACCTATATTCTCTAATCTCTACATGGTTTATCTTTTTTTGTTGCTTGTAAAAGGGTACACATGCTTTATTTTGAGTTCCAATATCTACCCTTCTAAGCCAACATTAAGTTGTTAGGCCTCTTTAGTCTTTGATTCTTCATTTATAAAATGGAGTAATGATAATTACATTGTTTGTCTTTTTTTCTTTTTAAAAATTTTTATTGAGGTGTAATTGATATGACATTATATTAGTTGCATGTGTACAATGATTTGATGTTTGTGTATACTGTAAAATGATCACAATAAGTCCAGTTAGTATCCATCACCATTCATAGTTACATATTTCAACTTTATAATTGCTTAAAGAAAACCAGGACACTGAAATTTTATTTTGCATTTTTTGTCACTTGGTAAGGTTAAACATTTTACTGTGTGTCTCTTTACTAGATTGTTGAAGAGTACTTATTTTCATCAGTGGATTTTTACACAGATAAAACCTGTAAAATAACAGAAAATTTAAGTGTTTAAGCAAATGCATCAAAGGCCTGCCATACCAGTTTTTATTATGGGTAACAAGTTATCAAACCTCGAGGGGAAAAAATCCTGCAACAGTGCTGAGGATAATGCTGCAATAGTTGACTCACTTCCCAGGAGTCTTTAAACTATAAATCACTAAATAAACTATATAATACTTCCTCTAATAATACACATTAACCTGCAGAGAAATAAAATTTAACACATTTTAAAGAATTTGTTCCTGCCCTTTAGTTCCAAGTACCTCTAAGGAATTAAAAAGGCAGCGTGGCAGCGGGTGATGAGCCTTGTCTCTGTCACCCCAACCACAACAAAAACTCAGCATCCGGCCACAGACCAAAGTGCCTTTGACGGAGCTGTGGGTTTCAGCACCAGATGTCAAACCATCAAGGAGTAGTGTCGCCCACCCTCGTGCCAGGTAATAGCTTTGATCCTGGCTATGGTCCCTGCAGTGACTCATGAACTTCCTTCAGCCTCTCTTGGCCACAGTCCAGGCACCTCTAAGGAAAACTGGCTTAGACAAGTACTCAAGGACCAGAGAGCCTTTGTACCAATAGAAATCCAGGTTTCTGCAAGAGAAATTTCAGTACTCTATGGGACCATAAATAAATAAATAAATAAATAACCGTGAGTTCAGAGATACTGGAGTGGTCTTAGTAAAGACTGGTGGAGATGACTGCTTCTTTAAATGTGAAGACAACAAGGCAAAATTCTAATGTACATTAAAAAAAAAACAAGGAAACATGATACTACCAAATCATGACAATAATCTTCCAGTAACCAAACTCAAAGACATGGAGATTGACAATTTACCAAATAAAGAATTCAAAATACAATCGTTGTTTTAGGAAAACTCAGTAAACTACAAGAAAACATAGAAATACAATTCAACAAAATCAGGAAAACAATACACAAAGCACGAAGTTAAACAAAAAGACAGAAATCATGAGAAAGAACCAGACGAAAATTCTGTAGTTGAAGAATACAATAAAAAAAACAAACAATAGAGAGCATCAACAGACTTGATCAAGTAGAAGAATCAGTGAGACTGAAGATAGGATCTTCAAAACCATAAGTTGTGAGAAAACTCGTATGCATCCTTTTACCCTACCCCGCCGCCCCCCCCCCCCGCCCCGCCACCAACCTCTTCTTCTAGTATCCTGAATTAGTTACTAGATTAGGTGTCAATCTAAAGACAAAAGCCTGAGCTTCAGCGGATTAGCAAGGGGAGCAACAACTGTACAGGAGTCACCCAAACTATCTCAGCAGGCCAGGGAAACCACAGGCATAGCTACTGTAGTGGAAGGGGGCGATGCTCAGCTGAAGAGCATCCATGACTCGTTTAACATTTGGGTACTATATTGAACTGGATAGCACCACACACCCCTTCCAAATTTACTTCCTTTCTGGTACTGGAGAAATCAACCTTAGTTAGTAGTAGGGTCTTGCAGATATAGTTAGTTAAGATAAGGTTATAATGTATCTTAAGTAACCTATATATAATAAGATTGGCCCTTAATCCAACATGACTAATGCCCTTATAAGAAGAGAAGAGATGCAAAGACTGACACACAAAGAAGATGGCTGTTGGAGACAGAGGCAAAGTTGGATGCCTCTGCAGTCCAATCCAGTAACCACAGAAGCTAGGATGAGGCAAGGAAGGATGCTTTCCTAGAGCCTTCAGAGAGAGCATGTCCTGCTGATGCCTTGACCTCCAGAACTGTGACAATACACATTTCTGTTGTTTTAAGCCACCTAGTTTGCAGTACCGTTTTTTTTAACGACAGCAATAGGAAACTAATACAATTTCTGAGGACAGGATCCAGGGGACTGGGAGATGAGGCATTGGAGTGGTCTCTGAGTTGTGTGTTTATGATTGGGAAGAGGAGGCAATGTGAACTCCCAAACAGGAAACAACATTGTCATTTTCCTGGAGCTGCCCTAGGCTGGGGGTTTTTTTCCAGAAAAAAATGTCATATTTTTTTTTTTGTGAACTGGTAGATCTTTTAAATGATGATATAAAAGGGTAGCTGCAAGGAAAGGAAAACTTCCTTTTGTTCTTTGAGCATAAGCCAATGTGTTCTGTCTTGAGTTTAATGCTGTTGCAATTGGTAAAATCAAGGATGGGCTTCAAACCCTCATCAGTAGAGTGTTATGCAAATTAAGTGCACATATTATAACTACAGTATTCCCAAACTAATTTTCTTCTACACATCATGAAGTGGCTTAGAGTTTAATGAAAAGCTTAGCAGTGCATTTAAAACATATTGCTAAGAATGTTGCTGAATACAATGAGTCCCTGAAAGGACTGAACTCACCATTTTACCCAAAAGCGGTTTTACATCCAATATTTCTGTCAGTTGATGACCTTACTCAAGTCAAAAACTTTGAAGTCATTATTGACTCTACCTTATCTCTCCCCTTTCTAGAATCCGGTTAAGAAATTTCACCAATGTAAGTTGTAAATTATTTCTTTCACTTTCCCTATTCATCACCTCTGAGCCTCTCTAAATCAGACAGCACTCTTTCTGTTTGGTTCACTTCTACTCAGCCTCTTTGGTCAACCTGTCCGCCTCCTTTTCCTAAACAGTAAATGCTAAGGCCTTCAGGCCTGCTTTTCTTCCCCCAGCTCCCCGCACTCTCAGCTTCTCCCTCATCCACTGCCGTGGCTTCAGTTACACATAGAGATTCCCATGCTTGCATCTCCAGCTTGGACCTCTCCAAGAGGTCGTGACTTGGATGCCTAGCAGCCTACTCAGCATTTCTTCTTGGATGTTCCACTGGCACCTCGAACCTAAATACCCCAGGGTGCATTTGTCATTTTCCCTCAAGTCTGTTACTCTCCACAGTTTGTTTTTACCCAGGTGCTTCAACAAGAAAACCAGGAATTCATCTTCCCCTCCCTCTCCAATTCCTTTCGATTCTACCTTTTGATTACCAGTTACTCATCTTGATGCTAAATTTATTCCAGCTCCAACCATTGGGAGATCCTTTAAGCTGCCACCCGTGTCCTTTTAACCAGTCCTCTTCATGTTGAAGCACATCTATCTTCTAGCACAGAAGGCCAATCTTTATCTTAGCCATTCCTGGAATTAGCCCCCTTCCCCCAAGGAAAGGGGCAAAATCATGGTCCCTTTTTTTCTGGAGACTGGGATTCATAAACCAAGACTTGGATGCCACATATACTACTGGCTTGTCATTGCTTGACTTACAAGAATGTGTAATTATCTCCACAATTTACCAGCTGGAATTTTACTCCATTGCAAGTCTGGTTCTAAAAGTGGATTTTGATTTTTCAGAATCTCCATTTTAAGTCAGAAAGGCCCATGTGCCTTAGACAGACCGAAACTCATCCCACTGAAACAATTTCAGGTTTCCACTCGAGAATCTTCACGGGGAGCCCTTGGTCACAGACATGCAATATAGACCTGTGTCCTCCAGAGCGCGCTGTGCTGCGCACAGACCAGCCTCAGCTCTTTTCCAACCTGGTGTGTCTGCAGCACTTTGCAAGGACACCCAAGAAGGGGCACGTCAGCGCTCCGACTTCGTCCGGACGCCGCCTCTGATTGGCTGCTGGGCATGTAAGAAACCAGTGAATGAGCAGCTGGCTCTTGCAGAAACTTGCGCGAGGTCTTCAGGTGGCATCGTCCTCTCGTCCTCCTCAACCCGCAGAGGAGCCGGCCCGGGGGAAGATGAGGTCGTCCTGTATCGTGCTCACCGCCGTGGTGGCGCTGGCCGCCTATTACGTCTACATCCCCCTGCCCAGCTCCGTGTCTGATCCTTGGAAGCTGATGCTGCTGGACGCGATTTTCCGGAGCGCACAGCAAGTGGTGAGACGCAGCCCGGCGCTGATGCTCTGTCCCCACTCCTAGGCAAGATTTGAACGGGGAAGCAAAATTTCCGGACCGTGTTCCACGAGAATGCATATCTTACTAACGCAGTGAGGCCATTGCTTTTTAAGGTGGTTCAGTCTGTCATTTTCAGGGTGTCGCATTCTCCTCCTTGCGAGCAGCGGTCTAGGTCTGTGTCTGCGTTGGCGATGGGGAGGGTAAAGTATTTGAATAGAATCTGATAACTGTTTAACCTGTAATCTAACCTAAATAGCTTCCCTCACCCCGTTTTGGTTTGCAAAACAATCTTTCAGCTTTTTATAAGCCACCTCTTCCCCATTTTCTTTCTCCGATAGGGGCCGGCAGAGAGCGAGTTAAATATTTTTAGGACAGCTCTGGGAAAAAAGGCTCTCATTTCGGGCAGTGAAGCCACCTTAAAAGCAGAAGCAGGCACAGGCGCTGTTCCCACACACCCTGACTGCCGAGCTCTCCTTTCCCAGAGGCCCAGCGGTCAGACCTCCTCCGAGTCCTTGGGGAGCCCCTCAAGGGGCTCCATCTCCCACTCATGTTTGGCATTTATCAGTGTAGCCCAAGACGCTGGGCCAGGAGGCCTGGCTGGCTGGAGGAGAGGCAGTAGATGCAGCAGCGCCTGTTTGCATGATCCGTTTGTTTTCTGCCTGCCCTGCTGCATTTATTTGATGTCCTTGGCTGTTGAGGACGTAACCCTTGCCTGAGCCAGGAAACCCTGGCTTAACCTGGCAGGGTGAAATTTCTCTCTACTGTATCATGGGTGTGTATTTCTTTTCCCCCATAAATAGGAAAATATTACTGTCTCCACTCTATTCTGTGGTAAGAGGCCTTAGTTTCAGTGCCATAGATTCTAAAATCTAAACTACAATCTGCAGCCAAGGCTGAGCCCTATGATTAAACAGTGTTTCTGAAGAGCTTGCTTTATCTAAACTCCTAACCTTCCTCCAAAATCAAGTTTTCACCTTCTCCCAACCTTAGGCTTTAATCACAGGTTATTTTTGTAAACTCCTCTTTTTTTTCAAGAATGACTAGAGAAACAGAGGGGGGAAATCATGACTTTTCTAGGAAAGTCATGGTTGATATTCTTTGTCCCTGTCCATCCTCATTGTATGTGAGATTCCATGGTCTCTGAAGCTTTGTGCTATCAACAAGCCGCTCCACTAGGGTACTGTCACCTGTTCCGAGTAGGGATTTGCTTTTCTTGAATCAGGTACCTTCTCCACCGCTCCAGTGCCCTGTTGTTCATAGACTCATCCTATGAGGCTGTACATCCTCTTCCTTTCCTCCTACTGACCATAATGTTCACATGGCGAAAGAATGTCCACCCCCTTCTCTAGCATTCATTTCAGGAAAGACAGTGCTCGTGTAGGAAGCCCCTCATCCCCTCTTTTCCTTCAGAAATGATGTAATTTGGGAGTAACTTCCTTCAGGAACTCTGGGACACAGTGGTATTTACCTGGAGTGGGTTAAATGGCCTTTAGTAAATAGCAGAAAGGGAAAGATAGTGACTAATAAAGAGAATAAGAAAAACGGGGGGAAATCAAAGAATAAAACCTCTCTATGGGCAGCCAAGATTATTTTTAGCTTTCGGGTTGCCAAGGAAGTCTTTTACAGCATAAGTGATCTGGGAAAAGCCAGGTTGGAAGGAACGCCTTTCTTGCCCAACTGGCTGCCAACCCAATGAAGGCAAGTTCCTGCAGTCTTTTACGGAATGAGCCCCGAGCCGGTGTCTGGGACTGATAAAGTATGTGGTGCCAGGTCACAGCGATAGATGAGGTAGCAAAGTATCCTTGCCTAGCACAGTAGCTTGGGAGTGGCTTTGTACAGAAGTGGCTTTCATCACTTTTCATTGGAGTTGCAAAATATCAGACAAATCATTCAAACCACATGGAAGCCTATTCTGCCCAGTAAAGCAATTTACCAGCGTTTCTTCAAATTGTCCCGGGAAGGAGACAGTATGGCTTGGCACACTGTAAGTGAATGAGAGCATGACTGTTGGAGTCCTGTCTTCCTGAATCGCATCCTGGCCAGGCCACGTACTGACCATGAGGCCAGGCAACCTACTAGCCTACTCTGATGCTCAGTCTTCCCTGTAAAATAGGGTGACTTTGTAAGGTCATTGTGAGGTTTAGTAATGTGTTTAAATGCCTGGACCTTGTTATTGCTATTCTTTTAAGAGTTGTCCCATAGGTCTGCTATGGATTGTGGAGAACCCAGATCTGTGGGATTGCCCAGTATTGTTAAAACAATAAAACAAAGGTAATCCGGAAGCAATTAAAAGCTGGACAGCTACCAGTAAATATCATGGCATAAAGTTTGTTACCCAAGTAATTTTAGAGTTGATTGGTTCAATTACAAAGGCAACTGAAGTTTCTTCAGAAGTAAAGGTGGGCCTACTTTCTAATGTAGCAGACTCGTGCCTAGGATCAAGAAATATGAATGCTAGTTTTATTCTGTGGTCACTGGCAAATGTTTTACCACTATAACGGTTCTTATCTCCTTTATCTCGTGCAGAAGAGTTATGCTTATTGCACTTTCCTTCCTTGGAGTTTTCCAATATTACCTAAGAAGCTACTTGGTATCTTTCTCCAAATCGTCTCAAACACAGCTGCTACATTATAATCATCTAAGGAGCTTTCAAAAGATCCTGACACTGCCCTGGCTGGTGTGGCTCAGTAGATTATCAGCCTGCAAACCAAAGGGTCACCAGTTGGATTCCCAGAATCCAACCCATGGGCACATGCCTGGGTTGCAGGCCAGCTTCCCAGTGAGGGGCATGCAAGAGGCAACCACACATTGATGTTTCTCTCTCTCTTTCTCCCTCCTTTCCCCTCTCTCTAAAAAGTAAATAAATAAAATATATTTTTAAAAAGTCCTGATGCCCAAGTCACACCCTATATTTAGAATTTATTTAGAATTTCTGGGAGTTGAGTCCCAGGCATCAGGGATTTAAAAGCTCCACAGGTGATTTCAATGTACAGAAAAATTTGAGAACCATTTGTGCTTTAAGACAAATAAAATGCATTGCAGATATAGATCCTATATTTCCTTAAACTGCTCAAGTTATGTTGCTCATATGTTGCTGGGAATGAGCCTCTTCATGTTAGCATGAATTAGTTCTTCAGATTAGTTGGTTGATACTTTGGCTCTAAGAGTTGAAGGGGATAAAATACTAGTTAAGAAAATTCCAGTTCTACAGCAGAGCCATCATAAGACTTGAGCAGTGGAAAAGCACGAACCAAAGACAATCTGGGAAGGTAGTGGAGAAAGAGTTTTAGATAACACCTGGGCAGGGGAAACCCAGAGGGGCAAAAGAAGAGTTTGGGAGGTTCTGATACTGATTTTAAACTGCTATGTAAGCACAGAGTTTAGAAAATGCTAACCCCAGTACTGGTGAGGAAACTGAGAGGTATCTATGTCTGAGTTAGACAATACCCATTGAAAACTGTGGGAGCACATTTTTTGCTTTGACCTAGCAGTCTTTTTGGAGGAATTTATTTTAAGTAATTAAGGATATAGGCAAAACCAGCCATAAAGAGGGAAATTTTACAGGATCGAAAGCCTTATTCAACTAGTCCAGAAGAACTGCTGTTTGTGAGAAATACAGGGGACAACTCGGCAAATGTTTTTTATCTTTTATTCCCTGTTTTTGTAGCATTATTTAAGGGAATGAAAACTTAAATGAGAGATTAAGTAAGTTGTGGTAAACCTACATTTTGGAATACTGTGTAGTCAAAAACAAACAAACAAAAAACCAGCTTTGAAATGATATTCAGTGGCCTACAAAGAATTGGTTCTGTACAGTGAGAAAATGCTACAAAACAGCACATGTACCCATGATTCCATTTAAAATACCTTTTAAAGCATAGAGTTATAGAAAAAGCAGAAGTACATAATTTAAAATATAGGGATTTGGGGGGGTACATAAAGGCATGTCTTCAATTTTCAAATTTGTGTATTCTAGTTTTTCTACAATGCACACGTAATAATAAATAATTCTAAAGCTCTTCTTGTAATAATTTTTAGTAGGTTTCCTACTAAATGTGGATCTAACATGGAATTGATGTGTCTATGCATATCAGGGTGATTAATCTCTTAGTAATTGTTCTATGGAAAAAGTCAGATTTGTTTTTTTAAGGTATCCTGGGTCCCCTGACACAGCGGTCACAATGGCATGCTTTGTGCTCAGTCACTTAGTTGTAACACAGGTTGAAAGCCAACTGTGTGAGATTTTAGGGACATGCTCAAATGACCCAAGAGACAACTTCAGTTTAGTAGATTGGAAAAGCCATGCTAATGTACAACTATTAAGAAGGTAGGCACTGACTGACGGGTGTTGCAGAAGAGGTATAGTTACAGAAACACATAAGAGAGAAAAGTTATATACAGTCTAGAGAGGTGGTAAGATAGTGAATAGAGTTATCAGTGGTACGTGAAGGGAGTTCAGAGCAAGAGCTTGGCTTGCCCTACCTTGATGGTCTAGCTTACTAGTTCTGATACTATGTATCTTTTTGATGATACATTGTAAAAGAGAGGTTGCTGAAATCGGTATTTCTACTGAATGTTCTCCCTATTTCTTATGGATGACAGTGCTTTGGGACAAGTTGAGCAATTTTTTTTTAATCTTGTAAAATGCCCCCAAACTTGCTGAAATCTAAAGTGATCTCACCTGAATTTTCTGTGCATTTGTGGGTGTGGTTTAAATGTCCGCTTAGGGGACACAACGCAGACCTCCAATTTGCTCACTTTTCCCATAATCATTCGTGCATGAACTGGATGTTTACTAATGTCAGGTAGATTTACCTTGAAAACATTAGTAAATAACAAATTTTTCTGCCTCCTTCTACACTTGGCCATGCTAACGTATTTCTTCATGTAAGAGATTCCACCATCCACATTTTCAGCTGATTCGATGGGAGTTTTTCTTTAAATACTTGGCCGCAGAGGGGCCTATGGAGTAGCTTCAGGGCGATACTTACTCAGCATCGATTCTGACAGGCCAGCAGCCCGAGTTCGTCTTTAGAGAGCCCAGTCTTTGACTGGGTGAATCCAGTCAAACTTTAAGGTCAGATTGATCCAGCTACCAAATGTGTTAGACAACACTTAATTTATAGTTTTTCATTTCCTCTTTCCTAGAACCCTGCAAATATAGTCCTGTGCACAGAAATGTCATCAATAGTACTTTATTTTAATGGCATGTTCTATTTCTAACATGTGGACTGAGCTCGATCTACAACATTTCTGTGAGATCCAAAAGCACAATGATCATTGTTAAATGTTCTATTAATGCACAGTTACTTCTTTTAAAATAGTGAGCCATGGCTGGTGTAGCTCAGTGGATTGAGCACAGGCCTGCGAACCACACGGTCGTGGTTCAATTCCCAGTTGGGGCATATGCCTGGGTTGCAGGCCAGTTCCCAGCGGGGGACTCGCGAGGGGCAACCATACATTGATATTTCTCTCCTTCTCTCCTTCCCTTCCTCTCTAAAGATAAATAAATAAAATATTTTAAAAATATTTGCTTCACTGTCAGATGAAACCATGTGGGAACTATCGCTTATTTTCTCCTTCAATTTATCTTTCACTGTTTCCAAAATAAAACTAAAACCCTACCATTTAGGAGTCACCACTTATTCAATAAATACAAACTGAACACCAACCAACACTAGGAAGTGGCAAAATGAAAAGGACACAGACCTAATCTCAAGACGTTTACAGTCCAGGGAAAGGGAGATAACCCTATTGACAGTGACAGAGTGGGGACTTGAGTGACAGAGGAAGAGTTAAGATAGAGGTGCTTATGGGTTGCTACAAGGATCTCTAATGTAGACCTGCGCCTCGGGCACAAGTTCCCTTTCACATTGACATTGAATCTGAGGCACCAAAGGCCGTGCTCACAGGAAGAGTAGCTACACCAAGCGTTTACTCTGCGCCAGATCCTGTGCTACGGCTTCCCGTGCAGTCCGTTCAGTCCACGCTGTGATCCTAGGGGGTGGGTGTTTTCTGTGTTTGTTTTTCAAAATTATCTTCTGGTTTATTGGCACATTTCAATGAAATGTGTGGCCCTGGAAAAGATCTGTAAAAGCATGAAGTGAATGGTGCCTCTTTTTAGGAATCTGCGAGTCAGAAAGGATTTTAGGTATTACCTAAATCAACCCATTGATTGTGGTTTCCCCTGATGCCCCCTTGTCTGCTCTGAGAACCCCCGGCTCGGAGAACTGATGCCCCAAGTGAGGGTTGCCATGAAGAGGCAGGTGTTTTTATTTATTTATTTTTCGTATCTCACAAAGGAGGAAACTGAAATGTAAAGATGACAGTTTATAAAAGGTGCGAGTACGATCCACCTTCTGTCTGTCTTACTCTGAATTCAAGCACTCGATCACTGTGTAGAGTGCCTTTTCTTAGGAGCCCGCTGAGAGCAGAGGGTGGGGCAAGAGAAGAGAGGGAGAGGGAAGGGTGAAGGGGACACTCCAGCCAGAAGGGACTTTCCAGTAGGAGAAGCTGACACCGCTGAGGAGCTAGGTGTTGTTTAGACTGACGGGAACACAGAGCTCACAAGTCGGAGAGATGAGGCAACAAGAGAGAAACAGGCCAGAATAGGAAGGGCCCTGGGGCCAAGAAGGGAGCTGCTGACAGCTTTTTAGCAGGGAAATCATGGTCAAATCTGGGTTAGAGCACAGTCTTTCTCGGTGCCAGTGTAGAGACTGGAGTTTAAACAAGCAGGTGGAAGGTGAAAGACCACTTAGGAAGACACCCAGGTGAGAGGTGAGCACGTGAACTGATAAAGGGGCCAGGTTTGGAGGGCAGGTTACTGATGGAGGGGTTAGTGTGGGTGGAGGAAGAAAGGAGTCAGAGATGGCTCCTGGGACAGGCTCTGGGGGAACCCGGTGGGTGGTGGTAATGGCCCTGATTTAGGAAGAGGAGCAACCTGAGGGTGAAGATCCGGTTTGAAGATCCACGGCTGCTCACAAACAGCTTACATGTACAAGACCAGAGCTCAGAAGAGAGAAAGGGCTGGGCTGGAGGTTATATGGACTTGGGAGTGGTCAGTGGTGACCACCGAAATGGCTGGTGGTGGAAGTAGTGCGAATGAACATCATATCCTCCTCACAGTGGTGAGAGGAAGAGGAGGCTAGCCTAAAAGAAATGAGACCCCAAAGAACCTATTTTTTTAAAATTATATCTTACATTCATATAAAACTCTAGGTTTTCACACAGGGTCTCACTTGTTTCACCTCATGTTATTTTTACAGTAAATAATGGGCTGGCATTAATCATTCTTATTTGTCAAGTGAAAAAAACCTGAGGTTCAGAGAGGGTCAATGACGTCCCCTAAGATTATGTGATTAGTGTCACCAGCCAAATAGGGAATGGAGTCAAAGTCTCTGGACTCCTAGTTTCTCCCTGCCGCTTGGCCAGGCTGACCCGAAAGCCAGTCCTCTGTGATGGGGGTGCTCCTTTTGTCCCTGGCGCCCTCTCTCTGACAGCCCCCTTGCAGCTTGGGCCATGCACACGGGAATGCTCACGAATCACTCTGTCAGGAGCGCACTGTATCCTGACCCTGTTTTTCAGCCCCGCAGTCCACAGTGAGATTCATCTACAGTAGTGTTTCCCAGTCTTTTGTCCTGCCATAGACTTGATTGCGTTTTTAAAGTATGCCAGGAGAAACCAAAGGAAATATGTAGGGGAATCTCCATGCAATTGAATGGCAGAATTCACAAGATTTAGAGAGAGAATTATACTATGGTTTCCCAATAGACTGCCAACTTGGATAAATTTTGGATAGGTATAAAAATGGCTTTAAGTTTTGGCTTCTATAAAACCCTGAAACCAATACCTTGTGGTCCACCTGTGAACCATTTGTGACATACCTAGTAGGAATCTCTTCTATCCGTGGTTTATATTATTGCGATTAAACGTAGATTGATAGTCTGCAAGCTACATATACCTAGGTAGCCGTATAATCCATTGTCCAAACCAGGACATTTTCGAGACTGGTAGGGACTGCTATGAATAATCATACCAATATAACTATTCTAAACCAGAATTGTACCCAGGCAAATCTGGACATGTGCTTGGCCTACATTTATTTGACCTGTAAACATTCAGCATAGTCAAGTCCAAGTTGTAGAATGATCCTTGACCTCCTTGTTCTGCACAAATCTGGCTGTTGACTCTCCAGTGAACCCCACACCTGGACCCCCGGACTGTGGCAGAATAAAAGTCCTAAATTCTGTAGCAGGCATGGAGGGCCTGCTACAACTTGGTAGTACCGCTCTGTGGAATCCGGCCTGGCAGTGACCCCATGGCAGACTGCGCTCTGGCACCTGACACCTTTCTCCCTCCCAGTGTCACCCCTGCCCCACAGGCCTCCCAGTCTCTTACTGTGGCTGACATCCCCCATGTCTTTCAACATCTCCAGAAAATCATCTCTTTGGGGAACTTCCCCTTTTTCCCCAATCAGCTTTAATTTCTCTTTCCTTTATGCTCTGCTAGCACTTTTGTATGGCCTTTGTATGTCTCCCTTTGTTGCTATGTATTAAACTCCCCACCACATCATAAGCTTTCTCACCTATTCTAGATGTACTCTCTCTCTTACTGTTTTTTTGTTTGCTTGTTTGTTTTGGTTTGGTTTTATCTGCTTTGGATCCAAGGTCATTCACCACAGAGAATATAGGAACTCTTTCAGTCTTCTGTTACACCATTTGCCCCGAGGGGTGGACCTAGTGCTTCCTGTACTTCCAACTCTGAACTTACCTAAAAATGGCTTTTGGTTGTCCTTTGCAACTTTTTCTTGCAAACCTTGCTGTTTTCTAGGTTTCTGACTTCCTCATGCTATACTTCCAGATATGCCTTTTTTCAAAGTTGTAATGAATTATGTACCCATTCAAGCTAAATTTTGTTTACAGTTTAAGGACACCTCCTTAAAAGATTGCTGACGAATTTCCACGTTCATTTGTTATCATTCTGCCCTTTTCCTTTTCCTCTTGAGTGGATAATTGATGCACGCCCCAGAAGAAATTTATTTGACCCGACTCTCTTCTGTGCTGCCTATCCCATAATATTGCCCTGCCCTGGGATTCAAGTTACCATTTCTCTGACTGTTCTAGAGTCTACTTTTCTAAAGTGTAAGTTGTTTATCTCCTTCCGAGTATATGCATCCCGTACCGATTAAGTCACCCTGTCCCAAGGTTTTAGTCATTTCCATTTCAAGGCACAATTCTTCCCTATTAGTGAGAAACAGCCGGGGAGCAGCAATAATGTCTGCTCCCTCCACTTTCTTAGTAAAGCAGGTCAATTCTTTTGCTTTTAGAAGATTATTTGCTTTTAATAGAAGATGATGTCTGGCAGATAATAATGGATCTATTGATTGAAATAATATGTACAGCCACCTTGTGAAATAGTCTTAATGTCCTCACTTAACATGAAAGAAAAGAGAAGCTCAGCAAGGTTGAGTAACTGGTTCACAGGCACATGACTGCCTAGTGAGGCTGGCTGAGACCCAGGTCTGCCAGACACCGTAGCCTTTTGAACTATACTCCACGGCTTCCTGTTAAGGCTGCTCAATCTCCCTTCCCTCCTTCCCACTGCACCCCCTCCACTCTGAAATCTTCTGCACTAGTGGTGTGATCCACATTAAGAAAGCATCATGTGGGAAAGGAGCGTATTATGTATTTACAAATTTCAGTTCTGGAGAATTTCAATATATATTACACACTAAAAAGGATTCCATGGTTAAATAAAACTGGGAAATGCTGAGTTAAACAGTTAATCAGGATTTTTTAAAATACTGTAAGATGTTTCAGAGTTCCTACTGAACTATGTATTTTGAGACTTAAAGAGAGATTATACAGTGAGTCCCATATTTAATTGACTATAGATCTTTGTTTTACAAAAGTGTTTATGATACTGATGGTATATCCATCAAATTTGGGGGAACATTTTCATAGTGTTTAAGTACATGGATTTTTGGAATCATGGAGACCTGAGTTCAAATCCAGGCTCTGAGCTGTGCTAGCTGTGTGACCTTGAAGAACATTTCACCTGTGAGTTTATTTCCTGATCTAGTAAGTGGTCACAATACTTAACCCATAAAATTATTTGAAGATTGTATGAGTAATGTATATAAAGCTTTATAGTTTATCATCACTATCACACAGTAGTTAGTAAGTGAAGCACTGGGAATAGTACCTGGCAGGTAAGACATACATTTAGTAGCGACGTGATTTGGGGTGGTTGTCTATTGTGTACTCCAGTAGTAACATGCTGTTTTTTATTCCCTTACTTTCACCCTGTGCTCGTCAATCTGCTCCCACCCTCAGGTGTGTGGGTTTCTGTACATATTCTCTCACCCTGGACTGCTGTTGGCTGGGCAACTGGATTTAAATCCTCCCTTTAGCGTGTTCTTGTGAGACTAGTTTTGCAGGTGACCTCAGCTCCCTACACTTGTTCAGGTTCCCTGTCTACAAAAGTGGGATAACGACTGCCTCTTGAAAGGCTTATTATAGAGATGAGGTGTGACTGTGTATGTGAAATTCTTAGTGCAGTGCTTTGCATATAGCCAGGACTTAAAAGCTTCTTGCTGTGGTCAAAGTTTCGGAGTCCTTGGGCTGACGTTCTAACCGGTTGTACGCATCATCAGCCACAGCATCACCAATTCATGTGTTCTAATCATGTTACACACATATTACCTCAATCTTTACAACAACCCAGTGAGGTAAGTGCTATTATTATTCTCGTGTTGTAAATGAAGAAGTCAGGCACAAAGGGTCCATTAACTTGCTCAAGTCACATACCGAGAGTCAGAGTCCTAATGCAGGCGGTCTGGTGGAATCAGTTTTCTAAAAGCTGGGAAATTATATGTCTCTTAGACTGTCTCTGTCTTATATTAGAGATCTCTACTGGCTTTGTCAAGGTATTAATTTGTTTTAGAAAATTATGTATCACCTGAAGAAGAGTTCTTTAATCTTTCGGTACCTAAGATAGAGTTAGTGACGTGATATTTTGTTATATAAAGTGCCTTATTTGACCTCTTTCCCAGTGGTGGCCATCCGGCCCCAATGTGAAGGCAGTGAAGAAATACTAGCAACTAGGGGTTACTTTCTTCAACAAAGGGCTTTGGATTTTCTGAAATGATTGCCTGCTGGGCCCAGGGATCTTCTCTACAATTATGGAAAAGATGACTTTGACTTCTCTAAGTTATTAAAGGCAGGTGTCTTCTGTTCACTACCATAATAGGAGAAATTCACCATGACCTCTGTCGTTTGTTAATTGAGCAATGGTTGTGTGCCAGGCACTGGGGTTATCGCAGTTCACACACACACACACACACACACACACACACACACCCCAGCACCTGGCCTTCCAGGAGCTACAATCCATGCCAAAAATATGTGACAAGTAATCACATAAAGGAAAATGTAGGAAATATGGAGAAATTTGTTGGCAGGTCAATGGTGTTTGAAATCCCGTGAAGACATGAAATCCCCTAAGGAAACAGTGTTGAGTGAGAAGAGAGAAGTTTTAGAGCTGTGAGAAGGGGTGGAGCCAACGGGGAGCTAGAGCAGACAGGGAACAGAGAGGGACACTAGGAAAATACTGAGTGGTAGAAACTGCCAAGAGCCTCACCGAGAAGGGGCGGGCAGGTAGGCTGAGAGCCCGAGAAGCCTGAGGCCGAGAGTGGGCCCAGCAGCTCTGCGTCCCAGTGGACCCCTCGGTGGACCAGACTCAGCATCTACTCCTAGGCAACTGGCCCTTTTACATTTCAGCATCTCAGCTTGTGGCCTGCTTATTGGAATGATTTCAAGGATTCCTGGCAAAACAAATGTTTTGACTTGGGCAGTGTGGGTATTGAGCTCTCATTTCTCACAGGAATTAGCCAAAGTATATTTTATACCTTGTAATTAAAACCTGAGATGGTGGTTACTGATAGCTATAACAGATACACTAATTAGTCATATGTAAACCTGTATAATTATTTAGTATATTAAAAATGTTTTTTAAATAAAAAACAAGGGAGTGAAAAAGTAAAGGAGCTCTCCTTCCCCAAATAATGAAATTTACCTTGATTGGTTCATCTCCATGGAAATACATTTTAAAATCTGGATTCTTACCAGGCTAAGAAGTTTCCCCTGTGTGCTTCAAAATGAGGTTTACAGTGGATGAAATTCAACTTGCCCCATTGTAAACTGATGCCTTTCAACTCTATAGTTAGCAGCATAGCAGCTAAATGCCCTGCTATCCTTTTGTCAAGGACAGTGGGCCACTATTTTACAGGTCACAGTATGTGCCAGATTTGGGTCTTAGCAGCCACAAAAGGGGCTACTGACCCAACCAATAAACTTGTCAGCCTTATTTCCTCACAGAGCCAATGAAAATGGCATACTTTGGCAGTGTGAGTGAAGACGCATCTTGCCTGAAAATAAAAACAGCATTATTGGTTATGTCTCCAGGAGCAACTTGTTTAGAAGTGATTTTCAATGACTCTAAAAACATTACCATGATTTCTTTATTTGATAAAAGCTTGTTGTCGAGAAAATCATATCACTTTAACTACTTAAAAAGCCGGCCTTTCATTTGGGTGTTATCATGGTGAAATGTTTTTACGCCGTTCTCCGCCCCCAGCCCTGCCCCACCCCACCCCACCTCCACCTTTTTTCCATTTTCGGGTTTCAGAGAATGGCGAGCAACTCTAGGTAGCATTTTGAAGTTCTGTCTACCTATGGCCCTTAAAGTGGTTGCGATAAAGGTTGGCTCCTGTGGTTTCATGTGCATGTGGGCGAGCCAGGTTTACTCAGGGCCATTTTGTAAACACTGAAGTTGTGCTTAAACGTAGAGTGCCTTTACTCTGTTACAGCTCTTCCTGTTTCTGTCCGTGGAGGAAAATCAGGCATTATTCATTCCCTCATAGACCAATGTATTTGTGGGTCACCTGGAATAAGCCAGACCCTGCAGAGACCTTGAGGTGCTCATATTCTCGTTCGGAAATTCCAAGAAATGTTCAATTCCAACCAGACTTGCTGAGAGCTTCCATTCGTGGTCTGCAGTGGGCTCTGGGGGAGCCCAGCCAAGGAAGCCGGTGTACCTCTGGGGGAACTCAGGCGGAGGAGCCCAGGGGCGGTGCTGGCTGAGCGGAGGCTGAAGGGGTGAGAAGAAGCACGTCAGACAGGCAGGGAAGGAAGGGCATTCCAGGAAGAGAAAACAGCAGGTGCAGAATTGCCAGGTGGGAGAACGTGGCACATCCAGGGAACTACTTCTGATTTTCTCAAAGGTAGGAAATGAGAGTTTGAAGGAGATCTTCACATAACGGATCCTTGGGGGGAACTAGCCCCATCCTATGTTCTTAAGGCATATTTCACCATTTTAATTATGGTAGCTTTAGGTAAGCTAATAGTAGGACGGTGAAAGCATGCAACCATTGTTACAAACCCATAGCATGGTATTTACATTTTGGTGGCCAAATACGTACTTTGATTGAAAATAATTTGTTTTTCTACTATTGTTTGGTTTCAGTGGCTTTTGGTCTTCAAGAAAAGATTTAGTCAGTCTTTCCTTACTGTGCTCGCAGTGTTGTGCTTCCCTAAGTCACTCCTTGTTTAAAGTTTGAAGCAAACGCTGCAGCTGTCGGTAGCTATGGCCCCTTAGGTGCCTTACATGAGTCAAAAGCTTCTTGCATGTTTGTCAAAGGGGCGGGGTTTATGATTAGAGAAACTGACCTCTTGTTTTAACCACCCAGTCGGGTTTCCCTGTCTCCTCTAAATATCCTTTCTCACTCCGCCACCATGTACTTCCCCTCCGTAGAACACACTGCCCTTCATAATCGTCTGTTTGTTTACTTAATCCTAAGTAATTTGTCTTCCCAAGTAATTCTGTTGTCCCTGCCAGGCTGGAGGCTCTGGGAGGGGAAGGAGCAGGTCTGTGGGCTTCGCCACTGCGGAGCCAGCTCCTGAAAGTACCTGGCACAAAGTTTACACTCACATATTTGCTGAGTGAGTAAGTGGTGAGTGACCGAATGGCCCTGGGCAGCTTCTGTGGTAAAGAGGGGTGGCAAGAGCATCCTGACCGGAAGCTTTCCCTGGACATCCCGGGTTTCAGATGTCAGTAGGATCAACCAGCAAAATATGCTTTCTTGTGCCTTGGATTCCTGTTCCCTCCCCATAAAGAGGTCAAGTGAGAAAAATAGTAAAGGGTAAGCTGCCTGATTTTTTAAAAGATTGAATTTAGAAGCAACAACAAAAGAAAACATAATCAGCAGTGTATTCTTTCACTGAACAATTATAGTGAGCAGTAATTATGTAGGTAATTAAACAAAGTGTCAATTTAAGCTATTAAATTAACACGTTTTAAAAAATCAGTCACCAGAGTTCATGCTGGAAAGGAGCTAGCTCTAGAAACTGATCATGACAATACAGCAGGTCTCAAAAGCAGAAGCTCACTAAGTACCAGAGAGCCTGAGGGGGGGGGTGACCATGCAAGCGGTGAGCTGGACAGAGCACCACAGAGGAGGGGGTGTTTGAATTGGATACTGAAGGATGAGCTAGAATTTGGCTACAACCTCAAGAAGGGCCAGTGACCCTTCACACAGTATTGGGCACCTATAACACCCGGTTATAAATAGCCCACTTCCTGGCATCCTTGGTGGGGTGAAGGAGACAGCGTTTAGACAGCATGGACTTTCTTTCATACTTATATTATATAATATATCATATTATATTCTCTGTAACATATTTGCCTTTCATCTTTTCTTCTAACACTAAGTTGGCAATCTCAGAAAAATTAATCTTTATCCTCCATTTCTGTTTTGGTTCCCCTCCCCACAAATTGTCATTAGTGCCTCTGACAAGAAGACTAATCTCAAATTAAGGAAAAGGAAATCTGTGTGTTTTGAAGGAAAGGGAATTTTTAAAGACACAAGTGCACCAGCCTCTGCAGTTTGGGGGCAGACCCGGAAATCCCACAGAGATGCTTCACATCCCCATATCCACTGTCGTTGCTCTCCAATTGAACAGTTTCTGTGCATCACCATAATTCAAAATGTGAAACCAACAAAACAAAAAGTTAAATGTTCCAATCTTATGTCTTGGTTTTGTTTATTATTGTCCAGGTCTGGGGATAGATGGACACTGTCAATCATGTATATTGTTTGTATGAAAAAATGTGATTTAACTTTTAAACAACCAGCATATCCAGCTTGACCTCTGGATATGTTCTTTTTGGCCCACACTGTATATGAAACATTTTAAAATCTGTTGCCAACACTTTAAATCCAGGATATTTTACATAATAATCTGGGCTTTCTGCTTCTCTTTAAAAATTTAGATCATCTGGCAACATGGAGCCAGAATTTCCACGTCAGGCAATCACCTGGGGAGAGCATCACCTTCTTCTTATTCAAGACATCATTCCTCCAGTTTGCCACAAGCCTCCCCACTCCCTGGTGTGTTACACTTGTTTTATTCATTTTCTCTGACCCCTGAAAGCATGAACTTGTGACTTGCATTCTATAGTTACACCCATTTGATGTTCCACCTAATTCACAAATATTTATTGAGCAACTTTTATTTTGCACAAGTGTTCCAAATGATTGCTCTGCTTAAGAGGTTCCGATTCTGTTTAAACAGGCACAACATAATTGCACAGTAAATAAATAATAAGAACCATACGCCTAGAGATGCCAGGAGGCAGTTAAGTACATGGGCAATTTGCAGGTGGGCAGTATAATTAACAATGGTTGGGAGCTTAGAGAAGGGTGAAAACTGAGCTGAAGCAATTTTGCTACGAAAGGGAAGAGGAAGAAAGGCTAGGGTTGGAGAAACTTTCTGAGATAAATTGAAACTTTTTCCATACTGATGGAGTGAAAAAAGCTGAAATGGGAAGCTGCTACCCTGCGTTCTGGTCCAAATTTGTCAGTCATTGGCAGGTCGGGGCTCATCACCTTACATCTCTGGGCAGCAGCTCCCTCATACCTGAGGGCCCTTTAGGTTTTAAAATTGTACCCCTTTGTTTGCATCCAGTTTAAGTTAGTGCAGATTGAGCTTTTCAGAAAGGGGTTTGGAGAAAGATGTATGAAGAAATAAGGCCTGAGGCCTGGATTAGAGAGAGTTAGGTCAGGGAGGCCCCTTCACTCCCTGAAACTGGGCTCTTGCTGCTGGTTCTCTGCACAGCTGCACAAAGACTGGATGCTAGCTGTTCAGTTGGCTTCTTATGTTAACGTGGCTTAAATTTCCAACTAAACCCACCAGACGTCTGAACTAGATTGAGTAATTATTAACTCTCTTAAGAAATTGATTTACTTAACTTTCAGATTTGTGTGTGTGTGTGTTGTTGTAGAATGCCTAGATAATGGTACTGTATGAGCTGTTCCCAAGTTTTGTTTGTTTGTAGTCTTGCAACATTTTCTAGATTTGATTTTCATGGGTATTTGCTAAGGTAAAATTAGTTTTAGTAATCTCACAATTATGAGACACAGTGATTACGTCTTGGCAAATAAATAGTTTCAGATATATGGGAAACATGCAAGTTCTGTCCAGAAAAGGTCCAGCCATTAGTACCTGGGAGCACGGGAGAGTGGACTGAAGTGCGCATGCACGAACGATGACAACTTCCCTGTACTAGCCAGTGGGAGTGGTAGACATTGTTGAGTGAGCATGTGTACTATGTGGCTGTCACATTTAAAACGACTGAATGAGTAGAGCAACAAATCTGCATCAAATTTTGCATTGAGCTTGAACATTCTTCTGTGGAAATTTCAAGGATGATTGAGAGCGAGTCTGAATAAGTTTGTGCATGGGCCCTTTAAGAGGAACTGCCAAAGCCTTAATCCTCACTGGTGTTTGCAGTCAGAAGTTATGGAGACTTTTCCTGGCACTGGAACCCTGGATGGGGGGCCTGGAGTGGGGCAGGGACCTGAGGTACCTCCTGCGGTACCCCTGCTGATTTTGATCTGCCACCTGTGGGTATGGGACCAGCCCGTTCTGCGTCTCTGCCCCTCCTGCCAGTCTTGATGTGGTTTTCTTTAATTCCATAGTTGTAGGACTTCCGTTCAGCTCAATCTCTGATGGTTCTAAATGATGCTTATTCTATAGTTTAGCTGTGATTTTGACATGGTTGTATGAGAAAGCAAACCATATTTACCTATACCACCATCATGACCAGAAGTCAAAGCGGAGAGTCTTTACAGTAAATGTTTTCTTCCAGAAAATTCTTAACTGCTCTATGTGTCAATGCTCAAGCAGTAACATTTACTTATGCACCATTTTCTATTCATACCACAAAATAACGAAGGCACTACTGATGCAAGCAACTTAAAAGGAAACCTTTTCTACTTCTGAGCTGTGGGCGTGGGCACACACTTGGCTTAGTGGTTTCCCTGGCTTCATTAACAGAAGTGGGTTGGTTGCCAACACAGGTTTCCTTAAATGCTTCACTCTCTTCTGGAGTGTAAAGCTGATGGTCTCTGGGTTATAAAAGACAGCATTTTCTTGGGTTTTGCTTTCTCTGCACTAGAGAATTTCAGGGCTAAAGGAATTGAGGAATTAAGTACTGAGAATATGTTCAGTTTTGGCTTTCATATGGAGTGTGATAGTGTATGATGAGTGGATTTCAAAATGGAAATCTTTACTTCGTATCTACTTGACACTCATTGTGAGCCTCAATTTCCAATCCTCACAGAAGAGATCATGAAGAGGTAGTGTCAAGTTTAACTCTCATACATCTTTGGATATATTTGTGGTGTTTAAAATGAAAAACAACTTCACTAAGGGGCTGGGTAGGATGTTTGCCTCTATTTAATATATTTTAGGAATGTCAGAACACAAAGTGTCCCATTGTATTTTAATAAAAATCCTGTCTCCTTTTTAGGTCCATCAATATTTTTAAATGTTTTAGTGGTTTTTCCCACTTTGTTTTCTCTCTCTTCAATCTCTGCCCACTTTTCTTCACATCATCAAACACTTGAGTGGGGATCCTTATCCTGAGACTCCATCTCAGCTACCTTTTCCTCCTTTTTCTCTTGCCACCTCTGCACCCTCCTCAAGTCCTTAGCTTTGAAGATCCGTGTGTATCCCTCTATGTTGCTGGTGAGCACATGGGTCTTGGCAAGGAAGGCCTTAGAGATGTCATTATACTTCTTCCCCAGAGACTGAAATTCCTTACTTATTAAATTTAGCTTCTATCAGATCATGTCATTTCTGCAGGTTTTAAAAAAGACTTTTTGAATTCAAATATAGTTGGTATATGATATTATATTAATTATATTAGTTTTGGGTGTACAATGTAGTGGATCTCAATTGTTTTATACATTACAATGTGATCAACCTACTAATTTTAGTAATTATAGGTCACCATGTAAACTTACCACAATTTTATTGATGATATTTCCCTTCACCTTTTCACCCCACCCCCACCCCGGCCCTCTCCCCTCTGACAATTATCCTTTTGGTCTCTGTATCTATCAGCCTCTTTTAGTTTTGTTTTGCTTGTTCATTTGTTTTGTTTTAGATTTCACATATAAGTGAAACCATACAGTATCTATCTTTGTCTGACTTATTTTACTTAGCATGATACTCTCTAGGTCCATCCATGTTGTTGCCAATGGTAAGATGTCACTCTTTTTTATTGCATAACATTCCATTGAATATTTGTATCACATCTTCTTTACCTGTCTATTGATGGACACCTAGGTTGCTTCCATATTTTGGTTATTGTAACTAATGTTTCCATGAACATAGGGGTGCATCTACCTTTTCAAATTAGTGCTTTTATTTTCTTTGGATAAATACCCATAAGTGAATTGCTGCTGGATTGTAAGTTAGGTCTATTTGTGGTATTTTGAGAAATTTCTATACTATTTACAAAGTGGGTGCACAAAATTGCCATCCCACTAACAGTGAACAAAGGTTTCCTTCTCTCCACAGCCTTGCCAGTACATGAGGTTTGTTGCCTTTTTGATAAGAGCCATTCCAACTGGTGTAAGGTGTTATCTCTTTGTGATTTGATTTGCATTTTTTGGATGATTCGAGAAGTTGAGCATCCTTGCATGTTTCTGTTGGCCATCTGTATGTCTTCTTTGGAGAAATGTTTGTTTGTGTCTTCTGTCCACTTTTTATTGGATTGTATATTGTTGTTATTTTTGAGTTGCATGAGTTCCTTATATTTTTTCAATCTCAACCCCTTATCAAATATGTTATTTGTGAATATATTATCCCACTCAGTAGGTTTTTTTGTTTTATTGATGATGTCTTTCACTGTGTAGAAGCTTTTTAGTTCTAAGAAGTCCTCTTTGTTTATTTTTGCTGTTGTTTTCCTTGCTTGAGGGGATATATACAAAATAATATTATTCGGGCTGATATCAAATAGTTTGCTACCTATGTTTTCTTCTAGAAGTTTTATGGTTTTAGGCCTTACATCAAAGTCTTTAATTGATTTGAATTTATTTTTATATGATATAAGAGAGTGGTCCAGTTTCATTTTTTCCCATGCACCTATTCAGTTTTCCCAGCACCACTTGTTGAAGAGACTATGGTTTCTCCATGGTATATTCTTCTTTCCTTTGTCATAGTTTAGTTGACCATGCAAGTGAGGCTTTATGTCTGGGCTCTCTATTCTATTTCATTGAGCTACATGTCTGTTTTAGCTCAAGTACCATACTCTTTTGAGTATTATAGCTTCCTGGGGTGGACTGAAATTAAAGAGCATGATACCTCCAACTTTGTTCTTTTCTGAAGTTTGACTTGGCTATTCAGGATCTTTTGTGGTTCCATATAAATTTTAGGATTATTCAGTTCTGAGAAGAATGTCATTGGTATTTTGATAGGGATTTCATTGAATCTGTAGGTTACTTTGGGTAGTATTGTCATTATAATGATATTAATCCTTCTAATCCATTAGCCCTATACATCCTTCTATTGATTTGTATCCTTTTCAATATCTTCCTTTACTGTCTTATAGTTTTCTGAGTATGGTTCTTTCACTTCCTTGGTCATAATTTATTCCTAGGTATTTTATTATTTTTGATATAGTTATAAATGGAGTTGTTTTCTTAATTTCTCCTTGAGTGTTTGTTATTAGAGTATAGTAATGTGAACAGATTTCTGTATATTAATCCTGCTACTTTACTGAACTCTTTAATTAATTCTATTAATTTTGGTATATCCTTTACAAATACATTATCATGTTATTTGCAAATAATGACAGTTTCACCTCTTCCTTTTTGGTTGAGATGCCCTTTGCTTCTGGAGCTTTTTAAGGACAAGGAGCTCACGGTCTCACAGAACCAGACACTCTGAGTGGTCTCAAACTGGACAGCTGTTCAACTGTGTAATGATGGCAAAAGAGATAAGAGATAAAAAGTTGTTCTCAATGACCTTGTCTTAAAAACAGGTGAATAATGAAAACTAATAATTTACTAACCTGCTTATTCTCTCGGGGCCACAGAACAGCAGTTCAAGCCAACTTCCCCACAAGCCTCGCTCTTCTGTGCCCTTGTCAGTAACTCTACTTTGTTCTCTTGTTTGGAACGTCCTCCTCCATTTTCTTCTGGCAAATTGTCATTTGGCCTTGGACACCCAGCTCAGATATCACCAATGCTGTAAACAAGTTGCAAACTCCTCTGAGTACAAATTGTTACTTCTTTCCCTGTGTATGTTCCCACGGTATTTTTTGTACTATTGCATTGCATCTACCTTATAGCCTGTCAGCTTCTTAAGGATGGAGCCTGTCTTCTTTAATTTCTATTTGTCTCTGTACCAGTTTGGGTGTTTGTTACACAATAAACACTCAAGTGTTTGCTAAAAAATAGATATGGACCCCTTTCTTTGTGATGCGATATCTGACCTATGACTTCACAACAGATGGAGTTATCTAACCTATAACTGTAATCCATATAGTGATGTGGTGTGTAGATATTTTGATTTAGACTTAATGTCAGACATTAAACATATTACATCGTTTGCTATAGTTGTGAATCTACAACTAAATGTCTAAATGATTGTGAGGCATGTGTTGTTTCATTTTCCTGTATCTGTTAAATTGAGAAGCCTCTCTTGGGGTAGATTTAAAACCTCCGTTGTCAGCGACCTCCAGACCCCAGTGCAATAGCCTGCTTTCCATCCTGAGCCTCTGGGATGAGTAAACCACCCTCAGTCCTAATGCCTCGGGCCAAGGAGTGGCTGAAACTTCTGGTTGTACACGTCCTAATTGCTACAAAGCCACTGGCTTTTGTACTGACACCAGTTTTCTTAGGCACTGTTGTCACAGGCAACCTGGTCCTGCTGGCCAGCCCAGCAGATCTGCTGGCAACTAAGCCTGAGAAAGGATTCATTTCATGACCTACTTCCCTTCTCCACCCTGATTTTGAACCTTTTACTCTTAAGTTCTCAAAGCCTGCGTGATGGGAGAGGCCCAGTGCTCGATAATGGCTTGGTTGGTGATTTTGTTCTGAGCTCTGAGTAATCACACTCGGAGTGACGGGGCAGTCCGTTGGGCTCCGATGCTCACTTTGGCGTTTCGAGTTTTATGACTCTGCGCAAGGGATTTAGCTTCAAACAAGCATAAAATGAGCATAATATCTGCTCTTCCTGTTTCACAGGTTCTTTTGAGATTCAAACAAGGAAAAATTCAAACGGTCATAAACTATAGAGCATTGTACAAAAAGAGTAATTATTATACCTAAAATTTATTGTGTATGTCCCTGCTGCATTAAGTTATTATAATCATATTCTGCAGGCACACAAAGGGGTCTTAATTTATTATAATCGTCTGAATCTGGTCCTTCGGACATCTGTAGGTATGTATAAAAGTCATTTGCTTATGTCTTTTGCATTTACATGCCATTTCTCAAAGGTCACATCTAGTTTGCTGCTTCCTGCACTTTACATGAAGCAGAAGATTAACCCACGTTCTGGAGTATCCTGTGTAACATTTTTGTGAAGTCAGGCCGAGGGCGTGAGTGGGCAAGCTCTGAATATAGCAGAAGGAAGCTTGGGAGATTATGTGTAGAAATTTAATTCCTTTGTGCTGCCTTTAATTAGCAGCCATTTGGAAGACACAAATAAAAACAAATGCTGCGACAAGCTTTGACAAGCCTCAGGGGAGGCTTTTAGCAGCTTCCGTGGCATCGTGAAGGACATTTGTTTGTGACTAGCTATGTATGAGACACTGGAAAAAAAATTGATCCCCAAGGTTCAGATCTTATCTCACAGAGCTCCCAATCTNTACATGAAGCAGAAGATTAACCCACGTTCTGGAGTATCCTGTGTAACATTTTTGTGAAGTCAGGCCGAGGGCGTGAGTGGGCAAGCTCTGAATATAGCAGAAGGAAGCTTGGGAGATTATGTGTAGAAATTTAATTCCTTTGTGCTGCCTTTAATTAGCAGCCATTTGGAAGACACAAATAAAAACAAATGCTGTGACAAGCTTTGACAAGCCTCAGGGGAGGCTTTTAGCAGCTTCCGTGGCATCATGAAGGACATTTGTTTGTGACTAGCTATGTATGAGACACTGGAAAAAAAACTGATCCCCAAGGTTCAGATCTTATCTCACAGAGCTCCCAATCTAGTCATTGCTATTATCAGTAACAGAGATGTGAGTAAAAAAGAACGCAAGTTAATTTTTCTAAAGTCTCACTTCCACTGCCACATGCATGTGTATGGAAGGCAAAGGAGAGAGAGATGGAATGGGACCAAGAAAGGGGTGAGAGAGAAAAGGACCAGAGAAAGCTTACAAGAGAAATGTGCTGATTCGAACAGGCTGTAGGAAAAGGGGAGTTGGGAGCACCTGCATGGCCCCCAGTGGCCGCTCTGCTACAGCTGTGGACCCTGGGCGAGTGTGTATTTTATGGAAGCCTCGGTGTCCCCGTGTGTACACAGAGAAGGCTAAGTGTCCGTGCCAGATGTAAATCTTCCAGTTTTATGATATAGGCTTGAAAACAAATGGACACATGAGGGGCAGTAGAGAATAATGGTGAAGGGTTCAGGAACCAGAATGCTTCTGTTCAAATCCAGCCCACCACTTTCTGCCTGTGTGGCCTTGGGCAATTCACTGGCCCCCTATTAGTTGGGGTTAGCTCCATACTGAGAATCACGAGTGGCAGATTGCAATGTCAGTATGTTTGGGCTATTACACTCTTGGGCATATCTTGATGGAACACAGGAAGCTTTTGGAGCTAAGCAAGTACTTTGGCAATACAGGAATTCTTTGTCTTCTGTGTGATAATAAAAAACAAGCAAACAGGTTTAGGAACTGCAAAGAGAAATGCTTGTGGGTTTGTTTGGGTTTTTTTTTTGTGCTCTCCCAGATTGAATTTTGTCCTTAGAGTGAGAGAACCAACTGAGGGCTTTAGGGTGAAGGGGTAAGGGTGTTGGACCGCTCTGTGAGCTCCTTCCTCTCCCTGTCCTGGCTTACCTTGTTAACTGAGTGGTGGTGCGCTCCCTTCAGGCTTGCTGTGTGGCTTGTGATGAAGTCCATGGACACAGGACTGACTAAACAGATCTGAAATTCTACAGGAGAGCAATCTCATCCGAGGACCCTACTGTGACATAAATGTATTTGTGCTTCGTAGGTTGGCTTAATTATTCCCCCCAGTGCTTTGCTATATGGAGTAGAGTGCATTTGTGTTTCACACAACTCTTTTGGTCCGTGCCCACTCTCAGAGTGTGGGGAAGAAAGTTTATTTAACAAAGGTGGTGCTGAGTAAAAGAAAGAAGGGAAGAAGGGCAGGTACAGGAAGTTCATCCAACAAGATGGGGGCCTTCCAGAGTTCCGAGCAAGGCTCCTGCCAATTCAGGGCCTCCAGCAAGGAAAAACAGCAATAGCTCATGTGGATTGACTTCTCACGTGCTCTTTCTTCCTTCCTATGTCTAGGAAGCAGGGCCCAGAGAGTTAGGAAGCATGACCGGGTCATGCAGCTGATGAATGGTAGAGCCAGGACTCGGCCTTGGCCTCTGCCCAAGAGCTAGGCTCTTCCCTCTCCATCATGTTTCCTTTACCTTTTCTTACCTTGTTCTAAGAATTTCAAGGCAGGATAATGGAAATGGGGTTCTTCATAATCTTTTCTTCTGGGAGATGGGCTTCTGCTGCCCTGATGTCCTGGTGTATGTCTCAATGTAGGGCCACGCAGCTGGTGACTCGGCATGGCCCCAGGCTAATGTGAGATTTACTTTGAGAGTCAGCGCAGCTAAGCTAAGGTATCGAGACTTTATTATAGGACAGTTTGAAATGTTACAAATGCCTAGTACAAACAAATAAAAAGAGCATTATGAGCTCTGATATTCTAAGTTCTATACCAGCTATCTTTTTAAAAGCACTACAAAGTAGTTACTATGATCACCCCAATTTTACAGATGAAGAAACAGAGTCAGAGGGCGGTTTTATGACCTGCCTGGAATCACCCAACTAGGAAGTGTCAGAGCTAAGATTGAACCTTGGCCAACTGACTTCGTAGTCCACACCCTAAAATAGTGTGCAGCCTTCTGGATGATAGGGAAGCGAGGAGGGGAGTGGAGGCCATGGAGTGCTCTCTGTGCGGCATAGGGAGAAGGGAAAATCTGATTTGTAGCTATTGCTAATTTCCAGATGGCCAATTTCAAGCTACTGACCTCATATCAACTGACTTGTAAATTTTAGCAGTAGATTTTTGTGACCTGGTAAGACCTAGTTCCAGCACACCACTGAAGGCCATTGCCGAAGAAAATGGCAGGTTGAGGCTAAAATAAAGTCATGCAAGTCAAACTTGAGCACATTTGACTCTAGAGACCTGGAAAGCACAAGAGTTGGGGTGGAGAAAAATGGGGTTGGAACATAGAGTGGGATCAGCCTGGAATGTCAGGTTCGGTTTCTGTTTGTTTTTATTTTGGGTGTTTTTTTTCCCTGTAGGAAACTTGAAGTCAATGGAAGTATTTAAGCATCCAGGTAATGTGATCAGCTTTTTAGGGTAAGAACTCTGATAAGCTGTATACATCAGGTTAGCGAGAAAGAGAGTCTAGAATATAAGTTAGTAGGCAAATACAGGAAATTGCAATCAAGGCAGCAGTATGAGGAAGGGGTGGAGGCTGCAGGTAGAACCAGATTTAGAACTGTTGGCAAGTGGAATTGACATAAACTGATGACTGATTGGACATCATTTGAGGGGAAGGAGCTGAAGAAAATACAGGTGTCCGTAGCTATGTCACTTTGCTTTTATGAAAGGCCTCCATTAGTACCAGTTTTCACTAAACAAAAAATTCTGAGAGGATTTTGTTTGTGTGAAAAACAAAAAGAGCATTCAGCATTTGTTTTGCAGCGAGCCCTTAGGGAGGCAGCACACACCCCAAACATCGAGAGTGACACCCCTAAGTCTTCTCCAGGAACTACATGCAGCATCTCAGCATCCAGCCGCCAGAGCCTTTGAACTGTGTCTGTGAGCATCTGGGCTTTATCTCCACTTATGTTGTACATTCATTGGCAAGATGTGTTCTAGGGTCTCAGAAAAGCCTAAGGGAGCTTGTAAAAGTGTTATACTTAGCATAACACTGGATGTAATTAATTGCACTTGTTATGTTTGGTAGGTTATTTGGGCGGTCTGGAAATACTACAAAAAATGTTTCCATATAAATTAATGGTACTGCTTCTTCACTTCAGGCCATTTCGACTTACAAAAGCTTTCATAAGAATGCTGTGCTTTCAGGTAGCAGGAGAAACCTGTATCAGTGTTTGCTTCCAGCTTGAAAATGAAAATTGTGGTCAGACCATTAATAAAGAATTTATTGGAATGAGTTGCTGACTTGGGAGTGGATAAGGGATGGTAGAACATGTTCGTTTCAAAGAGCTTTTAGATTAGATCCCGAGATGTCTGGAAATATGCCCCTGTGGCTTAAGAACAACTGATCAGGGACTGGGGATAGAAATTTGGAAGTCATCAGCATATGGCAGAAGTCATAGCCATTCGCTTTGATAGGCTTCTAGTTAGTAAGCACTTCCTATTTGCTAGGCATTGTGCCCTAGCAGTACTTTGGCTTACTCAGGGAAAGCAGCGGTTCTATGCTTGAATAAAATAAAAAATGGTCCCTGGTGAGTGTGGCTCAGTTGCTTGGAGTGCCGTCCTGTAACTGAAATGTTGTGGGTTTGATTCCCAGTCATGCACATTCCTGGGTTGCGGGCTCAATCCCCGGTCCAGGCACGTATCCCCAGTCTGAATGTGTAGGGTCCCCATATGGGAGACAACCAATCAATGCTTCTCTTTTGCATGCTCAACTTTCATCTCTTTAAAAAAAAGAAGTTCTCTTTTCTTTTCCCTTCAGCCTGTTGTCCTAATGCTTTTCTTATCTCTACAAACAGTGGAAACCCTACTCTGCACTCACTGTTTCTATTTCTTGACTCCCACTCATTTTGCAAGCCATTTTACACATGAGGAAATTAAGGCGTAAGAGCATTAACTAAAACATACAACCAGTAAGTAGTAGAAATGATATTCAAACCCAGGCTTTTCCACGTTGATAGAGGAAGGTTGGGACGGTGCCATAATTCCTGAGTAGCACTTAGCTTGGACTACCGCTTTCAGCTCTTGATCTGAGCAACCAGGAGCTTAGAATGGGAGGCCTGGGGAAATCCTGACAGAGCTGCTAAATCTCTGAAGGGAGCCATAGTCAAAGGGCAGAGCAGGGCTTCTCTGGCTCATAGTAGAGGCAGTGATGACGAGGATACTGAAATAATTAGATTATGCCCCCATGACGCATCTAAAACTTCTTTTGGCTGCTAATCATGACATCCTACTTATGCTGATGGTCGCTTTTCAGTCCTAAGCTTCCTTAAATTGTCAAATTGTTAGCTTTCTAAAAAAACTCTTTCAAATTTGCCTTCCATACTATGATTCACTCATAGTCTTACTTTTGCCACTCTCTAGAATTCTCTTTCTCGATACTTCTTTTCTGCCTGTCAAAGAGTGTTTTCTCCAAGGTCTGTTTCCTTGACACTATGCTTTGTCTCTTTGCTACCTCTTCCGTGTTTCACTGTTATCTGAGTTAGCAGTGACCTCTGAGCTCTTCCTCCAGGCTGGGCCTCCTCAAATCTCTGACCCTGTATTTGTGATCTGCCTTTGGACCTTCTACCTAGATGTTCCATTGGCTTTGCGTGGAATGATTCTAAATTGAAATTTATCTTACCTTCCCTGAATCTTCCACCTATGTTCTCTGTTTCTCACACCCCAGGTGAAAACCCTGGGTCTCTTTGAATCCTCACTCTGTGTCCCCTTACCTGCCTACCTGATCCCAGTCCCTCCACTCTTTGAACAGTTGCCAAGGCCCATCAACTTAAAAGAAAAAAAAAACTTAATCTGAATCAACGCTTTATAATCTAATGAATTCCTTTATATGTGAGAGTCTCAGAGAAAGTATAGGAAGCTATGAAAGCTTCAGAAGAGATGGCAATTTGGGGAAAGGGAGGAAATCAAACAAGACTTAAATTTTTACCAACTAAAGTTCTTGATCCATCTTTTACTCACCTTTGTCGCAGAGTCTTTACATACCATAGTTTACTAGTTAATTCTTATTGAAGATAGTTATGTGACTTTTGGTAATTTCTTGCCACAAACACTGAGGTTTTCCTGTTTCAGAAGATTCCTGCATTAGTGCGTCTCAGGTGATCTGTGCAGTGGCCTCAAGTGCAAGTCATATAATTTGCGTGCCAATAAAGACATTTAAATCTGCATTTAGAAGTGCACTCCAGCTTTACGGTGTTTTAAAACCATGGCCATAAATTTTCAAGCAAATAAATGGCCCATGAAAATATGTCTTTCTATAATAAGTGGGATAAAGCGGGATTTAGAGAGTAGAATTAAAAAAAGAAAACGTTTGACAGGATGAAATGACCGTCACTGCAAAAGGTGGAAAACTGCCGACTAAGAATATAAACCTTTCAATACAGGATATGAAGCAGGTAGTGGATTACAATAGATGCTTTAAGTATTTAACGTGGCTTCCTCATGTTGAAAGCTGACCTCATGCTAAGTAATTTATGTGTATAGGTATCAGTGTACTGTGGCTTTTCCCTAGGCTCCCTGTCCCCTTTGAGATACGCATACAAATGAACTTTTTAGGCGTCATTATTTTATATCTGTTTAACCTGAAACAATTTTAGAACTTTGTAATCATCATGGTCCTAATAACAAATGCATATAGTGTCTTAGCTTCTGTAGAAACAATGGACTGTCTGTCCCTGAGCTGACATTTTGAGTTGCAATGATAATAGTAACCAACTCATACCACGCTGAGTATGTGTCAGCCACTGTTCTGGCGATTCTGTACTGGCTAATGGTTTTGTAATGCAATGCTTTCCAACTCTTTTCAAAGCATGGCATATGTGTACAGTACTAATAATTACATGGGACACTGGGATAAATTGCTCAGGAGCTTGGCTGCCCAGGGCCTGAGGGCTTGTGTGTAGCAGGACATCTGCACTGTCTTCGAGGCACACCCTTGTGTCCAGTGCGCGCAGTGCTGGGAAGCTGCATCAGGGTGTATCGCAGACTTTATATAGTTCTGATTTCTTATGAGGGCATTAAATATTCACTAATCACCAGTGTCCTGTTCCATACTGTGCAGAAGGACGCTTTTACTCCCATGATGCCCTTTCCTGAGCTTTGAGAGCCATGCATGTGTGCCAGTACAGTGTCCAGTCACTCGGACACTTCCAAGCCTCTGTAGTTTGACCAGTCACTGGCCTCCAGACTGCTTCCAGATCTCTGTCTCTGAAACATGGCCATTAAATCTTTCAGGGAGGTCGGCTTTATAAGTGTACTCGACAGAGAGAGCTTGTATAAGCGGTAAAGAGAGGGGAATATACCCCACAAGGGTTTTGCGGAGTGGATGACTTGGGTCTCCTCTCTATGCTCCTCTCCAGCCAAATTACTGTGCGAACCTAGTACAGAGCTTGAGCTTGATGCCCTCAGGCTCGAAGGGCGTCTGTCTGTTCTCCACACATTTCTGAAAAGCTCCTGGTTGTGCCCGAGTTGGCCTGCTTCTGAATGCCAAGGCCACAGCTGACTCTGCTTCTTCCCCCTCACACACTTACTCCTTTCTCCCACTCTCAAAACAACCAGACACACCTAAGTATATAAGCTTAAAAACACTTTAAAAATGCTTAAGGCAAATATGAAGCTTTCTTTTCTTTTAATTGCACTTTAAGTAGTCTTCCTGCACTCCTACTATGCTTTTGGAACTGTGATGTACTGATCTAGGAAAAGAAACCAAAATGGACCGAATCCCGAAATTCATAAGTTCTAGGTTTCAGTCCCAGAATGGTCATGGATCCAGCTACACAGGCAAGTTTTAGTTCATTTCTAAGCCTTCATGATAAGATGGGCCTGATGATACCTGCTCCGTTTCCCTCTCAGAGTTGATCTTGAAAATCAAAGGGCATCTAATGCCTGAAAATATTCTGTGGGCTCTAAAACGACAGGTAAATACACTTTGTTATTGTGTTAAAAGTGGCTATGGAGCCCTCGAGTACAGTAGCAGTTGCTTGTAAGGATTTAAATTCTGAGAGCTGGTGAGTGTGGCTCTAGGGATGACCCAATTGACCTGTGCTCTCCCCCTTCATTCCCTCCCTCACCCTGCAGAGTAACCTGATCCACTACCTGGGCCTGAGCCATCATCTGGTCACACTGAATTTTATCATCTTTTCTTTCGGCAAGAAAAGCGCATGGTCATCCACTCAGGTGAAGGTGACAGACACTGACTTTGACGGCGTGGAAGTCAGAGTGTTTGAAGGCTCTCCAAAGCCAGAAGAGCCGCTGAAGCGCAGTGTCGTTTATATCCACGGGGGAGGCTGGGCCTTGGCAAGCGCAAGTATGTCCTGGTCACCTTCAGGTTGTTGGGGGTTGTGATTGGCCCTGGGAGAGAGGTGCATGTCACTGAGTTTGACTTTCTTATTGGGTACAGAGAGGGGGAACATTTCACTCAGTTCCTCTGGACAGTCCCAGTTGCCCTGATTGTCCCAGCAAAAGTGTTAGTGGTGTGTCCTTTTCATGCTTGGAAGTGTCCTGATATGAATAATTAATTATATGTTTATAGCCTACATAAGGGCTTTTGCCTATTTGTTTGTTAATTAAGGTAGCCTGTTTTGAAAATGTTATTTGTGACCTAAACCACAGACTAACTTATTATGAATTGCTAATAATAGCTCTCTGCACCAAAACAAGGTGGGGCGTCACTGGGCTAGAAGGTGAGAGAATTCTCTATAACTCTTTTGCCAACTTCTGTTTTGAAGACATCTTTCAATAAAGTAAAACAAGTATTTCTAAAGATTCATGCTAACTCATCAACATTTCATCTGCTAATGAAACCAAAGATGACAAAATAAAAGTGTGCCACCATTAAAAGGAAGTGGTCTTACAGATTTCAAGAATGTTTTCTTTCCTTTTTAAAAAGATTTTATTTATTTATTTATTTATTTATTTATTTATTTATAGGGACAGGGAAGGAAGAGAGGAAAAAGAGGGAGAGAAACGTAAATTTGTGGTTGCCTCTCATGTGTCCCGCAACCAGGGGCCTGGCCTACAACCCAGGCATGTGCCCTGACTGGGAATCAAACTGGTGGTGCTTTGGTTCACAGACACGTGCTCCATCCACTGAGCTACACCAGCCAGAGCAAGAATGTTTTCTTTAGTGTTGGGTTACTTTCATAAGCAGAACAGGTTCACAATGGGAAGCTGCCCCATGAAGCAGGCCGCTGGGTTGTATACTAGGGAGGAAGTGAGGGCCTCATCTCTGCCTGTGATTTCCCTGGAGTGGCTTCCTCATCTTCAGCCCCGAGCTTTGGCATCCCCTAAGTTTAAAGGCGATGACAACTAGTCCTAGTTTTTTTTAAAAAAATAATGTTTTTCATGAGGTGAAAGTCAGAAGTATAGCTTTTTCTACTAATCCCATTCCATTCAACTCCATATTCATCATTTATTCCTTTAGTTGTTGATTCGTTCACATTCCCAGCAGATGTCTACTGAGTACATAGGATAGCCTAGGCCTGAGAAGTCTCCTGGGGTACAGGACTTCTGGTACAAAACCTCAGTTGTGTGCACAGTTGGACCTTTGGTCACCCTAATGTGTGCTAGGTGATGGGGATTTAGAAATGCATAAGGCAGAATCTTCTTCCTAGAAGAGAATGAATTTGTGCCATTGGGCACTTGTCAGGTGAGACATTATATTGGAGGCCAGGAGATTTAAGTAGGGGGATTGGTACAGATTATGAGTCAACCTGGCCTTTTGTACATAATTTGGACTGATCACTTTTGCCAGGGGAAGAGCTCAGGCTGAGGGAGATGTGTAGATGGCTTATGTAGTCATTAAACTCGTGATTCCAAGACTGCCTTGGAAGGCCTGTGGGTAAGGTGATTATGTGGCTTTCTGTTGGCACGATCTGCTCTTGATATTTTGAAAGAACAGCTAAGGGGGGACTTTTTTACATTACAAAATTGGTTCTGTCACTGAAAACATTTGGACCCTCTTTCTAAGAATTGCTAAGAGTTCTTAAATTTCTAGTTTGTTATATGTCGATTTAAACAAAATACCATATTCTTCAAATTGGTGACTTTCCTGAATTGCAGCAAATGAGGATGTTAAAAGAGGAAATTTTTATTGTTCTAAAAAGAAAACTGCTTATGTGCTGTGATTTTTGGAAAAGCATACATTTGAAGAGCTACAGAATCAGAATTAATTTGGTACACTTCAATGTAGTCCATTATAAAATAAATGTTTAGTTCATTAAAAACACATTCAAACGTAATCTAATATGGATTTCCTGTTATTTTATAGTAATTAGATTTTATTGAAAACTCGATTTAAGTTCTGCATTTGTACATGTAACTATATTAAAAAGATATATGTTCCCATTTGCTTTTTATTATTAATAACTTAAGTCAAAGTCTAAAAGCAATCCATAGCAGAATTTAAGAAAAGACAGTATTATATCATTTGTTTAATAGTGATTGCTCCTTTGTTTCTTTTAGAAATCAGCTATTATGATGAACTGTGCACAGCAATGGCTGAGGAGCTGAATGCTGTCATTGTCTCCATTGAGTAAGTAATTAGTACTAGGCATAGAAAAAAATTAAGAAGGAGCTAGTTACTTTATTTTACAAGTGGTAATATAAAATATAAAACAAAGGTCCGGAGAGGTGAGGCAAGTTTCTCAAGGTTACACAAAATGATTTCTGATAGAACTTAGAATTTCTTGAACTCACTTTATAATGCCTCATATTATGTTTTTATTTTAGTTTTGGAAACTTTTAGAAAAGTAATTAATTGAAGTTGAGGGAAATATACAATCATTTACCTACAGCATATAAATTTGATATAATATTTCTTATTAATACAGTATTTATTTGTCTTCTGTCAAACTCCGAGCCAACCACTTTCCCCAGGCTGCCTAGGGAGGTATAGGGAGAAGAACATCCAGGACAGACGAGACACAGGAGAAAGAACTATGGGAGGTGGAGATGGCTTCTTCACATGGCAAAGATGATGAGAAAGGCCACAGCCAGGCCAAAGAGCCCCATGGCCTCTGAGAGGGCAAAGCCCAGAATGGCATAGAAGACCCCTTGCTTCAGAGAAAGGTTCCTAGCATCACCAAAGACAAAGCTCCCAAACACAGCCCCAGTTCCAGGCCCAGAGCCAACCACCCCTACTGTGGCAGCCCCCTCGACCTTGGCTGCTGGGTCGATGTCCCTGAAAGGGCACTGGTTTTGAAGCTGCAGCTAAGAAACCAGGGAAGTCAGAGGATGTGGGGCTGCCAGGCTGCCGAGGCTGACATCTGCCCAGGTCTCTGGTCATTTCAGCACCACTGCAGACAGTGACCAGCTCAGCAGCTGAGAGGTGCCTCTGAACAAGGCGGAGGTGGAGACAAACTGGGCGCAGGCGCGTGTTTTCGGAGGGTGAGGGGCTGTGGCAGGAGAGCTGCTCCCAGTGCAGGGAAGGCGGAGAGCCCATCGCTACTGCTCTTCCCAACACTGAAGACCAATCAGCATTGTAAGAGAATCTCTCTCAGAGTTGTCTAAGTTATTCTCCTGGAGACAGGTTCTGTGACTCAGACCCTGTACGCGGGAATGAGTTCAACAAATTTTATTATGATCATCCTTATTATCAGTAGTATTAGTATCGATATTTTGAGTTGTTTCTCCAAATTATTTATTAATGATCTTTCTGGGAAACTAAGGAGCACGTGAATACTTAGGAGAATTGTGGCGATGGCAAGAGCAGAGAAATCACAGCGCCCGTTCCGCGGCAGACAGCATGCGGGCGCCGCTGTGTAGCGGTCTCCGCGCCTTCGGGTCTGTGGTCGGGCACCATCCTTTCAGCGAGGCCTTCCCCGGCACCCCCTTTCACAAGTGCAACCCCCTTTTCCTCGGCTTTATTTTTCTCCAGAACTGTCATTGACATCTGACAGATCATATGTTTAACTTATGAAGTATTTATTGTGCTAAGTGGAAACAGACAACGTAAGTTTCCTGAAGGCAGAGATTTTAGGGATTTTACCCCTTTATTGCTGATCTTTGTGCCTAGAAACATTCTTGGCAGATAGTGGGCATTCAATAAATATTTGTGGGATGCATGAATAAAGAGTTCTGTTTAATTCTCATATAAACCATCCAAGATAAATATTGTCATGTTTTCCTCATAGATGAGGAAAATGAGGCCCAAGAAGTTGAATATTCTGCAGGAGGTCCCATAGCTAGCTAGTCACAAGGGTGGGTGGAGCCCTGAGCCGGGTTGATTGTTCCCAAGGCGCAGTGTCAGGCCACTATTGGAGGAAACCGATAATGCTGAGAGACAGTGTGACAGTGTTATGGCAACATCACTCACTTTCCGTGCCCTGAGCTTATCCAGTCTCCTGTCCCTCGGCCTCTTCCTGACAGCAGCTCCCCCATTCGCTGCTATCTTCTGATTGTCCCCAGTCCAGATCTGAGACCTAAGAGAATCCTTTCTCCTGCGGCCCCTCACCAGGGCTGTCTCATCTGGGCAGCTCTGACCCTGTGACTAGAATCTCTAGAGTCCCGCAGACGGAGAGGTGGTTGCTTCCTCAGCAGATTTTCCTCTCAGTGAGGCCTCCCAGGACTTTTCGTAATCCAGGAACCTTCATGTAAATGACGACATCATCTGGCCTGGGCCTCGGGCCAGAGGGAAGCAAGGCTGTTGAAGCAGCTGAGCCCCATTACGGAGCCAGGGCCCACAGCTCGGTGCCTGGGAACCCTGCAGAACCCCTTCAGTGGTTTCCTGTGTGGCTCCAGCTCCTCTAAGGCCTGGGGGAAAGAAAGAAACTTGGCACCGTGAGGATTCTCCACCCAGGCCTCACCCTCCGGGACTTCAATATAAGCAACTGGCAACATGCCTAAGCCCTTCCTATATGCCCTTCTCCACCTGTCAGCATCTGTTTCAAGTAAAACAGGTGTTCTTAGGCTTATCATAAAACACAGAAAGGTGCGTGAGGTTTTTTAAAGATCTTTTTAAAAGAACTAAAACATTGAAGGCTTTCCATTGGGCCCAACCTATGCAGTGTAACATCCAGAAGTTTCTCAGCTAGGAGGCGTCAGAGCAGTGGGCAAGTACCATCGCTCATGACTGTGTGACCTCAGGCAAGTCATTCAACCTCACGTGCAAAATGGGGTTAGGGATCCTTTCCGTGTGTCTAAAATGTGAGCTGCTGGGAGCAGAAATCATGTCTTTTTCCCTTGGGGTCCCCACCAACCAGTACAAGGCTTAGCACCTGTCTGCTAGGCAAATATGCTTTGGGTTGGGTTAATGACTTCAGAGAGTTGTCACGAGAATCCGTTTGGGCAACTGAGATAAAACTCAAAGTGCTAGACAGGTCTGGAAGCTTAGTGCTGTATCCCACAGAGTACAAAGGTCCAACTCACAGGTGTATTTATCGACATATGTTTGAAACTTACAGCATTTTTCTTTGTAGGAGTAATGAGCTAAGATGCTTAGGATCCTGGCTGGCTAGCCCACAGAGAGCCACAGAGCCCGTGGTCTAGTTAGGGCACAGCCTACATTGTATGATCATGACGTTTCTCTTGGAAAGTATCTTCAGAGTTCTAACCTGGGAACACATTTCTTCTCACTGCTCATGTCTCTCCTCTTTCTTTTATTTCATAAATATCTGTTGAATTCCTATTATGTGCCCGTTACTAGGTTAAGTTCTGGTTACATACAGTGTGAGTAAGACAGACATCATGCCTGCTGTCATGGAGTCTACAATCTAGGTAAGAAAATAAACCTTGAGCAAGTCATGTTAAGTGTGATAAGTGAGGTGAAGTAGAAGGTAACTAGTAATGGAGGCAACTAATGAGTAAGATCTTTGAAGACATCTAATAGGTAAGATCTTACCTAGTTTGAAGAGTCAGAAAAGCTGTCTTGGAGGAAGTCATATTTGAATTGAGGTCCTTAGGATGAGGATTACCTAGTTAGACAAAGTGAGTTGGTCATCGAGGTCCAAAATGGTGTCATGAGACGGCTTGGGAGGCAGGGGAGGAAGCAGAGAGCATTAAGGGAATAAAACATGAAAGACAGATGGAGAGACTTACACTTCTGGCATTGACCAAGGAAAAGAAGAAATAAGGGTGGGTGATCCTGAGAGTCTCCAGGAGGGTGGTGGACCCTTGACCTTCCTGGAATTTCATCTTCTCCTAGCAGGGAGGCTGTCCGAAGATCTTCCTGATCTTCAAGGCCCACAGGAGTGGGTAGTGGCATCCTGGCTTTGCTTCATGTGGTAGGGTGGGGCTTTGGGGAAGGTTATAATCTGAGGAAGCTGGTAGGTAGGGGCTGGGAGCATCCGGGTCATAGAATCACCTTATGTGAAGCGTGCACTGGGAGTTAGAACTCCTCAGTTCATGTTACTGGGGGCTGACCTAGAAACTGCGGTGCAGACAAAGGCCTCAGGATATGAGAAACAGGTCCTGCCTTCTACTCAGCAATTTCTGCAACACTCTGCTATGTTGCCTAATAATCACACAAGAATTAACCATTATTTCACACTGAGTAATTGTTAAATAAATGAAAAAGTGCATCTTTTAATATCAAAGAAGCATAGATGTATTGTCACTTATATAATCTAGGGAGGTCCTATGTTGTATTCATAAGCTTATTTTCATAAAGTTCACTATAGTTTAACTGTAACATGGTACCTTTTTATCTGCAGTTTATATAAGACACAATACTAGAACCATAAAACAAAGGGAAAAGGAAGATTTAATTTTTTAAAAGATAAAATGTAAGCTAACAAATTGGCATGTTGGAGATTATTAAATTTTAGTTAATACATTTTATTCAATCCATAAATTCTATTAAGTTCTAGAAAGAATTTATGTTGCTTTCTTGGATGTGGAAAACAGTTTCAAGTTGTATTTTGCTTTTATTGATTTGTTTCCAATAACCCCATTGAAAATACGGTTCTCTAGGACTGAAGAGAATGTTAACCCTTTTGTATTGTCAGAATGAACCTATTGAGCTCCTCTTGGGAGATGATGAATAGGGAAAAAAGGGGGGGGGAGGCTAGAAAAAGGAATGAGATTTTATCTCCCTCCTGCTGAATCTCACAGGAGTATAATTTCATTCTAGAACATCACATGTACCTTTCACCTAGCTGGCACTACCTGAAGAGAACTTAGTGTCCTTGTCCACAGTAGAAGATTGTCCACAGTGTTTCCAGGTTAAGTTATTTTGAGGGAGGATGTCCATTTCAGTGTCACCAGAACACGTGTGACATTCACAGTTTCAACTTCCACAGGCTTGGAACGGCTTCCATTTCCCCTTAACTACGGGCTTGTGTACAGCATCTGCCTTTGGCGTAAGGAGCGATTTGTCAGCTTTTCTGATCATCGCTCTGCCTCTCTGTCACTGTTAATAAAGTGGGTGCTGATTGTTCCAGGTAGACGCACATCAGAACCTTCAGTGCCTGATTCTCACTTCCGTCTACTGCAAGAGCATGTTGAGGTGTCTGTATTATGACCTGTTGTCACAGGGGCTTCCAGGGCTTCCGGGCAGGGGAGTTTCTTTTGGCTGGGCTCTCAGAAGGTTTCACGGAGAAAGTGGCATTTGAAACAAGACTTAAAGAGGTGGAACACTTGACCAGTTGTTGCAGGGAGAGGGGCCTAGGGGGTGGAAACAGGGACCAATGCGTTGGGGACGGGAACAGGGAGATGTGTTCAGACAAGAGTGACAAAGTGGCTGGACTCAGGGATATTTCTGAACATTGGCTGCATGTTAGAATTACTTGGGGAAATTTTTCTTCAAATGTAAATATGCTGGGCTCCACTCCAGATCCAATGAATTGGAATGTTCTGCAGTGAGGTTCAAACCTCAGTGTCTATGTAAAGCCTCCAGGATTAACCCACGGTGTGTTGAGAAACTGAGTGATGCATGGGCTCCAAGAAGTGGAGTCCTCAGAGCTGTGCCAGACAAGTAGGTGGGTGAAGAGTGATTTATGTTGTTAAAGCCATATGGCTTATTCCTTTCCTCACCACAGATAGTGTTATATGACACTTTATATGTAAAGGGTATAAAATACATCTTTAAAATTTTGTTTGGAGGAAAAAATGCTAGTAAAGATTGTCAACATAAGAAAGGTCCAAACCTGCAGAGAATTTTTTAGGACTTCATTTGAGCCAAAACGGAGGGCTGTTGTCAAGAAGCAGGATCTCAGGTCCCCCAGAGAATGGTAATTTGTGGTTTCTCTTCTGCGTTTGGAATTAAGGAGAAAATAAAAGATGACGTGGAGGTGGGAGAAAGCAAGGCAGGGTTTAGACTGGAGGGTAGTTAACAAGTTTATGTACTGTCTTGAGGGTGGTTACACCTTTGAGGAGTATTGCTTCTGGCATTTCAAAGGTATGCACAAGATGCACAAGATGTACAAGATGCACAGATGCACAAGAACAATAGACAGGACTGGCTTAAAAACCTTCTTCTTAAGAATTTATAGGCCTGGGGTGTGACAACCCACCATAACCTGCCTAGTTAAAAGTTTATGATTTATTATAATACCCTTTTCATCCACAAGATGCGCCGGGTGCCCAAGCACTCTGCTTGGTGGTTGGTTTTGAGAATAGTGCAAAACCATTGCAATCATGAGGGACATTCTGGGGTGTCCAAAATCTGCAGTTTTGAGAATTGTCTGCTTTGGTAGGGCAATGAGAACACACATACACATTATTAAACAGCGTGAGTGTTGAAGAAAGAATATTTTGAAAGGCAGAGTCCACATGGGCTTTCAGGTCAGTTGTGAACTCACATCACGGATATGCCACTTACTAGTCGTTGTAAACAAGTTACACATCCTCCTTGTTTGCATCCTTAACCCCACAGGTGTGCTCTGAGATTTGAATGCAACATGTTTGCAGAGTATTTGGTGAGGTGCCTCACTTAGCAGGACTGACATTTTTTAATAAAATGTACACATTTGTTAAGTTGTTTGAACCTCATTCCTGAGTTTACACTGAATTTTGTTCATCTCATAGGAGGCATGCACAGTAATAAACATTTAGAGCTGGATTTGTGGAGTCCTCTATTCCTGCAGTGAATTGGGGAAAGTGAGACAGCAGCTGCTAGAATTCATCAGGTGCTTTTACTCAAGACCTCCAAGTTTAAAATTAAACAAAATGAAACAAAACAAAAGGCAGAGTCTTTTTTCAGTACTTTGCAGGGACATAGCTTTGAACAAAAACAGCAGATAAGTATATTTTTGCGTGCTTTCTTTGGCTATACCACTCATGAATTTCCTCCTGATTGTCAGTTTTCCATGGCTATAAAGATTTTATAGGACTTTTGTTATATTCCTCTGGTCAATTTCAAGTTCCTTTGAAGGCTCAGCTTACATTGTGCGACCTCAGAAATATCTAGTTTCACGGTATTCTTCAGTCTGTGAAAATAGTGTCCCTCCTCACTGAATAAAATTAGACAATGTTCCAGTTTCAACGAGGGGATGGGAAGGGTTGGGAGGTCTTTAAGGGTGTGGGAAAACTTTTGCACTCTAACCTGTCTGTTTTTAAATATGTTTACTCTGTTATCTGAACCAGTGATTAACTGTCTGATAAGGTTGGAGGCAGTAGAACTTTTTTTAGATTAACAATTTCTCTTTATTCAGAGTCACTGGGACCTTTTCAGAGGCAACATCTAATAATTTAGTTCATGTGCATATACTAGTAGAATATGTTCTGACCTCCTGGGCTACCACTTAAGCAATTTATTGTGATACGTGGAATCTTGTTGAGACAAATTATTTATTTTCACAACTGAAGTCATAAAATGCATTCACTTTTAATTCATTGATAGAATTAAGAATTCAGCTTAGTGATGAAGTTAAAGAAAAAATCGCACCCTCGCCCCAAATTGAGAGTAAATGGAATTGTGTGAGCTGTTTCCCCCTAGTGGACGAAACGTTATAAACCTACTCCTTTCATCCATTATTACCAGTGGAATGCTGAGGCAGCAGTTTTAAGACATGGTGGAAATCAGCTGGAGAAAAACGCGTTTTGGATGATTAACTGATCACCAGAGATGAAAAAATAAGAAGGAAATTAGAAAACTTATTTTATCTGCTATAAGGCAACCACTAAAGGAATCTTATTGCATTTACAGTTTTTAAATGTAGTAATTCCTGAATGACCAGATCTAAATTATTATTTGTGATAGTATTTCACAAATATTTGTCCATTCGACTGTATCTACACTGAGTGTTGAAGCTAGTTAGTTAAATAGCTGGATGTTAGATGGAGGAAATGAATGGCTTTGTAAGAGTAGCTTAAAAAATTAGTTTCTCAGAATAATGCTAATTATAAAAGGGAAATCAAAAGACCTGATTTCTTAACTGTGATTAAATTTTAATGAAGAAGTCTCTACCCTCCCTGGTTTCGATCTGTGTTAGACTTATTGGCCAAAAAGTGCATTTAGTTTTTCTGTAGGATGGTTCCAATAGTGCTTAGTTGTCTTTAACTTCATTTGAAGCAATTTTGTTAGATTATATTGCAATATCTGTCATATCTGTGTGCATTTTTAAAAATTTATCAACATTGCCCTGGCTGGTTTGGCTCAGTGTACTGAGCACTGGCCTGCAAACCAAAGGGTCCCTAGTTTGATTCCTAGTCAGGGCACATGCCTGGGTTTCAGGCCAGCTCCCAAGTAAGGTGCACATGAGGGGCAACCACACATTAATGTTCCTCTCCATCTCTTTCTCCCTCCCTTCCCCTGTCTCTAAAAATAAATAAATAAATAAATAAATAATATTTAAAAAATTATCAACACTGGTGAATTTTTGTGCAACCATTTAAATATTGAAGATGGAAGAAAATATGAAACATTTTCAGTATATTATTATTTATTATTTCAAGAAAGGTAAAAATGCAACTGAAATGCTAAAAAGATTTGTGCAGTGTATGTCCAAGGTGCTAAGGTGCTGTGACTAATCAAATGTGTCAAAAGTGGTTTACAAAGTTTGTGGGTACTATTGACATTTTGGCCAAATAATTCTTTGCTGTGGGGCTGCCTTATGCATTGGAAGATATTTAGCAGCACCCCTGGCCTCTATGCACTATAACCCAATAGGAAGAGATGGCCCACATTCTCAAAATGTCCAAATCAATAAAGTTATTGGTGAAAATGAAAGATGTGTCTTTTATTTCATGAAAAAAACCAAACAGACTTCATGGCCAACCCAATACAAATCAAATACTGTAACTTTCTGTGCATCAGTTTTTTCATTTGCAAAATAAAGGTATATTAATACTCACATAAGATTTACTGGATGGATGATTATGTGCCTAGCACATTGATAGATACTGGATACACAATGATGAATAAAATATAGTTCCTAATATTAGAGAACATACTCTTTAGGAGAATACATAAAGAAATCATTTCAAGATGAGACAATAAGAACAGCAATATACCCTAGCATGTAGAATTATCAAGGGATAGTAGCCAGCTCACTCATGACTACACTGTCTTACACAGAAAGGCTACATGTATAGTCAAGGAAGTCTGCCTGGAGGAGGCCAAACCCTGGAGTAAAGATTAAAGGGTGAATGGAAATAAGGAAGGATAGTGGAAACTGAGAGAACTGTCCTAGACAAGATCACCAAATATGGATTCGTAATATTATATGGGGCATTTGAGGAAACTAGGGGTTTTTAGGACTATTAAGGGAGCATGAATCCCTCAAAATGATCAGAGTAGGAGCCCAAAGGGACTATGATTGTGAAAAGAACAGCAGTAGGAGAAGCACCAGAGGTGCCCAGAGGGCCTACCCTGGGCTGCTGGGCAGGTCTGGCTTCCTTTTTGCTTGTTGACAACTGGCACTTTGGGTTCAGCCTCCCAGACAGTAAATGCATTGCCTGGGTTTAATGTCGGACTGGCACGGCCGCTTTAGTGGAGGACAGCTTGACTACCTGTGACAAGTCAGTCATGAAGAATACCATGTGGTTAATGCTGCCCAGTCACCTTCTAACCCAGAAGTGTTATGAGTGGAACACTGACTTTCTGAAATAAAATTCAAGGTCTGCTGTGGTTCTATCCATATGTTACTATGACTAACATCTGCCTTTTACTTTGAAGTTTCATTTTGCATTGGTAGTGGTAGATGTTTGGTTTGGTTTGGTGGCTGATAGTTAAAAAAAAAGGAAGCATTATTGATAATGCAAAAAATCATCACATTTTAAAACTAAGTATTTGATTTGCAAGAGAATGAATGGTTTTTATTTTTATCTCAACTCCTTACTTGTTTATTTCTGGCATCAAAAGGAACCAGTGTCTCCTTAAACTTTATGTCTTATAAAGACTTAGTAACTCCTACAATAAATACAACTTTTGTCTTCACAGGTACAGGCTGGTTCCAAAGGTTCATTTTCCTGAGCAGATCAACGATGTTGTGCGGGCCACGAAGTATTTTCTACAGCCAGAAGTCTTACAGAAGTATTCGGTTGACCCAGGCAGAGTTGGCATTTCTGGCGACAGTGCTGGCGGGAATTTGGCTGCTGTCCTGGGCCAACAGGTAACCGACTGCCCTGAGGTGCGGGCAGCAGGAGGGTGTGGGATGGTGACCAAAAGACCAAGCACACGCTCGACCGTGCATGGCAATGCCTTAGCCAGGCTGATCACCGTGTGGCCAACTTATTCAGGTGACTGAGCTTAGAGAGCTCTCAGAGGTCTTTCAGAAGTAGAAGAGGGGTCATCTCTGAGTCCTTGAAAAGGCTCCAGGGACATTCAGTATCAGAAGAGGCCTAACATTTTACAGGCCTCCCTTGCTCTTTGTTGCATCCACCAACCGTGAGAACAAATGTCATAGACTTTCAGGATTTCAAAGATGTTACTTTATTGGCCAAGTTTAACCTGCGCAGGGGCGAACTCTCAAAGTGTCCCGAGACACGGTGCCTGCAGGGGCTGCGAACAAGAGTCGCGCCCAGCGAACAAGAGTCACGCCCAGCGCTTACAGCTAAGTCCTTATGTAGAGGCAAGCAAGCAAGCGTTGCACAGAAGCAGATGTGGCGGTTAGCTATTGGTCTACAGAGCTCGCCTGCGGGAACAGGGTGGGGTCTGACTCAACTGAAAGGAAAATTTTGAAACTAAACAGATGGCAATCAACTTACAGGATGTTTGCTAGGGACGCAGGCTCCTTGGGGCTGAGACTACTTTTCTTGCTCCCAACACTCTTCAGGGAACACATGGGAATTAAGCATTTCCTGCTCCTTTTCCATGTTGGACTTCCAAAACAGGGGATTTTTGCTTGAACTCCAGTTGCTGAGATTGTTTCCTTAGAACCTTGGGCCAAATTAAAAATTCAAAAAGTGTCTCCAATTGTTTTTTTTTTTTTTATGTCAAAGACAACATTCAATGGTTCTGTCACTTGAAATGTAATAATAAACCTGAGCTTCCCTTGGTTAAATTCTTTGAAAACAAAATTTGGGGTAGCTGTGTGAACTGAAAGATAAGTACATTTCCTTCCCGTTGTGGATTCGACAAGAGAAAAATTCCCAGCTGTCCTAAATTAAATAACAGCAGGCTGGAGGGTGGGCGGAAGAGGTGAGAGGTAATCAGCTAAAGAGTCTTAGGCCGGGTCCAGAAATAGACTGCTCACATTCCTGAGTGGAGGTTACTACTCTGAATCGCCTTCCAGGTGGCTCTTTAAAAAAAAAAAGCCAGTCTCCAGATACAACTGCATCCTGCCTCTGCCCGAACTTCCCAGACTGTTGCTCACAACCAGTCCAGGAGTAGGGAGTATTTCTTCCCTAGGGACTATGCTCCGATCCTAGAAGTTTCCCTGCTGCATCGCTCCCACCCCCTTACCTACAGCCAGGTAAATTCTTTCAACCCACTTACATCTTTCTTCCTAGAACCCGTATGTCAAAGAGCCCTGTCAGCCCCAGGACAGTAGACATGTTTGTCTTCTTCTTCCAGCCCAGCTGCTGCTGGTTCCGACTGCAGCCCCAGGACCTGCTCCCCTCCCTGGCTAGCACGTGGCTCCGTAACCCTTTCCTTCCAGAAAAGCTTTTGGTTGCAACGTTTTTTCTTTGATATGTTTAACATATCAAATAATTTAAGAATAGTGTCTCTGTCTTCTCACCTCCAGTTTTTTTCTCTTTTGGCATTTTCAAGTAGCGTCTGCCTTTTTATCTGTGGTGTATCCTGATTTCTTCCCCTTTGCTATAATTAAAGAACTTGATTCTCCACTTGGCCTTGGCAGGTTTGCTTTCCATGTGCCCAAATGCAGTAAGAAGTCAGTCCTGGTGCCTTGGGGGAGCTTTAAAACCAGGCAGAATGGGGAAGGGATCTAGGCCCCCTCTGGGAGCCTCTCTGTGCAAGTCCTTAATCCCTCTGAGCTTCAGGAAAATGAGGATAATACCACCGGATATTTGGGGCTGCTACCAAGACTTGCTTAGGGAGATGATGTGTGTACAATTCTTGGCACATATCAATAATACTACTTACTGATCATTTCCTCCCGCTTTTACAGAGCAGTTCCATCTTCCCTGGGGGTGGTGTTCTGAAGACCAGTGGAAAACAAAATTGAGTGGCTAAAGTAACCTTGAAGATTGTTTGTGGCATACAGTGAGCTAGCTAGCTACGCTTAAATGTTACCTGAAAAATTAATCATTTGAGACACTAAAATTACAAAATGAGGCATTGCCTTCACATTTGGGGAAGCCATGGGGGAATTGTGGTCTGCTGAGATGGAGGTTGCTTCCCGTTCTTCTTTTGACTTCACCACGGGGCACGTGCTCGTTAGGCAGAGTGGAGGGCCCGCTGCCAGTCCTGTGTCTGGACGATCTCACCCTCACAAAGCCTGAAGCTGAGGGCTCACCTACGGAGGAGGTGTGCAGAGGCCCTACGAAACACTGTGGAGTCCTGTCACCTGCTCATTGTCCTACCCTTCTCCTTTGGAAGAGTCAGACTAGTTATTTCTCCCTGGGAAGCCGTTGCCTTTTTTGGACCTTGCAGGGAATACAAAACTACATAGGTTCACACACTGTCCATCCGCAGTACCCAGTCAGGTGTGCTAAGTGCCGAAGGATAGATACAAGTAATATGTTAAGGAGGGCTTAGCAACCTGTGAGATCATGGACATTTGGAGTGTTCCCTCAAAATGATAAGTTGCAGACATCATACCTTTCTTAGTCATTATCCAGTAGCTTGATAGGAGGGTGGTGGTGGTTGGTGATGAGGAATTATTTATTTTTTTAAACTACATTAATACCATGCCTGCTTGAAATTTAACAACTGTATCCTTTCGACTGGTTCAAAGTAACGTATCACCCTGCTTTTTGAGGTGTGGTTTCTGTCAAAGGATCCCTGCCAAATAAAATGATGTGTTTGCTTCTTCTTCTCTAGTTCAGTCAAGATGCCAGCCTGAAAAGCAAGCTCAAACTGCAAGCTTTAATTTACCCAGTTCTTCAGGCTTTAGACTTCAACACACCCTCTTATCAGCAGAATGTGGACACCCCCATCCTGCCCCGTTATGTCATGGTGAAGTACTGGGTGGACTACTTCAAAGGCAACCAGGACTTTGTCCAGGCAATGATAGTCAACAACCACACTTCCCTCGACGTGGAAGAGGCTGCTGCCCTCAGGGCCCGTCTAAACTGGACATCCCTTCTGCCCACAGTCTTCACCAAGAACTACACGCCTGTCGTGCAGACCACTGGCAACGCCAGGATTGTCCGGGAGATCCCTCAGCTGCTGGATGTCCGCTCTTCCCCACTCATTGCGGACCGGGAAGTCCTGCAGCACCTCCCAAAGACCTACATCCTGACGTGTGAGCACGATGTCCTACGAGATGATGGGATCATGTATGCAAAGCGTCTGGAGAGTGCAGGTGTGGAGGTGACCTTGGATCACTTTGAGGATGCCTTCCACGGGTGCATGATTTTTACCAGCTGGCCCACCAACTTCTCAGTGGGAATCCGGACTAGGAAAAGTTACATCACATGGCTGGATCAAAATCTGTGAAGAAGTAAAATTTCTAGAATGCTTGCGTGCCCCTCTTGACCTCCTGCACCTGCTTTGGAAAGACATGCCCTTTTTAGTCAACTCATTTCCCCCTTGTTATTTGTGAGTTATGGAATCTCTGTTCCCTTCCCTGCACTAATTTAATTTTTAAAATGTGTTTGACTAAAATCAGTACAAAAACACCTACATCTCATTCTCCAAGTTATCCAGTCTCTCTCTTCTTGTTTTAGCCAAACAGCTACGAATAGCCATTGCTGCGGAAGGCAGGACCAGGGGCTGGAAGTAGCTGTGGGTCCTGCCTTCCCAAGATGTTTTGTTTAGAAGAAATACTTCCCACTCTGGATGACCCAGTAACCTTTAATGAAGTAAGAAAGTGTGGGCTCTTCTTCATCTTGCTAGAGTTTACACTGAGTTCAGAGCACTGTTAAATGTGTGCACTTTAAGGTCAGTGCTGGCTACCAAGTGCCCTCTGTCCCTTGTAGGTGGATGATTTTGTTTCCTATGGGAATTTTGGTGAAGATGTTCTAGCAAGGACGAGTTTCTCAAATGACTTTCTCCCTATAGAGTGTTAATTTCATGAGATAACAATCTATATGTCCAGTTGGATTATGATGATACTTGAAAGTTACCTTCCACCACTATTACTAGAAAATGTAAGGTTGCATACGCCCTGGGTAGCTGTGCATTGCAAGTCTTCTGGTTATGCTGTCTCCTTGGGGGAGAACTTTTGGGACCAAACTTACTTAAATTTGGAAGAGATTTTTCACGATAGAACAAGTGAAAACAGACAAACCAACCAACCTACTGTTTTCATAGTGAATACTTCTGACATAAATTACTAAGAGCAGTGTGTATATATTGGGCATAGTCAGAAAGAAGATATGTTTAATATTAGTTTAAAATTATGAAAAATACTCATAGAAGGTCTAGTTTATTCTTGAAAACTCAACTTTTTCACTTACATGGCTTTAAAATGGGGCTATTTTGGTATGTATATAATGTATTGCTTATTTTTAAAGTTATTTCATGTTAATATATGTAGCTGGGCTCAAGATTTTTTAGAATAAAGTCTATAATGAATATTAAAAGTAATAATATTTTTAAAAACTACCTTAGAATTATATCCACATGTAATTTTATGGAAAAGGTAAAATAGCTATTAATACTACTGTACATTAGGCCTAAGTATTGTGATGTTCACAGGCATCTACAAATTAAGGTCATTAGAAACTATGACTTCACCTAGCAAAGCCATCTAAGTTTATAGTTTATAGCTTAGACAAGACCCACACTGCTCACCTCTGCTCTTAACGGTCAGAGGAGAACTAGCTCACAATCTTCTGGGCAGAGGGCACACACTGGCATCTGGTGCCTAACACCCTCGTTATGTCCTTCCATCAAGTCTAGAAGTTCCGATAGCCTGAGCTGAACTTGATGTAAAGCCTTCACTGACAGTGGAAGCATCTTTGGCACAACTAGAAACTGATTCGGACATGAGTTGAGTGCCTCTGCTTTTCCTTCCTGCCACGCCTACGTCTCCCTCCATCTGTGCTTCTTCCAGGGGCTGCAGAGAGCAGTGGTCCAGGCGAGTGATGACACAGTTTGGTAAATGTATCAGTTGGGAGAAAGTAGAACATCTGGCTCATTTGAAAGATGGGTATTTCCTACTTCCGGAAATGAAATAACAAATGAAAATTTGCATAGTTCGTTTATTTATTGTGTAAACCAGTAGCGTTTATTGTACAAAACAGAAGTGAATGCAACAGTGTGTGTGTGCCTGGGTGTGTCTAAAAGTAGTTGTACAAATGAGTGTGCTGATGTGCCCAGGCAAGTCACTCGCCCTGTCTGGGTCTCTCCTCCCTCTCCTCTGAAATCAGAGAATTAACTACTTGATGTATGAGGTTTCTTCCAACCATTTTTTCCCAGCTGACAAATTATATTTGACCTCTTCTTCTACAGTGTTGTTTTTTTCTTTTGTAGGTCATTTATTCCATATACGCAGACACATGCATCATCAAAGATATTTTTTCTTAAAAATTAGAATTTCAATTCTTACTTTCTAGTAGCTAACCTCCTTGTTTAATATTATGCTTTTGACACTCTTTGAAGTAACCGATATTTGGACCTTATTTCGAGGTTATCTACCTCTGATTAAGCAAAGAAAATATAATGCATGCACAGAGTTCCTTAAAATGACATCCCTTGCCCTTAGAATTATAAGCCAAACCCCGTAGTAGTTATAGGCAGTAAGTGACTCCAGGTCTCTACAGGGGTCTCTCAGAGGAAAAGGGGAGTGAAAGAAAAGGGAGTCAAAGCACTGTTTCTGATGAAATACTTGAGTTTCATTAAAGCTTTTATACGTGTGAATGGTCTGTCTAATGACTTGCACTGTGTCCCACCTCACACCTTGAAACTGTCCTTGTAACAATAACAGTTGTGAATCATGATACACAAATCCACTAGATGCAGTATAAGCTCTATCCAGCCCCAAATCTGAGTGCTAAGAACTCCTGTGGGAAGCCTACAGAGTTTGTGTTACAGATATTTTGATTTGGGGTGAGTTCATTTTCTTTTTGTTTTAATTTTTTTTTAAGTTTATGCTCTGCCGATTGATGTGTATATATTTTAGTGTTATGGCTTTGTTTTGTTTTCCTATTTTATGAAAAAGTTGATAGCCTTTTTGTAAAATCATTGTTTGTGAAATATGAACATAAATATATGAAGAAAAAATCTTGAAATGCAGCAAAACATAGTGAAGTGTCAATCAGTGTTAATGATTTTTTTCATTGATCTGTGAAGAATTTAAGACTATTATATAATTATCTTGGTGGATAGAATATTTTATGCATGACCTTTTAACCTGTGACTTTTGGCTTATTTTCTACTGTGAAGGGAAAGGCAGATTTTATGAAGGATTTTAGCAGCAAATCTGTTTTATAAGATGAAAATCCAGTATGGAGGTAGGAAAGCCTGCGTCTGCTTTGAATCTCATTTGGAAATAAAGTGGCTCCAGCTGGCACTGTGCTCCTCGTCTCTTTTTCCGGTTCCCATCTCTCTCCTCTCTGTAGCTCAGATCCCTAGCCACAATTCCACCCAAATCTTCTGCCCACTGGAGTCCTTCAGCTTCCTTTCAAGAGAGGTAGCTCCGTGGCCTCCTTGGTGACATTCATTTCTTGTCTGGATACAGTATTGGAGAAACCTATGAAATACAAAAATTTTTAGAGAAATTATTTGAAGACCAGAAGGTGGGGCTATTGCTTCTTCCCAGGCTGATGCAAGGCGGGGCGTGCTCTAAGGCTCTGTCAGTGTGGGAGAGGGGCTCAGCCCAGGGCTCCCGGCGGCTGTCCCTCCAGCTCTCTCCCCAGAGCCACAAACCCCAGTCTCACTTCACACAACTCTAGTCCATCCCGCCCTCCCTCTGCCGGAACCTAGGGGTGTCCTGCAAACCTGTACAGGGGTCACCTGACCCAGACTGGAGGCATTAGAGAAGACATCTCAACCCAGGACGGGGTAAAAATATTCCATCATGGCTTCAGGGCTCATTCAAAGACGAAGACCAATGATGGGAAATTGCTTATGCTCCTGGCGTCAAGGAAACCTCAGATAAAATATCCGAAGAGGAGACGGTGAGGCGGTTAAAGACGGTTGTGACAACCTGCATGAATATGGACCAGGACTCTGAAGAAGAAAAGGAGCTTTATTTAAACCTGGCCTTACTTCTTGCTTCAGACTTTTTTCTCAAGCGATCTGATAAAGATGTTTACCTGCTGGTAGCCTTTGGCCTTGCTGATATTTTCAGGATTTACGCTCCTGAAGCTCCGTAAATGTCACCTGATAAACTAAAGGGTGGATTTATATTTACAACAAGGCAAGTTGAAGGGGTTAGGGGATACAAAGAGCCCACAATTTAATAGGTATTTTTATTTACTTGAGAACACTGTTTGGGTTAAGTCATATAATACTGCTTTGAGTTGGAAGGTAGCCATGAGCTTTTTATATAACTACACAGAACATTATTTTCAGTTACAAACAGTGGCCACAATCAGAAAGTTCATATGCACTTAGACCTCGTGAGCTCCATCATTTGTGAAGGAGACACGGTACCTCAAGAGCTTTTGGGTAGGGTTTTAGTAAATCTGGAATCTTCCCATAAGAATTTAAACAAGCAAGCATATGATTTGGCAAAGGTTTTACTGAAAAGGATAGCTCAAGCTGTTGAACCATACACTGTTACCAGTTTTAAAGTCAGGTTCTGATGCTTGGGAAAACGTCTCTCAGCACTTTGTCAGAGCGCGTCTTTGACTCACTTTTGGAGCTCTATAATATTGATAGTAATTTGCTGCTCTCAGTTTTATCCCAGCTTGAGTTTAAACTAAAGAGCAGTGATAACAAGGAGCACCTGCAAGTTGTTAAACTGCTGGCAAAAGTGTTTGGGGCAAAGAAATCAGAATTGGTTTCTCAAAACAAACCACTTTGGCAGTGTTAGTTGGGCAGGTTTCATGGCATTCGTGTACCCGTATATCTGGAATGTGTGTAGGTTGCCAGCCACTGTCTTGCGAACCATCTTGATTTAGCAAAGACTTAACAGAGTGTCTTAGAGTGAGGTCCCATGACCCTGAGGAAGCCATTAGACATGATGTTACTGTGTCTATAATGACAGCTGCTAAAAAGGATATTCTGGTCAATAGTCACTTAATTTTTGCGACTCAGAGAGCTCTAGACAAACAGTAGAGAGTGTGCAGACAAGAAACATGCTTTACAATGAGCAGTTGGAAAAGATGCTGCAAAACAGATTTCATGGATCAAAGGCAAACTGCTACATGTATTATCAAACTTGTATTGGTGAGTAATTGTGTTTTGAATGGATCTTTGCTCAATATATGGTTCCCCATAACTTGAAAACTACGGAATGAATGCAACATTTATGTTACTTGTATGTCACACTGGATTCAAATGCTGTGAAGTATGTTTCAAATATCAGCCTGTTCTTTCGATCTTTTGTAGTATCCTGGATTTTATGTGGAACACATAACTACTGTATTTTTAAATGGTAACAATTTGTGTAATGTAAACATTGTTAAAATAGACATAAAATACACAGCTTTTTTTTCAGAAAGTAAAAAAGAAGTTATTTAAATATTTCCAACCTAAATTTAACAATTCAAAGTATGTGAGCCAAATTTTAAAGCAAAAAAATGTTTTGGAGAAAATGGATAAAGTGAAGATTTTCTTTTCATCCTTCCACAATTGAAGTCCTTTCTTCACTTTTCTTAACAGATAATGAGGTTTTTGCTTTCTTAAACTGTTGCAAACTGTCCTAAAAGAATGCTCTATTTAACACATCACACAAGTATTCCATGGAAATCAAATCAAGAGTTTGAGAAATTTTAACTATTGAAAGCAATTCTACCACTTTTAGGATGTTGTCTTTTTCTTCTTTTGGTTTTTGTTATTTTTTAATAAGAAATGAAATTCTATTTTCTTTATCCTAGGTAAATTCTTGAAATAAAGAAATAATACTTATCTGCTTGGCCACAGATTAAAGTTATCTTAAGTCTTTTACTTCAAGATAAACAGTCCACTAAGCTAAGTAATGCACTCCTCCTGCCTTCATTTCTCCACTCTCACAGGTTGAAGTTACTGCCTTCCATAAAAAGCCAGGACCTCAATTTGTGTCCTTAATCCAATCCATTAATGTTTCATTCAAGGACTTGCTGAAGTACCTCCCCTCTCTCCAGGATCTTTAACTCTCCCTGTACTCATTCCTCCTTCACTCTGTAAGTGTAGCCAAATCTGTCCTGTCAAGAGGGAGCTCCTTTTTGACCCAGTTGTCTTTATTTTATTCTCTTTCTCATCCAAACACAGCAATTGTTTTGGTGATCTCTTGCTGAGTAACATCTTCTTATTCTGCAACTTGTAAGTTAAAATCAGCCATTTGTTACTGTCTGGTTTCTGGGTTGACTGAGCTTAGCTTGGGGGACTGTTTGCCAAATGTGCTATGGACCTGGGGCCCAGTCATCAGACTCTCCCACTGCTCTGGACCATCCATGTGGCTCCCTGGGTGGCTGGCTCTTGTGGCTGGCTGTTAGCTGAGTGACTTGGTTTTCTTCCATGTAGCCTTTTCTCCTGAGATGGAATTCTAAAAATGTGGCCTCTGAATTCCAAAATGGAATATGCTAAGTACGCAAACACAGGAACATTTGTATCTTCAAAGATGAAAGTTTTGAAATGACCCTGCATCATTTCACCATATTCTATTGGTCAAAGCAAATCACAGGACCAGCCCAGATTCAAGGAGAGGGAAGAGAGATGCCACAGCTTACTGGAAGGAGTGACAATTTTTCCACAAGAAAACGTCCTCTGCTTACATGTTAAAAATGTGTATGATGGTGTGGAGAATCTTCCACAAGTTACTTCGGGCCCCGTTCATTTTTAACCTTGCTCTACCTCTTCTCAAACATCTGTCTGGTGCTGGGTGCAACACAGAGCCCCTATTTCAGTGCCTCCACCCTGCTCTTGCCAAGAGTGTGGGAGAGAAGTGTTCCTGGGTGGTTCCTCCCTGCTGGGTGAGTCAGCAGTAACTAAAGGAGCTGAAAAATCACGTGAATATCTGTATGCCACTAAACTCCAGCTAAATGCATTCCCAGTTTCATTTTCCTTTGACTGAATCCTAAAAATGGGATGCAGCCACTTAACACACGAAGAGAGAATGCAGTGGAAAGGGTCAGGGTTACTAACCAGGAGCAAGTCAAAGTGCCTCTATGAATGGGGTCCATACACAAGATTTAGATTCACTCATTCACTCCCCTGGATGCCTGTCCCGGGTCCTCCGATAGCCCCAGCAGTGCAGCAAGCCCCAAACTGAATGCACCCCTTTTTCTTCCTGCCCTGACATGGGTTTCCATAGTCCCTGCGTCACAGATTTTACCACCGGCTCTTCAGGTACCCAAGCTAACATTATGGTATTTTCTCTATCTCCTAACCCAGTCCCTCCAACTCCTAATCAATCACCAAGTCCAATCAATTCCACTTCCTAAATATTTCTCAAAATCCATTCCCTTCTTTCCATATCTGGATACACTGCTCCAGCTGAGTTTCTCATCACTTCTTGCCCAAACAATTGTAATAATTTTCTAACTAGTTGTGTTCTCTCAAGTCTTGTGCCCTCGAATCCATGCACCACACAGCTGCAAAGAGGATGACTTCCACCTCAGACCTGACTATGTACGTCCAAGCTCACAGAGCCCTGTCCCTCGGTTACCTTCCACGTGTACCGAGCACTGAGAACACAGCTCTCCCGCAGGGACTGGCCATGTCTAGGCCTGCTGCCCTCATTCTCAATGTGCAGCCTGGGCACCCCTGGGGCCCACAAAATCGAAACTGTTTTCATAATAACACTGTGATGTCATTTGCCCTTTATCCTCTTTTGTTTAATGAATGTACATTAGAGTTTTCTGGCTGCTTCTTGACATGCAGTGTTGCAGTGTATGAGATACAGAGACCCATACCAGAAGCCAGCTGGCTCCTTTAAGCCAGACATGAAAAGTTTTGCAAACAGGTGCCTCCCTTCTCACTCATTTCTGTTTAGGAAATTGAGGATTTTTAGAAACATAAAATATAGCTCAAGGCAACCAGTAGGTCAATGTATCAACAACTGTGTTCAAAAGTTTCTGTTTTAATTCCTAATGTGGTAATTATCAAGAAACAAAGTCCATATGTACAGTCATTTAGGAAGTCATATGGGCTTCCAAAAGTCCAGTTGCCGCGGTCCAGCCGCAGCTCATCTAAGGGTCCTCAGGTGAGAGTAGGTGTTGGCGCTGGGTAACAGACAACTGCACAGCTCAAAGGCTGGTGAAGCACTGTTCCGTTTATTGCAAGTACAAGCTGATTTTTTATATTTTCATTTTTGGCATAGATTAACATTTACAGATGTACAGCATGATCAGTTAAGCAGAAAAAATCAATACAAAGGTAACCGGGAAAAGTACGAAAGTTCCCATAGTTTCAGTTATATTAAACAAAAGTTATTTTGACCAGGAAAACCATTAATCAGACAATTTGAAATAGTTCTATGTATACAGTTTGAATGTCTTATTGTTTATTAAAATTCTCAGAAATTGTCATGGGCAACAGGCACGCTTAACCGAGCAGAGGTTAGGAAATTCATTATAAGCCTTTGTAATATCTAACTTAGCTATCTATCTTGCTGTGTAAAATGGTTTTTGTAGACTGAGGACTCTAATTCCTTGGTAGTTGTTTCTAAGTGCTTAGTTTATAATAGCTAACCAGCTTCTTCTATTTTCATGCCTGTCTAATTCTAACTGATATATATTCCTATTCAAGGTAAAGGAGGAGCTGTTACTCTAACAACTCTTTGACAATCAGGGGCTATTTTCTAAAGGGGCTTTTGCTATTCTATGAGGCAGTTCTATGGGAATATATATATTTTTCCCTGAACTGTTCTTTCTTGGGTGGCTTTCACGGGAACAAATAAGTAAAGTATGATGCCTTATTTCAGCCAGGGTGATAATGCTTAGGACTTGAGCCAACTGTTGTTTTTTCTCTGAGAGTGGTCATTAATTCTAGGAGATTCCAAATTACCAGAAGTGCAAAGGTTAGAATACTAAGAAACAGTAAGAATAAAAGCAACACCATATATCCACTAATGCCACGTCCGTCCTGCTGGAAAACGCTTCTGTGAAGCCGTCATCTCCAAGTCATGACTGTGTCAACCGACATGGTTAGAAAATGCTTCTGTGAAGCCTTTGTCCCCAAGCCGTGACTGTGTCAGCCGACCTGGTTAGCATTGGACGTGGCATCCAGTGACTTTTAAGAAGGTGAAGTCCTGAGGCCCAAACACCTAAGAACCACTGTTGCACAGCATCACCTCTAGGCAAGCCCTGAGTGTAGTGCAGAGCCAGCCAGGCCGAGCCTGAGACCAGGTTTTCATGCGTTCTGCTCATGTTCTGCTTGCCGCTGTTTTCTCTTCTGCAGGACTCTTCCCTCTACCCAGAATGCCTTTCTTTGCCCTGCCTTGTCTTCTTTGTCAGCCTCCCCCAGGAAGTCTTCCCTAACTGCTCACTGATCAGGATGACTTAAAGTGTCACTCTGCCCTCCCATGGCACGTGACACATGGCAGAGTTACCATGTGTTGGTGAGTCTGACTCCCCAGGAAACTCTGAGATCCTGTTGTGGGGTCGTGTCAGCATGACCTTTGTAACCCCAATGCCTGACACAGGGCCTCTCGCAGGATAAGCACTCAATTAATTCTCGCTGAACTGTTCTTAGGTTGTCACAATTAAAACAGGGTTCTTTTCATGATATGTAATATTGTTCCTGATGCTATTATAGTTGCTTATTTGTATTCTTAATATAAAATTTCTGGGGTTTCCCCCTCCAAAAAATATATATATATATACACACACATACACACACACACCTTTTAATCCTCACCCGAGTATTTTTTAAATTGACTTTTGAGAGAGAGAGGAAGACAGGGAGAGAGAGAAAGAGAGGTGTAAGAGAGAAACAATCGGTTGCCTCCCGAACTTGCCCCAACCCAGGATCGAACCTGCAACCTTCTGGTGCAGGGATGACGCTCCAAGCACTTGAGCCTCCCGGCCAGGGCATACATTTAATTTTTAAATTAATGCATTAAAAACCTCAGTTGGTCAACAAATGAAACCCTGAAGCCTAGAACAGAAGTCCAGCACAAATAATGCCCCTTTGTTATTACATCATAAGGGTGTGATTCTGTAACATAACAATATCACACTCAAGCACACCATATGACGTTTTAGGTGAAATGTTCAAATTAAAACTATAAATTATTACACCAACATTATTGCCTGACCGACCACACTCACGCAGGTATTCCTTTTGTGGGGCCCTGTAGAACGTTATTAAAAAACCAGCAGAGGGCACTCTTGACAGTAAATATCTTTAGCCATCCTACACACTTGCTGATATCTCCCTGGAATAAAAAGATTTCCCACTCGTTTCCTGTTATAATACTTTCTATGAAAGATAAATAAAAAGGCTTTTCACTGCAGAATGAAATCTAAAATAGCGTTTTTGTTTTTTATTTTTGTTCTATTACAGTTGTCCCAATTTCTCCCCCATTGCTCTTTGTCCCACCTTCCCCCGCACTCCCACAGTCAATCCCCACCCTGTTGTACACGACCATGCATCATTTGTACGTATTCTTTGACTAGACCCTTCCCTTTCTTTCTCCCCTTATCCTCCCCACCCTCTCCTCTGGTCACTGTCAGTTCATTCCTTGTTTCCATGTCTCTGGCTTTATTTTGCTTGTTTTGTTTGTTGTTTCGTTTGTTTGTTTTGTTCATTAGGTTCCTCTTACAGGTGAGATCATATGGTATTTATCTTTTGCCACCTGGCTTATTTCACTTAACATAATGTTCTCCAGTTCTATCCGTGTTGAGCGAAGAGTAAGAGTTCCTTCTTTCTTTCTGCTGCATAGTATCTCATTGTGTAAATGTAGCACAGTTTTTTTTTTTAATCTAAAGAAAAAAAATTACTGGAGATCTGATAAACAATTCCTAAGAGTTTAGCCTCTCCAGAAAACTGTAGCTGCACAAGGCATTGCATCTATCATGTTAATGTGTGCACTAGATACAAATACAAAACCATAAACAAGCCACAAGTCTTCTACAATCTGAGCAAAGATAAAACGCCTAAGGAACAACGTGATAAGCTCTTTAAGCACCAATAGAGAATAAAAGGAGTGCAAATGGATGAGTGTGATTAGTTGTATTCACTGAATTGAGCTTTTGGCACTCGGAATCAGAGCATTTTGTCATATAGCATGATGCATATTATAGAAGTGTGTAGTGTCACCAGCATTCAAAAGCAGCTTTGTCAACTAGGCAACAGAACGCTCTACAGTATGTCTCTCCATTGTCCATCATATACTGGTAGCAACTTTAAAATGATAAAAAGAAGAAGAAGAAGAAGAAGAAGAAGAAAGGAGCTGTAACCCCTTTTATTTCCTCTGTTGAAGATCAAACAGAAAACAAACATCAATTCTGTTATACACTACCATTTTCAAATTACATTGAACATGAGGAGGACTAAGAACAGAAATGTGTTACAGAGATCCCAACCAAGGTGTAAGTACGCACCTCACACAGCTTTCTGGTTGTACCACAGTTTTTTGATCTACTCATCCACTGACAGGCACTTAGGCTGTTTCCAGCACTTGACTATTGTAAATAACACAGCTATGAACATTGGGGTGCATAGTTTCTTTTGAATTGGTGCTTAAGGATTCTTAGGGTATAATACCAGTCCTGTAATCTCTGAATCAGCTGTGATGCCATAAAAGTCCTAGAGGAAAATATAGGCAGCAAAATCTCAGATACCCCAGGCAGCAATATTTTTGCTGATATATCTTCTAGGGCAAGGGAAATAAAGGAAAGAATAAGCAAATGGGACTACATCAAATTAAAAGCTTCTGCACGCCTAAAAAAAATATCATCAAAATGAAAAAGGCACCCACTGTATGGGAAAACATATTTGCCAATGATACCTCGGACAAGAGTTTGATCTCAAAATATATAAAGAACTCATAGGACTCAACACCTTGAAAGACAAGCAATTCAATTAAAAATGGGCAAAGGACCTGAACAGACACTTTTCCAGAGAGGACACACAGCTGCTCTATAGACATATGAAAAGATGCTCAACATCACTAATCATCAGCCCTTGCTGGTGTAACTCAGTGGATTGAGCAGGGGCCTGCGAACCAAAGGATTGTAGTTCAGTTCCCAGTTAGGGCACATACCTGGGTTGCAGACCAGTTGCCAGCAGGGGACGTATGAGAGGCAACCATACATTGATATTTCTCTCCCTGTCTCCTTCCTTTCCCCTCTAAAGATAAATAAAATCTATAAAAAATTAAAACTAATCATCAGAGAAATACAAATTAAAACCACAATGAGATATCACCTCACCTCACACATGTCAGAATGGCCGTCATCAATATATCAACAAAGAAATGCTAATGAGGATGTGGAGATTAGGGAACCTAGTGCACTGTTGGTGGGAATGCAGACTGGTGCAGCCACTGTGGAAAGCAGTATGGAATTTCCTCTAAGACTTAAAATAGTCCTTTTCAGAGCGTGTCACTTCTCTGCCCACCAAAGTGCTTTGCCTTTTTTCCCCTTTTACATGTTTTGATTTAAGGTAGATACTTGCAATCCATTTGGTTAAGGACTGACAGAATAAAATGTTCTGATATTTTTAAAGGACCATTTAGTGCAGCAAGAACTATAGGACCTTCAGCTCTTGCTGTATTTGCTGGCAAATTCCAGCCTCCCAGCACTAGGTGGATCCTAAGGCAAAGTTTGACGGCCTTCAAAAGCTGAAGCTGTTGTTTTCAATTCAAACAACATTCAGCAGTGATATTTGCACGATTGTCATACCTTTATTTTATTAGTTTTTATTGTTGTTCAAGTACAGTTGTCTCCATTTCTCCCCTACCTCAGCCATCCCCACTTCCCACCCTTGATCCCACCGCCTTTGGTTTTGTCCGTGTGTCCTTTATAGATGTTCCTAAAAACCCTTCCTTCTTTGCCCCTGCCATTATACTTTCCCACTTCCCCTCTGGTTACTGTCAGAATTGCCATACTTTTAAAAACAAATGTATTATGTCCCATGGTTAAGGAGACAAAGCTTGACACTCAGTTTGTGTGGAACAGAGGAAGCAGCGTGAACTAGAATTTAGGGAAGCACAATTCCAGTTCTAGGGTTACCCGCAAACACCTCAATAAATTTATGTTAGTGTTCATCGGTGCCTTGGTTTCCTCAATTTAGAAGTCATATTTACCTAAACAACTCCATCTTTACTCCACAAAATACTTAAAGCAGACAGACTTCAATGACACAGAAAAAATACAGTGAAATAGTGACATAGAAATAGGAGCTCATAGCCAAGGAAAAGAACCAAATACACTGACTAGAGAAGTCAGCTGTGGTTGACTTCTGGTTCAGCTCTGAGCACTGTCCACAAGAGAACGTCCACATGTAGAAATACTTTTATAAGAGTTTATTTGATCTAATATTTTGAGGACATGCCCAGAACCAAACTTCAAACTTCAAAAACATGCTCTGGAGGATGGCAGTTTTATAGCTTATTTTATACATTAAAATTAAAGGAGATATAAGGGAGGTGACGTGAAACCCATTGGTACCAGATTGAGGGGGCAGGAGAAAGCAAAACAGAGAAATCTGGGGGATTAGATCAGATACGAAATGGAGAAACACGTACTTCTTTTACATTGGTTGGTACAGGGTAGTTAACAGTTACAGCACATTAGAGATGGTATGCAGGGAATAAGATAAAAACGAGGAGTTCTGTGATCTTGTGTGCTGGTCCTTTTGTGCTCTGGTGCCTAAGGATGTGCCTTCAGGGGTCTGGAAAAGAGAATTCCTCTGATATTGCAAAGATTTGTTGTCCTACGTGCAAAAGAGCCGTGGACAGGGCCGCTTACGGTAAAGAAGACCTTTGCTAAGGAAGCTAGGCCTGGGGCGTAACCACCCGCAGGGACTGTCCAGTCAGGAATGTCATTGGACCATCCCGTTGGGTTACTTTGAGTCACCATGGGGCACTATGATAGTTTGTCTGGTTTATTACAGGGCCTGTTTCTCATTCACAGCACACTAGCCATTGAGGAAAAGTTAAAAATGCGGTCAGTGATTCAGCCTTTAGGAGGCATTTGAGTTTCTCAGGGACAGTGGTCTGTCTCTAGTACTAATTCTAAAAGAATATCCCTGGATGAGACTTAAAAAATAATGTCCTTGCCCTAGCTGGTGTAGCTCCATGGATTGAGCACGGGCCTGTGAAGCAAAGGGTCGCTGGTTCGATTCCCAGTCAGGGCACATGTCTGGGTTGTGGGCCAGGTCCCCAGTAGGGGACCCATGAGAGGCAACCACACATTGATGTTTCTCTCCCACTCTTTCTCCTTCCCTTCCCCTCTCTCTAAAAATAAATTAATAAAATACTTAAAATAATAATAATAATGTCCTCAATTATTTTAAAGCATACACAGCAGAAACTGTGACATAACTACTTATTTAGGGAACCTCAGTGAAAACTGAGGTCAGGATTTTGAGCCTCAGTGCATCTGTACGTCAAATCTATGACAGTGGGGATATTTGTACTGCCTGCCTACAACGACCATTTTAGAAATAAAGCTACAGAAGGACATTTTAAAAAGTTGTGAGTTAAACAAATGTCAGATATTATATGTATCCCTCTAGATACTCTGATAATATTAACAATATGATCCACTTTCTCTTCGTTTGTTGTTGCCAAGGAGCAGGGAAAACAGAGCATTGCATGTTTACTATAATATAATAATTTTATAATAATATAAAATTATATTTTATATCACTTATATTTATTGTATTAATATATTATATACTATATAATATGTTATATAATAGAATATGTTAATGTATAAGGTATTGATTTGTCATATTTTGTTATATTTGTATTTTAATATAATAATTAAAAATTAATTATTTATATAAGACATTGGTAACTGGTTACCTCTAGGAAATGGGAATGAGGCCCTAGGGGGGAAAAGGTTTTTCTACTTTGGTTTCCTCTAAAAAATTAATTTTTAAAATGATGACTATGTATTATTTAATGGATATCAAAAAAACCAGAAAAGGCAAATTGCTCATAAATAACACCTACACACAGGGCACGCAAAATGACTCCAAATATCCATTTTCATTTTCTTTTAGTCATGATTTAGTTCACTCACTCCAGCTAGCTCATGTAAAGAGGGAGGTTTGTGGTAAAGATACAACCAGAAATCTAGGCATCCAAGATCAAAAAATGAAGGAAAGTTCACTTTCGGGGAGCCTGGTACAGAACATTCGAGAACCCAGGCTACCACGTCTATCTCCGTGCATCTAACTTCTGCTTCTTTCTTCTTATCTTCCAAATGCCCAACTTTTCTCAGCAGATAGGCTTAAATGACCACCAATTCTGGGGAGAGGTGAGGCCCCCACTTCTGACTGTCTACAATGGCACCTGTCTCTCATGAAAGGTCTCAAATGTTAAACGCATGTGAATCATCTGGGGATTTTGTCAGGACACAAGTTCTAATGAAGTCGGTTTCGGTGGGTTGGGAGACCCCCCTGCTGCTGGTCCACAGACTACACTGTGAGTGGGAAAGCCTTAGTACAGTTTTTTTTTTTTGACACTTCGTTTCCATTTAGTTGGCCTGACCACTAAGAATATGGTATTTTTTAATATGTTTTTTGGGGTGGTGGTGGTGATGACAGTTTCCTTTTTTAAAAAACTTCAAGCATGGTTGACATAAAATAATCTATTTCAGGTGTACAACATAGTGATTCTACATTTACAAAGTGCGTTTGGAGCCTGGTGTTTAGCAGCACAGTTACTAAGGGTAAGGAGATGTTTTTTTGTGTCCACACAGGACAATGTCAGCTCTTTTTGCTCTCTGGAATTATTAAGCTTAAAAAAATAGTAATACATGTGATGTTTAATTTAGGATGGCACTTAGCAGAAATAACAGGTGTGGCTCTATCACCACTAGCCCTAGTGATTATTCTGACTCAAAATTTGTAAGCACAGTAATTAACTAAAAATACACTACTAGCTTTATTTTGAGTATGAATTTTAGGATCAAATGATTTTTTTTCCTGCCTACTTTGGAGAACTAACCTTGGCTTATGGTTGTCAATAAATAAATACAAATTAATTAATTAATTAATTAATTAAAAAATAAAAAAAACCCTTACAAACTATTATGTCAACATTATAGGGATTAAAACTTCAGATAAATGGTCAGTTATTGGTTAATTATGAAAGCGAATTGTGCTTTTCTTCCACAGTCAGTGAATATTGTCCAGGCAGAGAAGAGGCACAAGGATGATGCATTCAGCAACTTTCTGAATCTCAAAATATCCATTTACCTACTTACCCTATGGTCTGTCACCCATTCGTCCATCCATCCACCCACCCATCTACCCATTCATTTAATAAATGTTGTTGCATTCCTCTCAAATGCTTTGTGTCCAGAGCCAGTTCCTGGGGATCAGTGATGAACAAGGCAGCTGCAGGCCCTCGGAAGCTTACAGTTCTGTAAGGGAAATGCAAAATCAATGGTATTGCTCTAATTATGAAACAACTACAAGTGTTTATAATAATCCATGGTTCACCATAGACATTACCTTATTTAATCCTTATTCCATTTAGAAAGTAATTTTTATTTTCCTGATTTTATAGAGAGAACACAGGAAAGGAAGAAAGTCCATAATGGAAGTTGGCCTGAAAAAGGAAGATAGTATGAAAAGAGAAGATGAAGTTAACAGGCAACACACACTGCTTCATAATGTCACTAAGGCCTGGCCTGACTGCCGACACAGGCCCATGACTACTACCCCCAAGATGCATTTCTAGTGTTGAGTTTATAGCATGTCCATTATCATTAAGCCTGGATCATTTGTTCCAGGGGGTGGGATACCAGGATAATGAGATAAACAATGTTCAATCAGCCGCTGGTCAGCATTTGTTCTTGTCACTGGGACCATAATGAATTTGTGCCCCAAACAAGCACATGGAGTTCTATGTAGCCAAATTAAAATGCCCTGTAAGTAGTCCCAACGCCATGTTTTTTTCAGTCTCCAAATCGGTGTGACCTAGTAGGGAACACTTTGTAAACAAGAGGGAACACTTTGCTGTCCGTCAATGAACTCGTGCCCTGTTTCCTTCTTGTCTTGCCTTACTGAGTCTGACACTCCAGACACCCAGTGTAGACTCAGGATGTCTCAAAACTACAGCACATAACAGAGGATCATGGAGCATATAGAGTATTAATATCATGGTCTGGTTTGATTTTCAAGACTTTATTTAAAATTGTCTATACACTTTTGTGATTTCAAAAGAATACTGAACATATCCTAAGAAATACAATATCCAAGCAACTTTGCTTAATCTTCCAATCTGCAAACAATCTTCTATGTTAACTTAAGTACGAATTGCAAAATAATTTTCGCAACAATGCTGTATAAATCCAGAGGGAATTAGTAATGATAATAGACATGATATACTGAATGTTTACGTATGTGACAAGCACATCACAGATGTTTTTCCCTGATAATCTATGACTAATTGTGCTTTGTGAGTAAGGAAATTGAGAAGTAAATTAGTTTATCCAAGTTTGCATAGCTAGAAAGTAAATGAGAGAGGGCATTTTAATCCAGATCAATTTGACTCCAAAATCTGTGCTCCTTTATCCCGTCACTGTTGCCCAAAGAAGGTGAGTTTCCTAATCTGGGCTCCAACTTTAAGAGTGGCATTCATTATTTTAGGTAGTGGGGGAGATCCTGTTGAAACAGCTTGTGATGATTAATTTTCTGTGCCAACCTGACTGGGCCACGGGGTGCCCATATACCTGCATTTTGCCATGCATAATGCACTCCTGTGTACAATGCACACCCATGTTTTCATGCACATTATATATGGGGTTATTATACCATGGCATGTAATCATTATACCCATGTGTGATGCGCATCCTTATTTTTCCTTCAAAAATTTGGTCAGGAAAGTGCGCATTATACACGGCAAAATACAGTAATTGGTCAAACATTACTCCGACGGCCTGTGAGGGTGTCTTTATTTTTTAATTTCATTTTTCAATTACGGTTTACATTCAACTGTAATGTTTGTATTCGTTTCAGGTGTACAGCGTAGCGGCTAGACAACCATAAACTTTACAAATTGCCCTGATATTGTCAGTACCCACCTGGCACCATCCACAATTATTACAATATTATTGACTATATTCCCTATGCTATACTTACATCCCTGTGAGAGTTTTATAACTGCTAGTTCGTACTCTTAATCTCCTCACCTTTTTCACCCAGTCCCCCAGCCCCCCTCCTCTTTGGCATCCACCAGTCTGTTCTCTGTATCCATGAGTCTGTTTCAAGTTTGATTGTTCGTTTATTTTGTTCATTAGATTCCACACGGAAGTGAAATCATAAGGTATTTGTCTTTCTCTGACCTACTTATTTCACTTAGCATAATATTCAGTGGAGGTGTTTTGGATAAGATTAACATTTGAATTGGTAGACTGAGTAAAGCAGATTGCCTTCTCCAAATATGAGTGGACCTCATTCCATCGGCTGAAGACTTGAATAGAACAAAAAGGCTAATCCCCCGGTGAATAAGAAGGAACTACCCTCTGCCTACTTTCTAGCTGGGGAATTTAGAATTTCTTCTCTGCCTTTAAACTTGGACTAGAATTTACTCCACTGACTCTCCTGGTTCTCAGGCCTTTGAACTTGGCCTGGAACTACACTACCAGCTCTCCTGGAATTCCAGCTTGCTGACTGAAGATCTTGGAAATCTCAGCCTCCATAATCATATGAGCCAAATCCTTACAATCATATATATTAGTATAATCACACATATTATAATCACACATATTAGTATATATGTTTGTCCGCACATGCGCTATTGGATTTGTTTCTCTGGGAAATTCAGACAATATGCAACTCTTACTCATCAAGTACTCTGAGGTCTGGCAATCAGCCAGTGGTTACATAAGTTTTATCTGATCCATGTCCAAGTTTCTGACATATTTACCTGTGGAAATATTCTGGAAATTCCCACTCTACTTCCTTGTTGGCACAATTTGCATCCACTGAAGCTTGGTGTTAACTGAGAATTTCAGAATATTAAAAGTGATACATCATCCCAAAAAAAGCTGAAAACTTCTATTTCGATTTAAAAGTTTTTAAAAAATTTATTTTTTTAAAGTGCAGGTTCTTTGGTTCAAAATACAAATTTACTTGCATTTGTATTTTTCCTTTTGTACATTTGTACTTTTTAGTACTTTTTATTTTTACATTTGTACTTTTTAGTTTGCATATTCAGTTCAGTATTTCTTAATGGATGAAATGTACTACATTAAGTATTTCAAGTATATCATATGAAACTCATGATCAGAAAGGAAGACCTTAAAAATTGACATGCATAGCTCACCCAGTGTGCAGGACCACATTTTGTATTAGATAATATAACCAACATGCCATACACAAAAGGGTTTTTCCACCAGTCTCTTTACTGGCATTGAGGAGTTTGTGAAACAAACCAGTTGAATACCATGCTGCCTCGGGCAAGAGCATCCTGACCCACCTGGGGAAAGGGTGGCTGCATATCTTTTACCAATGATTTCTGGTCCTGGTCTCTGATCTATTTGACATTCAAGAAATGTTCTATGAGTGCCCTATCTCTGTGGCCTGTAGAAGTCAATGTGCCTGCAAAGAAGAGCAAATTCATTTCCAGTATATTAATGAGATCAGACCCAAGGACATCTGAGGAAGCATCCTATTTTTAAGACATCAAAAAAATTTTGTAATGAATGAAATGCAAGTAGAATTCGCAAATCATTTGCTACATTTAAATATCCTGACAGTACATTCCTGAATATTATGATATGTGCCTCCAAACTTATTTCTTAAATGTATATTTTAAAATGTATACTTATCTTCCTGCTACATTATTAACACATTCATCCATTCAGCACATATCTATTAGGCATCTTTCATTTTTGAGCCTTTATTCTAGGTACCATAAGAGGTTTTAAGGTAAATAATAGAATTGTACAGGAAGAAAAATACCCAGTTATGTGTAATACAAAACAGCACTCTTAGTGCTGAGTAAGAGGAAAAAGAAAGTATTAATCAGGTTTGAAGAGAGGCTGAAATTAAAAAGAGTACTGCATGAAGTAAATTAGGAAATATATTAGAAAGGATGAAGAATATGATTTTAGCTTTGAAAGAGAGCCGCCCTTCTGGCAAAGGGCCAATATGAGCTCATGTGCGTAACTGGGAAAATTCACTGATCACAGTGTGGGTGGAGGGGAAATGTGTGGGGGACTGAAGTGGTATGATGCACCCAGTTCAGATCAAAGGAGAAACCAGAGAGGCATATAGAAATTAAAGGTTAAACTCACCCGGAAAGAAATTGCCCTTTGCCAACTATGGTGGGCGCAATGCTATGGAGCAAGCACTGCCTGGACTGCAAGTCAGAAGGAGACCTCTGCTCCACTCTGGGTTCTTCCTTTTCTTCTGGGGGCTCATCTCACCTCCTTGAGCCTCAGTGTCCACATGTGTGACATAGGAGCACTGCTCTGCCTGTGTTATGAGAACTGGAAAGTGGAAATGATCACTGATGTCCACTGTAGATTGGTAGACCAGTTGGTTAGAGCTATGTGATTTAATTTTTGAGAGCTCAGAATGCTTAGTGATTTTAATGTGAAATATCTTTCAAAATTCACCTCAAATATAACAATATTACTAGACCCACAGACACATAGAGCAAAAATAATTTAATCATATAGTGTAGCACTAACAATAACAAAAATCACTTGTATTTTGGATGACCCTTTTGCTCTGGAGACTATTGTCACCCCTAATTCAGAAGAAACTGAAAATTAGATGGGGTAAGTCGGTCGCCTACAGTCATGAACTAAGAGATGGCAGACCTGAGTGTATACGCTGAAGGAGTCAGACGCGAGCCCGCATGCCTAACACCAGGCTTCACTGCTTTCACACAAAGCAAGAAGGACACACGCTTGCATACGGTTTTAATAAGTGAAAAATATAAATTTTCAGTGTGTATTATCCAAAGGGGGACTAGCCCAAAGAGTCCTGATTTTCCATTATCTCTTTTGCTTAAAATATACCCACAAAAGGAAAAACATAATTTTATAACTTAATGAATGAAAATGAAATGAGGTACTATTTTTAGTTCACATTTTAGCAGCTACTCTAAAATTATTTGCCTGCTCTCCACGAATATTTAAAAACTACTTAAAAATCTAAAGACAATAAACACAGCCCGTGATCTCATTACTATGGTTTTGTTAAATGTCTTTTTTGTATTATTTTAAATTCAAAGATAATATATTTAGGGTTTTTTTGTCCTAGTGAAATATGGTATGTTGTTAAGAATTGAAAATGTTTGTATTTGAGGTATAGGTTCTCAGCAACAGAATTATTGCTCACTGCTAGCTTTTTTCTTTATTACATATAGTTAAATATATGTGTAAAACATATGTATAGTAATACATAATTAATATATGTATACTTTATACGCAACATGTATAAATCTTAAAGGTACGGCTCAATTAATGTTTCCACACACCCATGTAACCACCCTCATGTCACAATATAAATCATTTCCAAGCCCCCAGGAGGTTCACAGGTCACCCTCTAGTCACTCCTGCTCCGCGCACCCAGGATTACTATTGTTCTCATCTCTATCATCACTGATTAATTTTTCTGTTTTGGAACTTTGTATAAGTCATACACTAGTTATTTTTGGTGTCTTTTGTTTAAATCACATTGCTATATATTTCAGTAGTTTACTTATATTCATTTCTATGTTGTATTTCATTGTATGAGTATAATTTATCCATTCTACTGTGCTGAATTATTTACAGTTGGATGCTATTATTGATAAAGAGGCCCTGAACATGTTTCACCTGTCTTTTTGGTGGACAGGGCACTCACTCATGGCATTTGAGTATGTTGGGTGCATACTCAGGAGTAGAATTGCTGGGTCATAGGGTACACGTATGTTAAGCTTTGATAATATTCCAAAGTGGCTCTACAATGTATACTCTTATCAGCAATTTATGAGAGTTCCAATTGCTCCATATCTTCACCAAGACATGTATTGTCCGTCTTTTTAATTTTAGCAGCGTCATATTGAGGCTTTAATTTGCATTTTGTTGCCTAATGATAATGATCACTTTTTCATATTTGTACTGGTCATTTGGGCACACTTTATTAAAATGCCTATTAAAAAGTCTTGCTCTTGTTTAAAAATTAGAAGGGAAATTTATTGACAAACATACCACCTAAATAACATCTCCATGGAACACACAGCCCTCATCTTACAACATTTTCCAGGTGAACAACTTTGACATCTCCCTGTTGAGAGGGATGCCTTCAATGTCACCAAGGGGGAAAGTTTAAGGTCATAGTGCTCACCTTGGAGGATGAACAGGTTCTCACTTCTGAATTCTCTGTTAGTGAGAAAACCAGCAAAAAGACCCCTCGAGCTTTCTGTTCCATTTAGTGCATGACTCAGAGAAGCCAACAGATCCTGTGAAAATTAGCCTATCATTTTCTTTAACTTTCAATTTTTTTATTTGTTTGTCTTTTTCCCATTACCATTTATCCCCCTTATACCCTCTTCCACCTCCTCCCCTTCTCCCCCAGGCAATCCAAACACTGTTGTCCATGTCCGTGTGTAGGAGAGCGTTCTGTGTGGCGTGGGCCCAGCTCCCACTCAGAGATGCACAGAACCCACACTCACGGATATGTTTCCCATGAGGAATCAGGCCTGCAACATGCCTAAGCCGCTTTGAGTCTTGATTTTTCCTTAAAAACTCCCTCACCCTGAATTGAGATAACAACTGCTTACTGTAACTTCCTAAAATCCATGCTAAGACCCCCCATTATGCAGTGTAACCAGTTCAACCACTTTTGCCTTTTCATTTGCAAATATCCCTCTTTTGTGATGTGATTAGTGGCATTGGCTCCTTTGTTTTCTGTAAAAGATAGCCACCTAAAGCAACCTGTGCATAGTAAATGAGGACCATCATGTAATGTGCCAGAGAGACTCAATAAAGGCTGGTCTCAGCAAAGGCTGAGGCTTTTGCCCCCCTTGAGGGAAAAAGCCGTACTGTCCCTTTCCTCTGTTGGACTCGGTAGTCCTTGTGAATGTCTCATTTCATCCATAATGACCCGGACACTGTGGGCTGGTGTCTGCATCATCCGTGAGTCTTCCTTTTTTGCTTGATTCCTATACACCCCCTTCCCCTAGAAACAGCCTGCTCTCTACCTATGAGTCCAAAGAGTCTGTCTGTTTTGCTTGTTAGTTCAGTTTGCTCATTAAATTCCCCATATGAGTGAAATCAAACAATATTTGTCTCTCTCTGACTGGTTTATCTTGCTTAGCATATTGTTCTCCAGGTTCAGCCATGCTGTCGCAAAAAGAGAATTTTCCTCCTTTTTTATGGCCCAGTAGTATTCCATTGTGTAAATGTCCCACAGTTGTTTCATCGCTCATCTGATGGACACTTGGGCTGCTTCCCAATCTTAACTGTTGTTACTAAGACTGCAATGAACATAGGGGTGCTTATATTCTTTGATTTTGTGTTTTGGGTTTCTTTGGATACTCAGCCATTTCTGTGAGCATCCTGATTACCAGTGTTTGAACTCTGCATCTGATTGGTTGGCTATCACTTTGTCACTTAATTATTTTTCTGAAATTTTGTTCTGTTTTTTTTTTTCATTTGGGCCATATTCCTTTCTCTTGGCACACCTGTTACATTGTAAGCGGCGGAGCCTCAGGTGTTCACCAGGGCAGTACAAGCCATGTCAATGCGTTGTGGCACTATATGTGGGGGAAGGGTCCGAGAGGGAACAATTCTGTTTGCTTGGCTCTCAGCTGGCTTTCAGTCACTTCCCCTACTACCCATAAGTAACTTTGGCCCTTCTGGTGTTGATTCTCAGGTGGGTGGGTTTGTTTACATTGTAGGACCCTGTGTGTCTCTCCAATAAACTCTCATTTTTACAATCCCCACAGGGTTTTACAGCCAGAGGTTTTAAGGCTTTAGTTTCCCTGTGCAACCCTGGGTTGAACTCTCTGTCTCCCTCCCCAGGTGTTCCTCCCAGCTTATCTGCATGTGAATGTGGTACTTCCCGGTCCACCAACCACTGCCTCGCCTGGCTGGTCTACCACCTGCCATGCATCCTCTCCACCCTGACTGCCCATGTCCACCCCTCCTACTGGTCTGGATTAATGTTTTTCCTTTAACTCTGTGGTTGTCAGATTTCCATACCATTCGATTTTCTGGCAGTCTTGGTTGTTTTTTGTTTTTAAATTTCTTATTGTTCTTCTTTTGGTTGTACAAGGAAGCAAAGTGCATCTACTTACACCTTCATCTTGGCTGGTAGTTCAGGTGTTCTCTTTTTTTGGTATTGAGTTTTATAAGTTCTTATAAACTTTGGATATTAACCCCTTATCAGATGTAGCAGTGAATATGTTCTCCCATTCAGTGGGTCATCTCTTCATTTTGTTGATGGTTTCCTTTGTTGTGCAACCTTTTTAGTTTTACATAGTCCCATTTGTTTATTTTTTTCTTTTGTTTGCCTTACTATGAACAATGCCAAGATTTTAGTGCCTATGTTTTCTTCCAGGATGTTTATGGTTTCAAGTCTAACATTTAAGTCTTTAATCCATTTTGAATTTATTTTGTGTATGGTGTAAGAAGGTGGTCTAGTTTCGTTTTTCTACATGTATGTGTTCAATTTTCCCAACACCATATATTGAATAAACTATCTTCAGCCCATTGTATGTACTTGCTTCCTCTGCCAATACTAATTGACTATAAAGGCACGGGTTTATTTCTGGGCTCTCTATTCTGTTCCATTGGTCTATGTGTCTGTTTTTATGCCAGTACCCTGCTGATTTTTTTTAGAAATTTGTGTTGTTCAATTACAGTTGTTCCCATTTTTCCTATAGTTTCATATTAGGTAGCATGATTCATCCAACTTTTTCTTCTCTCTCAAGATTGTTCTTGCTATATGTGGTCTTTTGTGGTTCAATATACATTTTTGAAATATTTGTTCTAGTTCTGTAAAATACAACATTGAAATCTTCATAAGAATTGCATTGAAGCTATAGATTACTTTGGGTAGTATGGACATTTTAGCGATGTTAATTCATTCTATCCATGAACATAGTATGTGCTTCCACTTAGTTGTATTTTCTTTAGTTTCTTTCTTCAGTGTCTTACAATTTTCTAAGTACAGGTTTTATATCCTTTGTTACATTTATTCCTAGGTATTTTATTCTTTTTGGAGCAATTGTGAATGGGATTATTTTCTTAATTTCCCTTTCCAATAGTTCATAATTGGTACATAAAAATGAAACTGGCTTATGGATATTAATTTTGTATCCTGCTACTGCACTGAATTCATTTATCAATTTGGGTAGTTTCTTAGTGGAATCTTTAGGGTTCCCTATGTACAGTAGATTGTTGTCTGCAAATAATGGCAGTTTTACTTCTTTCTTTCCAATTGAGATGCCTTTAATTTCTTCTTCTTGTCTAATCACTGTGGCTAGGACTTCCAGTGCTACATTGAATATGAGAGGTGAAAGCAGATATCCCTGTCTTGTTCCCAGTCTCAAGGGGAACACTTATAGTTTTGGCCCATTGGGTATGATGATGGCAGTGGGTTTGTTGTATATGGCCTTTATTATCTTTAGGCATGTTTTCTCTATTCCCATTTTAGTGAGAGATTAATCAAATGCTTTTTCTGCATCTATTAATATGATTGTGTGGTTTTTATCCTTCATTATGTTTATGTGGTGTGTTACATGTATTGATTTGTGAGTGTTGTACCAACTTTGCATCCCTAGAATAAATCCCACTTGTACATGGTGTATGATCTTTTCAGTTTTTTGCTGTGTTCAGTTCGCTAATATTTTGTTCAGGATTTCAGCATATGTGTTCATTAGGAACATTAGCCTATAATTTTCTTTATTCACAGTGTCTTTTTCTGGCTTTGGAATAAGGATAATGCTGGCCTTGTAAGTGAGCTTGGGAGTCTCTCCTCCTCTTGAGTGTTTTGGAGTAACATGAGGAGGATTGTTAGATTTCTCTGAACACTTGGTAAAATTTACCTGTGAAGCCATCCAGTTCATGGCTTTTGTTGTTAGTTTTTTTTATTACTGCTTCAATCTCACTTGCTATAATCTGTGTATTCAGATTCTCACATTCTTTCTGATTTAGTTTTGGAAGACTTTATGTTTCTAGGAACTTATGCATCTTGCCCAGGTTGTCCAATTTGTTGCCATATAATTGTTTATAACAATTACTTACACTCCTTTAAAATTCTTTGTTGTCAGTTGTCATTCCTCCTATTTCATTTTTTATTTTACTTATTTGGGTTCTGTGGGTGGGCTCTGCCCACAGGGCCCTTCCCCCTACCCCCTCCACTGGCTTCCATGGATGAGAATAAGTCTACCAAGACCTGATCTTCTTGGGAAGGAAAGGTAGCCGATCTCTCAAAGGAGAAGGGCCAGAAGCCTTTTCCTCGATGAGCTTTTATTGGGTTTAATTTGCACAGGAATATAGGTAAAGCTCAACAATCCTTGTCAGACAGTAAGGATCAAACAATAGATAACATACAAAGAACTACAAGGGCTTATTCTGAGTCATGGTCAGTTAGCTAAAGGGCTGCAAAACTTTAGGAAACAAACTCACTTCCTGCTCTTACCCTTATCAGAAAATTGAGGGCATTCTTAGCAGAGCAGGTTTCACAAGATTTTGTGTATTCTTTCTTAGGCCTGATAGCCCTGGGGAACCTGCCCTTTCAAGCACGCGGCTGCACTTCCCTCTGACAGAAACCTTGTTTCAGGGTTAAGTCAGGCAGGGGAAGTAAGACAGCCAAGAGATTAGGAGATTTCTTGCAGACAGAATGAGGACTCAGGCTATGTCAAAGCCGAGGGGTGAGGTTCCATCACCTCCTTTTTCTATAGCCCCCAAGTCCTTCCCTGGGGGCCCCTTTGTGACAATGACTGGCTTAGGTCATCCCTCCCTTGAGGAATCTTACCCATCATTGGCTAACCAGTCAGGCTCAGGGCCAAACAGGGTGAAGTAAAGGGGGCAGAGGCAGTGCCCTTGCCAGAGTAGGATAAGCTTTGTCTCCTAAGTGGCTTATGGTCTCAAGGTTGCCCACTTAGCCTTAGCCATGGGGAGTTACAACTTCTGAAACTAGGCAGGGCAGTTTCCAACAGGATTCTCTCTTTCTCCTCTCTCTCTTTTGATGAGTCTGGTTAAAGGCTTGTCAATCTTGTTTATCTTTTCAAAGAACCAGAACTTGGATTTATTGATATTTTGTATTTTTTAGACTCTATTTTATTTATTTCTGCTCTAACATTTATTATTTTCTTCCTTTTACTCACTTTGGGCTTTGTTTATTGTTCTTTTTCAACTTTAAGTATAAAGTTACATTGTTTATTTGAGTTTAATCTTGTTTCTAGAGATATGCCTGTAATGCCTTGAATTTTCCTCTTAGGACTGCCTTCTTTGTGTCCCAGGACTTTGGGGTTGTTTTGTTCTCATTTTCACTTGTTTCAAGCTATATTTGATTTCTTCTCTGATCTCATTGGTGAACTATTCATTGTTTAATAGCATGTTATTTAGCTTCTATGTGTTTGTATTTTTCAGTTTTCTTCTTGTGTTTGATTTCTATTTTCACAGCATTATGGTCAGAGAAGATGCTTGATATGATTTCAATTTTCTTAAATTTATTGAGCTTGTTTTGTGTCCTAATATGTGGTCTATCCTAGAAAATATTCCATATACACTTGAAAAAAACGTATATTTTGCTGTTTTGGGGTGATCTGCTGTGGATATAGCAATTAAATCAATGTAATCCAGTGTGTCATTTAAGGCTGCTGACTCCTTGCTGATTTTCTGTCTGAAAGATCTACTCAATGAAGTCAATGGGGTGTTAAAATTCCCTACCACAATGTATTTTTGTCAGTCTCTTCCTTTACGTCCATCAAGGTTTGCCTTACATATTTAGGTGCTCGTATGTTGGGTGCTTAAAATTTACTAGATTTATATCCTCTTGTTGAATTGTTCCCTTTATCATTATGCAGTGTCCTTCTTTGTCTCTTACTATGTGTTGGTCTTAGAGTCTGTTTTATTGATATGATTTTTGCTACCTCAGCTTTGTTTTCCTTTCCATTTGCCAGAAATATCTTTTTCTATCCATCTGCTTTTAGTCTGTGTCTATCTCTTGTTTTGAGGTGGGTCTCTCGTAGACAACACATATATATGGATCTTGTTTTCTTATCCATTAAGCTACCCTATGTCTTTTGATTTGAGCATTTAAGCCACTTACATCTAAAGTGATATTTTATAGGTAGGTATTTACTACCATTTTACTTTTTAACTCTTCCTCTGTTGCCTTCTTCTTCTTCTTTTTCTTCTTCTTCTTCTTCTCAGAAGCCCCTTAACATTGTCACTACACTAATTTGGTGGTAACAAACTCCTTTAGGTTTTTTTTTTTGTCTGTGAAGCTTTTTATTTTTTCTTAAATTTGAAATGATAACCCTGCTGGATAAAGTAAACTTGGTTGTAGGTCCTTCCTTTTCATCACCTTAAATATTTCATGCCCATTCCTTCTGGCCAGAAATGTTTCTGTTGAGAAATCAGATGACAATCTAATGGAAGTTCCCTTGAAGGTAATTAACTGCTTTTCTCTTGAGGCTTTTAAGGTTCTCTCCTTGTCTTTTTGCTTTGCCATTTTGATTATGATGTGTCTTCACGTGGGTCTTTTTGGGTCCTTCTTGTTTGAGACCCTTTGCACTTTCTGGACTTGCATGTCTTTTTCATTCACCAGGCTATGGAAGTTTTCAGTCATTATTTCTTCAAATAGGTTCTCGATCCCTTACTCACTCTCTTCTCCATCTGGTATCCCCACAGTGTAGCTGTTGTTACACTTCATGTTGTCCCAAAGTTTTCTTAAATCTCTTCATTAAATTTTTTTTTTCCTTTTTGTTGCTCTGCTTGGGTATTTTTTTCTACCTTGTCACTGATTCAATCATCTGCTTCATCTAACCTACTGTTTATTCCCTCCAGTGTATTATTTATCTCAGATATAGCATTCTTTGTTTCCAACTGGTCCTTGTTTATGGTTTTTGTGTCTTTTTTATGCTGTTGAATATCCTTATAATCGTTACTTTAAACTCCATATATGATAAATTTCTTGCCTCCATTTCTTTTAGCTCTTCTTCTGGGGAATCCTCTTGTTCTTTCATGTGGGCCTGTTTCTTTGTCTTCCTATTTTGGCTATTACTATTTTGTGTTTGTTTTTATGTATTAGGTAATTCCACAAAGACTCTGGTGCACACTGATTGTGATAGCCCCAAGCAACTTGTTGGGAGCTATCAGTGATCTGCAGTTTGTGACTTCCTTTGCTGAGCCTGGGTGTGTACAGAAAGAACCAAGCTGCGCAGCAAGGCTGACTTTTACCAGCGCCAGGCCCGGGGGAGGGTCAGCTAAAGTCTCAATGCTCCCAGAGACTCACCTCCTCCTTTAGGCTTTCGTTAGGCTTAATTAATGAAAGTGCCTCCATCTGTGTGCTTCAGTAGTCTGGCTTAAGGTTTATAGGGTAGGGCAAGAGGAGTTCCTGCAAGTCGGCCTATTGCTTCCCCTCAGGCTGATGCCACTTGGAAGGAAGTGCTCTGCCCAAGAGATATGGCTTCTGCAGTATGGGGAATGAGTCAGCACAGGGATCCTTGTGATTGACCCTTCAGCTCTCTCCCCAGAACCACCATCCCCAGAGTTTCCTTATGTGGCTCTTGTTTGCTTTCCCCTCTTTCTGCCAGGGCCCAGGGTAAATGGCTGCAAACAAATTTTGTTGTTGGACCTTTAGAAGGCTCTGCATTTCTAGTCATTTCTCCCTGGGAAACAAAGATCCTGCTGCTTTTCATAGCCAGATGTTATTTGAGTTCCTTTCCTGGGTCTGGTGCCATAAGCTGAGGAGCCCAACTTGGGGTTTTAGGCATTACCCTTCTCAGGCGGAATGCCCTGGCTGCTGCTATATGCCTCTGAAACCTCAGCTGCCACCTATGGGCGCTGCAGCCAGCTGTCTGCGCTGCAGCCAGCTGTCTGTGCCTCAGCACTTCCTACCAGTTTCATTGTTGTAATGTGTTTTTTTCCTTAAGTCCTTGCTTATAAGGCTTCTCTCCAACGGGTGTTCACTTGGTTATTCAAGAGGATTTTTCTATAATTTGGTTGTAATTCTGGTTCGGTCCTAGCACGTTGTTAGTGTAACTTCTACCTACGCTGCCGCTGCCTTCGAGCTCCCTGAGTCATTTTCTTTGGACTCGTTTTGTCTGTTTCACCTGCTATTTCTTGAATTAATACCTCAGCGTCCATTTATGCAGGTGAAAGCAGAGACACAGTAGCAACAGAGCCAGGATTTATAAACCCCGTTTAGCCCCCACTTCTCATAGAACTCTAGGCTCTTCATACCTGCAAGGTTTATTCTAATGACCCCTCAAGTTCACTGGATTCACTAATGCACATTCCCTCCTCCTTCTGACATAACTGGTAATAACACAAAAAGCAACAGAATCCAATTTTAGCCCTGAACAATTGAAGAGAAAAAAAGCACAAAACCTTTGGGCCTATATGACCTATGGGGGGAAGAAACAGCTTGAAATAAAAACAAACTTCCTTGACTCCCTAAATACAAATTCTGAGTTCACCTCTATCCAAAGCTAGTTTTTAAAAATTATCATTACTGTTCCTTTCCTTTCACTATCCTGCTTATTATGATTTTCTCTCCACTCAAGGAAAGCGCTTTTTTTGAGATTAATAAAGCATTGGCACAGTTTACACATTGAAATAAACAGCCCTCTCATATTACCTTAGACTCCATTCAAAACACCTAAAAACTCCCACCCAGTGCTTGGGAAATTCCAGATTATTATTTCACCAGATCGAGGTAAATAATTAGTTACCTGGTAAATCACTCAAAAGCTCTAGGTGACTGAACCCACTCAACCAAATTCAAATGCTTTTCTGTCCACACTTAAGGATATAGATATTACTAGATATTCAAACTAGTATTGTATTCATTTTATGTATGTGAGTATATATATTATGCATAACATATACATAATTATTTTGGCAACTAAGTGTGAAATAATAATCCTTACCTCTGGAAAGCTCAAAGTAGGATTTCGGTTGTTACTTTTCTGTCTGCACTGTCTTTGACAGGAGAAATTTAAACTGAGTTTTACTTAGAGGTCACTTGTGGCGAATCCTGGCTGGCAGCAACCACGTGTGTTGTGGCTGCTGGTGAACAAATACACACGGACAACAGAAGTCCTGTGGAGAAAAAGAGACAGCATGGTCACTCTCTGAGAGAGGGCAAGAGGACTGGAGAGCCCAGTCCCTGCCTGGACAAGCTTTTATTGCTTCTCTGGGTATATTACATGGAGGGTAGTCCTCATTTACTATGCACAGGTTCACTGCAGGGGACTGCCTTTTACAGATAACAAAGGAAAGAATGCTGCAAATGGCGTCAAAGAGAAGGATGTCGCATCATGGGGAAAAGTGGTTGAAATCATCACACTCCATACTGGGGAGGTTTAGCTCAGATTTTAGGAAGTTGCAGTAAGCTCTTTCTGCCTCAATTCAGGGTGAGGGAGTTTTAGCAAAAGCAAGTCTCATAGCATCCTAGGTACAATGCAGGCCTGATTCTCCATGGGAAAACCTTTCTGTTGGTGTGGTCCTGTGTGTCACTCGCTCCCCACTGGTTTTCCACGCCATTCGAAGTTGTTCCCTATAGTTGCTGATGAGTTTTGCAGAACTTGAACAGAAAAACCTGCCTCTTAGACTTCAATGCTTGTAGGAAAACATACAAATTTCATATACATAGGCCTTGACTACCTTAAGTCACTTTGAGTAGGTTTGCCTGGATTGAGCTTTGGAGTCACCTGAATTCTAATGAGAAACAATAAATTCTTCTTGATCTTTGCTATATTTAGAATAATATCCCCAGGGATATGCAGAGAAAAGCTCAGAACTTGGAATCCTAATCCTACCAAAGCATATCACCTTAGACACATTGTGGCTCAAAACTATGTCCCCAAGAGGCCCAACATTGCTGGGCAGGAAAAGGAACAAAGCAACCTATTAGGCCTCTTGACCTTTACCCATCTTTCTACTCAGCACACAAACTAGGAAAGTTTTCCAAAGGAGACCCCAGAGCTTAAGAAAACCCCCTAGTTGACTTAATGGACAGGCCTGCCATTTACTTTCTGTTCATATTTTGGTGTTATATCCTCAGAACTTTTGTTTGGGACAGAAAACCCCTGGTGGTTGCTGCTGCTCAGCTTAAAGCTAATTGGGTGTCTTATAACAAGAAGTCCATGATTTCCAGAGATCCCTGCTTCCTTCCTTAATTAGAGTGGTGAGAGATGGACAATTGGACCCTGGGCAAATATTGACTAACTCTTCCCTCATCCTACCCCAGTAGGAAAAAAAAGCTGTCTTTTTTTAAGTTAATGCTTGTCAAGGTTTAGCTAATCATGCTTTGTGGGGGAAAAACAGTCATGATAATTTGCCTCTATGTAAAAGCTCATGTTCTTAACCCTCAAGGGTCTATTCGAGAAGTCATTATTATTTCAAAGAAAAAAACGCATTGGGTGAAATAAACATATATATATTTAATTTGTAAAAACAGGTATAAAAATCTTTTCCTGTTCTTTTCTGTAGAAAATGACTCTACTATATCTTTACGATGTTTTTTTTTTAAGATTTTATTTATTTATTCTTAGAAAGAGGGGAAGGGAGGGAGAAATATCAATGTGTGGTTGCCTCTCATGTGGCCCCCATTAGGGACCTGGCTCACAACCCAGGCATGTAACCTGACTGGGAATCAAACCCGTGACACTTCAGTTCCCAGCCTGCACTCAATCCACTGAGCTATACCACCTAGGGCCTACTTATAATGTTTTAAAATCTTATAAGGAACACATTAAATAGATATTTTTCTTATGCTCAGACCTAAATCCTATTCCTGTGTTTTTCTTTTTTTATTTTTTCTTTCTCTACTCTCCTTTTTGCATCTCTAGTTTCTTTGATTTTCTTCCATTTCTGAAGATAGAATCAAGAAAAGAAAGAAAAAAACTACCTATGTACTAACCATACTTGTAAGGCTTCCAGAACATATTTATGCAGGACTATAAAAAGTACAGAAAGTTATAGGCTTAAGCATGGCTAAATTTGCTGGCCAAGTCGCCTTAAATATTGTTAGCTTGTTCTGAGAAGGACCAGTGAACTAAAGGTCCACAATCCAGAAGGGAGGAAAAAAGTGCCCATAACACTATTTGATGCTAAATTCACTCACGCCTTTCCTGGACTTTAAGACAAGGTGCATTCATGAGATGGTTTTATTATCGAGTGTGACTGATTGTGTAAAAGAGTGACCTGGCGTGTGAGTCTAGAAGTACATAGTGACCCCACTTTTCCTTGCCTGATTTACAAGAAATAGCTTTGTGTGAAGGAATTTGTTTTCTCATGGAACACTTTTACTTTCACTTTCCAAAGTCGTGTTTGCAAGTGTAAAAGCCAAAAGATTCTAGCTTATTCTTTTTCTGCAGGAAACCAGCACCAGGGGCTAGATCCAGCTGTCCTGAGCCCTGCGCAGTACTGTCTCTATGACTTTCATTTTGGTTTCATACTTTAGGTAAAGACCACACTCTTCTTCCATTATTTGATTAGAATTTAGATCTATAACTCTACTGTACTTGAAGTCATCCAGGAGTCAATTATATTAAGCAAAATGATTGTCCATGAACAAAAATATATTTAAAGAACAATTTAGATGAGACTAATGGTGTTCAAAATCTTTAATAAATGACAGAGCACCTGTACTGACCCACTGATGCAGACACCAGCTGTGAACACCTGCCCTTGACTGAGATGAGTGCCTGGGAGAACTCACTTTCTGACTATACACTACATTAGTGTATTTCTAATGTAGCTGGTATTGATTCGGAGGCCTGGTGGTTGTAGGCTGTTAATGTCTTGGGTAATTGGCTTGGGTTTCACTGGCAACATATCTCCTTTAGGTCTATTAGCCTTTATTGATTTATATTGTTCAGCTCCACAGATCTTGACTAGTCATGGTTCTTGACTCAAGAGCTAAATCTAAGGAATTCTGTCATATACCACCAGGTTCTAGTGTTTTATCTATCTGTGAGACTTCAGCATTCAACTTGGCCTTGGGCCTCTTGACAGTGAAACACTATACCCTGGGTTAGAAAAGACAGTTCGCCTTCTCCTTGCCCCATGTTACATTTCATGGAATGGTTGTTACAACGAGGGTAATTGTCATCTTTGTCAATAAAAAGAGCCTAAAAAGATGTGTTAGGGATGGAGAATCAGACTTCTCCAGATTGCAATCTTACATTCAACCACATTTTACCTTCTTTGCTTTCTCTAACTGTGGCTTGGTGCAGAGGATCCAGCTCAAGCCCATCTGCAGTTCAATCGTGCTGGGTTTCTGGCCATTGACAAAATGTATCTTACTTAGTTAGAAAAGCTGTATTTTCTTCCCTCCTTGCCTTCCAGGAAGAGCATATTTGATAGAATCTTGTCACTTACATGGCCTTGCTAAAATTTGCAGGAAATACACAAGGCTTGTTATCAGGTGGGAGGTCTAATTTTATTTTTAAAAACAGGCAGAGAGAAGATATTTGCATAAGGGATGTCTGATAAAGTCCGAAATTTACAAATTCTTAAATGCAACCTAAGAAAACAACCTGTTTGAAAAATTCATAAAAGACCTCACCAAAGAAGATGCACAGACAGTAAGTAAACATATGAAAAAATATTGAACATTACGTGTCATTAGGAAATTGCAAATTAAAATAACAATGAGGTACCGCTACATCCCTATTAGAATGGCATAATCCAAGGCACTGAAAACACCAAATATTGGGGAGGCTATGGACTTTGGGTGACAAGGAGCAATGGGAACTCATCCATTGCAGGTGGGAATACAAAGCAGTTCAGCATCTCTGGCAGTCAGCTTGGCAGTCTGTTTCAAAGCTGGGCACTCTGACCATATGAGCCAGCAATCATGCTCCTTGGTATTTTCCCGAGTGAATTAAAAGCTTATATCCACCTAAAATCCTGCACGTGGATGTTAATAGAAGTTTTATTCATAATTACCAAAATCTGGCAGCAACTAAGATGCCTTTCAGTAGGTGAATAGCTAAATAAACCATCGTACACTTATAAAAATGGAATCTTATTCAGCTCTAAGAAAAAGTAGGCAATCCAGCCATAAAAGGACATAGAGGAAACTTGAATGCATAGTACTAAGTGAAAGAAGCCAGCCCGAAAAGGCCACCGACTGTATGATTCCAACTATACCAGGGGTCCCCAACCTCTGGGCCATGAACTGGAACTAGTCTGGGCCTGTTAGGAAATGGACTGCACAGTAGGAGATGAGCTTGAATGCAATACACTTGAATCACCCTGAAACCATCCCCCATCCCTGGACCATGGAAAAATTGTCTTCCACGAAACTTGTCCCTGGTGCCAAAAAAGGTTGGGGCCCACTGAACTGTATCCTGTTCTATAAAAGCTAAACTACGGAGATAATAAAGAGAACAGTGGCTGCCAAGGATTAGAGGGAGGAATAGGCAGAGCAAAGAATTTTTAAGCCCGTGTAAATATTCTGTATGATACTCTTTGCCAAAACCCATAGAATGGACAAAACTAAGAGTGAATCCTAATGTAAACTACAGATTTTGTTGATAAGGATGTGTCAACAAGTAACTGTCTAACAAATGTACCACTCTCATGGGGGACATGGGTAGTGGGGGAAATGGTGCACGCAGTGGGGAAGGGGCTATATGGAAACCCTCTCTATATTCTTGCTCGGTTTTGTTGTAAATCTAAAACATGTATAAAGGACCCATGGACAAAGCCAACAGCAGGGAAGGATTGAATATGGGAGGTGGAGGTGGGTAGGGTTGGGGAGAGTAATGGGAAGGAAATGGGGACAACTGTAACTCAACAACAATAGAAAAAGACTAAAAAATACGTTGTCATTATGTATTTTTTGGAACTAAAGAGGCATATCTTTATTTGCTCTCACAATTGGGTGTTTTCACTAAACATTGATGCCTTTGTTCTTTACTGTTGTTATTGATTTCTTTTTTCGCATAAGCAACAAAAAATAAAAACATTCAACACCAAATAAAAAACTGCTTTAACGTAAATTTTATAAAAGAGTTTATTTATTTATGTTTAGAAAGAGAGGAAGGGAGAGAGAGAAAGAGAAACATCAATGTGTGGTTGCCTCTCGTGCACCCCCTACAGGGGACCTGGCCCACAACCCAGGCATGTGCCCTGACTGGGAATCAAACCGGTGACCCTTTGGTTTGCAGGCAGGCACTCAACCCACTGAACCACACCAGCCAGGGCTCAAATAATTTTTATAAGGTGGCAGTTGAGCAGGCCACTGTGCTAGCGCCGCCTAGCAGAATCAACACTCCTCAGCCCGAATAGAAGAAAGAGTTTCACTACCTCACGAAGCGTGCTATCTGCACCAGTTTATAATTCAGGGTCTGTTTTACATAAAACCACATTTTCATAGACTAACTCCTAAGGTAGTTAAGACCTTTTGAATTGTTCAGAAACTCATCTTAAATTGACTTAATGAAAAATGAGAATTTTTTGACAATGTAACTGAAAAGTGTAGCAATGAGACGAGATTCAGGCATAACTGAATCCAAGTGCCTAAAAGATGCAGTCAGATATCGATATCTTATCTATTTATCTATCATCTACTCTCTCTATCTTTACCTCTGGACTCATATTGTGCTGGTTAAGCCATACTTAGGAGAAAAGATGCTCCTTTCTCAGCAAAACTTAAGCTGTTACCTCCCTGGATAGACTAGCCACTTGCCCATGGCTATGCGCAACTTCAGTCCACTGTTTTTAAAAGTTTGTAGTCATCACTGGTATTCCACGTGCCAATTTTAGCTACTAAGCAAACGTTTATTTCAATTGTACTAATGGTGTCGATTTTCTGTATACTAAAAATAACTAAGGCATCAAAACTTCTTTCTTACTTTGAATGAGGCTGAAATAGAATGGAGGGTAGTAATCCCCTTGACATGGCTAGGATGAGTTTCAGGTTATGATATTCAGGCATATTTGTCAATATTTCAAACCTTTGGTTGTCTGAATCCTCCACTCAGACTTCGTATTGTCCATGTAGGCAAAGTGTTGCACAGGCAGAAAAGTCTAGTACCTGTTGTATACTGAAGGGGGGAAGTTTGGGGTCGTTTAAGTCCCTCAAAAATTCTAGAAAAGTCTATTTCATGTGATTGCTCATAAGGAAACTTTCTAAATGAAGTCAACAAGCCACAAATGATATTTTAGGTTTCATTTTCCATACTGCAGTTAAGAAAAATTCACTCTTGTGGAATTCAAAACCCACTCATAGTATTAATCTTGAAATAATACTATGACTTACTATGAATACTAGTTTCATAATGAGTTATATAAGCACATGAGTGTAACTTTGAAAACCTTTATCCTATCTGAGAAGAATCAGTGTCACTTTAGTATAAAGTAAAATTAATTACATGACTGGCCCATTCACAGTTAAGCTTCTTTTTAACCAAAATTATGTAAACAATTTTAGTTCTTTGTGATTTTTGTTCTTTCTGACTTGTTTGACTTTATTTTTTTAAATCCTAACCTGTGGACATATCCACTGATTAGAGAGAGAGGGACAGACAGAGAGAGAAAGAGAAAGAGGAAAAGCTTCATTCGGCTGCTTCCTGTAAGCACCCCGATCAGGGATTGAACCTGAAGCCTAGGTGTGTACCTAGAAAGGAACCCACGACCTTTTGGTGTACAGGACGAAGCTCACACCTAGCCAAGGCCCTTCTGGTTTATTTTTATGCCGCTTGATTTACAAGAAAAAGAAAGCATGCTTCCTAAGTTTAATTTAAATTCTATTCCAGGAAAAAACCAGAAGCTTATTTTTTGTTTTGCATTATCCTTTAAGGTTTTACTTTTGTTTCTCTGTGAGAACCGAAGGCTGATCTAATATGCTTGTATTTCTATTCTTTAAAAAATACATTTATACAATAGAATATTAAGTGGCTGTAAAAAAAAGAAGAAACTCTTGCCCTTTCTGACAGCATGGATGGACCTGGAGAACGTTATGTTAAGCGAAAAAAAGCCAGTCAGAGAAAGACAAATACCATGTGATCTCACTCATATGTGGAATCTAATGAACAAAATAAATTGATGAACAAAATAGGACCAGAAGCATGGATACGTGGAACAGACTGACAGATCTCAGAGGGGAGGGATTTGGCGAGGACTGGAAGAAATTAGCCAAAGATGTATATGCATGCATGCTAGCCCATGGACAGAGACAACAGTGTGGTGCAGGCCGGGGTGGGGGGCCCTGCTGGGTGGAGGGGAACAAAGGGTGGGGAGAGAATAGGAGACACCTGCAACTGTGTCAACAGTAAGAATAAAAGTAAATCTGAAAGGAAATTATTTTTGAATAGTCATGGGGATATAAAGTTCAGCATAGGGAATATAGTCGATAATATTGTAATAACTGTGTGTGGGGCCGAACTGGTACTGAAATTATTGAGAGGGTCACTTTACATGTTGTATCATTGATTAACCACTAGGCAATACACTTGAAACTAACGTTTCAACTAACACTGGATTTCAACTATAATTTTAAAATAAAATTAAAAAATATTTTTGAAAAAAGTCCACATAAATAGAGCACATTATAATGTAATTTCATTTATTTGCAATAATAAAAATGTATGAGAATTAATCCACCATGAAAATACAAAATAAATTTTCATTGCTCTGTATAAATGATTATTCTATATGATACCAATATGCCAAACCCTATCTATAGTCCTCTATGATATTTCTTAAAATTCACTTTGCACATCTTTATGTTCATGATTCTTCTTATATTTACTGAAACGTATGATATAGGAGACCATTCTACGTGGCACAGGCCCAACTCACACTCAGGAAGAACAGTGAAAAGCGAGGTCCAATGCACAGGACCTACGCCCACGGACACGTTCTCCTGTGGGGAATCAGACCTGCATTGTACCTAAGCTGCTTTGAGACTTGCTTTTTGCTAAAACTCCCTCACCCTGAACTGAGGCAGCAAACGTTTACTGCATATCTTTAAAGTAACTTCCTAAAATCTGCGCTAAACCTTCCTAAAATGTATGCTAAAAGGGGATGAGGGTAACCAGTTCATCCACTTTTCCCTTTGCATTTGCAAGTATCCTTCTCCTGTGATGTAATTAGCGGCATCCTCTCCTTTGTTTTCTGTGAAAGGTAACCACCTAAAACAAACCTCTGCACAGTAAATGAGGACCATCATGTAATGTGCCCAGAAAAGCAATAAAAGCTTGTCAAGGCAAGAGCCAAGGCTTTTTCTTTTGAAAGAGAAGTCCCACTGTCCCTTTTCCTCCACAGGACTTGGTAGTCCGTGTAAATTTGTCTCATCTAATCCGCAATGTCACAGACCCCACGAGCCGGAGTCCGTATCAGTAGGACATGAGTGACCTCATTAGATCTGTGCCAGTGATCAAGGCAAAGTGAAACAGGTTATATCTAAACAATGGTTAAAACAGAAACAGAAAAGTAAAAATGTTTACTTTCAGGGCACCATCCCAGTAGGACAGCCAGTCACAGAACAATGGCAACTATGGGTAAAAATACACATTTACTGAGCACTTTGTTACACATTATGACAGAATAGTAAAAAGTTGGGAAAATTCCTTGGCAAGTGAAATGGGAAACTCAGACAAAAGAATTAGCAGTAAACAAGGCCAAACACTTGGAACAACTGACAGCCAGCTGGTGAATTGCAAGACTTATCTCCCCAAACCAAGGACACTTGAGAGTGAATGGTTCATATTTCTCCTCTCTAACCAGAGAACACATAGCTTAAATCTCCCTGACCTGGACAATAGAGAACAGAGACTCAATTAATGTCATTTGTGCCAGCTAACCCAAGGACAGATACAGTCAGAAATAAATAATTTTAAAAAACATCAAAAGCCAACTCAAGATAAAAAATAAGAGTATAGCAGACCAAAGAATAGACCGGACACCCCGATGAGCTCATTTTGACACATCGGCATAATTACAAACGATGATGAACATTCTGCTGAACCACTCCCCGTAGATTCTCACCTGCAGAATAAAGATAAAAAGCCCTCAGGACAAAGACTCAGTGCAGGCTTGCTCTACAACACATCCATGCCCCTTCCCAGGTGTGAACCTTTTCTTTCCTCCTAAACCATTAGGGTCCCAAGGAGACCTGAAGCCAGGGGAGCAGTGAGCAAAGGCAGCTCAACCAGGGCTCGCCTCCAGGGACCCCTGTCCTCTGACTTCCCAGCGAGCTGACAGCAGCCCACCTTGGCTCACGCCTTCCCTCTAACTTTTCTAGGGAGCCAGAGCAGAGCACTGCTTAGGCTGTCTCAGTCACTCTTTCCACCCCAAGTCCTTCCTTTGTTTCGCTGTCCCAGCCTTAATAAATGTGCTCTCAGAATCGCCTGGGCTCGTGCTGTGAAATCTGTCCTATGGGAAATCAAGAGCCTGCACACCACAGGCCAACCTGCGCAGACCCACTCTGGGCCAGTTCCTGTCCGACAGCACACGTGTGATTATATCGTGTTACACCAAAACTGTATGTGGCATGTCATTACTTCTGTATCTACACATGTCATTTAGTTAACATTAAATACCATTCACAAGTTCCTGTAGCTTCTAAGTGGTATTTTGTTTGACTCCAAAGGAATGGCTTCACCATTCAGACTCATCAGGAACAGTCTTATAGGCAAAATTGATGTGCCTTATTTAAAACTCTTTGGAAACCCATGTATGCATGCTAGTGCATTCTGCCACGTATGAAGGTGGTTTTTCTAGTACGATAGATCGGAGACCAGAAAAATCATTATTTGACTCATCTGTCTTATGAGAACAGGACTAGTGAAAGGTTTTGCTCAATAGTAAAAGAGGCAGACTCCTGGGGACCTTTAAGAATAACTCGAAGGATAGTGGGAAGCAGCTCATAAAACTGTAAAGGACTATACAAATATTGTTGCCCATTTATAAGTATCCTTGCCCAAGCACCCTCTAAGCAACAAGATGTGAAATCTAACATGAACAGGGGGATGACGGAGGGGACATTTTGGTGCCTTTTGTTTTTAAGTGAAGAACAAAGACCAACTACCAGGTGAATAGCTATAATGGAACCATCCCAGCAACCGTAGGAACAAGATGCAGCTTGTGGGTCGGGAAACAAAGAGGCATTGTTTAAAAGTTGTGTGTGGTTTTACTGCCAGTCACGGGAGCCATGTGGATCCAGCATGTCTTACTATTACAACAATAATAACAATAATATTAATAATACTTTATTACATGTGCTTTAGATATATTCTTTCTGCTTTGTAAGACAACACTGCAAGGTTAGTATCAGCACTTTATAGTGAGGTCCAGTGAAGTTAAGAATAGCAAAGCAACTCAGCAAGAAATATGGCCAAGCTGGGATCCTAGCCGTATCCTAGACTATTACTCCCAGGCTCTGCTCTTTACAGAGTTATACCAAGCAGAACATATTGGGTTGGCCAAAATGTCCGTTTAGTTTTTTTCATAAAATAAAAGACACATTTTTCATTTTCACCAATAACTTTATTGATTTGGATAATTCAAATATGTAGGCTATTGGCTTCTAGTGGGTAGAGGCCAAGGGTGCTGCTAAACATCTTCCGGTGCACAGGGCAGTCCACAGGAAAGAATTATTTGGCCAAAATGTCAATAGTACCAAGAAACTTGGTGAACCACTTCTGACACATTCAATCAGTCACAGCATCTTCTCTATACACTGCACAAATCTTTTTTTTGCATTTCAGTTTAGTTTTTACCTTTTTTGAAATAATAATGAACTCAATATCCCAGATATTCTCTCCTCCATAGTTGGAAATTAGAAATAGTCAACTCATTCACCTACACTTTGGATAAATTACTTAGAGTTTCTGAGTTTTAATCTTTTCTTCTATGGCACCAGGGGTGGGGGAGTGGTTGAGAAGAGAGAGAGAGAGAGAACTCAGATTCCAGAACAGTTAGGGAAAAAAGATATAAAATATAATGCACTTAGCATAATGCATACTGCTTGACAAAGTCAATGTGGAAAAGACAAATTATTGTGAGAGTGCTCCCACCAGTACTCCTTGTGGGTCCCTGTGAGGTAAGTAAGTTAAGTATTTTTGTCTCCATTTTAGATTTTGCAACCGTCTCTAAGGCCCACAACGGTCTCCAAAGTCAGATGTGGGGTTGGTGCCTGCTTTGGGGTTACCATTTCATCATTCTGTCTATTACATTATGGCCATAACCTGGTGTTTTCTGCTTGAAGATCTCGTTTCATGTTTATGCACATATACAATTTTGCCTACATTTCTCAGAGATTTTGCTGAAACCAAAAGTGATTGTGCAAAAGATAAGTCTGTATTTAATACCAATTAAGTAATTTTGTTCTCTTATTTCTTGTGCTGGAAACAAAGTTCCCAGCAGCATGCAAGGCGACCAGAGTCCGACTGCAGAAAAAAGTCGTATCTTCCTCTCAAAAATATGTTTTCCATTTGACCCTAATGGCTCTAGGTTTTCTGGTTAGACAGACTTTTATAAATGTTCAAAGTACTGATAAGGTCACTCCAGCCCTGGCTGATGTAACTCAGTGGATTGAGTGCAGGCTTGTGAACCAAAGGGTTGCCAGTTTGATTCCCAGTCTAGGGCACATGCCTTGGTTACAGGCCAAGTCCCCACTTAGGGGCATGCAATCAGCAAGAACACATTGGTATTTCTCTCTCTCTTTTTCCTTCCCTTCCCCTCTCTCTAAAAATAAATAAATAAAATCTTTTAAAAAATCACTCCAGATCCAGTAAACTAAGTGAGCTGGAGATAAGATGACTGAGATGAAAAAGGAACGCACACTAGTACACATTATATTTAAATTGTCACAAGTTAATTGTAGCACAGGGAGAGAAAAGCAGCAATGAAAATACCAACTTGTTATCTACAGAGGAAACCTCATAAAACTACCCGCAGATTTTTCAGTAGAAATTGTGCAGGCTGGGAGGAAGTGTCGCCACAGATTCAGAGTGCTGAGGAAGAAACAAACAAACCTGGTGGCTAACCGTTCTCCAAAAAATGAGTAAGCAGTCCTGGCTGCTGTGGATTGAGTGCCTGCATGCAAACCAAAGGGTCACCAAGTGTGATTCCCAGTCTAAGGCACCTGCCAGGGTTGCAGACCAGGTCCCCAGTTGGGGGTACGCAAGAGGCAACCACACATTGATGTTTCTCTTCCTCTCTTTCTCCCTTCCTTTCCCTCCCTAAAAGTAAATGAATAAAATCTTTTTGGAGAAATGAGTAACTGATAATGACTTTCTCAAACAAAAGCTGAAGAATTCGCTTTTCATCATCCTTAAATGGGGTTTTACAAGAAATGCTAAAGGGAGGTCAAATTGAAATAAAAGGATGTTAATGAGCAACATCATATCATAGGAAATTACAAAACTTGTTGATAAAGATAAGTGTATAGACAAATGTAGGATACTGTATTATTATAATGGTGACTGTTAAATCACTTTTAATTCTAGTATAAAAGTCAAAAGATAAAAGTATTAAAAATAACTATAATGAATAAATGTTAATGGCTGCACTGTACAAATAATGTAAATCATAACATCAATTTTAAAAAAGGAAGAAAAGTGTTTGTGAGGGCAGTAAAGGGTATAGAGTATTTGTATGCATCTAAAGTTACATAAGCTTAAAATAGTCTGTCATGATCATGAAACATTTTATGTAAGACCTATGCTAACTACAAAAAAAAAATAGCTAGAAAGTTACACAATAGGAAAAAGAGAAAGAAATCAAAGTATATCAATTAAAAAAACACAAACAATGATAGCAAGGAAAGAAAAGAGGGAGAAAAGTCTTATAAAAAAACAAAACAACAAAATGGTAATAGTAAATCCTTTCCTATCAATAATTAATTTAAATATAAATTGACTAAATTTCCTAATCAAAAGAAGTGAGTGGCTAAATGTGCTAAAAACACAAGGTCCAATTATATACTATCTACAATAAATTCACTTTTGACTTAAGGATACACATAGGCTGAACATAAAGGAGTGGAAATACATATTCTATGCAAATTATAACCAGAAAATAGCAGCAGTAGCTATACTCATATCAGGCAAAATAAACTTTTAGTCGAAAACTGTCACAAGAGACAAATAATAGTGTTATATGAAAGGATTAATTAAAAAGGAAGATACAGAAGATGGATCTTCTGTAGGTGAAAACACTGTGCCTCCTCGCACAACTAAGTTTAAGGACAACAAAATTTTAGTAACAAAAATGTAGGCAAAACACAGAAAACTGAACTGTACAAAAGTCCGACAACAATGAACCATTCATCCAGACCAGTAAGAGGGGCGGAGTCAGTGGCTGGCGGAGCAGGATTGGGAAGGAAAAAGCTGCTGGACCAACCCAGGAACGTAGGTGGCAGTTGACAGATCCCAGGCTCGGGGTGGCAACAGGCGGATCCAGTGGGGGTGCAAGGCGGCTGGCTGATCACTGTCACACATTCACCCGCAGATAAACCAGGAGAAGGAGCCAACAGTGAGACAGACCGCACAGGCTAGGGCCCCAGCAATGGGAATTAAAGCCTAAAAGCACCAATTGGAAAAACTTTCAGAGGCTCCCAGGCTCACAGAGAGTTTGTTGCAGAGACCCACAGGGTCCTGGAGGGTGCACAGGCCCACGCACCCAGGAGCTGACACCAGGGGGGACCAGTTTGCTTGCAGGAAGAAGCAGAGGGGATCAAAATCCAAGAGAGAGCAGAACAAGTGCCATTGCCCCTCTCTGACCCCGCCCCCACATACAGAATCACAATCCAGCCACTGGGTCGCCCCACCCTGGTGAACACCTAAGCCTCTGCCCCTCATACCTAACAGGTGTGAATAGACCAAATCAATACGGCTCAAGAACAGCTCAGAGCCCCAGAGCCAATACTTCTAAGCAACCAACAGATAGCCAATCTATCAAATGCACAGTTCAAAACACTGGTGATCAGGATGCTCACAGAACTGGTTGATTTTAGTAACAAATTAGAGGAACAAATGAAGGCTAAACTAATTGAAATGAAGGGAAATGCACAGGAAACCAATAGTGATGGAAAGGAAACTGGGACTCAAATCGATAGAGTGGACCAGAAGGAAGAAAAAAAAAGACCAAACAGAAAAGAATGAAGAAACAAGAATTCAAAATAATGAGGAGAGGCTTAGGAACCTCCAGGACATTTTTAAACACTCCAACATCCAAATTATAGGGGTAGAAGGGGAAGAACAGCCACAATTGGAAAACTTACTTGAACAAATAATAAAGGAGAACTTCCCCAATCTGGCAAAGAAAATAGACTTCCAGGAAATCTAGGAAGCTCAGAGAGTCCCAAAGAACTTGGACCCAAGAAGGAACACACCAAGGCACATCATAATTACATTAGCCATGATGAAAATGAAGGAGAGAATCCTAGAAGCAGCAAGAGATAAGGGGACAGTCACCTACAAAGGAGTTTCCATCAGACTGTCAGCTGATTTCTCAAAAGAGACCTTATAGGCAAGAAGAGGCTGGAAAGGAGTATTCAAAGTCATGAAATCCAAAGACCTACAGCCAAGATTGTTCTATCCAGCAAAGCTTTCATTTAGAATGGAAGGACAGATAAACTGCTTCTCAGATAAGGTCAAGTTCAAGGAGTTCATCATCACCAAGCCCTTACTGTATGAAATGTTAAAGGGACTTATCTAAGAAAAAGAAGATAAAAAATATGAACAGTGAAAGGACAGCAAACTCACAATTATTAACAACCACACCTAAAACAAAAGCAAACTAAGAGGACAGCTAGATCGGAAGCGGAACCATAGAAATGGAGATCACATGGAGGGTTAGCAACAGGGGAGTGGGAGGAGGAGAAGGGGGGAGAAGGTACAGAGAATAAGTAGCATAGACAGTAGGTAGAAAATAGGCGGGAGACAAGAATAGTATGGGAAATATAGAATTTAAAGAACTTCGTGACACGTGGACATAAAAAAAGGGGGAGAATGGTGGGGGGGTATGCAGGGTGGAGGGGAATGACAGGGGTGAAATGGGACAACTATAATGGCATAATCAATAAAATATATTTAAAAATAATAAATAAATAAAAATTAAAAAAATAAAAAGGAAAATATAAAGTTATAAATATATATTCATTCAACACCAGAGTACATAAATATATAAAGCAAATATTGACAGAACTGACAGAAGAAATAGTAATACGATAATGGTAGGAGAGCTCAATACCGCATTTTGAATAATGGATGAAACAACCAGACAGAAAACCAACCAAGATGGCGGACATGACCAACACAATTGGCCAAATGGACTTAACAAGATTTAACAGACACACCCAATGTTTTGCCCAACAGCATCAGCACCTATGTTCTTCTAAAGTGTGCACAGAATATTTTCCAGGATAAAGCATGTGTTAGGTTATAAAACGAGTCGACAAATTTAAGGTTTAAATGATATCAAATATCTTTTCTGACCACAATAGAATGAAACTAGAAATCAATAGCAGAAGGAAAATGGGAAATTCTCAAATACATGAAGTTAAATATATACTTTTGATCAATCAATGCCTTAAAGAAGAAATCAAAAGAAAACTTAGAAAATATCTTGAAAAAATAAGATCACAACATCCAAAACATATGGGATGCAGGAAAGGCAATATTAAGAGGGAATTTTATAGTGATAAACATCTAAATTAAAACAGAAGAAAGATCTCAAATAAATAACCTAACTTTGCACCTCAAAAAATTAGAAAGAGAACAAACTAAACCTAAACTTAGCAGAAGAAAATGAATACAAAATATTAGAGCAGAAATAGCTAAACCATAAAATAGAAAAACTAACAAAACTGAGTGTTTTTTTAAATAAGCAAATTGATAAAGTTATATCTAGACTAAGATAAAGAGAAGACTGAAATAAATAAAATCAGAAATATGAAAGAGAACATATCACAACTGGTTCCCCAGAAATAAAAAAGACCATAAGAGATTACTATGAACAATTCTATACCAACCAGGTAACCTAGAAAAAAATAAACAAATTCCTAGAAACATACAACCTGCCAACACCCAATAATAAAGAGATAGAAACTCTGAACAGACCTATAGCTAGTGAGGAAATTGACTTAGTAGTAAAAAACACACAAATAAAGAAAAGCTCAGGACTGGAAACTTTATAGTTGAATTCTTCCAGACATTTAAAGAATAATTAATGCCAAAACATCTCAAACTCTTGCAAAAAATACAAGGGTACATTTCCAAACTCATGAAGTCAGCATTACCCTGATACCAAAGTTAGACAATGAAATCTCAAGAAAAGAAAACAATAGGCTAATATTTCTGATAAATATAGATGCAAGCATCTTCAGCAAAATGCTAGCAAATGCAATTCAGCAGCACAGGAAAAGAATCACACGTCATGGTGAGGCGAGCCTTGCTGGGACGTGAAAATGGTTCACCATTACACAAATCAATTCATGATACATCAAAAAGAATGAAGGAAACAGGATGAACAGAAAAAATTGTATGATTATCTCAACAGATGTGGGAAAAGCATTCAACAAAATTCAACACTCTTTCATAACAAAATCTCTCAACAATATAGAAGGAATCGAAACCAAAAAAGACACTGGAATTTGGGCTGCCCGTCACTACCAAACCCGACAAGCAGTGACAGGTATTGAATCCTTATGGGCGCTTTATTCAGATGGACAGCAGTCTGAGAAGATGACGGGTTCATACCCTAACAGACCAGCGTAAATACCATTTTAAAATAAGCCCTTTCTATAAGGAGAACAAAGTGTAGGTAAGGGGGTCGGAATTCAGGGAAAAGTTAACTGGATTAAAAAAAACAGCTTCAGCATTCTCGCCCTGGGCAGTGGTCTTAAGCTGTGCCCCGGGCAGCGGTCATCTCACCCTGGGGTGCAAATGGCTCAGATATCATCTTGAATTGCTTACAGTCCTCCTGAGGAACAAAAGTGGAACTTCTCCTGGTCTCCTGGAGTCAGGGCAGATCATACCTTCAGTTCCTGGAACAAAAGATTTTACATGCATTGTGAAAGCCTATTAGCTATTACTTAAACTAAAATTTTCCAACTCTTAAGTCCCCTATCAGAATGACTTTGATATAATAAAAGGCACATACAAAAAACACAACTAACATCATGCTCAATGATGAAAGGCTGAAATCTTTCCTCCAAAATCAGGAGCAAGACAAGGATGCTTACTCTCATGGCTCGTATTCGACACAGTACCAGAAGTCCTAGCCAGAGCAATCCAGCCAGGAAAAGAAATAAAAAGCATCTAAGTGGGAAAAAAATGTAAAATTATCTGTTTGCAGATGACATGATCTTATATGTAGAAAACTCTAATGACTCCATACACACACACACACACACACACACACACACACACACAACTGTTAGGACTAATAAACAAGTTCAGTGAAATTGCAAGATACAAAAATCAACATAAATAATCACTTGCATTTCTATACTCTAACGAGCCAAGGAGAGAGGCATGAGAAGAAATCAACTCTGCTAACACCTTGATCTTGGAATTCTGGCCTTCAGACTGTGAGGAGGTAAATTTCTATTGCTTGAACCACCTAACTTGTGGTATTTTGTTATGGCAGCCCTAGGAAACTAATAGAAATTTTGGTACTGGGAAGTAGAATGCTTCTGTAACACACACCTAACAATGTGGAACTGGCTTGGAACCCGTGTAACAGGTAAAGGCTGGAAGAGTTTTGAGGTGCATGTGAGAAGAAGCCGAGATTGCCTTAAGAGACTGTTGCTAGAAATATGGACATTAAAGTTGATTCTGGTGAGAGCTCAGATAATACTGAGGAACATGTTATTGGACACTGGGAGGAAAGGAGATCTTTGTGACAAAGTGGCAAAGAACAGGGCTGAATTGAGTTCAAGTGTTCTGTGGAAGGCAGCCTTTGTAAGTGACAAATGGATATCTCACTAAAGAGATTTCTAAGCCGAGTTGCAGAGTCTAAGCAGTCTGATTTCTCCTTATTGCTCGTAGTAAAATGTAAAAAGAGACAAATTAAAGAAGGAATTGTTAAGCAAAATGGAAACAAAACATGCATGCGGATTTAGAAAATTCTCAACCTACCCACTTGCAAGAAATAAGGTTTCTCGAGAGAGGACAACAAGGGTGAGATACTGCAGGTGTGGCGCACAGATCCTATCAACCAAATCAGCATAAACGACACCAACTTGAAATGAAAGGGCCAGAAAAGAGGTGAAAGGAACATCTGGAATTCTGCAGAACGAGACAACAGAGCTATCTGGCTGTGAGCATTCATTGTCCTTCAAAAAGTGGGGAGCATTATCCCAGAGGCAGGACTATCTCTTCCTCAGTTCCAAAGAGCAGGGCCAACTCCTCAGTTTCAGTGGGCCAGGCTGCCGCTCCCCAGGACCTCAGGAGGCCGGCTGCCACCCCGGATCTTGGGGGCAATGTCGTTGCCTCCGTGGATCTGGGAGGCAGCGCTGCTATTGCATGGGCCTAGAGGACGGAGCACCCAGCCAAGGAGAACTGTTTTCACGTCTTAAAACGGAATACATTTCCCCTGAGAGGGTTTGGACTTGCTTGGGGCCTGTGATCCTTTTCTTGTTTCTGATTTCTTGCTTTCAGAATGGGAATGTCTATCTTCTGCTTGCCCCACCACTGTATTTTGGAAGCAGATAACTGGTTTCACACATTCATAGCTGAACAGGAATTTTGCCTGAAAGTGTATCATACCTTGAGTTGTAGCCACATTGGACTGAGATATTTAGATGAGGTTTGGGACTTACTGGTCCTTAGCATCAAGACGTCAGGGCTCTTGGGATTGAGGTGAATGTATTTTTCATGTGAGAAGAACATGAGTCCTCAGGGGCCAGAATGTTATAGGCTGGATTGGGTGCTCCCCAAATCCAAATGTTGCAGTCCTAACTCCCCGTGCCTTAGAATATCTGGAGATAAGGCCTTTGAAGAATTAAGTTAAAAGAAAGTCACTAGACTATGCCCCAATTCAATCTTACTATTATATGGTATTGTTGCTATAAAAAGAGGAAAGCTGGAAATACCAGGGCGCTTGCTCATAGAAGAAAGACCATGTGAGGACACAGCCGGGAGGTGGCCATCTGCAAGCCAAGAAGAGGAGCCTCAGAAGGCACCAAATGGACCAAGATCTGGATATTTGAATTCTAGGCTTCAGAACTGTGAGGAAGCAAATGTTGTTTAAGCCATCCAGTCTGAGGTATTCTGTTATGGGAGCCCTACTGAACTAACACGGTAGTCCACCACTGGTCACTGACTCACCACCTTAGGTTGGGACCTTATCATGACCTTTCTCTCTGGACTCTGGTTTCCACATCTGAAAATGACAGGTTGGACTACTGATATGTAAATCTGTCATCTGTTTCAGAATCAGTGTTGATTTTTATGTGATAGCAGCTGTGCTCTTGTTTTTTAACCTAATTTCCTGTTGTCCCTCATCTATAAAAGCCAGAAGTGGGCTGAGGCAGGGTTACAATTAGACATAGGAATCCAAGATCTCTCTGCACCTGTGTTCACTTCCTGGTGACCATAACAGAGAACCGTACCCAAAATGTGCTGCCTCACACTTCCGGAGGCGGTGAGTCCGAGACGAGAGTGTCAACAGGACTGGCTCCTGCTGAGGCCTGGGAGGAAGAATCTGTTCTTCCTCTCCCCTAACGGTGGTGGTTTGCTTGCGGCCTCTGGCTAAACACCACCTTGATTTCTGCCTTCGTCTCCCTGTGGGATTCTTCTGTGTGCATGTCCGTGACCAGATTTCCCCAACTTCAGTCGCATTGGATTAAGGTCCACCCTAACGACCTCGTTTTAATGTGATTACCCCTATCAAGACCTTACCTCGGTGTAAGGTTACATTCTGAGGTACTGGAGTTTAGGACTCCACCCTAAGACATTTGAAGGGATACAATTCAAGTCATCAATAACATCGTCCCTAGCTTTCCACCTCTCCCCAGAGTAAGTATCACGAAAACTCCTCCAGGTCATCTCCCTGCCACATCTTCATCCTGACTCTCCTGCCTGCTGCTTTGTGTCTGTTGCTCAGTCGTCTCTTTCTGGCCACTCCAGAGTCAGCAATGTGGAGGCTGCACTTGGTAATCAACCTCCCCTTCCACAGGAGTCCACAGCGATGCAGGTGCAGCCTCCCTTGGATCCATGTTCTCCAACCCACGGACGTGCCCATTTTCAAACCCATCTGGATCAAACCCCACTCGAGTCAAAACCCCCAACTTTCCCACACACCCCCACCACTCATCTGAGGGGATATGAATGTGAAAACTCACAGATCCCCAGGAAGTAGGTTGAACATGGCCTTCATATGCAGAAGTGGAAAAAAGATGTAGACCAAAGAGCATGAAGGTGGACTTCCCCCAAAACAGAACTGTCTTCTGAGGGCGGGCCCTTTGTAGGACAGGCTAGGTGAGTGTTCTAGGAATCCTTCTGTATCAGTGCACCAGCTGGCAGTTGTTTTTGAGGCTGTGCTTGGCTTCGGTGAATTTTTTTTTAAGATTCTGTCAACAAGTTTGCCCTTTACATGAGGGATGATTTACAAGTGCACCCACCTGCCCACACTGCATTGAGTGTTCAGCAGTTTTTTACCAAAAGCCACATGACCACTGTGCCCCACCCTCTCTATTCACTTGATCCTGCCCTGAGTGACTGTGTTTTATATCCCCAGATGGAAAAAGTCCTCAAAGAGAAATGTTTTGCAGATGTGGAAGAAGTGAAACAAAAGAGAAGAGCAGAAGCACTAAAAGCCATCAAACCCAAATGAGTTCAGAAACTGTTCGAGCAGTGGAAAAGCCATCTCGATAGGTGTATTGTATCAAATGGAGAGAACTTCAAAGGTTCATTTCAAAACACTTCAGTTCAAACATGCAAGAATAAGTACACACTTTTTAAAATAAATTCTGTTTGGCTCCCCCCTCATATGTCCCTAGTTTGTAAGACCATTTCTTTTCTTGTACCCCGTATCCTTCTTAGCAAGCTGCTGCCGTGCTTGGAGAAGACTGGAGGGTGGGGAGCTCTGCAGGCCCACAGCGGTCTCCTTGTTTTCACGAGTGGTTCCCAGGCGAGAAGACCAAGTCACATGCCCTCAGCCTTTGGAAACCCTGTTATAAGAATCGATTCTCTGCACTTGGAAAGCACAATTTCCATTTGTCATTTAAGGATGTTGGTACACTGGAGGCTAGGGATAAAAATAACATATAAGCCGATAATTACTTTTAAAAAATGGATGCCTTTGTTCTCATTAACACACAGCATACCAAAGCATAATTCGAAATGGCCTTTTAATTAGAAACGGCCTTTTCCAAAGCCAACACTGAGGTTGCCATGGTGAGAACAATTTTTAGTATCATCACCTAAAGAAGGAATAAAGTATCAGAAACATATGCAGTTTGTTAGGTTCTAAACACTAGCACAGTGATGTTTTTCTTTTTCTAAAAAGGTGAATTTAATGGAAATTCAACCTTCTATTGTAGACCATGACTCCCTACAAGGGTCCCCGTTTCAAAACACCATAAATGTATTTGAAAAGGTGGGGGTGGGCTGGGGGTTGCATCCCTTACCACGTCTGTGAGGGAGCAGTGGAGTTCCCTGAGCACAGCCTGAGGAGGTAAAGATGATATCGCCCTCCAGGGCTGTTGCAAATGCCTGCGGTCAGTCCTCAGACGGCTCCTCTTCCTCTGGCCTCTGCGCTGCTTACGTGCCATCCTGCATTCACACTTAGCCAAGCTAGACTGATAGTCATGCCTCTCAACTTTTAGGAATTCATTTCCAAAAAATTACTACAGACTTCATCCCTAAAGACGTCAGAGGGAAAATGAGGACAATGGGTTTGCATTTCACAGCTTCCTACCTCAGTTAAAACCACAAAAATCTCTATTCAATATTGCTGTTCTCTAACATTTCTTCCTGGGCTGTTTCAGCCACCGAAGACTTCTCTGGTGGACTGTCTTCACTCATTAGCTCAGGCTCTCAGGCCTCTTTCTCTTTCTCCTGAATTCTTCCTCACCATTTTCTCTCCTCCCCTCTATTATGCGGAAGAATCTAACTCTGTCTTTAATCCGACACTCACAGTTGCATAACCCAAACCATCCTGAGGTTCATCAGGACCTCATGTGATAAAACGTTACAAACACTTTATGTTAAGGTCCGTGCTCACTGGCCAGTGCCTAATAGGCCCTCAAGAGAATATTAGTACACTTAATTCTTCTAAAAACTATATCATTGCCCAGGCTGGTGTAGCTCAGGGGATTGGGCGCAGGCTTCTGAACCAGGGGATTGCGGTTCGGTTCCCAGTCAGAGCGCATGCCTGGGTTTCAGGCCAGTTCCCAGTGGGGGACGCACCATAGGCAACCATACATTGATGTTTCTCTACCTCTTTCCTTCCCTTCCCCTCTAAAGATAAATAAAAAAATTTTAAAAAACTATATTGTTGAAATATGGCCTATTTTCACTTCTACAACTGTCTCCCTCCCCTTACATTACTTCCTACAGTTCTAATAATCAAAGACTCCTAAAAGCTTAAGCTGAAAAAGACTTTTGGGAACCAGAGTCACCCTCTCATTTTACAGAGATCAACAAGGCCAAGAGAAGGCAGGGGACTGACTTTGCCCAGGTCCACATGGCGAGTGATGGAATTGAGGCCATAGACTAGATCTCTCAGTTCCTCATACTCTTCCCACAACATCAGTGATGTTCTGCCCGCATTCAGAAACACATTTTACATTAGGGCCCCAAATATCCTTATGTGTGTAAATATATGACTTATAACCCTTATCCTTACTATGTGATGCATGCTGTTTTCTATTCTGTCCTATTCGATTTCACTTTTAAAAATATTAGTCATTACTCTCTAACTTGATTTCCAGCTTCATTAATGGGTTACGATAAAGTGTTAGATAAACATTGTACTACAACCCATGATCAGTGCCATTTGAAGTCAGGGGAATTTCCACAGAAAATTCAGCTTGAGCTGGAACTCAAAATAGGGGGCAGAATAAGTAAACATAAGTAAGTTAGAGAGGGCAAGAATGGGGAAATGTGGTGCTTAATGTTGCATGTGTGTAAATATCTCCAATAGCAGCCATTTGAACAAATGAAGAGATGTCAAAATTTAGTAAATTCTGGTAAAAGTATATCAAAGAGAATTAATAAAAGCTGGAGGGAATGTTTACTATTGATTCAAAATTAAAACTATTTTATACTATACAAAAAATCTTAGTTGTATGAATTATATACAACTGTGTAGAAATGACATGAATTACAACCACAGGATTTCATGTAATTAATAAACTTGTAATAGACTTGAAGCACTGAACACCAACAAGACACTAATACCTGTGCTGGGGAGGTTGTGGAAAAGAAACCCTCATTTGCTGCTGGTGGGAATGTAAACTGACACAGTCACTGTGGCAAACAGTATGGAGGTTCCTTCAAAAACTGGGAATAGAATTATCATATTACCCAGCAGCCCTTCTTCTGGTGTCTACCTGAAAAATTTGAAAATGAACATATATACACCCCTATGTTCATTGCAGCATTTTTCATGGTAGCCAAGACATGGAAACAACTGAAGTGCCCTTCAGAGATCATTGGATAAAAAGGAATGTAGTATATGTATACCATGGAATACTGCTCAGCCACAAGAAAAGACAAAATCCTGCCATTGGCGACAACGGGTGAATCTTGAGAATATCGTGCTAAGCAAAATAAGTCAGACATAAAAAGTTAAGAACCATGTGGTTTCCTTCAGATGTGAGATCAATAACGGAGAGCAATACATGAACAAAGAAGACAAACAACTAAAAACTCATAGACCCAGACAACAGTATGACGGTTACCAGAGCGAAGGCGGGGGTGGGGTGGGTGCTAAAGGTAAAGGGTCAGATATACGGTAATAGAAGAAGATTTGACTTTGGGTGGTAGGCACACAATGCAACATACAGATGGTGTACCACAGAATTGTATGCCTGAAACATACTATTTTATTAACCTGTTTCACCCCAATAAACTTAATTGAAGGAAGGAAGGAAGAAAAGGAGGAAGGAAAGGGCACTAGACAGTCGTTCCCTGTCCTCCCCTGATAATTTACCCTCCATTTTTCTCTTTTCCTCCTCCTCCTTCTAGATGAAGCCGAGGTTTCTCTTAGCAGAGGAACCCTATCCCCCTGTGTCTCTGGGGATCAGGGTTCTTTGATGAAGAGCCCTCAGGAGCATCTTCCTTGGTTCAGACCTCTTTTCTAGTATGCATCTCTCAATCTACGACTATTGGGCACTTTTTACAGAAATTCTCAGCCATGCCTTACCCTTAGCTCTGCACCTTCAGCCTCTGACTACTCCTGTGTGGAGTCTTTAATCTGGATCTTCTTTCTTTTCCCAACTCCTAAATGCTTTCACTTGTTGCTCTTGGTGGTTCCTAGTAAGCTACTTATACACACTACTTCTCATTCTTGTGTAGTCAACTAACTTACTCCCTCCCTCTTGCCTTTTGAGTTCCCAGAACTCTTGAGAGGACTAAGTCCTGTTACAACTCACTACCTCATCCTCAATCCCCTGCAATAACCGCTTAGCTCAGACCCGGCTGTGGCCCTTCCTCCTGCCCCAACAGGAAACATCTCAGATTTAAGCCTCATTGGACTGCCACAAGCTGCCTTTGGATATTCCAGCTTTATTTTTGGCTTTGCAATGCCGAGAGACACTTCACAACTTACTAATATCAAATACTTCTTTCTCCCTACTGATTAGATCAGACTTTAAGTCCCTTACAGAAGCAAGACGGAAATTCTAAGGTAAAAAAAATGTGATACGAGAAGCCCTGGTTTGTGCGGTTTTCTCTGTTGACAAAGTAAACACTAGTCCACCGGTTCAGCCAGAGTTTCCTTCCTTCTGCCTGCTCCGGGTGCTCCAGGCACATTCTTCCCAGGGCTTTGAGCTCCACTGGCGAGGATTGCCTTCTGACGCACATGAAAGAGAGGTGGCTCCTGGTGTGAGGCGGCATGGAGCAAGTCAGGGCCTGACTGGTGGCCAGGGCATCCACAGAAGCACCCTTTCACGTCTTTCTGGGGACAATGGAATAGACCAGAGGGATGCAGAAGCAAACCTAGGAGTTCTCAGAACAAAAGACTCCTAGAACCAGAGCTGAAAATAGAGAGAGAGTATAGGGGACCACAACAAAAGCGTTAAGATTCTATAGCCAAGAGGTTGAAGAAATTTTGAGCGCTCTTCTAAGTTTCACCTCATCTTTCCAAGTTATGTTGCATTTCTACAACACTGTCTCTGTACCAAAACACTTCTTCTACTCAAATTTTAATTGTAGGTATTTAGGTTTATAGCTCAATGCCTAGCTATGTCTCTATGGCGATCAGTACCCAGTCCATGCTGTATACACAGCACGAATATGATCACTGACTGTGGAATTGCAGCTCTGACCCCCACGTGCACCCAGAGTTGCTGCTGCACTCTACCCAGTGCCTCCACTGTACCCCAACCAGATTTCCCAAGATAATGCTCTTTCCAAAACGAAAGGAATCCCAAATAAGATTGATCAGTGGTCTCTTTCTAGACATTCTCTATGACATACAAAACATCCTACAAACACAAAATGTGATCACTCTGGTCCTTAGGAAACTTTACAAACTCATATGTTTTTAGGCAATGAGGTGAAGAGAGAAGGTTGGATAACTATGATATTAAATGGGACTCGTACAACTACCTAAATGATATAAATGTTATTTCTAAGTGCATTTGCTTTATACTCTCCAATAGATCACACCTGTGCATTTGGGTATGCTGTTTTTAGTGCTTACTGTTTTTCTTACATCCAGTAAATCTTTTACTGTGTGGGGATTTTGTGCCAGCCTGAATCAGATCGAAACGTCTTGCTGTCCGAATAGCCCACACCCTTCGTAAATGGCCTCTTAGGTCCAGGATCCCGGAACATAGCATTGTTCAGCAGATTTCCCTGTGGACTGTCATTAACTGCGTCCAGGAAGTTAGCTGCATTCTGTTAGAATTTATTACTTTACCCGAAGTGAACCTTTCATAAAACGTACAAGTTGGGCACGTGACAAAACAGAATTTGAACTTCCTCACACTAATAAGGACAGATGATATGACCCTGGCTGGTTAAGTGTTTGTGTAGCAGAATCTGGTCTGACCCTTGCCTTCATTGTTATCTGGATTTGTGGGAGGAGGAGAGCTCCAGGCCTCAGCTCCTTCTAAACAGTAGAGGTTACAAAAAAGAATCTGGTTCTTATAAACAATCAAATGTGTTTAAGTCAGCCAATAACACCCATTAGAGTGTAGAACGGTTGGAAGTTTTTACCTTAGCTTGTATCCCCTGGGCTCACTGACTTACAGATAATCCACATGGCAAAGGCACTCTTTTCTCCTTTACACTTTTTTTCTAGAGAAGGCTGGGCAGATATGTAGGCTTTACAGAGATCTGCGATGGATTCCCAGGACGGGCACTGGGCGGGTCCTCCGTGCATGCGTGTTCTCCCACTGTTCTGCCCTGCCTAGGTCAGAGCGGCAAACACATACCCGTCTGCACACTCAGAGGAAGTCATGCTTTTATTTTAACTTCCTTTTTGAATTTGTGCCTCAAGTATTACCCTTTACTTACATATCTTGCATTCTCCACCTACAAATGCCTATTTTTTTAAAATCTTTTTTTTTTTTTTTTTTTTTTTTTTGGCAAACGCACTTGGGGAATGCCTGACTCTTCGGATTTTCCAGCAGGTAATGGTGGGCACTGAAAAGGTTTGAGGTGAGCGACCATTATCTCTCCTGCACAACCTGGTGGAGTAAATAACGAAAGCAAGTATCAGATTTTAGTCGGTTCACATATTCTAAATACCCTTAATATCACCACTCATTTGTCAGGCTAGTCAATCAGTCATTAATTTCTTCAAAAAGAAAAAAACAGTGTATCATATTTATTATGCCAATTGTTGAAAACTGTAAGGTATTTTTTAGGTACCTATTACAAACTATTGAATTATTTCTGGTGTTTAGAATATTGGCTGACCACCCAAACGATGCGTTTTCTTTTACGGCCACAGACTGAGTCTAGGCTGAAGTGATTTGAAAGTAAACTGCTGATGCCTTAACACATTTTCAGATTCAGTTGCAAATATCTCCATTGTAAAGGGCCGAGTTAACTAATAATCCTCTAATACGCTATGGGCATTGTTAATTTCTAGAGGGGGGATGGGGATAGTGGTGGGTCCAATATGCAGCATTCCCTAAATCTAGCTGACCGTGGAAACCTTCCTGGTAATGTATATTACGGGGCTAGTGTTCCCTAGAACCGGTTTTGAAAAATGCCGGTCTAGCGGAATGCCGTAGAGTTCCAGGGAAAAGTCTGAGGACTGGAAGACTGTGTGTGGTGCTGTAACAGATTTGCAAGGACGAAAACCAAAAGGGTTGGACAGTAAGAAATCTTGGAAAATCCAATCAGACAGTTAAAGGAGAGAAACGGAGTAGCTTCAGTCACTTGACTGTAGAGACAGGCGTAGCTTTGGGAGATGAGCGTAATCCCATGTGATGTTATCTGAGTATGCAGAGATGTTGCCACTTATCCAGACATTGATTACATGAAAACCATCCAGTCTGCAATCCAGACACGGACAGGTTATTGACGTTAACTTCAGTCGGCCGGTGTGCTCACACGGATGTGTGTGAGCAAGATCAGACATGCAGCAGATTTAGATCGGCCTCCTTTACAGCAAAACTCCCCAGTGGGTCTGTCTATTCCTACTCCCTATGGTTGGTTATTCCCGTGCTATTCAGCGTTGCACCCAAACCATTCTTGTCAAAGTCACCGACCACCTCTAACTGCTAACTCGGGCGGGTGATTTTTGGGCTTTTTGAGTTAGTTTAGTATACCCTATGTGTTCAGAAGCTTATCTCTTTCATCTAAATTTTCACATTTGCTGGCATAAAATCAGTGTCCTTTTCTTATCTTCTAAACATCTACAGCAATTCCTAATTAGCTGTTGATCTCTAGCTGTGTCACCTTAAACACTTCTTTTAGGAGCTTCAAAGCCTCTTAAAATATGCATTTTAATATTCACCATGGTACTTTTCCTTTGCAGCATTTTCAACATGATTATTATACAACCTTAGGTAACCTTTAAAAGTTTAAAGTGTTTTACAAAATACCAAACAAGTTGCAAAAAAAAAAGCTACAGTGAAGTAAACAACAGAGTTTGGGATAGAAGTCCAGAGTACTTATTGGCTAATAATCGTGTCTTATCTAAAGAGTATAAACATTTCCTGAAAGTGCACTATAGCACTCAAAACAAGAAAACAAATAAACGTTAATATGTAACCCATGAATGTTAATATATAACTAAATATGACACATTATCATGGAGATACACACGTGTTTTTATTTTATTTATTTATTTTTTTTTTTAGGATTTTATTTATTTACCTTCAGAGCGGAAGGGAAGGAGAGAAGAAGAGAAATATCAATGTGTGGTTGCCTCTTGTGAGTCCCCTGCTAGGAACTGGCCTGCAACCCAGGCATGTGCCCTGACTGGGAATTGAACTGCAATCGCGAGGTTCGCAGGCCCGAGGTCAATCCACTGAGCTACACCAGCCAGGGCCACACGTGTTTTAAAAAATTCTTTCTAAGTAGCATTATGAGAAAGCAGTGTTGCCCAAGGCAGCCCATAAAGGGTGTGCACATGTATGTAAAAGATCAAGGACAAGTGTGCTTGTAACACAATAAACCTGAGACCTCACTGGTATTCCTTGAATGGTATCCAGGCACGAGACAGAACCTGGTACTTTGCTTGAGTAGTTTTGCCCTTTGAAGTTTAATTACAGGAAATTCAACTAACAGTTCATACAAAGTGAGGGACCCCACTAGAAAGTCTAATTTCTACCTCCTTCCCAGAGAAGGTTTCACACCTTCCCTTTAAAAATTACCACCATAATAAGCTACCATTACTGATCGGAGTATGTAGTATTTCTCACTGTAATAGAAAAAAAAGCAAAAAACAAAACAAAACAAAACAGAAAAAGACAACCACTGACTTATAGAAGACAAAAATATTGAGATATTGAGAGCCAGCACTTCTCTTTCATTTGTTCTGTCCAGTTATTGTAGTGCTTTCTGTGTTAGGGACCACCCTGCCTGGTTTCAGGAGCTGTAAACCCCCCATGGCTAAGGCTGAGTGAGCGACCTTTGGACCATAAGCCACTAAGGAGACAAAGCTTATCTCCCTGACAGGAGTGTCGCTTCTGCTCCTTTTTCATAACTGGCCCCAAATGCTTGATCAGTTAGCCAATGAAGGGTAAGATTCCCCAAGGGGGGATTGACTTAAGACAGGCATGATCATGTGGAGGCCCCAGGGAAGGACTTGGGGAGCTATGGAGGAAGGATGTGATGGACCCTCGCCCCCCAGCTTTGACAAAGCCTGAGTCCTCAGTCTGTCTGCCGGAAGTCTCCCAGAATTCTTTGGCTATCTGCCTCCTCTGCCTGACTTAAGCCTGAAAATAGCGACAAAGGGTGGTGCAGCCCTGTGCTGGGAATAGTGGGTTCCCCAAGGTAATCAGGCATAAGAAAGAATTCCTAAAAGTCCTGCGAAACCTGCTTTGCTAAGAGTGTTTTCATTCATGAAATGGTGATAAGGGTTCAAGCAGGAAATGAGTATGTCTCCCAAAGTTTCTGCAACCTTCTCTCCTGACAAACACTGACTCAGACTAAGCCCTCAGATTTCTTTGAAATATTATCTACTGTTTGATCCTTGCCACCCTGTATCCTTGTGTATTACAACCCAATAAAAGCCCCTGGAGGAGGGGCGGGGGGAGGTCCTGGCCCTTCCCCTTTGAGGGATCAGCCACCTTTCCTCCTCAAGCAGATCATGTCTTGGTAGTGTTTACTTTCATTCATGGCAGACGGGGGGACTTGCGGACAAAGTCACCCTCACATTTATGTATTGCAGTTCATGTAGTCTTCACAATAATCCAATAAGAAAGTTGTAATTACTATGCCCATTTTATTGATAAAGACACAGACACAGAGAGGTTTGGTAGCTTGATAAAGATCATACAGCCAATAAGCAGCTATGCTGGTATTCAGACCCAGGCAGCCTGGCTCTGGGCTGGGGCTATTATCAGCCACTAAATACAGGAATCAGTAGTTAAAATGACACTCACATACACTGCAATATCTGTGCACGTAAATTACTTAGTAAATCTGTATATTTTTAAATAATATCACTTGCGTTTTTCTCAATTCCTTATTTTATAAAACCCTAGGAAAAAACTCCCTTCATTATTATTGAAATAGGAATTCTGGAATTCTGAGTGGCCCCAGCAGCTTATCTGGAGGGCCTAGGCACAGAACTATCTTGTTTTAAACTTGGCAAATAAGTTACCTTGCCAAATTGTGAAGTAACTCAATTCATGTTTTGAGATGTCACATGTGTTGAAATGTCTGGACTTATTCATACTTGCAATAATTTTCCGCCTTTCAACATGTTTTAACTCCCTCCAACAGATTGTGAAATCTAGTTCAAGTCAACAACTGGATCTGAACATACTCAGGGAGGCAAAAATACTGATTGATTCACCACGCACATCCCAAAGTGAAAAGGTCTTAGAAACCCATTGCTTTTTGTTCTTTTTATCTTCTTATTGTTCTGTTATTCTGCTATGAGCTGGCCTAGGTCTGCAGTGGCACCAACCTCTTCCTTCTTCCGTCCATTGCCCTGCCCCTGAACGGCTCTCTGTCTGGCCTCAGTCGCCCAGCCTCTGGGGGCAGTTGCAAACCCTTCTCCCAAACCAATGANACTGGATCTGAACATACTCAGGGAGGCAAAAATACTGATTGATTCACCACGCACATCCCAAAGTGAAAAGGTCTTAGAAACCCATTGCTTTTTGTTCTTTTTATCTTCTTATTGTTCTGTTATTCTGCTATGAGCTAGCCTAGGTCTGCAGTGGCACCAACCTCTTCCTTCTTCCGTCCATTGCCCTGCCCCCTGAACGGCTCTCTGTCTGGCCTCAGTCGCCCAGCCTCTGGGGGCAGTTGCAAACCCTTCTCCCAAACCAATGAGAATGTTACCTCTCAGGAGAGAAGGCTATGCTTTCCAGAGCTTTTCTTCTGTTAAAGGTATTCTGGCCACCCGGGAAGCTTAGGGAATGCTTTTTTCTAAAGGTCCATCTTCGCTCTCCGAATTAACTGTCTAAAACAAAAGCCAAACTTCGATTTATGGGTGAACAATAATAAATTGTTTTATGCCCACTTGCAAATGAAAATGGACCCATGTCAAGAACTATGAAAAGCCAGGAGGGGAAGCAAAGAATCTTCTCTACAGAGCTAAATGGTATGAAAATATATTGCCATCTCTTTTTTAGTAACGTGTGTTTGGCATTTAATGCATCTTTCTGATGACAAAAAGAATAGCATCTTCTTTGCTCATATTTTTTCATATCCATATTAATTTTCCACCATGCCTGCATGATATTCTGGCTTAAATATTCTTGACATTTGTTTACTCAATAACACATTTGCGTGCCAACTTTAAAAACTGTAGTCTTCCCCACATCTCAGGTCTGGGCAACCCTAGTTTTACAGCATTCCTGCACTCTGGAGAGGAATCCCAGAGGTCACAAGGGGACAAAAGACAAAGAGTGTTTGCTCTTCGAGGAAGGGTTTGGCCCAGGATTCAGCCTCAGCGGGGAGCAGTAGTAGCCAGAGCCAAAAGCAGCCAGGCCAACGTGTTTCTGTGTTGTTTACAGGGAGAACAAGCTTCAGACCAAATGTTTTGCCAAAAAGACTAGCTCTCCTCCGTGACAGAGCCTTCCCCAAAAGACTGCATGGGTCTGATTCATGCCTTTCTATCTGGAGAAAGAGCCCACTTGTATTGTAGCCCTACATCAGAAATCTAGTTATGGTTTTAACTCCATCTAGTTGGATCATCTTAGGAAAGCAGGTGAAGAACCCAGCTTACTACCTAAAAAAAGTTAAACAGGTTAATAGAAACACGGAACTTTACAAAAGAGACCTTGTGATTTCAACAGAAGAAAAAAGAAACCCAAAGATTTATTATTTTTCTTATTGACACAGATGTTGTGGGTTTCCACCCCCCATTCCTAATACAATGTTTCTTTAAAGAAAAAAGTATATCTCCCTCAAGATATTTTTCTTGAATGAATCACCTTGCATATTATCTATGTTTTGACCGCCTTCACAAAAACAGGGGCTAGAGCTGTCATGTGGAAATTTATTGAATGTTAGAGCTTAAATAAAGGGCAATACATAATACAGTATAAGCTCTCCATTTTTACTTGGAAAAACAAAGCAAAACACAACAATGTAAAAAACCTCAGGTCCCAGAAACTAGCTAGTTAAGTTCATGGGTTATTAATATGTCTCACCAGATAAATGTGTTATTCCATACAGGATACAGTGATTCATGCCTCTTTACCACTTTAAACCATCTCGTGCAACTGCTAGGCCCAAGCAATACTCTGGAAATACTTGTATCTCAACAATCCCATTATTCTAAACTGGTGGTAGAGGTTAAAAGTATTAAAATCCTTTAAAAAAAATAGGTATAATTTAGCAACTCCAGAGCCATGTAAAATTGTCTTAAAAGATTAACACAGTTTGGTAAAATAATTGCTAAATCCAGGGTATCATCAAGAAAAGCAATCAGCCCTGGCTGGCGTAGGTTAGAGGATTGAGCAAGGGCCTGCAAACCAAACAACCATGGTTCGATTCCCAGTCAGGGCACATGCCTGGGTTGCAGCCAGTTTCCAACAGGGGACGAATGAGAAGCAACCATATGTTGATATTTCTCTCCTTCCCTTCTTCTCTAAAGATAAATAAAATCTTTAAAAAAAGAAGAAGAAGAAAAGCAATCATGTGCTTGTTATAGAACAGAAAGAGTCCATCCGGCACCAGCAGAGCCGAATGCTAAATACCGAGGACTGCAGTAGAGAAATAATGACTATTTTATTGATGAATGGTGCATCCAGGAAAATGGAAGTGAATGCTCAAAATTATTAGGGCAAAATTACAAGACACTGTGGATTAGGAGTTAAGGGTTGTGTTGGGAGCTGATAGATCACAGGTGAGGGAAGGGTAATGAATCATTGCTTCAGGTCTTGGGAACTCTGAGGTCTGTTCTGGTGTCTCTCTATTTGGTTTCATGGGCAGGTAGCCAGGGGGTTGTTTGACCTTAGGGCTCAGAATAACTCAGGTCAGGATGTTATCTTCAGACTCCCAGAGGTCTGGGTCCTGTGACCATTAGTCCAGTCAGGCTACTGTCTTCTGCTGCCCCAGGAGAGCTGATTATTGAAGAAAAAGGTTAGGTCACTGAGGGATAGACAGAAAGAGATGGAGAGAGAGAGAGAGACAGAGATGATTTCTAGAGCTAGGAATTAAAACTAAATTTAATCAAAGTCACAAGGGCCCTCGGTTTCATGATTATACAACATGCTATAATATAGAATAGAATAAATCTTTTAGAGCTAGAAAGATTCATAGAGATATCTAGTACTAACTCCTAATTGTGAAACATGAGAAAACGAAAGAAAAAGCAATAGTATTCAACACTTCCTGGAAGAAGGTGAGAGGGCTTTTTACAAAACTCATTGTGGTATTGACTGGTCAACAGGCAAATAGGTCAAAAGACAGAACTGGAAACAAAGAGAAAAGACCGAGGAAGCATATACAGATATTTGATGGGTGGAAGAGTTAGTGTAGGAGATGGACAAGAAAAGGACGGACATATCAGTGTAAGGCCCTGGGATGGAAGGTTATTCATATGGAAGAAAACACATGGGGCATTCTTCTTTACTCCATACCAAAAAAAAATTATTTTCAGGTAGATTCAAAGCACAAATGTCAAGACCTAAGTACATAAAGCTTTCTACCATACTCATGAGTTGGAGTAGGAAAGAATTTCCTTAACAGGCCATAAAGAACATAAACCATAAAGGACAAGATTAATAAACTGGACTGTATTAAAATTACAAATGTCTGCTTAACAAAATACACTATTAAGAGAGTGCAAAGAAAATCCTTAAACACCAATATATGTAAACAACAAAGGACACGTTAGAATATAGGAAAGTTTTCTGTGAATCAATGAGAATAAAACAGTCCAATAGAAAAAGGATGTTTACAAACAAGTTAATTGGAAATAAAGCTGAAATCATAGAAGATGCAAATGACCCTTCAAAATCAACACAATACCTTCTGAACCTTTTTGTGACTTAAATACCATGCATCTGTCTGTGACCATTGAACTATACATATTTGAATTGAATGTGGACCATTAATGCTACTACTTGAGCTAAACTTCTGCATGGTTCAAAACTGTTAAAGTGTGTAGTTAATATTATGCGTGTAATGGTCCTTTCACTCTCACCAGTATGTGTCCATTTGCAAAAAAATGTTAATAATCAGTAATAGTGCTATAAAAGATGTTAACTCTGTTTAGTAACTGACTGATCTTGCTCTAAACTTGAACTTTCATGATTATTGACCTCTGTTGCATTTATTCTAAACCCCCCAAAGTTATCTAGCTATTTTGAATACCAGCGTTACCCTGGCATATGCATTATTTTTCTTTGTTGCTGTTTTATGCCTTCATATTAGCAAATATCAGATTCTGTGAAGAACAAAATGAAATCCCTTTGATTAAAAACAAAACAAAACACCAAACTCCCCTTCTGCAGCAGGAATCAAATTGCTCATTCTTGAAAACTTTCTCATCGAGAATTTAGTAAGAGCAGGTATAGTTATATTACTGTGATGTTTGTGTTAATGTTTCCAAACAACGCGCTTTGAATTTAGAATCACTACTTTTTTTTATGTAGTTCTTCTGATGCTCTTCATCACACATCAGGGATCAGAAGTGAGATGTAATTCCCCATCTCTGTCTGCAAGAACTGAGTACAATCTTACTGTAAGTTGAAGGGAATTTTGCCCTAAGTCAGAGATGGTGCAAAGATGAACTTTGTTGGGTTTGACCGATTGTAGATGGGTTGTGGTGTGGTGTACTGAAGACTATTGAATGCAACTTACAATTCTTAATAAAAAATCTTTATTCTCTTAGTATTAAAAAAGAATGTTTAAAAATATGAAGTTATTGCACAGAAGATAGAACCCTAAATGAATGATAACATATCAAGAGATAAGAAAATACAAACTAAAGCCACAGTGGCTTCCCATTGTACACCTCCAGACTTGCAAAAATCCCTACTGTACCGCACGTTGGTGAGCATGCAATGTGGCAGGAACTATTTTACTGCAGGTGGGATTAACATTTGGAAACTATCTTTACAAAGTACATGAACATGACCGACAACCCATATAAGTGTGCATGTGCTTCGAGGGACATGTAGAAGAACGCTCATGCAACATAACTATGCAAAAAAAAATGAGAAAGTCTCTTAATAGTTGAGTGGATAAATTGTGGGATATTTATACAAGGGGATATTAAAAAGCAATGAAAGTTTTAATGAACTACAGCTTCATACAACAATATGAATGAATGAGTCTGAAAAACAATAAGGTGAAAGAAACAAGTCACAAGAGAATATTTGTTGTATGATTCCACATGTATAGATTTGGGTGGTAAAACCACAGGTTCTGGCAGAAGCAAGGCCTGCTTGATTGTGGTCAGTAGGGTACATGAATGTCACGCATGAGATGGAGAGCAATTTGAACATTTCACCTAAAATGTCATATTGTATGATATTGTTATGTTACAGAATTACATGCTTATGATTTTGTAATAAAAGATTTTGTAATAAAGAAGGGGCATTATGTGTCCTGGACCTTGTATATTTTTAAAAAGCAAAAATCTAAAACTCATAAAAACCAAGATAGCTATTTTCTCTGGGAGCAATTGAAGCACACAGGAAGGGTCTAGGTTACTGAATAAGGTAGTAGATTTTGTTCTAGGTCAAGGTCTTATAATAGACAAGGTTCTTTTTATAACTTGGATTATTATTTCATGGCTTATAGTTTAATGGTTTTATTATTATCACCTATATTATACATATATATGTTTTATTGTCCCTTCAATATGTATATTTTACAACACAAAATGATTTTATATTTTTTAAATTATGTTTTATTGATTATGCTATTAGAGATGACCGATTTTTCCCCCTTTCCCCCCTCTGCCCCGGACCCCCCTCCCTTTGGCCATTCTCCCACCATTTTTCATGTCCATGGACCATGTGTAAAGTTCTTTGGCTGCTCCATTTCCTATACTGTACTTTACATCCCCATGGCTATTCTGTAACCACCAACTTGTACTTCTTAACCCCCCTCACCTCTTCACCCATCATGACACATTCCCCTCCCATCTGACAAACGTCAAAACACATTCCGTGTCCATGATTCTGGTTCTGTTCTTCTTGTTTTCTAGATGGAATTGTTGATAGATTTGTATTTTTGCCATTTTATTGTTCATAGTTTTGACCTTCTTTTTCTTAAATGGGTATTTGTAACATTTCATATAATATTGGTTTGGTGATGATGAACTCCTTTAGTTTTTCCTTGTCTGAGAAGCTCTTTATAGGCCCTGCGATTCTAAATGACAGTTTTGCTGGGTAGAGTAGTCGTGGCTGCAGGTCTCTGCTTTTCATGACTGAATATTTCTTGCTAATCCCTTCTACCCTGCAAAGTTTCTTTCGAGAAATCAACTGATAGTCTTATGGAAACTCCCCTGCAGGTAACTAACTTCACTTCCCTTGCTACTTTTGAGATTCTCTCTTTATCTTTAACCTTTAGCATTTTAATTATGATGTGTCTTAGAATGAACCTCTTTGCATCCATCTTGTTTAGCACTCTGTGCTTCCTGACCTTGCATGTCTATTTCCTTCACCAAATTAGGGAAGTTTTCTTTCATTAATTTTTGAATATGGGGAGCACTGGGGGTGGGGGCAGGGCTAGGAGTATAGGACAGAAAACTCTACTTGAACAAGAATTAAATAAAAATAAAAATTAAAAAAATTTTTTGAATAGATTTCCAATTCCTAGCTCTTTCTTTTGTCTTTCTGGCACCCCATGACATGACTGTTGGACCTCTTGAAGTTATCTCAGGGGCTGCTACCTTGTTTTTTTTTGGCTTCATTTTGTTTCTTGGTCTGATTGGTTGTGTTTTGCTTCCCTATGTTCCAAATCATTAATCTGATTTTCAGCTTCATTCACTGTACTGTTGTTTCCCTGTAAGTCATTCTTTATTTCAATTAGCGTATCTTTGTTTCTGACTGGATCTTTTTTATGCTGCTAAGGTCCTCACTAAGTTCCTTGAGCATCCTCATAACCAGTGTTTTGAACTCTGACTCTTAGAGATTGCTTATCACCATTTCATTTAGCTCTTTTTCCAGACTTTTGATCTGTTCTTTCACTTGGGCCACGTTTCCTTGTCTCCTTGTTGTGGTAGCCTTCTTGTGTTGTTTCTATGTGTTAGATAAAGTTGCTTTGACTCCATGTCTTGGAAGTGTGTCCTAATGTAGTAGGTGTCCTGTAGAGTCCAGTAGCATAGCCTCCCCTATCACCCAAGCAGGGTCCTCAAGGTATGCCCTTTGTGTGGGCTGACTACACCCTCCTCCCATAGTTAAGCCTTGGTTGCTGTTGGCAGATCAATGGGAGGGATTTACCCAGGCCAATCAGCTGCAAGGATTGGCTGTGACCACTTACCACCAACCCCTGCTCTCTGTGGAGGATCAGCTTTGCTATGGCAGGGTGGTGGTGCTCTGATGTGGTCTGTAGCTGTCCACTGGGTGTGCTGGCCCTGGGGTTTCCTGGGTGGTGCAGGCCAAGATCAGCCCCCATCGGTGTTTTGCCCAGGGCCATATTCCCTGAGCTATAACACAATCTGAGATGGTTGCTATTTGTGCTGGGCTTGGAGATTCCCAGGAGAAGCCAAGCTGGGAATCTAGAGTGGCTGCTGTTAGTGTCAGGCCTGGGGTTTACGAAGGCCAGCTGTTGCTTGTTTGAGAGGATTTAGGAAGTTGTGAAGCATAAGACAAGACCAGCCATTCATATCGAAAGCAGCTTGGGTGGACCTGTAAATTGGGTGGGGCAGAGCCTCTGGGGATCTGCAAGGTGGGTCCAACAGTATCAGCCAGGTTGATGGATTCTCAGATTTTGCACCAGCTTGCTGGCTCTGTTGGTGAATATTTAAAAAAGGGAAAAATGGCCTCACCTTGATGACAGACACTTCAGTTTCTCCCAGAATGCCACGGGTGCATTTCAAGCTGCTACCCCAGTGCTGGAGCTCAGAGGAAGTGAGTTTAGTGGGTGAGTCCCTGAGTGGGTTCTTTAAGAGGAACTGCTTGGGGAACTCCAGCAGTTTCACTAACCAACTCTTTCCCCTTTGGTTTTTGCAACCAGAAGTTGTGGGTATTTATCTTCCTGGCACTGGAATCCTGAACTGGGTGGCCTGGCATGTGCCTGGTCCTTGTCATTCCCAAAATATCCCTCCTAAATTTTTATCTAGCACACGTGGGTGTGGGACCAGCCTGTTCTGCACTTGCGCCCCTCCTACCAGTCTGGGTGATGTGGTTTCTTTAATTCCATGGCTGTCAGACTTCCATTCAGCTCGACTTCTGATGGTTCTGAGTGATGGTGGTTCTCCATTTTAGTTTGAATTTTGGTGTGGTTGCGTGAAGAGGTGAGACATGTCTGCCTATGCCACCCTCTTGACTAGAAGCCACCAAAACAATTTTAAAAGGACAAAAGGCAAGAAACTCAATATATTAGAAAGGGTACTAGACCTGGAGCCAAAAGGTACTATTATAAATTAGTATGTAAAAAGCAAAAGGTTTCTGTCAACTCTTAGCCACTCAACTATTTAGGAGTGGAAAGAGTATTTGGAGCAGGGATGAGTAGAGTAGCAGGCATTTTTTTAAGCTCTCTGGGACAGCAACTTCCAGTCAGTGTGTCACGAGGACTTTAAAACCCGAAATATCTGACTAATTAGTCAGGGGCACTGACCTCTTTTCCTTTAAATTTCAAATAAAGATGATGAAAGCAGCCAACACAACAACATCTGTCCAGTTGGATGAATCAAAATTATACCTTTTTTCCTGTCAGATGAACAAAACATATGTATATTTTGGTGTACTGCAGAAATTTAGTAATTAGTTTATGAGTGCCACAAGATGAAAAACATTGAAAATGGCCGCTCTAGACGGGATCGGTGAATACTTTTGACGTCTGGGGATGCTTTAGTGTCATCGCATTGTCTGGGCACCTCACATCTTCCAAACACCAGGCTCTTGACAACATCGTGTCTTGTTTTCACCACAAATCTATGAAGCCTGTGTTATTATACCAGTTGCACAGAGAAGAAATCGGAGGCTCAGAGGGGTTAAATGCCTTGCTCAAATTAATACAGTCAAAAAAGAGGCAGTAGTCTAGCGTCTTCAACTTTTCTGTGCCAATGGATCTGATATTTGGTTAAAACACAGATGCTGACCCAGAAGGTCTGGGGCCAGGGAACCCTGAGGTTGTCAGGCTTGTCGGGGGCTGCTGATCTGCCTCACTGCCTGGAGCCCCAGTGCCATCATTTTGTAGTTTGGCGTTATAGAACAATCACATTACTTCTTTCATCTGTAAAATGGAGGTGGTAAGAGTTAGCTCACAGGGTTGTTGTGCTATTTCAAGTTACAGTATTCATGCAGGGTTTTAGCACGGTGCCTGGTGCTTAGGAAGCATTCGGAAATATTAACTATTTTTACTAACATTGGGCTATGCTTCTAATGAGACTTCTACTGTTACTAAGAGGAGCTAGTAAATTATACCAGGGAGGGTTCAGCACAAACAGTAGGAAAATTGCCTGGAGAGAATTACAGCAAGGAACTCTGTCATTCTAACTCCTTGTATGCGACTTGCATGTCTTGCTGGGTCTTGTCATTTCATGTAACTTTATATAAGAATGCTCAACATGCAGAAGACTTACTTTTTCTGGAGAATAATCTCACTATGATCTCCTCTGTGGGAGGAGACAAATTTTCTGGGAAAACAGCTAAGGCTGGGAATCCACCCAATTATTTAAAACTGCTGATCAAATCCAAATAGATGAATCCTTTCTTATTTTTAAAAAAAATTTTAGAGAGAGGGGAAGGGAGGGAGAAAGAGAGGGAGAGAAACATCAATGTGTGGTTGCCTCTCACAGGCCCCACACTGAGGACCTGGCCTGCAACCCAGGCATGTGCCCTGACTGGGAATTGAACCCACAACCCAGGCCTGCACTCAATCCACTGAGCCACATCAGCCAGGGCAACAAATATTTTTTTTAACATAAACCATTCTGAAGTTAAAATGTAACATTAAATAAAACCATTGACTAAAGGCATTTTGGGGAGAACTTCAAATGGAAAGCATTAGTAACAACCAGTTTTTCTTTTCCTAACACCCTGTCCCAATGTTGCTGCCTTCCTCTAACCACCGAGATGAAAGCTGCAGCGTGGCCTCTGTTCATTCCCTTTTGTATCTTCTTCCTTTGTTCATTTAGTCCACCCTGAGGACTACACTCGGTAAGTTTAGAAAGGGTCTTACCACCGTCAATGACCCTTATCTTTGCTCAGTGGAGAAACGAGCTGACTAGCTTCATTATAAATACAGGTTCCAATGAAAACAAATGTTTGCCCTCATTGCTTAACAAGAATTGGTTTTGTGCCATAAAGCAGGTAACTTTACAACACCCAATTTTTTAAATTTTTTTCTTAATTATTTTTAGAGGAAGAGAGCAAAGCTCAATAGATCACTGACCCAGAGTGACCTGGGTACCAGGCTACACCAATAGTGAGGCATCAAACAGACTGTCTACTTATGAGCTATGGCTCATTGCTTACTTCTTCCCTAGCTATCTACCCTACAATAGCAAAACACAGATCAACTGTTGGTGATGCAGATACAGGCTGTGATTGAGGTGCAATCAACCAAGCTATTTACACATCAGAAATTTTCTTTGAGAAATAAGTGTTCTTTGAGAAAATCCACAGTTGCTGGGTTTTTTTAATCTTAAAAATGTTAGTGTCTAATAAATAAAGACTGGTCACAGATTTTCTTAGTGAAATTTACTTTGGGGGATGAAAACATTTCCAGAATGCAGTCAGCATGTTGCAGGCACGCCCCAGCTCCCCAGGCCTCCACATCATTTCTTGCTGAGTGATTTTGGGAAGCAGAATCTTACCAAGTCCCTGTGAAGAAGCCTAGAGAAACCTTACAGAAAATATCAGAGAAGGGAAAGGAAATTCAAGAATCCTACTTGGAATTAATAAATCAGCTTCCAAAACCCAAAAGAAAGGGGACAGCGATCCAATTCAGTCAAGGGACAAGCAAAACAGCTTTGCCAGAGCCTCCAGCAAGTACATCTTGTCAGAATGATTAACCTCAGTTCCAATCAACCATAGCAACCTCCATTAGTTAGATAATGGAGTTGCAAGCAGGCTGGTTCCTTTCTTTGCTGGCAAATTGCACGGCCCTGTTTTCCTCTGTGTTCAGGAGAAGCGACCTGACAGCTCCTGAGACACCAGTCAACAGGGTGTCTAGACATAACTACCCCACAAAAAACCCAAAGGTCTCACATTTCTGTTGGGGAAAATACGCTGCAGCGGAGCATACCTTTTGCAGGTGAGTGGAGATGGTTTAGCTGTAATTTCAAGTAGAAAGAAGGAGCCGGGCGGGGTTGCTCTGTTGGCTGGAGCTCAGTCCCACACACCAAAAAGCTTCAGGTTTGGTTTCATCGAGGGACAGTGCCTGCGCTGCTGGTTCTGTTCTGCGTGGGGCGCATGCGGGAGACAGCCGACCCCTGCTCCTCTCCCTTCCCTTCGCCCGCCTTCCTCTCTTTCTAAAATCGAGGATAAATATATCCTCCGATGAGAGTTTTAAAAAGGTTTTTTAAATAGAAAGAAAAAGCAAATCTGGCATTTGAGGTGGGATTTTCCCTTTCAGACAATAACTAATTAAGTTCATTTTCTAAAATTAAAACTAAACTCATTGTGGGTGGGACTCTGTCCACAAGAGACTTTGTATTTTTGTTTGTGTAGCTTTGTGAGTGAAACAGAACTTATATTTTGGTTACTTTTTTAGTTAAGATGTGTGTGTATATATACATACACATATGCATACACACACACACACACACACACACACTCATATACATATGAAGTCTGTCTGGAAAAAGTCCAACCATTGTTAATATAGCAAGAACAGTTTGCATGACATCGATGTAACCTGGCAGCCAAAGACAGTAGACTGGAATGTGCATGTGTGAACAATGACGACTTTACTGTACTAGTCAGTGGGGGCAGTGGATGCCATTGAGTGAGCATGTGTACTGTGTGGTCATCACATTCAAAATGACTGAGCGAGTAGAGCAACGAATCTGCATCAAAGTTTGTGTAACACTTGAACATTCATTCCCCCATGGAAACTGTTTGGATGATTCAGAAGGCAGCAACTATGGGCAACGGATAATTGGCAGCTCCATCGAGAGTGTACCCGTTCATTCATCATGTCTCATGTAAAGTTTTTTTGATGAAACATCAAATCACCCAGGTGGCTCAATCCCCTTACAGCCCAGATTTTGTGCCCTGCAACTTCTGGCTTTTCCCAAAACTAAAATCACCCTGGAAAGGGAAGAGATTTTAGACCATCAGTGAGATTCAGGAAAATACAACAGGGCAGCTGATGGCAATTGGGAGATTAGGCAACTGTGTGAAGTCCCAAGGAGCCTACTTTGAAAGTGACTGAGGCATCATTGTTCTATGTACAATGTTTCTTGTATCTTGTATCTTCTTCAATAAATGTCTCTATTTTTCAACAGTACATGGCTGGATACTTTCTGGACAGGCCCCTTCTCTCATATATATATAGTGTGTGCATATGTGTTTATACATATATCATGTGTGTACATATGTATGTGTGTATATATATACACATATATTTATGAAAATGTTTTCCTATGAGGTTATACCCAAATTGGTTTTACCCTCTCTGGTCCTTGTTTATCATTCTCTCAGGGTTAAACTTAGTGAACCTAACAGTATTTTGGACTAAAGGTCTAATGACAAAGTCCTGGAAGAAGGGGAGGAAAATTCACTCTCATTTCCTTTACCTCCTTAGGCCTACTCTGAATGCCTGTTAGAAGCCCAGCTTTACAGAAGACAAATTTGGATCAGGGATGTTAACTGGCCGTCCCAGGGGCTCAGAAGATCTCCTTCTGGGATGCATGACTGAACACACTTAAACAATCTCGCAGAGCTGCTTGGTCTCTTCCTACTCTCAAAGTGTGTTGCCCTTCTGCCCTACAGGAGGCCATCTCTGAGGTGGGGAGAGAAGAGGGCTGCAGCCAGTGAAGCCGGGCCATGGCCAGGTTCAGTCTTCCAACAAGGGTGCCTGCACACTGCTAGTCGGGGAAGGTCAAGCTCAGAACTACTTTCTCACAAAATCTAATCATTTCATTTTTACATTGCTTCTGCTGTTACCTACATAGATGCCCTTATGCATTCCATGAATGTCCCTTTTGAACAATATCTAGTGCCCCTTCTGTGTCCAAAAAACAAAACAAAACAGAACCCCCCCCCCTAAAATAGATCCCTGTGCTTTGTTTGAGACCTACCGAACTTGAATTACCGGAAGTGAGCCCAGGGATTTTCATTTTAAACAAGGTTCATGGCGCTATGGTCTGAATGTTTGTATCACTTCGAAATTCGTATGGTGAAACCTAATACTCAGGGTGATAGTATTAGCAGGTGAGGCCTTTGGAAGGTGATTGGGTCATGAAGGCAGAGTCCTCATGAATGAGATTAGTGCCTTTATAGAATGAATTGAAGAGAGCTCTCTTCCTAAGTGAGGGGAAAGCACAGGCACCCCCTGCTAGGGCAATGCTAGCGTTGTCATGGGGCTGACACCTCCATGACCCAGGTACAGAGCTGCTACAGAGCCAGGACCAGCCATGGGGGCAGGGCTTGCCAGAGCCTTGGTTGGTCAGTCTTTGCCCCAGTGGGTACAGAAGATACTGGACTTTAATTGGTATTTTAACAGGACAACTTGGATGTGCAGCTTGGATTGAGAACCACTGGCTTGGCCCACTTCTCTTCTATTCTTTCTCCTCTCTGTAAAATATCTTGTTGTCTTCCACCCTCATGACCTAATCACCTCCTGAAGACCCTACCTTCAAATACCATCATCTAAAGGGTGAAGATTTTAACATATGAGATTGGGGTGATGACATAAACATTCAGACCTGAGAAATTACTTCGAGGGGAGCAGCCTTAGGGTTAAGCCACCTTGTGGAAGAGTGTTGAAAAGAAAAGAACATGCTTGGATGACACTGTGAAGTTTCAGAATCAAGCACTGAGGATGCCTGCCTCGTATCTTGTCTAGAAGCACTGATAACGCCTTTGTTGTTTGAAGAGCATTTATCTTTCAGCTGGTGGCCAACATGCAACCTCTTTCCTATGTTAGGAGTTCTCCACTTTATGTACAGCCTACTTTCCATCAGAGAAGCTAAAAGTATCAGGCCTTCACCTTCCCATTGTCCATTTAAGTTAGGGTATGACATGATCTAGTTTCCACCAAGCAGATGCATAAACACCTGCAAAAATCTGAAAATTGCAGATGGATCACAGACTGTCATGAAGCAGAGGCTGAGCATTTCCCTTCTGTGGGTTTTGCTCAGTAACCACTGCATCCCGTTTTCAGAAACAGCAGTGCCACTGGTTCTAGTAACAGCATCTGGCATCACATGTAGACGGCTCCTATGATATATGTGGCCTGTGGCAACAATGAGTACCATATTTGTGCCATGTATAATGTACACCCATTTTTTGGCCCAAAATTTCAGGGAATTTTTTTTCTTTTTTATTAAAGAAACAAAACCAATTATCATATTCCATGCTATTATTTTGCATGGAAAAAGAAGCAGTCATGGGACAAGAAGCTGCTCCCAAAAGGAGACAAGGAGAGAGTAATAATCCATTCCCTAAACAATACACATTCCTTCTGGCCAGTCCTCATCATAAGTGGTGTGAGAGCCATGTATTGATCCCACACTCCACTCCAACATTGCTCTTCCACCTCACATTCTTCACATTAATTCTTCTGGGAAGGGGCCTCTATGGTGAGCATGTTGGCACTATGCATCCACGTGCCACAGAGACAGTAAAAGCTACACCTTAAGACTAAGAGTGCAATACAGAAGCCAAAGAGACTCAGGAGGAGGGAACACCACCAACAGTCTGTAGCAGTCAGCACCATAATATTCTTACACAGGGTTGCTGGCATCTATCCCATGAGTTGCACAGTTTCATTTGCAGTCCTGTTTCTGCAACCAATACATGCGTGTATGGGCTGTCGTGCTTCCACCCGTAATGCTGACAGCCATCCCATACCGTGCCAAACTGCGTACATGAGCTATGGCATGGTGCAGTTAACCTGCCCTTTCATGATGAAAAATGTCTCATGCATCTGTTTGAGGAAGAGATCAGTAGCCTTCCACCCTTGCAGCCAGTCCCAACATGTCTGGTGCACAGGGTGAATCCACCGTGGTAGACCAGCTGAGGTCATAGTCAGGAAATCTGTGCAAACCCAACAGTCTGAGCAGCAGCCTGCATTCCCACCCATTGGGGGAACGGGTTGTTTCCACAGAACCCATTTGACAGAGAAACTAGGTAAGCAATGTAATGGTATACATTCTATGAAAACAGAAAGAACACAAAGGATAAACCATTTTCGGAGTCTGCAAGAGTGTCAGATGAGACTTCCAAATGAAGGCCTCTTTGCAGGAATGAAATGAAGCAGTGACAATCTGACACATCCTCTTTATCTGTAGTTTAAATGTCTCTGGTGATATCATCAGAGGCTCAGGTGAATTTGCTAGAGTCGATACTGCATCAGCTGTTCTCAATAAATCCAAATCAAAGGATAAAGGAAAACTGAGACATTAGTTGAAAGAAAACTGGAGAAATTCAGGATCCAGTCTAATTTGTAGGTGAGAAATAAAATTTTACAGACAATTCATTCAGTTAGAGTATACTTTCCATTATTGTTCATAATAGATTTTATTGAAACAGAATTTTCCCACTAAAATCACCCTCATTTTTATCAAAGAATCAAATCAAGGACAGCTCATTTACTGTATTAAGTCTGGTTTCTATTTGATTTGATTATTTGCATGAACACAACAGGAATAGCAACTGATCTTATAGGTTTTCTTAATTGCACTTTGCTGGGATGTTACAAGGAATTCCTAGACTGAGCTTTATTTAGCCCCTCAGGACTGGGAAGCCAAGCCATACAGTTGTCATCAGGCTTTGCCTGCAATACCTGCAGATTTGGGTGAGTTTCTCAAGCTCTAGAGGTCCCCAAAACGTCTTACGGTTCTTCTCATGCTCTGGCAGACCCTGGCCAGCAGAGTCTGCCTGTTGTGGCTTACCACGAGATTGAATGCACTGGCGACAACAATCCTGTGGAGAAAAAAGCAACGGCACGACTACTTTCTCAAGGGAAAAGTGACTATGGATGCCTCAGTCACTCCCTCAAGAGGGAAGCACCCTGACCCTTGCCTAGACAGGCTTTTATTATTTTCCTAGGGTCTTACATCAGAGAAAGATTTGTTATCTATTACACAGAATATTATTGTCTATGTTTTAGGTACAATCAAGAAAATGAAAATAACACGCAGAGGAGAATGGCAATGAGCTGATTAGCTTTGTCCTTGGGAGAACTCATACAGGCTTTGGAAATTACCTTGAAGATAGACAATACACATTTGTTGTTTTAGACCAGGTAATGGAGTTTTAGCAAGAGCAAGCCATAACAGTCTGTATGCATTTCCTGGGCCTGATTCCCACGGGAAAACCCAATTTGAAGGTTTGGCTCTTGCTCACCACTTTGCTTCTGTAGGTTTTCCATACAGAGCTGAGTCACATTTGCCAGACTAAAACAAACCGGTCCCCTACACCATACCATCTTTCAGAGAAGTAACCTTTGCTCTTTACCTGGAAAGACCGTCATGAACAATGTAACCAACAAAGTACCAGGCCACTTCTCCAAAGGGTTTTTATTCTTCAAAGTCAATCTCAATTCCTTAGGGTTTTCTGATGACATCAGGAGTCCAGGCAAGACTCCTTTGATCATGACATTCCAGACAAAGACTCAGTTGATAAAATCACAATTGGAAACTAGCTTTACACATCCTGTTATGAAAAAATCAAGTTCTTATTGGATTTATGCAAACAGAAACATTAATACAGAAAGAATAATACTCATTAAGAGCTTCCAAATTCCAGAGGGATCAGGCAGCGAGAAAAGTATAAATGCCTCAATATTGTTTACATAAGTATACTTTACCAAGTTGCTTTAAGAAACAAAGTTTTTTGTGTCTGAAAAACAAATGATTAAAGCTTAACAATCTTTTTCAACAAAAGGTTATAAAAGCTGCAGTTATCTTCCGTTTATTATGTTCCATAATGAATTTCTCTTTATCCTGAACGTTTTCAAGCACATCCATAAATTCAGTCAATTCACTGAGTTCCCGCAATCTGCACTCAGGCCAAACTTATGGTCTCAGTGCTCGCTTACAGCACGTATAAAAAGGTGTGATCCAAAAATCTGTTCTCAGACATATGTGACCCAAAACAAGTCAGAGTCCTTTCCATGAATGCCTCCCCAAAATGTGTGTACATAAATTGAACATACTATTGTTTCTTTACTTGACAAAGCTTCCCTAAAGCTTTAGGCATATTAAGTAGGCTTAATTAGTTCCAAAACTTCTCTTTTATAAAAGTGGGAAACAAACACTTGCAATATTCCAGGGGCCCATTAGAATAACCTAAAGTCATTTCTCAATGACTTTAAAAAGCCCCTTAAACTCTGGCTGGTGTGGCTTAGTGGGTTGAGTGCTGGCTCAGTAACCACAGGGTCACTGGTTCAACACCCAGCCAGGGCACATGTCTGGGTTACAGGCCTGGTCTCCAATTGAGGGCATGCAAGAAGCAACCACACATAGATGTTTCCTCTCTATCACTTTCTCCTGCCTTTCCCCTCTCTGAAAATAACTAAATAAAATCTTTTTAAAATAAATAAATAAATAAAATCTCTTAAAATTTGAACTTTGGGAGAATGCTGTCAAACAAAGTTAATTAAAAATTGTAACATAAACTTTTTGTAAAACAACACATTTTTATGGTAATAACTTTAAAAGGCATTAATCAAACTTAAAACTGGTTTTCACATCAAATATTTTGTCCCAACTATAAGCTCCTGTGTTAATTTATAAAAGTTTTTACTTTCTTTAGGCCAATAAAATATTACACCCTAGTTATGCCATCCAGAGGCAAAAAACATACCATATGTGATATACAGATGAACATTTATCACATAGACCACACACATGTCAACTGAACACATAAAATCTATACTCATTATTTGACCTACTAATTGGAGTAGAGAAAGCACACAATGTTTTCATTTGTTTTTCTTTTTCTTTCTTCCCTCTACACAAGCCTTCTGCACCTTTCTTAGTCTTCTTTTTTAACTCATCCAGAAATTAGGACAATCTACTTTTAATTCTATTCCTTTAAAATCTATTGCCACAATTTACACCTTTATTACCAAAGTCATATATTTTCCCAACTTAAACATAAGTAATCAACATTCTTTAGATTGATAAATTCATGAATACATTTCAGAAATCTCACCCCGTTCACTAAACCTTTAGCAAAACAATTCTAGTTAGTCTAAAATGCAATGTAAGTCAGTGGAGGGCTTCAGGCCAAGATTGAGGCATAGGTAGATACACTTGGCCTCCTACACAATCAAAAGAAAGAGACAACAACAAATTTAAAAAGAAAAAACAACCAGAACTGCCAGCAAATCAAACTGTATGGAAGTCTGACAACCAAGGAGTTAAAGAAGAAGCATTCATCCAGACTGGTAGGAGGGGCAGAGACAGGCAGCCAGGGTGGAGAGGATGTGTGGCAAGGCTGTGGTTGGAGGACGCGGGCAGGTGAGGTGGCGGCTTGTGGCTGGAGGAGCGGAGAGTCCCACATGTGCATGCCGGGAAACTGGGAGGAACAACTGGAGAGTGAGAGAGACCATGCAACCCAGGGTTCCAGTGTGGGGAAATAAAGCCTCAAAACCTCTGGCTCAAAAAAACTCGTGGGGGTTGCAGTGGTGGGAGAAACTCCTGTCCTCACAGCAGAGTTGTTGGAGTGACTCACAGGGTACTAGAAGGAACACAAACCCTCCCACCCAGCAACCAGCACCAGAAAGGCCCAATTTGCTTGAAGGTAGTGGAGGAAGTGACAGAAATGCACCGAGAGCTCAGCAAGTGGTATTGTTCCCTCTAGGACCCCTCCCCCACATACAGCACCACTGTGCAGCAACATGGGCTGCCCTGCCCTGGTGAATAACTAAGGCTCCACCCCTTACTAGTAAGAGGCACCCCAAGATAAAAAAATATATGGTCTAAGTGAAAGAACAAATCAAAGCTCTGGAAAAAACACAACTAAGTGATGAAGAGATAGCTAGCCTATTAGATGCACAGTTCAAAATACTGGTGATCAGGATGCTCATAGAATTGGTTGAATATGGTCACAAAATAAAGAAAAAAGTGAAGGCTATGCAAAGTGAAATAAAGGAAAATGTACCAGGAACCAACAATGACCAGAAGGAAACTGGGACTCAAATCAATGGTTTGCAGCAGAGGGAAGAAATAAACATTCAACCAGAACAGAATGAAGAAACAAGAATTCAAACAAATGAAGAGAGGCTTAGGGACCTCTGGGATAACTTTAAACATTCCAACACCCAAATCATAAGGGTGCCAGAAGGAGAAGAGGAAGAGCAAGAAACTGGAAACTTATTTGAAAACATAATGAAGGAGAACTTCCCCAATCTGGCAAAAGAAATAGACTTTCAGGAAGTCCAGGAAGCTCAGAAAGTCCCAAAGAAATTGGACCCAAGGAAGCACATACCAAGGCACATCATAATCAAATTACCCAAGATTAAAGATAAGGAGAGAATCTTCAAAGCAGCAAGAGAAAAGGAGACAGTTACCTACAAAGGAGTTCCCATCAGACTCTCAGCTGATTTCTCCAAAGAAACCTTGCAGGCAAGAAGGGCCTGGAAAGAAATATTTAAAATCGTGAAAGGCAAGGAGCTACATCCAAGATTACTCTATCCAGCAAAGCTATCATTTAGAATGAAAGGACAAATAAAGTGCTCCCCAGATAAGATCAAATTCAAGGAGTTCATCATCACCAAGCCCTTATTTTATGAAATGTTAAAGGGACTTATCTGAGAAAAAGAAGACAAAATTATGAACAGTAAAATGACAACAAACTCACAACTAACAACAACCAAAACTAAAAGAAAGAAAGAAAGAAAGAAAGAAAGTAAAACTGAACTAAGCAAACAACTAGAACAGGAACAGATTCACAGAAATGGAGATCACATGGAGGGTTTTCAGTAAGGAGGGGGCAGGGGGAACATGAGGGGAAAAGTCCCAGAGAATAAGAAGCATATTTGGTAGGCACAAATTAGACAGGGGGAGGTTAAGAGCAGTATGTGAAATGGAGAAGCCAAAGAACTTATATGTACGACCCATGGAGATGAACCGAGAGCAGGTGAGGGGTGAGAAATGCTGGTGGAAGAGGGTACAGGGTAGAGGGGAATTAAGGGGAGAAAAAAATGGGACAAGTGTAATAGCATAATCAATAAAATAATTTAAAAAATAATAAATAATAAAATGCAATGTAAGCCCCTTCTTTCCAAAGCAGAAACAAAAATAAAATCTACAAAAATAAAATAAAATAAAAACAAAAAGGCAAAATTTCAAGAAGGGATTTAGGACTAGCCTCAGAATCTCATCTCCTTATTTTTCTCACTAACATAAACTCACCACTAACTCCTACACATTTGCTTCAGTGGCTTCTCTTCCCCCATGCAGGTAGGTCCTCTGCAAGACCCACAGGAGCACTGGGGGCGTGCCCCCAATACTGGGGCACCACACCGGGATTACCCCCACGATTTCCAGGACTACACCCTGGCTTCCCTCACCCAGCACGTTATCACATGCATTCTACTCAGCAGGGTCATTTTCCAGAATATCCTGTTCCTGGAGCAGATTGTAACGCAGGAGCTGCTTGTGGTATCGGGCGACACGCACCTTGAGAACCTAGGGGTGCTGTAGGTGGGCCAATGCACATGTGCAGGAATTGACAGGCCCTGTGTGACAAAGAACTGTTTGACTGAAGCTTCTTTACTTTCAAAGCTTTTGGCAAATAGAAAGTTAACTGCAACAGAGTAGCTTTCAGTTTCCACTTGAAATGCAACTGAGCTCCACCCCCTGCCCTTTTGAGTTTTCCTTCCTTCGCAGCTGCCGGACAGACTCTGCAGCAGTCTCACCCGACAAGCCATGGCTGCATTGCAGACTCCCGGGAGCCCCAGTCCAGGACTGAACTGGGTGCTGATCCTGATCTTTACGGTCCTTCTGCAGTCCGTCTCTGTGGCTGTGACTTACTTGTACTTCACCAGTGAACTGAAACAGGTCAGTACAATGGACATGGGTGGACAGACGCTGCCAGCCCTCGAGTTAACTGCCTCTCCTTTGCCTCTGGACTTGCTCCTCTTTGAAAACTTTGTAGCGTTGAAAATGTTCTCTTCCTCAGTCTGTGGACCCTGACTGCTAGTATGTATTGACATGCATTAATAGTTACCGAGAACTTCGTAAGGCACTGTGTGAAAATGCTCAGCTGTACAACTCGCCCTACCAGCTCAGTTACTAACAGACGCAGGCCGCAAAACTCCTGAGGTGGTTTTTTGTCTTCAGCTGTATGTGTATTTTATACCAGCAGTTGCTATCATTCGCTGAGTGCTTGCTTGCTAAATGTTTTCTAGGTCTTGACTCTAATTCTTGGGGGTCAGAGTAGCTGCATCAGAGCAGGACCTGTCTGCTTTTGCTCACCCACCCACCCCTGGGGCTAGCACATAGCTCCCGTATACAGTTGTGTTGATTAAATACTTGTTGAATAATAACCGACCTTCATAAACGTGGTGATATCACTAGTAACACAAGGAGCAGGGTAGAGTCCGAGTTCCACCCAAAGGCAAGTTCTAAAACACAAACAATAATGGTATTGTCTTAGGTGTGGCTAATTGCAGTGGATTTGCAGGCAAGCTGGACCTGGGCTCTGCACAGACAGAAGTGCTTTCTTTACAGATTGTTTGCTTATCCTCTGGTTTCAGAGCTGGTAACCAATGCCAGATTCTTCCTCACACCTTTCTTTTAAATATCTTAAATTAGTAGGTGGAAAGGTTTCACACAGACAAGTCAGGCTTCCAAAAGTTAGGAGGTAGAATAATACACATTGAACTGAAATCAGAACTGGGCTTTGGCTTCTCTTCTTTCCTCCAGGACGTGGAGTGGAGACAGATCAGATCTTTGAAATATGTTTTGGTTTTAGGTCTGTGGTGTTTGTGTGTTGACCATAGTGAGAATATAAAGGACTAGCATTCTGCCTGTTCCTCCCTGGCCACAGGCATGCAATGGGCAAAGTCTGTAACATAGTGGCTATCAGGTGAACTCACATTTTATTGTTCATCATAAAATAATTGAAAAGAAAACTACTGTTCTATGCCTATGGAATGTCCAGGTATGAATCCACCTACACCTGAAGGAGAAAAAAAAGTGCCATTTTAATTTGTGTATTTGTTAACTATATAAAACTTTTGGAACTATGAATGCAAAATTGTTGAAAGTAAACCAACCCAACCTTTTGGCTTCTCATATATATTTTGGTTAATCTATCATGAACTGTAAGCTGGGAGGAACTTTGAACACCCCTCATTTAACAGATGAAGAAAGTGGAAACTCCTAGAGAAATTACTTATGGAAACTCAGACAGGGCTTTGGAAGCAGAGGTGGACCCAGGGGGGTCATCCCTCCACAGCAGGGCGCCCTCAGGGTTATCATATTTGCACCCTGGAATGCACACTGTGCCCTGCTACATTATGATAAGGCAATATCAAATCACCAGCTGGCTAGAAAATGCAAGACTAAAGGTCGCAGAAAAATAGAAATTGCACAGAAGCCATAGTGAGTTTATCTGTTAAGGAAATGCAGTTTGTATATACTGTAGATATAAATTTGGTTATGTCAGTGGATTAGAAATGAATGAGGTAGAATCTTGTTTGATTTCTAGAAAATTATGAAAATGATGGCTGCCATGAGAGGACCAGGAAAGTCAGTTTTATCAGAAGGCTCATTCAGAAGAGCTTGTATATTTGTAAGAACAAAATGTAACTATCATCATGTCTTCAGTTCCGAGTTTGTGTAAGAGGCTGGGGTACTGCCGTGTTTGTCTGTTGGAAGCCAGCATATCTAATCTTTGTTAGTTTTGCAGTGTAAACAGGGTGAACTTCTCTCTCTGTACACAAGTGTGTCCCTAAATTTGCTTGCATTACAAGTTGGTCTAATTAAAAAACTAAATTAACTGGTTCTTGATCGAGCTGACTCATGCAATTTTCTGTATATGATCAAGTTGTTTTGAATTCAACTATAAAACTGGAAATTTCAGCCCTGACTGGTGTAGCTCAGTGGATTGAGGGCGGGCCTTCGAACCACACGATCACAGTTCGATTCCCAGTCAGGGCACATGCCTGGGTTGCAGACTAGTTTTTAGCAGGGGACTCACAAGAGGCAACCATACATTGATATTTCTCTCCTTCCGTCCTTCCCTTCCCCTCTAAAGATAAATAAATAAAAATCTTTTAAAAAATGGAAATTTCAAATAAAGCTTAACATCTCTCTACTTGTACATTTTTCTTGATTGCATAGTGTGTGTATACGTATATGCAGACATACAGAAAAATTCATTGCGAGAGCCAGAAAGGAAGGAGAATTAGCAGATCCTAAGCAAATATTATGTTCTAGATAGAAGCCTTGCAGAGTATTACCCTACTTCACCCTTATAACAATCATATAAAGGAAACACAATCACCTCATTTTATAGGTAAACAGAGGCTCCAGGAAGTGATTTGTCCAAAACTACAAAGTAATTTAGAAAAGTAAAGCCCACTTTTGAACCCAGGCCTTACATAAGTGCTCAGTAAACAGTAGCCATTGTAATTAGTAGTGAGCATCTCATGAAGTCAACACCCTCTTCCTGAGGAAACTGCAAAGGAAAATGGATCTGAATCTGTTTGGCTGTCTGCAGAGTTTGGAAAAGCATATTCAACATGTGGCAATTTTCTGAAATAGTTCACAGTGGAGGTTTTAGCTCCTGAAAATTTGCAGGATGATAGGGAGTGGGAGTCGAGGTGGCCTGAGTAACATTGGACTGGACCTTCACTAATGCAATGGTAGAACCACAAGCATGAACAATACATATGGACTCCGCCTTCAAAGTTTCTCTCTCTGAAAAAGTTTTATGACACTGGGACTGCCTGTCACTGTGGCATCATGGATAGGGCGGGAAAAGAGAAGGGGACCCTCCCCCACCAATCTCCATAAATGATCCTTTATGCTATTTGCAGTTTACAGAAAATGATTGTCGGACACTAAGGCCTGGGCAGCAGAGAGGGTCATACTGCCACCTCAAAGTCTCTGAGCCAGCTGGCCAAGGAGTCCACCCTCTGACATAAAGCCCTGCCAAAGACTGAGTGGTCCTGGCCTAGACAATGGCACCAATGGCACCAATGGCAGTTGGAGAAGCCCACTTCACAGAGCCAGAGGCTCTGGGACAGAAGAGCAGGCACCCGGTGCAAATCTGCCCATCTTTCCTGAGACGTGCAAATGAAAGCAGTGCACACACCCTCCTGGCCCCAACACGTGGGAGAGGCTAGTGAGGGAAAAGCCCCAGCCTGGGAGGTACAGCAATAACCATACTTGGAGGTGGAAAGGAGGAGGTGAGAAAGACATCACATTAGTAATCATTACTCAGTTTTGAAATAACCCAGAATTCTTCCTCTTCCCCATCTGTCTAGTTAATAGAATTGGGTGAGATCTGTAGAAGAAATTAACCAAAAATGACAATGCAAGGAATCACACAGGGATGGGGAGTATGGCTGGGGTTTTCTTTCTGCATTTCTATTGTTCAGAAATCAATATTTATGCATAAAAATGTCTAGAGAAAGAACCACCAAAATGTTGATAATTGTGATCACTAGATGGTAAGGTTATGGTAAGATTTTTTTCCTTTTTTTCTGTATTTTATACATTTTCTACAGTGAATGTCATAAAAATATTTATGCTACCCATATATGATTTTTATACAGATTTAAGGAACATGACTTTTTACATAGTCTTAAGAGAAAACAACAATACACGAAATTGCCCCCACACAGTCATATCTTAACCCTGTACACAAGAGAGATCATCCAAAATTTAACTAGGAGGTGGGATTAGGTCATTTTAGCAGTGTTTTGCTTGTTTGTTTTGCTTTTAGAAAAGTGTTTTTTAGTTATCTCTATTTTCTAGGTTGCCTGTGTATCCTCAATGTTTCTGGGCTTCACTGAACTTGAGGTAGCAATGGTGTCATGTTATCTTGTCGACCTCCCTCCCGTGTAAACCTAGGACATCCTCAATTTGCAAGGTTCTGAAAGTTTCTGAAAAATTCCCAGAGGATATCCAGAGTCACTAAGCAGCAATTGACCTCTACTTCTGGCCCCTGCTTCAAACCCACCCCTCTTCAACCCTGCTTCCTTTCACAGTAACAGTATATCCTGACCCCAAGCAGCTCTGGGCTCAGCCTTTTCCTGCCCCTTACCCCGCAGCCTCCCGTGCTTGACAGCTTCCTGCTGCTGTGAAGTAGGAGTCCAAGTTGCTCTTTCCTTTCTGTGTCACATACAGCTTTCTGTACTCTGAGTTATAGAAGCTTGCAAACCTGTTTCTTTAGCTTCCTCAGACCAGTGCCTGGCCAAGCTACACTCACACTGAATAGGCCAGGATAGAGCCAAAGTCCATCCTGGAACCACCCTGATCCGCCCCCCACCCCCACCCTGCTAGGCAAGTTCTCATATTTCTAAAGCATATGCAATTAAGTTTCTCTTTTGGAAAGGCTTTTTCAGTTCCCACATCAATTGCAGATGTCAATAGATGCCTAAAATAGAAGACTCTGGGTGAGTAGGGGCAAAGAAACCCTCTCTAACTCCATTGCTATTCATGTCTGGACTCAGGTGGTCCCAGCTGTCACCTTCACTGCATTGACCAGGAGAATGCTGTACTCTGGTAATTAAATGAAGGAAGGAAGAAAACAAACATTTAAAAGTAAATGAATGTCCTATGCCAGAGTATGTGAGAGGAATTAACTCAGGTGTTTATTTTTGCACTTGAGTGACCTTGATCAAATGTCCATGGGGTACTTGACGGAGCACAGAACCGTGTGGCTCTGGCTGGGACCTCTTGCAAGCAGTTAGTTTGATTTGGAACGATATCGTCTTTCCATAGGAAGGTCAGTTTTGTACCAGGTAATAACATCTCCTTAATTTCAATGGTTAAAATGGAAACAATTAAAATGATAATTCTGACCTTGAGTGAATTTACTGTTTTTCTATGTAAGATTAACCACTAATCAGGCTGAAGTGCTGTGGTTGGTTAGAGAAGTATGTGTGCACCTCCGTGTGCTTGCATGCATGGGTGTGTGTGTGTGTGTGTGTGTAGGGAGGGGGCATGAGTGTTTGACATCAAGCGAGGACTTTGTTGACAACAATGATCTGGCCATTATAAATGTTTATTCTCAAGCAGGATGAGGTAGCAAAACTTCAAATGCTGTTTCAAATTGAAACCGGAAAAAACACGGGTGTTTGGGCTGCCTGTCACTACCAAATCCCATAAGCAGTGACAGCCATTGAATCTTTTATGGGCGCTTTATTCAGATGGCTGTCGATCTGAGAAGATGGTGGGTTCATACCCTAACAAACCATTTTGTGTTTTCTTTCCAGGCCAGACCTTTTATAAGGTGGGGGGTGAGTGGATAAACAAGGAGGGCTTTGAAATTCAGGGAGGATTAGGTGAGCAAAGCTGCAGCTTTCCTGTTCTGGGCAGTTAGCTGTTTCCAGGGGAGGGTGGCCCTCTGCTCTCCCTGGAACACAAAGGCCCGGATGTCCCCAGGCAGTAATCTTATAACAGTGCCTCAAGGGGTGGGCTGTTTTCCCTGGAGCCAGGGTGGGCCTTATCTGTAGTTTTTGAAACAAAAGCTTTTAACATACACATTACTTGCTAGACTTATAACTTCTTCCTTAAGCTAAAAATGCCCAAGTCTTGAGTCCCCTATCAAAATTTCTGCAGGTAAATAAATCCCTAGTTAGTGTGGATATTTAATGAGGCAATATTCAGATTTTTAGTGGCAACGTGATCCAGACATGGCCATCCAAGAGAAGTAGAAATCCCAATTACTAGTTGACCCAGAGAGCCAAAGTTCAGATCCAGTAACAGAACACTACCTGCCCCCAGGACTGTTTGGCTCATTTTTCATTTAGAATCATTACATTTTAACAGACTTCACTGCCTACTTTGTACTTCGGTGAGTTTCCAACTTTACAATGGGATCCACACTATGTTAGAACTGAAAGGGACCTCAACGGTCACCACAGTGAACCAACTCAAAACTCAGGTGAAGAACAGACACAGAAGACAAGCAGCTCTTTGTTGAGGGACACACCGCTGACTAATGGCAGGGGCCATCAAGGGCCTTGTGACCCAGAGTGCCTGGCCCATGCTTGTTCCATGTCCACCATATCCAACTGCTTACTTTCATTTAAAGGGCAAAGAACAGCCTGCCTACTTTAATTTTAAGCCATCAATGTATCCAGGGTGCCAGGGTGACCCTGAATGTTTCATCAGTGGCTGTAGTTTTAACTTCTAAATGGGCAAATGTAAAAAGCATTCGTGAGTGATGTTGTGTGATGTACTATCTCGCCCTAGGTGCAGGAGAAGTTGTCCAAGAGCGGCATTGCTTGCTTATTAAAAGAAGATGATGGTTCCTGGGACCCCTATGATGACGATAGTATAAACAACCCCTGCTGGCATGTGAGGTGGCAACTACGTCAGTTAGTGCGAAAGGTAGGTGAACTATCAGGTAACTTCACCAGCCAGCGCAGAAGGTTGGAGGAGAAGGAATATTTAAGACCATCATGTCTAGACTCCTCATTTTGCAACAGGAGAGACTGAGGTCCAGAGTGTTGAGGGATTTTTTCTTCAATTCAGAGAACTAGAAAAAGGTGAACCAGCACCAAACAGCGGGTCCTAGTCGACTCCTGCTCTATAAAGTTCATGCCTCTACTCTGAATAGCCTCCCCGTCTGGTCTAACCTTTGTATCTGACGTCGTGGAAACCGAGGCACAGGCAGAGCTATGTGTTCAAGGTCACACAACAATGAAGGATGTGTGTGGTTTTTTTCTATTCAGAAAACAAAAGAGGCCAAATAATGGTGTTCTATATTTTTCCCAGATGTTGACTCTGAAAATATACATTTACTTTTATGCATATAGAGATGAAGAAAGAGGAAAGGAAGAGGGAAGGAAGAGATACAGAAAAACTGAAGGTGATGACATCTCAATTTATAGTTATTAAATGACACAATACAGTATTATCTGTCTATGGAAGTTGCCTAAATGGGATCTCTGGCAGAAACAGTATGTTAGCTAACAGTTTATTTCACAAAATACGATTAATTCGATGATGTAATACGATTAATACATAATAATTTTTTCAGCACTGTGACATGTCGAATTAAGTTCCTCCTCTAGAACCCTTTCTTCTTCATCAGATGGTATCTAGGGATGCTTGCCTTCTGCCTACTCAGAAAAGTCCAATGAGAACACAGATATGAAAGCGCTCTAAAGTGGGAAGTCCATGATTGATATTTAAAAAATACCGGGACATTCCTGGAATAGGAGGAAGACGTGTTTTAATGACATGCTTTCGAGTCCATTGTTTGGTACTCAGTATGGCTTTTCATAGAATCGGTGTTTTATTGGTGCTTTGGGAATCCAGCTTACAAACCGAAACAGTCCTCACCATAGAGCCCAGATATCAGCTATCATGCTATTTCTATGGGAAATGAAATTAGACTTCCACCTGGGAGTCCTGGAAATACCTGTGCTGTGTGGCTGCCCTGGAAGTAGGGCCCACTGCGCACACGCTGTACTGAAGCAGATGCGACTTCATCACCCCAAGTGACGAGGCCCAGGGCTGGGAAGGGTACTGAGGAACCTAGAAATGGGACGCCACAGACCCTGGGGTTAAGGGTGTGGCAAACCCACAGCTTTGGGGACTGAGGCAGGAAAGGGGAACTAGATGCTGGAGCTGGGAGTGGGGAGATGAGAGTAGTGGGGATGGATTTACGGATCACTTTCCTGCCATTCTCCCTGTCCCGCCCATTCTCACATCCTGCCACCAACTAGGATAGGGAAGCCGGGACCCAGAGGGGTGGGTGAGAGTGTAGGGGCAAAGGCCTTCCCTTTTTTTTCCAGGTGCCATTAACTAAACAGGCTATTTCCAGTAAACATCCTATAACCATTACATATGCTATCTCCTTTAGTTTTCACAAAGCTCTGTGAGGAAGAAATCATTATCTTCCTCTTCTTCTTTTTAAAAAGTAGATGAAGAAGTTAATGATTGTATCAGTGAAGTGACTCGACAAGTTTCCCAAGCTACTGATCGACAGATTTGAATCTAAGCCATCTGACCATACTGTAATTATTATTGTATGCTGCCTCCCACACTGTGGGAATTACTTTTCTCTCCTTTCTGCTGCTCATCTTTCTCCCTTCCTTTCTGTCCTGAAATGACAGAGAGAGAGAGAGAGAGAGAGAGAGAATACGCTGAGGCCACCTCTTGCTTCCCCTTCTCATACACCAATGCCCATTGGACTCGTAGCCCCCCCCCCCCCATTATCCGGAGTCAGGGCTTGATGCAGACGGAGAAGCAGAGAGCATCTGATTTGAGATGGGAGTACAGAGGAGGGGAGTTTCGGGTAGTTGCAAAATGAACAACAGTGATAGGAAAGGAGGGCTGTGATGAACAAAGTCCCCAGGGGTGACAGAATGGAATGGAAGGGGATTTAGAAGCTGTGGATGAGCCAAGAGAGGATCTGCTTAATTAACAGAAAGTCTCAGTGTTTACTCTCATTTACTGGGTTTTCCCACTGGTTAGTACAAAGAAGGTAATACTAGATTTTTAGTAAAGCTATGGGAATTTGGTAAAATATCTTTAAGAATGCCTCAGCCACAATCTCAGAAATGAGAGGATGACATGTATGGCCAGGTCACACCTCACCTTGAGCTGTGTGTATCTCTGGGCATCGAGAGAGAGGAGGTGTACCTTGTGTCATGAGGTTTGAGTCTGTCCGATAGCTTGAGGTCCCTGGCCTCTATTACACAGATCACTCATGCATACAGATGCATGCACACAAACACACTCCCCACTCAGAGACCTCGAGGTGACGGGTCTGCCCCAAGGAGGGAGGTCTGTCGAAGATGAGGCCGACCTAATTTAGCAGATGGCTCCTTACTCCTCTGCTGCTCCAGGTGTGGACTCTCAAAGGCCTCATCTGGAAACAGAGCTCTCCCAGACAGAGGACCCTTCCTGATCGGCATGTGAGGATGGCTACCTCAGGGCTCACCCCGGCTCACACCCTACTGGCTCACACCCTGCCTGCTCCCAGTCTGTGCTTGAACAACTTAAATCTTCCTAGGTTGTACCTTACACAGAAACCTGACAGACCTTAGGAAAAAGGGCCATAGACATTCTACAGTCAGTTTAAATTTTTTAGGGAAATTAACAACCTTTATTCAATACTATTTGCAGATGGTTTTGAGAACCTATGAGGAAACCATTTCTACAGTTCCAGGTAGTATTTTTTTATTGTTGTTATTTTAACTTTCTACTGTCACCTTTGTGGGAGGGTGAATGACCCCCCACCCTCTTTCACTCTGCCCCCACCCACACATCCTGCCCCTGACCTGCTGCTCCGTGTTTCCAGCTGCTTAATTCTGTTTCCTTTTTTGCACTGGTAGCTAGAAAAGCTCAGAACCAAATCTGTGGCCCACTTACGGCCAGGACTTCATTTCAGCTGAATCTTATTTTTCCAACATGGATTTTCCTTTCACCTCAACTTCTTCAATCATTCTTTTTTACCTTCTAGTGTATTGTACACAAGCCATCTAAATGCTTTCTAGAACATGGCTGGAAGTAAGATAAGCAAGGGCCCCCAAATCACCCATCTTCTCTGCTTCTGACCACCACAGGTCTATGACTTTATGCAGCAACCCCTCCCCCCCCCATCCCTTTCCCAACAATCGCCCACACACCCGCAGTTCTCATCCCGTGGTCCCCACGCCACAGCCATCTTCCTGTTCGTGACCCACACCTCCAACAGTGCTGTTGCCCAGGCTGGCTTCTTTGGGCCTCCACCGGCTTCTTTCATTCCTAGCTTCTTACAAAACTGGCACCTTCTCATCCTCCCTCCTCCTCACTTAATTGTCAGATCTTCCCTGGCCATCTAAGTTCCTCTATACTTTTTTCCTATTACGCTTACTTTGTTCATATTCTTTCATTTTTGTATCTTTTAGTTAAAACTATGAACATTAAAATGACAACAAACTCACAACTATCAACAACTGATTCTAAAAAATCAAAACAAAAAAAAAGAATTTGCTTTCAAATCTTGGCTTTTCCATATCCTTGCAGTGACTTCTAATGCAAGATATTTATAATTGGATTTTGTTATTGAATACCGGAAAACCAAGTGCTAAGGTCTAGGGGCAGGCAGGACATTGTGAATTATTTAACAATGGAGGTGATGAGGAAATGGACAGGCACATCGACCTTGAAAGTTGAGCACCTCGAGAATAATATGTAATTGACTATGCATCCTCATGCCATGTTTGGTCTTCAGCACCGTGTATGTGTCCACTTATCCTGAGTAAGTAACAATCAATACAAAATTAGAAGAAGTGAGAAGAGATTCTCATTTCCCACTCGTTTTTCCCCTATGGAATTTTGTCACCTCCGCTCAGTTCCTTCCTTCCACTATGAGCCTAAGTTGAGGCCTGTCGCTCTCAGTTCTGCAGCTGTGGTCTGGTATTCTCCAGACTTGCCATTCTCCAGCCCTCTCACCTTCTATCCATCAAATCTTATTCTGAGAGATAGATAAAACTAAAGCACAAAACATGCCTTTCTGTTTCCCTGGTCAAAACCTTTCAGAGTCTTCCCACACCCTCTAAAACCAAAATCTCTTAGCCTCGCATTCAGATCCTTTATACTTTGGCTCATCATTCAAGCCTGAAACTGAACTCCTCTCCTGCCTGAGTTCCGGGAGTGCTTTGTGCATTTTGCTTCAGCCTTTTCCCTGTCCGGGTTGGCTCAAAGGCTGCTCATCCTCACCCCATGAAGATAATCATCCTTGAACCTCAAACACTTTCTTGCACTTGTTTGTTTATCATTCTTTTGTCCTGTCCCTGGAAGCATGCCTGTCTTAGATGTGACGGGTACTTCGGTTTGCTGGAGTAAGGGAATAAAAAGGTTTTAGCACAAATCATCCCCTGACCTCAGCTTTCCAATGAATAGGAATCTTTACTTCCTCTCAAAAGATATCCCCCTCTATTTCCAATAGAAGATTTCACTTCCTAGTTCTTCACGTTTTCCTTAAAAGACTGTTTAAGTCCCTTGAGGGCTTAGTCAGCGTAATAAGTGATCAGTCTTTGCTGCCCCTGCAGGATGGAGTGCAGTGCCTTGTTCCTGGCAATATTTGCTTGGTAAAAGAATATAATTTATTCTTTTGAGAAACCAATTTGAAAAACCAATTGTAAGCACATTTGGGAAGTTTGAGCAGATTTTTTGAAAGAGCAGTTCGTTGCATCTGTATTTTTTAAGGCTGCTCCAAAGGACTTCAATGGTGGTCAGTAAGTTATTTGTTTGTTATGATCTAGTGAACGAGCAATTTGTATGCTCATGTCCTGATTATCGTGAACAGTGTGTCGGTTCACATTCCTTTTGGAAGCTCGGTGGGGAATGACTGATGGATACCAGCTTGTAGCACACGTGGACAATTGTTACCTCTGCCACTCTTTCAGAATTCTAGTAGCTAGCAGAGAGGAAAACATAAAGATTATGAAATTGGTATCATTCTGACTCTATATAGAAACTCAATATAGAAATTTGCCAATACCTGGTTATGTGTGCACTTTATCAATTTAGTTTTAGAGAGAGCAGGAGGAAGTGAGAAAGAGAGGGAGAGAACCATTGATGTGAGAAAGAAGCATCAGTTTTTGCCTCTCTTATGCCCCCACCACCCAGGGATGGAACCCAAAAGCCAGGCATGTGCCCTGACCAGGAATCAAATGGGCATCCCTCTGCTTTGTGGAACGATGCTCCAACCAACTGAGCCACACCAGCCAGGGCTATTTGTGCACTTGAATGACTCAGCAAGATAATTGCAGGTCCACAGATTTTTGTTTGTTTGTTTGGGTACTTTTAGAAAAGGGCCATCATCTTCACTTTGTCATATTCACTGCAATTACTTCTGAGACACTGATAAATTATAACCCAAATCACTGCTTATTCTTTTCATCAGAAGTACTTTTCAAATTAAACAAATTGAAGTAGACTGATCGTCACACATAAATGCAGGCTGATTTTTATGAAATCATGTACTCAATGTGGGAAGCCCTGAGTACTTGCAGTGTGGGATTGGTGATAGCTGTAGACATTGATGTGATATTTGAGAGGTAGTCGGACACGTTCTGATCATTCTTTGTCATTTCTCTTTTAGAACGTCAACAGAATGGTCCTCCACAAGTAAGAAGAGAACTTCAGGGAGTAGCAGCTCACATAACAGGGGACAAACAGAGAAGAAACACACCCCCAGTGCCAAGTAAGAGACACAACTAACATATGATTTAAAGAGAGGCAATGGATGAATTTGTACCGAAGAATTTATTCTTTTCACTTGTACCTGAAACGTGTATATAGCTGTCTACAAAATGAGCAGCCGTAATCAGGTCTCAGACTGACTCTTCAGAAGCAAGACCACAAGAGAAATGGCTCCATTATTGCCCCGATATAACTGGTCTCCAGAAAATTACATAGTGGGAAAACTTGGCTTTTGAGTTTGCCATGTCTCCATTTTTGCTTTTTCCTTCTTCTTTAAAGTAATTTCTCTTTCTCATTTTTTTTTCTTTTTTTTTTAAAGATTTTATTTATTTATCTTCAGAGAGGAAGGAGAGAGGGAGAGAAATACCAATGTATGGTTGCCTTTCATGTGTCCCCTGCTGGGAGTTGGCCTGCAAGGAACCAGCCTGCAACCCAGGCATGTGCCCTGACTGGGAATCGAACCACGATCGTCTGGTTCGCATGCCTGCGCTCAATCCACTGAGCTACACCAGCCAGGGCCTCTCTTTCTCATTTTTATCAAACCTTCTTCTTCTTCAAGGTTCTAAATCTGTCATTAGTCACAGAGCACCCCTTGTGACATTTATTCAGGTTGAACTGCAGGCAGTTGCCAATACTTAACTCCTTTTTACTTACAGAAGTGTCAGCATCATACAGTTTAACTGACCATGTTAAACCCGCTGTCTAACTGCAGAGCAGGTGTCCGTTGAGTACTGTAGTTACGCGCATGCCTCTTGCAGTCTGCACACCCCCACTCCCAGCTCCTCCTTATCTAGACGTGTGTTTTGAGCAAATTACTTAACCTAATCAAGCTTCAGTTTCTTAAACGAAATAGAGATAATCTTTAATACATAAAACAGTAAAGATTAACACATGCAAAATGCCTGGTGTATTTTAAGTACTCACTAAATAGTCACTTTTGTTATGGTGAAAGGTTTTGTCTAAAGTTAAAGAAATTTCGGACATCAGTTAATGGGGTGTTTTGGGAGGGTTGTTGTTTTGAATTTTTCTAGGCATTTGCCTTCCTGATATTCCTGAACTTGTGTTTTATAAATAATTAACAAGTTCTGCTTATGAGTGAGATAATTATTGTGATGTTACGGTTCACTACTTTTCAACAAATATGATATTTTAAACTCTTGAAAAACTAAATTTTATTTCAGTCATGGAGATGAGCCCGGAGTTTAAAGGAATATCATATTTTGTAGGGCCCTTTTTTATTCAGTCTCTAGGACTTAAAGATCCAAGGATCTGAAGATCGTTAAATGAGAGATGTCTTTGCCAAACCTTGTGCTCTGTCTTACTGTGGACTAGAGATGCCTTCAGCTTGGATGCTGCCTTTGGCTCCTGCGAAAGACCAAGGAGGGAAGCCAAAGATCCAAAGAAATAGCAAGAAGTTCTGAGCTTTAGGCTTGAGGACATCGATGTGTTCCTTTTGGTTTCTTTATATGCTCTCTGTGCTCACAGCGCAGAATGGGAGACAAGGGTTCAGGACAGAAGTTCTGCCCAGGTGTAGAGTGAACCATATCTGCACTATTATTCAGAAATAAGTACAGTAGATGTGGTGTAACTGGAGAACAAGGTACGGAAAAATAAGGTACTCTCCCAACAGGTCACAATAACACAGAGGCCTTCAGATTTCTATATGACCAGAGTTTCAAATCCTTGAAAGATTAGAGGGGCAAGAAGTTGTATATTTGATTGAAATCCTTTGCAACACCAACCAAAAAGTAGTCTACCAACAGCTATTAGACATGCCTTGCTTTGCTACGAACTGCCTTTTGTTAACTTTTTTTCTCTCCAACCTTCATCCAGACTCCAAGAATGAAAATGTTTTTGGCCATAAAATAACCTCCTGGGAGTCATCAAGAAAAGGACATTCATTTTTGAAAAATATGCACCTGAGGAATGGAGAGCTAGTTATCCATCAAACGGGGTTTTATTTTATTTATTCCCAAATATACTTTCGATTTCAGGAACCTGAGGATGTTTCAACAGTAGGGAGCAGAAGGAAAAACAAACAAATGGTACAATATATTTACAAATTCACAACGTACAATGACCCTATACTGCTGATGAAAAGTGCTAGAAATAGTTGTTGGTCCAAAGATTCAGAATATGGACTCTATTCCATCTATCAAGGTGGAATATTTGAACTTAAGGCAAATGACAGAATTTTTGTATCTGTAACTAATGAAGAATTGATGGACCTGGACCAAGAAGCCAGTTTTTTCGGGGCATTTTTAATTGGCTAGATGATCTGCAAAGAGAAAAAAACAACAGTGCTGTCAAAGTAACCTTTTGCTTCAAGATGATATTCCACCGCATCTGACAAAGTAAGACAGCCTGAGCACGGCAGCTACAGTGAAAAGCTCTTCAACACATGTGTTTTTAATGTCTCTGAAAAGGGACCATCTTGTTACCAAAGAAAAATGAAAATGCTAAAAGACCTTTCAGTGTTCTACCTGATACCAGTTTGCTAACAGAAATCCAGAAGATCCTCAGTTGTCAAACATGTGTAGCAATTAACACCTGTCTTTATTCATCTACTCTTGAAAAGATCCTGGAAGAGCAGTGATCTTAGGTTTTCTTCTATCTATCACCTTAAGAATCGTGCTGTAAGAAGCAACAACCTTTCCTCTTCCTCCACACCATCCATGCCCCCACCCCCCAACAGCCTCAAAGCCACTATGCATGAATGCATCTCCATCCACATTGGCTAGGCTGAGGTCTAAATCAGCAATGCCTTGGGAGGGCTCTACTGCCTAGAACATGGCATCCAGCCTGATGACCAGATGCCAAGTGACCATCACAGGTGGGAGGGAGATGACTCTTTGAATACTGTCAGTGAGAGGCACTATCAAGCACACGTCCAGGGTAGTGTTTGTAAACCCAGAACCCATAGTCATTGATGAAGTTCCAACTGGTACCTACTGCCAGATATTCCACCTTGAGCAGCTCATCACAGGCAAAGGAGATGATCCCAGTAAATGCCTGCAAGCACTACACCATTGGCAAGGAGATCATCGACCTCATCTTGTAATGAGTTCAGCAACTGGCTGGCCAGTGCACAGTTTTCAAGGCTTCTTGGTTTCCCACAGCTTGTTGGGGGAACTGATTCTGGGTTCCCCTCCCTGCTGATAGAAAATCTTCTCAATTATGGCAAGAAGTCCAAGCTGGAGTTCTCCATTAGCCAGTCCCCCAGGCTTCCGCAGCTGTAGTGGAGCCCTACGATTTCATCCACATCGCCCTGGAGCATCCTTTGCATTCATGGTTGATAATGAGGCCATCTACGACAGCTGCTTCTGTCTACACCTGTCATAGAAACCTGGAGATTGAATGCCCTACCTATGCCAACCTGAATAGGTTAATAGATCAAGTTGTGTTCTCCACCACTGCTTCCTGCAGATTTGATGGAGCTCTGAATGCTCATCTGAACAAACTCCAGCCCAGCTTGGTGCCCTATCCCCATATCCACTTCCCTCTGGCCACATATGCCCATCATCTCCGCTGAGAAAGCCTACCATGAACAGCTTTCTGTAGCAGAGATCTCCAATGCGTGCTTTGAGCCAACAATCCAGATGGTGAAATGTGACCCTCGCATTACACCTCGCATTTCACCATCCAGATGGTGAAATGTGACCCTCGTAAATACATGGCTTGCTGCCTGTTGTACTGTGGTGACACGGTTTCCAAAAACGTCAATGGTGCCATTGCCACCATCAAGACCAAGTGCCGCATCCAGTTTGTGGACTGGTGCCTCACTGGCTTCAAAATTGGTATTAATTACCAGTTTCCCACTGTGGTGCCTGGTGGAGACCTGGCCAAAATATAGTGAGCTATGTGCATGTTGAGCAACACTTCAGCCATTGCTGAGGCCTGGGCTTGCTTGGACCACAAGTTTGGTCTGACCTACGCCAAGTGTGCCTTTGTCCACTGGTATGTGGGTGAAGGCATGGAGGAAGGACAGTTTTCTGAGGCCGGTGAGGACATGGCTGCCTTTGGAACAATATGAGGATGCTGGTGTGGATTCCGCCAAAGGAGGGTAAGGAAGGAGAGGAATGCTACGGTTAAAGTGTCACAACAGTGCTGCTTTTTCAGGGATACTTATTCTGTGTTAAACATTGAAGGCTGTGGTCTGATCAGTTCATTTGAATGTAGCAGTGTATATTATATATATATAATTACTGGCCTGTGCTTTACAATTCAATGCTCTGTTATTGTTACAGAACCAACCTGTTCATTTCCCTGATGGGTTTGAGAAAAGTCCTCCCGGTCTTAAATTTAAAAAAAAATAAAAAGAAACAGTAACGATCTTAAACAGTATATCATATCGATAGCTTCCAGGTTGCTGTAAGGGACGACACTTGCAAAGCTGGAAGACTTAGGGGCCCTGCTGAAAGGTCACAGTCTTGGGAGGCAATCCTCTGTCGACACATGCAGCGTGCAAAGGGCGGTTGCCTTGCACGGCACTTTGCAGGAGTTGTCTTGTACATCTGCATTTGGTTGAAATGAGAAAATTCCAGTCAAAATACTATCATTTTTAATGAAATTATGTTTGTGAATGGCTTGTGCTACTGAAAGTCAAGCTGTCCAAAAGCACTGAAGGTGTGTTTGATAAAGGACTCTATAATGACTAATCCTCTAATCAGAATCTAGGGAATTTGGTGTCACGTGAGGAGGAGAAATGGGAAAGCAGACTCGACAAAGGTAAATCAGCAGAAAAGAGCCAAATCAGGAAGCACGCTGATTCACCACTGCCAAATGTCAGTATCTAATACTTATCTCATTAAGGTTGTATCATTTATTTACCCCTTCCAGAAAAACAGCAAGTAGTTTGCTGTTTGCTCCCAAAATCATGACATGAAACATTTTATTTCACCATTTGATCTAAGTCGTTGGAGAAAAATTTAGTTGGCATATTTGTCTAATCTCTTGTAATTGTTATTCCTAAACATAGCATAATATCTACTTTTTCAGTATATGCGCATTCATTCATTGAAATGTGTCCTGAGCAAGCCGGTCTTTTTCAAAAAGGCTTATTTATATTTAAATTTACAACATGTCAGAGACACCTGGAATTTCTGATTTTCCTCACTCTATTTTTTCTATAACACTAATCAAATTCTTATATACAAACAAATGGATTTATTTGTCTGATTTTTAAAGCTTGTATCTCTATAAATGGGGACATTTAGTCCAGTTTACATATATATCTGCTGTACATATATGAAAGTAAATGATTTGCTGAATGAATGAATGAGTGAGTGAATGAATGAATGAGTGAGTGAATGAATGAATGAATGAATACCTAATGGCGTAGAAAGAACTAGAGAATTCCAAAAGTAATCTCAAATAGAGAAGACCCTTTAAACCGAAGTTTAAAACCCAAAGAAAAAGAGTAACATGTTTTATGACAAATAACTTAGGGGTCTAAAACAAATTAATTTTTACTTTGTATTTTTGTACTACATTTTTAAAATGTTACTTTTTAATAAAAATAGTTCTGTGTTGAAGTGTGTAGTTTTGTTTATCTAGCACTCACATTTGTTTTATAGTACCGAGATTACTAAAAATAGGGAAAAGGACTTCCAATTTCTTTTATCTCCTTTATCTGACATATCTTACAGATGAGAGGAATTGCTCACTTTTTATTTAATGTAATAAAACATAGCAGCCCTCTCCCTTATGGTTAATGCTTTTGTTATGGGTTGAATTTACCCTCCAAAAAGATGAGTTGAAGTCATACCACCCAGCACTTCAGAATGTGGCTTTATTTGGAAATACAGCTGTTGTAGAGGTGACTAGACAAGATGAGGACATAGGGGAATAGGGTGGGCCTTTACTACAATATGACTGATGTCCTTCCAAAGAGAAGAAAATCTGGAAACAGAGACACACAGGGAGAACTCCATGTGGCAACAGAGGCAGAGACTGGGGGGACGCGGCTGCTAGCTAAGTAACATGAAGGACTGAGAGCCAGAGATCCTAGAGGGTGGTGGATCCTAGAGGGATGTCACACTTCCCTCCTTCCAGGACACATCTGCATTTAGAACTAAGTTACAGAGCAATAAACCTAAATAATCAGCTCAAAACTAGCTGAAGAGCAGTCTCATGGCCAAGGATGTATGGAAGAAGCCACACGGAGACTGATAGGAAGAAGGGAGACGCAAAAGTGGCTGGCCCTGCTCCCACAGAGAGCAGCTGAAATTCCGGAGAGATATCTTAGCTGCAAAGATTCCCCCTGAGAAGCGTGGGATCTCAACCCCCAGTCAGCCTCCCCAGCCCAGAGCACCAGAGCCAGGAAGAGGTGCCCACATGGTTTTCTGGCTATGAAAATCAGCAGAGATTCTGTCTGCTAGGGAAAGCGAAGAGTCTGCTAGAGATAAAGGTACCCTCTTAAAGGGCCAATGCACAAAACCTCATTCACAGCCACTCACCCTGGGTTCTGGTGAAGGGACTAGAGTCCCTGGGCAGAGTGGACTAGAGTCGTGTGAGGAGAGGCTGGGGTCTGTGGCTCTGAGGAGAAAGCTGAAGCGACTGCAGCCAGGATACCTGTAGCAGACACCTTTACTGTGCAGATCACTCCCATAGACACCAGACTGGGGGAAAACAATGGCTCTGGACTCCCTGTAGCCTGCCCCTTGGAGCTTATGCCCTGCTGAGGAGTCAGCTGCTTGGCCTGGGGTGTAGAAGTCTGGGCAGACTCAGGGGGTGTTAGTGACTGAGCTGTGTGGCTTTGGGGTTGGGACTATCTCCCCCACTTTCCCATGAACCTGACTGGGCTTCCCCCTCACAGAATACCCACTCTCCTACTCTCCAGGCAACCCCTCTCCTGATTCCTGGTGGTTCTGCCCTGCCAAAGTTTGGGTGGAATCCAGGACAGACTGAAGTGTGTGGCTCTCGGGTGGGGACCACTCCCCACACCTTCCTCCAACCCTGCCCAGCCCCTGTGCTTCACCAAAAACCCACTAGCCACATCCTCCCTACCCCTGGAAGCCCCACACTGTTGATCACGGTATATGCTTCCCTTATTTGTATCTTCTTTAGTTTCTTCTCCAGTATCTTATCATTCTCCAGGTCCAGGTTTTCTACATCCTTGGTTAAATTTATTCCTACATATTTTTTGGATGCAATTGTAAATGAGATTGCTTTCTTAGGTTTCCTTCCTGCTAGTTCATGACCAGTGTATAAAATGTAACTGATTCTTGGATATCTACTTTGTATACTGCTACGTCACTGAATCCATTCAATTCTAGTAGTTTTTTTCTTGGAATATTTACAGTTCTTTGTATATAGTATCATGTCATCTATGAATAACAGTTTTACTTCTTCCTTCCAATTTGGATGCCTTTTTATTTTTTCTTGTCTATTACTATGGTTAGGACTTCCAGTACTATGTAGAATGAAAGTGGTACAAGTGGACACCCCTGTCTTGTTCTTGATCTTAAGAGAAACCTTGTAGTTTTTGCCCATTGAATATGACACTGGCAGTGGATTTGTCATATGCGGCTTATATTACACTGAAGAATGCTCCCTCTAGTCCCCCTTTTCTGAGAGTTTTTATCGTAAACGGGTGCTGGATGTTATCAAATGCTTTTTCTGCATCTATTGATATGAACATGTATTTTTATCTTTTATTTTGCTTATGTCATTTGTCACATGTATTAACATGTGGATATTATAGCAAACTTACATCCCCAGAATAAAGCCCACTTGATCAGGTGTATGATATTTTTAATGTATTGCTGGATTTGGTTTGCTAATATTTTGTTGATGATTTCAGCATCTAGATGATTTAGCATCTGATGATTTAGAAGAATATGTGTTAATTACTTCTTGTATGTTGGGTAAAATTCACCTGTGAAATGATCCAGTCCAATACTTTGGTTTGTTGGAAGTTTTTTTAAAAGATATTTTTAGAGAGAGGGGAAGGGAAGGAGAAAGAGAGGGAGAGAAACATCAATGTGTGGTTGCTTCTCACATGGCCCCCACTGGGGACCTGGCCTGCAACCCAGGCATATGCCCTGACTGGGAATTGAACCGCAACCCTTTGGTTCACAGCCCAAGCTCAATCCACTGAGCTACACCAGCCAGGGTGGTTTGTTGGAAGTTTTTTGATCACTGCTTTAACTTCATTAGTTGTAATCTATGTATTCAGATTTTCTGATTTTTTCCTGATTTAGTTTTGGAAGATTGTATGTTTCTAGGAATTTCTCCATTTCATCCAGGTTGTCCAATATTTGCACATAGTTTGTAATATTTTCATACAGGCTTTTTTTTTTGGTGTCATTTGTTTCCTCTCCTCTTACATATCTGATTTTATTTATTTGGGTTCTCACTTTGCTTTTCTTGATGAGTCTGGATAAAGTTTTGGCAGTTCTTGTTTATCTTTTCAAAGAACCAGCTCCCAGTTTCATTGATCTTCTGTATTGTTGCTTAGACTTTATTTTGTTTATTTCTGACTTTATTATTTCCTTCCTCTACCACTTTGGGCTTTGTTTGTTTTTCTCTTTCAAGTTCCTTTAAGTGTAAAGTTAGCTTGTTTATCTTTAGAATTTTCTTGTTTCTTGAGGTAGGCCTGTAATGCTATGATTTTTCCTCTCAGGACTTCTTAGGACCACTTTTGCTGTGTCCCATTGATTAGGGATTGTTATGTTCTCATTTTCATTTGTTTCAAGGTATAGTTTGATTTCTTCCTTGATCTCATTGCTAATCCATTCATTGTTTAGTGACATGTTTTTTGGCCTCCATGTCTTTGTGTGTTTTTCAGTTTTTCTCTTGTGATTGATTTCTAGTTTCATACGTTGTGGTCAAAGAGGATGTTTGATGTGTTTTCAATCTTCTTAAAGTTATTAAGATTTGTTTTGTGTCCTAACATGTAATCTATTCTAGAAAATGTTTCATGTGCTGTTGGGAAGAATGTATATTCTTCTGCTTTGGGATGGAATGCTATGAATATATCAGTTAAACCCATCTGATCTAGTAAGTCATTTAAGGCCATTATTTTTTTGTTGATTTTCTGTTTGAAAGATTTACCCATTGATATCAATGGGGTATTAAAATCCTCTACTCTGACTGTGTTACTGTCAACCTCTTCCTTTACATTTATCAAGATTTGCTTTATATCTTTAAGTGTTCCTATGTTGGGTGTGAAAATGTTTACAAGGGTTATATCTTCTTGTTGGATTGCTCCCTTTATCATCATATAGTGTCCATCTTTGTCTCTTACTATAGACTTTGTTTTAAAGTCTATTTTGCCAAGTATAAGTATTGCTACCCCACTTTTTTATTCATTTCCATTTGCAAGGAATCCTTTTACTTTTATTCTGTGTGTACCTTTCATTCTGAAGTGGTCCTCTTATAGAAAGCGCATATATATATACATCTTCTTTTCTTACTCATTCAGCTATCATATGTCCTCTGATTGGAGCATTTAAGCCATTTACATTTAAAATGATTATTGATAGGTACATATTTATTGCCATTTTGTTCTTTTAACAATATTCCTATGTTTTTTTTCTTCTTTTCAAAGAAGACTCTTCAACATTTCTTAAAAACTGATTTGGTGGTAACAAACTCCTTTAGCTTTTTCTTATCTGAGAAACTATTTATCTTTCAATTTTAAATGATAGTTTTGCTGGGTAATGTAGGTCACTTAGTTGTAGGTCACTGGTTTTCAGCACTTTGAATATTTCATGCCAATCCCTTCTGGCCTGCAAAGTTTCTGTTGAGAAATCAGCTGACAGTATTTTGGGAGCTCTCATGTAGGTAACTAACTTTTTTTCTCTTGCTCCTTAAAAAATTCTCTTTGTCTCAAATTTAAAAAAAAAAAGGCCTTTGCCATTTTTTTAAATGATGTATCTTGGTGTGGATCTTTTTGAGTTCATCTTGTCTGGGACTCTCTGTACTTCCTGGACTACTGTATCTTTTTCCTTCACCAGGTTAGAAAACTTTTCAGTCATTGTTTCACAAATAAGCTCTCAATTTTCATGCTCTGTCTTCTTCTGGTATCCTTATGATGCAGATATTTTTATGCTTTTTGTTGGCCCAAAGGTCCCTTAAACTATCCTCATCTATAAAATTTATTTCTCTTTTTCCTGCTCGGATTGGGTGTTTTTGCTACCTTGTCTTCCAAATTGCTGATTCATTCTCTGCTTCATCCAACCTACTGTTAATGCCTTCTAGTGTATTCTTCATTTCACGTATTATATTCTTTATTCTGACTGGTTCTTTTCAATGGTTTGTATGTCCTTTTTAAATGCTTGCTTTCTCTTTGTTGAAGCTCTCACTAAGTTTATTGAGCATCTTTATAACTATGTTTTTGACTTTGTATCCGGTAAATTGATGGCCTATATTTCATTTGGCTAGTTTTCTGGAGATTGCCCCTGTTCTTTCATTTGGGACATATTCCTTTGTGTCTGAATTTTGTCTGCCTCTCTGTGTTTGTTTCTATGTATTAGACAGATCTGCTATAACTTTCAGTCTTGGTAGGGTAGACTTATATAGTAGGTGTTCCGTGGGACCCAGTTGCACCATGTCCTTGACCGCCTGAGGTGGGTGCTCCAGGAATGTTCCTTATGTGAGCGATGTGGGCCTTCCTGTTGTAATTGAATCTTTATTTCCATTGGCCTATTCATGTGTGGGGTCAGCCCTCTCTGGCTGGCTAACTGTGAGGATGGACCTGTACCTCAGCTGATGAGCTGCTATGCAGATGCTGACCACACCAAGCAGAATTTGCCTCAGTAGGTTTCTAGTACCTGCCAAAATCTCCCTTTGGATATGCCACTTGTGAAACTAATTGGATCGTGCTCTCTCACTGTCTGAAGGTGGTCATGTGTGTTGGTTCCGGAGCCTCTTGGGAGCAACTCTGGTGCAACCCAGTGTCAGACACGGCCTGTGACTGGCCCTGGGTAACCTTTTTGGAGGTACAAAATGATCCACAGTTTGTGGCTGCCTCTGTATCAATAGGATGAACACCATTCACCTCTCCATGGTGATTCACTGAGAACCTACTTAACGCAACTCGAGTACCACCAGAGTCTCTTTCAGTGACTGAGCCTACCAGGCAGCTGACTGGCCGAGGCAGGTGGAGCCTCATCGCTTGGTGCTTTGGGAATTTTGCTGACCTGCCCACAGGTCCTGTAGTGGCAAAAGCTGGCCTAGATAAGCAGTTCGGTTCTTCCCATGCACACCTGTCCTTCAACTCTAAATGATAACTTTGCTGGGTACAGTAATTTTGGTTGTATATCCTTGCTTTCATCGCTTTAAATATTCTGTGCCAATACCTTCTGGCCTGCAGAGTTTCTTTTGAGAAATCAGCTTATGGGAGCTCCCTGGTAAGTAACTGTTTTTCTCTTGCTATTTTTAAGATTCTTTTTATCTTTAACCTTTGGCTTTTTAAATACGATGTATCTTGGTGTGGGCCTCCTTGGATTCATTCTGTTTGAGACTCACTGTGCTGTCTGAACTTGTATGTCTATTTCTTTCACCAGGTTAGGAAAGTTTTCCATCACTATTTCTTCAAATAAGTTTTCAATTCCTTCCTCTCTTTTTTCTCCCTTTGGTACCCCTGTGATAAGAATGTCAGTGCACTTGGTGTTGTTCCAGTTCACAAAAGCATAAGTAACCAATACTCCAGCTTTACTAAGTTTTCTTTTTATAAGTGGGAATATATATATTATAATCATACTTACACATATTATATATTACATATAAACACATATGTGTATATTTGTGTGAATATGTGTATATAAACATGAGCGACTCACTGGTTTAATAGTATAGAAACCCTTTTTGGGGTGAGAACATTCAGATCTAATTGATTCTTTTTAAATACTGCAAAACTTGTTGACTAGATCCTAATTTATTCTGCCATTGGTTTTTTCCCACTTGTTTGTACCTACAAATAATACCACAATGAGCTGTGTTGTCTTTGATCTTAAAATTCCGGGTTCCAAAGGGCAAATTTAACATTTTAGATGCTAAACATAACTGTTGAATTAATTTCTTAACCTTTTACAGCAGGTCACACTCTAAGCAGCAAGGAATGAGAATACCCTGTTCCCCGTATCGTCACTAGAAGCAGATATTTACTGTTTTTCTTCTTGTTTTCCTACCTGCTACATGAAAACAGGATCTAATTTGTGTGTTGGCCACCAGCATCCTCTGTTATGGTCAGCAGAGGTGGGAGAGGCACAGGGGTTCCCCAAGCTCGTTGCCTATCATGTGTCCCCTGGGGACCATTTAGAGAGGCTGCTGCCTGGGCTTCAGCACAGACCGAGTGAACCTGGACCTCTGGAGAGGGGCCAAGGAGTCTGTCTGTGTTCGTGCTGTGGTCTCCTCAGGTGACTCTGACACAGCGAGCCGGGTACATCCCACCAATAGGCAATTGAAAATCACAGGTAGAGCTTATCTAGAATTGAGAAAACTAAACTTCAAAACCTGTGAATTATCAATGAAGTCCTTGAGAAAACAATGTACCAGGTCATAATTATGGTTAGAAATTCAAAAATATAATTCACGTGCAATCTTTTAATTTCATGATTTTGTTTAAAACGGGATCCTTATGTGCTCCTTTCTCTGCTTTAGATATGAAGCTCAAGCTACAGGAGGCAGCTAGGAAGTGTGTATTTTAAGATAACAATTTTATGGCCAACAGTTAATTCCTCACAAAAGGACATGAGTACTAAATATCTGATCTTTTTGAAAACTAAATTACATCTGGGGATTTCTGTCTCATCATTGTTGGACTCTGTCCCATGAAACCTTCTCTCTTGAAGAATAGAGAAGAAAACTGCTAACTCGGTTTTATTAGGATAAGTCTGGGCAGAGTAAGGGAATTTTGAAGACCATGAGTCTTGCGGAAAGGCCAGCTCAGCGGTTTGAGAGGTGCCGTGGCAAACTGGAACAGCGGAGTGGAAGGCAACACTTAATCTCTCTGAGACCAGAAGGTGGCCACCGTGTTGTCACTTACCTTGAGATGCCACCAGGTGGCGAGGCTTCCCTATTTTCCTCAAAGCCCAAAGTGGGAGAGAAGAAAGGACTTCAAGTCTCTATTTGGATAAGGCAGAAGTGAAGGGGGGTGGTTTACATCTGGACCAGTGGTTTACATCTGTAACCAGGGCTTCAGACAGAAGATGATCAGGGCCTGCATCAAATATGTGTCCTCACTGAGCTCTTAAGGGCTCCACCACAGAGGTGGGGGTGTAGGAGGCAGGGATAACTTCAGGAGTCCATGTTGTAGCCTGTCTGTGTGTCAGACAACAGCACCCACTTTGCAGGGGGTGTAAAGAAATGCTTACTATCTGTGAAGTGCTGAGACACGCCCTGGAAGGTTCTAAGCACTCAATAAACTACCTTTTTCAAAGGAAAAGTTAAATATACTAGAATACCTCTAGTATATTACCTCATTTTAATTGCCTTAGTGCTGAGTTCCATTTTCAATTCCTATTTATATTTAAAATCCCCTACAAAGTCATATCGATGTTAAAACTGGAAATGACTAATTAAAACAGATACATAAAAGGGGGGAATCCCCCCCAAAAAAATTATTTTCTGGAGGGCAGGCCCCTTATAGTACAGGTTTCCCCCACTAGGTGAGTGTTCTAGAAACCGCACCGTATCAGTGTACCAGCTGGCATTTTTGTGGGAGGCTGCGCTGGGCTTTAGTGAGGTTTTTTTGAAGACTCAACACATTTTCCCACTTCATGACTTATGAGCACATCTGCCCACACTGCACTGAGTGCACAGCAGTTTCTGACCAAAAAACACCATGACCCTGTGCCCCACCCTCCCTACTCACCTGATCTCACCCCCAGTGATTTTTTTTGTTTCCCCAGATGAGAAAAGTCTTCAAAGGGAAATGTTTTGCAGATGTGGAAGAGGTGAAACAAAATACAGCAGAAGCGCTAAAAGGCATCCAAATCGATGCATTCACAAACTGTTTTGAGCAGTGGAAAAAAGTCTCGATAGGTGTATTCCATCAAATGTAGAGTACTTTGAAGGTGACTAAAGTTTAAATATGTGAGAACAAATACACAATTTTTATAAATAAATTTCTGTTTGGGGGGTTCCCCTTCATAAGTAGAAAACAGGGCACAAGTACTCCTGTTTTAAGAAAAATTGATGTACAAGACCACCAATTATGTATGAAATGTAAATTTGAGAGGTTGTACAAGAGTCTTTATTTTAAAAAGAGATCCATCACAGACTGCCTTAAAAGGTGAGTTTCCTTTCTGCCTTAAGAATTTGATTCAACTTATTAAATTTCATTTTCTCCTGACTGCTCTGCGAAGTGAGATGAAGGTGTCTTGGTATTTCCAGATAAATTGTGATGCTGGCTTGGTTTCTGCATTATTTGCTTCCCCTTTTTGTAGATTTCCTCTTCCCTCCAAGCTTCCTGTGAGATCTACCTGCAGTCCACTTTTTTTGTCGCCCAGTCCCCTCCAGGAAGGGTACAGATAGTGGATGAGGACAACAAGGAAGTGAGGAGTGACCTGGATTCGGAGCCGCTTGCGCTTGGACAGCCATCTGGTTGGGAACACTTCATTCTAGGGAGACAATAACAACGTGGAATAGGCAGGAGGAACCGTCTATCCAACACTTTCTCTATTCTGGGCACTCTTTTTTGCATGTTCACTGAATCCCCACAAATACCTGATGAGTGTGGATGGGGATGATTATCCATTTACATACAAAGAAATTGAGGTCACTGAGCTAGCAAGTGAGAGCCAGGTCTTGACCTTAGGTTTGTTTGATTCCACAGCTCAAACGTTCAACCAATTCTAGGATGGACTATGTCAGAACAGAAGCCAGGCATTAGGTGAAAATGAACACTTCAATGAAATCTGGGAGGGAGTGTATTGTCATAAGCTCTACCAGCTCAGCTACAAATAGAACCTACATCTCTGATACTTACCCTCCTAATAAAAAACAAAGTACTTTAATATTATCTTTTATAAAACAGGCAGTTAGTACAATGTATAAGCCTATGACATCAGATAGACCTGTGTTAGAAATTTGTTCCACCATTTACAATCAGTGATTTGTGGAAAACGCTGCGTCTCTGAGCCTTAATTTCCTCACTTATAAAACAAGAGTGATAACCACTTAGAATTTTAATAAGCATTGAATCAGTTAACACTGTTACCCAAATTTATATCAGGGGCCCTGTGATCCACTCTCAGCCATCGTGTCATATTCAAATGAATGTGGTCCAACATCTGAGAGTAAGCAAAAATGATTCCAGTCTTCACACTCTTCTCTCACAAAACACTCCAAACCCATGATACAGGGTGCAGCCAAGGGGGGGCCCAGAAAAGATTTGGAATGGTGTCCAGAACTCAAAGTGTACAGAAATATTGGAGGAAATATTAGGATGTCCTCACCGCCCCCCCCCCCCCAGGTGTCAGTTGGGGGAAGGGACGAATGGAGCAGGGCCATTGAGAGCTGTTTTGCATGGCAACAGTTTTGCGGCTGACCTCTGGAGTGGTCATTTAACATATCTATAACCTTTAACTGGTTTCATAGATATGTTAAAGAGCTGTGGCCAAGTTTTGGGCCAGGGAGAAGTGAGTAGCGAACCAGGCTGGAATTGGGAATTGGGAGCTGCTTCTCGGAGAGAGTGCCTGCGAGAGAGCCATGTGGCTTTAGCAGAGTGAGGACCCCCTCTTGGCCAGATGAGGGGGAGAGCTACGCTGTTTTGGAAAGATGTAGACCCCTGTAGCCATTAGGAGGGAGAGCCATGCAGTTTCAGCAGAGTGCAGACCCCCTCTTGGCCAGATGAAAGGGAAAACCACGCAGCTTTGCCAGAGTGGAGATCCCTGCGGCCGGGTGAAGAAGAAAGACGCGCTTTCGGTGGAGTGCGGCTTTAGTAGAAGAGGCCCATGCAGCTTTGGCGTGCGCCCTTTGGCTGAGTAGCCTGGAAAGCAGGAGAGACTTTGACTAGAACTTGGTACAAAGAACTCTTGCCAGTGGAAGGTGCCGCATGACTTTGGATTAATTGGAGATCCTGCCTGGACAGGCAGGCGACACAGCTCACGTGCCAGCGGCCTGGGAGAAAAACGGACGTGTGCTCTTTTCCTGATTTACGGTACCCGGAGTTGGGACAGTGGGAGAAGGGAGCGCTGTGTGTGTGTGTGTAGGTGTATATCCTTAAAGACTTTAATATTTTAAGGAAGGCATTAGGCCTAAATAGCATTAAATAAACATTTTGTTTCCTTTTCACAAATCTCTGGCATTGAGAGATGTGTTTCCAATTGGCGGCGGACAGAAGAACCCTATAGATATTAGAGTATCGTCCTTGGGAGGGGCCCCTGTTTTCTGCAGCAGTTTTTGGCATCCCTCGGTGGGCCAAGTATTGCCCCCCCCCTCGGACCCTTTGTTCGGTAACACCCATGGCAACATCCTTTACAAACCTTTGCTATTTTCCCCATCTCACAGCTCTCTCAAAGCATTGCTCCCACTTCCAAAACAAATTTTCCTTGGAAACTTGAGCTTATTTTCTTCCTTATACTCCCTTTTCCTCCAATTTCTAGTCTTTCTTCTCTCCTGAGTAAAGCAGCATTTTTACTGCAAACCCATTTCCAAGACTACCTCTTTCTGCCCTTTGCCCTGATTCTGCATCACAAAAGCCAGCAGAGTGGTGGGGAGGGAGTGAGATTTAATGACCAACAACAGGATTTTCTTAAAAGTTATTACCGTTTAAAAATAATAGTCATGCAAATAACTGCTACTTGCGCATTACCTGACACAAGAGCCAACATGCAAATAGTTATGCTTTTCTTCCATTTTAAGTTACTGATTGGTAAATTTTGAATGCTCTTCTCTCAGTAAGGTACCTATACAAATGTTTGTTTCCCTTGAGATTCTGTTAGTATAATTTATTTTCTGTCAAGTTATATTTCTTCATGACAATGGTGACGCAATGAAAAAAAAAAAGACTGGACTAGAAACCAAACAGAGGGACTCCCTGGCAAGTCACTGGTTTGTCCTTGACCTATTGGCATATTGGGCAAGCAATTCTTGTCTCCTAGTTCTGCCAAACGTATTGCAAGTTGTTCTGCATCCTCAGCCCCCAGGCACCAGGCGCCTACAGTAGTTGCTTCCTCCCACAAAGAGTAGGCTTTTGTCCATCATAGTCCTCTTGCCAAAGTAATTCAAGGATTTTTTCTAAACAAAATCTGTTGCTCTTGGGGATGTTTCTGATTTTAGAGACTGCTTTCTTTTTTGTGGTTTTTAAAGACAATTTAAAATATCTTGGAAGGGATTGCTATGACAAAACACCACAGAACGGGTAGCTTATACATGACAGAAATGTATCTCTCACAGTTCTAGAAGTTGAAGAGCCTGAGATCAAGGAGCCAACACGGACAGTTTCTTGTGAGGGCCCCTTTCTGGTTCATTCGGTGCCTTCTTTTGTGTCTTCACGTGGTGGAAAGCACAAGGAATCTTTTGGGGGCCTCTTTTGAAAGGCACTTATCCCTCATGAGGGCTCTGCCTTCACAACTTAAGTAACCCCCAACGGGCCCACCTCCACAGGCCATCATCTCTGGAGGCTGGGATTTCCACATGGGAATCTGAGAGGAACACACGGATTCAGACCATCACAGGTAGAGAGCCCCTAACGTGTGAAACTTATTTCCTCACAAAGCACATAACGCTGCTGTGAAGTCTTCAGATTTAACTTTCACCATTAACTTAACATTTGAAATTCAGAGAATTTTGTTTTGTTTATTTGCATCTTCTCTAGTGCATTTTGCTCTCTTTATTTTTGTCACAAATCACTATTCATTTGTCATTTAAAAAAACTCAACATTTTGGTTCTATTAATTATTCCAGTTGTTTTTCTTTTAATTCTCTATTTCATTATGTTTTCCCCTAACCTATATATTTTCTGTCCTTTGTTGTATGACTTTGTTGTATGACTTTTTGTCCTCTTCTTCAATGAAATAGTGAACTCATTTGTTTTCAGTATTATTTTTTTAGGGATATGAGGTCAATTCTGTAATTTCCCTCTAAGTGTTATTTTAAATGTTTAGCATACATTTTGACATATAATAATTTTTATCAGTGAGTCCTAAATTTTGTATCACCTGCCACATGATTTACTTTGAAAACTAGGATTTACATCAGAGATATTCTACTTATGAGATATATGAAAATTTTAAGTGATTCTTGTTCTATTGACTTGCAAATTGACTTCACTGAATGAAAAAAACACATTCCTTGTGATTTTGATTTTTTCGTATTAATTGATCCCTCTTTTGTGGGATGTTGTTGGATTACATTTTGTGAATGCTCAAAAACTTTTTAGGTATGTATAAGAATTTTACCTCAATTTTTAAAAGTCATGGCCATTCATTATAAAGTCATTATAAAGTCATGGCCAGTCATGGCCATCCTTTCCTGAGCTTTTTCCCTTTAACCAGAATATAACAACTTTGTTTGTCCTTTTTATTCTTTTTTGTTTGCCTCCTTTGATGGCTCAGATTTTTTTGTTTTGGATTTTCCTGTTACATTCTTTTACTTCCTTCTTTTAGCTTTTCTTTATATAATTATTTTTAGTATGTTTCTTGTAAATTGTATATTGCTGAAATTTGCTTTGCTATCAACCTGAGAATCTGTGCTTTTAATTAGTTAAACTCATTTATATTTATTGTAACTACTGTAATATCAAGACTTATTTATGTGTATTTAATTATTGATTTCTTTTTACCATGCTTTGTTCTATTCCTTTTTTATTCTTCTAACTTTTGTTGGATATTTAAAACTTGTGTTAGAGCTATACATTTTATGTATCTATCTATCTATATATATTTAGTCTGGTGGTTAGTTCTAACTTATAAGACCAACAAGTATGTTTATTTCTATTTCTCAATTTAAGTTTAAATGTTACTAATTTCTAAATCTTACCCTCCCATCCCCAGTTAGTTAATAATTTTAGCAAAAGTTTCTTATTTTCCATCGCAACATCTCCATATTGATATTGATAGAATATTGTTGTTGGGTCATTACTCATTTAGATTTTACAGTTTTTAATTGATTTTTTTAAATTAGAGTTGACACAATATTACATTAGTTTTAGGTGTACAACATAGCAATAAAACATTTATATTAGACTTTAATAACTTTAATACATTATTTATTCTGGCCAGCCTGAGCAGTGGGTTTCTCCTGCCAGAGTCCTGCCCTGATCTTACACCTCTGCCTTGGGTTAGTTAGCACAGCTGGTTTCCTTCCCTGAAGTTGTCAGGGAGAAATGGCCCCAGGAGAGAGCTGTCTTCCAATCTGCCCCTCCTCTGTGACCCCTGGTCCTCTCCTGCTTCATGGCACATTCCCTGGTGCTATCTGTGCCCCTCCCTGCCTTGGAGCCAACAGACTTCTATCACTGTGAGAGTTTTTTACATTCTGATGTTGACTTCTGACCATGGCTGATAGCCATCACTCTGTCATCCATGAGGCCATGAGGCCATGAGGTGGCCACCCATGAGGCCACCCGTGTTCACGTAGTGACTGAGGCAGAGGGGAGGGTCAAATGGCTAGTTGCTATCTTACCTAAAACTTAAATTTTAAATTTGTTTTCTGTTCCTCACAGGGTTACTACTAGAGGCAAAAAAAGAGAGATAATATTTATGAAAGTTCTTTAAAACTGTGTTACAGTAATGTTTTCTATGTATTATTATGGGGCATTTTTTTCCTCTAGGGTTCTGAATGGACAAAGAACTTGGAAAGAAGAAAAAAGGTAACTAGCTCATAAATTTCATCAAAATGAGGCAATTTTGCACTATTTTCAGCTGGCAGACTTTGAGGTGAGTGGCATATTCATTACTGGAGTATTAGAAAAAGTTTTTTAACTTCTTTTCTTCCTTATATAAAATTCTGTTTTGATTTTTTTAAAACACAGTGTACTAAAGAATATGATACTTGAGGGGAGGGGACAAAGTACAGAACTAAAAGCCAATGTGAGTTCATTTTTCTCTCTTGTGTTGCACGGACAACAAACGTTAAAGGAAAAATTAGCACAGATATTAAAGGTACGTATTGACTTCATTAGGAAGATGATTGCTAAATCCTCCCTCTCATTATTAGGCTGATCTTTTCCTAAAAAAGGTTTTCCTTAAAGCTAAAATCTAGGGCAAGAGAGGTTGTACGTTTGTATGTTATTGGCAAAAATGAATTATTCTATTTAACTTAAAAATATATGACTGTATTTGTTCCATTCTACAGAATGTCTCACTAAAAAAGTAAGACAAATAGCCTTGATGGACTGGTGCGGCTCGGTGGAGTGGGCGTCCTTCCACAAAGCGAAAGATCTTGGTTTGATTCCCGGTCAGGGAGCATTCCTGGGCTGCAGGCCATGCCCCCAGTTGACATGCGAGAAGCACCTGACAGATGTTTCTCTTGCACATCAATGTTTATTTCCCTCGCTCTCTCCCTTCCTTTCCCTCTTTTTAAAAATAAATAAAATAGTTTTTAAAGCAGAATGTTCTATTTTTTAAAAAAATTTATTCATTTATTTTGAGAGAGGGAAAGGGAGGGAGAGAGGGAAACATCAATGTGTGGTTGCCTCTCATGCGCCCCCTACTGGGGACCTGGCCTGTATCCTCATGCAACCCAGGCACGTGCCCTGACTGGGAATCAAACCAGAAACCTTTCCATTTGTGGGACCATGCCCAACCCAATAAGTCACACCAGTCAAGGCATTGTCTAATATTTTAAAATACGTCTGTAGCCATGCAGTCTTTAGAGATTCCATAATAATATTTACCAATCTATAGTGTATGCATATATATATATATATATATGTGTGTGTGTGTGTGCATACACACACACACACACACACTATCTCTTGGATCAATGCAGTAGAAACATCATCCTATTTTTTCTTAACCTGCTTAGACAAGTGGGGGAACCCAGATCCAACCTGCCAAAAGCAACTTATTAGTGAGGCTTCCAGTGGCTGTGGTTTCAGCAGCATTTAACAAAAGATAAATTCAGTTGGCACCACTAACATAAAAAGCCTGAGGTGGGGTAATTCCAGACCTGGTGACTACATGGCTTTATTGCCATCACTTAGGACACAGGCTCTCTTCATTCTTCTGTTGTGCTTTGCTCAAAGCAAAGCTGAGGCTTTTGACCTCAGGCTTGTAGGATGGCCGTGGCAGCCTCAAGAACTTCCCAACTGAGAAACACCCCACCCACACTCACTGTTCAGAGTTATACATAGACAGGCCCATCCCCAAATCGTTTACTGGCAAGAAAAGTGGAATTTCCATGATTAGCTTCAATTAATTAAGACGATCCTCCCTAGGGCTGGGGATAATCTTTTGTAGAGTAAGCAGTCCCCAGATGGCTGAACAAAATCAAGGTTTTGATCCCAGGAAGATGAATGGGTGCAGTAGCAGGTGCTCAGTGGTCAACAGCGTCTGCTCTGTTGTCAGAAGAAGAGCCTAAAAGGAATCAGCTCCCAAAGCTGGGCTGGTACGTTCAGGATATTTGCCTTGTGGTAGGAAAACAAATGTTAAAGAATAACTGGGCAAAACTATTCTTTCTTCTCTGATTTGGTGTGGCAGCCGCAATCTCTTTTCAGGGAAAAGTAAAATACTGTGTGAGAGAAAACATTTTCTCTTAAATTTCTCTTCTTTCTCTTAAAATTAAAAGAAATTTTAAGAGAGGGAAGAAATTCTCTAGAGGGAGGAGCCATTGGTTCAGTATTACGTTTGTAACTCAAAGAAGTTTTTTGGGGGAAACATATTTGAATCGATTAGGATACTTTCAACTCAATTTACAGAAACCCTATCTGTAACAGGTTTCCACAAGAGGAAACTTTTTCTTTCATCACAGGAAATCCAGAGGTAGGGCAGGCTCCAGGTTTGGTTGCAGTGGCTCTTTTCCATCTCTTGGCTCTGCCTTCCTCACTGTTGGTGGCTGTAGTGATTCCGGGTGTCACAGCTAGTCCAGACACGGTCCAAAAGGGCCAGAACAGCCACCACCTGTTATGAATGGGAAGACTTTCCCCAGATGCCCCTGTGCATGTTTCCTCCTGTCTCACTGGCCAGATTTCAGGCATCCATCAATTCTTGAATCCATCACTGCGTGGAGGATTGACTTACTACACATCTAGAGTGTGAGATAAAAACAAACTGCAAGTTTGTTTTCACTGTGATGAGAATAATCACTATCCCTTTATCTCTATACCTCTACGTAATCTGGATCAGAGGTCACCAACTGATCTGGCCCACCATATGACTTTATAAATAAAGTTTTGTTGAAACACAGCCCATTCCAGTCTTGTATGCATTGTTAATGGCTGTTTGCATATTACAATGACAGATGTGAGTTGTCATGACAGAGACTTTATAGTGTGCAAGGCCTAAACTATTTTCTGTTTGATTCTTTACAGAAAAAGTTTGCCCACTCTGATCTGCAGTACTTCCTTTTATTTGCTTTAAACTGCCTCTTGCAAATGGAAACTTTTAATTTGATTAGTGTTGGAAGGAATATGTGATGGTTAATTTATGTGTCAACTTGATTGGCCACAGAGTGCCCAGATTCAACATTGCATCTGAGTGTGTCTGTGTGGTGTTTCCAGATGAGATTGGCGTTTACATGGGTGGACTCAGTAAACTAGTTTGCCCCTCCTGGTGTGGGTGGGCATCTTCCAATCCACTGAGAGTCTGAACAGAAGAAAAGGCAGAGGAAAGAGGAAGCTACTCCCTTTTTTCTGCTTTATTGTTGAATTAGGACATCTCATCTCATCTTCTTCCCACAGGTTGGTTTTATTGTTGGCTTTTCTGGCTCTCAAATGTGAGTGTGTGTGTGTACGTATTGGTTCTCTGGAGAACCCTGTCATATGTACCTCTTACCCTTAGTTGAATGATGACATGTATTTTACCTATTTCTTTTGTGATTTTTCCAAATTGAAGAAACCGAATCTATGCAAGGTATCTATATAAAGTCAAATCATTTAGCACCTCAGCAGATTTGTGCTGTTTATACAGTTTTCCTGTTACTGTTCTGCTGGACCCAGTTTGTACTGACTTATAAGAGCTCATTGGTAACATTGTTTTCAAACTCTGCCTTCAGTCACTTGATTGTGTGAAATTGACCATGGTAGGAGGAGGTACAGCACAGAAATTGGCAAACATTATAAATCAAGTTTATTTGTTTGTTTCTGAAGATTTGGTTGTTAAACATTTACCAACACATCGTGGCTCCAGCAATTATTAATATATTTAACATACCTATTTCTGTTACATAACCACATAACAGAGGATGTGTGTGGTCAGGGCATTCCAAGAGATCCTGGAAAATCATGCTAGCTATTATGGGCCTAAGAACAATGGGAGACTATTTGAAGGGTTTTAAGCAGGGGAGTGTAAGGATTCGGTTTGCATTTTCCAAAGATCACAGTCTGTAGATCACTGTAGAATGGGAAGAATCAACAGGACACCAGTCCCTAGACTACTGTGGCAGTTCTGGTGGGGGATTACGGAAGGTTGGAGCAGGTCATTAGCAGAGGAAATGGTAAGAAGTGGGTAGAACCATGTCTGAACTGACTGGGTTTCCCATGAAACACTTAACTTCTTCCATGGAGCTTATAATGTAGTTGAAGAGGCAATTCACAGGTATAAAATCATAGAAAGAGTGTATAATGAGGGAGTAAATTGAAAAGTTCAAACTCTGAGGGACAGAACACTTGACAGCAAGAAGTGAGCCACAGCTCTGATAATCAGGTTTTGGAGAGAGAGGCCAGAGGCAGGAGGTGGTGAAAGGCAGGACAATAAGGAGAGGGCCCCACAGAGCAGACATGTGGGTAGAATAAATCTTGTTGGATACGCAAGGTAAGGATAAGTTACGAGAACTTAAGAAGAGAGAGTCTGAAAGACTTGATGTGAGTTAAAGAATGAACCATTAAAAATGTTTTACAGCCCTGATGGGTGTGGCTCAGCTGGTTGAGCATCATTCCACAAGCCAAATATGGCCACTTTGACTCCCAATCAGGGCACAGGCCTGGGGTGTGGGTTCAGTGCCCCATTTGGGTGGGTACAAGAGGCAACCAATCAATGCTTTCCCTACCATATATATTTCTCTTCCTCTCTTTCTCTCTCCCTTTCTTTCTTTCTAAAAATAAATAAAATCTTAAAAAAATGTTTTACATAGGAAGGATTCAAGATGAAAGTATAACTTAAAGTTCCCTTTAGTTTTATTAAATTCTTGTGGTTAATTAGACTAAGAAGAATGTGCTGCCTGTGTGGTTGTTGAGTGGGGACAGGACTTGGTGGCAATTAGTAATGAAGATAAGGGATGGATATTAGGAACATCCAACTGGGTGGAGAAAATGAATTTTCTTTAGACACACAATGAACTTGAAATAATGATGACTTTTCTAATAATAAGTGCTCAATAGGCAATGTAGAATGCATAGTTTTATTTGTATCTTTTTGCATTGTTTACAATGCCATGCCGTCTTTTTTCATTAGTGTCCTCAAATGCTTTCTAAAGCATTTGCCAAGACTACAGAATAATATACTTTGATGCATTATCTTAACTTCATGTTGAATAATATTTTGACACAATAAATTGAATTGCCCAAGCAGTCTGATTTGTTTGTATTCTTTACCAGTCCTAATAAGTAATTACTGAGTTTTAGAAAATTTGAATTATGAGAATTTTATTTTAGTGAGCTTGGTGAGATAAAAATAACTTATAGTACTTCATTTCCATTTTAAATGAACATATACTGCATGCTACAGCAAAATAGCTTCTGGGTGTATTGTTCATTTTCATGGAGAAATTAATACACTCATATCTCATTTATAAACTTTCTCTAGTTTACTAATTACCCACCCTCCATTGTGCCCTTTTGCAAGAGATAAGAGTATTCTATTCTTTCATTCTTCTACCCCTCAACTCTCATGGAATAAACTACCACTAAAACCCAGTATAATATTTCACAGAAAATCTAAAATTTTAATGATTCAAATCACTACAAGTGACAAACACCAGAAACCAAACCAAAACAAAAAATGTCTTTGCTACAGAGATTAGCTTCAGAGAAGACAACAAATGTTGAAAGGCATCTGCTAACTGAAGTTTTTAATTTGATGGAATTTGTTGTAACTCTGTCAGTAAAGCACAATTGCTGCGCACCATCTGTTGGAGCTTTGAAATTTCCTTGCTTATGCAGAATCAATGTAATGATCGTATCTATTAAAAGGGAATACTACTTTTTACTAACTTTATTTTTTCCAGTTCTTTTCGAATGCTTTCAGAATCGTTAAAAGGTGAGTTGGCAAGAAGAAACACAATCTCAAAAGTCAAAGGGACAACAGCTGCAACAAACCTGATTTTAAAATGGGAAGAGGACTTGAATAGATATTTCTCCAAAGAAGGTCCACAATAGTCACTAAGCACATGAAAAGATGGCAAGCACATTATTTTCTAGGGAAGTGCAAATCAAAATGGCAATGATATACCGCTTCACACCTATTAGGATGACTAGCAGAACACAGAAAAACAACCAAACAGAAAAAGAGAGTAAGCATTGACAAAGATGCGGAGAAATTGGAAACCTCGAGCACTCTGGTGGGAAGGTACAATAGTGCAGCTCCTATGGAAAACCATGTGGCAGTGCCTCAAAAAATTAAAAATAGAGTTATGGTGTGACCCAGCTGTTCCACTTGTGGTGTATATCTGAAGAATTGAAGGCAGGGACTCCAACAGACATTTGTATGCTGATGTTTATGGCAACATTGTTCACAAAAGTCAAAAATGTGGAAGTAACTCAAGTGTCCAATGATGGATGAACCAAAGGTAATGTACGCATACAAAGGACTGTTATACAGCCTTAAAAAGGAAGGGAATTCTGGCACATGCTTAAACACAGATGAACCTTGAGGTTAGTATGCTAAATGAAATAACCTAGTCATAACAGAATAAATCTGCATGAATTGTTACACTGATATGAGTTACCTAAAGCACTCAGATTCATACAGACAGAACATAGATAGTGGTTGCCGAGAGCTGAAGGGGGAATGGGAAGTTATTATTTAATGGATGTAGAGTCTTCGTTTAGAAAGATGAAAAAAGTTCTGGAGACGGATGGCTGTGATGCTCGCACAGTATTGAGAATGTACTTAATGCCACAGCACTGGACACTTAAAAGTGGTTATATTTGCCCAGACTACATGATTCAGTTGTTTGGAGCATTGTTCCACGCACCAAAGGGTTGCTGGCGTGATGCCCTGTCAAGGCGCATTGCTAGGTTGTGGGTTTGATTTCCTGGTGGGATCACATACAGTAGGAGGCAGCCATCGATGCTTCTCTCTCTCTCACCCTTCTTTTCTCTCTAAAATTAGTCAAAAACATTTCCTTGAGTGAGGATTTTAAAAATTGTTATATTTTAGCACAATAAAGAAGAGTCCAAGGGACCCAGCAGAGAAGTCAGATAACTTGAAGAACCTAATTAATGGCTTAAACTTGATGCAAATTAGTTGGATCCTGCATATCCACCTCATCAGAGCTTTCCTTCCAATCAAGATTAAAGCAGGATGGAATTCCCCAAATATGGAATGGAGGTCAGATAGTATATAAACACACAAACAGAAAAATAAAAGAACAATGGGGAAATAGTAAATAAACTATGTTTGAACCACACAAAGAAATATTAAGCAACCATTAAAACACTTTTGATTTAGGGCTTTGTAACACAGACTATAATACTTGACTTAAAATGATATAGAAATATGTATATATAATGTGGTATCAATTACTTCTTCACATGTACACATGTATATGAAAAATAATATCTCTGCATACATACATGTGTGTGGCTGCACGAGGACCCAGAGCTCCTCTGCAGCCCTTTGTCCTTCCCCATCCTCATGCCTGGTCAGAAGGGGAGCTGAAATCACACCATGAGAGTGATTCAGTATTAGAGACAGAGATGATTTCTACCAGATATCCACACGGGAAGATCTGAAAGACCCATGTCCAAGATCCTCGATTACCATTCTAGAATGGATCAAGGGAGAAAAGATTTCCCACTTTTAAACACAAAGTGGTTGCCTGGAACGCACATACTTGGGTTGATTTATTCAAATAATCAGAGAAACCTTTCTTGAGGAGGTAGCGGCAAAGGTAAGATCTGAGTGACACAGAGGAGTTAACATGTTGAAAAATGGGAGGTACAGTAGGACTTCCCAGAGAGAGGAAACATCTGGGCCCAGAGCCAAGAACAAGAGGAAGTAGGGTCTTTTCAAGGAACTAAATGGTGAACATGCAGTGTGAAGCCAGAAATATAAGCACGGCCAAAGGCAGTGACCTTTCAGTTCATCTTTTTAAAGTCATTGCAATATTTTGTTGTTTCTTCTCTAAAAGCAAGGAGAATCACTGAATGGTTGTAGTGTGCTTGGGGGGGAGTCCTGGGGGACATGATACAATTTGCTCAATGCAGAAATCACTCTGTCTGCAATACGGAGAATAGATTGTTAAGGTTCAAAATGGAAAGGGTACTAGTTAAAATGTGTAAGTGATAAATTTAATATGGTTAGTAGAAAAGAAGGAGAGGGAACCTGGCTGGTGTGGCTCAGTGGACTGAGTGGCATCCTACAAAACAAAGAGTTGCCAGTTCGATTCCCCGTCAGGACACATGACCGGGTTGCAGGCCAGATCCTCAGTTTGAGGCACATGAGAAGCAATCAGACATTGATGTTTCTCTCCCTCTCTTTCTCCCTTTTCCTCACTCTAAAAAAATAAGTAAGTAAATAAATAAATCTTTAAGAAAGAAAAGAAGGAGATAGAAAAGATAATACCTTAGTCCTTAGCTGGTGGAGCAGGATGGATGTTGAGGTCATTACTGATGTAGGGAACACATCACAGGGTAGTTTAGTTTGGAATATGGTGATTTTTAATGAGCTACATTTAGTTTGAGAAAAGTTAATTTTTAGGTGCCTTTATTTGCATTAGGCATATACAAATAAAGATGGTAAATAGTTTATACATCATTTTAGAGTTCGGAAGATATATATATATATAATGTTTAGGCTTATCTGGGAAGAGGTGGTAAAAATGAAAGCACCTAATGAGAGGTTATAGAGCAAAGAAAAGAGAACTTGGCATTGAGATTTATAAAGAAGATCTTTTAAAAGAGAAGGGAAGGATTAGTAAGAGAAGTAGGATATTAAAATGAACAGAACTATACTGTGTCACAAAAGCCAGGAGGAGAAAGAGCATTTCAGAAAGGAAAGCAGAGAGCATAGTGTTGAGCAATGAAGTGAGGAATTTAGCAACGTGAGAGTCATGGGTGACTTGATCAGGAGTCATTTTGGTCAAGGGTTAAAGATGCAAGATTAGAATGGGCTGAAATTTCAGTAGGCTTTGCAGTAAGAGGAAAGAGACAAAGAGAGAACAGATGTAGTTTTAATAAAGGAACATAATTTTTTGTTTATTTTATAATTGAAGAATCTTGAGTATATTTAAAAACATATGGGAAAGATCCCAGTGAAAGAGATTGTAGGTGTGCAAAAGCAGGCACACTGGGTTAGGTAAGAGTTCTGAAAACTAAGAGGGGGTGGGTTCCAAGCAAAGGTAAAGGAATTGGTCTCAGAAAAGGAAAAGAACACCTCTTGTGTAGTGAGATGGAGAGAAGATAGCGTAGGAGGCCAGAGAGAGGAACAAGTGTGAGTTTGGGAAGCTGACAAAATTCATTTATGTCCTATGGCTTCTATTTTCCAAGAGTAACAGGCGAAGTTTTGTGTTCGTTATGAAGAAAAAGGTAGTAAGTATGCTTGGAAGTTTGAAAAATGTGAAATTCATTTAAAATGTTTTTGTCGAGAATGACAGAGAGGACATTGACCAGGAAAATGTAGTAAGATTTTTAAACAGTGTTGAAAGCCTGCTTGAAACCAGTGATTATGACTTGAGGGAAGAACCACTCTTTCCTCTCTTGAGGTTCTCCAACATCTCTGGGCTGCATGGACATAAGCCAAGGGGAGGGGATTTCTGAGTTCCTTCAGGGTTGGCATCTTACCAGGTAGATGAGAAGAAAAGATAAAGGGCCAGAGAATCTAAGATATTGATGTGAGTGTTATTAAAATAATGATGCACAGCCAATATCAGCATGTTAGGCTACACAACCTTAAAGGTGCCTGATCTCCAAAGCTAAAATAATAAAACATGCAATTCAAGCTGCAAAAGCAGGAGAAAGTAAGGGGTCAATGGGAGGGAAGTGCCAAATGAACCCTCAAAAGTTAGAGAACCTGTATGTCAAAATATTGTGATTGAAATTGAAATCTAAAATTATGTATTAAAAGACATTGCGTGTAAAAGCTGATGGAACAAATGAAACAAAATTGGAAAAATACTGATAACAGTTGAAGCTGAAGGATGGGTGCATTGGGTTTCATTATATTGCAAAAGCACTTAGAAAAAAAACAGAGTGGAAGCAGCAAACAAAAATTTCCAAAAAATCACAACTAGTATTTATAGCTAAGATTGCATTCATAAAATAAGAATGGAAACCAGAAAGAAAAAACACACAAAGACTGTGTTAGGAGGTCCAATATACCAATCACAGCAGTTCAAAGAAGAGAATGGAGAAAGTGGAGGGGGAGGTAGGCAACAAAGAAATAATTTCAAAAATTTCCCAGAATGGAAGCACATAAATTAAAGAGCTAGAACATCATGAAGCTCAGTGAATGAAGACCCCCCACCAATGCACATCCTGGGAAGTTTCGATACACTGGAAACAAAGAGAAGAGCCATTTGATCTAACCATCTTTTTCTTAGTCCCTTACCTCCATTGTGTCCTCTCTTCTCTCGGCTTAAACTCAAGTATCAATGATTCTAATTAATTCCTTGCAAAGAACCTCCACTTCTTTCCCCCTCTTGTGCTTTCTCATCTGTTCTGAGCAAAATCATAACCTTGGTTAAATTGAATTTTCCTTCCACTCCATTTCTGCAGCATTGCAGCGGAAAATAAAGATGGGAAAACAAACAGTCATGTTGACTGGTGTCATTTCAAATTCATGATCATTAATCTCAAGTGGGTTCTTACCGCTGCCCAGCAATCAGATGATACTACCCTCATGCATTCGCTTTCTCGCTTTCCTAGACCACTCTTACATACTTGCATCTCTCCCCTCCATCCTCCAATACCTCCTCCCCAACCCATTCTCAGCCGTCACCCTTGCTCTCTCTACTGCTGAGTAAAGCCGGACCCTCCACACCACCCCACCCCCCTACATCCATGCTCACACATTCTACATTCTCTCCTGTCCCTGGGGATGAACTTGCCAAGCTCCCTGCAAGGCCATTCCTTCTGCTTGAGAGCTAGATCCAACCACTCTTAGCAACACTGTTCTAGCCATTCTCCAGTCTCTATCACACTTTCAAGCTTCCCCTGTAGGCTGTAGTATCCCAACAGCACACAACCTACTGTTATCTTCACACCTTTAAAAAGAAACTCTTTGGACTCCATATATTGCTCTCATTTTTGTTATGATAAATTTGTTTAAAATTTTGTCTGTACTCACTGTCTACAAATTATTTTCTCCCATGCTCACTTGAACCAAATAGGTTCATCCCCAACATGCAGCCAGAATCATTAATTCACAGTTGCCTCTATGTTGCTAAATATAATGATCAATTCTTGTCTTACTTGACCCATGGAAATACCTAATACAATCGCTCACTCCTTCTCCCTTGGCACACGTTTCTGTCACTTGTCTTCTAACATCACATTCTCCTGGTGGTGACTCTACCTCAATGACCAGTTATGAGTTTCTTTTACTCTTTTTTTTCCATGACTACGACCTGTAATTTCTGGAGGGCTCTACATCTACAGGCATCCTGGGCCTCTTTCCTTTTCTAGCTACACTCACTTCCCTGGTTACCTCCGCTGGCCTCCTGACTTTAAATGCTACGTATTGCTCACCACTCCCAGATTTGTATCTCCATCCCCGAACTCCATATCAATCTATCAAACTCCTTTAAGTTATCTGCTTAAATTTATTTTTTAAAAATATTTTATGTATTTATTTTTAGAGAGAGGGGAAGGGAAGGAGAAAGAGTGGGAGAGAAACATCACTGTGTGGTTGCCTCTCATGTGTCCCCTGCTGGGACCTGGCCTGCAACCCAGGCATGTGCCCTGACTGGGAATTGAACCAGCGACCCTTTGCTTCACAGGCTCTTGCTCAATCCACTGAGCTACACCAGCCAGGGCCTAAATTTCTAATAAGTCCTCTAATTTAGCACATCTAAAATTAAGCTTTAAATGTTCCTGTCAAAACTGTTCCACTTCTAATCTTGCCTATGTCTGTTAAAGGAAAACCCATACTTTTCAGTTGCACAGACCAAAGGACATGTACACCTGGTACAAAAACATAGCCTATAGGCTCTGTATTCCAGAGATCCAGATTCAAGTATATCTTACCACTTCCATGCCACCGCTCTGGTCCACGTTGCCAATATATTTTGTCACCATATTCTCTTGCTTAGATTATTAAAATTACTCCCTAAATGACCTCCCTTTCTCTTCCCTTGCTTTCCTTCAGTCTATTCTCTGAACAGCAGCCCAAATGATAATATTGCAACAAAAATCAGATAGTGTCACTCTTCTTCCCCAAATCTTCCAGTGACTTTCTATCTCAGTCAGAGTAAAAGTGAAGCCATGACTGTGACCTGCACGACCCTTCACAATTTGGTCCCTTTATCTCTCTTAGCTCACCTCCTACTTTCTCCCGCTCAGTCACTCCACTGAAGCCACACTGGCCTCCCTGCTGTCTTTCCAACAAACCAGGCACCACTCTGCTGTATGGGTAATTCTTCTTCAATCAAAGAAGTAGACCCACGAGAATATGGGACTTGTTTTAGGAACTTGACCTTATGCAGTTGAGGTCCCTGAGTTAACTGTTTTCAATTATTTGCTGCTTCTGTTGCTAGTTCTCAAATCAGCAAGGGAGAAAGTGGGCAAGAAAAGACAGAAATATAGTGGGATGGACTAAGTGCAATACGGGACCCTTGAGGACAATCTGGAACCAATGATGTACTCGAACCCACTCATCTCTCTCCAGAACTCGAGCTGTCTCTCACCAGCTCCACACTCTAGCTTCAGTACTGTAAGTGACCTGCAGAATTTAGCATTTTTTTCTATAGAGCTAAACATGCACTTGGCCCAGGAGTTGGAGAAAATGGAGGACATTCAGCAGGAGTCAGAAAAGTGGTGGTCCTGTTTGTTGCCCCATGTCAATGAAGTTGAGCCAACAGATCTGCGGCCATGGCATGAGTTGCAACAGCACCTGACCTTACAACGAACTTCTGAGTATAAAAATATCTGCTGCTTCACTTCACCTTACCAACTTTGGGCAAATTTCTCTTGTGGCCAACCCTGGCCAAGAAACACAAATGGGAGCTGTCTGAAATTAGCTCACCCATGTTGAGACAGTACTACAGAGCTATCATACTTCCCTCTGCCTGGAATGCCATTGCCTCTCCCTACCCACCCTCCATATCCACACATTTTTCAAGGATTTACTCTGAAGCCATCTTCCCTGGTTACCCTATCTAAAATTTCATTTCTTTTCAGATTTTTCATACCTCAGTCCTGCTTCATTTATCTCCTTAGCACTTACTACCACCTAATTTGTTTACTCATCTTTTATATTATTCTTCACTGCTGAATATAAGTGCCAAAAGGACAGATTTTTTATTCACTTCTGCATCCCTGGTGCCTAAATTTGGACTCAGCATCATAGGTGCTCAAAAATATTTGCAGAATAATATTTACATTAATGAACCTTAAAAGCTCTAGGGGAAAAATAAACAAATAATATACAAGTAACCAGGAGTTAGAATAGGATTGCATTTGAGAAATTCCATGATGCAACTGTTTTAAAGTTCTGAATGTAAATAATATCTAAACCAGAATTCTATAGAAAAACTCTCAAACAATGTTATGGTAGAATGAAAATAGCTTATATTGAAAAGTCCTGAAAAATTTACCTCTCACAGACCTTTCCTCAGAAAGTTACTGGAGAATACACTCCTTTCAAACACAAAGCAAACTAAGAGAGAGAAAAGCCCAGGGTGAGAACGAAGAACCAGGACACAGGCCTGTGTGGCAGGCCCAGACAAGAAGAGTCCAGCTGGGAGCAGGAAGTGAGAGGAAGTCTCCAGAAGTGGTGTCTCCAAGACAGAATGTCCTGAGAGCAGGATTAGTGGTAGTTACGTAGAGACTAGACAAACCATCCAATGAGATGTTTCAAACATAAAGGAAAACAAAAAGTGGTTCAAGAAAAGAGAATGTTCTCACAATATATTATATGGTTTGGATTTAGTAATATCTAAATCAGAATAAAATGTGAGTGCTTGAAGATAGATCTAATCCAAAAAGTATGTGTGTGGAATGTGGAAAAGGTGTGTGTGTTTGTGTCCCTGCATGAAGATGACCCATGGCTTGAGAGTATGAAAGAGTTAAATACTCTTCTTTCATGACAGTATGTTGATAGAGACCACATGAACAAGGGTGAGGATGGCTTAATGAGCCTTGTGTAACTACCGAAATGATAAACCTATATATAACTTTGATACCTTCTAATGGATAGATTTTGGTAGTATTTAAATGTTTGAAATGACTAGGTTGAAAGTAATAATGCTTAACATCAGATGTAAAAATAGTTTTGTGAGTACCAATGAGAAATACGGAAAGTTGCGCTAGACTATCTGGGAAAAACTGTAAAGACAGCAACATCAGAAAAATAATGTTTGCATTTTTAAGAAATATGTTACTTCTACCATCAAAAAAGTATAAAGATTTCTGGCCTGGCTGGTATAGCTCAGTGGATTGAGCGCGGGCCTGCGAGCCACACAATCGTGGTTCGATTCCCAGTCAGGCCACATGCCTGGGTTGCAGGCCAGTTCCCAGCAGGGGACTCATGAGAGGCAGCCATACATTGATATCTCTCCTTCCCTTCCTCTCTAAAGACAAATAAATAAAATCTTTAAAAAAAGTATAAAGATTTCTTAATGACTTTCTAAACCATATGATTATTTATTTTTTATAGTGATCATTCATGATAATGCATCTCATTAGCTAACTAGAAAATGATTTTTAGGTGCCTGAGTGCTAAGATTAATTTTTTCTACAAATATAATTTTTCTTCTCCTCTGCTGATATACTTGATGTCAAATATCGACTCTTACAGCTTGTTCATCTGGTAAGAGTGATATGCATTTCTTAATTTGAAGTATGTGCACAGTATTATTTAAATGAGGCTATAAAAGGTAGTAGAAAGAATATAAATGATGAAGCTAAACATATTAGTACATTATGTCCAAAGTTTAAATGGAAAATTAAAATAAATGACTTTTTATTAAAGGCACAATATAACCCTTAAGTTTTCTTATGAGCCTTCTTATGTGTCCTATGTTTATATATGTGACTTTAAATGCAAAATAAATGCAATCAAATCAGTAAACTTTTATTTTAAGTGCTATATTACCTGCAAGACACTGTACTAGGTTTTATGGGTTACTTCAAGAAAAATATATTTTTTTGCTCTCAATTTACTTAGTTGGATGGGGAATACAGCAGCGATCACAAATTGTTTTCCCAAATAGAGAACCTTGGGAGTGATATCCCCCAGCCTCCCCAGAAAGTAGGGTTGGCCACTGTGATAAAAGTGAGAGTTTTGAGTTGAGCTTCTAAGAAACCCCTTTTCACCTCCTTTTCTGCTTTTTCTTGGCTAGAAACGATTTGCTTGGTTGGCACTCTTAGCAGTAATCTTGGACCATGACATGACCTTGATATTGGAAGTCACTCACAAAGTATGACAAAGCAGAAAAACATTGTTTCTCCATATTTCAACAGAGCCCATTGTGCATGTCTCATACTGTACTAGAATTGCTGGTTTAACTCCATTTTTTTCTCTCTAGACTCCAAGTGTATAAATATAAGACCTGTCTGGACTTTATTTATTTTGTTATGCAAGTACCTAGCACATGCTTCTAGACAGTTTCACATACTGTATACATTGCATTGTGAATGAATAGATCGATTTCAATAGTATACCATGTTTCTGATCACACAATACAGATTTGTCTCTATTTTAGACAATTGTTGAATGCAGTCGAATAGCTGGCTATTTTACATAACATGCCATATTTTTATCACAACAGATTTTTTAAAAGATTTTCTCCCTTATTATCTATCAGCCATTGTTCCGGCTCTGAGTAGAACAGAAGTACACCGCACCATCTTTTCTGGATTCTTATTCTTAGACAATAGCTTCCTACAGTATTTCAATTCACCCCAGTCTGTTTCCCTCCTAAAGATCTGTCTGCACACAGCAATCTACTGCTAATGAAGGGTGGGAAGGGTTGAAATCAAAGTACGGTTTTAAACTTGTTAGTTATTGGTGGCTTGACTTTCTTGTGATCTTTTTAAAATAGTAATTTGAAATAAATTTCATCGTAAAGTCAATTTGGTTCAACATCTGTAACACATCAGGGCAATTTATGTAGCAGGCTCTCCAGGGGGCTGCCTGTGTCCAGCCTCCCTTCCGCAGTCTCTCACCAAGTGTGGAATCTCCCGTGCACGTGCGCATGCGTCCAGCCTCAGGTTTTTGTGGGTTTTTAAGCATTAACAATTTAGGTGGTATTGATGATGTAAACATCTGTCATGGCATGTTTAACTGCACTAAAATGTTTCGAGAAAGCCCTCAGTCAGACGGAGTGATTGGATTCTCATTTAGGCCAGGGCCAGGTGAGTGCGGGTAGGAGAGGTCGCGGGACGCGGGTCAGAGCTAGCCCAGCGCAGGTGCCGCAGCGCACGCAGGTGGAAAGGCGGGTCTCAGAGCTGTGCTGCGCGGTAACCGGTTGCTGGCCGCGGTGCTGAACACGCTCCCCGTCTGCTCCCAGGTTGACCCGCAGAGAGAAGCCCGGCAGGTTGGTGAAGTTCGCCTGCAGCCGCCAGTCTCAGGTTTTCAACTGTTGACTCCTGGTTCCCAGCAGGGGTCGCACAGGCTGCAGCCAGGGGAGTCGCCTGGAGAGTGTCGGGGGGCTTCCGACCAATTCCCACCGCCGCAGCTCTTGCCGCTCAACAGCAGCCCCAATTACAGCAACTCAGCCTATATTTATCCTCACACCATCCTCAAAATGTAAAAAGGTTGATAATTCTTCCCAAGTGAACAGCTACCCAATGGCTGATCTCCCTCAGTCATGCCTGGAAAAATGTTTACTGTGCACCCTTGACATGTCAGCCTTACTGCCGCTGTTCCCCTTCCTTTGCCGGCTCCACCCTTCTCCCATCACGCTCCTTTCCTTTTGCCCCTCTTCCTCCCCTGAGGTTTGCGCCAGGCAAAAATAACCTACATAACCTTTCTCCTACCGGCCGCAGAGTTGGGCGACTGACCGTAAGGGCTGGAATTCAGAACAGTTAGGCAGGCACACAGCTTGCACCTTCTCACTCAACAATCCAAACCGGGTGGGAGATCTCAAGGTCCCTAACTCGCTGTGTGACCTTGAACAAGTGGCAACTCATTTCTGAACTTGTTTCGCCCCTAACAAGACAGTAGCTTCTAGAACTGCGTGAGTTTCTTAGGTGCGCACCGGTCGGTCCCCTCTCCGTTTGGATCACCAACACTAGGTCCCTCTTTTTTGTTTTAAACTTTAACTACCTACCCTCCATTTTCCAGGCTCAGTTTGGTCAGGCTTGCTTCTTCCTCTCACCAGGCCCATAGCCAACTCTACCCCTTGTTGAGGGAGAACGTAGGTCTCGGCTACTGGAAGCGTCATGCCCCCACCGTCCCCGCCCCCGCCCCCTCCGGGTGTGACCAGCCCTTTTGAGCCACACGAGCCAGGCAGCGGGCAAAGTAGTGGAGCGAGCTCCTTGCACTTCCGTTTCGCCATGCACGGTCTCCGAGGTCCCCGCGCCCCGGGACGCTTGGGCAAGTGCTAAATGCAGCTGGAGCAGGAACGCGAAGGCAAGGCAGGGCTGGCAGGGCTGCCTCGGTGACAGGTACGTGTGTGAAGGCCGTCCAGATGCTGGAGGCGGAGAGGGACTTTGGGGGAGAGGATGGGGGAAAAGGGAAGCTCCAGAAGGAGCGGTGGGTCACGCTCTGTTCTCACCACTTGTGTGCGTGAGTGTGTGTGCGCGCGCGCGCCTGTGTGTGTCCAAGCCTCCCTCTCCCCGTGGCTCCCCGCCCTTGGCTCCCAATGTCACCTTCTACCTCCGCTTCTGCTTCTCACTTCCCTCTTTTTCCTCACCAAGCTTTCCTGCGCGCCCGCTCCTCCTTCGCACTCTCTGGCGCCTAAGGCGACCTTGTAGGGGACCAGCGCAGTGCAGCTTCTCGCATCCCAGAGCCAGTTAAGAGGAGCCGGAGGCTTGTGGAACGCGACGCCGATGGAGGAGCTGGGGCCCAACTTCACGTTGTCGGACCTGGGCTGGGACGCTCCCCCCGACAACGGCTCGCTGGCGGATGAGCTGCTGCTCTTTCCTGCGCCGCTGTTGGCCGGCGTCACCGCCACCTGTGTGGCGCTCTTCGTGGTGGGCGTCGCGGGCAACCTGCTCACCATGCTGGTGGTGTCGCGCTTCCGCGAGCTGCGCACCACCACCAACCTCTACCTGTCCAGCATGGCCTTCTCCGACCTACTCATCTTCCTCTGCATGCCCCTGGACCTCGTCCGCCTCTGGCAGTACCGGCCCTGGAACTTCGGCGACCTGCTCTGCAAACTCTTCCAGTTCGTCAGCGAGAGCTGCACCTACGCCACGGTGCTCACCATCACCGCGCTGAGCGTCGAGCGCTACTTCGCCATCTGCTTCCCGCTGCGGGCCAAGGTGGTGGTCACCAAAGGCCGGGTGAAGCTGGTCATCCTGGTCATCTGGGCCGTGGCCTTCTGCAGCGCCGGGCCCATCTTCGTGCTGGTGGGCGTGGAGCACGAGAACGGCACCGACCCTCGGGACACCAACGAGTGCCGCGCCACCGAGTTCGCCGTGAGCTCCGGGCTGCTCACCGTCATGGTGTGGGTGTCCAGCGTCTTCTTCTTCCTGCCGGTCTTCTGTCTCACTGTGCTCTACAGCCTCATCGGCAGGAAGCTGTGGCGCAGGGGGCGCGGCGAGGCCGCGGTGGCCGCCTCGCTCAAGGACCAGAACCACAGGCAGACCGTAAAGATGCTGGGTGGGTCTCCGCGCGCCCCCGGCTGTCCCTCCCACGTGCCCTCCTCTCCCCACGCGCCTTCTCCCCGAGTCTCTGCCGCTCTCTCCCGTTCCCCTCCGTCTCTGTCTCTGTGTGTCTTCAATTCTTCTTTCCCTCCTGTTTCTGTCTTCAGCTCCTTCCCCGGTCTCCTAAATTTTTTGTCGGGTGTGCGCGTCCCATCTCTCTCTAGAATTAAAAAAAAAAAAAAAAAAAAAAACCGCCCCTTTTTTGCTCCTGTTTTTATCTGTCTGTTCCTCTTTCCTTCCCTCCCTCCCTCCCTCTTTTCTGCCCCCCTCCCAACTTGGGCACAGTCTGGACTCTCTTTAGGTCTCTACCTCTTCGTGTCTCTTTCTTCCTTTCTTTCTTTCGTGAAAAAATGTCCTACTCATATATTTCCCTAAAGTGAGTTTTTTATATCAGCCCAGAAACTTTGCTTCAAAACTGAGGTATTTTATTAAAATCCTTTGTGATCTTTAAATGTTAAAGGTGGGGTTAAACTTTGTGCCTCTGAGAAAATTTGTGGATATCTAGGTTACACTAAGAAAAGCAGGCATTAAAATCAAGGAAGTATTCAGTGGTAAATTTAACCAAACATACAATCAATTTGGCTAATTCCGTCAGAGATGATTCATTTTTCTTTCAGTATTGTGATTTGCTTTCTGCCCTGCATTTTTTTTGAATTGAATAATCAAATCAAGTCTGTTTACCTTGCTGATGTGTGTGAGGAAGTCAGTGACAAATCCGTTCTGGAGTCTCCATTTCCTTTCATGATTCCCTGTCTTTCCAGGTAGAAAAGCCCATCATCTAGGACAGGCTAGGAGCGGCAGGTTTCCCACGTGAGAAAGAGGCCATGTGGAAGCAGACAGGACTTGCGTCCCCCCCCCAAAGGGTCCCTCAGGGGACATTTGGGTGCAGTGTCATGCCTGGAGTCTGCTGGACATGTGCTGTATGAATCCCACTTCTTCAAGTGTGTGTGTTTGGTACCAGGGAAGTAATACAGACTGTCTTCACACCCAAACAAATATTAATTCTACTTGCTTTTTCAGAACTAGAGTCTATACACTTAATTATTTGGACATTATAATCAATAGAGAGTGGGGCAAAAGCAGGTTTACAGTGGTGAGTACACCAGTTTATTCTTGTATGATTGCTTATTAGTTATTGTATTATTATCCATACAAACAACTGTAAGCCCACTTTTGCTTCATCTGTATTTTTTACTTACAGAGTGGGCAAATTAGGTTTATAATTATAGTGCAAATAATATAATAATTAATAAATAATAATACAAAAATTAACTGTTCCGTGTACTCACAACTGTAAACCTACTTTTTCCCACCCTTGTGTTTGTAGTTTTACAATTCTTGGACTCCTGTATGTTAACATGATCATTTATTCAAACAATGCCCCAAATTGTCATTTTCTAGACCAGTAGTTCTCACAATATGGCTAATAGATTGCAAACCTGCTGGGGCCCTCCAAAGACTCTGACACTCACGTGACTACTGTGACAGTCAGGTGCTACTATGCCACTTGATTTTGAGCATAAGTTTAACAATTTCCTTCAATTTTCTTTCAAGCCAATAATAATCCTCACTAGTGTCTCAACACCCATGTCAATTTTCTTTTGCCTTGACCATTTGAAGGGAATCACTAAAGTAGTGAAAGGACTGAAATATTTCTGTTCTTTTTCCTCTGATTTCCGAATTCTGAAAACAATCTAGAAATGCAGAGGTCTTGCAAAAATGGTCTTGCCACATGAAGACTTGGGTGGATGATAATTAATGAATGATAATCAGTTAATTTTATGGGCTTTTATACCCTACTGATGTCTACTGTCGGATGCAGCTCAGTGGTTCTCAGTCCTGGCTGTACATTCAGTCCTCTGTGAAACTTAAAAAAGAAAAGAAAAAAACAGGTGCCCTGGTCTCCTAACTGGAGATTTTAATTTAATGAGTCTGTGCCACATCCAAGGACTCTGTGCCCCAGGGAGTTCTGATCCACAGCTGCAGCTGAGTGTGGCCACTTCCCCTCGCGTGTGTTGGTTGTGTCTCACGCATGTAAAGTGGTGAACTATTGTGAACAACTAGTCTAACCAGTGGAAGCAATATGTCAAACCTATCACAAAATCACTCAAAAAGTTGGTAATAGGAATGACTGGGAAGCTCAGTAAAAATGGTCTAACTGTTGCTCCTGACAGACTCAATCTTGGTGAAAATGTAGGAATGGGAAAGGGCAGAACATCATGTTTCTCTGAAGTCAGTGGTCACACCATATAGAATCAAGCTGAAACTATGCCGTCCAAATGAAACATGATGTTCTAGGACATTTCTTGAACTGATGCTCACTCTCCCGTTGTTCTTTTAGCTGTCGTGGTGTTTGCTTTCATCCTCTGCTGGCTGCCCTTCCACGTAGGGCGATACCTGTTTTCCAAGTCTTTCGAGCCTGGCTCCCTGGAGATTGCTCAGATCAGCCAGTACTGCAACCTGGTGTCCTTTGTCCTCTTCTACCTCAGCGCCGCCATCAACCCCATCCTGTACAACATCATGTCCAAGAAGTACCGAGTGGCGGTGTTCAAACTTCTGGGATTTGAACCCTTCTCCCAGAGGAAGCTCTCCACCCTGAAGGATGAAAGCTCTCGGGCCTGGACAGAATCTAGTATTAACACAAGACAAGCACCTCGCTGAGCAAAGTCATCGCTTATTATCCCACACTGGAAGCCATGGCACAGCAGAACTTGGGAGGAAGTTGAAGGTTAATTGTGAAATTGGGACAGATAGGTGTGGAAACAGTTAAGGGTAAAAAAAGACAGAATGTGCCATGTGTGAGAAGTTTAATTTGGTTGCCACACTCATCAGTGCTCTCACACACTGTGTCCGCATATTCACTTCCTGTGATCTCGCGTTCTGTTGTGGGTGCTAGCAAGGGCTTAGTGATTTGGAGAACGGAGAAGGTGCAGAGAAGGCAATTATCGAACTCCTTACTGGATACATACGTAATCTGATTTACTTTTTCATAATAGTAAAAATGTGATGGAAAGAATGACATTAAAATAAAAAATTTTAAACATGACTTTAAAAATAGAGATTTTCAGATCGTCTAGGTCAGCACTGTCCACGAGAAATATAGAATGCAAGGTACTAAAGCATCAACATAAAACTATTAATGATAATTTTACATTTTTTAATACAAAGTTTTGGAAATCTGGTTTGTTTTTTACATTAATAATGTACCTTAATTAATGTACCTTAATTAATGTACCTTAATTAATGTACCTTAATTAATGTACATTAATAATGTACCTTAATAATGTACCAGCACCTTAATTTGGACAGTAAAGTTTTATCAGTAATACTTGCTGTATTAGATTTCATAAAATTTGCAGGTAAGAAAGTAAATTTACAAACCTAAGTTGTTCAAACACATGTTTTCCAATAACCTAAACTATTATAGTTTTTCCAATATATAAAGTTTTCCAATAACCTAAATTATTATAATTTCCAAAAACTATTATAATTTTTTAATATAAAATTAATCTTAATTAAAAATTCAATTCTTCAAGTATTCAAGGGCCACATGTGGCTTGCCAGTTACTATATTGCATAGTTCAGCTCTACAGTATATGTAAAATTATTGTTAATGCTATAAAATCTTTAAAAATTAATGCTCATTTCCTGAAATGTTTTAATTACAAAATAAGCATCACAGAGTTTTGGGATGATGGCTCCCCAAATTCATACCTAAATGCCCTATTTCTGCTTAGAAGGAAATAAATATGAAATCAAAGATGTATTTTTAAATTAGGTTGAATTGTATGTGATAGTATTCAGGAAATGAAACTTAATAAAAATTATAGAAAATCATAAACTGCCTTATTTGGCTTAACAAAAATATTTAAGCCAACAATAAGGCTTTGATCTGTGAATGAAGCAATACTTTATAACTTATACTGTGGAAAGCTCACAGGAACTTAATGACCATAGAAATTTTTCACATGGTGAAAGATTCAGAATCTCTTAATGCTACTGCTTAGTGATGTCCTTTAATCTGATAGCTATTCATTTTGAAATGCCTATGCCATGTTCTGAATCCAAATTAGTTTTGCTTTTCCCATCCCACTGCTTATCTGATAGATATGTTTACTTGGATTTCTAGTCTCTTCTTTCTTAATCTTAATGATGAATTATTATATACTTTCAACTAAATACTGTATATTTTGGTTATAAAACTAAAGTTTCTTGTATAGTCAACTCTGTATACTAAATATATTATTCCAAAATGATTTTTTCATAGTCCTATAAGCAATTCCTACATAAAATTACTGGTTCAACTATGAAACTGATTGAACCATTTAGAGAAATTACAGCCACAATTGATTTTCCCCCACCCAAAATAAAGATATTATGCCAAAATTATTGATTTGCTTTATTTTAAAAACATGAAAACATAATCATGAATAGAATGGTTTCTTTGGAGAAAAATTTCCAGAATCTAGTCTGACGCTAAAACTGTTCAATTTAGTCTAAATGTGGAACTTAAGTAAATGGATTATTCTGTTAATTCTTGGGAGTACCTCAATATATTTTTTAAAGGCACTGATTTATTTATGCCCTGGCAGGTGTGGCCCAGTTGGTTGGAGCGTCACATAACTGAAGGGTTTTCGGTTCAGTTCTGGGTCAAGGCACGTGCTTAGGTTGCAGCTTCAGTCCCCAGTCCGGGTGGGAACGATTCCGATCCCTGTGCATTTGGGTGGCAACCAAACACTGCTTCTCCCTCACATCGGTATTTCTCTTTCTCCTTTCTCTCTTTCTCTCTCTCTCTGAAAGCAATGGAAAAAATGTCCTCAGGTGAGGATAACAAAAAGAAAATTTAAGTACACTGATTTATTTAAGCGCACAAGATACTAATTACATAATTCAGCATTATTCTCCTACATAGAGTCTGGTAAATTTCAAAGAGATAATTCAGCCTCCTGAAACCTTAAAGTTTCTGTCTGTGAATATATTCTACATGAGAGAAAACAAACATAAAAGGCTTGACTTCTATCACACAGTTAATTGCCTTGGAGGAAAAAACTGTAACTTTTAATTAGTTGCCCACCTGTTTAATGGTCCTTCCTATCTCGTGGGTTCACAGTTTACAAAGCAAGGGCCACTGTTGTCCCTTACTGGTGATGTTCATCTGGGACTCAGATGTGTCTAGAGAAAGGGATTTTTGATTTATTTTTTTATATCATGGCATTTTTATTGTTTGTAACTCCTTTTTATCATCATACTTTATAAATTGTTTTAAGACTCAGGGAAAGAGGGAATTTACACTGAGGAAAATTGTTTCTAGAAGTCCATTATTTCACAAACATTTAGTATGTGCCTGGTATGTTCTAAGCTCTAGAGATTAAAAAACCGAGAAGTTCATCCTTAATGAGCTATTCATTTGTGTATTATGCTGTAGGAGAAAACTAATAAACATATTAAGTTTTGAAGTAGTTCCAGTTGACACTGGATCAAACGGTTCTCCAGTATTTCAAGGGGTTGTTCATACACTTATTATGTATTGGCTCAAAATGAAGTTTGAATGGGCTGTTCCTACACAAAGCAGTTGGATTCGCACAGATGCAGTTACTACGTCTGCTCGTGGTAATGACTCTGCTCATGGTAATGACTCTGCTCGTGGTAATGACACAGCATTCTTCATTCACATAAGGAAAGCAAAGGGCTTGGTTTCCTTTTTAATGTTGCCGTTTTCCTGGTTATCCAGCAGTGAAGCTTCTGCCACCGCACCCTACACTGTGTCACAAAATCAAGGCTTGCATTATAGGGAGTGACAGTTACCTGAGGAAGAACTTTAATAATTGCTTTAAAGGAAATGTTCATTGCCATGAATTATTTAAAATTGGCATTTTTGTGTGGCAATGAGATTTAGAAACATGTCTAGTGTCTGGCCAGGGCTGGAAATCATTTCTTTTCCTTCTTTATTTTTAAAAATATTTTTAAAATTTATTTTTAGAGAGAGGAGGGGAGGAAGAAAGAGAGGGAGAGAAACGTCAATGTGTGGTTGCCTCTTGCACACCCCCCACTGGGGACCTGGCCGACAACCCAGGCATGTGCCCTGACTGGGAATCAAACCAGTGACCCTTTGATTCCCAGGCAGGTGCTCAGTCCACTAAGTCACACCAGCCAGGGCTAAAAAATCATTTTTTTAAAGGTAACATTTGTATTGCAATGAAAGTTGTGATGAAATTTGACTTGAAATTCCAGCTTGTTCTCTTTTATGCTTTTCTTAAAAACTAGAAATCATTACAAACAATGTAAAATTATTAGCTCAGCGTTGACAACTTTAGCATTGTTTCATTTATTCACATATTTGAATTTAACATTGAAAAATGTTAAATTCAGACGTTTGCAAGACTCGTGCCTTTTTTACAAGACTAGTGAAAATACTTTCTTGTCTTTTAAAAAACAGCGTGCACATCTTTGAAATGTGACATACATGTCACTGTGACACAATTTCTTCTCACAGTGTCTGTTGAATAGAATAGAGCTTTCTCCCACCAGAAATACTGCAGCTAGTCTAAGTAACGCCATCACAAGGCAGAGACAATGTCACTCACGATTCATAATCTAATGATCCTCCCGTGATTTCTTTATGGTTTAAATTGCAACATTAGCCAGGATATAAACAATTGTAATTAACTAGGTTACTAGTGACAGGTATATATTCAGGAAATTGATAACACAAATATTTTTTATCCAGAGAATGAACAGCAAATCAAAATCAACAGAAAGTCATGTGCTGGTGGCAAACCCTAACTGCTTTAAGCGCATGCCTTTTATTTATTCCCATTAAATAACTCAGTCACGTTAATTCGTGGCAATACTCTAAGTTTGTGAGGGAGAGAGTGAGGGAGAGAGTTTGGATGAGGTTTGTTTTGTGTTTTTTCTTTTGAATGCAAATTCTTGCACAGGGTTGGAGGTTAACTATTTTGGTTTAAAAAAAAAGGTGTCGTGTCCCTCCCAATTTCATGGATGTCTGCTGGAATTCCGATAAACATTTTATACTGTGACACAGTGTATCCTTTGCTCAAGGGACTAACAGCTACTCTTATAACTGGCAAACCATGGAAGCCCCCAAAACGTATGCCTCATGTAAATTCATCAAAATGTTTCCAGATATCCCTTCCAGAAGAATTTCTCTCTCCCCCACACCCTCCAGGCCCAGAGACAATATTTGGGAAGAATCGTTTGAAAGATTTTTTGTGATTTTAACATGTTAAATCCAAGCATTTCTCTAGCTTAAACCACAAAGCTATTTATATTTTTCACTTTTAGCACGACAGGGTTAGTGTGCTAGAGAGCATTGGTGTGTGTGAATCTACCCAAACAGCATGGTCTCCTGCTTCCCTGACCCCCTGTATTTGAAGTCTGTACAGAATTTACTGCTTAGTCAACTTGTGTTGTTACCATGTGTCGTGAATATGACTAACAACATTTTGATTTGTAATTCTTTTTCTTAAGGTCTTTGTGATATTAAGGAGTTTACTATGCCTGTCATGTACCCATCCTAGGAAATCAGGCATTGGTGGTCTTTCCTACGTGTGTCCTTAACCAAACGATTGCTTAATAAACGTCTTTTAAAGTCCGTGTCTACTTTCTGCCACACACTGTTATAAATCTTGCTGCCTGGGATATTTTACTTCTATCCCTTTTGTGACCTCAGTTCTATTTAGTCCTTTTACTTTCTGACATACGTACTTTACGATGAGGTGTTTGTTGTTCATTTTATTCCCCCAAGGGCTCTGATACCTGATAATGCGTTAAGCCATTTCTGGAAGTGTTGCAAGAGTCAGGGGCCCGGTGGTGGGCTCTGACCCCGATGCTCCCTCCACCTCTCTGTCTTTCACGGCCAGTCAGCCTCAGAGTCGATGGTGTTGCAGCCTCCATGGTGCTACACTAGCGTGTGACCCAAAGTCCACAAGCTCTTTGCGTCACAGGAAGGGTTCCTGTCCATCTCACGCTTAGCAGCCACTCACTGAATATTGGTGGGACAAATGAAAGTTTCAAGCCTGGAATTACGTGTCACCTGGGCATTTGCTTCTGGACACAGACTCCAGGGATCAATAACATTAAAGCCAAAATCGGAGGGCCACCAAAGGTGGCCCGCTTTTATTTGCCAATGAAGGGGCTTCCTGTTATCACTATCATTTCGACTTAAAACAAACATTAAACCTGAGGGTGGAAAGGACATAATCTTAGAATAGAGAATCCCCATGGTGTCAAAACCCAATGTAGTCTGCACACCACACAGTCATTGATGGATGCTACCTAACCTGAGTTTTACCAAGTGAACTTGGTAATAATTAGTAACACACTGAAGTGCCTCGACGAACTAAACCATGAGATTTGCTCCACCTGTGGAGGCCCTTTCCAGTATCTTCTGCCCCTGTCTGCACACCTCTCCTTCAGTTCAGGGCCCCTCACATTCCTTCAGGCCCACCTCTGTGGCAGACCAGGGTCTGACTCTAGGTCCGAAGAGGAGAGGCAGAGGGTCTTGGTGGGCCTCACATTCTGGGGTCACTGTAAAAAACACCAGTTGCTCTTTACTTCCTGACTCATAACTCATCATTGTTTCCTCATTTTAGTTCTAAATATTTCCTTCTTAAGCACCTTTTAATAAACATCTTCACTGCAAGCCTTCTTACCGCGAACACTTGATCTGGCTTTATTTCTCCACTAACGAAGTCCTTGGGCTTGCACCCCAGTCCCATGGCTGGAACTGGGTGGCTTCCGGCAAGTTTCTTTCCCGATCTGGACAGTAGTTTCACCCTTCTCTAGTTTAATGAGCTTTTTAGTGACTTGCCTTTATTGTGTCTTTCCAAAGAATTCAGTGTAGCTTTCTAAGAGATAGTAATTCTGTTTTTGCAATCACATTTTATCAACTTAGGTAAATTTCAAGTAGTCATGAGAACAAGTACAACTTGGCTTAGACAGATTTCAGAGCAAATGACTCACCTGGCGGAGAGAAGCGCAGGGGTGTGCCAGGGTGCGCCCCCAGCACGAGCCCACTCAAGACCTGCGACAGGGAGTGGTGAGCCCTGGATCCCAGCAATCTGATTATGAACACATCTAATCCCCATAGGAAAGCACTGGGGACATAGAGACTTCTTGGTTCCCTTTGAACAGGATACATCCAAGGAGATAACAGTTTAAAGATTGTCTAGAGTCCCAGGGATCCCAGGGAGCTTCACCCTGTGGGTCAACTCCCATCATGTAGCACTGGCCCTCCGAAACGTCAGCCTGAGAAAGGTCAGTCGGGGGGCTCCAGAGCCCCAGTTACTCCTGCTGCTTCTGCACTTGTGCTAGTTTTTTTTTGTTTTTTTTTTTAAGGCTGTGTCATTCAATAAGGAAAGTGAGGTGGAATGGTCAGACCTGCACTTCGTATTTCCAGCTTCTACCAGGGTCTTGTGTAGCAGCACACATGCTCAGCAAACAGCATTCTCTCCTTAACCCGAAAGACAACCAGCTACAACCTGTCTCCATTCCCCAAAAAGCATGCAAAGCACTGGTTGGGAAAAAACCCAAAGTGGGCTCTGACACATGCTGTTAGCAATAGCCAACTCCTTCCTGTCACAGGTGGGAAAAATAAATAGTTTTCTCCTCCAGTTGCGCCGTGGCTCTCACTGCTATCTTCAAGATGCATGAAGCCACCAGGCTGCCAGGTGTGGGTCCGTGGGAAGTGGGGAAAGCCATAGATTAGGAACGCTTGCCACAGTGCAGGACAGGGCGGCTGAGAGTTCCTCCAGCAGAGCGTAATCTGAACATTCTTGTTACAATAAGAACAAGCTTTTCATTTTTCTCTAAATCTACTAAGGCTAATAATTTTTTAAAAAGATTTTATTTATCTATCTTTAGAGGGGAAGGGAAGGAGAGAGGGAGAGAAATATCAGTGTATGGTTGCCTCTGGTGTGTCCCCTGCTGGAAACTGGCCTGCAACCCAGGCATGTGCCCTGACTGGGAATTGAACCAACGCCCCTTTGGTTTGCAGGCCTACACTCAATCCACTGAGCTACACCAGCCCGGGCCTAATAATTATTTTAAGAAGACTGTGCCCAAGCTGATAATTTTAACATATAGCATTGGAGAAGGTACATTTATATTTTAGTATGTGAAATACGATTTTTCAACTAAATAATTGTTCTCCTTCATTAATTTTATTCATTCTGGATCCCTTAATTTCTTGCACACACACAAAAAGTTCATGAAAGTTGTTTCTGTGTCAGCTTCACTGTCAGAAGAAAGTCTTGGCATCCAGCTGCATGAGGCCAATTTTATTCCAATGTGCTCAGATACTTTAAATTAAAGATCAGTTAATCTCACTAATGGGTTGACATTTTTTCATTTACTTGATGTAATTGAAATAAAGCTTTTAGAAGTCATTTTGCGAAAGTGAAGCATCTTACATTATTGAGAATGAGTGATTGTAACTTTGGTTAAAACGTTCTCCATTAAATTAAATGTATCCATTTTGGGATGATAGTACAAGTATAATTTTGGTAAAGCAAAGAGTACTGATAAAAACAATGTTCTTGCTAAATTACGAATCCTATGGAATGGATAGCAGAATTTGGAACTGATTATGGTTTACACAGTTCATAACTCATCCAAAGATATTGTGATAGTCTGTCAATGAAAGTAGATGACATATTGCCAAAATACATGTTATGCACTCACATACAGTAACTGAGACACAAGTACAATGTCTCAAAGCAGTACTACTCACTTTCTTTCTTTGCTCCTATCATCAGCTGGGTTTCAGAAATGCTTGTGCTTTTGAAGAATTACTTTGTAAATCACCCTCGTCTAAAACGGGATAATAAACAAGCCCTCTGTATTTGGCCGCCTTTGGCTGAAGATCTGTTGATATCTCTAATCAGAGTAGTCAGCAAATGGAAAACAAAACCCCTAGAAACTTAGCAGTTTTTGAAGCACTGTGTGAACCTACTAAAAACAAAGCCTGCACCGGGGAAACAAAACCCATCCCTACAAAAACATAGGGAGAAACTGGACAAATTACATAATGAGAGCTCAAAAGGTATAACTTTTATTTATTTATTTATTTATTTTTATGGAATTTTTGTTCAAGTACAGTTTTCTGTCTTTTACTACCATCCCAGCCCACCCCGCCCCCCGCAACATATAGATTTAATTTTGAAGTTTTATAATTAATCTTTGGGATATCTCAAAGTTTGTGTTGAATCTTTTGATGGAATAAAATTGAGAAGGACTACGGTGTTTTAAGATCTGAATATACCAAAGCATTCAAAAGAATCAGAGGGTCAAGTTATTTGACAATTTTTTCATAAAAATATTTGTCAAAGAATAGGAGCAAAGCAACAGAATCTGTAAAAATATTTGGCCCAAAATGAAACATTTCAATAAGAAAAAAGTAACAAAAAAGAATACTCTTATTTTTCTAAGAATTTGCTCTGACTTCAATAGAAGGGGCAAAAATTGTCAGAAGTTAAAATTTTATTAACCATGAATGCAACGTAGAAGGAGACTATGGGTAATTTATTAAACATAAAGACTAGACTATATTTTAAAAATGCTTTCTTTATAAAAATATCAGTGGTGTAGAACTGAAGATAGATACGGCCAAAAAGAAAGCCCAATTAAATTGTATAAGTATATGACAAGAATAGTTTTCCTATTTATTTTTTAAAACATTCAGAAAATCTATATAAAGTATTTTTATTTTGATTTAATATGCACAGATTTTACTTTTAGATTTTTGAAAATATTTTGCGAATAGAACTTCTACCAATAAGATAAATCAGCTTGGCATTCAATAAATAAAAACTTCAATAATTTTATATTTAATTACTTTTAGTATTCCCATCTACTCTCCAAAGTGTCCTAGTTCAAACAAGAAATTTTATCTCACATCTGCAATAAAAAGTGTCATAATCTATTAGTGATGTCTGCCGTAAGTGAACAAGATGGTCTTGGGGCATTTTCTCATCTTGGTGATTCTTGCTGGAGAGCAACAGTTACTGTAACTATCAATCCCAACTGTTCTGGAAAAAGGAAGAATGCTCATGCGGCAGCAGCGCTGGCCCTGAAGAAGACCCTAAAAGAGGACTTTTTTCAAGGTCTCCCATGACACATTTGTTAGGAAGTAAATATTTTTGGGAGCCAGGAGCAAGAGCAGCAAATCAGATAAATGTCCATGTCACCTGAATTCTGTCATTGAAATCGCTTGTGCAACCCCCTGTTTATCAGTTTCTTGTTTCCATTACCTTTTCTTTCTCTGTGTGGGCCCCAGAGATTGGAAATGTTGATAGGTAAAAAGAGGGAGGGGGAAAGAGAGGGGGAGACTGCATGTGAAAATTATGCAGGGAAGCAGGGCTGCGGCAGCTGCAAGGAAATATGCTCATGGAGACAAAACTTTGCAAGGGAGGCAGTTTACCGGACTTGGCCTGCTCTGAGGATTAGGCTCTTGACTCTGATGGGTTCATCTTGGTCTTCTGAGCATCAAGGAATTTTGTCATTTAGGCTACTGATTCCTAAACTATGTGCTGGACAGTGATGTGGCTGAGAACTGCTCCTCCTGTGAAGTCTTGCATGGAAACATCCCACTCTGAGATCACAGCGTCTACCGTTCAGGTCTCTTAGCCACAACTCCCTTCAGCTGCTTAACTCTCTCCCCATGAGCAGGTTCCCTCCCATCTCCAGGGCCCTAATCCAATCCTTGGCCCTAGCAGCCACAAGTCAAGTTCAAGTGAGTGTTCTCAGTTCCTGTGCCTCTTTCCACCAAGCCCCCGGCCCTGGATCAAGACCACTATCCTCAATCTCTGCTTCCCACTCCAGATGCAGAACGATGGTGGAGAACCATCTCAAAGCACCAGACACTCCGTGACTCCAAACACTCAAGGCAAACAGACTGTCCTGATCCATCACACTCTTGGCAGTGGGTCCTGACTCAGCTCTCTTATCCAGCACAGAATCTAATTTAAACCTTTCCCATTGTCCTCAGACCATGCAAGCATCTCAGCAGTCACCCTTGCATATTGCTTCAGAAAACATTTAAGAAGCCATTAGTTGAGAGCTGTCTCAGCTCCCTGCTCCTGTTCTTGCATCAGAGTGGGAGCTGTGTCTACCCTCTTACATGAAGCCATTTTCTCCTCCAGGGCTCTGCTTCTCTGCCTCCCATGATGAAGCTCTCTCCTGGAGCTTCATCCTTCCCTTCTCTGCTGGCTTCTGCCATCAGCAGTTCAGCCTGCTCAGAACTTTGTGTTAACTCCTGCTGTGAACTGACCTGTGCTCCCCCCAAATTCCTGTGTTGAATCTTCAACTCCCAGTGCAATGGTATTTGGAGACAGGGCCCTTATGAGGGTATTAGTGAGCTTGTAAGAAGAGACACGAGAGTGCACGAATGCTGTCTCTCTCTCTTCCTCCCAACCCCAAGTGAGCACACAGAGAGAAGGTAAGCATCCACAAGACAGGAAGAAAGCCCTCACCAGAAATCAACCATCTTGGCACCTTGACCTTGAACTTCCAGCTTCCAGAACTGTGGGCAATTGTAGGGAATGATCTGCCTGGCCCTGTTGAAAAGCCCAGTAGGCACATTGTGTCATGCAGGAGCCAAACCCACGGATCGGTTCTCCCGTGGGAGATCAGGCCTGCGTTATATCTAGGCTGCTTTGTGACTTGCTCTTGCTAAAGCTCCCTCACCTTGAGTTCAGGCGGCGAGTGCTTGCTGCATATCTTTAAAGTAACTTCCTGAAGTCTGTGCTAATTTTCCCAAGAATTGAAAGTGTAACCAGACCTGTTGCTCTTATCATTCCCTTGCATTTGCAACATTTTTTCTGGTTAATCTGTAAGAAGTAATTAGTAACATCCTTTCCGTTGCTATCTATAAAAAGTAATTACCTAAAGCAAACCTAAGTAGAGTATAATGAATGAAAACCTTTGATGTATGCTATTAGAAAGCCAATAAAAGCTTGCCAAGGCAAGGGTCGGGGTGCTCTCCTCTTGAGACAGTAGCTGTGCTGTTCCTTTTTCTCCACAGGACTCAGTAGTCCATGTGAATTTGTCTCATATCTCATCCATAATGCCAAGGACACTGCTGGCTGATGTCTGTGTCAGGAAATAAATTTCTGTGGTTTAAGTCACCCGTCTAATGTGTTTTGTTTGGCAGCATGAACTGACCAAGACAACCACCCCCACAGTGTTCTCCAGCTATTGCCCTAGCTCTCTCCTTCCATTTACAGCCAAACCTGTGGAAGTACAGAGTCTCAATTTTCTCTCACTCAACTCATTTATAGTCCACTGACATTATAGGATGATAAGCAGTACTCAAAAAGGAAAGTTTAAGTAAGATCACACAGGCTAGCACTCTGCTGGAACCAGCTTGGTCTGTCCAATGGAGAAAAGAACGTTTTCAATAAATAACTGCCCAGTAATTATAACTCTAAGTGAATTGTGTGATATGATAGAGTAGTGCCAGGTGGGTGCTGTGAGACCCCCTCACATTTATCAGCCTGGTCTAGGGCACAACACTGATGATATCCCTAGATAATGACATTTATACCATAATATGAAGAATATGTGAGAGCTAACCCACTTCCTGAAGAGGGGAGTCCAATCCCAAGCCTAAGGATGAGTGTGGAAAGGGTCTGAGTTAAGAAGGAGCATGATGGAGCATAGTGGGCAAGGGAAGGGGTGGTCCAAGGTGGACACTGCCTGAGGAATAGGCCGGGCCTCAAAAGCTATGCCAGGGACTTTGAACATTGTCCTAAGACCAATGGAGACCCTGTGAGAGAGCATCGGGGTAGCATTCGCTTGAAAGAAGACCATTCTTCCACCTGCTGGTGGAACTGGGTTGAAGGAGATGGAGTAAATATCAAGCTTATCGCCAGTAATAATTAAGCACTTCGCAAAGGAGAAATGTCTTTGAGATGTGCAGTATTTTTTCTACACATGTTGAGATCAAAGTGTCAGTCAGTGGAACCAATTCAGTGGCCTGTGCTTGCCGACATAAAGCCTTAGTAGACAAAGTGCCAAGTACTAGCATTGTCGAAGACAGACTCTCAGAGGAAGATTCCTCTTGACCTCAGGGCTGCGAGTTTATCTTATGTTGGCATCGACGAGTTTCTGGCTGCCCGGGACGTTTATATTCCGTCCCACCATGGCAGCCACCCTGGGAATCGGCGCAGCAGATGGTTCCAATCTTGCAGATTGGAACAGGGAAGTGGATGCATTCTCACTTTGTTTTCAGGGCCTCCGTGAACCAGCAAGTGGATGGCAAGCCCTAGGGCCTAGCTGGCTCCAAATTCTCCATCAATTAGCAGCCCGAGGGGAGACATCTGGGTATCTTGTTTATTTATGGGGCCTATTTCTTTTCCTTCCTTCCTTCCTTCCTTCCTTCCTTCCTTCCTTCCTTCCTTCCTTCCTTCCTTCCTTCCTTCCTTCCTTCCTCTCTTCTTTCCTTCCTTTCTGTCCCTCCCTCCCTTGTAGTAAGAAATGGAGAATGGCTTCCTTCAGGGTATGAGCTGATGCAAAATCACACAACGTCCACCTGGCACCCCTCCGTCAGAGTGAGCAAGTGCTGCCTGTTTCCTGAAAAACGAAGTCCAAAGTGTTATGCTGTGTTTCAAGACCCCGCCTTGTCAGCTCTGCTCAGATGTCCACTGTGTCTTCATTGCCCCCTGCATGCCTATGAACTATTGTTTGTTTCCTGTTTAGGCTCTGCATTTCCTCCTTTATTTTTGTTCAGTTTTTCACTCAACAAATATTTATTAAGCATCTACTCTGTACCCAGATAATAGGACTAAATTAATGAACAAAGCAAATTTACTGACTTCATAGACTTTACATTTTGGTGAGACAGGTAAATATCTTTGATCATCTTTATTTTTGTGAATGCCTAAAAATGTAAAGTTCATTGTAAATTGTACCATTTGAAAAGCCACCACTATGAACATTGTGTAACCAATTTTTTAGACATTTCTCTGTACATACATTGTACTCCCCCCAAACACACACAGGCAAGTCAACACACACACACACACACACACACAGATTTTTACGTTCGTAAGATAAACTATATGCTTGCTTACTTTAAACTTAAGAAATTAATAAGGAAATCTTTCCCTGTTACAGAATGCTAATAGAGGTCATCCTTCTTAATATTTGCATAGTATTCTGTTAAATGTATTGACTATACTTACTTAATTAACACTCTTAATGGCCTTTTATTTACTAACAGACACTCATTTGCATGACTGGAACCCTCCGCTGCTTCAGCCACCTGCACAAACATCAGAAAAATCTTCCCTGCGCAAAATGGCACCTCTCCCCCTTAACCTGTTTTACTCCCCTTCAAAGCACAGCCCCGAAGGAACTGAGAGTTCAGGTCGTATGTCTCTCTGTTAATAAATGCAAGGCGACTTCAGAGTGGAAAATACAGAGAAAAACATAAAAGACCACAGAGCTGGTTGTGGGAGGTGTGAGACAAGTTAGCAGAGTTCTGATTCTGAGTCCAGGGTTTCTTCTGCCGTAACATCCATCCTCCTTATTAAAAGGAAACGATTTATCTCCTTCAATTAATACTTGGCTGTCTTTCTGTTAAGATGTAGACAGTGCTCCTCGAATGGCCATGTGCATATGAATCACTCGGGGATCTTGTTTAAGGGCAGACTCCCAGTCAGTGGGTTTGGGGTGACCTCAGAGGGTCTGCGCTTCTAACAAGACCCCAGTGTTGCCAAGGCTGTCAGTCCATGGGTCACTTTTGGAGTAGCAAGAACGTAGAAGTTCCCCGATGGTTAAAGTGTTTAAAAGACACCCCAAACCACAACAGCATTGCCTGCCCTGGGCCAATGACTTGTTCTACCATCAAAATTCTACCAGTAAAAATTCCCTTCAGTTTCCCATCCTCAGAGCCAAGGCCAGCCCGCCTTCCACATATATGGTGCCACAGCCCCCTCCCTTCTTCCTTCCTTCCTTCCCTCCTTTCCCTGTTGCTTCTTGGACTGCTTCGCCTATTTTATATCCAAACCTGCTCTCTCCCTATTTAAACGATTCTCTGGCTTCTCTCCCTGGATCAGTGTGTCACCCTTCTGTGTCCTTTCCAGGGCTCTCGTTGACAACAGTCTCTTTACTTCTGGCCACAGGTCTCAACCCTGGGTTCACGTTAGAATGACCTGGGATACATCTTAACAACACTTCATATTATCAAATTCTGTGTTTTTTATTTGAAAATCTGATGGCCCACAAATAAATTGATATTGAATTGATTACTAATGAGGGTCAGTATGTATACATATACATATTGTACTTTTAAAATCATTCTTCTAGGAATTGCCTCCTTATATATTTGACTATTTTTTCATTAGGTTGATTATTTTTCTTATTGATATATGAGGTTTATGATACATTTATGAGACTTATGATGTATTCCAAGCCTTTATTTTTGAAGATATTTACTCATATTTGTTTCTCTCTCTCCTGCATATGCCATTTTTTCCAGTTATAATTATAAAAAAATTTCTGGAGGCATCTATTTTCAACTTTAATATTATGGCTTCTGGAGTCTTCATTTGATTAAGTAAATATTTACCATCCCAATATCATTAGCTCTTAGTCTGTAGGTTTTTCTAGAAACTTCATGCTCATATATATATATATATATATATATATATATATATATGTACATATACTTTATTTAACTTTGTATCCTTAAACTATCTGAAATCAACTTTTATATCTGACAGATTGGCACTAAATAAATAAAAGATTTTGTGAACTTTTGTCTAAATTGATATTGTTTTCCTAGGTTTTTCTTTCCCCGCTGGTTTCAAGTTAAAGCCCACCTACGTCTATATCATACTGTTTTGATGTATACATTAGAATGTTTTTAGAATCTCTATTTTAATACAGCTTTGAGTATTTCCTTACAAATGTGCTGTCATTTTCATTACCCTAGCTTTACATTACAGCTGCATCTGCCATGAGAATTCTGGTAGCATGCATCATCTTTCAGTATTTCTTCCCATTAGTTCTTAACTATTTTGATATATTCCCTTTTCAAGGCAAATTTTGGAATTAATGTTCCATAAATATTTTGTTGATAAGTGTTTTTGTTTCTATGGATTTATAAAATAATCTGGAGAGTATTAATGTTACCAAAACACTGGCTCTTCTCACCCACAGCTGTGTTATGACTCTCTGTTTATTCTGATTATCTTTTATGTTCTTCAATAAATTTGTATGGGTTTCCAAAAAAAAAGAATAACCTAGGAGATTGTAATAAGCATTGATGCCAGGGTCACATACAAACCAATTAAATAAAAGTTTCTATGGGGAGAGCCCAAGCATAAGTACTTTACAGATTCTCTTCTGATTCCAATGTGCAGCCAAGATTGAGAACCATTAAGTTCCAGATAGATTGCCAACATCACCAGTAGCTGAGGGCTCTCACCTGAGCTCCCTACATCTACGTTTAAAAAAATAGCATTATTGAGGGATGACAAATACACAATAAACTGCATACATTCCAAGTCTGATAAGTACTGACATGTGTATATGTCCATGAAATCTTCAGCACGAGGACAGTGAATGTAAGTACTGTTCCCCAGTTTCACCCTCTGCTATTGCCCTCCTCCTTTTCTCCCATACAGGGCCTAGGTGACTGCTGGTCTACTTTTTGTCTCTATTGAAGTCTTTGAATTTTCCAGAATATTCCATAAAAAGAATTTAGTTTTTTGGAGATTTTTTTTTATTTTTACGTAGAGGGAAGGGGGGGAGCAAAGAGGGAGAGAAACAACAATGCGTGAAAGAAACATTGACCGATTACTCCCTGCACGCCCCAACCAGGAACCTGGCCTGCAACCCAGGCATGTGCCCTCATCGGGAATCGAACCAGTGACCTTTCAGTTTCAGCAGGCCACTGCTTAATCCACTGAGTCACAACAGCCAGGGCTAGAAATAGAATTTATAGAAATTTAAACTTTCTAGAGATGGAATCATACAGTAGCTACTTTTTTGTTCTGCCTCCCTTCAGTCAGCATAATTATTCTGAGCTTCATCTGGTTTGTGGCACATGTCTATAGTTCATTTCTTTTTATTGCTGTGTAGTGTTCCATTGAAAGTAGGTGGTTCGATTTACTTATCCATTCACCTGTTTATGGAAATTTCAGTTATTTGCAATTTGGGGTTATTCCAAATAAAGTTGCTCTGAGAATTCATGTGCAAACCCTTATGTGGACATGCACTTTCATTTTTCATGAGTAAACGCCCAGGAGTGAAATGACTGGGTTGTGTGGTAGTGGTAGGTGTATGCTTATCTTTTTAAGCAATTGCCAAGCTGTTTTCTAAAATTGTTGCAGTATTTTACGTTCCCCCAAGCAAACTTACGGGAGTCCTTGCCTCATTGGAGTTTGTCAGCCTCAGGAGTGGAGTATAAGACGAAGAGAGAGGCATCAGGGAGAAAACTGGGGCTCAAATCAAACACCCGCCAGGGGCAGAGCTTGTGAATACAGTCCTGTGCAAATGCACACCCGCGCGCAGGACGGTCTGCACTCTCAGTACGAGGGGAACTGAGCGCCCCACGGAGCTCAGCAAAGCCGCTCTTTTCCTTGTGAGGTACTTTCCGTGTGTGCTAAAGAAAGGTAAGGAAATCTTGGTCTGCTGTGTTTTCGAACTCTTCCTGGAAGAGACCAAGGGCCGTGACAGCATCATCCATTGAGAAAAGCCATCTCTGTGTCCGTGAGTTCCTGTCTTCACCCCTTGACTCCACTGCCTCCAGTCACCAGAGGCAAAGTATCTCCCATACAACCGACCGCTGGCCTCCGCCTCTGGGAGACAGTCCAGAGCAGAGGTGGGCACAGCACCTCATTCCGGGGGGGCTCTTTCGGGAGAAGAGGGCTCCCCCTCTGGCGGGGAGCATCACTGTGCGCTGTCACTCTGAGAAAAATAGAGGCTCTTAGCCCTGTGTTCTTGTCAGGAAAGCCACTCTAAAAAATTAAGAAGTGTTCCTTTGCTCCTCCCACTTTTTCTTCCAAATAAATAAATAAATAAATACATACATACATAACTTTTATTTGCTCCTATATTTGCAAAAATTTTCACAACAAGAATTCCTGCATAACAAGCTGGTTATATACAGTAAGAGGCTGATTGATTTTGATTGTTAAATTCTGAAAATATATTGATTACTTATTTTTCAAGAAAAAAATTCAAGAAATGAAAAATCTTCGTGCTACATGATTATGAAAGGCCTACCACACAACACTGTATGTGCTAATTGTTGCCTTGTACACTTGAAATAATTAATTTTATGTTATATGAATTTCACCTCAATGAAAAGTGCTTACCAATATTTAATACTTTTCTTAGAAGAGAATTTCCAAATTCTCAGCATACAAAAAGAAGGTTACAATGAACAGTCTATGTAGAAACATGTTTTAGGTAATCCCCTGTGCGATGAGCACAGAGTGGAGACTGCCCCCCAAATCTCCTCGGTAGCCTCGTTCAATACAATGGGAGTCATTTCTTTCTAGGCACAGGTAATTGAATGAGGGATAATCATTTGACCCAAGAGTAGATCATGCATAGGCAGGTGGGTAACTTGGGCCAATCATATTCTCTCGATATTTTGAACTAATACACTTAGAAACCAAGATGAATTGTTACTGAACATTGGACTTTTGAAATTATATGGAGTCAAGAGTGAAATTAAGAAAAATTAAGCTGTGTACAAGCTAAGTTATAAAGGGTCAAACTTATGACTAAGCAGAGAAAAATGAGAGAGAGAGAGGAAGAATAAAGAGCAGGAAGAGGAAGAGGAGAAGAAGAGGGAGGAGAGGGAGGGAACAGGGAAGGAGAAGGGAAGTGGGGAGAGGAGGAGGAGAAGGGGAGAGGTTGGAGCAAAAGAAAGGGGGAGCAGGAGCGAGAGGGGACAGCGGGGCTCTGGTTCTGAGGGCTTCCCTAGCTCCATTCTGCGGGAGGCCTGGCTGCACTGAAGTTCCTGGGTCCACGAGCTGTGTCTCAGGAGCTGTGAGACACAGCGCTGGGGTCTGGGGACTGTTTATTACCTCCTTATTGAGTATGCTTGAGGGTATATCTGATATTAAAAGCGGAAAATATTGAGAAAGACAGTCTGGAGCTCCCTTTTGTTTCTTCTGAAATTGGGCTCTTTACTGCCTGAACACTCACATTTCTTGTGCACGCTAAGGAGCATTACGCAATCCAATCCTTAAGGAAAGTCTTGCACTCTCTATCGTAGGCCAAAGACAGCTTGTCTTCACTTGGTCTATTTTATAAAAAACACCGGGTTCCACTACTGGGCCTTCCACTGAATGCCTTACTTTTTGATTTGTCAAATGGGGTTGATAATAGAAGATTTAGTATGTTACAGGGTTCATATGGTCAAATGAAATGATGAGAAAAAGCATACATTTGATTATAAATTATAAATTGGCATGACAGAGCACAGGAATTGTAAATATGACCAGAACAATGGATGTACAAGGTGCAGGGATGGGAGGATTTCTCCGAGGAAAAGATGAGTTCACCTTAAAGTTCACCTTCAGTCAAAGTCAGTAAAGTAGTTATCATTCTCCATCATGAGTCTCCCTAGAGTTCTCTGTTGGGATTGGCTTTATTTTTCTGGTCCCTCCAGTATCTAGCAAGGTGCCTTGCACCCCAGCCAATGTATCTGGAATGGCGGTGAAGAGCAGTGCCTGTGACAGGCTCGGCCGGTGTGCTTGCACAGCATGACAGGTACCTGGGGAAAGGCTGCCTGAAGCCAATTGAGGCCGAGTTCAGGTTCCATACAGGGGACATGCTAAGATTAAAATAAAACTCTCTTGCATGGACTAACGTTTGGGTCATCATTCCCAGGGAAGCATTGGGGGTGGGACCAAGAACCAGGCATGGAGAACATGTGAGTGTCAAGTTTGTCTGCAGTGATTTCAATGACAGCAACCAGAGTGATGCATTTAAACTAAGGATGCCTGGATCAATTCTTTTCTTCCATGACTCCCCAACTTGTGCAGGATAATGTATGAGCCCCTCAAAGAAGAACGTGTAGGATCTCATGACCGCGAGATCTCTTAATCAGTTCTCCGGATGCATTTTTCCTGTTTCTATTAGGCATCCATCCTCAAAATTGAATGCTGGTAATTCCTCTAACAATGTATCTCCTTCCTTGACTCATTCCCTTGCTGAGCTCTGCCTTTTGGGAACTTGAATACCAAAGAGAGTGGGATAAGCTGCATTCATTCATTCACTCACTCACTCACCCATTCAGTATTTGCCGACTGCTTATTGTTTAAGACACCTGTCAGGTACGACTTTCAATCTCTGTCACTGACACCACCACCCCAGTGCCAGGGAGAGGTCCTTTCTCTAGGCTGCTCTAGTACAAATACCCTGGTCATCCCTCTCTCGTTGCATTTGTCACCCGGAGGTAATCATCTGTTCGTATGTCTGGCTCCACCACTCGAACTAGACCCACACAGTCAGGGGTCTCCCTCCCTCCCTAACTTTTTCTCTGTACTTGAAATAGTGCTTGACACAACGGAAGTGCCCCATGTGTTTTGTGGAATGATTGAGGGAACATATAGGGAGGACACCATGGTTTTTAGATTGCATAATAGAGAGCTCGAAGTATCTCTGAGGCTTGTGCGACACACTCTCACACAAGACTGACTGACTTGTAATGGCTGGTCATGACTATTGTGTCCTAAATCTCATAAACAAATGAGTCCCTCGTCTCATCTCTTAATTTCACACACTGAGCATGGCTGCCTGCGTTACCTGCTTCCCTCCCTCCCTCCCTCACCCGCCCCACAGCGGCCCTGCGAAGTGGGATTCCTCCCTGCCGCAGGAGTGAAGCTGGGACTGTCCTATGAGGTGATGGGACATGATGAGGGTTCACGGGGTGGTTACAGAGGAATCGGGATTAGAATCTGGGATTAGTGCCGGGTTGTTATGAAAGAATCTCATTACTGGGGTCAGTTTTGTTGACTTTAAGAACTAAGGAGGGCTCTCAGGGGGAAAAAGTGTCTAGGACCACCCCACAGGAGAGAAATCCAAGGAGAAAAGAGCCAGAGGCAAAGAGAGCAAGTCGAGGTCACTCGGTCATGTTGTCCTTTTCTCTCCACTCCCTGTAACCCCCCTGCTGTCCATCAGGAAGGAACAGAGGAGGCTTTGATCGAGGGGGGCCATGTCTCAGTTCAAATGCACTCAAACTTACAGGTGTCGGTGGACCCTTCCATCTACACCCCTGGGTTAGGTGCTGTGGGAAAGAAGACGAGGCAGTCATTCTCCGCCATAGGATCATTCCTGGAGCAAAAAGAATTCATGTGGGAAGCACTACTCATGTCTTCACATACAAATCTACTTATTCCATAAAGATTTACAAAGTGCTCACTCTCCCAGGCAGTGTTCCAGGTACTAGGGATACAGTGGTGAAAATACAAAGTCGGTGTTCTTGTGGTACTTCCGTTTTATTGAACAATCGGGATAATCACTGTTTGTCTGCCATAAGGAATCTGCCCAAAACAGCCAGTGGTGGCGGAGCACCATCCAAACCTCTGCGGTCTGTTTCCCCGATCCTGGCTCTTGGCCACCGCCCTGTCCTACCCAAATCCTAAAATTCTTGAACTAGGAAATCCAGTGTCCAGCACCCAAGGGCTCCTTTCCAGAACTGGAAGCGAAACAAGATCGACTATATCATAAATAAGACAGATAAATCAGAACTAACCTCCAAAATTCACATTATGGGCGACATTCTATCCCCAAATCTTCAGCTGGTGAAGAATAAACACCAAATAACAAAATATGAGACTCCCACTGGTACGTGTGACTACGGTTCCCCAGGACCAGCGCTGCCCATGGTTATGAAGCGGCGTGTGCTCGCTGTTTCACAATAATCTCTCAATACTCTAACAGCCTGCTTGTGAATCTGCTGTGGTTTTACGGAGAGCAGGGGACAAACTGGACAAGAGAGAACCAGTAAGATCTGTTAATGTGGTGAGGAGCGGACTGCCTTGCTTTCTTACTTCAGTAGAGACAGCTGAGCCTGTCAGAATTCGAGAGGGAAACGGGCCCAGGCTCAGACCCCTGGTCTCAGTGTGGCTTGCATCAGTTCAAACAGGATTTGTGACTTCACTGGATGGTGCTGAGACCCAGGGCACACTGACTCATTTCTGCTGGACATTTACTTGGCTGTACGATTCCCAGAATGTTATGCTGCCTGTTGATAGGTATTTTCAAGGTGGAGAGATCATTCAAAAATAAAAAAGGTGGTAATGTTGAAATTAAAAAAAAAAGCACTAAAGGGTTTAATGTTTAGGCTCTGTATAAATTGAAACTTTCTGTTTGACTCAGGATTTTCTCAATCGTAATAGGTGACGGACATGCCTAGTGTCCGTTTCCATACCTACTGCCACCTGCACTTCTCACCTGTTTCAAAATAACGTGTCCGGTTTCTGAGGCTAAGTCCTTCAGTTGTGCACCCAGTTCTTTCTTTCTATCTTCTGTGGACCCTCGCTGCACGGATTGTAACTTTTCTTGTATCTCCAACTACTTCCTCCAGGTTAGCGTTTTGCCTTGAGTCTGTCAAACGCCCAAACCGGACCCCCAACCACGCCCTTCCTAGTCTCGCCTGCCTGTGAAGCTACTGTGCTCTCCTTCCCTCCCCCACAGACCTCCCTGACAAGGCCCGCCACCACTCATTATTCACTCCCTATTGCCTGTCTCCTGCCCAGTGCTGTTAGAAACTGTTCTTGTAAAGTACTCCTGGGGCCGCTTGATCATTTCAAGCCGCTGACTTATGCAAGGGCTATTACCCAGTAATAGTTAACTCAGACAGGGCGGGGCCAGGACCTTGACCCACGTGGCCCACTGTCTGTCCGTGCCACCAGGTAATGGGGGGTAAGGTTAATGCATGCATTAATGTGGGGGCTCTGACTTTCAAGTCAAGGGGTCACAGAGAATATTTAGAACTTTCGTTGTTGTTGCTTTAAAAAATTTTTAAAGGCTCTCATTAAGGAATATTGTGGGTAGAGGGAACGAAGGAGAGGATTTTAAAAGAGAATCCAACACTTGGGAAGCTCTTTCCTTGCTCCCAGCTGTTTCTTATATAATTGCTTCCTGGGGTGAAGGTGGTTGGGGATGTCTGAAGTCTCTCTCCACACCCTTGTTGAGATCCCGTTCAACTCAGTGTTTCACAAAAGAAACCGAAACCAGGAGTTTGGACTTGCTTACTTACGTGCTTTGCCCAAGTTACTCGAGGACCCTGTTCTTCAAGGGGACCACTATCCTCACCTCAAAGGGTAGTTAGTTAGGTGTCCTAAACAAGACAATGCAAGCCAAATGTTTGACGTGCTTCGGGGGCTCACTAGTAAATGCTCTCATTCTGAGCCAGTTTTTGATTTAAAAAAAACCTCCCCCCCCAACTAGAGCTTTCCTAAGCTCAGCACATATTGCTTGAAAAGCAAACAACAAAAGAAACAGGCCAAATCTGAATGAATTCCCAGTACGAAACCCTTTGAGATTGTACATTTTGCACAGTGTCCATCCTACTTGAAAGAAGTCTCCTTTGCAACATACAATAGGTTGGAAGTGCTCTGTGTCCTGGTTGGGAACCTGCTGGTCACTGGTGTCAGAAACCCAACTGCAACTTGCTTAAACACAAAGAAGTACAAGGAAGCCAGGCAAGGGGGCTCAGACAACCAAAGGGCAGCACAAACCAGCCTCAGTGCAGGACCTCCATCGCATCCTTGCCCTCTTTTTGCTTCTTCTCTGCCAGCCTCATTGTTTTCTCTCACTGACCACTCACTGGATTTCTCTATAGAGAAAATCAGCTGCTCAAATATTTCAAGCTTTTCATGTTGCAGTTCCAGACTTTAGAGCAAGACTAGCTTGAGTCTTAATTCCACATGGCTATGGACTTGTCCCTAGAATAATGTGCTTAAACCTGAGCAAGAAGCCTAGGAAGAACACAGCAAAAGCTGTGGAGAACCGAGTGGATGGAGCTGGAGGTGGGAGAGGGTGTTCTGTAGCTCACTGGCCAGAGGAGGGTGTGGCAGATGAAACAACAGATGTTTATTATACTTTCACTTTCTCTCACACATGTACTGCAAAACTAAAACCTGTTTTATCTCATCTTGAGTTCCGCAGAAATAACATTATACAACCTTCAGGGTTTGGGCAAAAGCGCCTTAACTTCAAAAAAGCCAATTTTCACTCAAGTGCATATTCGTAAGTCCTGAACTTGAAAATATGCACAGTAGGACAGGAAGGTATAAGCAGGTGGCTGAGGCTGGCAGGAATCAGCTATACAAACTTTCTAGTTCAGCTCAATTTCCAGTTCTATGTGGTTCCTGATTTTTATTCCCACTCCTCCTTGCCTAAAATAAAACTCTTTTCACCTGAGGACAGACTGTATTTGCAGATGCTAACTCAAAGTGTGTTGCATTGCAGAGGTCAATTTGTGTTTTAGGAAGCAGCATGGTGCATTGTTCTCAAACTTTGGTCATTTGAGTATCGGCCCTATGATTTCTGCTGTATCCGAGTGGTGCCCGCATTATGAATTACTTGTTCTGTTTCTGTTGTAAACGTAAATATCCACTTTAGTCTTGTCTTTGTTTGCACAGATGACAAAAATGACATAATTTGAAAGAGGCTGATTTTAACCACTTGTAGTTATCTTGTACTCCTCTTCACTCTGCGGAACCTGGCAGTGGAAAAACCATAAATATACAATGGTTCGTATATGCAAGAGATTGTGTTTGTCTGAGTGGAACACATGTCTTCTACGACTTGTTTGTGCAGAAGACGACCACCAAAATATCTCTATTGTCAGTCTTAGGGGAGAAATAAGCACACTCTGTGTATCCTTTGGCTCAGAAAAGGGATGAAATCTTATTTCTTTAATATGGTTTTGTTTACCATAAAACTAATATTTATCACACAATACATCAATGCATTTTTCATCTAAAAGGCTAAAATATTACAGCAAAGACTAAAATCCTTTTGATCATCACCTCCCTACCCTGTTAGGACACATCCAAGATACAAATTCAGATTGCGCCCTTCCAGATTTCTTTGTCTGTGTCTGGCCACTGACATCCCTGTTCTGTTTCATGGCCAGTTAATGACAGGCCCCGATTTCCTTAAAAGCCTCAGAGCCATAGGTCTCCGTGTTCCGGAGCGCACCCTCGGTGCACAGGGAGCCTTCTCATATCCTTCCTGAGCATGTATGTGCATAGCCCAGCACACGCACGTGGCCCTCTAGACCCCAAGAGCCATTGTTAACCTTTAAAAGTTCCCTATGGACATCTCATTTCCCAGGTCCTGAAGTTTCTGGGCAGGCTCTCATTTGTTCCAATTGGCTCTGCAGCCTCAAGTAGAAGCAGGGTTAATCAATTGCATGATTATCTTTTAACCAATGCTCTGGTGCAAGGCTGTTCCCACAGTGTGAGCTCTGAGGCAGGTGAAATGATGACAACACCCTGCAAGGGAGGGTTTGCAAGGGAGCTGAGTCAGGTTAGAGCCGACAATGCTCTGGGCATGGGACATTCCGAGGCGACCGAGGTAAAATACCACAAAACCTGCTGTTCTTCCCAAGTTCAATTGTTACAAACCTTTGGTTAATTTCTAGAGTTCTGAAAAAGTTTCCGATACTTTTTCTTTGGCCAATGTTTTTGTTGCTTTTGTGGAGAAGCAGACTAACAGATGTCCTCACTCCACCGTTCCTGGAAGTCTTGTCCTCTGTTTACGCACTTTTGATGGAGACAAGTACAAGGAGAAGATGGTATCATCCAGATGCGTGCCGCGGATCTGGTGGGCAATGTGGTCAACCGCAGAGCAGACGCCCCGACCACCGAGGACAGCTACCGTTCGCATCTGTTCAAACCACCAATCCAGAACCAGACCTAGAGTTGCCAGAGCTCTCACATTCTAGTAGACTCTGGAACCCCAGGATTTTGTGTGAGATTTCCACATTTTAAATTATCGATTATTTTAATAATAAAAAATAAAAACACCAAAATAACACCCATGACAAAAATACCATGGTTTGGAGCAGCAAGTCTTATGGATCAACCCCATCACTGCTATGTGAACTTTTTCTACCAAATGAGTTCAACTCAACAAACCCTTTTAGCCTCTACTGTGAGCCCAATAATGCACCGCATGCCACAGGGTGGATGAGACTCACTCCTAGGCATGCGTTCCTTCGCCCCAGCTTCTGAGGCACTGAGTGGAGGTGGAAACTTTTTTTTAGTCCCCCACTGAAAAAAGTGTACCTGCAGACAGATTTGTTTTTTCCATTAGCCCAAGGCGAGGTATCCTGAGAGGTGTTGAGAAGGACCATTTTGCAGTCATCTCTTTAGGGAAGTAATTGTGTGAGTGTATTTATGAGCACAAGGCGACAAGAGTTAGGGAAAGGATATAGAGAAAGTTGCATAAATCCTGGATACAGGCCCAGAGAGCCAACTTCGGACCTGCATGAAAAGCACCAGAGGCAGAACCCTGTGGAAGCCTCTTTCCTGGTTTGTTCACTCACATGGCCGAGCATATCCTCTAGCTGCTTCCCGAAAAGGGGGCGGGAGATCCTGCATTTCTAAAAATGTCTTCATCATACTTTACACCACTGAGAGTAAGCAGGTAGGAAGTCTTTTTCTTTCAAAATCTTGACATACTTGCCTCAATGACTTCTAGCTTCCAGTGCTGCTATCGACAAGTGAAGAACCACTATGATTTCTCATCCTTCCCTGGGACCAGCTTTCCACGAGCTTCTCTTGGTACGAGCATTCCGATGTTCGGCGTGCCTTGGCAGAGGTTCCTGTTTTCATTCGTTTGCTGAGCGCCCCTGTACCCTTTCATTCTGGAAACTCAAGCGTTTGGTAATTTCCTCCCCTACATTTTCTGTTCTTTCTGGAGATCCTATTACTTGGATATTGAATGTCCTGGTCTGATCCTAATCTTTCATCTTATCTTTTTATTTTTGCTCCATCAGGTTATTCTTCATTCTGGTTCCAACCCTTCTACTGAAGTTTTAATTTCTGAGAATGTCTCCCTGTTCTTCAATCATTCCTTTTCATAGAATTCTATCCTTAGTCTATGGATGACTTCTGTTTTCTCGACTCTCTGGAGATGGAATAGTTTTCTGATGCATCTTCTTTCTTAGTCTCTGACTCTTCCAAGTTACTGGCTTTTGGACTTCTCATTCATGTCAGCAGCTTTCATCAGATGTCAGGCTGCCCTGGGTAAAGCTGGACTGAAAAGCTGAAGAGGTTTGTTGACTGAGTTTCACTTGAGTGCAGTAGTAGTTCTCAATCCTGGCTGTACAATGGAACCAAGCTTGAAAAAACACCGATGCTCCAGAAATACTCGTTTTATTGCTGTAGAATACGAGCTGGGTACAGTGATTCTGAAACCTCCCCAGGTGGTGTTACGGGGCAGCTGAGGCTGAGCAGCGCCATTGAAGAGCAGCAAACTCTTTGTGCCCCAGCCAGTTCCTCAGATCTTTCTTCTCGGCGCACCAAGAAGAAAAGAGTATTTCTTTCTTCAGGGAAGACGCCAATGTCCTCTCATAGCCTGTGTTCACTTCATTCTGTTTCTGACGCGGCCCCTTCACTCTCCACTGTGGCCGTGTCTCCAAGACCAGAGATTTCCTACTTCACCTTCTGAAGATGAACATGAGGGCCTCTGTGGGGGAGCAATGCTCAGCGCAAATTCCTGGGGAGGGATCTTATAGATCTAATGGCATTTTAAACAGTTTTCAACAGATACTATTTTAGGCCCTTCTCTTCCTTAACCCCCACGTCAGGACATCTGTTTTTGAGCCTTCAGGATATTCTGCATGCAAATTTCATTGGTATTCGTCTTCCCCTGATAAATTCAAATCTGGCTTTCTTCTGTTGGGTTTCCACACTTCTGGTGCTAATAACTTTGCCCCCATTCTGCCTAGAGTTGAGGGGAGTTATGACTTAAAACAAAATTCTTTGCTGTATTTTCAGTGGGGTGTCAAGAGCGTGTCAAATCTGTTGTCTTCAATTTGTCATTCTGGTACATAAGAGTGTCTGTCGTTCTTTACATATGAAAGTGAGCTCTGAGTTATACACAATTAGTTTCTCCATATATTTCCCCCCTAGAAATTAAAAAAAAAAAAGGATTCCTAGAAAACCAACTCTAAGTCTAACAATGAAACCACGGCCCCAGTAAAAGTACTATACTTTATCGCTGTTGTTGTTGTTGAATGAGACCTGAACAGGGAGCGTGGAGGTCAAAGTTGTGTGAGCTGGTTAAGGAGAGGGAGCGGCTGGGGCTGGGGACCAGGCCTGGGCTCCCGAGTTCTGACATACAGATAAAATGTTAGGCAAAGAGGTGGCCGATTACACACACAGACGGACAAAACAAAAACCAACCAACCAAACAAAAAGCTGGCAGCCCGTGGCCCTGTATGGTCTACAATCACACTCTGTTGGTCCATATAGAAAAATTTAGATTTCTTGCTTCTTTAGAAAGCATGATTGTAGGACCCCAAGCAGCAGGAGCTGGGTGGCTGGGTGGTCGCTGCCCCTTCGGGTGGCACAAGCAACTCCTGTGTGGAGTTGACCCCTGCTTGGCCTCGAAAAGCATTTGAATTTGCAATTTCTGGGATGTGGCTTAAGTTCTCAAAAAGTAACAACAACAACAACAAAAGCAGTCCTTCTCACGGCAGAAGAACCCTACTTACGTCCGAAAGAATTAAAACATTTATTGGGCATAAATATATTACATATACACTACAGATACAGTTAGGTTATTACATATAGCATAGTATTTGCAAAATCTATACATTAAAATTGATGTGGCAGTTTCAATACAATGTATATGAAATAGTCTAAAATTTACAATACAGGAAAACATGATTATTTTTTTTCTCCTAAAGTTGAAAAGATTGGAATGTATGTCCAACAGTGAGGTAAAACATTTTGTCTTTAAATTTAAAGAATTGTGCAAGGATAACATTCAAACACATTCAATTAGGGCACTTTTCAATTTTGACAGGAATACTGAATTACCGTAGCCAACAAAACACAGTTAGAAAATGCCAACATTTCAAGTTGATAAGAACAAGGCAGGTAATATGAAAAAAATCTTTTAAAAAAGTTTTCTTTTTAAACAATTTCTTTGAGGACAAAGGGCAGTTTGCTTCACATGACTTGGAATTTCGTGTGCCAGGGATGAGTTTGACATACAGGGCATCAGAAAGCCACACACTCATTCCTACATACTGCAAAAGGGCAGCGAGATAGGTTAATATAACACTTTATTTTATTGTTCACGCATAATGGCAATATATATATAGTTATATATCAATATCACATATACATATTTGTGATAGAAAACAGTGCCATATAGAGTAATAACTTTCTGTCTGAGGGATTATGATGAATACCAAATAAAGGAGAGCAATAAAATAAAGTGCTGTCAGCTAGTGTTTTGCACACTTCTGCTTTCTGGTGGTTAAATCTGGTAGGATGAAAATCTCAGAAAGATCTGATATTCATATCAATTTTGGCCTAAAGTATTATTTCATTTAAAAAAATCGCAATGGAGTCAGAGCAGTTGTCCTCTGTAGCAGCAGTTCTAAAGTGTTTCCAAAAAGGGACATTTTTTTCTCTCTCTCTGCAAGTGAGGTTCTTGTTCTCATTCGAATCTTCATTGCTTGAAAAACGCCTTCTCCCCAAAACACCTGCTTGAAATTGTCTCAAAATGCAGATGCAATGTTATAGTGGGTTATAATACACAATTAAATAGAGGGATATGTTTTGGAAGGCCAGACTTTGGCAAAAATATATTTACCTTGATATCAGTTTGCAAGGCTAATTAAACTAATTATTATAGTCAATAACAAAATACAGAACTCTCTAGTACTTACTACATCAATAGAGGCACACAGAATAGTTCATTAATCTTAGCACTTTCTTTAAGAGATGATTATGGTTTTTTGGGTACATGTAAACGTTTCAATCACTGATAATGAATTTTTTTTGGCATTTAATGCACTAGATGCTCTTATCTTTAAAAATACAAGAAAATGTCAGAAGGTTGATAATACTACAGATGTTGCCAAGGAACAAGACTGACCTAAAATTACAAAAGTATAAAACACACAAAAATAACATGCTACCGGGGAAAATTAGTACATAAGTACACTTAAAAAATTTTACAATAAATAAGATTGCACTGTAATTGGCATTTAAAGTACTGTATGCAGAATATAGTATAAATAAACCAAAAACAAAATATGTTGGCTTCCCCATGACTTTGGTATGGGAATATTATAAGCTGGTACAGGATACTGCATCTTAAGACAACACAGACCAAGCACAAAAGAGCGATGAGGAAGAAAAACCAAGTAGCAAAAATATACAAAAACAGAAGGCAGGGGATACACTGTGTCTGTTGCACCCTTTTGGAATATATTTGCACCTCCAACTCTTAAATGTCCCTGAGGTACTTGAACATTATGGACTTCATATAAATAATCCAATGACTTTGGGTTAAAATTGATTATCTCATGACTCAAAATAAACATGCAAGAGTAACACTTTGCACTCCAATAGCACCTGTTAATCAAGGATCTCAAAGCACGTACAAACATTAGAATCCCCATTTTATTTTATTTTATTTTATTTTTAATGCATGGGAAAACTGAGGCACAGAGAGGTAAAGTGACGTGTTCAGGTCACGCAGCAAGTTCGTGACAGATCCAGGTAAAGAACTGAGGCTCCTTGACCCCCAAACACCCTGTGCTTACAACCAAATACCATTCCCTCTCCATACACAGCCAGGTCAACCCCACCGAAACAGTAACTACAAATCTGGATGACTCTCTCTTGGGTTTTACCAGTTTTCATCTGCTGTTAGCTTAGTATTATGTGCACTGAATTAAGGTATGGAAATTCAATCACTTCATTTGATACCTCAAAGAACAGCCTAAAGGCAAATCTTTCAAAAAGAATGAGCTGACATATAAGAAGGTTTCTCACAATTAGTGTAAATCATGAACGATGGGCAGAGGCACTAAACTGTCACCAGTTCTTGTCATATAACTCTGGTCAAATGTAACAGAATATAATAACTCTAGTGATTAGATTAGAAGTAGTTATATACAAAGACAAACAAACAAGTTAAAGCAGCTTTTAAAACAGCTGAACAAGGAAACAACTAACTATTGCACAATGCCCTTTTAAAGTTACTGCTATAATCGACGTGGTAAAATCTACAATGCTCCATAATTTATAGGTGCATTTTGGTTATTTGATTTCTTAGACAGGCAGCTCATAGTGTTAAAATCATAAGAGATACAGATTATTAAAACATTTTAGATTAAAGTACACTTTTTGATCTTAGTGAGCTAAACACAATTAGATAACTGAGTGACAACACAGTTGTTGAGGGCAGCCTCCTCTGAGCAAACGCGCCCCCTGCAGGCTGCTGTGTGGTCGCACTCTGAACAACACCGGCACCCTAGCCCTGTAACGACACGCACCGTGATTCTTGTTGACGGCTATCAATGGTCAAGACATAGAAGTGACTAGTGAATATAAATTACTAAACTGTAACATGGAAAAAACATCCAAGGCTTGCAAAAGACATCAGTGAAAACAGGAGGCAGATCTGAAAATATGAAAGAAAGCTAAGACAGCTAGCTTTTGGTATCTGATTTGCTCTTCTCCTTCTCCTTTTTTTTCTTAAAAAAAAAATCCAGTTTAATCTCTTCCTAGTTTTGCATTTCAAAAAGGTGCACCAAAACACTGATATTTTTTTCCTAGCTAAATCTGTAAAACAAGAGAAATATATAATGCAAAGAACAAAGGGCGTAAAAAGGGGGTTATCTGAATAAATGTGTGTATTAAAATATGTAGCATTAATTAAATTCATACCTCTAGTTTTGTTGGGTTTGTCTACTTCATTAAGAAGTACTGTAATATAAAGGCAAATAAAATGGACAAAGTCGCAAAGCCAGCCACAATGAGGGCCGCAAACTGTTCATCAGTAGGCATCATGCTCTTCATTTTGGGATCGTCTAAGCTCCCCGCGTCCCCTGGAAGCAGGGCCTCGCTGCGCTGTAACACAAAGGCCGCGGAGGGGCTGAAAGCCCCACACAGCTCCTGAGAGGTGTCTACGCAGCGCCGACACGCACACACGCGGAACCTGTAGTCTGTGTTGGTCTGGAGGCCTGAGATGTGGAATGTGGCTTCTTCCCCCTTGTACACCTTTGAGAAAAGGAAAAGTTCTGGTCAATTAATTTATACAACTGCTGCGGTCTCTAAAGTAATACGCTCACAACATCGGGAGGCTCCTGGACCTGGCTTGGCTTAAATGAACTCTGCAACATCGAGGATTTTACGGAAAGGTATTCCTTCCAGTCTGTGTGCCATCTGTAAGCAAGGCACTCCAACGCACTCCGAATCAAACAATACACAACTCAGTGACTCCGACAGGGGCGCAGGAGGCAGGCATGGACTAGAACTGTAGCTGACATCTGACATGAGTAATAAACACACACCTAGATACATTTCAATAATCATTTAGGCTATAAATCAAAAGATGATGTCATTCTTACAAAGGGCTCTACGACCTTGATCCACAGAACAAATAAAGAGATTTTAATTAAAACAATAAAAAACAATGAATTGTATAAACAATGCAATGCCAAGTTTCAGTCCAACAACTTTCGGACAACTGGCTACACCAAGTAACATAACGCCATTAACACACCCTGCCTCTGGCCCTAAGAGGTAAGCGCTATTTGGACTTCGACTTCTGTCTTAGTTTCACCTGTTCTAGAAGTTCATCTAAACAGAAGCAAAGAGCATACACGCTCTTGCGCCTACAAGATTCACCCACGGTCCTGATTTCAGTAGTTACAACTTTCACTGAGGAGTGCTCTGTTGTATGCCCAAACCTCAATTTATCCATTTTCTTTTTGATGGATACTTGTGTTGTTTTCAGTTTGGAGCTTTTGTATAAAAACTGCATGAACATTTTTGTACAAATTCTTGAGGACTTAAGTTTTTATTTATCATAGGCAATACATAGGAGTTGAAGTGCCGGGTCACAGGGAAAGTCTACATTTAACTTCAGGAGAAACAGTCTCAAACGGGACTGAATCACCCCGAACTCCCATCAGCAGAGTATGCGAGTTCCAGGTACTCCACACATCCCGCCCAGCATTTGCTTTTGGTGTCAGTCTCTTGTATATTACCCGCTCTAGTAAGTGAGAATGGTACCTCCCCTGCATCTCCCTGATGACGAACGATGTTTCCCACCTTTTCATGGGCTTATTGGCCATTCATACATCTTCTTTGGTGAAGAGAAAGTTCAAGTTTTTTTGCCTGCTTTTAATTTGCTCTTATTAATGTGCAGAGATTCTTTATATAATCTAGATACATGTGCTTTGTCAGATGCACGTGTGAACACTGTCTCCCAGTTTCATGGCTTGCCTAATAATTTCTCGATAAATTTTTGATGTAGTCCAGTGTATCACAGATTCTCATTTAAATAACTAAACAGTCTGTCTTAAGTGTTCTCTCTGTGTATGACTGATCTGTTTTTTCCAGTAGGGATCTGAGATGTTTTCTCCCCTTTGTTAATTCTAATACAGGGTGTGGTGGCAAACACAGGTTTACAGTTGAGTACATAAAAGAGTTTGTGTATTATTATTTATTACCGTATTATTTTCCATAAGAACCACTCTAAACCTACCCTTGCCCCACCCTGTATGATTCCCACGAGCCTTACTAAGACAGGACCTGAGAGCTGCCAACTCACGTGGAGACCCCCCCGCCCCCGAGGTGACTGACACCATGACAGTCTTGGAGGGAGGAGATGTCTCGCAAGGTCCTTTCATCAAAGTGGTGCTGGTCCTCAAAAAACTTATGGAAGACGATGGTTAGGTCAAAGTTACATGAAAATTTATGGTCTACATCAGCGTTAGTGAATTGAGATAGGAAAAACTAGCTGGAGTTTGAGTAAATCAGTAAGAGATCGGCTGGTGAGTAGATTAAAGAAGAAAGGAAAACTAAGTGCTCTTTCTGTGGGAGTGGCACTGAGTGGCTCAACAGGTTCGGTGCATAGTAACTGCAAAGTAAAAGTGAACTGTTATTATTATTACTATTTAAAAGTTAAAAACTCCAAATATGTTCTTAAAATACAACAATTAAAAATGATAGCTATGAACATTTTCAATAGACCACCTTAGTAATGCTGTCAATTTGACCATTAATAAAATACCCTGGAAGATAAGAAGAATATTTCCAACAATTTTAACTGTCTACAACATTTACCAGCTATAGGGAGTTCGTGGGGAGCTAGAAATGACGAGTGTTTCTGAAACCTGCTTGTCAACTTCTACCAAGGAGCAGGACAGTCCACCAGTGAACAACGGTGTGCCGGCCGCACACTTAGTGCTGGGCAAACTAACACAGGAGAGCAAAAGAATTTCCCGGCTTTGAAAAGGCACCAGACTTTTAATGTTCACCTGATATTTAGTCTTCCTCTTAAGATATTCTGTCTTCTTCTTAAGATATATTCCTCTCTCATTTTCAAACCTTTGAAGAAGACTTTAGGTGTCTCATTTATTACACTTTTGTTTAGTGTCTAAATGCCAGGAAAAACCGCTTGTTTCTCATGCTGCTCCAGATTCATCATTGCTTTTGCCATGCGCTTTGTAAGATGTTAAGCATGTTCACCTTGGTGAGCCGCCCTGCTTCTTTAAAGATCGTGGCCAGTGTCTTTGGCACTGGAATTATGGACAGAGCTGGGCTGGAGCAAATAAGAATGGAAGAATCACCCCCTGCCTCCAAAACAGAGAGGCCACCTACTCCTCCCTGTTCACTGCTCCAAGGACGAGTTAGGTGGGTATTTTAAGATGAGCGTGTTGTCATGATGATGGCCCAGACCCACCATGGCTAGCTGGTCGGAGTTCAGACTACGACGCTATGACGGACAGTCCATGAATCACTTCCCAACACGTGGGTGGTCTCAGGAAAATAATGACACAACTTTGTTTAAAGGCATCTTTCAATTATGGATGTTCTCTACTTTCTGAACTTCTTAAATTTAAATGTTCAAGCTGATATTTTCTGAGACAAGTCTTTTCTTGGAAATTGCTGGGACCATTCACAGAAGGAATGATTGGCAGCCCACGGGACCAGGACGCCGGTTTGATGAAGCGGGTGCGCGCACACCCACTGTTTGAGCTTTGGTTTCTATCTGCCATGCCCCAGGTACATAATTCATTGTGACCCTTTGGTGGTTATTAATGTTGGCATGACTAAGGTCATGTACGCCTTAGCTACAAGGTTTCCTGATACACGTCTTTCGTTCATTCTCTTGGGGTCCCCACCTTTTGGACTCCGGCAAGCAGAGCTTTGAGCCTTACGTTTTCTCATCTGTAACATGGGGACGGGAGGGTACGGTGCCTAAGGTAGAGCCAAGGTGGATAAGAGGAGAGACGCCTGTGAAAAATGCTTTCTGAAAGGAAGATGCTAGAGATACACTGAATTTATCCAATTTAATCCTCCTGATTACACTGTCAGGTGATTATTACCTCCATCTTAGAGACGAAGAAACTGAAGATCAGGGAGGCTGTTCATTTCTTACGGTCTCATAACAAGCAGAGGCAGAGGTGGACCTCAGATAAGCTCTGACTCGTGACTCAAACACCTATCCTCACCCTCAGAACTGCCCCAGCTCTGCCTGGTGCAGCCCCCGTGGGCAGGCAGCGGGGCCCTCCTCCCCCTGCCACTTCTGTCCTCATCTAATGACTGGCGTGACACCAGGTCCAGTTCACTCAGCCTCACGACCTCCCTGCTGTGTCTATGAAACACGTGGCAGATCACACCGCCCTGGGCTCTGCTGCCCAGAAGGAAAGCACAGCCTTTCTGACGCACAAATGGTCCCCCACCCAGCCTGTGCCAAGCAGAGGTCAGGGAGGCACTGCTATCACCACGTGGCTTCTCACCTGCCAGCAAACAACGAGCTCACGGAAGAAAAGCACTTCGCCAGCTAACCCCACAGATGCTTTGGGCAATTTTGCAAAGAGGATTCATATTTTTATGTCATATCAATTTACATGATTTCTATGATTTCCATAATTTGCATGACTGGATCCCTTTAAGAAAGTTAGGCCAGAAGTATATTTAATTCCCCAGAAACTCAATTCATGGAATCTGGAACAGAGACTTCACATGGTAATTCGGTTGCTTCTCAACTCTAACCCCTTAGAGTGAAAATCTCTGAAAATGTGCTTCGAAAGCAAAAAAGGGCCTCTTTTCATGTACCGTTAGGCAGAAACCTTAGTGAAGGAAAACGAGTATCTAATGAAAGGAAGCTTCCTTAATGACAAGTCCAATCAAGAATTAGGCTTTAATTTGTAAATGCTGTTCTTTTAGCCCTTCATACAGTTTTCATTAGAACAGCCACCGTCCTTCACAAGCAATGGCAATACAACTTAACATTATCTTTTAAGAAGACATATTTATGCTAACTAGTATTATATGTGGGGCTGTGTTCTGTTATCTCCACAACATCCAGCACACTGGCCTGAAAGAAGCACGCGCGCAGTTCTAATTCTCAAATTAGAACGCCAGCCGTTCTCACACCACACTGCTTGAAGAGGGGAGCGCTCAGTGTCAGAGGTCACATGCAAACCACAGCGGCAGCGGGGTTCAGTGCAGGTGCAGCCCTCACTGCACAGGATGGAATTGCTAACAGTGATAAAGCCGTTTGCGGTGTGTGGATAGTTTCTGCTCTACCTTAGAAACAGTCAACAGGGACAAAAACAAGGGGGAGGTGGAAGTGCCAGGGAGGTGGGGAGGGCTGAGGGGGTGGCCTGGGAGTACAAGGCAGAAAACTGTACTTGAACAACAATTAAAATTTTAAAAAAAAGAACTCCAACAAGAGAGAAGTTCTGAACTGGATGTGAGGCTGAAGGGGAAAAAAAAAGAAAGCAAGAAAGAGTTAATAATGCTTACTAAGCCTTTTGGGTTAATTCTAAGCTAAGGGAAAATTAAAACAACCCCATTTCCTGAGGGTTCTGATTCCTGAGGTCTGAGTGAACTGATCTGTTTCTCTGTAAATAGCACAGCCGTGAGATCACAAAATCACAAGGTCGTCAGGCCTGCCACCCAGCTGGGCCACTCTCCATGGCAGGGTAGTGGGATGTGCCTACTGTCCACTTAAGATGGTCTTTATTGAAGACCATATTGAAGATTGGTCTTTACCAATCATAATATCGCAGTATATACATAAGCAATATTATTTTTAATGAAGACAATTTCCATTCTTGATTGGATGTATGATATACTTTGAAGTAACTTGGACATGTTTATTCCAAATGGGAGGGTTTAAAGTGATACCCAGATAACCAAAATGAAGAATCTGTGACCCTTAATTCAGAAAAACAGGCCATGTAGCTGAAATCCTTTAGAAAGAGAGCCTCTGGGGCAGATCACTGGAGGCTTGTATCGGGGACCAGCGTCTCCATCTCTTTCCTGAGGTCACTGCTCTTCCAAGAGCTGGGAAGGGAGATACAACTGGGTCGTGTTGCCAGTCACACGGTGCCTTCTCAAGACGGAGCTGATCTGATGTTCACAGGAACCCTGAGCTAGAGGACCAGTGTCCCCACTTTTACAGGACAATGGAAGCTCAGCAAGGTGAAGTAATTCCTCCATTGTCACATGACTATGGGAGGCAGATGCCGACTTAAACTACTCTGTATAAGGCGCAAGGCTGGGCAGGCACTGTGCTTCCGAGTCAGAGACAGGCCAGGCAGGTTACTGGGCCGCTCCCCGGGAGCACGCTGCTTTCACCCCCATGGCGTGTAAGCACTGAGAACACTAGCCACGCCGTTCTTGTAGATGCCTGGCAACCCCAAAGTGCAAGCAAAGCACCTAACAGTTTCCCCACAGACCCAAGGTACCTGGGTTCCAGGAAACTGAATGTAAGTTTATTTCATATGAAATTTAAAATGAATGCACACACAAGGATTTTTCTGGTGTGAGGGGTCCTACCCTTTGTCTGATACTTATAGGTATGTGTAAACCTAACCCCCCTCCCAAGAATCAATAAAATAATTGATGACTTTCAACTCTCTCCCTCTTCATCTAGTCTTATTTTGCTTTGCATATGACGCTTTCTTTACTCATGACAAAATCTAAAAAATGGTGCATGAGACAGTCATAGCCCCAGGGTTTAATTTCGGTTAGGGAGTTATATTGAAGGCCATTAGAAAATAAGTAGGCTCCGAGACTAAGTTCTGCCCAGAAAATATATTTACTCACAGTAACTTATGAGATACCATGAAGAATCAATACACGTCCGCCCCCAGTACTATACTCTAAAAACGACACTAAGTAAAACTACATTGATAGAGAGGTGCCTTCAAATTAAATGTGGAGCTCTGTAAATTTTCAGATACTTCAACGGCCTTCTTAATGCAACAAATGTGAGTGCCAAGAATACTAATAATTTGTCACAAATTCCAACTCTTAGTAGGTAATAATGTCTTACAATTTATACCTCTTACTCATCTTCAATGTTTATATTTAAATTTTTATAAAAATTATTGCTTTCTGAACCGGAATGTGAATATTATTAACAGTATTAACAGATATAACAGTATTAAGCTGTTGTATCTTATGCAAACGCATACCTACATATGCATAGTTTCATTCTTTTCACGGATGCTTTACAATTAATACTGATTGAAAAGTAGTTTTAAGCTTCTTTAAAAAAACACGTGGTTGGAATGTTTACTAAGTGGCAGGCGAGCCAAATCAAGACAAGCACGTACCCTAATGTGGAGCAAAATTTCAGGTGAGGAATTAATACTAGAAGCTAATCAATTGTTTCATAATTAAAACCAGCTGTTCACCCCCACATCACGACAGCTGAACAAAGAAAGCTAATGAGCTACAACCAAGGCAAATGTAAAGTCACTGTTTCAAGCAGAACGTCAGAAAAGGCCTTGGCCTTTGCCCTGTGCCGCTGTGAAGACAAGCCTGGGGTGCAGGAGCATGTCCTATCACAGGTGATTTTTTCCCTAAGTTACAAATATCCACCCCATGTTGGGGCTTATACTTTCAACTGCTGTATAAACAACGCTGTTCCTTTGAAACTGCCTCCTTTGTGCTGACAGGAAACATTTACCAAGTGCCTAGCTATGTGCTGGCCCGAAAACTGAGAAAACTGAGAAAAACAGCCCACACATTAGTGGTCCTGCAGGACCAGGGCTGTGACCGAGGCACACACAGTGCTCTCGGCAGCGGGCGCCTCCGCAGCGGGCTTTGCTCCGCAATGATTCTCTGCGCTTTTCTATGAATTCAGCCTGTTATCTCTGGACTATAATTATTTTAAGCATTGCTCTGCACACACTATATAAAGAGCTTTCATTCCCTATCTCGTGTCCAAAACAAGTGAATGAAGTACTCAAAAACAACATGTTTCACTTAATGCTTATTGATTGCGGAAAAGCAAAAACCTCAGGACAATTTGTCCCTGACTCAACTGTGGCTTTTCATGCACCACTATTGACCTTAATCATTTCTTGGTAAATGTAGGGAAGACACAGTTATGTGAAGAATGCTAACCCCTACCTACCGAGCCTGCCCACTAGGACTGTGTTTTCACCTATTTTTAACAAGAAACTCATTTGTAATTGTTTACAATAAGAAATACATTCCCAGGCATATGTGGGATTGCATATTATATTAATATTTATATGTTCATGGATCTAAATATGTAACATTAAACAAATACCAGATTCAAAACAGCCAATCTGTCAACAAAATCTAGATTACCGAGTGAACTGACCTATATTTTGGCAATGCCTGACATTTATAGATAACAATCAAATAATGCTGCCTTTAAAATATAAAACAGTAATCACTGTGCTTTAAAGAACATCTCTTTCCAAGAACATGCGGAAAAGCATGGGACATGGAATAAAAGGGTTTTACAAGTACAATGATGAATATGCAATGACTGTACTGTTGGAGAGTGAGATTTTTAAGTGTCAAGTAACATGCTGTGAAATCCTGTGACTTCATCTTGTGACCATTTTTACATTGCTGTGGAACGGGGCAGTGCTACCCCAGTGTCTCAGACGACTACATCGGTGGGGAGATCCTCTGCCCTCCGTCTGAGGTGAGACCCTGACATGAGTCGTATCTTCCTGGTAAACTGAAACAATTCCACACATAAAGTCACTTCCTCTGAAACGGGGTACACTGCACAGCATGAGATTGGTGAGTGCAAGGAAACAGTAGTGTTTTGGCTCTTGTTTAGGAGCAGTGATGGGAACTTTGGTAACATCATCCACTGATGTTAATTGATATTGGTGCGTGTCATAGTTAAAATGCAGTTTTTGCAAATGTGCTGAAAGCAATTCATTCTTTTCTCTGACACTTCATATTAAGAAAGCTCAGTAAAATGTACCAAAAGTTCTTTGACTCATTTTAATACATTTTTATTTCCAAGTATTATTATTATACAAGGACCATCAACCATCAACTTACTAAAAACTCTGACTCAAATAATTTTCAACTTGTCTTGTGTTATCTAGAGCCTGAAGAGCTGAATAAAGAAGTCTTCACAAATTATGCTAATTTTAGAAGACAGGTGGCAATTTATCTTCAATTTTTTGAGTTTCATATAAATGTCTGGCTCTCTTAAAAGTGCTGATGAGGAATGGGCCTCAGCTTTCCTAATGGAGTGATGGTATGATATCCTGATTTCACATAAATAGTTATTAAAACCCTGGGAACATTACAGAAACCTATAGAGTGTCTGCATCTTTAATTACCAAGGTCTTATAATGTGTGGATTTGCAAGAATTAAGGATCAAAAAGGGGTATGAAAATCATGCAACCAAATTAAGTATCTGGCTGGATCCCAATTATATTTCCTCTTGCACATGTTTATTATGTGATCTGTACAGCTTGCTACTCAAAGTATGGTCCATGTACCAGCATCACCTGGGAGCTTGAACCCTCACCCCAGCCCTATAGAATCTGAGTTTGCATTTTAACAGACTCCCATGCACATGGGAGGGTGGCAAGCAGTGACCTAGAGCTTCTGAACTGCAGACCACAAGAATCGATAGTCACATTCCTTATTCTTCCACTCTAACTTCCACTAAAGAGGCAGACAGGAAATAGGCTTCCGTAAGGTAGAGAGTACCTCCCCTGTGCAGGAAAACCATTGGAACTTCAGTTTTCAATCACAGACAGACTTGGATATTTGCAAACATTACTGCCAACATCATATATAAACATAGAACTTAAAACTCTTTACTAGATGATGCCTGAGAACTGAACGTTTCAGGTGAATACCACCATATGCAAAATAAAATGTAAACTAGGGCTTGTAAACTCTAAAGAACTAGGTACTGGGTGATGTAGGCAGTTTCTATGACTGATTTTAAGAAAAAAGCAGCCCACTGGTCACTGAGCCATCCGAGGCAACAGGGAAAGGTGAGGGGCCTGCCTGACCCCGAGAGCCGCACATACGCCACGCACACTGGTCCTCACCTGTTTGTACTCGGATTCTCTTCCAACCAACACCTGCAGAACGTAGTGGATGGGGTCGCCTTTCATGGGTGGTACCGTCTCCCATAAAATTTCACATGAATTTCCTTCTAATTGTGTTACTCGAGGTGCTGAAATACAAATTCACATATTTAAGATCAAAACGAAAAGCACCCCATTAGCGCCATTCAAGACAGCAGGAGAGCGAGTGTGTGGTGCCTGCCCCAAGGGGTTCATACACCCAGCATCCTGTCAGACCAGTGGGTGCCCCTTCCTCGGGGAAGCCACTTGGCGACTAGTCTCCGTGATTCGTAGGCCGTTGGCGAAACAGCCTTTGCTCAGGATCCCACCGATAACTGCTGGGCCTGGACTGAATTTGCTATTTTTCTGATGGCTGTGGAGCACCTTCAAGGACTAGGTCCTGAGCTAGGTAGGTTGGGGATGGCAAAGACGGGTAGGGCAAACCCTGCTCTCCGGGAAATTAAGATCTACGGGAGGGGAGGGGACAGTAAGGTGTGGAACAAGTACACAAAGATGCAGGACGGAAGGCGATTAACAGGAGGAGTATAAATGAAATGCGAGGTAGCTCCAGGGGAGAGAAAGTCCCATCTGTGGGAGGTCTGAGGGAGGGCTAATCCTATTTTTATATTTTCTTAGTTTATTTTTCACCTACTGGACTCCTCATTGAGGTTTAAAGTTAAATATTTTCTCATAGTTTATGCTATAGCTCTAACAGTGGTGTCCAACCTTTTGGTGTCTCTGGGCCGCATTGAAAGAAGAGTTGTCTTAGGCCACACATTAAATATAAGAACACTAATGAAAACTGCTGAGCAAAGAAAAAGGTTTAAAGTAAACTCACGATTCCGTGTTGGGTCACATACAGAACAGCCACCCTGCACTGCATGCAGCCTGGTGTTGGACACCCCTGTGTCTACAGCTTAATTCAATACCCATTTTTCTACTCTCTCTGAACTGCCTTATTCTTTCATTTCTAATTACATAAAATTAATTCTTTAGACACAATTGTTTCTACTTGTAATTCTATACAAACATTTTTCAGAAAAATAAAGGTTTTCTTTTAAAAAAAGTTGGAATTAGTGGGTCAAAACTCTAAGCAATTGATAGAAAAACCAAATAGAAAGCCTTATCAGACTGAACGGTCTCCAGCTAAGGCACCACATTCCCGAGTCTGAGAGGGACAGGGAGAGCCCTGGTCAGGCAGCAGGGTGAGGACATTGTCCTAAATTAAACGGGCCAGGAAAAGCGGGTGCCATCAATTCAGTGTTCTGTTTTCCACAAAACTAATCTCCACCAATAATCACTTTGGGAGGCAAAGCTTGCTAGTGGTAAGCAGGCAAACCTTTGCCCTAATAACCTCTATTAGCCACAGTGTGTTTGGGAATCTCTTCCGTTACGGTTGAAAGGCAAAGCTGTACTAAAGGGCCGGGGCATTTACTGCCCAGGTAACCCAGCCAGACCTTGCCTGTGTCCATCCATTTACACGAATTTCTTAGTTACATGAGGAAGCAACTGCCAAAGAGCTTCTGGACTACTGCGGGGCAGGAAGCAGGGGGAGGTATGTACCATAAAGTACCCTGCAAGGGACTATGGGAAACCTGCACAAATCCAAGCCAGGCCCAGACCCACATCTCGGAGGACCCTCACCCCTGTAATGAACTCTGAGCTGTGGTGGTGGCTGATGTAGCTCTTGCTCATGGATACAGTGAATCAAACAGCTTTGCTGGCCCCCCAGCCACCTAAACAATATAGCAAACCCCACTTTAACCACATAAAACCTGGTTCAGGTGGGCAGCTTGACTGTCCATCACCCTCAAGGTCATTCTGGACTGAAGCGGGATAAAGCCACCAATGCTGCCCATACCCTCAAAGACGGGCAGTAGGACCTTCACAAGAATCATGCCATTGGAAAGAGTAGGGTTTAGAAGTCCATGGAGGGGCTGGACCTACACCCAAGGCAGGGCGGGAAAGGCCAAGCCAGCGTTGCCCTGAGGCTGTCTGCCCTGCTTGGCAGCCAGCAGAAGGCTTAACACTGCAGTTGAAACTGGGAGATGAGGGCTCAGCAGATCCAGTGGAGGGAGTACCTGGGTGGAGTGGCTTTTGCTTGCTCTCCGACCCCCATGGAGGGGGCAGAGAGCAAACTAGTCACTCAAAAACCTCAAGACCAATACTCATATATCTGGGAACAGATGGTGGCTGCTGCTTGCCAAAGGCGTCTCTCCCCAGCGGGAGCTATGGGCCAGGGAAAGGGTTGCCGAAGCTGCTTACATCAGCCTCTAATCTCTAGGCCCCAAGGTCATTCCGAGATGAATGCCAGCCTCCGCTTCTCCTCAATGTCTTTGGGAAGGAAGGCTCTCAAATCCCCAACAGTAAATTGTCCTAAGTGTTACATCAGGAACTCGCTCTTATGTCTAGCCAAAGTCTGTCACTCAGGTCTGTTTCTTTCCTTTGTCCATCCCCTCCTGTGGGGGTGTGACTATTAAATTATCTGTAATAATCACTCACACATCCCCGAGCAAGCCTATAGGTAGGCCAATCTCCTTTAAGGCATCTCATTTGCCCCCAAACTCATTTCCCTATCTTTTCTCTTCGGAAGTTCTTTTGGTTATATCTTGCTGAGAAATATTAGAAGAATATACCTAAAATCAGAACTGTACTCTCTCAGAGTAGCATGGCCACAAACAGAAGGAGATACAATGTCCACAAACCTTTGATGGTTGGGGGGACACTCTTGGTTGTGCTGAAGGTGTAGGTTTCCGATAGGGGCCCTTCCCCAGCCTCGCTCGCTGCCTGAATTCGGAAGGAGTAGCATGTGAATTCTGTCAGTCTTTGGACCTTGTAGGTGTGGCTGGGTCCTCTGTAGATTGAAATAAACCTAGAACAAGGGGCCAAATCCATTAGCCACAGGAACTTTTATTACTGATAAGAAACTAGTGGAGCAGATTAGGCCAACTTGGTAAATGCTCTCAACAGTCTGAATTATAATAATCAACCAGTTGCTGTGTTATATTTTAGGGTCTAATTTATCTTCACAAATAAGAAAAACAGATTTAAATACATATTAGACCTAGAATGAGATCCTTTTTGTTATGCTATAGATTATAAAAACATCACTTGTTTATGCTTTTAGTTTTCAGTAAAATTTCAAATATTCCATAACCAGATACTGTTAACCTAATCTACCTTCTACTATGTAATAGGCAACGATGTTATTGTTATTGGGTACCAGAGAAATACAATGTCCTCTTTTCCTGAATTTTCCAAATAACTTAAGTTTAGCTAGAAAATACTTAAATTTTAACTGTTATCTTTCCAAAATCTTTCAAAGCCCATTTCCCAAACTAGTAAGAAAACATTTAGGATTATAAGTCTTAGGGGAAAAAAAGAAAAAAAAATACTTTGTTTACAATCATCCATCACAGTTAATAAAACTAGCAAGAAAATAGCATGGGCAGGCTAGCCAGTTTTGACTGGCAGCTTCTGGATCCTTCCCCTGTCTGAACCAGACAAAATACTTGTACTTCTCTGCTAATTACTATTTCCATGAGACGTAAGCATAGAAGGCATAAGGTGAAAAAAAATAAAGGTCTTGAAAAATTACTCTTTTCACAATGAAACTGCATTACTTGTAACTACAACATACAGTCATCATTTGTCTTGTTATAGCTAACTGTAACATTTTGGAAATAACCTAACTTCCCATAAGTTATCCAGGCTCTTTAGTTAATACGAGATCTGAATCCCGTTGGTCCAGGGGGTCCTCCCAGTTTCCAGCACTTTGGCACAGCATCTGAGGACAATCGGTTGTGTTCAGATACTGCTGGAAGTTGGTCGGTGATAGGATCATAACTCAAAATTTTTGTCGATTTAGCCCAAGGGCTAAGCAAAACTCATGCATTCATTTCTCAAACATTCGAACATCTGCTGTGTGGAAGACTCCGGGACACACAAAGCTGAGTGAGACCTAACCCCTGTGGGTGGGTTGGTCCTGTGGGCAGGCAGGGCTTCCTGAAGAAGAGCAGCAGCTTTCCCACAAGGTAGGGAACAGTCCCTCTGGGTACACCGATGGGTGGGTAGAGATTAAACAACTTCTTTTTAGTAAAACCCTTCAGAGTCAATACTTCTTTCAAAATATCCACGCCTTCATCAGCCTTTGCAGTTGCATCACTTCGCCAGTTAAATGTTCCTTCTGCTTTGCTCTGTGAGGCAGCACCTTTTGCTGGTGGCTGCACATTGTAATTTCAGAGACAGCCAGAGTCCAGGCTGAAACCCACAAATACCATGGCAACCTATCCAGGGCTCTTGACACATCACCACCTTAATGAAGACACCCTTGCTAATGCTAGAGGCAAACAGCTATTTATTAAGTCAGCCTCACCTGGCCCAAATCTCTAACCTGAGTAATGGCCCTTAATTATACCACAAAATGGAAGTCATGGTTCAAGAAGTAAAAGCGTTCTATCTTCATTACAAATTTACAATAAAGCCTGGTTTTAAAGGAGTTTGGAGAGCACTGCCATCAACAGCACTGGCTTCCTATCGTGCCCTGCTCTAAGGAGTGTGTTTGCTTTAGAAAGTAAGTCCAATACATCTCTGTAGGCAGTAGGACAAGCCCGTCTCGGACCGGACCTTTCACTCAGCCCACTGTCTGTCTCAGCAATGATACATCATGACCTGCCTGCCACTGCAGTGAAAGCCATCCCTGCTTTGTCTGACCTCCCACCACCCAGAAAAGGCATGAAAGAAATTCGAAGGGGTGGGAGGACAGGCGAGTTTTCTTTTTGTTGTCCTCAAAATGTGTATGGAAGCAACTAACACAGATGGTGGCTAATTCCATGTCATGTAATTACCCAGGTACGAAGCCCAAGTGCAGGGAGGTGATGATGGGCACGACATAGGCTGTCGCCTGAGTGCAAGGGGCAAGGGGGCGGGTGGCAGCCATGGCAGGGGGCCGGGAGACTTCAGGAATCCTAAGAGTGTTGGATTAACATTCCAAGATAGATAAGCATCACCGGTGTGAACCCCACACTAAAGGGCCACCTAGAGAAACAGATGTACCATGTCCCCACGGGCCTGGGCAATGGAACAAGAGAGTTGACCCTGCTGCCTTCCAGGACCTTCTCCTGAGTCATCTCATCTCATCTCATAGGGAGCCATTTCGGAGCCAGCAAGTCTGCAGGTTAAGAGTTCATATTTTTCTCACTCTACAAGTTTCCTTTACCCTCTTCTTATGGAAATAAATAGCTAAGAGCAGAAAGAAAACTTCAAGAATTGGACTGCGGGGTGAAAGGGATGAGAAACACATGGTATCAACACTTTTTATAATAGGGAAATAATTTATCATAGTTATTTCTAATTTCATATTATTTTGCTGTTTTAACAAAGAAATGTATAAGATGCACAAGTAAATAAATTCTAGTTAAACTCTACATATAAGTCAGCTTAACAATTGGGAAATAGAATCCTTCAGAAAATCTCATCTCTAATTTTAGGTTCCTGAAAATATCTTCAAATGATAATGGCCAGTTTGGCCCTTCAGTCCAATTTTAAGGGGTTTAATTGTGAAGAACTTTGAGGGGTAACACCGGTTGCATGTTTCTCTGTACCCATCCGAGGAACCGATATGCTCTTCGCAAACGTGGGCTCTGCGACCAGCACCAGCTCTGCAGGCTGAGTCACCGGCAACCTCTGCCTCTTCGTGCCTCCCTTTTTCTCCTCTGAGCAACAATGATAGCACCAGCCTCATAAATTTCCTGTGAGGTTTAAATGAGTTAATGAAAGAAGAGTATTTAGGACAGCCCTGACACGTAGTAGTCACTCAATTGTGTTGGCTATAATCATTTTACAATGCAGAGAAAGCAGGACTTTATCAAAGAAGCTCTGCTCTCCCTTCTGAGACCATCTACATCACTGCCTCTTCTCCTGGTGGAAAGTCAGCCTCATGGTGAGCGAGGCTGCCCTGCAGACCAGGCATCAGCTGGGAGGCCCCACCCATGGGCAGGTTTAAGGCTGCGCGCCCTCTCGCACATGGACCGCACAAGGACCGGCCAGTGAAGCACTAGCAGAGCCGCTTCCTCAGCACACGGGTGGGATTCAATATGCCAGCCGGGGAAAGTACCCACACAGAGCAGGTAAATGTTGCTGATCCTCAATTTCTTTCTGTACACGCTGACAGTAACTTTCATTTCAAACAACGAAGGCCCACCAGAAAAAAAATAAAGAAGCAAGCAAGACAACACAGAAAGAATGCAATCTATTTTCATCCCAATTCTGTAATTATTTTCCATCATTCTAAGAGGCAGGAGAAGAAAGAATCGTCTTTCTTCAGAGCCAGCGATCTATGCAGCATGGTGGCCTCTTTAGGAAGCTCATAGGTTAACATACCCTGTAGCTGCAACCACTCGGGGAGAGATTAACAACAGTCATCAAATATCTGTTTTACCAACTTAATTTTTTGTCTCCTATGTCCTTTTGTTTTTTTAAAACACCAACTTCATTTTGAAATTCATTAATAAGTAAGCAAGAGGGCACTGGTGATAAAATTAAATGTGCTACTCTTCCTAAGACACAATGATGGAAGACTCCACATTCCAAATGCAACCGAGGACACGGAGCTCAGGGCAGAGCTGTGCCATGAAGAGGACGGTAGCTCTCCAGCTTTCCTGACCCATCGCCTGTTCCCTTACACTGAGAGTGCCCAGGGTCAGTGCTTGGGCCCCACACATGTTTGTGGGCCCAGGTCTTGGCACATCAGTCATAGCCAGAGGGTGACACAAGTCTGGTTGGCTCACAGGCCTGATCCATACCACCTTGGTGTGCAACGCCCACGCCTGGGAAAAAGAAGATGCCAGAATGGGAAGCAATCAACTGGACATCAAGCTGGAGTGCCTAACCCACAAAAGGTGGCGAAAAAACTCTTTGAGACCTCAGTCCCTTGATTTTTGATGGTGGCGTGGTCCAGGCAAAAGGGAGAGACCATGTGGGGAGAGACCTGCTTCTCCCCACCACACCGTGGACTCTGCTGACTGGTAAAGACTGGACTATACTCCCCTCTTCCTGTCTTCCCCCAACACCGTTGGTGAGAAGTGGCGAAGTGCAGGGACGTGGGCCCAAATCTCAGGTCTGCCTCTTACTGCTGAAGCACTCGCCTCTGCTAAGTGTCTCTCCCATCTGCAAAACAGAGACAGTATCTACCTCATGGGTTGTTTTAAGAGTTAAACCTGGAAATGTGGGTAAAAAGCCCAGCCCCGAGCCCAACACACAGTATCCAATGGCGCTAGACTCTATCTGCTGAGTCCCACAGACTCCTCTTGGGTTCCAGACTGGCCTGTGTGCCCGAGGACGGCCATGGCTCTCCACCCCTCACAGGCAGGCCTCTCTCCAGCTTGCTGGGGCAGTACCAGCTTACGCGCTAAGGGGAACAGGTGCATCTGAATCGGTGATGTTCTACCACACCTGTAATGGATTGTGCTAGACAGACATACAGCTCTCTGGTGTGACCAAAGAGTAAAAACGAAATGTTCACAATGTCCCTTTTACTATACGAATGCTCCTGTGCTACACAAACACAAAGAAATAATGTGTAACAGATGACACAGTTCCTGGTCCACAGTCCATGCTCGAAAGTCACTGAGTAATTTTAGTGTCAGCTCAGGTAAAGGCATATGTAGCCACAGGGACCCCCTTGTAGAGGTGTCCAGCCCATGGCCCATGGGCCACATGCAACCCAGGTCCAGGGGGCCAAGAACCGCTGCTATAAACAGAGGGCGGTGGGAGTGGGGTCCTGCCTCAGCACTGCCTGTTAGTGCAGATGTGGGCATTTTCATTTTGGGGAAGGAAAAACAAAGAGAGAGAAACGCTCTCTTGCACAAAAAACACTTACTTGTGAGAACACATAAACAAGACAGAAGGTTGGTGGGGCACTGAAAGTTTATAGTTTAAATAAATTCTTTGATGGCTCTGTCTCAGCCTTGCTGCAGTGACTGAAATCCTTCTCGACACTAAACACTTGGACAGCAGCAAGCACACATGTGTTTTATCAGCTATTACAAAAAAATGTCCCACAGATCTGTGGGTACAAAATGGTTTTGCTCTTTCTGCTTGCCTGTCAGAGCACTCACTCCACAGGGTATGACGACCTTGGCCAAGGCTGAGTTTCCAGATGCTTGGGACAATATTAATTATCTTGCTCATCTGGCAGAAATTTTTATGAGATCCAAATGAAAGAACCAAGTAAATTCTACAATCCATGTTAAATATGTACTGAGAAGGCAAAACAACAGATTCTTGACATTTTAAAGAAATTCTAGGTGGTGGCTATAACTTCTAACCTCAGCATTTTATGCTTTAACATTCTGAAAAATGACTTTTTTGCACTGAAGTACAATTGAAGAAAACCCAGACATGTCACACCTTTGAATGTTTATGTGAAATAATTTTAGAGAAAAATATAAACAAGTTAATTTTAAAATGTGTGCCTTTAAGAAGTTTTGTTTTGAAAGATATATTCAAAAGATATACCCAAGACTGTTCTTGGACAGGTTATAACTTAAATTTGCAGGAGAACATAAGGGCTAATGCTAAGGCTTTTGTGCTCACGCCTTTGTTGCTATCTTACAACTCCTAGGCCATCACAGGCTAACAGCAGCCCATTAATATCAACTTGTTGGAATGATCCAACCTGCTGACCTCAAATGGCCTGCCACCTAGTCAAGGCTGCCAAGGGACATTTTGAAAGATGTTTCACAATTTTACAAATCAAAAGATGTTAGTAAGCTCAGCACGGCTATATTCCTTAACGATTACATGTCACCGTCTTTATTTTTTCTCCGATTTCCTGGGTTTTATGGCGTGAGTGCGTGAATTTCCTATGTTACTGAAGTGATGTCTGGGATAGAGGATATTTGAAAACAGGAATGAAGAGTATGTGCTCTCACTCCACCGAGAACACCGAGTCCTGTCCTGTCTATGCAGAAGCAGGTGGGAGCAGATGGCACCGTGTGGGGACACCTGAGACGGGAAGGTGCATTTCCTAAGCTGGTTTTGATGTTAATGAGAGTCCCCATGTGCAGGCGGAGCGTGAAAAGTGCCAAGAGAGATCTCCAAAAGAGCAGCGAGAAGAGGAGCCCAACTCCCAGCCCTCGTCCCCAGCTGCTCATGGACCTTGGGCTTGTGAGTGATCAGGCCGCAGCACTTCCAGTTACTCTTTTTCTAAGAAACCAAATGTCACTGCAGCTACTGATGAGACTCTGTTTGTAGAATAAAACAAATTCCTATTCTCAAATCTCTGGTTCAAACTGGACTTTGTTATTGATATACAGAAGGTCCAAAACAAACCCAGAATTTACTTATAAAATATTGTGTATTTATTCGAACATGTTGAAACTTCAGTCACCTTCAAAGTATTCCCCATTTGATGAAATACAACTATTGAGACGGTTTTTCCACTGCTCAAAACAGTTTTTGGACTCATCAATTTTGATGCTTCTAATGCTTCTGCCATATTTTGCTTCACCTCTTCAGCGTTGGCAAACGTTTCCCTTTGAGGACTTTTTTCATCCAGGGAAACAAAAACTGATCCAGGAGAGATGAGGTGAGTAGGGAGGGTGGGGCATGAGTGTGATGCTGCTTTAGGCCAAAAACTGCTGACCACTCAGCCCTGCGAGGACAGGTGTGCACATAAATCATCCATCACGAAATGGGCAAATTCATTGAAAGAGTCTTCAAAACAAATTCAGTGAAGCCAAAAGCAGCCTCTGACAACTCTAACTGGTACACTGATACAGGTGGGTTCCTAGAACTCCCTCCCCTAGCAGGGGGAAGCCTGTACTACAAGGGGCCTGCCTTCCAGAGGTAATTCCATTTGTTGGGGGGGGGTCCTCATACTCAAAAAGATTTATTTACACTCAGATGACTGAAAAGAAAGGATGACTAGAATCTCTGAAGACTATCTGAGAACGCTGAAACCTCCCACTCTCTACTTTGCTTTCAAATATATGCCATGAATCTCCTCTTCAAGGACGCACTTCCAAGTCTTCCAGATTCTCTTTGCCTGCCTCTACTTCAGTGGACTTGTCTCCATCTTACCCGATTTAGGAAAAATGGCGAAAAAATGTTCTCCAATTCCATTTAGTTATTTTTAAATAGACAGAAATTCTATTTTTCAAACAGAAGGAAAGAAACTGTCATCTGAATTCTACTTCTGGCTTAATCAAATTATCAAGTAGTTCATTTACCACCCCTCACTTCTGCCTGTGTCTAGACATTTTATCCTGAAATTGACTAAGCTGCAATATTCTTTATTTTGGAAGCTGAAATTTTATTCTCCTTTTCTAAGAAACAGAAATGCTCTTTTCCACTAATCGGGGACTGGAAGCAGGCTTCATTAACTCTATTTTATAAGGAGAAACACTAAGACAAAAAGAAGGGACATGCTTCTTGGCATCTAGAAACTCAGTAGCAGATCCGGGATCACAACAGAGACTTGACACCCTGACTGAGAAGGACAGCCTGCCTTATAATAATGAAAGGTGATGTAAAAACGCCATTTACCCAACAAGGGTGATTATGTGAATCTGGATGATTCCAGAGGAATGAAGGAAACTAATCCCGAGGGTCTCTCGTGGGCCCTGACCTAGTTGCCTTCCATCTGTTTCATTTAATTCAGCAACATGCTCTGAGAAGCATAAGCAGGAGTTTGCTCTGTAACAGGCATACTTCAGAAGTTTCCTTCTTCCCATAGTGCTCACCCAACCTGTCTACTTTTACTAGTTGCCTAGTGTGCATTTTCAGGGTTACTTGATGCAGACTGTTTTCTGCTCCCCTGGAGCAGCAAACAGGAAGTCACACCGTTCATGTGAAGTTTAGCTGGCCGAAGGGAAGTGTCACGAGCCCAAGGGCTGAGTTAAATGGAGAGCATGTGGTATTACCCACTCTGCTAGAGCCCTCTGCCCATCCCTGTTTTGCTGGAGCCTTATTTTAAAATACGCTGGCTGTCTGACAAAACCTGAACAACAGATTAATCATGAACGCATTCCTGGAATTTAAGTTCCTCTTGCTGCAGTGCTGTGTGCAATTACCGGGAACACGGACCATGGAGGGTCAGGACAAGAATCAGCATCAACTCAAATTCTGTTAGGGCAGTGTAACATTTCATTTCAAGAATATGGACGAATGCATCTTCAAAGTCATCAGTACAGTGTCACAACCTTAAAATGCATGAGCTAACCTTGTTGTTCCAATCCTGCCATTAGATTAATGCAGAATTATGAAAATGTTTACTTTGGGTTTATATTTTTTCTTGCATAGACAAGAACTAAAGATATTCAGACCTTCTATGCTCGATCTGCTAAGAATAATGCACTAAATCACTCCATGGACAAACTAATAAAATTTTATTTTTCTGCTGAAGTTAAATTCTCTTGTGCTGTCTGTTCATTGTTTCCTGTTAGTTTACTTTCTCAGAAGGATAAGCTCTATATAGGCAGGACACACACCTCATAAGACCTAGCTCATTGTAGTAATTTAAAAAACCCTTTATGATTGAGTGGTCACAATCTAACTCCTAGGGATAAACTTAGTCCTGTAAAAATAAAGCATCGCTTTGAGGCTGCCACATTAATATGTAGCCAGTAACCTCAGACGGAACCTGTCAGTCAAAAGCCTCAATACATAGGAAACATATGTCCTGTTCCAGGGTAAAATGTTCAAAATAGTGAGTCCTGGTATCTGGGTAAGTTCTAGGTTGATTTAGTTTGAGGCAGGGATTTGGGCAAGATGCCCTTTTGGGATCACTACTATTGACATGAAATAGCCCCAGACTGAAATAGAGCCATGTGTAAAGTAGCAGGATAGAAAGAGGCATCTTTTACTTTAGAAACACCCAAAACCCATTTCTGTGCTTTGGAGTCTATACCCTTGATCTCCACATCAATCCCGAGTCCTTACCTTTAGTCCCCATCCTTCCCAAGGCTCTCTTTGCATGAGATTTAAAGGTTCAAACCCTTTTAGGACTCACGTAACCTGTTACCTTCACTAAGAAGCCTCTGTTCATTTAAGTATGTGACGGGTGCCATTCTTCCCACCCCCCCCTTCAATACTCTAAGCATATTGTCAATCTTTAAACCTTCTGAATCATGATTTGTTGAGATGTATCTGTCCCTTCTACCTGTCCCCCCCAAGCGAGCTCCTTAAGGCACTCTTCCTTGGCCATCTTTGTCTGCCCAATACTTAAGCATAGTTTATTTCTTTGCAGGTAGAAAACTTGTAATAATCATAAGCTGAAATCAAGTTAATCTATCAAGACCATTATTTTTACCTAGATGGTAGAGGGCTATGGTAGATATCCTATCATCATAGAAAATATTTCACTTTTTACTCAAGAATTAAATAATGTAGACAAAAAGCTCTCCATGCCTGGAACTTTGTTAATCAGCTTCACAATAACCCACAACCTTCGGACCAACTTCACTTTGTAGATGCTCAATAAACACAAAGTTTGAAAATATATTTTTAGCCCAACATTATGTTTAGAATCTCTGGGTCACTTCACATGTTCTGACTGTGAGGTATAAAAATGAACAAGTAAACCAGCATATTTCAGAGGCAGAACCTCAGGACTTTTGGAGTAAAAAAAAAAAAAAGTTAGCATCTTCCTTAATATTTTCTTTTAAAAAGGAGAAATTAAAATATGAAGGAAAAAAGATAGCATGTCACTTTTAATGAAACTTTTTTTGGGTAAAGAATTTAGCTCACAAATGATCTACAACATTGTCGTTTTAAGAGAAAAACGATGAAAAGAACCTCAGAATTCATCTTCCAGTTCAAACTCTATTTTATGGATGAGGGAAAAGTAAGACCAGTAGTTCAGCAGTCAAAATTGATTCAACTCTTTAATCTGACAACTACCAGGCTTGCAGTTATCAATTTTTGTTGTGCTTCTTTTGCAAAATATGCTTTAAGACTAAAATTACTTGCATAGCTGGCTAGGACAGCTGTACCAGCTTAGATATCAGCAGGTCTATTTTCAAATGCCCACAGGGACTAATGAGTAGTCACTTAAAACAACAATTAAACCAATCTCTCGTTCTTATGTTGGCCATAAGCAGAACATAGAATAATATTTCTGCTATATCTATAAAGATAACTTATTACTGGTAATGAAATCAATGCATATGGTAAAGAATATTGTACATTTGTTCTGAAACCCACAACTGGAAACCACTCCAGCAACAATATGTCCAATGAAAAAGACAGCTGCCCCTGAGGAAGAAGACATTGTTCCTTCCAACCAAACAGGCCAGGTCCAAATCCTAAAGAACCCTTAGAGGACTAGAACTGACGAAGACTAGGCTGACGTATCCAACTCAAATGATTCCTGATGCTCAAGAGACAAGATCTGAAGTTAAAGGCTTGGATTCAAGGGGCCATTCACTACACAAGTTCAACTTCAAGGCTCTAAGGAAGGTCATCTTCAAACTTAAATTAGGCCATGTTTCATCCTACTAAATCTCAGGAATATTATTCCACAAATAGAACGAGAATTTATTATGCTCTACATTCCCATCACTTTAATGACTTTCTGAGAGCACTGACAAATCTAATTTTAAAAAGATAAATTTGGACTCTAGCTCATAAAATTAAGAAAAATACTGTTTCTAATAGTAAGTTTTCTTAAATTGCCATTTAAATTTAGGCAAGTCATTTATTTGATTAAAAGGCTAGTCTTGAGTGCTTTTTTTTGAGAAAAGAGCATTGTATTGATTACTAGATTGTGTACTATTTTCTGTCTGGCATAGTTAAATGGCTCACGACAACATACTCATTTGGACCAGTGCTCATGGTGCTTTCGTTCTGCACATCTGTGCAGTTCTCTGTATGAGGACCTCAGGGGGCCACCCGCATAGGACAGGGCTGCAGCAAGACAGAGATGGCAGATGTGGTGCTGAGCCACCCGCCACTGCAGTACAACTGGAAAACGTTCTCTACGGAGGTTATCTCTACCACCAATGGAAGCCAAAAGCCCAGGAAAAACCATAAGGGCTCATTTATACATTTTCTCAAATTGCTAGCATTACATGTTATCATGCCTTCTACTGGTCCAGAATTCCTACTCCAACCAACTTTCTTCAGTCTGAGGAGTCCCCTGCCAGTACCATAATGAGCCCGTGAAAATGCACCGTTAGGCACACAGCACGGTAAGATGAATGACCTTGTCTTTGAGTGAGTGTGCATCAATCTCTGGTGAACCTACCAAAAGAAACCTCACTTTCTTAGCACTTGCCACAGCAGGACTAGTTTCCAATAGAACAATCACTTTTAGTTCTTCTGTAGCCAAACTACTGGGTTTGAAAGATCCTTCAAAGTCAAGTTCAAGTGTCCCCTGCTCCAAAAAGCCATTCCTAATCGTTGTGACCAGATGACCTCTGCCTTCTCCAAACTCCCAGAGTGCTTTGCTCCTATGTCTGCATCCTCCACACTCCCAGAGCTCTTTTGCCAATGGCACAAATGTTCTCTATCCACCCGTGTGTTGCTACTATCATGCTCCTGGAGGCAGGGCCTTGATTTTTCTTGATCCACTGAGGCGAATCAAAGCACTCGAGCACAGAGCAGAGGGCGGAGACTGGACGAGGGTTTCCCCGCTACCTAAAACCAGTTCCGCATGTAAAGGGGCAGGACATGATGATGCACAAAAGGGAAACGACAAAAACGCTCTGCATCAGCACTGGTTCTGTGCTTCAGTGGGTATGCCGGAGGCAAAGCAGCAGCCTGTCCCACCTCTCACCTGATGCCTTGATTTGGACTTTTGGTAACAGAACATTTTTCTGTCATCCTTAACTTTTGTTCTGCATCTGAATTATTCTTAAATACAGGTCAGCTGCCCACCTTATGATTGGCCATTTTCAGAGGAAATGAAGTTAGGTTAAATAAATACTATGTGAAAGGTTGGATTTGATTTCTGGGGCTAAGAGTGTTTCTATGGAGTCTTATGAAGAATCTCCTATTTGCCCTGGGTAATTTAATATTGCATCGCCTACAGTTGCAGAGTATAATCCCCATCTGTAAATCACCACAGCTATTTCAGATTGGTAAACATGTTTGTCCTGATGGTTACTGAATATTTAAAGAGGTAACATCTCTTTCTGAGTGTTATTTCCCTCTGCACTCGTGACTAATTTAATGCTAATTTACACTGAGTGGGCTTGAATTCAACAATTTTCTTTTTAGATCATTTCTCTCCATTATCTGTCTTTATGAAAGAAAAAAACAAACACATATGTCATCTGATGTGGGCAAATCAGGACCTTTCGAATGTTAGTGAGCAAGTTCCAAATGAAGACTAGAGGGTGTAACTTTGAGTACAGAAATGCAGGACCTAATGACACAGGAAATCTTTCACCACAGAGGACAAAGGAGCAAGGAGGATTTCAGTCCACAGACAAAGCCGTGACTGTCCCCGCGCCCCCCTCCCCGCCGCGTACCTCTTGTGTCTGTCCTCCAGCTGCAGCGTGTACACCATGTCGTCAGCAGCATGGGTCTTGGTGCTACTGTCTCCCCATTTCAGCTTCAGGCTCTGAGGCCCGGCCGCAGCACATTCGAGCCTAGGAGGCAAGGGTGGTAATGGCCGAGTTTTTGCTTTAATGAACTGACTAAAGGGTCCAGCTCCAATTTCATTTATGGCCTGGATTCTGATCCTGGAGAATGAAAAAATAAAAACACTGCAATGTAAGCAGCAGCCATTCCTCATATGGAATAAACATTGTGTGAGGTATTTATTACTTGCCCCTAAAGCAATATCATGGAATAGAAAAAAACAAACAAACCAAAAATACCAAAGTAATTGAAGACACCTTTCTATGTAATAAACTGAGTTATGAGTATAACAATAAACAAAAAGGCACATTAGCACAATATACCTATGTTCTTTAATTTAAAAAAAAGGCTGTTGTCTGAGGGAAGACATCCTAAAGATATTTGGCTGCTTCAAAGTCAGTTTTGGAAGTAAGTGGGCTACAAAGAACAAACAAACAGAACTTCTGAGTCTCCCCTGGGGTTCACAAACAAGGGGAACAGCTTGTCCACGAGGCATCTCTCCTCCCCTTCTCCAGCCTCACCCAGCGATCTCTGCTCGTCCTTACCCAGAGCGCAGCGTGCGCACACTGCTGGTGACGGGGTGTCCCACAGATGTGCAAAAATCGTAACTGGGTGCTTATTCTGCACTGTGTGATAGGTAATAAAGGTATTAACACTGCCCTCATGGTCTAGGAATTTAAAACCAAAGAGTTAAGTTATACATTTAGATTAGTATCCTACTATTATTCCTATTTTCCTTGTTTCTCTATTTCTCTCCTGGTTGACTGAAACAGTTCTCTAAGGTCATCATGCATCAAACCTGACACTGCTCCATCCTCATCCTCCACACCTCTTCCCACAGTGACTGGATGTTTTTGAAGCTTGTTTCCTCTTGGCATTCAGTGACCTTTCTCCTCTACTCTCAGACTAAAGGGCTCACACACAGCCCCATCCCACCCTGTTCTCCCTCTCTCATTGTACAATATGGGCAGCTCTCTCTGCAGCCTCAGACATTTCCACAGCTCCGTGCACTTCAAGACTACTCCCAGTCCTGCGTCTCCTCCATCCCTTCATGCCCTGCTCCTAGGCCTCGAGCAGAAACCTCCACCCAGACCCCTCGCTAGGTTCACAGGCAACTTACTGAGATGAATGGGGCAGCATGGTGTCACATTTAAAGTTGAGATGAACTGGAAACAGTATTTAAAACATGTGATAAAAAATATAGTCAAAGACATAAATTCTTAGGGAACAGATTAGTTTAAAACATTCCTATAATGTAAGTTTATGCACTTCTCATTTATAACACTTATTGCTTATACTTAAATAGAAAGTATTTAAGTATCCCTATAGCTAAATTCATCTTGTGAGTGTAAGTGTAACCTTAATTAGCCTTAATTCTTCAAATTTAAAGATTACAAGATTAATTCTACAAGTCAATATAAAATATAACTGTAGATTGTTAAGAAGAACAAACACACAAACTAGATTCGTTCCAGGTGAGAGGGAGTGAGTACACTCCATCCTGTCTCTCCCACTGAATGAAGTTACTAAACGAGGACAGAATAAGTGAGCAGCTATTTAAGAACTCCAATAAGTAAACTGTAGCTGGAGAACTTGGGGTAGAATCTGAATGATCACTGAACCACCAGTGAGTTGACCACTGCTCCCCCTCACTGTGCCCAGGCTGGTCTCACTGCAACCTGACACCCAGGAGCAGACATGTGCTTAAACAGAAATTCCACCAGAAGCCTTGGGTCAAATAGAGAGAGGTGGGGGGGGGGTCTCTGGATGCTCACAGTGAGCAGGGAAAACCCCCCATTCCCTTCCCCCTACTTTTCTACATTCTTTCCCTCCCTAGCCCTTAGCCAATTCATATCAACAGTCTAAAAAAGAAAAAAAAATCACATAATCATACCAATAATACAGAAAAAGCATCCATTAAACATCCATTAAAACTTTTAGAACTTTGTACTAAAAGTTCTCAGCAAAATAGAGATAGAAGAAAACTTTTTCATCCTGACAAGGGCATCTACAGTAACACCACAGCTAACACTATACTTAATGATAAAGTACTCAATGATTTCTCTTTAAGTAATCAATGATTACTCAATGATTTCTCTTTAAGACAAGGCAAGAATGCCTACTCTCACCATTCCCATTTAACATGATATACTGGAAATTCTAGAGAGTATGGGGAAAGGCATAGAGATACGTGAAAAAAACACACAACAAACAAACCCAGAAACCACAAGACACTGGTGAAAATATTAAAGACCACCTAAATGGAGAGAGACATACTGTGTTCATGAATTATAAAACTCCTCCCAGAGGACTTATTATAAAGCTGCATCATCACGACAGTGTGGGACTAGTAAAGAGACGGACTCACAGATCAATATAACAGGATACAGACTCCAGAAATAGACCCACACAAATATGGCCAATCGATTTTTTTGGACAAATGTGCAAAAGTAATTCAATGGAGAAAGAATAGAAACAATTAGAGATCAAAAGTGAAAAAAACAAATCTCAATCTAAAGCTCATTTTATTCTAAACTTAACTCAGAATGGATCACAGATTTAAGTGTAAATTATAAAATTTCTAAGAACAGGAAAAAATACTTGTAACCTAAAATTAGGCAAAGAGTTTTTAGATAGCATGTGGTAAACATGATTCATAAAAGAACAAAATTGAAAAAGTGGAATTCATAAAAATTAAAAACTTCTGCACTCTTAGGACAAGATACAGACTGGGAGAAAATACGTGCAAGTTATGTATCTGACAAATAAATTGTATCCAGAATGTACAAAGACCTCTAAAACTCAACAGTAAGAAAACAAATAATACAGTAGCGTCATGGTATTAATATAAGAGTAATTTTCTATGATGGCACAGTAAGAAATTTTTCTCTAACTGGAGAAAAAAAATCTTGTTTAAAAGGTGGTAATCATGGTGGTAAGAATGATTAGCCTTTCCCTTCTCAGGGAAAGAGAATTAAGTCAAACATTGTCTTAGTCTTCCTTCGAAAGTGTTAACAGATTTCCTCACTTTGAAGTTTACATTAATGTCTTTCTAGCGTTTAAACTGCCACTCCCTCCCTTTCCTCTGGGCAGGTATTCCTAGAGCCCAGAGGTCAGGACGCTTTCTTCCATCTGCTCACCCACAGTCCTTCAGAGCCCACTTCGTGTCCTGGGTTTGGCTCTGTGCAGCACAAACAGCCCTAAATGAGATAATTGTTGCTTAAGATTGTTGTTCTGCTCAAGAAAAAATACACTAAAAAATCTAAATCATTTATAAGAATTAAAATATTTTATAAAATATAGTATCAAGAAAAATGTGGACTTAACATTTGGGGTTTTTTTTTCTTTCAATTTCACTTATTTCCCCAAAGCCTCCATGGCGTCTTGATAGGCAGTGGGTTCCTTACGTGGTAGCTCTATGGTTCTCTGATCTTCTGCTGAGAAGTACCCCATGGCATACAGTCTCTGCCTTACCCGGACAAGGACAAGGACAGCGGCAGGACAGCGGCAGGACCGCTGCAGCAGCACTGCAGCTCTCTTCAGCAGCGGGACTCCCTCTTTGGTCACCTTGGGGAAACCATCTAACGCCGCCTTTCAGCCACAGTGTTCTCAAGTATAAAAAGGGGATAGTAACACCTTCACTGCATTTATAGACAGGATTACTTAAGATAAGGGATATGGAAAGCACCTTATATCTTTTTAAATATTTAAATGTATCTTTAAAATATTTTAAAGTACACATATTTTAAAAATATTTTAAAATGTTTAAATATTTTATGCTCCACCATACAACCAGAGAAAGATTTCAGAAGCACTCTGGCGACAAAGGGCTGATGTATAGAGTCTTACTAGTCGCTAGTCTACTGGCTTCCTCTGTCAGGGAATAAAATATGCTATGCATCCCCGAGAAGTGGCTCTGTGCTGGGCACACAGACGTGCATCTTCGTCTGAGTTGCATTACTGCCACGACCTCACTTTGTGACTTGAGTACTTTGTTGCTTCCCCTAATTATGGTCAAGGGTCCGGCAATAGCTAAAAGGACTGGCTTCTTTGTGAACCATCCTCAGAAGGTGAGGGTGAGACAAAGAGCTCGGGAACAGATGCAAATGTTGACCATGACCACCAATGAGCACCGCCACAAACAACACTGAACACTCGCTCTGCACAAGGATCTGGGCTTGGAGTAGGAAGCCCTTGCCTTTAGAGAGGAGGCATCTGCAGTTAAACTCCTAGAGGTGAAATAATGCAACCTCAATGACACAGTGCCTACTAGGTACTGAAGTCCAGACTTGATATGCACAACATGATCTCTGACTTCTACCCCGAACCCGTGAGGCGGGAAGTACTCTGCCAGTTTTAAAATGAATGCACTGCTGCTGGCTAAGTTCAGTCATCTGCACTGATGGACACGGGTCAGAACTGGGTAACAAACAGGTTTTGGGCCCCAAGTCTTCAGGTATTCTGGCGCATCGCACTCTCCTAAATGCAACCTGGACCACACACAGCTTCTAATCCAATCAAAATACCCTTTTAATTCAAACCACACTTTCAACAGCTGCCTTTTGCCAATGAAACAGATATTTAAAACAGCCAACAAATGTGCTTTCATATTATTTAAATAACTTTGGGCCTTGAAATCAACTACCTAGATTTTAAATACTTCAATTTATCCCCCATTTTGGCAAAAACACATTTTGCTTCAGTAAAAATGTGTGGAAAACAGTTTTCCGTGTAGCTGATGCACTAAGCTAACATTAATCAGTTCTAATGATCAAGTCACATTCCATATTGAAGTAGAACTGCGGAGCCGGTACAATGAAAAGAGGCTGGGTCTCCTTGTGTTCTGACAAACAGAACTCAGAACCCAGAGGGCCAGAAGGCCGGGAAAGTGGATCAGAGACTAAGGTAGTTAGTGCTCCTTTTGTTTGGGGGTAAAAAATGCAGTACGTGAAAGGAACCTCCTAATTCCAGCGAGAGCTCACCTGGGACTAAGGAGCAAAACACTCACTCACCGGAGAAACCAGTCCAAGAATCACCTCAGAAAAAACTGACTTCCAGGTTTTATTAAGTTAATCAAAGTTTATCCCAAACCCAAACTTGAGAAGTCTTCTCTTGGCTGAAGTGATATGTTAATCTGGAAACTCAAATGGGATATGCAAGGCAATTTTTTGTTTGTTTTTGTTACATGCATTGCATATTGGTTTCTGAAATCTTAAGGTCTGCAACCTAAGTATAAAGGATATGGAAGTTTGCTTTCCAATTTAGGAAAGTGATGTAACTCTGAGAAAGTCTACCTTGGACAGACTGATGTGAACAATCTCTTCAAGTGTCTGGGAGCCTGCAATGCCCATTGATACACTGATTAAATGAATGCCCATTTCATGGGCATAGTACTGATTAAATGAATCAAATGAAGAACATTCTTTGTAAGTTTTAATAAAAAATCTACTTTTAAAATTCTACTGTCTAGTTTGAGATGCTAGATATATTCCCGCTTCAGATCACAACCTGCTCTAATGCACTTGATACACACAACGAAATATCGAATACCACCTGTACTAAAAGAATGACTTTAAAAACTAACCCTCCTCAACTGGGGAAGGTGACTCTTGTTCAGTCAGCCATCCTAGTACTCAGGGCACCTGGAGCACAGAGGTGGGTGGGCAGGGACAGTGCCCCCCTCCCATGAAGGGCTGGGGAAAGAAGATGCCTAAGAAGCAAAACATAGGCTTTTTACAATACACCCCCACCCCCAATCTAATCTCTCTCTGATCATCTAACTAAAGAAGAGAAAAATGGGCAAGAAGAGAGTAGCTATCAGCTAACTGCTGAAGGAATTTAAAATAGTAGTGTTAACGCAGGAAACCTCTTTGGGGAAACGTGTGTTTGCAGAGCAGTCACTCAGAGGCGGCTTCCTGGAAGGCAGCCTGAGCTGGCTCAGGTTCAGCCCCTGCTGCGCCCTGGCCGCCCCTCCTGGCAGCTCCCAGGGCTCTCAGCCGCCCTTTGGTTGCCACCTTAGGCTTGCTTTTTTTCGTGCCTGCCTTGCCAGGAGGGGAAAGACCTTAAATATCTCCCACACTGCTTCAAGGAAAATGCTAGGTTTCCACAGACATTCCTACCTCTAATCTGGCCACAACCCACTTTCCAGCTCCCTTCCTTCCTCCCAAACATCGGCAACAGGACTTATTGAGTGCTCACTTACGATGCATCAAGTCCCATATGAAGTGCTCAAAATCTTATCTAAAACACACAACTCTATTAGATAGTTAAAGTTATTACCCCTGTTTTGCAGACCAGAAAACTGAGGCACAGAAGGTTTAGAAGGCCACAGAGACAATAAGTGAGGGATGCAGGACTGAAGTGAAGGCTGTCTCACTCTGCTGTGCTACTTCCGAACTCGGCAGAGTGTGTCTCCTAATAAAGCCCACCTCATCTTGTTAGGATGAAATGATTTGTGATTCACTTCTTGACAGGCTAATGCAGTGGTTGACATAGAGTAAGGACTCAATAAATGTTATTTTCATCCCCATTTTACCGAGCAAAAAGGGCATAAATGAGCATAACAAACAAATCTACCTTTAGTTGTTTGCCAGCTCAGTATGAGTCAGACATATAATGAGGCTGCCAAAAAAAGTAATGTTAGGCAACCTTACTAACTGTTCCACTTGGAAAACAAAACAAGTAAGGTGACAGCCTTGCTCTTCGCTGAGCCAGCCAGCCAGCACCATTTCTGGTGGTCTTGGGCATGACTCATAAAGAGGCCATCCAGACCCCTGGCTGTTATGGCTTGGTTGGTTGGAGCACTGTTCTGTAAACTAAAGGGTTGTGGGTTTGGTCCCCAGTCAGGGTATGTGTGGGAGGCAACCAGTTGATGTTTCTCTCTCTCTCAAATCAGTAATAGGTATGTCCTCAGGTGAAGACTAATAAATGAATAGGCCATCAAGAAACAGAACTCAGCCAAACAGGAGCATGGAGGAGGTCACAGAAACCCTGCCCTAGTCAAGACAGATTGGAACGTGGTGAGGACGGTGAGGATGGTGAAACAGCTGACTTTACGAGATAATGATGACCAGGTACCCCTGGGAACCACAAAACCACAGTCTACGGGAGCAGGGCTCAGACTTTGGGAGGTGGCAGAAGCACTCCAGGTGCTTCTCATAAAATTAACTTAGGAATCAGTGCTCTTGGGCAGAGGTTCTTAAACTGTAACATGACCCCAAACCTCCCGCAGGGCTACTTGGAGCACAGTGTCTGGCTGTACCTCATAGCTTCTGATTCAGCAGGTCTAGAATAGGCCCTGATAATTCGCGGATCACTAAGTTTCCAGGTGAGGCTGGTGCTGCTGCCTCAGGATCCACAGTCGAGAAATGCTGCTCTAGAGGAGGGCCCAGGATCAACTGTGCAGAGTTTGGACAGAGAGAGGCTTCCACACGATAGGGCTGTTCACAACCAGAAAGAACTGCCTGTGGGAACCACTGCCCCGAAAGTGAAGATGCTGAAGCCCAGGCACAAGGAAGGGGTGACATCACGTGATCGTGTCTCAGTCACCTTGCAAAGACTGTGACTCTAGGGCTGGATACACTAGAAGGAGAGCGCACCTCTGTTACTAATAACATCTTTCCCCTCCTCAAACCAGAACCCAAGCTCCATTTCAAACTCAATTCTAAGCTTAAAAGTAATGCCTTTAAAAATAGCATTATAATTCTAAACAGGGTGTCAGGAAGCCATTGATTTTTTAAAAATCCTCACCCAAGGAATGTCCATTGGACTTTAGAGCAAGAGGAGGGGCGGGGAGGGAGAGAGGGGCAGGGAGGAAAGGTGAGAGAGGAACATCGGCCTCCGTACTCGCCCTGAATGGGGAGCGAGAACCCACAGCCCAGGTATGTGTCCTGACCAGGAACCAACCAGGGACCCCTGGCGCATGGGGAGGCACTCCAGCCAACTGAGCCGCACCGGGGCGAGCCAATGTGTATTTTTGCAAGCACCAATGGAGAAGAGATGAATCTATTAAAATACCTTTTGTGCAACAGGTTTGCTAGAGAGGTGAACTTTTCTGTCCCCACAATACAGGGAAAAAACAAAACAAAACAAAACAAAACTCAGTGTGAGAACAATGTGTAACTACTGAAAGTAAAAACAACAACCACAACAAAGAAGTCCTTTACCGAAGCCCTGTAGCCTGCTTAAGATGTTTTATTGCACATTTTTATCCAGAACATCATGATCTGTTCATTTATATTTTAACAAATTTATGGGTCAGAAAAGGGTGAGGTAAAAGTTGATTGGACCAAAATTACATCCTTGGTTCCTTAAGGTACTCATTTTATATTTCACTTTAAGTGCCGCAATTGTGTTTTTCGAAACAAAAGAATAGGACTGAGGCTGACCAGAGCCCCACTATGGAGTACCCAATCACGTACGATAGAGACTAGTGTGAAGTTGCATTGAGATGACCTTAAATGTGGGTATTAATCTTAGTGCCTTAAATAGGAAATACCCAATTGACTGACTGACCAGCCAAGACTTAGGCTACATCTTTTCCTTGGGGGAATGAGGGGTGGAATGGGGAGAAGAGCACACTGTATGACTAGAGCCAGAGGTCTGGCCTTTCTAAAACTATTCGGCTTCGTGCAATGCCTCAAATGATACCATCTAAGCTACCCTGTCAGGCTGAGAGCTGACAGTCTCCCGGTGTGACTTTCCACATTCAGCTTAACATATTAGCCTTGCATATTAATACTAAATAGAGTCTTGAAGTATTATCTATGTTCGTTCTGTCATAGTCTCTATGTTACTAAACCATTTCATCTTCTCCATAACAGAACTTCTTCTGAGAAACTTTTTTTAACGAGTGGAAGATATTTTCCATAATGTCCCCCGTACCTGGCATTCTATCATGAAGCGAAGACGCCCTACATCATTGCTTCCGTCTGAGCTGCAGGTGACTTTCTAGAAGTCATCGGACTGTGTGTTGATTAGTATAAGTCAGCATTCCCCCAGTATCATCCCACTATAAACCTTACTGTTTATAACCACTGAAGCCACCTTTAGGGCAGGCACAAGGTCAGGAAGAGGTGGAACTCCTGGGCCAGCACCCGGCCCTAAAAGCCCTTTCATGATGCCCGAGGGCTTGAGCCCACTCTAAGGTAGACAGGGTGCGAACCAGAGTGGTCACGAAGCTTTCTGGTGAGCCCCTAAACCAGTGTGCTTCTTCAGTTTTCTGGCCTCATGAGGGATTAAGGTCAAGCAATATTCTGGACATATGGTCTCTTAAAAACAGCTGGGGGGGGGGCATGACACTGACTTGGTCATTTCCCCCAGAGATAAACCTCACAGACAGGTTTCCTTAGAGCATCATCATGGGGGAAATTCCCCAATGTCCTTCAAGGTCTGGGTTTAATCGTTTCCTCGGCACCTGAGTGAAATGAGTAGTCGGCTCTGGGCACAATGGGCGTTGAGAGGGCATTAAAACACCAGAGTGGGGACTGCTGCTCCGAGACTGACTTGAAAGGTCATGGCTGAAGGACTGCCCTTGCCCTGCCCCGTTGTGTTTCTAATTCCAATCCCACTGGGAACCATCTGACCGTCCTGCGCCGGGGACTTCCTCTCTAAAATGTCAACAGGCTTGCACACACAGCGTTATTTTCAGCCTGGGGCGGATGTCACAGTAACCCACTACCTCAGGTTGCTGTTTCGGTGCCCCCAACTCTGAGAGCTCTCAGGGCAAGAATATCGCTCGCCACCATTGCACAGACCTGCGGTGTAAAGTGCAGGACTCCAAAGAGAGTCTGTCACTGTTTTGAAAAGCAAAATGAATACACTTATAGAAATTATTCACAAAAGATTTGGTAAGAAAGAAAAAAAGAGATAATAAGATACGGCAGAATGGAACTTTCGAATTTCACAACTGATTAGCCGGTTCTTCAGCTTCTGGAAATAAAAAGGTGGTGCGGCAGACTGCTGAACTGGAAAAACTGCAGGAGAGAATGAGTGAGGTGATGAACCCCCTTCCTCACTCCCGACCCCACCCCGAGAACGACTGGTTGTGTTTGATGGTGACCCTGAGGAAAACTAGGGTGCGTGTGCACTGTGCACTTGCTCTGTACTGCCGTGCTGGAACATAAACATTATAAACATTTGACATTCATTTCTTTACTCCTCACAATACGCTTATGAAGTAAGTCTCGTTCTCATTTATGGAAGAAGAAACTGAGGCACACTGAGGTTCTGTAACTGGCCTAGAGGCACAGCCGATGGCCTGAATGTATGCTCGTCTTCACCTGCGCGAAAAGCCATTCAGTCTGACAAAGGGAGATGCCCCACAGGGCCCACTGGTATAGCCCAGATGGGCTATACAGGGTTAGCCTCCTCAGACGCTGACCGTGAACTTTTTGTTTAGAGTGAGTTACGGCAACGTGATGAGAAGAGGAAGGAGAGGAGGCTGCCTCCCAGACAGGAACCCTGGGGAAAGAAAGTATGTGGCTGTCAAGTGACTTTTATTCCAGGCACGTTATTTATTTTTCCTCTGGAAGCTTGTGAAGTCCTAGGTAAAAGCTCCATCACAAATTCTTTTAGCACCATGTCTGCTTTTAGGAAATCAGCAGAAGAGTGGAGCCTTGCTTCAGAGGCGGACAAGTACACGTCCAGGACAGAGCACGTCCACACAAGGATGTGAGTCACAGCAAAAGCACAAACGAAACAGTAAGAATGCAAATAAAAGTGGCTACCAAGAGACCAAGAGGAAGCAACGGATTCAAAGTGAAGGGTGACGCTGTGTAAATTTCTAATGGACTCATAAACTATAAAGCAGTACAAGTGTTAAAGCTATCTTTGTGTTTAGTAATCTTAAATATACTAGGAACGTAATCTATAGAATACTTAGAATTGTACTTAGAATTTACTCATTTGCCCTTAAGAACTTGGAGGGTCTATAGGTCCAGTACTGATGTGTCCGTCCGTACAGCTTGAGTTCTCCTCCCCTGCACTTACCGGTATGTTGTTTCTGGAAGAAGGTCTTTCAGAACGTGGGTGGTGGTGTTGCCCACGGGGATGCAAGTGTCTCCAAGATCAATATTGTAAGCAAGGATTTCAGATCCATTATTGCACGGCTCTTCCCAGTTCAGTACAAGGCACACAGAAGGTGAATCAGGGTGGGCACTGAGGGTCTCCTCCTCCAGGACACAGAGAGTGGAGACAGGGTCGGGGGCAGATGCTGGCGTCTGGCAAAGGACAAGCTCACTGTACGGTCCTGCTCCAGCTTGATTGACGGCCTAGGAGACAACAGCAAGAAAAGTCTGCATCACCCATTGTACATTCTAATGTCTCTGTGTTAGGCACTGTGAAATAAATGATACACGATTTACTTCTAGAAATTAGGTAGAAATAAGTCCTAGAAAATGCTCAGTTTAACCTAATAAACACTTTACAAAAATGCCAATTATATATTTTCTGTTAAGCAAAAGATAATAACATCACCCGCATCTTTTATGAAAATTAATTTAAAAACAGCCCTCTATATTTGTATGGTCCATTTCAGGCTATATGACGTCTCACGTGATCTCCACAACAACCATCTGTGGCACTATTCTGTCTGCCTTTCACAGATACATAGCAAAGCCCGGTCTGGGAATTCAGTCAATCTGACTTTCCACTCCAGTGCTGCCCTGGGAGAGCAACAGGAATTTTGCTAAAGGTCTCTACTGTTTCCATGTGATTGATAAACTCATATCTGAAGTCGATTCTCAGCCTTCTCTGATTTTACCTGAGAGCAGTAACTGACCACTTCCTCACCACTCTTGCAAATAATTACTCATTTGGTCTCCAGGACCCAGACTCTTGTGTTTACTTACCTGCTGTTGCTTCTTAATCACCTATGCAGGTTGCTACTCATCACCCAGATTTCTCAACAGTGAAGGGCTCAGGGCTGAGGCCTTGGACACCTCTGCTTTTCTGCTCAAACCCAGGGATCTCATGTTGTCTCAGGAGACAAGTGCCATTTATATCCTACTTCCAAATTTACTTGTGTAGCTCGGGCCTCTGCCTTAAATGCTGGCCTAATGTATCCAACTGCCACTTGGGCAGCTCCACTTGAATGTGAACTAAGCCTGAAACTCCAGTGTCCACAGAGCTCCTCCTCTCCTCCCCTCCACATGTGGTTATCCACAGCCTTCAGCTTGCTCAAGTCATATCCCTGAGGCATCGCCGGCCATCCTTCTTCCCCTCAGGCCCAGGCCACCCACACATGCTGTACCTCCCCAGACCAGTTACACTCTTTCCCATCTGGTCACTGTAATGCCTTCCTAACCGTTATCTGTGTCAGTCCTCGCCCCATAGTCTACATTTACAACAGGTTTACTACTTAAATACTATTTAAATCCCTTCAATAGCTTCCAAACATGTTCAGAATAAATTATGAAGTCCTCACAACAGCCTACAAGACACTGGCTGATCTGCTCATCATTACCACCCCCCCAATGCCATCACCTACTACTCTCCCCCTCAATTACTTGGCTCCAGCCCCGCTGGCTCCCTTGCTATCCCTTCTGCCCAGAAAGCCTTTTCCCCAGACTTCCGCATAGCTCACTCGATTATATCCTTCGGGCTTTCTTTCAAGTGTTGCCTTTCCAGTGGATGCCTCTAAAAATGTAAACTCGTGGTTACTGCTCTCTCTTAGGACCCTATGGTTTTGCTCATTTCCTATGTTCCAGCTTTGCCTCTATCATCATGACATTTATCAGCAACATAGTACATATCTTTCATTTAAGGATTCCTCTGATTAAAATGTAAGTTCCATAAGAGCAAGGCTACGTTTGGTGCACTGTTGCACAGTGAACAACTAAAACTGTACCTGACACAGAAATACGTGCTCAATAAACATTATGAGAAACATTTTTTTCTTTATAAAAAGAAAAACATTTGGCAGCCTCATTACAAAAGTGAATATACTCTGAAACTTAGTTTCCATTTACTTCATAGGAGAGCTTATGAGAACGATTACAAAACTTACAAAAGTCTGAGATCTTAAATCAAAGGTTCAAAACAAGACTTACAATATTTGTGTATTACACAAAGAAGCTGAAAGTATTCATTTGCTATCAAATCACTTTTGAGACTCTACTAAAATATTTAAAAATCTTAATGTTACAATTTAGTTTAAGATGATATGTTTAGAGACTTTATTTTGTGGTGCAAATTTATCACAGGGCCAGGAAGATAAGACCGAGTGGAGCTAACGCTCACAGCAGCGAAGGCTCCATGTCGCCGCAGGAAAGAGGGAAAGAACACATGTTCCGAGTTGGAGCTTTGACTGAGTCTTGCTCACTCTATTACCAACTGTGTGACCTGAGGCAAACTAGTATCTCGGAGCCTGTGTCTAGATACAACGTGGGGACAACACACCCAGTTCACAGGCCAATTATAAAACTTAAATTGAGCGACCTGTGACATCTGAGTGGCGTGTCAGGTCAACAGTCGGTGCTTTGTGTCTCTCCCTCTCATGGGGGAGACCAGGAACAAAATGGCATATTTCATACTAAAAAAAACCAAAACATTTTATTTTAAACTAATTTTAGACTAATGGAAAAGCTGCAAAAATAGTACAAGAAATTTCTGTATCTCTCATACCTTGCCTTCCCTAATACTAACACCTTACAAAACCAGAACAATGTCAAAACAAGAAAATTTACACTGGTACGACTGTACTAACTACATACAGACATGATTAAAATCTTAGCAACTTCTCCAGCAATGCGCTTTTAGTATTCTAGGATCCCACTTTCTTTTATTAGTTTCATTCTTTGGAAAATGCTTTCTTGACTTATATCACCTATTATTACTGGTTTTCCAAAGAAACAGTTCAGAAGAAACTTTTACCAAATAAAATCATGCCTATAATAAAGACTATGTGTCATGTAGAGAGAATTACTTTGGCACTTGTTAATTAAAATATTCCCAAGGAAGAGTATAAAAATTTAAAAAATTGTTCAGCAAACAAGCAATGTTTCACCCAATTTTTATAAAACACAGAATAGGTATTACAGTGACTTCATTTTTAAGGGACCAAGTATTCAAAAAGGATGTTTCGGTTTTAACCTGATTTTGTAGTAATATCAATGAAAATAATTCACATTTGGTCCATAGTTAGCAAGAAATCAATACAGACTGAGCAGACCCTTCTCCTTGCAATACTTTGTCAGCAGAGCAATGGCGGCCTTAAAAGGACCCTTCACAAGGTCTGACTCATTTTATGACAACAATGTATTTGAAAGTATTTTCTACCTCTGACTATGAAGACAGGGAGGCACAATCACTATGCAGGCTCTGTTCTTACCAATGTATCTTGAAAAATGCAGTTTGGGGAAGTCAATGGTAACTGACAACATAGACGCTGATAGGAAAAAGGAAGTAGAAGGACATTTGAAAGAGACCAAAAATCAAAAAGCAGAGTGGCATGAAATTCCTTCCTGTGGTGACAGAGAGTTCTTTGTTTATATCCTGCCTTGTTCCCAAATCAGGGAGTGGCATACAATTGAGCCTTCTCCCAGTGACTCAGCACGGCTGTTATGGAGGCTGGGTAACTCGCTGGGACCCTGACTCACTCATAAAGGGTTAATTATGACCCAGGTGCTCCACTCAGGAAGGAAGGTGTGTAATACAAGAGTTTACTCTGAAATGTTTACGATAAAATAGGACTCAGAATTGAACAGAAAAGCTTCAGCTGATCTGGAAAATGAACTTGTGAAGAGAATGTTTTCTCCAAAGAGGCCAGAGACACTAATGTGGATGGATTTGTAATAAGCAATTTGATCTGTGACTTAAATCATCACATGGACACCTAAATCTGGCTTCCTTATCTACAATATTCAAATCTAAATGTGTGAGGACAGAATTCTTCAAGGTCAAGAAAAACATCTGACCAGCCTTCACCTTTCTCCCCCTGACCGTCCTGACCAGCTTTCGATTTTGGCACAAGCAGTGCCCAGGCAATGTTACTGAACCAATGCACAAAACGCCGTTTTCTCAGGACAATAAAAATATCCTTCATGCAAGTTAATAAAGTGAGAGTAAACCCAGGACTATCGTTACTCTTAGGGGTTAGACTAGGAGCCAACCATTCTTGATGTTGTTCTACTCGGACTCACAGGTGGGGGCTGACAGAGAACCAGCCTTGTTAATGAATGCAGACTAGTCCACATTACTCAGATGTTTGTTTTAGGCTCCATTTAACAGTGGGCATATAAAATTACTGTCTTTGCCAGTTCTAAGTGGCTTTCCCACTGAAATGTGCATCTCGAAGAAATTCAGACAGAGGACTTTTCCTAAGGAGCTGTGACCCTTCGTCTTGGACTCAGTCATTTACTCAGGGAATTGATAAACAAGAAAGATGCAAGGGTGGTGAGAAGCAGAGAAGAATCTGGTTTTGTGCTTAGATTTCAGGACCTCCTAGAGTAGCAGACATTAATTGTGAAATTTACTTTTATTTGAAAGGACTCTTCTTTTCCTCATACTATCCCTCTTGGTAGCTTCCATCATGACTCTTAGAGTAGGCTTCCAAGAGCCTTCCAGGGAACTACAGGGTCTGTGAGGAACGTCTGAGTGACGCCAACTGACCTGCAGTCTACAGCAATACTGTGCAGCGGGCAACAGGTCCCTGATCGCAAAGCCAGTGTCTGTCCCGTGATAAATGACCTCCAGGGATTCTTCGTCCTCTCCCCATTCCAGCCTGTACTCTGAGATGTCGGTACCAGAGCTCTCAGGACTCTGGAAAGTAGAAATTCATAAAGTTAATTTCATTGAGAAGAAAATTCTGGTATTTGCAGTCACTCAAGCAAATTAGAAGAGTGACATACCCCAGGATATTTCAAATATATACAAAAGAAAGACACAAAAGAGATACTCAACTCCCTCTCAACTCTGACCAGTGGTAAAATTTCCACAACTTGAAATGCCATAAGCAAATGCCAACAAAGATTAATACATGAAAATCACCTAGAAGTAAATTTCAGCTTTGAAGAGGATGCTCCTAACTTGCATTTGGGAACAATAAAGTCAAAGAAATAGAAAGTGATGCGGGACACATGCCGGACTCACCTCCCAACTTACTAGGACACATCCATCAGGTGTAAAGGAAACACAAGGTGCTCTGCATTGCCCAGGAGGCCCAGCAGCAGTGGTGATTTCTGAGACATCAGAATAGGGACCATACTGAAAAAGAACAACGCCCACATGCTTGTATGCATGTGTCTGTGCACACCCGTGTATGTGTTCATGTGTGCATGTGCAAGCTTATAACCAAATAGGGGTTAGGCTAATACCATCATCAATACAAATGATTTAAAAAATGACCTAATGGGGTTTTCACTTTCAATTAAACGCATGTGTAACTTTTTCCTACATACATTCCTGAGCGGTAAATGTCTATTATATATGCACTTTCATTTTATTCAAAAGGACTAGGAAGTTGATTTACCAAATATTGCCCTTTACTGTGACATCAGAAACAAAACCATGTTGATTCTTGACACAATAGGCATTGTGTTTTCACATCTCTCCCAAAGAACATGAAGTCGGGGACGCACTGCAGTCTCATTCTTCACATATAAACATCGACTGGAAAGTGCTGCTTACAAAACTCTGAAGTATTTCTTCTAGTTATTGGTGTTTCCCATTTTGAACACTAATGCTCCTGTTACTGTTTGCTCAGCACGTCCCCACCATCTCACTGTTTGCAGGTCAACACTGTCCCCCTCTCTTTATATTGTTACAAGCAGCGACCGCAGTTTCAGAGCCAGCCAGCACGAGATTCATGCCGTTCAGAGAGAACAGGAGTCGCCCATTTTAGTAGTGGAATGTCTGACACTTCAAAAACTTGGGGCAAAGAGTAAAATAAAATAATTTCCGGGCTAATGAAGTACATGACTCTATTTTTCAAAATGGGAAAAATAATTTTTAAAAACTCACACATTAAAAAAACCCCCAAACCTCTCACATTTTTCCAAGTTGTATACGCAATACAACTTGCATATACACTGGATATGGTATGGGGGTCAGGGGTGGGAGAGCAGCTCTCTGAAATGGACATGATGACCAAAAGTTACATAGATGGTTAACTTCCAACAGAATAGGAATAAATCATAGCTAAAAATAGTTTTTATATCATTAATTAATTAAAGGTGAGAGCAAGTAAAACTCCAATCAGTCCAGTTGCACATTTATCTTTGTACGGCAGAGATCCCCTGAAAGGCTGACGGGCAGAAGGGCCAAGACGAAGGTGAAACGAAGTTCCGCAGCACCTGTGGCCACCACCTCCCCCCCTCTCCACTTCTCCGAGTCTGGGTGCACACTCTTTCTCGTCTTCTCACCGACACATTTCCTTGTGGAGGGTCACGTTGCCGTAGTAATTTAGTTTGGGCTGTGTCTGAAATGCTTTCCTAATGGGGAGCGAGAAGAACTCCAGCCCCCTGAGAAGTCTGAGATCTGTCTTCAGGCCACAGGTTTTCACCGTCAGTTGTGGCGAACATGAAATGGGCCAAAGCGCACTCCCCTTTGAAATGGTTTGGACAGCACTACCGAGGACTAGAAAAAGTCACTGTCAACTTCGTGTCACTGCTAGTGGACTTGCTTATTTTAAAATTTTTCATCAATTAATGTCATGTATTTATTTGCATGGAACTCATCTAAACAAATCACTAGCACTTCTCGGGGATGTTAGTGGCAGTCTGCTCTCCTGACACCCTTCTGCCTGCTTTTACATTTCTGCCCATCTTTGCCACACCAACGACGCTCCAACCAACCGAGCCACCCGGCTGGGCCACAGCAGTTTGGTTTTAAAACCGACTTAAGACTTCACTGGATAATTTAGACAATATGGAAAAGGAATATTATTGTATATACTACTTTTAATTTCTCATAACTGATTAATAGAGGCAATAGAGCAATAGGAAACTATTTTTAAAACTAATAAATGCATCTAAAGGGTGATGCTTTTATTAATCTTAAACTCCGCCTTAACAGAATGATATGAGGACATGGTAATGAAATTTCCAATACTGGGAACATGAAATCACAAGATATTAAGTCATAAAGACAATCTTATAGGCACATCTTTAATGGTGGTCAAGGTTGACTAGAAACTGCTGAGGAATTTCAGGGGGGGGGCAGAAGCCGAAGTGTTAGAACCCTCTACTCACCCCTCCGTCATTCAAAGCCCTCACTCTGAAACGATACACAGTTCCAGGAAGCAGGTTGCCGACGGTGCACTCGAGGTCTGGCCCGTGGTACACCTCTGACGCCACATCCTCGGGTTCCGTCATCTCCACACTGTACTCCGAGACCTCACAGCCACTCTCAGAGGCGGGGATATCTAGGAATAAAGGAAGTCTCACATCACATCCCTTTGTGCTTCTAGTTGACAAAAATCACATCTGGTTTTCCACATGGTTTGCAAAATGTCATGTGGGTGGCCCCTCCTCAGTGGCTTTCTTACAAAAGAACCCTCCCCCGCAAAATAAGAGATAGAAAAGAAAAAATTTCTGAGTGATGTTATCAATACTTTTCAAAGCAAGTACATTTAAGTACATTAATTATGTTAATAAAATAATTTCATAAACAGTAGAACCATTAGGCAACTTTCTTTACATTATAAAGGAAGGGAAGAAACAGGAAAAAATCTTTTTTTTGACATCAAAACAAAGGTCACATTAAATCAAGATACATGATCTAAAGTTGGCATGACGTTTCATATTTTAGACATAAATGGTGGGAAAAAATAGCCTGATAGATTTCTACAGGTTTGCATTTGCAATTTTACATGCTATAAACTGGTGATACAAGAAATGTGAATATAGCTTGAATCAAAACAAGACCCAAACATGACAAAGCAGCAAAGATGAGGAGGAATTAGATGTTACTTCATTTCTCAATTTATCTCTAACTTGAGCACAACTTTTTTTTAAATGAATGAAGTTGAAATAATTCCTGAAAAAGACAGGCTGCTCTGAGACACTTTCTGGAAAAGCGCCCTCTGAAGGGCAGAGGGTGAACCACGTGTGTGGCGCCATTAGGAAGAGGAGGGTGAACAGCAGCGAGCAGAACACAAACCTGAGCCAACACACAGTAAAAAGAATATGGACACTTCCCAACAGTCTTCAGAAGGAAGACTCCCAAGTTAATTTCAAAGCATTAAGTCTTAAACTTGATCTCCAATTGTCCAAACTGTCCACGTGCATGTGAAGATCGGTTCACTCACCCCACTCTAAGTGGACTTCTTTGTGCTTTGGTCTACCCAAAACCCTCGGAGGTCGACACTGACCTGGTGCGATGCTTAGTGTGCGAACAGGGAGACTCTCAGAACACTGCAGGAGAAACACCAGAGAGAACCATCTCTTAGTTACTGAGAATTTATTAGACCTCTACATACCAGGCAAATTCCACCCATAACTGTAAATGCTACCAAAAGGGCACTACATATTGCATGTGTACACATGACTTTCTATGCAATGAGATCATCTTCATGTGTGTGTTTTAAGTGTGGACATATACAGCACATGCGCTGGTAAAAATGATTGTTTTTAAAAACAGATTTGTAGACAGGAGTGCTGCATATCCTAAGCACACTGTTATTTTCCTTTAAACCAAAATTAGAAAAACCCTTCATGAGGGCAGAAGAGGACACAAAACAACAGCTGGATAAAAATTTTAAATGGTGCCATAAATGGCCATCCATCCACATACAGAGCAGAAAAGCAAATAAAGTCAGTATTAATCAAGTGAGTCTGACATTAGCCAGCAGGTTCTATTAATGCCAAAATAAGGAGGCCTTCTTTTGCACAAACTGGTCGTGTGAGGCTGGTAGTATGGAAGCTGAACCCCGTTTTGAGACAGGAGAGAACAGGGCAGAGCTATGCAGCTCAAGCAAACTCATTCTTCTTCCCGAGAAGCCGTGCGGAGCGGTACTCTACCCACTGACCAGCAGCACAGCCTCTGTGAGCCTCGGTAGGGAGGGTCTCACACACGGGAGGTGCCCGCGGACAATCTGTGCCTGTGGTGTGGAGACACCCCACACCCCGGGAGGCACAGAGAGCGCTGCACAGGAATGGTCTAATCTGGCCTCCTCACCAGGAGTCCTGTGCACCTGTGCCATCTAAACATCACAGTGCGGAGCAGGGAGAGAAATAACAGAGGGCAGCCCTAGAGGTGGGTTGACTGGCAAAATTGGGACCCAAATGGCAGATATTCTCTTAAAAAAATCAACCCAGCACAAGGCTACAAAGCACCATCTCTCAGTCTCCTAATGTCTGTTGCTCTCAATATTAATGGTTTCAAACCACAGTGTTAAATATCTCTACAATCAAAATGTCTTTTTACCGTCTTGTTCTTCACTTTCTGAATGCAAGTTACAGCCATTTAGACAACAACCATCTCACTTCTAGAGCACTTCTTGTGGCTTTACTAGGTTATTTTGAGCCTCTGAGAACACTGTGTGGTTGAAACCAAGGCTCCCAGTGCATGAACTGGCTGGTCGAAGTCACAGGAAGAGTATAAAAACAAGACACCGTAGATGCTGCACTGGGCCGTGCACAACAGCAGGTGCTGCCTTTCGGGTCAGTCATCACAGAAGTGCATGGCTTCTATAGCGACTTTCCAGCAGATGGCAGTAAAGGTCCTTGAGGAAGGTGTGTCTCAAGTTTTCCCCAAATTGCCCAATGGTGCGTTAACATTGGACCTGTGCAGGACGTCTTTCATTCTGACCCATTTCTATGCTTTGTTATCATTGCAATAACTGAGATCCCCCTTATTTCGCTAACACAGACTCCAGACAACACTCAGTTTTCAATGGTCTCATGGGATCACAATACCTTGTAAAAAATAAGTGACAAATGTACCTAAAAATGTCACAATTCAGTTGAGAATTATCTGCACCAATGTTTTATGCCCTCTAAAGCACAATTCAAAAAGGCAATACATTTTAAAATAGCAACTGTATCCTGATGTCATTGACGGGCTGTCTGAAGTTGACCAAAGACGTTTACTGAGATCTGCACCGGAACACCACCGACCTGACTGTGCCCACCAGTACTGATGCAGCATGCCCGGAGTCTGTACAAAGTGCCTGGCTTCAGGTGGGCGAGTGTGTGCTCTGTGGCTGACCCGCTGTAGGCCACTTCCCACTGGCCTGCTGCAAAACAAGACTCGTGCATGAGTACATGCCTTTGGTAAGCATGCAGTCATCAACAACGAATGCAAAAAATAAAAGCTTTAAGTAGTTTCCATGAAAACCAGCATCAACTATTCTCTCTCTCTTTTTTGGTGGCCAAAGGGCTCTCTTTCCATTTCCTTTACAAAGTTAAATATTAAAACAACACGGAGTCATTTTTAATACTAGGTCCTGCTGGCTAGACTATGAAATAGCACCATTATTACATTTTCTGACTCGGAGTGGTTTACACACTAGAAACCGCACAGATCTGTGGTTGGCACATGGGAGTGGTGAGAGGAGACAGGACTGCGTCAGGAGAGCTGTGACCTGGTCTCAGTGCGGGGAGGCCTCTGTGACCAGCTGGGCATGGGGAAGACCACTCGGGCACGAGGTTTCTGGTCAGTCTGCTGAAGAGTTTCTCCCTGCTTTTAGCTGCCTGGAGGTTGCAGAGAGGGAAACTGAATGAAAACCTCCTGCTACAGACTGAGTCCTTTGGGTAAAGGCCTGCTATCTTCATGGAGCCCCACTTAAGAGACAAAAATGCCTAGGAGTGTAACAAAGGGGAAACACTCAGTATGTGACCCAGTTATCTGACGCTTCTTGGAGTTAAAGAAAGCAATCGGGGCCACTGCAGGAGACTGGGTGCCTGATGAAGCTGATACCTGATGAAGCTGATTCCACCAGAGAACAAGCTTTTGGAGCTGCTTTGACCCACTGCCCGCCTCACCAATCTGAGCTGCTGAGTGGCTTTGCCTCCTGTTTTGCTCCCACTGATGCTACATGTCTGGTTAATAGTTTTACAAAAGCCTTGTACTCCATGAAGTTGTAGGGAAGTTTACCCCATTCTGTGTTATTTTATCAAAGTAACATCCATGAATTACCATGGTTGCTTATTCAGTTAGATTCATAATTAAGTTACATGCACTAGGGCCACAGGGGAAGGGAGAACATTAAAGATAGTTATTCTGACAATGCTGATCATAAAACCTATACTGAAAAGCTGAATGGGAATAAGGACCACTAAAAAGTTTCAAGTATCACTCTAGGCACTGGCAAAACTGTTGACTTTAAGTAGAGAATGACATCTACTTTTGACTTGTCATCAGTGGTCAAGGGCCATGACGATTTGAACTAAGGTTTTCACAATAAGCCACTGCACACACATACATGCCTCATCTCTCAGGTGGGTGTTCTAATGTAGAGAATATGGCTTTGTACTGACAACAGCTGTGCCCATCTCAAAGTATTCTCATGTTTCTAGTTTAAAATAGGACCCGACTAACAGGAAAACCAAAGCACTCCAGGTGGTTTCTGTGGTGCGGAATAAAGGGCTGGCCACACACCTGGATTGCTGGTTTGTAAAGTTACTGTTGACTCTTGTTCTCGCAGCATGCGGGGCTCCTAGGCAGGGATCACTTTTGATTGACAGTGAATACAATGATTATTAGGAGAGTGAGATAAATCATTTTAGAGTTCTGGTGACTATACTTTTTAAAAAGCTTAATGCCTAGGAGTGTATTAGAGGAGTGAACTTTATTAGACAGATGTAAGAATTTTTAAAAAGGCATTATTTGAGGAACCTGATATACAACCTTGTCCCACTTTGGTCCACATAGTATGACAAGTAACGAGTAAACAATCTAACTCAGCAATCACAACGAAAATGAAAAGAACATTTTCTAACTTGTTATAGAAGCCTGACACTTGTCACTAGCCTGCAGTAACACTGTCTTTTGTTTGCCATCGTTGTACATGAGAATTTGTAGGCCACCTAACCTGTCTGCTGCCCCCACCTTACCTTTCCTGCTGATTGCTTGACACTCACTCTGCTTACAAGACTGTCCAGAGAAAGGAGCCAAAGGAGGGGAAGAGCCAAATGGAATTAGTCTATTAATTTAGGACCTCTGGCTTAAAGAAATAACATAGAAAATTTTAAAACATGATACAATATGCATTCAAGCAGATTTTCCTCCTTGGTGTTGTGTTTGACAGAGAGAAACTGTCACTATGTATTAAGGTTTCTTTATCACAATATCTCTGCCATTAGAACCGGGGTGTCAGACTCATTTTCACTGGGCCGCATCTGCCTCCAGGCTGCCTTCAAAGGGCCAAATGCAATTTTAGGACTGTATGAATGTAACTGCTCCTTAACTAAGGGCAAGGAGCTCTACATTCGGCCTTTGAAGGGAATTGCAAAGCTGGTGTGGCCCCTGGTGAAAATGAGTTTGACACCCCTGCATTAGAACGAATGCTTGCCCACTATCACTACACAGATGTTTCTCATATTAGAAAACAGGGCTTGCTTTGGAACTGAATAAAAGCATTTCCAAAAACTTCACCTTCAGAATTTCCATCAGTGATTTCCAGCAAGTACTTGAGTATTTCTGAACCACCATTGTCCTTTGGAGGATCTGGAAAATAAGCAAATGCTATGTTAATTATGAAAGGACATTGATTTTTATTGGTAAATGTCATTGAAACCCATAAAATCATTTAATATTATACTGCCTTAATTCTGCATTTAACCAAAAAGCACAATTAATATTATTTCATGCAGTTTCTTTCTTGGCACACAAAAGAAACAAACAAAAACACCAAGACACCTTAAATGCTATCAGATTATTCAAAGTTCTTAGAGCTAGAAATGGAAAAAAGCATTTATTTAGTGAAACATGAGCAAAACTGAAAATATGAGTTGATTTTTCTAAGACTTAATACATTTACTTTGAGAATTCTGAAAACTGCTTTCATTCTTAGTGATTTTTATATAAGATGAAATATTTATGTATTTCTTTTTATTTCACTTGTATTATCACTGGCCAGATTCTTTTGAGAGATGGACGATGACAGAAAGAGAAGTGCAACGTTTATTGACAAAATAAACAAAACATCAGACTACAATTAAGTCTGTACCATCACAGCCTGCAATTAATCAAACTTTATTTCCCGAGTGAAACTAACGTAAAACCAGAGATGTGGATCAATGAGTACATACACTGAAGAAATGGCCTGAGAAAGGTCTGGCTCGTGACCAGAGCCCGGCAGCACTCTGGGTATGTAGTCCTCTCCTAACGGCATGCAACTTTTCTCTTCTGAGCAGAAACCTATCTTGCATTGTAATTTTGTAAGACTAAGCAGACCTTACCTCTGCTATCGGTCAGCCACCTCTGTATTTTAGATGTACTCTCAGATTACTCACGTATAGACTCAAACTTTATTTCCCTTCTCCTTTAACCTGCTATTTCTATTAATGCATACAGACTTCAGTAATAGATATTTAAAACAATAAAGTTAAATATTACAGCAAATGGCTAATAAAAGTAAATACATGGTGTTAACAGAACTTTCTAAGATTTTCTGAGGACAAGAAGGCTTTACAGTCTGCAAAAAGCACACTTAGACTTTTACAGTTTCTCTTAATCATATTGATCTTCCAGGGAAATACAAACCCTAATAGTCCTGTCTCAAAATTATTAGGTAATTTGAAACAATTGTATGTCTCAGTGGGGGTTTCCAACAATGATTTAATAACACTTTAAATTCCCTTTATATTACTTGGGCTGTTACATAAAATCTTATTTTAAATTCAACTTTTTTTTTACATTTTAGGTAACTATTATTATTATGATGATAGTAATAGTTATATACATATCATAAAAGCTTTACATTTAATTTCAAATGTTTATCAATATTCTAATGGCATTCATGTACTTGAAATAATAGAAGCAGCAGAGGTGAGCCACAGTATCATTCTACCTGATGCCCCCAACCACTACACAAGGAACTTAAATAGGAAAAATACCTGAAGTTGAAGACCTCTGGCTGGTCATATACAAATTACAACAAAATCTAAAGTGTTCCTAATTCATTTTAACTCGAACACTGCATATGCCAAAATTTACTCATGATGGCATAACTAAATTTTGAAATTTATCTTCAATGTTAACTTTATAAAACAAATTTTTACATTAAATATGACTGCTTTCTTAAGGGCAAGCTACTGAAGAATGAAATATATATTCAGAAATTACTACATTCAAATCAATACGTTAAAAATATAGAAGGAAAACCATGTAATACAGGAAAATCAGAAAGTACGGTGAGATACTTTAATTTTTTTAATATTTTATTTATTTATTTTTAGAGAGAGGGGACGGGAAGGAGAAAGAGCAGGAGAGAAACATCAGTGTGTGGTTGCCTCTCACGTGTCCCCTACTGGGGACCTGGCCCGCAACCCAGGCAAGTGCCCTGACTGGGAATCAAACCAGCAACCCTTTGCTTCACAGGCCCGTGCGCAATCCACTGAGCTACACCAGCCAGGGTGTGAGATGCTTTTAAAATTGTCCATTTTACTAATTTGTGTAGTTCTCTCGATGTTTCTCACATGCTTTTTCCAAATGTGCAAAACCCCTGTAAGTATTGTAATACTACCCTTTTATTTTTTATTTCGGTTTGTCACTAATGAAATGAATACATTTAAAAAAATCTGACCAAAAAGAAGCAATAGCAGCAAAACATACCCCACTTGACACTAAAGCCGTGTGATGTAACTGGGCCTTTAATGAGGGGTCTTGTAGGTGGTCCAGGCCTGTCGGGACTCGTCGTACAAACCAAGACTTCACTGGGGCAGCTTTTCCCTTCCAGGTTAGCAGCAGTCAGCTACACCACAACCAAGAGAACATTAACACGCTTGAGATACCAGCTACAAAATCGGTGGTGGTTTTTTAACATGGCAAGATCAAGGCATCCATAAACTCACAGACACACACACACACAGAAGTTTTCTCTCTCAATCTCAAATTACTGCTTTCTAAGAATGTATGAAGTAATTATTTTCTGTATAGTTGGCTATTAACAGTGAAAAATAAAATAAGGTGGGTTGTCGCTGACATTTAACTCTTTCAAGAAGACACAAAACAATGCCAGTTACCTCCACCTTATTCTTAGTTTCTGTGGAAGGAAAACATGGAGGGGGAGAAAGCGGACGGGACAACCTCACCTGGGTAAGAGCAGCGCAACGCCACCTTGTGGAGGAATGCTAGCAGTACAGCTAAGTTCTCACAGCCAGGGTCAAATAGCAAGGGTTCTTTAAAATCTCAGAAACTATCATTTTCCTCAAATAGTCACAACCTTCACTTGATAATCTGACAGCTGTGTACTGAGTGACTACTACCTGCCCAGTAGCACCATCTGACCCCCAAATTACAGAAGGGAGGGTGGAATTTTCTCTCTCCAAAATGCACACTGTCACACTAGAAAGCCAGGGCCGTGTGCAGGGGCAGTAAACAGCCTGCAGCAGCCTGGTTTTCTCTCTCTTACTGGTTGCAAAGCACTGGTTTTGGCTACAACATAAAATCCTACATTGGCATTAATGGTGGTTGTTAACAACCAAAGCAAAAGCCTAAGTAGGAAGGGACAAGGTAAAGAAAAACAAAATGGTTGAGAAAAAAAGTGGGCAGAAGTGCAAAGGGAAATGGAGAGTAGAAGAAAAATCTGATTAAAGGGGGACAGAGCAAATAGGAGGTGTGGCATGCAGGTGAGACAGGCACACTGCGCATCTGGTTTGGGTCTTCCTGGGTGGGGCAGTGTAATAAAGCAATTTATTACAGCACATTACGACAGTTTTCTCTCTCAAAAGTAGGTTTTAAAATTAACATTTGGTGTGCATTTTATGTTTTTTAAAAATGTAAATGCAGTGAATTAAAAAAATTTTGACCTGGAGCATCAATTTAAAATAGTAAATGGGTGAAACATAAAACAGCTTCTTTTTTAAGCAGTTCAGGTATCAAAATGACTGACTCACCCTGAATTTATACTGTGTGCTTCTTTTGAGATTTTTCACAGTACAGGTTAAATCCTCTCCAGTGTATTTTGGGTGGAAAAGGTTATCCTGAAAGGGCAAAGCCAGAAAGAAACATCAGTACCGTAAAGTCTGGGCATTAAACACTGGTGTATGTGGGGTTTACATGCTGCCTCTTCCCATCGTTGCCAGGAGGCCAGCAGTCTGGCAGCTACCGCAGAGATGTCTGAAGTGTAGGTGCTGAGGACGGCACTCTAGCTTCAGGTGAAAATTCAACACTATCACACTGCAATTTCTCCTGGGTCTGTGCAACTTTACCATGAGGCTAATGCTACTTTAAATGAGAACAATGCTCTCGGAGAGAACGTAAAAATTTACTTTGCATAGATGCCACCATCTGCTTTCCTTAAGAGCAAATTTTCCCTGGTTACTCAATAAGCATTTTAAACAAAGAACTTCACCACCAAATGGTAGTTGTTACAAAGCAGTACGTATTTTGAAAAATTATTTAACAATGTTGTCCTGAAAAAAGCCTCTTGTGTTGAGGTCTTCACTGCCAAGCTGCAATGTGCTATGCAATAAACTGTGGCTGAGATTTCTGACCACACAGTGTCCTCTTCTGGCCAAGGAAGAAAGGACAGCTTGGATGGGGAAGGAATGACCCTTTAAGAGAATAAATATCCCACTAAATGCCGAATGTACAAAATTCATTCAACATGACTATCATCCACCCATTCAACATCACTGAGACCTATGCACCAGGCCCTCTTCGCTGGGCCCTAGGGGTTCAGTACTGTCCAAGGATAGGCCAGAGCAACTAACGTGCCTGCTGGAGAAAGTGACTAAAACAAAACGAAGCCTATATATAAACATGAAGCATATCACATGGCGCTAAGTGCTGTGACAAAAAATTAAGCTGGGTAAAAGGACAGATTGGTGGACCTAGTAGGACGCTGCTTTCTGTAGCTGCACAGGTTAGATAAGGCAGCCATGTGTGGCTCTTTACACTTAAATTAAACACAATTAAAAATTCCATTCCTTGAGCCCACAGCCATATTTTAAATGCTCAACAGTCATGTGGAAATAGGCACTACCTACTGGTCAGCACAAACTATAGAATGTATCATGGAAAGCTGGATTAGACACCACTGCTTTACAGGTCAGGAAAGGGCTCTCCAAAGAGGGGACATGTGAGAAGAGACCTCAAGGAAATGAGGGAAGTGAGTCACAGCTATCCGGAAGGGCATTCTAGCCTCAAGGCTTAGGACACGGGAAGGCCCTTCGGCCAGGGCTGCCTCGGTGTGCTCCCTGAGACTGCAGTGGCAGGAACAAAGGGCTGTGGGCATCGGGAGAGCGCGGGCCTTTCCTCTGGAAGGCAGAGGGCAGCACTGAGACGGGAAGAGTTTTGAGCCCAGCACTGGCAGGATCGTATTCTATCTAACAGGATCACCCAGGCTTCCTGCAGAGGGCTGAGTCGAGCAGAGTCAGGGTGAAGGGCCCACCACAGTAATTGAGAGGTGAGACTGTGCTGGCTTGTGAAAGAGGTGTCGTTGTGGAGGTGTTGAGAAATAGTGATATTTCTGAATAATTCCCCAAAGAAGATTTAAAAGGATTTGCTGACTGATTATACATGGAGTCAAGGATGACTGGGAGGGTTTTTTTGTTCCCCACAGGAGAGGATGGCGATGCCACGCACCAAGACTGTGGAAAGGACAGGTTGCTGCTGGTGGTGGCCGTTGTCGTGGATGACGTGAAGGGTTTGGTTTTGGATTTGTGCAGCTGATCTACTTTCATGGGGTCCTGTAGTTATGCCAATACTGACTTACACGAAACACACGCAAGGGGGTAAGATCAGCAAAACTTACGTTTTCATCCTCCTGGATTTCCAAGGTGTAGGTGACCGCTTCCTCAGGTGAACAGCCTTCTGGCTTACTCCACTGCAGCGTGACCCAGGTGACCCCAGCTCGAACAAGCCTTGGTGCGGAGGGCATCTGAGGAATGTTTCCTAGGGTGTAGCATACCACCTCTTGGCTATAACCACTGCAGAGAAATAAACCCAGGAGCACACAGGTTCAGGAGCACGTGACGAACGTCAGTACTTTCAATGGGGAAGGACAGGCCTGCCGACTGCTCAAGCTGCTTGGGTTGGAAAGTATGGGGCCTAGGGGTTCAGCAAGCAAAGGAAGGCATTTTGAGATAGTTCCTACCAGAACTTTTATTTGCCAATGTCCCCCTTTAGTCCCATGCTTTAAAAGCACACTGCATTGCAGGACATAATATAAGAACTTATTTTCCCCCAAAAGCACCCCACCGAAAGCATAACTTAGTGCAATGTTTACCAAGCTAGGAGCCACAGCTCCCAAGGAGCCTTTGACTCAATGTGAACATAAATAATCTCTGTTGATAAAACAAATATTTTACAAATACACACAGTGCTACTTTTCAGAAGTTTGTGGGTATTTCCCATCATTTACAAATTCTTCAACCATGGAAGCCTTTATTTTTGTCACTCTTCAAGCAGTGAGCTCTAAAACGACAACAGCTATCCTGGGTGGAAATGGAGACAAGAGAGGCCGGGAGCAGTGATGTGCTGAACCTTTGGGATTCTCAATAAGCAGCGATGAAAAGACTCTTCCTTTAATCATGAGTTATCAAGGAAGTGTACTCGAAATGTGGCCGCTCAAAGCGTCTGCAACCCCTGACGCCCTGCTGGACACCTGCTCGTGTCTTCCTCCTGCAGCCTCTATACTGTGGTGCCCGGCAGTTTGGATTTCTCCCCTCCTGTAAGTATCCGACCCCAGCCGGACAACAAGGGCTGGCCCAGCACCCCTCTCTTTGTATCAGGAAATACACATAATTGAAAAAGGTAACAGAATGAGTGGTTCACTAACGTGATGAAAGACAAAGGCACGGGACCTGAAAAAAATGCAGCCGAGAGAGGGATTCAACATCTGCACTTGTTACCTTCATCTTGGTTCTCAGAGGCGCTTCCCGGGGCCTTTGCATTATAGCTTGGCAAGACTGCAAAGGGGCCACCCCACAGCATTATCACCCCAGAAGTGGCCTTCTTCCCTCTGATTAAGATTCCTCCCCGAAAAACCTTAAATCGGTTCAGTGCGGAGGCAGCGGGCGTCTGCATGCCTTCCCGCAGCATGAGAAGACTCACGATGACCACAGAAGTGTGAAGACAAGGAAAGGCCGTACCTGGTACCGATATCATTCCGGGCAGCCAGCCGGAATGTGTACCCCACTGCCGGACAAAGCTTTGTCAACTTGCAGTGCTTCTGGCTCCCAAAGAAGCACTGCCTGAAACCACTGTTCCTTTTTCCCTGTGAGAAAAGTGAAACAAGACACACCAATTTTTTAAAAAATAACCATAAGAAAACGAAGGAACATTTTGAATAACTGTTTAACTTCCTAGTTTGGATGAACTAAACCAAGCTTTCTTGGAGCAGGAAAGCTTCCAGCAAAGTGTTTTTAGTTGCATATAAAAACGCTCTCGGTGAAATGTCATCCTCAACATAAAGGCACTTCAGAAAATTCTGCACTGAGATGAATAATGCACTGTATATATGACACTTTTAAGATGGCTTTGGTCAACAAAATACAAAGGCCTTCTCAGGCATATGACAATACCCAATGTCTCAAATCTCCCTCACTCAGGTTGGTCACACTGCCCAGTCCGACCACCTGAGAGGAAGTCTGCGGCCCTGGAGGGACTGCCAGGGTGGGGAATGCATGGACGGTCCTTCCCAGCGTCTGCCCAGCAGCTGAGGACCGTCCACACAGTTTGGCCTGCCACAGAAAGCCTCCCCAGCCTTTCTCCTCCCCTGTCTCGCCTCAGCCACCAACTTCCCCACTTGTACATTCCAGCGACGGTGGGCTACTTGCTCACTGATCCCTAAATATTGGTCACATGCCTTTGAATCATCTTGTCCACATCTGCTGTTCTCATAACAGTGCTTTGGACAATCTGGGAGCTCAATCAATGCTTGCAGAGGTGCAATGAATGGCTGATAAGCACTTGGAACATTGGGTGAATTCATTTATATGTATTACAGCTACTCTTCAGTGTCTTATGAGACTGGAAATATATTTTTAATGCCTTTCTAGTCTTACATGATGCTTCAAATTCCTTGAAGTGAAAAGAAAACACTCCAGTGGGTTCTCTTAATAGACCAATGAATATGAAAAACAAAACAAAACAAAACAAACCCAGAACTTGACTGCACTGTGCCATGCTCGGAGGCATGGAATACTCACATCAGCAGTGTGCTAGAACAAGTATTTCCCACCAGTAATCCACAGTATTTGGTCTACGTTCACGCAAAGAAAAACACCCACTAACATTGAAAGTATCTTAGCATTCTAATCAGATGGTTGTGCTCTGGGCCTTCAGAAATATGTTTGAAGTTCTCAATTTATTTTATTAAAAAAAAAGACGAAAGCACATTTTTCTCTTAAGCAAATTCAAACCCTTCCTTAAGCAGACCTCCAAATGCTTACCATTAAAACACATTCCAGGTAAATTTTAATTAAAAACCAAACAAACACACAACTAGCTGGAAGTGTTACTAGGGTGACTGGATTTAAAACAACCTTGCCACCTGCATCCTCACACTGCCCCTTCCCCACCAGCCCCTCCCTGAGCAAGGTGGTGCCTTTCCAGGAAGGGAGAAGTAGTCTGAATCTTTTTAAGATCCAAAAGTCTTTTCATCAAGGGTTCAAAGAACATTCAGGTGCCAACAGTAAAGCATAGCATTTTCCGGCTGCTCCTTGAGTGAAGTCACTGTGTCCTTCTGCTTACCTTAACCTAGAGTGTTAAGGCTGCTGCAGTCGATTTACTCCTATAAAAGCTCTTTATACATCCATTTGCATAATTACAGCCAGTGTCTGATTACACTCTATGCCCTGGTATGTTCCGTATCCCTCTCAGGCTGCAGTGTGATCTGCCTCCTTTTTCCTCTATTTCTGAGCTCAGAGTAAACAGAACAAGAAAGGCACATCCTGCCGCCACGGAAGCCTCATCCCTTCCAAACCCCACGCTGGCTCCCCTTCAATGCCTCACTTTTCGTATTTCTTTGTTTGGCCTCCTTTGCCCATTTCTGGCGCTCAGAACTACAGCCAGTAAGTAAAAGTCAGTCTGTTCCTTACTAGGTTGATTTGCTTCAATATGGTGAAAACCAGACTGTCTGTGATTTAAATGAGAAAAAAAGAACACAGAGGCACCAATGATGAGAACTAGACGTTTATCTTTTAAAGGGCCACAGCAATGGGGCTCACTATAAGAATGGTGTGGGGCGGGGGAAGGGGAAGGCATTCTGTAACCTTCAAGACATTTCCTATGTTGCTAACATTTTTATTTTCAGTATCAGGAACAATTGCTAAATAAACTCCAACTTGTTTAGACAAAGTATGCCAAATTTTCCATCTTACTGCCTTCCAAGGTGTACTTTGTGCATGGTCCTTAAGAACATGAAGAAAAAAAGAAAAAGGGCCAGACTTGCAGGAACCTTAGAATCAAGTTTGAGAACCAGAGCCTATGGAGTCAGAAGGGGGAAGGGTACAAATAGTTCACAGAATTAAAGAAGTAAGGATTACTGGTGAATTTTTAGACATCACTGAGAATAAAGCAAACACAATGGAAAGTTAGGTTAAAATATTTCAGACCTGAGAGAAGCTTTTGAGTAAAAGGAAATATTCAGGTATGACATGGAGATTATTTTAAAAGGGCCACCTGGGAAGAAAAAAATAACATTCATAAAAGTCTTTGCAGGGAACAGTGATGTACAACTGAGAAGGAAGCAAATGAGGATGGAGAAAGCCCCCAGCTCTGGACTCCCAATGGCTCCCACAGCCCTGGTCTTCCACCGCAGACGGTGCCAGGCTCCAGAACGGCTCTGGGGGCTTGGGCATCAAGGTCCATGTTCAGAGGCAGAGGTGATGTTGAGAATCTGCTCTTGCAAACCAAGAGGAAGCTCAGGTTGCAAACAGCATTTATAAATAAGATATCACCCAGTTCTTCTTATTGTCAGAAATGGAAGGGATTTTTTGTTAAGATAATGATCTAGAAGATTGAAAGATTCAGACAAACTGACAGGAATTATAACATGAATGCTTAATCATTGTTTATCAGAAATTAAATATATGCAAGCCTTTAATATGAGTGAACTTTTACAGATGGCAAATCATAACTTCCAGATTTTATAGGCAGCATGGCTTCAAATGATTTTGAGAGATTACAAACTGTGAAATGTTCCATGTTCTAATAAAATGTAACTTAAATGACACAGGATTCCAGAGACAGACTACCTTTACTTGGAAAGAAAACTTACGTGTAATATTTAAAGCCATGCTGGTGCAAACTTTCCCACTAAAACATGGCCCTAACAGAAAGGGGTGATCTGACCGTTTTTAGGCCTGTTGTTGTCAATACTCCGGTCAGACACAGGGAGCAGGTACATCTGGGGCCCAGGCCCTACCCTGGTCAACCACTGCTACTAGGCCACTTGTGATTCACACGGAGGAGAGGGGAGAGGGAAGAGGAGAGGGGAGAGGGGAGAGGGAGGAGGGGAGAGGGAGGAGGGGAGAGGAGTGGAGAGGGAGAGTGGAGGGTTAGGAGTGGGTCTCAAAGGCCCAGGAGCTGGCTGGTACCCAAAGGAAGAGTTGGGGCCAGGATGCCCTTCCAGGGCAGAATCTTCCAGGGAGACCAGAATCTCCCTAAGGTGAGTATCTGAGTTAGCATCTGAGTTCCTGCTCTCCTGGGGAAGAGAATAAAACTTCACCCCGATTAGAGAAAAAGGGGAGAGGGGGCTTTGAGCCCATACCCTTGATCAGTCTGGAGCAGACCTGGCCCCTGGGCTCTATCTGACATGAGGCAATGTCACACCCAGCCTTGTTCTGGCCTCACGTTCTACTGCCAGTGTCCGCAGGCCGAAAACATCCTGGCTTGTTTCCATTTCACAATGTAGGCCATGCCTGAGCACACGTTAGGTTCATTCAAGGACAAAGCTAATCTTTACTACAATGTGAAGCAATCTTGAAGTACAAATCAATTGTGTGCCAATACACTTCACAGCACTCATCTGGCATGAGGTGCGGTATTATGAACTTGGGTTGCTTTCTTTTGTTCCTCTTCTCATTCAACTGAATTTATAGTCCTTGGTAATCTACCGTCATCCCACACCCAGACCTACCCTGAGAGTACCAATTCAACACCCTGGGCGTTGAGACACATGGAACTGTTTTGCAACCAGAGCCTAGGGCACTACTGGTCAAATTTGCTCTCCAGGGAATCACTGGATTTGCCAGCAAGCTGGCTCACGTACACACACGTAACTGATCAGTCCTTCCCCAGTCCTAAGCTTCCCAGTTTGCCCCTATGTCCTCTGACCACTAAACAAAAACACAGCGCATATCATCTACATTCTAGACCCCACTGGCTCGGCTGTTCTCCATTCCCACTAGCATGTCTCAGGCAGGGTGGTCCCCCATGTACTGCAAACCGTATTTACCACGAAGCGCACGTGGCCTGGCCTGGACATCTCATTCATATTATCCTTGGTGAGCAAGGGTCACCTTTCAATTCTAGATTCACCTCCCAAAGGGGGTCAACATCTCTGGAGGAAAGTTCCAGCCTCACAGCACTTACAATAGCACACACTCTAGCAGCATTTGCCTCTCCGTTGCTCCATCGTCATCTGCACTTTCTTAGAAAAGTCAAGAATTTGGTTACAAGTCTAAAAATAATAAATCCAGATGTCCTTCTGGATCTAACAAGGTCCCTCCTAAATTCTGAAGAATGTCAATGACCGCCCACTTTATGCCAGACTTGAAAGGGTGCAGTCTTGGGAAGGCAGGGGTGAGAGAAGAGAGCTTGGAGGAATCCGTGCAATATACGTATGTGGCTACGTAGCACAGAATGACTCAGCCTTGGAAATATTTTTTGTCAAGATGTGTTAATGACCACAGGAACAAAGATGTTAACCTTACCAAACATTGTTTCTTTGTTTAAAATGAATTTTGAGTTTAATTATGCATACAAAAGGTTTTAAATATTTTGAGGGACACAGACTCCATTTCCCTACTTTTACCTTCTACAATTTAACTGTCTACTTGAATATTTCTCATTACTTCCTAATCTATAGTTTAATAAAAATTAGCTTTTAAACAAAATTATATTCCTTAGTTATCCCCCCAACAAAAATTTAAATACTTTGCTGACCCAAAGGAGCAGGACATGAGGCAGAGATACCGCTCACCACTTGGGTTCCCTCTTCTCATCATTAAGGGAGCGGGTAGTGATCTCTTCCATCTGTTCCCTGAGCAGAGCAGGGTCTGAGTCCCGACCGACCCCTGCGTTTCTGGGTGCACATTTACATTTTCCTTCTCCCTCTCCCCAGAACACTCAGAAGAAAAGCAGGGGTAGGAAAAAGAGTCATGTTGTACTTTCAAAGTTCATGGCCTCGTATCTATGGTCTAGTTACTCAAACATACCACATGTGCTACACAAAGATAAAGGGGAAAAGATTTATTAATGTTTTCTCATGACTAAGAGAGTCAAGAAAAGTCTTGTGTCACATGGTGGTGATTTCCAACTCATCCAAAAACTCTCTGACACTCTACCACTGAGGAGCAAAATCTATGGCCCTTTCTCCTGAATGTGGGTGTGCTTGTGACTCACTTGTAACTGAGAGAACATGAAGCTGTGTGACTCCCAAGGCTGGGTCCGAATAGGTGATGCAGCTTCTATCTTTTCCCTAGGAACATGAACTTCTGCAATTCTGACTCCCTCATGGCTGCCACGCTGTGAAGGAGCCCCAGATGAGGTCCTACCAAAGCCACCCGTGAACACTAGACTCGTGAGGGAAGACTGCACTAGAAAACACGAACCCCTGACAAGCCCTCCCAGCTGAAGCTCTAGCTGCAGGACCCAGACATTTCCTCAGTGTCCTGTTCAAACTCCTACCCCATAACCCAGGTGCATTAGAAAGTGACCACATCACGCCATTAAGTTTTGAGTTAATTTGTTATGCAAATTACACTCTTTTATTTTGATGTCCATCCATTTATGTCAGTAGTATGAAATTTCTCAGTAAACGTGTATAGATTTGTCCTGTCCTACAAACAGCCAGGAAGTAAGGGAGCGGAGGTATGCATGCTAGAATGCATGTTTAATGTATGTCCCAATAAAGGCTTTTGTTTTCTACATGCACTCAGTCCATGCCTTTTCCCTCAGAACCATCTGACAAAGTAAGGCCTCTCTGAAGAGATTTTAAAAACTATTTTTGTAAAAGATAAAAATGTAACCATATTCTTCAATGATAAAAATCAACAAAAATTCTTAATCAATGGCAATAAAGTTACTTCATCTTACTGAGTTACATTTTAGACTAAATTAAGATCTCTCAAAATGCTATCCCCAGACTTGTAGAGACCTGTGGAGAGGACCTGTGGACCTATTTTTAAATAGACATACAACAGTCTTTTGACGATGGTTTAGGGATGGCATAACCCAAAGCCACATGAGTGAACAAATTAAAGAGCTTTTCAAAGGACCTTCAAAGGTAACCTCTCTTTGGTATCTGTTTATAAGCATACAGTGAAATAAAGTTCCAATGGAGAAATCACATCACAAGTGGGGATGCCTATCTGAAAAATGGTATCTAAGTATACAAAAAGAATTTGATTCATTTGCAACTAATTTTTAAAGTTAAATATTTAAAAGTAACTGTTAATTTGTAAAATTATGTAGCTAAAAGGCTGAAAACATTTTTTTTTCAAGTCAGTTTTTCTTCCTTCTTAAGTGTCTTCACAAAGCTGTCCTCAGTACTTGGGAAGATGAATAGACTAAGTGGGTTGTTTTCCTGTTAAGGAATTAACACATCCATTGCCAGTTCTAACATATAACTCACACATACTCCAATTAATTCAGGCTACAGTATTTTCCTGCCAGGAGTAATTCTGTAGACTGCGGGGAATGCGGTTGCTCTGGCTAACACTGCCAATCACCCTGGCACCAACGACCCTGGAAGCTGCTATTTCCCAAACTGGCACTAATAGATGAAGTTGGCTGATATTTTCAATCTCCTTCAAATTAACAAACTGGAAATGATCCTTCCTGTTCCTCTTCCTGGAGCGAGAAAGTAAGAATGGACAACACAGGGTGCCAGAATCCATGGTGGCCTGGCTCCCTTCGGTCACGTGGGTGTGACTCTTCCCGATGTTCTCTTGATCTATGGCCCCTTTCCACCGACCTCCTTCTCTTCCAGGCTCTTTCACAGCCATGCCTGCTGCCCTCTCAACCTGCCCTTTCCACATTTGATAACTGTCTGCTAAAAAAGTCACATGGGTGTGGTTCTCAGTTATTATGTGCTTGTAGCCTATGGCTGCTGGATCCAGACATGGGCTGAGCAATTCTGGGCTGGGCATTCTTTGTAACAGGCAGAGTTCAGCCTGTCAGAAACGGCAGAGATAAATCAAATAAAAAATAAGGTTGCGCCAGCCAACTGAACTACTGCCAGGCTCGAAGATTTAGTCTGCTAGTACGTCTATATTTAGAAGTTGTTCCAGCACTGGCCGACCCCAGGCAACATCAAAGATAAATGTTGGCTTGAGAAATAAAAGAGCATGTATGTGCAGCATAACCATATATAAGAAGGGTTTATAACAGGGAGGTGGAGACATGCCACATCTGGGTGGATTCAAAAGCTCCTTGTGCCAAACCTCACTCTCTCCTCACTCTTGCCTCTTTCGTTTTACTGAGCACTCTGGCACAGAGGAACCTTCAAAGGTAAGAAAAGGGGCTAGGATAGTTTGTGGTTCCAGGCTACTAAATAAATGCTGCATTGATTTCATCCCTGGCACACTCGTTTTTTCTAGTAGTAAGAGAAGCTGAGCTACCTGAAATAGGTAAGGGTGACCAGGTCCTTTGACTTAGAACAAATGAACAATTTTTCTGTATACCCCTCCAAAGATGGTGGTTCATCAGATGTCCATTTCTTCGATAAGATCAGTGTGTTGAGACTGTCCCAGTGAAGGGGCAGGAAAGGAACAAGGTAGTGATTTGGGAACAGCGCCTATACTGTTCACAAGAGATGGCTGCGCTCAGTCCACCCACCCAGCCACAGCCCAAGCAGGCACAGCAATGCCAGCTGGTCAGTTGGTGCCAAGCACCAAGGTGGGTATTTGGAACTTAGTCCCGGCTGGAAGCTCCTCACAAGTTCCACTGCCCAAACGCATCCCTCACTTGTGTGACAAATGATAAGCAGATGGAGAATCTGCTTCAGGTGTGCAGATGACTGGGTGGAGGTCCGTAAAAGAGAGGGCTCTTTTTAACTCAGCTCTTTGCCTTGGGTTCCTGAGGACCTCTCAGAGTTGCTAAATTCTTCCTGGCCTGGTTTCCTCCAACAGGAGCTGGAGGGGAGGAAGCTTTTCCCTGGCTCTCTGACAGCACTCTTGGGCGTGGCGGTGAAGGTCCGTGACGGGGCACAACACTGCGGCTCTGCCAGGCCGCTGGTTCGGCTCGAGGCACTTGTGTGAAAGATGGTTTCTGATGGACGAGGCACCAAACCACCCTGAGACCCCACTCTCTTATCTCCTCGAGGGCTCTCCCTGAGAATGGCCAAGAGGCACATGGACCCAGGCCATCCCGGTTTTCTCCACTGGCTAGGCAGCCTAAGGCAGCGTGGCACCACAGACAGAGCGGCACCTGCATCACCCTCAGGGAGGCTCTGCTGAGCCCCTCTGTGACACCCAAGTTGCTGTCTAACCTGAAAAGCCACGTGCAACTTCACTTGGGCAAAAAAAAAAAAAAAGTTCTGCAAGATTAGCAATACTAACTAGTCAACACCTAAGTTTAACAGGTATCTGATTTATAAACCAGATAGCGCCTATGTGGCCAGCTCAATTCCTAAACTGAGCAAGGCTGGCTGCTCCTGAACTAGGTGTCCCAGAAGTGACAATCTGGGGCCTGCCACTGCGGTTTCTGCAACAGGGCTGCTGGGCACCACCGGGCTTGCTAATGGCTCCCTGGGGGCATATGGGCTCCACCTGCCACTGGCCTTTTCTGCCCTTTCTGTTTCAAATAATACATCCTTTGATTTCTATAGTATTCAATGCATTCTTAGTCCACTGTATTTTACAGCTGTGTTGGCTCGTTGGTCCATCAGGGAAGTGAGATGGGAAATTCCTTTTTGGTCTAGCTGAGTCACATATGAGGAAAATTCTTGGGAACTCCACTAGTCCATTCCCACAAAGTTATTTTTCTGGTTCTTTCATATGTTCCCTGTGTGTCATGTCCAGAAACTAAGCTAATGGCAAGTGAACATCTATATATAGCACTGTGTCTGTTTTTGTTCAGTGCCAACCAGAGACACTGATCTCAGGGTTCCTGTTGAGCTCCCAACAGAAGAACGTCACAGTCCTTTCACTCAGTCCTTCAAACTGCTCACTTCTTCCTGCCGCAGGTCTTAACTTGGGCTTAGGTGGCATAAAATAATCATTACACCGAATCTCACTGAATCTTAATCTTCCTAGGAGATAAATGACATGATTTTTCAAGTGGGGAAGCCAAGGCTTAGAGGTTACATTATTACACTTGCTTGACTAGTTAGACACAAAACAGAGACTACCGACCCACGTCTGTCTCGGTGAACACCGCATCACTGACACAGCATCACCGGAAGCCCTGCCGCAGAGGCACAAGAAGATCTCGGGACACGAGTGTTTGCTGAGTAACTGGCTGCAGCAGCGCCAGTTAGCATTTCTGCATGGTAGGACTTAAAACAATGTCTAACAGTAGAACACACAAAAGTTTCTATAAATACTTTCTTTACTGAATGTATGTTTTCTAAAATGGAAAAGAAACTTCCTACTTGACTGTGAAGTTTGCCCTTTTACTCAAGTTTTCAAGGAAAAGGCCAGACCACCATCCCAAAACAGACTGGGTAGGCATTTATGTGTAAGTCAATCTAGAGGTAATTCCTTTTCCTAAAAGCCCATCACTGCTCTGGAGGCCTCTAGGTCCTCATCTTCCCTCTTATCTTCTTCTAGGGAAAAACTCCCACCTCCATCATGTCATCCAGCAGAAAAGCACGGAAGGGCCAGCTTAGATTGGAAGGGTGTCCAAGAAGGGGAGGGGGGTGCAGGTCGGCAGGAGTAGCTCAGGGGGCCCAAGGAGCAGTGAACTGTAAGCATTACCGCCACGAGAAACCAACCCAGCATTTAAGCATCGTTTTGCTGTTAAAATGGTAAGAAGCTTTTCTCCTATTCACAATTCTGGATTAAACTAAAACTCAATTCATAAAAGAGTTTTTGTTGTTATTTCCTATTTTTAAAATCAGCACTAGGTGTAATACTCAAATCTAGCAGACTAAGAAAACCAAAATAAGGCTGCAGACCTGCTCTCTGCCAGCCTTCAGAATAGCACTGATTTGTAAATTAAACGTGGGGGCAGGGGCATGTGATGATGAGAACGAAGCTGGAATGTAATGATGACTCATTTGATACTCAAGCAGAAACCACCTTGAAAATGGCTTCCTGCTTTGTTGCTCATATGAGGAGTCTCCTGGAGGAGCAAAACTTCAAGGCCAGACTGCAGGTTCCAGGGCTCTACACACTTCAACTCATCTGGGCCAGCACGTGGCCAGCCGAGGCCGCACCTTTCCAAGTTAGGAGAACTGATCTGTTTCAGGGGGAAATGGAAACTTATAGCCATAGCTGAAAAGGCAAAGACGCCCGCGTGTTCCATTTTTACTTGCTCATTACCATCTCAGAGTCACGGTTACTTCCCACATCGATTTAAAAATGAAGGGATTGCCTAGTTACAATTATTAACAGAGACAAGTAGACAGCTAACCCTCTTGAAGAACAGTGAGTGAGTGATTTCTAAGTGATTCTACAGAACAGTGATGTGACAGTACGGCAAGACATTTAGAATGTGGTGTAGCAGCTTTCTCTTGTGCTGTGATGTCTCTGTTGTCTGTTCCCCCTTAGGGCCACACCTGCCTTCAGGGACCATAGCTATTGAGTCAGGGAGCTCTTCCCAAGGTCAGCTCAGCCCAGCAGCCCCAGTCCTACAAGAAACAAAGGCCAGGCACTCACTGGCCTCTCTGCTGCTGCTCTTTCATTTACGGAGGTCATCTTCTAAGAGGCTTGAGAGCTGGATTTGATGCCTGTGCTTTAATTTACGAACACTTGCAATATTTTACACTAATTGTTTTACTGGAATGGTGGCTGAACACTGAACAAAAGAATAAAGTATACTGGGAACTCTAGTGCTATCATGTTGTGATAAAAATACGGTCACACCAGTTACTGGTGGTGGCACATACAGGGGGATGAGACCACCTCGCCTCAAGCTGTAATTCTCAGACCAGGGGCCAGAGCAGAAACAGGCAGCGTGCTACTCATGAGCACAACCTCCCTGAGACTGAGTAGGACCCATCTCTCTGTCAGGTGGACATTTGCTCCTGTGTGCACCCTACAATTTTGCTGCCCTTTAACTTTGTTCCTACACCTCCCCGAAAGATAGAAAGTTATGGGTGTATGGCTGGGACAAAAGCCCTGGGAGACGAGAGCTCCGGCTCTGGGGAGCGACGGCAGCAAAACACTCCCTTCCCTTCTCCTGCCCCAGCAGACTCCACTAGGGCAGGGCCCAGAAAACACCCTGGTACCAGGCACACCTGGCTTCCGAAAACTACCAGAAGATTTCCATGTGTGCAAACTTTCTGAGGGTCTCTGTTCATACATTTGCTTTTCTTCTTTGAAGCCAAGGCCTGAGTAGCATGGGAATGTAGAACCAAAAACAAATGCACGTGAGCTACCCCCAAGAGGCTAATCCCCAACTTAGCCACAAATTTTAGAAACACAGACCGTCAGACTGCTTCATCAGAAACTTTACTTCTGAAATGATAGGATGGGCAGGAATAAACTGGTTACTGTTGCTGGTATTCTTATTGCCAGGAAACCCAATGGTACCATTTTTTACCTTTTTAGGGAGACTAGAAAGGAGGAAGATACAACATAATGCAAATAAGCTACTGGATAGAAGTTTATTTGATAGATAAATTCGATGGAAATTTTTGGAAAAATATTTGGGAGCATGTGGCGTAATTTAGAAAAATTTGAGAAGCACATGATTAAGTTTGTTCCTTTATCTGTCCAAAAGTACGGAAAGATAGCACGACATTAGCTTTTTCAGCCATTAGAATAAGAACTCACCTGGATTACCTGGGTGAGTATAAGGACTCATAAGGATTACCTAGGCCCTGTCACAGATCCCTCATACGACAGTGAACACTGTTCCTACGCATGTCTATGAACTGACAGGTATGCTCCAGAGCTGTAGAAATTATTAATCAGCAGACCAAATAACAGTGAAAAGAATCCCCAAAATGTTTTCTTGTCAGGAAGGACCATCCTAGTAACCAGGTTTGAGAGAGCGTGATACTACTGTACACAAGCTGATGGGCTGAGGACCAGAGAAGTCAAGTGACCGGTTTAAAACTTGGAACAGAACCCACCTCTTCTAGTCACAGTGTTCTTCCAATTATTCTGTTTCTAAGGGGTACTATACAAAGTTTGGGGTCAGAAGTTTTTTGGGAAGGTGAATATCATGCCAGAGAATGTGAAAAGATTTCTGTGTTAAAAAAAGGCCTACAGTAGGTGAGCACTAATTAACCTGCATCTCCAATAAGACTCATCGGCAGGAATTACAAGGTGGGAGAGAAAAAAGAGAGGAAAGAGAAAGGCGAAATAATTAAGATGGGTGTAAGGAAAAGACAGAAGGACAGCAAGTAGGGAGAAGACAGGAGAAGGCCAAAAACAAAACACTTCATATGTTGTGGTCACTAGTCTACAGTGGATCCTGCTGAGTATAAACGGTCATCGGAAATAGTTTCTCCATTTCATCCGAGGCTGTGGTGTATTTCCTCCTGTACTATTCCAGGGCACTTCCGACTCAAATTCAAAAGGAAGGAAGTCAACAACTGAGTCATTGGTACCACTTCCTGTAGTACCTGGGTTTTCCTTGGAGGATGCTCAACTTCTTTGACATGACTTATGAGGTAGAGAAGCAGCAAAAAACAGAGGGGAAAGAGAAAAACACACACAGTTGCTTTATTGTACTGCCCTGAGAAGATACCTGAAATGAAAAGAAGCCTTCTCTTTAGTGGTAAACTCTACCTCCATATAAAACCTCAAAATATGAGAGAAAACTCTAGGTCAGTGCAATAAAGCAACACACTTAAACAGACTTCTGTTCCGCTTGAACTCCTCCTTCAGGAGGAAGCGGAGAGGGGAGATATTAACTCTGTGTCCCAGGGCAGCCAAGTTCCTCTCCAGCTTCCCTGACTGCCTACAAAAATCTCTTCCCACAAGGGCCATAGAGGTGGTTTCACTTTCCAATCGAACCACCTTAAAATGAAAGCCACCTAATCTGTAAAACCTAATGGTTACGTCTGAGATTTCACCAGTCTGTACATAGAAACCACTCACAAGGATCCTGAGAACAAAAGGTCGTTGTCTTCGGTAACTTGGGACTCTAGCTGTTCAGATGCAACCCAGATGGGAAAATATGCTCCTGCAGAAAGTGATGAAGGGCACCTTCTTTCACATCAAAATTTCATCAAGAAAATTTCATCCAATTTTCATTTTATATTTGGTTAATGCATGTTTTCCATATTCAATAGGCTACTTTTTGCCTAAACCTAAGCCTATGTTCTAAATCTTTCATTCCCTTGAATTTCAAGATTAGTTAACATGTTTCTCCCCCAATTCTACTTTTCTTTTCTTAAAATCCTTAGTCTGTTTGCTCAATCACCAAAAAATAGACTAAAGCAAGAGTAAATGAATGAACAGAATTAAGATCTACAGGTACAAAAAGTACAGGTGCTTTCCAGAAACGAAAGTCCCCTACATTGTTTCCTTCCCGAGATTCTGTCTGTAGCTTAACAAGACCAGAAATGTACTTGGTCACCATTCAGCCCAGAGTTGCCTCAAAATAGGGAGACTCCACCATGAAGACCCTTCCAGGGGCCTCAGGGGATAGAAACAGCAAATGGAGCACACCTGTTTCAGGATATTCTAACCTGCAGAGTGACCACACATGGTAGAGTGAGACCTCCAGGTGCTGCCCTGCTCCCCCACAGACAGCCCCCAAAAGTGCAACACTGCCATGCACAGGTGGCATTCACACTCAAAAAGAAAAACCAGGACTTCCGGTCAAGATGGAGGCGTAGGTGGAAACACTGTGCCCCCTTCAACAACTAAATATAAAGAGAACAACGTTTTAGTAACCAAAACACAGCCATAACAGTGAAAATTGAACTGTACAGAAGTCCGACAACAACGAACTATTCAGCCAGACCGGTAAGAGGGGCGGAGCCAGCAGCAGAGTGGGGTCGGGCTGGAAAGGTCGTTCGGTCCAACAGACCCAGGAGCGGAGGCAAGAACGGTTGGTGGGTCTGGGGCGTGGAGTGGCGACGGGCGGACCCAGCGAGGGTGCAGGGCGGCTGGCTGACTGTGGTCACACATTCACGTGCAGATAAACCAAGCGAAGGAGCCAACAGTGAGACAGACCGCTCAGGCTAGGGCCCCAGCGATGGGAATTAGAGCCTGAAAGCACCAACTGAAAAGACTTTCTCGGGGTTGAGGGGACGGGAGAGGCTCCCAGGCCCACAGAGAGTTCGTTGGAGAGACCCACAGCGTCCTGGAGAGTACACGGGCCCACACACCCGGGAACCAGCACCAGAGGGCCCAATTTGCTTGTGGGAAGCCGCAGAGGGGACAGAAATCTGAGAGAGAGCGGAGCAAAGTGCCATTTTTTTCCCTCTCTGACCCCACCCCCACATATAGTGTCACAACCCAGTGACTAGGTCTCTCGGCCCTGGTAAACACCTAAGGCTCTACCCTTCATACATAACAGGTGCGAACAGACCAAACACTATGACTCAAGAACAGCTCAAAGCCCCAGAGCCTATAATTCTAAGTGGCCAAGAAATAGTCGACCTTTCAGATGCATAGTTCAAAACACTGGTAATCAGGATGCTCACAGAATTGGTTGATTTTAGTCACAAATTAGAGGAACATATGAAGGCTAAACTGATTGAAATGAAGGGAAATGCACAGGAAACCAATAGTGATGGAAAGGAAACTGGGACTCAAATCAAGGGAGTGAACCAGAAGGAAGAAAGAAACGACCAAACACCAAACAGAAATGAAGGAAGAAACAAGAATTCAAAAAAATGAGGAGAGGCTTAGGAACCTCCAGGACATCTTTAAACGTTCCAACACCCGAATTATAGGGGTACCAGAAGGGGAAGAGGAACAGTCACGAGTGGAAAACTTATTTGAACAAATAATAAAGGAGAACTTCCCCAATCTGGCAAAGTCAATAGAATTCCAGAAAATCCAGGAAGCTCATAGAGTCCCAAAGAAGGTGGGCCCAAGGAGGAATACACCAAGGCACATCATAATTACATTAGCTAAGATTAAAATGAAGGAGAGAATCCTAGAAGCAGCAAGAGATAAGGGGACAGTTACCTACAAAGGCGTTCCCATCAGACTGTCAGCGGATTTCTCAAAAGAGACCTTACAGGCAAGAAGAGGCTGGAAAGGAGTATTCAAAGTCATGAAATCCAAAGACCTACAGCAAGATTGCTCTATCCAGCAAAGCTTTCATTTAAAATGGAAGGGCAGATAAAGTACTTGTCAGATAAGGTCAAATTCAAGAAGTTCATCATCATCAAGCCCTTATTATATGAAATGTTAAAGGGACATATCTAAGAAAAAGAAGATAAAAATATGAACAGTGAAAGGACAGCAAACTCACAGTTATTAACAACAACACCTAAAACAAAAGCAAACTAAGAGGACAGCTAGATCGGGAGCGGAACCATAGAAATGGAGATCACATGGAGGGTTAGCAACAGGGGAGTGGGAGGGGGAGAAGGGGGGAGAAGGTGCAAAGAATAAGTAGCATAGACGGTAGGTAGAAAATAGACAAGGGGAAGGGCAGGAATACTATGGGAAATACAGAATCTAAAGAACTTGTGACACATGGACCTGAACGAAAGGGAGGGAATGGTGGGGGAGGGGTGTGCAGGGTGGAGGGGAGTGAAGGGGGGGGAATGGGACAATTGTAATGGCATAATCAATAAAATATGTATTTAAAAAAAAAAGAAAGAAAAATCAAACTGTGCTTCCCAAGCCGCAGATAGTTTANAGAATAAGTAGCATAGACGGTAGGTAGAAAATAGACAAGGGGAAGGGCAGGAATACTATGGGAAATACAGAATCTAAAGAACTTGTGACACATGGACCTGAACGAAAGGGAGGGAATGGTGGGGGAGGGGTGTGCAGGGTGGAGGGGAGTGAAGGGGGGGAATGGGACAATTGTAATGGCATAATCAATAAAATATGTATTTAAAAAAAAAAAGAAAGAAAAATCAAACTGTGCTTCCCAAGCCGCAGATAGTTTAACTTTTCAAAACCATTTATGCAGATCACATTGAGCAGGAAATGACAACAGATTTTTAATACTAATTAATGAATGGCTAGACACTGGGAACTTCAAAATAGTTAAGACGCTATATTTTCCTTCAGTAGCATTTCTTGCAAATATATTTTAATGCACAACTCCTTTTTTAAAAAAAGTCTTCACTTGAGGATATGATTATTGCTTTTAGAGAGAGAAACACTGATCAGTTATGGGCCCTGACTTGGGACCGACACACAACCTAGGTATGTGACCTGCCCCGGAATCAAACCCATGACCTTCTGGTGAATGGATCAACGCTCCAAGCAACTGAGCTGCCCAGCCAGGGTTTAATGCACAATTCTTTATGCTACTTCAATTCATATTCATTTTTCAGTCAATAACTATTGGCTTAAATATTTCTCTACTTACATTCTTTTTTCCGTGTTTAGCACATCTTAAAAAAGAATAAAAAAATAAAATGGTATTTGTTCAGGAATTTTACTTTTGAAATGGTGTTTTAGATGAATATGAAAATATACTTACCTCATCCCATTCCAAAAGGTAGTTGGTGATTTTTGAGCCATTGTCAACTGGTGCCTAAAAAATAAGAGGAGGAGGAATTAGAGAAAGTTGTTCACAGACGTAAGTAATGAGCTACCCATTTGGTTCAAATGTAATGTCTATGTTAGTGCTGTTCTATAACCCTGGATATTCCTGTATTTCCTTGGCCAAACATTACCAGCAACCAATTTTAATAAAATAATACTGTAAAGAAAGTCATCCACTATTAACTAATCATTACCACAGAGAGCCAAACCTGCCTTCCCTACCATCTCTACCTTTACACCTTTATCTTCTGGGGGAAAAAACCTGTAAGAGGCAACTCTCAGTTGAAAAGTAGAGGAGAAATGAGGCAGCTAAAATACACAGGCACTGCTTGGGGTCTGGATAGAGCTGACGCAGCCGGGTTCAAAGCTAAGAATCTGCATTTTTGTGGCATTAAGATCCCCCCAACTATTTTTAAGCAAAAATGAGGAAAAATGGGATCCTCTGACTAGATTACCACAGACTATTGGACCTTTATAAGTTACCAAAAAAAAGGACCATTGGCTTTCTTCTTAAGAGCATGCTGAGATCTGCTTCACTGAGAAAACAAGCTTTGGACAATGGGAGGGGGAGTGGAAGACTTTGGGAAAAGAGTGTTTTGCAGGGTTAGACCTGCCAGAGGAGAGTGCAGCCCTGGAGTCCCTTTACAGCACTAGGGGAGTAGGGTAGAGGAATGAGCGATGATTGGTGCTGAGGAGATGTGAGATGAGAGGGAGGGAGGGAGGGAAGGAGAGGGCGAAAGAGGGAAGGTGCAGGGAGGGAGCAAGAGAGAGAGAAAAGGGAGGGTGAGCAGGAGAGAGGGGGAGAGAGAAGAGAAACTAAGAAGTGGGGGAGACACCAGAAAGGGACCATGTCCCCGCTACAAAAATGCATCTGGGCCTGGCTCCTCCACGGGGAAAGGACAGAGCCCTGGAAATTGCTGTGTCCTGACTCCAGCGAAGGGCAGCCTGGTCACCAGAGCCGATCTGAAGCCCTACTCAGATGTTTGTCATGTGTGGTCTGATGTTAGTAGCTTAATATCAATGTTTAATTTCTTGTTCCAAGAATAGATGTGTGTAATAAGTAACTGGAAGAACATATGTAAATCAACTACTAAGCTACCAGGACTTATAGGAAGCATTCAGTAAACAGCAGCTGTTGCTTTATTAGTGTTAATAAAGCATTATCAGGGGCTCTATAAATATTAGTTAAATTGACAAAGAAACTCTTCTTCCTCTCCTTTCCTTCCTTCTTCCTTCTGAATCATGTAATCTCTGAGTCCCCAAACTCAAATTTCAGGTGAGTTGGTTTCAGGCTATAAGTTCTATTGAACTGCAATTTTAGGCCTTTGTGGACTCTATTTGGGAGACACAAAGGGATACATTTAAAGTTCTAAATAATATAAACAATTAACGTTTTAGATGAGGAACCACTTTTAAAATAAGAAATGCATTTACAATGGCTCATACTCCTACAGAAAAATTGTTTTTTAGCAGTTTCTTCTACAATATCCTGCCCAACCAGAGCCTCTCAATCCATGAGGGTGGGAGCGCCGACTTTGGTTTTTTTGCCCTACCACCTGCTGCTGACTAACAAGAAGACATTAGAAGATCTGAGCTCCCAGTGTCTTTGTGGAGTCAAGGGCAGGTGGGCAGCCAGAGCATGTCCCCTGTCTTTGTGCCCCCAGCTAGAACACTGCGATCAGGAAATCGATTTAAGAACATTTAATCAAAAACTGAACTAAATTCAGAACTTTCAAGTTTGCACAGGACTGAATGGACAGAAGGCTGTTTCTGATTCACAATTAAACAAAGGGAGAAAGAAAAGGCGAAACATTTTCCTTCTAAGAAAACCTTTTCCTTAAGTTGCTAGTCTGCCTGAAACCTGAATTGCATGTAGGTCTGAAGCAGAGTTCATATCAGTGATTCCCAACTTTAGGTTTATAATACCCCGAGGTCCCTCCGGTGTTCTTAAAAAGATTTCTTATATTTTCCAAACAAAATTAATGTTACTTATTCCCTTAATTAAAGATATATTTAAGTATGTATATGTGTAACTATAGAACACACTTTAAAATGGATGTATATGCTCCACAAAATTAAACAACGATGACCGATTGGGTGTTAAAACTCTGAAAAGGTGGGGAATCACTGACCTGGATTATCCCTGGAAGCCAGGAAGGAAAATAAAATAGTTCAGATTCTAAGCCAGTTTAAACTTTGCCTTTGTCCAAATAACACACGCAGTGTTGGCCACTGGCAATGACAATGCAGCTGCCCACAGCAGAGGGGTCTGGAGAGGCCCAGGCTTTGCTGCCAGCCACCACCCTCAGCTGCTTTCGCCAGCTTCCGAGGTGAATTTGACCCTCTGGTACAGGAGCAAAGAGACAAAATATTTCTCCACCAACAATGGATCTCATTAACCATCTTATTTCTTTCACATATTAGTGTCCTACCCAAACACTATAAATCTGTACTATCTCTATTTTTACAAATTTTACATTTTAAACTACATTTTAAGATATGTACATATAGAAATAATTACTATAAAAATTAATAACATAATCTACTATTTCTTGAAAACACACAAGTATGAGTGACTAATAAGTGCATGAAACACATTAAGAACCTCTCGTTGGCAAGAATTATTTGTACCAGTAACATGAGACCTATTATATAATTTGGACTTTTAAAAAATAACTAGTAATCCTGACTGATTTAAGGCCTAAATAAGTAAAAACTAATGAAATCCTAATGTAGTTTAGAATACTAAATGTCCTAGGCAGTTTTAAATATTAAACATTTCAGAATCACCACTAAAAGAAGCCAACAGGGCTATGAACCTATGTTATCTATAAATTTACAAAATGCTTTTTACTAAGGTCCTCAAATGTTTGTTGAAATGAATTAGGAAGTGATGAAAACCATTAAAAAGTGATGGAATTTAGTTATCTTAAATATTTATATCACTTATAATGTATTGCTCATGAGCCTAATTTACCCAACTCCCTTGCAAACAGAGCTAAAGCTTGGTTTTGTAGTCCCCTCTCCAACCATTTATAGACATGGCAGCTTTTGGTACCATAATTTATTTTGAATAGTTACTATGGAAAAAACCAAACATCATCACCAAACTGGAACAGTGCTAGATAAACGTTTCAAATAGCTAGAGAAGTCCAACTCTTCCCAACACTTCGAGCTACCCACCTTCCACTGCAAGGTTAGTGAACTTTTGCTCCTGTGTGCCAGCTTGGGCGGGAACGGGCATTCGGGTGCACAGCTGTGGGTGGTGAAGCTAACCGGGTCAGAGCAGGATCCCTTTACGGAATTGTACATGGCGTATACCCTGAAAGCAAAACAGACAAGTACGGTCAGTGGCACTAGCCCATCACAGAAGAGCAGAGCTTTCCACAGCGGCACAGATTTTCTAATGCAGTGCACACGTGACTCTTGTTCTTACCTGCTGGTCTTGCTCTGTCCTAATTACGGTCAGCACTTTCAGGGGATACTCCCTTCTGACCCACGCCCCGCCCCCATCTCCTGCAGGGAACATGCCACAATGCCTTCTCTCCATCTGCTAATGGTAAGAACCAACCAGTTCCATTTAAGATAGGCAAGGTCTACTGACTGAAGAAGACTATGCTAAATACCCTTAATCCCCAGAAAGGTCTCCAAATATACATTCTAAAAACAACCTGTCACTCTCCAGTTGACTTGGTCTGAGGAATGGCTAAAGGTAAGGAGTTGGTGAAAGAAGCAGAGATGAGAGTCAGAGGCTGGAGAGGCAACACAGAAGTACAAGCAACAAGGATCTTGGAGTTACATTGCACATGTTCAGGCAGAAATATGGACATTTCCTACACAGAAACATGGTTCCCACTGCTGAGTGCACCTCCCTTTAATTCAGCAAAAACAATGTTCAGTACAGTGTGAAGATTTAACTCCTATACCTGGTGCCAAGATTAAAGATGTTTACTCTTCACATTAAAATGCCTGGCCCAACACTGAACATATGTGTTCATATGTGCCTGATATCTCCAGAGAAGCTGTGAAGAAAAATGTGCTATTATAAAACTACTCTCCTTTCAAACAGCATAAAATAAAATTACGCTGATTTTTACTGTCCTACTTTCTACTTTTCCATTTTTTATATTGAGCATTAAAAAAAATTGAAAACATATTCTTTGAAAAAGACAACAAAGACAAAGAAATCTTTGCTGCCTAAAAGCAATGCAAGGATTAAGGTATTTGGAGTTTAAAAATACCCATTGAGTTCTTAATTCTTACAACTGAAAGGTGAAGTACATTCCCCAGGGCTACGCAGCTAGAAAGCTCCATCAGCTGCACTCAGCTGCGGAAGTCTAACCGCTGCGCTGCCTACTGCGCTTCCTCGTCCTTCAAGTCGATTGATTCAGGTCTCTCCGAATACCCACAATCCATTTCCCCTCCCTCTTCCAGAGAATAATAGCCAAAGAAAACATTATGAAAAGTGCACCCTAATTAGCTGTGTGATTTGCAAAATCTTTTCTCCTCAAGGTCCATCACAAAAGATTTATAGAAGCCATCTGAGTCAAAAACAGATAGGGTGGGGCAAAAGTAGGGTTACAGTTGTGAGTATACACCAGAGTTTATTCTTGTATTGTTACTTATTCATTGTTGTATTACTTTCCATACAAACAACTAAACTTACTTAATGGCCCCATCCTGTATTAGTAAAATCAGAGAGGTAAACACATTTACTAGATATTTGAGTCACTTGCCTTCTGGAAGGATATCCACTGTGACACTGATCCAAACAGAATGCTTATCACTAGGATGCTCTCCATCTGACTTGATAAAAGAAATGCTTTTTTTTCTTTGCATAAGTAGAGACATGATAACATAAAATTGAATGGTAGATCTGGCAAGATCATTTCCATGTACTAGGGCAGGCTCCCTGGCAGTGACTTAAAAGGCATCATAGAATGTTCTCACACAAGAGAAGGGTTCCAGCCTGAACTTTAGATCAGAATTCTCCAACTGGTGGTTTATAGGGTATATCTGACCCAAAATATAGGGGGAAGGTGACATAAAATAGTGTTTTTAAATATCAGAGCCACCTGTGAATGGATATAGGCAATGACCATCACAAAAGAGACAAGCAGACATTATGCATTCCTAATGAAAGATTACACCCACTGTCAAAATCCTTGCCTGAAAACCCAAACCCGTATCTGATGAAGCCTCTTCACCACTTTATAGGAAATACAGAGTGAACATATTAAACAATACAACAGGGATGCAATCAGCCTGCTTCACACTGTAGAAAATTCCACAGGACCAGAAAGGAAATTATTCCAACAAATAAACTGTAGAGAGAAAAAAGAGATGCAGGGAAAACCTATAGATTGAAAGAAATTTGCAAGATATCAGCCACACAAAATATTTATACCATGTTTGAATTCCAATTACAACACACTGAAAGAAAAAAAACCCTTCATTTTCAAGACAGCTAAAGAAATAAAATCAGTCTCTAGATTTTAAAGACATTAAGAAATTTACCATTCTTCTCCATTTTGAATGGGCATGTGAAAATAGTAATGTGGTTTACAGGTGAATTAATGTGATATCTACACTTTATTTCAAAATAACTGCGTGGGTAAATAGAAGGAGATGAGGATACCAAGAAAATAAGAGGTTGGGTGATAGGTATATGATAGTTTATTCAAACTACTGTGTATTTTTTTTATTATACCTGAAATTTTCTGAAGAAAAAAGTTAAAATAAAAATTAAGCCAATGCTGAAAAAAATCTCAGAGATTTCTCATTTTAAAAAAGAAACCCCTGGCTTTTCTTAAGAACTAGAAATTCTAGCAACACTGAACTGCACACCTGCAAGGCAGTCATTAGGTAAAGCTGAGAGCACTCCCCTTAAGACAGGGCAGATGCTGCCCAGTTCAGAGAACTCCCTGCCTGCCACTGTCTCCTCTGCACAGACTGTGTTTTGGCCACCCTTTACCCGACCTGCTTCTCAGTGTGCAAGCACTAGGCATTTGTGAATTACACTCTTGTAGAACACTTCCTAAATGTTCACAAACACAGCTGACACCAAAGATCCACCCAGCCAAGAGAGCAGAGGAAAAAGGCGTGGAAAGGGCCTGCGAAGTACTCTGACCACAGTTGGTTATCTGGGGAGATTTGGACTCAGTCAATTTGCTCTTCCTTTTTAATGAGATTCTTGGAGTCAGAAATCCATACTTATTAGGCCAGAGAAGCACGAGTGATGGGAGCTCCTGGCAGCCAGGTTGGGAGGATGACAGTCGGGATAAAAGTACCCGAGGGCAGAAGCAAACTTTTGAGGTAGTTGAAGGCGGCCAGTGCTATGGGCCACATGGGGTTATTTTCCTTGTCTTTACACTCAAAGCCGTGTTCAAATTAGTGTGTTTAAATTAGGAGTCAGTGACTTTCTCCAAAGTAAACAAGATCCATTTCACATGGCAATATAAATGTGCTGCATACAGTACCTAAAATTTGATGTGGTATTTGAATATCATGATTATGTCTGTCATCCAACACTGTTTAGTACAGATAGCAACTAGTGGTTTTTACCACTCGCTTTTATATAAAAGAAAATTCTCTGGGAATGATGCTGTATTTTCAAGAATGTTGCAATAGTGTTTTCACATAATGGTGATGTGTTTTATTTAAATAGCATGTGACAGGAAGATTTGTGAAGCACAATTAGTTTCCTAGGTTAAGTAAGTCAGCAAAAAATTAAGTTCCTTTTTCATTTATCCCAGCAAAGAAAAATACATTTTTCTAACAATATAATTAGTTTTGTGTTAGGCTTTCACATTTGTTTCAGTTTAAATGCTGACTGTTTATGAAACAGGTGCTCTAAGAATTTCAGAAATTTGCTTCCTACTTCTTCCAGAACATCTGTAACGTACGACGAGCCACAGCTGCTGGTCGACAACATGTGTTTCCTAACTCTGCACGGAGCCGGTCAACCGTATTTCTGGAAAGGTTTCATCACACAGTTTTTCTGGGAAATGTTATTGCATGGTATCATCTCTGGGAAACTTCTTTGCCAAATTGTTTATGCCAATGACTGGAAAACTGCTTCAAATTTCATCATGAAATTGCTATCCACTCCATCATTCAAATTCCTGATTATCCCATCATTGACAAAAATATAAATTCTTGACTCTCAAAATAAAATGGGTATTTCAATACCTGTATTAAGTATGAGACTACCAATTAAAGAGAAATATGCTTTGTTGTATATTCATAAATATCTGTAAATAAGTGAATATATTACTGCTTATGTACAGAAACTTACACTCTTCTATGTAAGTATTATAAAAATGTCTGTATGTGTATGCATATATACACTGGATTTTTCTCATACCTCCTTCTCAACACACACACACTTTCTCATGCACTCACACACAAGATTTTGTACTGGTGGTGTTATATACAGTATGTAATACAATGTCCTACATGAAAGCACTGAATATGTATACTTTGACAATTACAAATTGATTCCTTTTATACATTCAAGCAATATGAAACTAAAAGAGCAATGTGTTTAAGCACTAGATAACAAATATAAAAGTGATGACTTTAATAAAAATCTAAGCCAACACCCAAGACCTAACATTCTGCAAATCAACATACTAGAGGAGCATTAATTTGCTCAATCACCAGGAGAATAAAAAGAATAATAGTTGAATAGATGTATAAAAAATTCACAGCAAAAAGTGAGAAAGAAAAAAAGCCTTTAAAACACGAAATGTCTTAGGATATAATTGCCCGTGTGGAATCTGCCCTGACTGCCACGACAAGTGCCAATGTCCACAGCCACAGACACGTGACCTGTAGCACGGCCCAGGCATGCCGCCCGTCTCTCAGTCAGTTATTCACAGTGACAGTGAGAGGGCAACAAGTTAAGAGCTGTTACTGCCTAGAAACTGGTGTCAACCACCAGACAGTTCAGCGACAGAGCGCCCTGGCTGGGAGACTGCTGCTCAGTAAAAAGGGTTACATATGGGATTGCTAAACTCTGGCAATACTAACATGCGGGACAAACAAGCTGAACATGAGAAAAGGTATTGTATAAAGACATCAATGAATCAGTGTGAAGGAGACAAAATCAGAATAGCAAAACCAAAAGCAACAAGAAATGTAAGAACGGAGGCCCCAAGTGAGACTTCAGCAGATGACTTGAGAAAGAAACCTTTCACTTTGCTGAAGAGTGATCCGAATGAAGCCTTCTGCATGCCTTCATCAAAGTGTGCAGAACCAGAAACTGGAAGGAAAATGGAGGAGGCTTGACGCTGCTAAAATAAATATGTCCATTTTCATCACTGGCTCCACATGTGTCTGCTAGGGTGACACTTGCTAAATTGGTAATGTATAAACCAATAAAAATGGCAATGAATATAACTGCTCATTTTGCGGCTGTATAGTAATGGAATTCTTTTGTAGCTTCTGTTATGGAAATTTTGTGGGCAATTTATTTCCACATAGCCTTTGGAGGCCTTATAGGTTTACTATTAAATGTAAACCTATATTTGATGCTACTGTGTTTAATAAAAGTTTACATGCCTGGAATGAAAACTTTGAGAATGTTAATTTAACTGAACCATAAAAAAAGGGGACTTTGCTTCTTTTTGTCAGTACCAAGTATGGTATATCTTTACCCCAATAAAATAGTGAGTGATATGGTCAAACTATTCACAGGCTCAGAGAACCTGCATCACGAAGTCATTTTTCTTTTCAGAGTGTGGGAGACTTGCAACAACCTTGGAAAAACAAAACAAACAAAAAGCCACATTTATACACTCAACAGGTTTATAATGAATTTGCATATATTTGCTCTCACACCATCTTTTTGAGGCTGGTACCATTATTGTCTTCATTTTGTGAATGAGAAAACAAGGCCACGGATGTGTCAATGGCTTGCCTAAGCATACTACCTTTACTAAGTGACCAAGCCACTAACCCCAAATTCCAAGCTCTTTCTGTTAGATATCAAGGTGCCTTGCCAAAGCGAGTCAAGGCAGAGAAAGAAGCTGAACCTAAGTAAGAGCTGGAAGTGTTAAGATTCTTCTCTAGCTTGAAAAGTGAAAGACTGTTTAAGGAAAGAGAATGAATAATCTATATAGACTGTGGACGAGGCAAGGCAAAATAATCAATTTAGACTACAGGCATTTTCCTTAGGAGATAATTTTTTTTAAGTACTAAGAGAACATGAACTTTCAATCTCTCTGGTGCAGAGAACTAGGCCAAATAATAGTTGGTGGTGCCTCAGGTTGCACATGCATGGTGTCACACATGTGTCATACCTGTCACAAGTGTAGGGGGCCCAAATGTGTCAGAAGAGAATCTGGATCCAAGGCCTCTAGATGATAACTGCCTCATACTTCTATTCCCTTGTGAGGGAATCCATGAATTACTCCTTTTATCTGCCCAGAAGTTCAAGGTATTCGAAAGCCATGGCAGTTAAAAAAAAAAGATGAGTAATTGTCCAAGATTTAGCCTTAGTAAAAGTGGTTAAAAAAATGAAAGGAAACAACAGACAGGATGGTAAATAAAGGGCCAATGCTTTATGACATTTAAATTTGTTTAAAAAGATACTGTCAGCTCGTGAATGAGCAGGAAATTAATAAAGTAAATCTTTAGTAAAGCAATAACAATAAACTGTTAAAAGATGGAGAAAAAAGGAAACATATGTTAACAATGACTAATGGGGAACATTTACATGGCTCTCTATATAGGGTTACATTTTCTGGTTCATTGTTAAAGAGACTATTTGACAGAATGATTAAACTATTTCTATTATCATCCCAGCTTTACAAATTATACAAATCTTTTTGTTTGTACAGACCATGTGAAAAGTTCAATGTGTTTGGGCTAAAGCTAATTGACTCAAAACCCAAAAGTTTTGATTCAAACAGGAAGCAATGGTTGCAAAAGAATTCACCTAAACATTACAACAGCTAACCAGATGTACACTTTATGGCTGAATGTAAAACACCTTGCTCTTTTATGCATTGCTTTAAATTTAGTTTTAAATACTTGTGCACCTAGTAGTATTATAACCTGAGCACAGCCCTACTTCCACACCCTTTCCACTGGGAACATTGTGACGTCAGGGTTCCGTGGAGGACCAAAGTTGAAAAAGGCATTCCAGGCAAAGCCAGACTAGACTTCTAGCCTCCTGATAATTAGCATGTTCTTCCCATAGGCGACCCTGTCTCCATCCTGTCACAAAGGAACGTGTGGTGTGAACTAACCTTTGGGAAGTATATTAAAGGATGTATACTTAATGCTTGCAATTTTATTACATAATCTTTAATATACAAGTACATAACTGAAGAAAAGAGAGAAAATGTTGTGCATCCTATGAGATCAAATTACAGTTTCTGGTCAACTTAAAAATTAAGTAAAATAAAATTTTAATTAAAATTAACATACTTTAAATGTTATGGATTGTATTCGAAAATCTGGATATTTGCGAAGGGATGTATGGATCTATCTATTTTAAATAATCAGATTAGCTCTGTAAAAATCCAGGTAATACCTTCCACTTCACAGGTCTGTGGTTGGCTGGGTTTTCCACTAAGAAGAACCAGCCCTGCCTTCCAGGGTAGTCCCAGTAGAGATTTCAGAAAAACCACAGGAAGACATTAGGCCATACAGGTTCACTGCTTTGCTAAGTCGGGTTAATTCTTGTTAAAGATAATTTGATATCTGCTTTACTTTTCTTGTTTCAAATTGAAAGGTCTGAAGGTGTTCATGCAACCTGGAAATGGCTTTAGTCACACAGGTTGGACACATGGTTTATATTTATGGTCTATAACAAACACTGACACACCCATTTATTTTACAGAAAGAAAATATATATTAAACCACATAATCCAATAAATTATAGAAGACTATATAAAAGAAAAGTTAGTTAAAAATACACATTTTTAGTTCCGTTCAATGCATCGCCTACTTTGGTTGCCAAAAAGCACTCTGTGCACTCCCAACCGCCATGCCCAAGTGTAGAACAGGCGTGCACTGGGGAATGAATGGCAGACAAAGAGAGACAGTACTGCAAGTTAAAGGTAGGCAAGTGCCATTGACCATGAATTTTATTAAGACAGTATATATTTAATTTTAGAAAGAGATTAAGGGAAGAAGAAAGAGAGGGAGAGAAACCTCAACATGTGAGAGAGACATTGATTGGCTGCATTGATTGGCTGGCACTCACGCACTCCCAGCCGGGGACCTGGCCCACCCCCAGGCACGTGCCCTCACCAGGGATCGAACCGGTGACCTTTTGATTTGCAGGACAGCGCCCAACACTCTAAGCCCCACCAGTCAGGGCAACCATAAACTTTTCGAAGGAGGCACATAATTGATTTTAGCAATGTGAATTCAATATATTTGATCTAATATAGTTCAGCTCTAATATCCTAACTCACCTCACATGATAATCAGTTGCCGGTCTAAGATCTTTCAGGTTATATTCTAATTCTTCTCCACTGCAAAGAAAAATCATTCATTAGTCAATGATATTAGTTTTAAAAGTAAAACAGGTTTTGGATCTGGGTCTCTCTGACATGTACCAACAATGGAGCAAGAACTATTATGTCTGATTCTGCCATGAAATGAAATAAACTTTCCAATTTGGTATTAACTATCTTTCTGAACTAGAAAACTAGATGCCTTTCAGTAATGCCCTCCAAAACATGGTAAGTTAAACTTACTAATAGTTCCAAAAGGTCTTACCACTTCTTCAAAGTAAACACATAAAAATAAGTAAATAAATAAGCAAATTAATAGATAGACAAGTGTAAACATAAATGACTGTACTAGCTGTCAACCAAAGGTAGCTCCCAGACTCACCTTGGCAGGACCACGGCTACCGCCACTTCTCAACTCTCCTAAAGAAATCTCAACCTGCTTCCCTCACATATCCATACCAACAGACAGCTCTACTGTACAATAAAACCATTAATATCACTAGAAGTTGCAATAGAACTTCAACTTAATCATAAGGAAACAATATAAAATAAGGAATATTCTATTAAAATATTTTTAAAGGTGAGGAGGATGTGGAAGGGCATGACTGCATTCTTTAAAAATGTCTGTAATGAAACAAAGAAATATTGCAGAAGTGTTCCAAATTAAAGAAGGCTCAAGAGACACAACAATTATATGCGATGTCTGACCCTAGACAGGATCCTGTCCTGGCACTGGCAAAAAGGCTGTAACAGACATCGTTCAGATCAACTGACAAAGTTAGAATAGGGATGATCAGTTGATAAAAGTATTGTTTCAGTGTTAATTTATGAAGCTGATAACTGCACTGTGGCTATTTAATAACAGGTGAATTTGGGTAAAGGGTATACACATATTTCTTGATATATTTACTTTTTCCAAGTTTTATAAATTTAAAATTATTTCAACTAAAAATAGTTGTTAATGTTGTAAACTGGAGGCCAATCTCCACACCTTGCCTGCAGGACTGTTGTTTGACCTGGACAGTGTTTTTGAAGTGTTTTTTTTTTTTTTTTTTAATTTGCTGAATTAGTTTAACATTAGGAAAGTTTACATAACAACTCAGATTTTCAGTATTTCTTGGGGGGAAAAAAACAACCCAAACCCCAAGGAATCAGTGAGGCTTGGCCTGCATTTCCTTCTGGCCACAATCTATTTCAGGTGGGGATAGGAGTTCTCCTGTTCACCTAATCCCCGACCTTGGCTTTTCTCACTTGTTACCTGCCTCGTCTTTCTGAGCACTGGAGACTTGCCCCTGCCACCAGTGCCTGTCTGGCATTAACAGAATCTAGCTGTTTCTTGGTGAGGCTGTGGGAGATGCTGCTCCGTACTTCTTTAAGGTCTCCATCAGTTCTGACTTTTTAAAACAGAACCAAATGGTTGTGAGCCAGAGGAAGGAGTCAGGATTTAATTTTAAGTACAGTGGGGAATCACTGCAGTTTTGTCCACAAGGCGAGGATGCTGTCTGACTTCTATTTCTGCAGGATGGAGGCTGGATTGTAGGAAAGCAATAGAGGATGCTGGGAGACCCTCAGGAAATTCCTGTAGAAGTCCAAGGAAGAGACAACGGAGCACTATGGGCAGCCAGCGGAGCTGACCAGCTATGGGACTTCCTTCCCTATCTCCCCTGTTCTTGTCGCGATGAAGACCTGTCTCTGGAGCGGGTTAAGAGTCAGCAACAGGGCCAGGGAGCTACAGAGCCTGCAGCCCTGATGCAGCAGCAGAACAGGAGAGAAAACCAGGCGGTTTTCTGTGTGGCCATGTTGCCCTGGGCTCCAGTCACTCTTGGGGCCACTCACAGAGGTTGAGGGGGAGAGGGCTCAGCTCTGACAAGTAATGTATTTTTCGAACCATAAGGTGCACCTAGGTTTTACAGGAAAATAGAAAAAGATTTTTGAAGGAAAAAATGTAGTACAATATTTAATAACATAAATAACACAATATTTCACCAATGTAAACAGAACTCAACAGCAGCATTAACAACCATCATTCCTCCCAAATTGGGGAGGGGAGTGCATCTTACAGTCCGAAAAATACGTACTTAAAACAAGACCAACTCTGATTTCCTGTCCTGCAAATGTGCCCAGTCCCTACAATTACAAAGTACAGAAGACTTGACCCTAAAAAACTTTATCACCTTTAGAACATGGCTATAAATCATCTGAATGGCTAATACCTGGGAGTCCATAAAGCAGAATATAATCCCTTATTCTGTGCGCTGAGTGTCTGGGCATTAAAGAAAGCCTTGCCATGAAACACTTAAAAGTAATATTTACTACAGGTTAGAAAATATTAAGGAAGATAAAAATTACAGTGAAATTCTTGTTTCATATAACCATGAAATGTATTGCGAATTAAAAACAAACAAAAAAACTAGTGATAGGCCTGAGTCTAAAAAAGGGGTAATCATATGAGTGTATAATGTAGGTAAAAACTAAACGTCATGGTCATGTTTTTCCCTGGTAGAAATTAATAGAAAATTTTCATTAATTCTATACTGACAAGCTAATAAAATGAAATATTTCACCAACACCAAATAGCTCTGTAATAGCCATTTCTGATTAATTACTCTAGAAAAAATTAACTCTTGACATTCTAATTATCACTAATTTTTTTAAGATTGTTGTTCACATACAGTTTTCTGCCATTTACCCCCATCCCAACCCACCCCCCACAGCCCTCCCCTTCTCTCCCCGTCTTCACCACTCCCCTCCTTGTTACTCCAGGTATCCTTTATACTAGTTCTTGCAAACCTTACCTCTTTCCCCTAAAATCCCCTCCCCTCTCGTCACTGTCAGCCTGTTCTCAATTTCAGTGTCTTTGGTTATATTTTGCTTGTTTGTTTGTATTGTAATTATCACTAATTCTTAAACGAACAATTTAAAGGAAAATTTGCAAAGCCTTCCAATTTTCTTTTGTTTTCTCTCTTCCTTAATGACTCCAGTTTCACTATTACGCTGCAGAGAAATACATGAGAATAATATACAACACCTGTAAATTATCTTGTATTTGCCATCGCGTCCCTTGTCGGACAAGGCGACCTCGTAACTGTAGGGGAAGGGAAGGCCGCTGTGGGGTCCACATGAAAGTCCAACAGGGGGAGCCCAGGACAACACAGCTCCTCTTGCCTGAATGTTAGAAACCTGGGGAAGAAAAACATAAACACAACTACTCAAATCCATTTCACATAAATCAAACTCTACTTCTTTCAATGACATTTTTGGGATGACATTTTTGGGTGGCATGAAACTCGCTTGGATTTAATTCCAAGTGACAATTCCATTTTAATGACAGTACACAAGCAACCTACATGGTGCCGTGCTCTCTTGTCAAGTCCTTGTGTCCCCAATACAGCGCCTGCATCATCTGTCCTTGTAACACAAACCTTCACCCAGTCCCCTTTGTAATTCCTACCCCGTGCTCCAGAAAATAAAATAATCTGTCATGTTTGGTAATTCATTAAAGGTGAAAATCTGAACATAAGGTTTCAATGATCAAGACTGCTATCACACTATGTGGAAGAAGCCATATCCAAAGGCACCTTCCAGCAGCCTCCGATGCCTTGGGTGGTGAATTATCCTGCAAAGCTAATATAGCAAGTAATCGCTTAACACTGTCAACTGGTTCTGCAACTTTAAGTGAAATGACGCTTAACAACAAAACCTCACAAAACCAACTTTACCATAGGCTGATTGAAATAAAGAAGAATTAAGTTTCTGTGGCATTTCATCAACATTAAGGGAACGATGCTGAACTGAGCAAAGTGAGGTTACTTGAGGACCCACTCACGGGACCTTACAAGTGAAGCTCCTTTTAGGTCCTGTGGGCTCCCTGGATACCAAGGCCAGGACGACAGGGTACAAATGTGTGTGGAGGTAGACAGTTCACCTCTCCAAGCTCTGCTTCCATCTTTCTGGTTTAACTTTCACTTGAAACATCACTTGAACACAGAAGTCTGAGGCTCGAGGTACCCCAACTTCCTTCCCCTACTAAGGACTTCCTTGGGACATGTTCTGTACCATCTGCCAGCCATCTTTAATGGACTCCCCGCCAGCTGCCCACAGCTGTGACCTGCTCACTTCTAGACCCTGCACTGGGTTCTTTCCCTTCCATCCTGAGTCCTTGCCTGCGACACCTCCCCATAAACACTATTAACTCTCAAAATGTTTCAGGAGAAACCCAACCTAACGCATGGTCTAATTCTATAAAACAACTCTACGAACAGAATTTTAATGCTCTAATTTTATAGAGGTTATTTTGTTGCTCTCTGGATAAGATTAAAAACCAACTAAGAGTTAATATAGATGCCAAAGCTTCATGTTCATACTGGATAGCTGCAGAGTATTAGGCTGTGGATGGAGATACGTAAACTGCTCGGTCTCCACCTTTTTGTCTTCCATGTCTGTCACTATCTGATCTATATGAAGAGTGTTAAGATGTAATATAAAATTATTTAAAAGTATGACGAGAAAATATGAAAACTGAGTCTCCCTTTTCAGTCTGTTATTCATTCCATTTTTAGCAGACTGTTCCATAGCATTTCTGGTCTGCACAGATACAGCCATGATATAATTAACCAATTATCTAATCAAACTGCTAGTCATGCTGTAAGAGCCAGCCTGGCCTCACTATCCCCAAATAGCCTTTCCTGAAGTATCTCACCCATCACCATTCCTCTCGTCCACAGAACCCGGTTGATATCTCTACTACTGCTGACCATGTTGATGGTAAATTTCTACCTTCCCCACTGCACTGGGGGGCACCCTAAAGACAGGGCCCAAGTCACATTCAATTGTGAGTAGTGGTTGCTTAGTAAATGCTTGTTGTAAATTAAAAATCAAAATCAAAGGGAGTAAGACAGTCCGAGTTTACCATACAGGTGACAGTGAATGGCAGACTAGCACTATACATCTCTCTAAAAAATCTGACGACACTGTTCAGAATCAATCCAGCCTTCTTTTAAAAAAAAAATCCTCACCCAAGGATACATTTATTGATTTTTGAGAGAAAGGAAGGGGGTAGGAGAGGGAGAAAAGGAGAGAGAATGAGAGGAAGAGAGAGAGAGAGAGAAACATCAATCAGTTGCCTCTCGCTCCCTGACTAGGGGATGGAACCCACAACCTACGTATGTGTCCTGACCGTGAATCAACCCATGACCTTCAGGTGTACGGGATGATGCTCCAACCAACTGAGCCGCCTGGCCAAGACAGACCCAAGCCTTCTTGCTTTGGCTCTAGACAAGCAGCATGCCTCTGGCTACACCCTTCCTCTGCCACACGGTTGTGACATGCCTTCAGGATGCTGTCCCTTTGTAAACCCTGGGACTTAGCTTTTGACTTTCTTGCTTTCTTGGCTTTAGCAAACCTCTTTTAGACGCAGTTCAAATACTGCTTTTGTTTATTCTTTTAGTCCTCATACCTCACCCTGTGAGGGGCTATGGGCGCACAGGTGATTAAGATATGAGCTCTACCTCAAGAAGCACCGACGCATGGGGAGAAAACAGATGCGTGGGGGCCTTGTAGCAGACACACGGAGCACAGGGACCCACGGCGGCTTGTGACAGATTCAGGAAAGGCCGCTGTGCCGTCCTGCCTGGCGCAGGATCAACCACTATTTTCTTTGTGCCTGGGCTGCATTTTGCTGCCGCCCATACCTGGCACTTTTTGCACTGCACTGGGTTTCGGTCGCTTGTGCGTCGTTCCCCGACTCCATTTTAAGACAGCATTTCTACCGTGCACACCAGAGCATTTGCTGAATTCCTTCACATACCACCAATGAGTAATCTTGAACTACTAAGCACTACATTTGATTTTTAACTTAAAAGGAGAGATTTTGCTATGAAAAGTTCAGTTTATAATTTAAAAGGTGGCTGATTAGGGACTGGGGAACCTTTCACTGAGGTGACAAATGGCTGCTCTGCATGACTCCAAAAGCACAGTGGGTAGTGACTTTGACTCCATGACTGGTGGTGTGAAATAACATCATGTTTCAAAACAGTTCAGTCAAAAGCAAGCACTTTAGATGCTGAACAAGGACTCATCAGTTCACAACCTTTTAGCCTATCTTTTCCATCAGCTATGAAGAATTTACTCTTTTCCTTTTGGATGTGGTTAAATTATTACTTAACCTAATAGTGTTGTAAACACTTGGAGCGTCAACTAAAATAACGTCTACCTTCTCCCTAGATTTGCCTTAAATAGGCGAGCTGACACCTGTGCAACACAGAACACGGAGAGCGTGGCTCTCCGGGCAAACGCAGTCTTCTGACAGACAACCTATCAGAAATGCACTCTGAGAACTAGGCATCACTTTCAAAGGACAGCGGCTTCTGGGAATTTCTTCCTCGAGCTAAGCAACCAGCCTGCCACCTAGATTACTGCCCCGGCTCTGGGTCCAAACCCCTCCTGTGTGCCCTCGCTGCCTCCTTTTCACTGATTCCTGGGCCTCAGGTTTCCTTTCTTTAGGCAGTGGAAGCGGGAGAGAAAGAAGGCTTTGTCTCTGTTAGAACTTGGAACTCACTCCCATTTCAAGGCTGATGCCAGCAAATTACATGGTGCCTTTCAAGAGAATGCCCCGTAAAAGGGAATCCTCAGCATTAGATGCGCATTTCCTCCAAGTGTGCAGGGAGGTGATAACCTTGATGAGAGATTCAGAACTCTAGCAAATCCGCCTGGGTTCAGGCCTCTTTCTGAGCAACTGCACACTCACACAAGCTTCCCCCTCTGGGATGGAACTTTCTCACCAGCAGTGGCTGCCGAGAAGAACTGGGGCAAGGCTAATCTGATCATCACAGTGACTGTCATGGCTGTTACCCAAAATAGAAGCTCCGAGGCCACGAAACTAAATGACTTTCTGATGTTTAATTATTCTGCCATAAATAGAAGTGGATCTCCTTTGTAATGGTGATTAAAGTGGTGATTTCTAATTACAGAATTACTGGACAAGACCCAATCTGACATTTGTCTCGGCCGTGGTGATGTAACGCTCTGCTGTGTGGGTCACTAGTGTTAAGTCTGCATACAAACTATTTAAATTACACTAAAGTATCTTGAAGGACTTCAGATCGACCATCTACTTCTAAATGATTACATACTGATTGGAAATCATTCTTGTCTGTATATTTATTAAATGGAGATTCCCACTTAAGAACAGTTGTTAGTTAAAAGCATCTATATGCACACATTCAGAATGACAGGACTGCATAATTTTGTAGCTATTCAATATATAATCCGTAGCTCCCTTCCTCTCCTGTTCATCCAAGGTGATATGAGATGCAAATGTTATTATTTGCATCAAAAACACCATTTCCTCTCATGAAGTTAATAAATTTGTTACTGTCATGTTTAAAAATATTTCTACGTACGCTAGTTACTAGCTTCTAAATTTGGTCTGGTCTTTGGATTTAACTATGTGGGTGGTCTGCTGATCCAATTAGTAAGTATGTTAAGGAAATATGACCATAAATACCATAAAAATACTGGCTTCACTTCAAAAGCCTCATCATGAAAAATAATAACACAAAGGAAAATTAAAAAGGAGGAGGTCACAGAGACCATCATTCAAAGGAATGAAGGATATTCAAATATAGGGTTTGCACAATCATGTGTTTCTGTAAATCCTTAAATGCTAAAACCCTAAAATCTGTTTCCAGACACACTGCTGTTTATCTTTCAAGGAACTGCTTCTTGGAAGGACAGTTGTTCCTCTTAGTTGTTTCCTCACTTCTGGAGCCAATGAATCAATTTTTTTCTATGAGCTAAACGTTAGCAGATGGAAACAATGCAGAAAACCCGTTTTCAGGTGACATTTATTTACATCCTAAAAATGCACAGCCCGGCAGTACGCCGAAGACTTCGTGCGGCACCAGCAGCCGAGCAGGTCCCACCACACTAGGCTGGAGGCGGCTGGTACTAACACAGGCTAACTCCCCCTACAGCACCGGGAAGAGTATTAAGCTTACTTCTCCAGTGTGGCAGTGGCTGTGAGTACAGTCCCTAAGGCACCTAACTGTTAGTTTCAGGACAAATACACGTTATATTTGTATCTTGTTTTACTCAGTGACTACATGTTTGGATCTTTATAGTATCTGGGTTTCTGAAAAGTAAATAACTTGCTTAATTCAGGATCCCCAAAATTCTAAAAGGATGACTGGAATCCACAAGTCCTCGATACTGTTTTGACACATTAAACAAATCATCTGCAAGATCTCAAAGAAAAATATGTGCATTTTATTTAGTGGTGTTTCCAGATGTGGCTGAAAGAAAAAAAAAGGAAGAACAACAATGCCTATACAATTGCGGGCCAAACTTTCTGCAGCTCCCTTCTTTCTCTGCAAGGTGGCCAGACACCCCTCCTTCGCATTTCCATGTGTAACAGGGACTTTCATTTTTGCCTAATGATATGTTATAAACTATAAAGAATACTCCATTCCAAGTACTCTATAAATAGTATATAATTTGCTTCTCCATCCCATGTGGTATTTATTATCTTGCCTTTCAAAGATGAGCAAACCTAGACTCGGGGAGGTTATAAAACCTACTCAAGGTCACAAAGACAGTTAATGACCAGGCTGGACCCCAACCCAGAGAACCAGATTGTAAAGCAGGGGCCCTTGCCCTCCTACTGCTGCCTTGTGCTTTGGCGCCGGGCTGTCCCCACATTCTGCCGGGCTGGCTGAGCCTCACCTAATGCCGGCTGGTCCTTAGTCATTTTTCTCATCTGCCAGAGCCCAGCTGCAACCATTGCAGTCCGCCACACGTTTACTCCGCAAATATTTGTTAAGGGTTCACGATGTGCCAAGGACAGTGCTAGGTGTGAGGAGCACAAAGGTAAGACACAACCATGCCCTGGCCAGTGTGGCTCAGTTGGTTGGAGAGTCATCCTGTAGACTGAATGGATACAGGTTCGATTCCAGGTTGGGGCACCTGCCTAGGTTGTGAGTTCGTTCTCTGGTTGGGGTGAGAGAGGCAACCAACCGGTCCACATTTCTCTCTCACATCTGTTTCTCTCCCCCCTTCTCTCCCTCCTTTCCTCTGTCTCTTATAAGCAATGAGCATGTCCTCAGGTGAAGGTAGAAAAAATCATAAATAAGAACTTCGAACAGAGAAAGGTAAAGAGAGGAAGGGAGGGAGAGGAAGGGAAGGAGAGGAAAGAAGGGAGAAAAACTGTGTAAATAACTGGTCTGGGAAAAGGAATGGACTGTCACCAGTCCGCGGTGTATATGGGGCCCAGGGGATGGTGTGGGAAGAATAATGATTCCCACCCCCAACCCCACCCCACCCAAGATGTCCACTGTAATCCCTGAAAGGTATGAACATATTACCCTGCAAGGTCAATGAGAGTTTGGAGATGTCATCAAATTAAGGATCCTGTGAAACAGAGGCTAAGCTGGGTTATCTTGAGGGGCCTGACTTTGTAAGTGAAAGAGGGAGGCAGGAGAGTCAGAGTCAGAGGATTCATGAGGACGAAAGAGGCCACGCACGAGCCAAAGAAGGCAGACGGTTTCTAGAAGGTGGCAAAGGCAAGAGATCTGGCTAACTCCCAGAGTCTCCAGTAAGGAATGTAATCCTGCCAACCCGTTGATTTTAGCCTAGTGGAGAAACCTTCTGACTTTCAAAATCTGCTTGAAGGAACCCAGTTTTGAGTTTATAGATCTACTTAGTCCTGCAGCCCGAATCAAGGAAGAGACTGACACCCTTCAATACTGCTTTCATCTCGCCAAAACCATGTGGTCCTCAGAAAGCACGGGCTCTGTCCCTTTTGCAGCAGGGAAATGGCTAGGAATAACTCCAGAAACACTGTGTGTGAGCCACTGACAGAGACAAGGCTGTGAAGTGGTGTGAATACACCCGGGACAGTCCACTGACCTGCTGCCCTGCCTTCTCTCTGAATATGACTTCTGTTTTCCTCACAGAGTTTTTTTCTTTCTGTTGAACTGTGTATGTAAACTCTTCCTACGATTCTGCCCTCAAGCCTTTCCAGTCTCACTCTGTACTCCAGCCCCCAGCCACCTCCAAACCTATCACCCACTCCTATGATGGGATCATCCCCATGCATGTGATCTCCCCATCCTTATCCTGCTCCCCTCTCCCCACCGTGCTGTCCTACCAGACACAACTGCCCACTGTGTTTACCCTTCTGCACGCTCTGCTGGTAAAACAAGCTTCACGTGGCTAAGAATGGCCACCAAGGATATGAAAGGGACACAGACGTGAACCTACTCTAGAGAACGCACAGATTACAGGAGAAGATACAGAAACAAGTAAGTGGAGTATGATGTATTAAATACACCCACAGCACAGAGCTGCATAGAGTGTCCCACTTGATGGGTGGACACAGCAATTAGGGAGCATGTCAGAGGAAGCAACTTCCAAAAAGAGGCATCTGAGCCCAAAAGCCCGGTTATCATGACACCTTATTGATTTCTCCCTAAAATGGCTCTGGTATCCACACTCCCCTTGCCACGGCTGATGCCACGACCCAATTCGGACTGCCAGAGCCCCTCACCAGCACTACGGTAACAGACTCCTGATACAGCTCCCTGGGTCCATCCCCCTCTCACTCCAGTGCATCGGCCAACTGTCTGAATGTCCTGAAAGTACAGCCCTGTTGACATAACTTCTTTGCTCGACAACTTGAAATGACAACCGCCCCTTAGCAGAGTAAATGCAGACTCCCCGACACCAACACCCCATCCTCTGCAAGTACCGCACCATGCCCCTCCTCCAACACACCTGGGGGCGGGGTGGTTAGGGTTAATCAAACCCAGCTATGTGCCGTACCCTGAGACATGCCTGGACTCTTCTGTTAGCCTCAGTATTTCAAACACAGAAAGAATCAAGGTTTTCCCATTTGGGGGAAAATCACTCCCAAGAACTTGGCTCTCTAATCTCAGATGAAAGGCTGAATCAACATTTTGAATTTTTCCCTTCAACTTCAGAGTACCTGGCAAAATCAAGCTTAAAACCTCCTAATATCACCACTCTGACCAATTTTTCCCCCTTGATGCTACACTCAATGTTTTGGACTTGTTTTTCCCAACTAATATTTAAATATCTTTTTGAAATTTACCTGGAAAAATACTTGGAATTACTGAGATTTTCAAAACTTATTACTGCATTTACACAGGTAAAAGAACATTACCAAAAGAAAACTGTTCTGTAGACTGTAGGGATCGGGGGTGGGGAGGGAGGGCGGCACTGTACCCTTGGAGGTTACGAACAATACCTAACTGCATTCAGAATATCTAAATACAGAGGACAGTTCAGGGGATTATAACTAAACAGAAGACCTCTGTTCCGTATTTTTATACTCCATTAATAGCAGCACTATTTCATAGTTTATGAATAATCTGCAATGGGAAGGGGCCCCTTTGCTTACCTACTATGTGGTGAAGGGAAAGCACACTTGAAATACTTAAGAAAGTGTCATTTATGCTGAGACATCCAGAAGACATACCTGTGGTTTCTCTATTCCCGAAAGAATGTCTTGCACCCTCTTTACTTCCAACTCATACTCTGCATGGAAAAAGAAGGGGAGGGGAGAAAAACAGTCAGTACCACTAGAAGGCAATAAGGTTGTCAAGTACCTTCCCCAAGGCCGATACAAAGGTTATCATTCAGTCAGTTGCCTGTTACCATCAACTTTTGGTACCACAAACACGACAATAAAAATCAGAAATGGGGATTCACCGGGGTAGGGATTTCACTGCAGTTGTGCTAACTAGCCACTATATTGGCTTAACATACTCACAAAGTTGATGAGATTAACACTGAGTTCCACCTAATAATTCAACAAGCAATAAGGAATAGAGGCCCTACGAAGGAAAAGGAGAAGGAGGAAGGTAGCAGTACAGCTGGAAACTGAGTGAAAGGAAAAGGCGAGTCTGAAGAGACAGGTGCCAGTTCATGCAGGGCTGTGAGTTCAGGCTTTTGAGTTCAATTTTTATTCCAAGTTGAATAGGCAGCCACTGGAGTGTTTAGGTAGAGGAGCCGACATGATCTTATTTTGAGTCTGAAAAGCTCTGTTTGGCCCTGGCAGGTGTAGCTCAGTGGACTGAGTGATGGCCCGAGAAACAAAAACAAAACAAAACAAACAAACAAACAAAAAAGTTCTGTTTGGCTTCTGCATGACAAATTGATCTATGAAGGGAAGGGTGGGAGCACAATGACCAGGCAGGGCCTGGTTGTACTGGTGCAGGTGAAGGACAGAGCTGCCCCGGGCTGGGGATGGTAGTACAGACGGTGAGAACAGGACTGGTTTGGGAGGTGAAAGTGCTGAAGGACTGGATATGATGGGCAGGGGTGAGAGAATGAGAAGAAATCAGGGATCAAGAGTAATCCCTACATGTTGGCTTAATCAACTAGAGCAGGGGTGTCAAATTCATTTTCACCAGGGGTCACACCAGCCTCACAGTTGCTTTCAAAGGGCCAAATGTAATTTTAGGACTGTGTAAATGTATCTACTCCTTAACTAGGGACAAGGAGCTCGGCGCTGCCACCGGGTAGAAACAAGGTGCCGGGCTGGAGAAAACAAGGTGGAGGGCTGGATTCGGCCCTCGGACCTTGTGTTTGCCGCCTGTGAACTAGATGAATGATGGTATCTTTTAATAAGATGGGGAGATGGGCAAGTTTTGGAGAAGGGCACAAATTGTTTCAGAAATGAAAGGGGGGAATTGCTAGGAACAGGGAAGATGGGGTAGGAAGGTTGTATATAAAAAAGCTAAATGATAGAATTTAAACTTCAGAATCTGTTTTGATAGAGGAACATTCAGACTTTGAAAACTTGCTTGATGGAACCTAATTTTGAGTTTATAGATTTACTTTACTTAAACCTAGTTCATGAGCTAAATGCTAAGCTTTGTGATTACGAAGACATATGTCCCTGTCTTCAAGATATTTCAAATCTAGTGGGGGCTATGGCGTGGGCGAAGAGAGACAGCAAATAGACAATGTGATTGGTGCTATGGTGAATAAAATCTAAAAGAGAAGATTTATAAGCTTCCTAGGGACCACCATCTAGCTGAACTTTATGGACAAGCAGGCATGCGAAGGTGATGGGGGAAATTGAACTAGGAAGTCAAAGGTCAGTAAGCCCAGCTCTTCAGAGGACTGTTCATTCTCATCATTCATGTCCAATTTCAATGTCACCTTTGCAAAGAATGCCCTCTTAACTCTCATCCCCTGCCGCACCACTGTGGTCATTCTCATACCCTACTTATAGTCTTCCTATCAGTTATCAGAACCTGAAATTTAATCCTTTTATTTATGTGCTCCCTTGTTTATGACTTGTCTTTTCCTACCAAAATATAAGCTTTTGGATGGTGGAGATTCTATAGGGCCAGAGCAGACAAATTTTTTTTTCTGTAAATGACCAGAGAGTAAATAATTTTAACTAATTAAATTTTCATTAAAGTATCATTGACATACTCTATTAGTTTCAGGGGTACAACATAAAGATCAAACATTTATACTCAAGTCATCACCACAATAACTCCGATAACCCTCTCTGTCACTGTTCAAAGTTATTATGATAATATTGACAGCATTCCTGTACTGTACGTTACAGTTCCATGACTTATTTACTTTATAACCCAAAATTTATACCTCTTAACCCTTTCCTCCTTTTATGCCCAGATAGTAAATTTTTGAATCTTTCTGGGCTACCTACAGGCCTGCCCCATTCTTCTTGGTTTCTATGGCCATTTAAAAAACTTTGGCTGCAGACGCACACAGGAACAGGCCACAGGGAGCCTGCAGCGTGCCGACACTGGTGCAGGACGCGCTTACCCCTTGGCCCGAGCACCCAGCACAGCTCCCACATGACCAGAGCTCGATGGCTATTTGCGGACTGAGTCAAGAAACCAAGCCCACATAAAAAATAAGAATTTATAGTTGGCACCAATCTAAACTATACAGAGATCAGTTCTCCATCTTTTCCCTATTGCATTCTATTTAGTAGAACACGCTTACCTCGATTTTGTCGAGAAAAAGAAATGAGCTAGTAGAAATATATTTTTTTAAAAATTATAATAGAAAATTCACTTCCAAAGACCAAATGTCACAAGTTCATTTCTACTCAAGTATTTATGTTGAGATGTAGATAATAATGGATCATACCCCAAAGGAAAAAGGTATTTTCTCCTGTTCTGCTCCTAATGAGTAAACCATAAATACTGAGTGCCTTGAAGTTAAGTGTCTGTCAATAAAAACAACACACAAATCATCAGCACAGTTGCAATAAAACAACTGGTTCAGTTTGTTAAAGACAAAACTTTCTCAGTCATCGATTATTCCACAAAGACCCTATAACTTCAAGCACACACGTAGCTAGATACTTCGCAACAATGGCTGAAGGAAGCCACTGTTTCCTCCTGTCAAGACGGACACATTGAAAGGGTCTTAGAGGTCAGGCCCCAGCCTTCATTTAGCCTAGAGCAGAGATGATCTCCTATTCAACAAAGATGGGAAGGATTAAAGAGCTCTGCAAAGGAAGAATCTAGGGACTATGTACTAGACTTAAGACATGAAAGAAAGGAGAAAAAGAAAAATCAGAGACCCTTCTCCCAGCCAGCTTTCAAACACTGATGACAAAAGAAATATGCTTTTGCAGAAAAAGAAAAATGGGAAAGAAGGTTTGATTAGAAAAGAAAAGAACTCTGTATAAAGCAGAAAGAATGGGTTTCAGATAAGAGCCAGTAACACTAGTGAAAGGTCCTCAAATAAACACTACTTCCAGAGAGGGGTCACAACCTTCCGTTTATCCTACAGTCATACCGAGAGCTGACAGTTCCTAGCACCTACTCATGTGCCTGTCAACGCACTATCATCCCACTCATTTTGACAACATCCCTTGCAAGATGGACATTCTTTGCTCCATTTTACAGCAGCAGGCAGGACTGAAGTCTACCTTGCACATCCCAGTTTTCATCTCTGGTACCGAGTACAACACCTGCAGGTGCCTCTGCTGACTGGGTTATGAGGAAGAGGGACAAACAAGGAAACAGGCTCCAAAAGCAGATGTGTTTTCCCCAGAACCACAAGTCTAGTACACAATCCCAAAGCAAAAGGAACCTTTGACTGCATCATGACAAAGTAGGGGAGATGTGGGAGTCACAAGGCAGAGTTGTGGAGAAAGAGGAACAGAAATTTGAGACTGGTAGGGGGTTTGATGGGGAGAATGGGAGAAAGAGAAGGCAGCAGCAGAGACCCTGTAAGTCCCAGGAGACGGACAGTGTGTGGCTGGTACTTTTTAAACTCCGAAGAAGCTGTTAAATCAACAAAACAAAGGCTTTTGGAGCTGGGAAGAAGGTATAAGAGAAAAGGAAGAATAAAAAAACCTGGGCCATGAATGGAGACAAATAAAGGATTCTGAGAAGATCAAAAGTAGAAAGGAAAGGGCGTGGGGAGGAAAGGCAGTGCCAGGACAATGGCTACCCTATTATCTCCGCAGAAACACCGCGTCAAAGCCAGCTCTAAACTGTGAACGTGGAGAGAAAAAGAGAAAAATGCATCCCCACCACATTTATTTAGTGCTTTTCCATTTATGCTGCCACAGACAAAAAGAAAAAGTAAGTAAGTGCCAGGCACACAATTTGCACAGACAAGAGTGAAAATAAAATGTTTAACTGAGCTAAAGTGACAGTTAGCATATATAAAATAAACTCTTGTACATAAAAGCTAACGCTCTGGTATGAAAATGCCAAAATTCACAACTCTGCTGCCTAAATAACTGAGTGAACACAGACCTCATCCCAGTTTTCCCTACATGAGAATTAGCTGTGCCTTGGAGTAGCCTTTGAATTATTATCACCCTTTTTATAAAAGTTCTGGAGCCCAACTGTCCAGAGTATACTTCAGAATGTGTTTCTGCTTGCTTGCATGCTTGCTTTTTCTTTCTGTTCCTGTCTCTCTGAAACATGCACACCACATTGTGAGCGAGAAGAAAAATAATAGTTAATCCCTTCACAAAACCAAACCAAAACAAAAGAATAGTCTTGATCATTTGCCTTTTGGATAGCTTTTCTATCAAATTAAAAAGAAAACCATGCTGGCTCTTGTTTTCCCTCCCTCCAAGAGACTGGTGTGTGGCAAATGAACAAGAGATTGTCCTAGAAGAGGCAGAAATGCAAGGGTCAGATGCAAGGCTCTCTTTCTGCCTTCTTCCTCCTGGTTTGCAGTAAGTATGTTAATCAATGCAGAGGCAACTCTTGCAGGCCAACTTTGTCTTTCTCCTGGCATGGAAGCTGCCACGAGGTTTAAACAAACTAAAACCATTTTTCCACCTGCTTCAATTATGTGTGTGACCCCAGCTGAAGCGGATGGCTAGGACGGCCCACCTTTTAGAGCGCTGCCTTCTTCATGTCTGAAAGGCTCCTCCTTGCAGTGAAGGTGGTGAAGGACTACAGGGGGTTCTCAGGACAGAGCTCCAAACAGAGAAGGGGCATTTTGTTGTGCAGATGTATACACACATTTGGGGAGACGTAATTTCTTGCAAAGGCAGTAAGATGGGAGCCTCTCATTTAAATATGCCCCACTGAGAACCACCCTATTTGGAAATGCTGTAAAAGGGGAAAGAGGGAATTCAGCTCGGTGACTTACGCCTTTCTTCCCCCTAAAAGCAAACCTTCTAAGAAATAAAACATTTTTAGCAAAGGAAAGGTTAAAAAAAATACACACGCCAGGAAAATACATTTAAAAGAAAAAACTCCCACACATAGAGGGAATATGTGTCGTGTGAAATTTAAACTTTCCACAAATAATGGTTTTTATGTTTGCTCTAAAAAGAACCTGAAATCCAGACTGTTAGAATAACTGTAAAGCCTAAACTAATTAAAATATCCCCTTTTATAAACACAATTTACTTCTTTGGTTTGTTCCACATTTTTTCCTTCTTAGAAAAGAAACCCAGCTAGACACTTGGCTGCTATAGAATGTATTTAGGGTTGTGACAGCCCCTTCATACCAGTGCAGTGACATCAGCATTACTTCTCTGCAACCTTCTGTCTGGTGTTCATCCACAGGGCTCATTCACAGATATGCCTGGTATAACATAACACGCTTCTTCAGATTTGCCAAGGAGCTGACTTAGTTAATCTTTTTAACAAATTATGTGTAATAAACTAGGGGCGTGGAAAAATATGCAGCTTCTGGTCATGCCCATTTTGGGGATAAGAGGTTTAAAACAAATAGCAAGCACTCAATATAAAATCTAAAGGAACTTCTAGATTTTAAAAAATGATTCAATAATAAGCTGGCTATCCAATGAATGCCTACAAATCTTGAAGGGAATGAATGGGGATGAAGAAAGATAGGTTAAAAATGCTAATTGAAATGCCTTTCCAATCAGAAAAATAAATAAGCTATCTTCATTTTTAAATATTACTTATGCTGGGGAAAAATGGGAATATGAACGTAGGAATTCTTACCAAAGAACCTTCATTTAGTGATTCTGATCCACATTTAATGGTGTTAATGTATTAAAAATGTATAAAATCACAGGGAATAAATTTGCAAAATAGAATGACAATGCAGTTATTCCCAAAGACACCTATTCCAGAAATATCTTCACATGTCAATCATCCTGATGCTAAAAATGCAAAGGCAAACATCTCTAGCCATTTAGCTAGTTAAGTGGTTACTCTGTTAGAAATTCTGAAAGATAGCCAAGGGAATACCACACTCTCAACACTAAAAAAACCCCAAACACAGCAGGCAGGTGAGCCTATGTTGTGGGAAGTTGCTGTCCAGTCTAAGAAAATATTTTCAAGAGTAACCTGAGTTCCAAACAGATTCTGAAACCTTAAAGAAAGGAGGAATGAATTCCTTTTGCAGATGGAGTGTGTGGCTGGACAGGAAGGATGGCTAGAGAATGTAAATGGGATAAAGGAGGCTGATTTCCTCTGAGCTTTTGTTGCTATTTCTGGAATTCAGTAGAAAGAATGCTCTTCTTTCCTGGCCTAAATCTGAGCAAAGTCCTACTGGCAAAGCCCACATGAACCTACCTGTAGGCAAAATGGGTCTCTACAGACAAAAGCTCTATAACACATTAGGTAATAAAAGGGACAAAGAGCAGAGCCAGGTCTGGGTCCTTAATGAAAAGAGAAAGCACCAGATGGGACACCCTTGTTGACTCCCAGGTCAACTCAAAGTTTATCTCTTAGCCACCTTCTGGGATGTCAGGTAAATTGGGTTCTACCTGAAATACTAGGTGACTCTATATTCATTTCTTTCAAAAGAGATTCTATATTCATTTCTTTCAAAAGCTCTAAGAACAATTCTTGTGTTTACCTCACAAGGCAAAAATCATATATATATGAATGGAAGTGGACAAAAGCAACTAGTATTTTTAAGGACATCCAATTAAACAGGGATGAAAACCCACAAAAATGGACGAAGCATTAGGTAGATAAGCTTGCCTGCCCAGTGCCGCCCTAGCACCAGTCCCCGCCTTCCTCCTCTGCACATTCGAACCAGGGCACTAGCTAGCTGAGCCTGACCCCGTGCCAGATAGAGCTCTTTTATTTTGGGGGAAGGCTCAACTCCATGATTATCCAGCAAAAGCTGGACCCTCCCTGGGTGTGTAACAGGAAGGCGATTGCTTAAACACAGGCTAGAACAACTTACAAAGGTAATTAAAGTTTATGCAGCACTTTCTGCACTGGCATCTATAAACATTTCCACAAAAATGTTTTTTCATTAAGGCTTGGTGTGTTGCACGAAAACTTTTCAAGTAGCATATTTAATACTTTTGCAAGGCTGTGTCAACTGACAGGCAGAATCCAGGGAGCAAAATTTTGTAACACGTAAAATCTGAAAAAGAATTTTAATACTTATACCATTGATACAGCAAGTTTTGAAGTTTTTACACTCACATTTTCTTAACTGATGTCTCACGTGACTAAATTATATGCATTTGCAGATGATGGCAGGCAGTAAGTCTACGGTGACAGAATCCAGTGAAGTTCATCAGCTAATCACGGGATCGAATGCAGAGCTAACGTCCAGGGCTAGGGCTCCAAAGAACTCACCAGCATTTCAACATAAGGGAAAGCCATTACTATCCACGATCCAATCTACCCCACCCAGGAAATCAGCAAAGGTTACCTACACAGGCACCCACTCCAATGTATATAGCTGCCAGGCAGGTAATGTCAATGAGTAAAAGGACTTGGGCCTATCTGGCAAAAGGGAAGGACTGTAGAAAACGGAAAGAGCCCTCACCCTGTCTAAAGGGGGCAGCTGCTAAGTATTCCATCATTTATTACCAGAAAGGATCATGGGTCTAAGGTTGACAGATATTGCTATTTTTCCAGAGAATTTGGAAATGAAAAGTTTATCGAGAAATTACCTGACTTGTAATTATTCTTTTATCTATAGAAAAGGGAAGGAGTACCATGAACACCCATATGCCCTTCCCCTAGACTGACCAACTGTCAGCATTTCACTGTAACACTTGCATGCTCACATTCCATCTGCACAAACACAAACATATCTAAAAGGAAGTTGTTGATCTTATGACACTTCACTCCCAAAACGTCAGTATGTCTTTCCTAAGAACAAGGACCTTCTCATACACAATCACAATCACATCACAACCAAGAGATCTGACACCGACAGGATAAAATCTAATCTATAGTCCTTATTCAAATTCCCCCAATTGTTCTAATAATGTTTTTAATGTTCCCACTGCTCCCAACCCAGGGCCCAATTAAGGAACACAGGTTGCATTAGTTACCTAGATTAGTCTCCTTCAATCTAGAACAGAAATCCCTTGTATGTAGTCACCTTCCTCAGGCTGAGATTTTTGAAGCATCTAGACCACTTTTCTTATAGCATATACCACTTTCTGGATTGTGGGACCTATTTCCTCGTAATTAAAGTCAGGCTAAAAATTTTCAACACGAATTTTCTATAGCACTTTGATGCAATCACTTGGTTACAGTGTTGCTTAGCATATTTCTCTGTCCTCAAAGCGTCTTCTTCCTCTTTCACCTGATGCTTATAGTAAACATCTATGGTCTTTGCCAGAAGATAATGTATCAATAGTTAGTTGCAAAGGGGAGATGTTCCAATTCTATCATTCCTGCTATGTACATCAGTTCCCTCTCCCACTTTGTCTACTAACTCATGGATTCTATCTTCTTAAATTCAATAAAATTTGTAATATCCTAGGGCCACCGTTCTTTTAGATGCTAAAATTATCCCAAATGTGGCCAATGGGAAGCCCTTTGAGCTGTTTTCTGCATCTCTTGGTCCACTCTCTTCAGACTTCTGTTTTGAACACCTGTTAAAAATTCTGTTTTAAGATCACTTGGCCAACAATGAGAAAATGTGCAGACCACAGGTGAGAGATTTTAGTAGCATCAAGTATAATTTAGCCAAAATTACTCAAAGATTCTCCCCTATTTAAATATGAATAGAAGGGAAAAAGATCTCAATATGTCTGGTTCCTCTATTTTTCAGAAATTAAAGTTAAAATAAAGCCAATAAACCAAGAGCCATCTTATGTAACACTTTAACATATAGCAAACTTGAATTGTATAAACTTAAAAATGAATCATGGTAAACTTTAAGTAGAAAAACATAGAATGCATTTGGCTCTTCTTGGATTGTGAAATTTCTGCTCTCAATTTAATCTGGCCATGTTTCATTTCTTATTTCTCCTAATCAACATTTCCCTTTAAAAAACAGATAATCAAAAGAGACAGCACCATCTGCTCCAACCAAAAAAGAAAACGGACTGTGTGCTAAATGCATCAAACTGAAAAATAAACTAAAATGAAACATTAGATTGGGCCACCAAGCAGGGAACATCTAAATGGAGGACACTATCAAAGAGAGATTTTTCTCCAGAATGAATTGTCTGAGGACCAGATAGCCCACAAATCCAAGGTCAATGTGAAAGAAGTCAACAAGGTGAAAGAGTTGTTTTCAAGCAAATTACCCTATACCAAAATCATATTCACTGATCCTGCTGTCTCATTCTGAGTCATTTGTAAAATTAAACTATCTGGAATTTAAATTATTGGTTTTTTATATAAAATAAAGGACTCTTTTGAGCCACACAGTTGATATCTACATTGTGTAAGTGGGCTGCCTTTGTTGTTCAAAACATGAAAGCCAGAGACCTGAATAATGTCTTTTGCATGTACATTTAAAAATGCGGTTAAAAGGTCTGAAAACTAGAATAGTACACTTGTACCCCGAGCCTGCTATATAAATGGCACATCTTACCAGCCATACCAGTCATTCCAGAGTCTGCAGGTGACAAGTCATTCTTAGCTGGTATCCATCTGCTCACTGCTGAGGTATACAACCCTCAGACCACAGTGAGCTCATCAGGCCTGGTGGGGCGGGGGGTGGGGACCCATAAGCAAAACCAGCCACTTGGGTCATGGACCAAGCTGGACAAGAAATAAAAATGTACAAGAAGTAAATATAAAAGATAAGATAGCAACGAAAAAAACAGAACAGATGTCCTTACCCTAAAGTTGGGGTGGGCAGGGCTGGACAGGTACACGCAAAAAAATGAAACTAGATCACCAACTTACACCATACATCAGAATAAATGCGAGATGGATAAAAAATTTAAATATAAGTTGTGACACCATGAAAGCCCTAGAGGAGAACGTAAACAGGAGAATTTTAAACAACCCCACGCAATAATATTTTCACTGAGATGTCCCCTAGAGCAAGGGATATAAAGAATAACAAATGGGACTACACCAAACTATAAAGCTTCTGCACGGCTAAAGAAAACATCAGCAAAATAAAAAGGGAACCAACTGTATGGGAAAATACATTTGCCAATGATACCTCAGACAAGGGTTTGATCTTCAAAATATATAAAGCACTCACAGGACTCCACACCACGAAGACAAACAATCCAATTAAAAAATGGGCACACACTTCTGAACACACACTTCTCCAAAGGGGGCATACTGATGGCCCACAGGCATATAAAAGGATGCTCAGCATCACTAGCCATCAGAGAGATGCAAATTAAAACCACAATAAGATACCACTTCACACCAGTCAGAATGGCCATCATAAACAAATCAACAAACAAGTTCTGGCAAGGTTGTGGAGAAAAGGGAACCCTAGTGCACTGTTGGTGGGAATGCAGACTGGTGCAGCCACTGTGAAAAATAGTATGCAATTTTGTCAAAAAACTAAAAATGTTACTGCCTTTTGACTCAGCAATTCCAATGCTGGATTACACCCTAAGAATCCTGAAACACCAATTCAAAAGAACCTATGTACCCCAATGTTCATAGCAGCACAATTTACAAGAGCCAAGTGCTGGAAACAGCCTAAGTGCTCATCAATAAATGAGTGGATCAAAAAACTATGATACATTTACATAATGCAATACTACACAGCAGAAAGAAAGGAACTCCTATCCTCACAACAGCATGCATAGAACTGGAGAGCATTCTGCTAAGTGGAATAAGCCAGGCGGTGAGGGAGAAATACCATATGATCTCACCTGTAAGTGGAACCTAATCAACAAAACAAATGAATGAGCAAAAAAAGAACTAGAGACATGGAAATAAAGAACACACTGACAGGGCAGGGGTGGGGGAGATAATGGGAGAAAGGGGAGCACGTACAGAGGACCCATGGACAGGGACAATGGTAAGGGGATTGTCTTTGGGAGTGCGAGTTGGACGGGTAGGGGGGAGCAATGGGGAGGAAATGGGGACAACTGTAATTGAACAACAATAAAAATATATCTTTTTATATTAAAAATGATTTAAAATATAGCTCTCAAAATTACATTAAAATGTACAATTTCTCATCTAGCCAAATGACTCTAAAATAATTTCCTGGAGAATATAATGATAAAATTTCTACTATAAAACACCAAAATGTAAAAGGTTAACTTGTGACAGACAAGAGTGACCCAAGAGTGGAAGGACCGTACAGAACACACACAAGTCTACCCCTCCCTCCTTGGTCTGGCTGCCTCTTCTCACCCGCTTCATGCCTCTGCTGAGAGACGGACTCTCCCCTAACATCCTATCCTCCTCTCCACGTGTGAGTATATATCCCACTGCATGTTCCTGTTCAAAATAATAAAGATAAGCTTTATGAGCACAGGAATCACATCTGTTCAGGGTGTCACTGATTCCCTAGTGCCTAGTTCAGTGCCTTACACAGGAACATTTATTGAGTGTATGACTCAATGCGTGTTCAGAGAAACATTACCCACAAATGCATGTACTATCATTTTAGTCTCTAAGTATTTAGAACAAGCACACGATAGATGTCACGGTAAAGAGAGTTGCACAGGAAGGTACCTTGATAGATCACAATTGTATGTTAAAAACACATTCTAACAAAACTGTCTAAAATCTGTAAATCTATATTTCTGCACAGGGAACTAGTATGCACCTATGAAGTAAATTCATAAGAACTCTAAATTTGGTATGGATTAGAAATATTTCTTCTACAGCTAAAACTAACACCTGGCCTGGGAAAAAATCTCAATAATGCCATCACAATTGCTGTGAAGATAAAAATGCAGCTATGCACTTTACTAATTAAGCAATTGAAAGTTCTTGGATCTCACTCTGGACGGTATCCTGGAGAATGCATTATATCTACTAGTGGTAACTTTTTAATCTGCCACACACTAATCTTATTTCAGAAAATCAAATCAGGATGCACAAAGTTGTTTTTAGAGGCTAAAATGTCTTAGGTTTATGTAGCCAAGTTAGTTGTTTTCCAGTTTTCCTGCTCCACAATAGTTTTTTGTGTGCACAAATCGTGCGTCCCTAAAAGAACCATTTGAGATGACTCTATTATGCCACTAATTACTCAGCCTAATAGAAAAGTTTGACCTGCAAAAGTATTTGCAAGTCTCCCTTATTGCAGTCTTAATGCATGCTTCCAACTGCCCTGACTACCCTTTTGCTTTCTGCTTAGGAGTATGTGACCATCTGGTTGCCATTCTTCCCATAATTAACAGCCCTCCAGTTGCAATCCCAGTGAATGAAAAGCTCAGCATTTTCCATTGAGAGATCTCATTCTTTGCATTGCTCTCTCAGGCCCACAAAGCCCTACTTGGCTCCACCGTGGCCTCTGCCTCTGGCTCACCACCTGTAGCAAGCATCTAGCAGAGTTGGACACTTTTGAGCACACTGCCATTTGCTCAAAGTTTAACTTCTACGCAAGTCTACTGACCCTTGAACAAAAGGTTAATTTAGATTGTTTAATCTTGTTGGCAATAAGCAATTTAACTCATCAATTCCTACTAACACCTTCCCAATAAACTCCCTAATACCCCTCCACAACTAACAGTCAAAGAATAAAAATAAAAGGTGTCTCTAAGAGATAGGAACCAGAATGGTATGTACACTACAGTTTCTTCTTATTCCTACAGAGTAAATATGTTATCTTTTCACTTGCAAATTCACCATAAGAAATGAAAACACTGATGAATCTTAAGTTTTAGGTTTTAAAGAAAAAAACCTGATTTTTTCCCTATCAATGTGTCTACTGTAATAAAATTTTATCAAATTATTTCAAATAACCAGAGCAATTCAAAGAAGTATAAACTATAGTATAATAACATACCTTTTAATTTCCATAAGTCTTTGTAATTCATTGTTATTGGCTAAATTGTGTTTCTCTAAACATCCATGTATTGAAGTCCTAACTCCCAGCACCTCAGCATGGGGCTGTCTCTGAGATAACGTCTTTTCAGAGGTAATTAAGTTAAAATAAGGTCATTTGAGTGGACCAAAGGCAACATGACTAATGTACAATCATACCTGGGTACTCGTCAGCTTCAGAACCCATCAAACCCTGTCCTCATCGCATTTTGACTAGAAAAAAATGTTTCCGCACACGGTGATTGCTTGGAACTTGTCTCACTTGCTTCTTAGAACTTGTATGAGTTACGATGCTGCCCCACAAGAGAAAATGCTTCATTGTTCACGGCTCATTGGTTTTGGCCCTCGTCATGAGTTCCAGAATGAATTAATGACACGTACCGAACTACCACTGTATTTTTTAAAAGGCAGAAATCTCAACACAAACACGTAGAGGGAGGTGATGTGAAGACACAGAGACACGGCAGTCATCTACAAGCCAAGGAGCGAGGCCTGGAACAGATCTTTCCTCACAGCCCTCCGAAGGAGCCACTGTGCGAGGCTTTGGTCTTGGACTTCCAGCCTCCAGGTCTGTGAGACTACAGATACTTTTTTAAGCCAATTAGTTTGTGGTGCTTTGTTATGGCAGCCCTAGTAACCTAATACATGTATCATTCACGTGCAAATATATATTTGGTATTATTTTCCCATTTACCTACAAATGGGATCCTACAAAGTAGAGATTTTAAGAATTTGGTCAACATCACATAGGCAAATCTAGAAGAACCCACTCTAAACCCTAGGTCTTCTGATTCTCAGTCTAACTCTATTGTTTCGTAGAGGACTTCTAAAACATCCTCTTATCCTGTCATCTCCTATGTCCCAAGGGAACAGGGGAATGCTGGGGAGGACAATTTTACTTGTGCAAGATAAACAAATCTACCAGCTTGAAGGGAGAGCTAGACCCCTTGGTTCAGTACAAAATAATTGCACTGGAAGTTAAAATGTGTTTATGCTACTGCTTCCACATGAGGTCATATCCAATTACAGAAGGCCAATTTAGAAGTTCAAAAAGAAGCTACTGAAAATCATCTGGAAAGCTGATCCAAAAAAGACCATTTCCTATGATAATTCTACTGACTGTTCTGTGCCAATGCACCAGTAACACAGTATTCACCCTCTTTTCCCTCACCCCACATATATTGATATTTTGAGGCTAGAACACAATTACGTAGTAATTGCTTCCAAAACACATTATAACATTTTTGCAGCTGACTGTGGCTTTAGAGAAGAAGTGCATACTGGCTCCAAAGGAACAGGAACTATGGTGGACCGTAAAACAGCTGTTTGCTGTGTGGCACCACCTGAATCATCTGCGTGTTGTTTTCTTCCATGTCAGCCAGTACAGAGTGTATCCACACTACTCAACTTATTTACGGCTCCAGCTGTTTTTCCACACTTTCAGACACTCAGCATTAGCTGAAAAGAACAGCAGTCAATTTTCTGAAATATTTCAGTTGGCATAAAGAAGTCTAGGTAAGCTAAGATGCCTAGTGGACACTAATTCTGTTCTTAAAGTTAACAACCACTAAGGTATAAATTAGTATCTTTGTATTAGTAAAGCTTCAAATTCGACATTCTGTTACAGCCACAGAGCAAAAGTCTCACAAATGTTTTGATTTGCAGGAGAAACACCAAATTCCCACAAAGAGCGTGGCCCAGGCCTGTGCTTCCAGGGAGGCTGACAGTTGCTCTGTACACACACATGGCCCCGACATTATCCTAATAAGCCAGGACAAACACAGAACACTGGGCAGGAAGGGAGAGTGTCTACAGTTAGGTCGCAGAGCAGCTGCTGGTCTAGGTGACATGTTTGACTGCATGCAGAATGGATGAATAGAAAAAGAGCTGAGGACACGGATTCAAGAAGTTCTCTAAGCAGCAAATAGTTGAGCTGTTAGTTGTAATTATTGTGAGCTACTCTTCGCCATGATGTAACTGCACTACATTGTTAGTATTGTCGTGAACTAGTCTTCATTTCCACATTTGGAGTAAAATATAAAAGTCTTATTCTCTTCTCCCCACCTACTAAGCTTCGTTTAAGTACATTATTAAGTAGTGGTTACTAAAATGCAATTGAGTAAGAAATTGCATGACCAAAATTTTAAATGACGTCAGCCCTGGCTGGTGTAGCTCAGTGCATTGAGCGCAGGCCTGCAAACCACATGATCACGGTTCGATTCCCAGTCAGGGCACATGCCTGGGTTGCAGGCCAATTCCCAGCAGGGGACTCACAACAGGCAACCATACATTGATATTTCTCTCTTTCTCTCCTTCCCTTCCCCTCTAAAGATAAATAAAATCTTCAAAAATTTTTTTACATGATGTCACCTAAGTGAGTGACCACTCATCAGGTATAAGAATTAAAGTATTCCATTTGACCAGGGTTATATTCCAGCAGGATGAAGTGAAATGAACTAGAGAAACAGCAAATGGGCTTTGTGCAGACTCGGGTTTACAGCTACCTAAAGATGGTGAAATTATAAGCATTCCATCTGCTCACCAGCTGTGGTCCCTAATCCCCTTTAATAACTTCAGCCTGCACGACTCCATGAGAATCCAGGCGTCCTCCAAATTTCGCTCTGCATCAGGTGCCAGGACTGATTTTCAGACACCAGTCTCCAGTGAAAGGAGAATAAAGTTGATTTCACTGGCAGGTGCTCATTTTCAGAAGAATGAAAGGAAGTGTGAAGAGAGACTAAGAATGGGGAAGAAAAAAATTAAGAAGGATCCAAAATCATCCCATTGAGGTTTTAGGGTTCTATGCTGTCCAGCAAAGCCCAAATGCTCAAATAAAAATACAAGCCTGAAATGTAAAATTTAAATTTCTCTAAAACTTACAAAAGGCAACATCTAAAAATAATTATGCCCAGTTGTGTCTACAGTGAGGTCATGAATTCTGCAGCAGTCACCCCTTTTCCCCACTGCAAGGCATAGCCTCTGCCTTCTGGTCGCCAAGCAGAGACGAAGTCCTGGCACTGTGAGCGCTCTGTGGTCACAGAGCTCAGCTGCTTCTTCCTTGTGGTCTTACAGCGCTTCCTAGTTAGGCTCCACACAGGTGTCATCATGGCTCAAGTCAAGAACAGAAAAGGTGTTTTACTAGAGAAAACACCCAAATTTTACTCAAGATGCAAGCAAGACTCATGGGACTATGTTTTATCACTTTACACGCTGAAATGCCTTTTCCGCCCGCACCCTTACAGAGTTACTGCAGAGTGGAAGAGGAGGAATGACTCCTTTACGGGTTCCAAGCTTGGTGACAAGCTGGCTTCTATGCAAACACAGGCTTGTCATATCTCTTGTATGACATGTCTATGATACCTTTAGTTCACACTGCGGAAATCTTTTGAGAAAAAGCTGGAATTACAGGTCTCTGCTTAAACCCAGCAGTGATCCGGACCCAGGTGACAATGTCGTGAAGGCTAGGCGTTGCCTCCTATTCACGTGTCTTCCACCAGAGCAGGCTTATCTCCTGGGCTACAGGTCAGAGGCTTCCTTCCCTAGAATGCTGTTATGAGAGGGCTCTCTGAAGCAGGGTGGAGTCCGCCCTGGTTTCACAATGTCAATGTATTACCTGGTCGAGAAGGCTTTCATATGCGTATGGAGTCTCCAGTAATACTTTTCAAAGTAGAACCTGTTGTTCTGTGTCTCATTTTATTAACATTTGGAAGATGATGAATCCCATTTTTATTTCTGGCAGAGACTTGAGGTTTCCTTAAGAGCTCCTTCCTAAGAGACCAGTGGAGGTGGCCCTGGGTGGAAGAGCCAAGCGGGAACCAGTGAGCAAACAGCCCCCAGCACCAGTACAAAGTGGCCAGAAAGGTTCCACAGCATGTCCCTACAATCGGAAAAGTGTACTTTCATCCTCTTTCAACATAACAAGAACATATAAAACCATTCTGATTGCCAAAGATGCTGAGGAATACAAAAGTTATACCATTTTTTAAACATAATTTAATAAAAGTGCTAAGAGAATCAAACTACTAAGAGCTGTTGTCCAAAAAACATCCCCGCACTATGGGAGAAATATTCAATAGTTTCAAACAAGAGGTTGAATCAGTTTCCGTATTAAAACTGTGTTTTAATATTCCAAAATGTTTTCACTGACATGCAGTGACGAGTGCCGGAGTGAGGTTTTAACTCTTATGAATCACAGGAAGCAGTGCAAACTGGACAGGGAACACAGAAAGTGCACGTTCCACGGAAGGGTACGAGCTAATGGTAGCAGAAAATCCTGGATTGCCAAAAGTGCTTCTGCACCCACCGAAAGAGGCTAATTCTCCCGAACAAAAATGGGGAAGAGGGACCGCAAGAGGGACAGTTTATTACTTTCATTTGGCAGAAAGAAAATATAAGACTTCATTTATAGGGAAAGAGCGTCACTTGTGGGGATGAAATAGGCTTAGCATAAAATTCTTACCTGCCTGTTCAGTTTCTCCAAAAAGCATTTTGCACTACATGCCATGTGATTCTGGCACACGCAAACCGCATAATGAACTATCTGGTAACTCTTTCCAGTAATTGGAATTTTGTATTTTAAGCCAAGCCTTGTAAAATGAAAAAATTTTAATTAAAAAAAATTCAGCATTTCTTATCTATAAAAGATGTTTGGAAGTCCCTTTGAATGAGCTCTGCACTTGAACTTTGATGTCAATCTGTTTCCTGTACATTCAAGGGGTGAACTCTGGTGGGAGAATATAGATAATACAGACATACATGAAACAAACATTATGAGGTCAGCAAGGGGTGGGTGCCGTGATGAATATTTTTCAAGGATAATGTAATGGAATAGTCAGGGAAGGCCTTTCTGACTCTGAAGCACTGGGGCTGCTCCAGGAAGGATGAGCAGCAAGAGAGCTTGCAGGGCTCAGGAACAGCAAGAGCGAAGGCCCTGGGACAGGCAGGGCCCAGCAGGTTACCGTACTGGAAAGAAAGCCTCGTGTCTACAGCCCAGGGAGCAGAAGCAGGGCTGGAAGGAGCTGAGGCAGCAAAGCAGTCAGCTGATGCAGAACGCTGAAAGAAGCATAAAGAGTCTGAACTTTATGCTACATTCAGAAAGAAAACACAGGGGTTTTAGTAAGATCCTCTGGCTACTGTGTGAAAAATGAATAGTAAGGAAACCAAAGTTAAAGCAGAGAGACCGACTCAGTGAATAAAATCTCTATGCAGGTGTACATTCACACACAGAGATTTAAAAATCAACAAGTGTTGATTTGGAAAATCAACAAGGAAAAGCTTTGGACCTTCTCAATTTTGCTGTAAACCTAAAACCGCTCTAAAAAATTTAAGACTTTAAAAAATAAGCACTAGAATAATGTTGGAAATTTAAGGGGAAAGCCATGTTTAATGAAATGTATTTTAGATACACAGAAACCTACCACTTGTTTTGCAATAATCAATGTGATTTTCTAGACCCATAGAAAAGCAAGGGTTTGCAGCATACTTGCTCTACAATCTAAAGAATCCAAAACAGGAAGAAAGCTTTAAATCATGATATGCATGCTTCATCGTAGTCTGAAGTCATCCTTGTTTTGAATGCTGCTGATTAGAGATATACTGTAGCATACCCTGTAACATTATTCTAGACAGCAAGTAATACCAAAAGCAGTAAGTCATATTCTCTACGTTTAAGATTTCAACATATTTCCATGAATGTGGTGGCTCACAAAAAAGGCCAAATTCTACTAAGTGGAAAACGTATTTCAGTCTCCAGAGCTGTCCTCAAATAGTAAAACAATTTACCAGACATACTTAAATGGTTTTTCCCAAACTCCTTTATTTTGCTCATTTAAATTGATTCCAAAGGAACTGGCAGGGCACAGTATATGCTGTAAGTGATTGATACTCTAATGGAAAAAACATGTAAGAAGCTAAACCTAAAGGCTTATAACTATGCACAAAGTTAAAGGACCTAAATAGACAGATTTCATGTCTTAAATTCACTGAAAGTAAGATTGGAGAAACTATTCTAGAGAGGAGACATGGCATCGTTCCCTTGGGTTCTCTTCCCTCTTAGTAGGTCCCAGCAATACCACTAACCTAGCACATCTGATACAGCTGGAACCTGGCTACAGGGAAGACTCATGGTACTGGACCGGAACTTCACCCTCCATTTCTTGATTTCCCACTTACTTCCATGGCACCTGTACCTGCTGCCTTCTGACACGTGTAATCTTGTATGACCTTGGTTCATACTATAAAATCCAGCTGCATCCTCATGTTGGTCAAAACTTTTTTCCTATCATATTCTTGTTTCTTCACGTACCCCAACTTTATTACTCTCAACCTCTTATTTTAGGACTCCTATAACAGCAGTCCAAGGAAACTTTTGAAGCCCGCAACACATACAGTTTTGATTACTTTGTTCATCCAAGCAATGATTTGCTGAATTTTAAACTATAAAGTTATATATGCTTGACTTTGATATCTATATTTACACACACACACACACACACACACAATTCCCTACCAATTTCATAAACTCACAGAATTCTGGAAAAGGACAGAATCTTAAATGATTTATAATATGGGTTGGCCAAAAAGTCCATTTAGTTTTTTTCATGAAATAAAAGACACATTTTTCATTTTTACCAATAACTTTACTGATTTGGGCATTTTGAGTATGTCGGTTCTTTCCCACTATTGGCTTCTAGTGGGTAGAGGCCAGGGGTGCTGCTAAACATCTTCCAATGCATGGGACTGTCCCACAGCAAAGAATTATTTGGCCAAAATGTCAACAATACCAAGAAACTCCACAAACCATTCTTGACACATTCAATCAGTCACAGTACCTTCTCCATACACGGCACAAATTTTTGTGCTGTGTTTCACCGGTGTTTTCGCCTTCCTTGAAATAATAAAGCATAACATGCCAAAAATGTTGCATATATTCTTCCATCTTCCATATTAAAAGAATTCACCAGTTTTGATAAGTTATTTTTAAAATGTGCACTGATATGACAGGTGTCACAATACAACCTAAAAAAACTGATTTGAATGAAGGTAAAGATAACTAAGCACTGCTAGAGCCATCGTATGGGAAAAAAAAAAACCTAAATGAACTTTTTGGCCAACCCAATACTATCACATATGTAGTTAAAATCTTCTGTCTTTCTATTTTAGGCAAAACACCCACACAAGGGTAAAAAATGAAATCTTTAAGACACAACTTCATTACACCAGGCAATAATTATTAAAAACATAGCAAGGCAAATAATAGGGCTTTAGAATTTCTCACCTTCGTGATACCTTGGGGTCCATTTCCAAAATTAAACCGATTATTACACCCTGCCTAGATAATAGCTGTCAAGGAAAGGATGTATGTACTCAGTCAGTAGCATTGGCCATCCAGGCAATGGCTAACAAGCATCAGTTTTCTTATGGAATTTTCTTGGAGTAACTCTGTAACAGCTATTAACTATTATGGAATCATTATATTCATTAAGATTTTCAAAGCTGGGATGGGCTGGGATGGGAGTAAAAGAAAACTGCACTTGAACAACAATTAAAATAAAATTTTAAAAAAGATTTTGAAAGCTCTGTGAGTTTTATCTCATGCTAGGGAAAAACTATGTTAGTTCCCTCTTTGAAGACAATATATGTACCAAATTAAGAGAGGTTCCTTTCACTTCTTTTTGGGAAATGCCATTAACTCCACTATTCATATCTTTAAAGGAATATATAGATCCTGTCATTTAGCTCCCATGAAATATGTCCTAAAAATACATATCCACCATGGAACATGTATATATACACATACAAGTCTACAAGTTAGCTCACTCCTATTTCCACACCTAAAGTGATCAATTGTTACAGGATTCAATCAACTCGCCTCAATTAGCTTAATTTACTGTGAAGAGATTTCCCTGATGCATCTGCTACCATCAAGAGAGGAGGTGGCTCTGCTCAATGATTCCTGACCTGCGTGACTACTACAGACAGTACTCGGTGCTGCTCTTGTATGTCTATATTGACAGTAACTCACAGAAAAGCCTGTGGTGGGTGCTAAGCAGAGTCAGGTGATACATCAATCAGACCTAAACACTGTGGAGGACAGTGGGCTGGCTCTGGCCAGGTTTCTAGCTGGGGGACACTAGAAGTAGTCTGCAGTAGGCTGAAAATGGCCCCCAATCCCTGGAATCTCTGAGGTTTATCCAACATGGCAAAGTGCTGGGATTAAGAATGCTGAGATGGGAAAATTATCCAGGATTATCTGAGTGGGTCTTACATGAAATCATACATATGCTCAAATTATAGATTCGACATATATGGAGGAATAAGCTATGTGAAGATGGAGCAGAGAGAGATTTGCAGATGCTGGTTTTGAAAATGAGATTAATGCAGCCACAAGCAAAGGCTGGCAAAGAAGAACAGATTCTTTCCTAGAGCTTCTCGGGGGGGTGGGGGGGGGAGCCTGACTGTACCAACACCTTGACTTCAGCCCGGAGACACTGATTTTGGACTTTTGACCTCCAAAACTGTATTCTCCAGATTCTCTCCACAACTATTTAAACAACTTTCTGTTATTTAAATCACTGACTTTGTGGTAATTTGTTAGCTGGAAACTAACATGCAGCCTGTCAAAGGTGTGCTCCACTGTGCAGTCATTCCAGTGTGAACAGAGAGAGTAAAGAAAATCAAGCTAAATCAAATGAACTGAGTTCCTCATATGTGCCAGGACTGTGTTAGAATTTATCATAAACTTTTCTAATCCACTCTCCTAGTAATACAGAACTGTCATTTGCTGTTGAATTTTTGGGGTCTGACAGTGACTAGGTCACTACACTCTATTATCCCAAATTTAGCACCGGGATAATAAAGATTGAGATTACGGACATTTACCCCTGCTCAAAGCAGTTTCCTAGTCTCAGAAGTTACGGCCAATCTTTTTCTTTTGATGTCCTGTTCTCCCCAGCTTGTGCATTAAAATGGTTCGAAGATGCTGAGGGAACATCTGCTCAAAACACTATAGGAGAATGACGGATAATATACTTTCCAATAAGCCAGACGGGAGCTTGTTCTTTTGGTGGCCGACAATATGTACAGTGTCCATAAATCTAGGTCTGAAAAAATCTCCTGGAGACTTATGAAATTGGATAAAACTGAAAAATGACACACAAGTTTCCACAAAATATCCAATTCTCAAATGCCTCAAATTTCTCTTGAAAAAAAAAAAAAGTAATTTTCCAGGAAGAAAACCCGCCAACTAAAGTATAATTAACATAATTGTCACCTATGACTACCACTTGTCTAGGAATGGCTTATTTTCCATTTTGGTGTCTCTTCACCAGCATTAATCAATATGACTCTGGCCACCATTTCCAGTAAACATCTTGGGCACTGCAAGTTTATTCCATTTTATTTCATGGTAACTTTGCAAAATCCAGTATATCCTCCCTTCAACACACAACTAACTGACCCTCTGCTCCCCCAAAATATCACTTTCGATACGCTGCCTACAGTGGATGAATCATCCGCATTCCTTGCTGTTCAGTTTTCTCTTACCGTTTCCTGACACTGAAAGAGAGGAAAAATTTAACTCTGCCAATAGCAAATGAATGAATGAATGAACAAATAAAAAGTTCTGGATTTTAAAAGTCCATTTGTAGTACTACCAATGATAAATATGGCAGGTGATGGACTCCAAGTCATACAGGATGGGGAAGAAAAAGAGAAATCACAGAATTTTAAAAAGCAAGGGACAAATAAAAGTATACAATAGGGGAAGGAGGAGAATAAGTGAGAATCTATAAAACATCCCACAGACTTTCAAGCTGAGAAAACTGAAGTCCTGAAAGCTGAAGTACAGAGGCCAATGTACAAAAGATTGTTACTTCATTTCACGTTTTGACTGTGGGTACCAGCACGGCCACAGAACGGTAACCAACTGGCCCTGAAATTACTTAAAAGAAATGATGGAGAAAACAGGGGTGTATGCACTGCAGAATCAGGCAAATCAGAAGGAAATCTTATAATGTATATATCTGTACTTCCTAAAAGATACACTTTCCTTCATAAAATACTAATGAAGTAGGGACTTATCAAGCTTAATAAAGACAGTTCTGGCCCTGGCTGGTGTAGCTCAGCAGATTGAGCGCGGGCCTGCGAACCACATGATCGTGGTTTGATTCCCAGTCAGGGCACATGCCTGGGTTGCAGGCCAGTTCCCAGCGGGGGACTCACGAGAGGCAACCATACACTGATGTTTCTCTCCTTCTCTCCTTCCCTTCCCCTCTAAAGATAAATAAATAAAATCTTTAAAAAAAAAAAGACAGTTCTGCCCTCATGAACGACAGTCTGGGTGGTGCCAAGTCCACTAAACCCAGAGAGTCAAATCTACGGATAATAATAGTTTATAAACAGGGAAACCTTAAACAACGTCAAAATATAGTTTCAAATTAAAAACTGCCTAAAACTGAATTCGAGCCATCCTTTTGCAGATGACAGGGTGAGCAGTAAATAATATTAATGGCATCAGTGTGTTTAAAAATGTAAAAAAAAAAACCCAAAACCCTCAGAGCTAAAGAGTTATGGCACTGATAACCATTTTTCACTTGGGTAACACATGATTTTTAAGCACTTTTCAAGAGATGCCGGTATCTTATTGAGTTCCTTGAACCCTCGAAGCCACATTCCACATACAGATAAATCTTCCTGAAAGACTAAATATTATTTTTTAATGTGCTTGGCAAAATACTGAAATAGTTTTGAGGAACTAAGTGAACTTAAAATACGGCAGTCTCTTCACTGCTCTTCATTTTAAGGATCTCACTGTTCCATATAATCCTTTTCAGTCTTTTCAAATACTAGCAAAAAAGAGGCCAATGTAAGTTTGCCGTGTGAGTTAAGAGTAACAGTAATAAATTCATTTATAAAATTAAAAAAATGATTGGTGGGCCTAGTTTTTTCTCTTACTCCCTCATTTGCTTCAATGAGATACTTCTTTTTTTTTTTTTTAGATTTTATTTATTTATTTATTTTTTAGAGGGGAAGGAGAGAGGGAGAGAAACATCAATGTATGGTTGCCTTTTGTGCATCCCCTGCTGGTAGTTGGCCTGCAAGGAACCGGTTTGCAACCCAGGCATGTGCCCTGACTGGGAATCGAACCACGATCATCTGGTTCACAGGCCCGCGCTCAATCCACTGAGCTACACCAGCCAGGGCTACAATGAGATAGTTCTAATAAGAAAACAAAGCAAGGCTCAGGCATATAATAAGTGCGATCGATACTCCTTTTTATTACAGATAAAAGCCAAGTGAAAGTGAACTTCCTCCCTTCTCTTCAGAATGAACTGACTGCATTTTACAGTGGCCTTGGTTTGAGAGAGGACTGATAACCATGGCATCTTCAGTAAAAGCAGGCTGCTTTTAACACAGATACACTGACCCAAGGGTAAAGGGGAACCCTTTTCTTGCTCTTAATTTCCTTTAACTAAAAAATGAAGGAAAATTTCTAAATTTCCAGCTTTTAACTATTATCAAAACTCTAAAACATCTCTTTAACAATACTGATTGCTATTTGAAAACCCAATACTTGTTCAATATCATATGCTGCTACCTCCTTGCAAAGTTCTTCATACGACTGCGTTTTTAATTCGCTTATCAGATCAATGTACACTGCAGTGCTGGGAAAGCCCAAATGAGAAGAGTAAGGAGTCCACTTATAGGGAGATTCACTTCAAGTGGAGCAATCAATAAAAAAGCTCACCACCAACAACGGGGCACCCCTCTCCCCTGGAAAATGTTAACCAAGTGGGAAGGAAGGAATATATAAAAATGGAACATAAAATCTATCTTATTTTCTGCCTCTGCTTTTTCCCAAATTACCTTTATTCCGCAGCCCATCTTATCTTCCCTGCCCACTGTGTTTGCTCCTTCCATTTCACTTGTTTTCCAGTGTCGCCACTTACTTTGATTTCCGGGCCCGCTCCCCAGAGCCCCTTCTCATTTCTCCCCCACCTCCTGACCTTTCAGCCTTCCTGAACCCGGGGAGGGTGAATCATCCCGTCACTGTCACCTAGCCTTTCTGGGCCCTTTCTGAGCACAGCCTCTATAGGGAAAGCCCCCATTCTTCTGGTGTAGTTGTGAAGTAGTTAGGACCTCATATTTTCAAAAAATTCAACACCAGAGGAAAAAGAAGAAATTTTGTAGTCAACTACAAGGACATTTATACCCTTTACTTTGTCTGCAAAGAGTAAATCACAAGCAATGAGCTAGTATCACTACTGTTTCCCAGGGACCTTTCCCATTTCCCATTTGATGTTCTCTGCTCAATTCTTAATACAATTTTAAGGTCTTATTGAAGCATCAAAAACTGGAACAGGGTAATATGGTCTGCTACACTGTGGTGTATTTGCTTGGGCAAATTAAATTTAAATTAAAGCCATGACTAGTCATGGCAGAAAGGATGATTTGTGATTAGCACATTTGCAAAACTGGCTGTTATTGTCATGTTACAATCTATTGACCCTATAAAACCAAAGATTCAATAGCCTGCTTCCACATACAGTAGTTAAATGTAAGGATTCTAAAGCACCATTCTATAGGAGACACAGTGACAAATCAATGTTGATATAACAGCTGGAAAGTAGCCAAAGTTCCATCACAAATGCTGAGACTAGTTGGGATAGACTATTCATAGAAATGGTTTCTGACTCTGCCCACTGGTAGCCAGCTGCTGCCATGCCACCCTGCCCTTCCCACCCCAGCGCCACCCCCACCCCCCCCACATCCTCCCCTGGTATTCGCGCCTCTGTGTAGAGGCCTTCCACTATGTAACAACAGACATGAGACTAATGGAATATGACTAACAGAATATGGAAATGATGGTGTATGATTTATGAAGTATAAGAAAAAATGTTAAACTTTGAAATTTAGTAGGTTTCCAATTAGCTTATCCACCTGGATTAACTAACTGTCCCTACAGCAAGAAATGTGAGTGTCAGCAAAGTAAGTATCAGAAAATTGTCATCCCCCAAATCATCTCCACGCAGCCAACCCTCCCCCTTTTCTCCCGACACTGCTAATATCTAGCAGAGTAATTTAAAGCAGTCAATGTGTCAAGCAGGTTCAAACAGAATCAAGCTGGACTGTCATGCTCCTCTCCTCAGGCTCACAAGAGGATCCAGCCCAGAGGTGAGGCAGAGTAAAGATGAGGAAAGAAAGCTAAATTTTATTCTTGCCCAGAATTCATCATATTGTTTGTGGGTAGCCAAAGGCAAGATAATTGTGGGAGGTCTGGATGCCTCTGGTAATCCCTTCATATCTCAAGTCCTTGGCACTGAAGGTTACTCAGCACTGACCCAGACTGAAGGGTGCCCTGCCTCTTGGCACTCTGAGGGGTGTGCTCCTGGCTGCATGTTCTGCTAACGTGATCCACGGGAGGCAGTTCTCACAAGCAGAAAAAAGTTACCGTCTTTCTCCACCCATACTCTTCTAAACATTTTTAAAGTATGTTGTAAGAGTGTGAAACTGTAGTAAGAGCTCGTGACAGCCCTGTGAAGCACAAGCTGTTAATTACCTCCATTTTATGCATACAGGAAGAAACTGCAGCTTTGGGAGATTAATTATCTTCTCCAAAGGAACATGGCTCACAACTGACAGATCTGGAACCAAATACCAGGTTCCTACTTGTAAGTTTTTTGGCTTCTAAGCATGGCACCTTTCTTGTGATGACCTCTGATCCAGTTAAATTCAGAATTCAACTTAGTTAAATGAGAGAATGACATACAAAAGTTTCAATTCAATAAAATTGAAGGTTATATACATACCAGAAACAAGCCACGTCATCCCTTACATCTGCTGTTTAAGGGTTTTTTCTCTGATCACATGTATTTACCAACACAGGCTCTGATGTCATCTAAATGCCTCTGTGATCAGTTCCCAAGCAAAAGGGCAAAGAAAATAATATGGCTTCACAGAGTTAAGCACTACATGTGGTAGAAACTGATCAAAATTCTGCCCTCAATCTTCTGGTGAACATTCACTTCAGAAAGAAACTCAAATAATGTTTTTGCATGCTGTTTGTCATTTTATATGTAGGCAAAAAATGTGAAGCTTCAAATATGACTTAATGAGTTAAAACTTCTTAAATTGACATGACAAAAATGTCTCATCTTGCCTGTTGGAAAAATCATGTACTTAATACCTTTAAAACATTCCAGACTGCAACATAAAGACAGGGGAAAGTGCAAAAAGAAAGGATAAGTGATATAACTTGCTAATACAATCACACACCCTGCCCATTAGTGATGATTTGGATCACGAGTTTCTCTTTGTTGAGCCACGGACTTGCCTGTGTACCAGTAAAGTCAACACCGCTCATGGGAGAAAAAAAAAACACGGCATTCTGGAGCCTTAGAGAAAAAGAGTTATTCATACTTTGACTTCTGCAGTTCTGGCCCTCAGAGGGGAACGCCCAGGTCAGAAGGCACCTGTCAATCAGCAGCACACTCCTGAAAAGAGCCTTGGTCCCCAGGCCTGTCTCCTCTCCCATCTCATAGGTAAGCAGCTGCTACAAAGCCTGAAGTCACTCGGAGGCCTCCACGACTGGGGATGGGCAGACCTGGCAGCTCACATTTAAAATGAAAATGAGTGTGTGAACTGCCCAGTTTCTTGCCAAAAAAGAATGTCTCTTGCATTTTGATCCAGGGGTCCACATTATCCTTTAAAAAATAAGTTATTTAGGCTTGTTTGAACTATTTTCACTTTTCAGACTGTACTTGGCAGAAAGATGGATACATTCCACTGACCTGAGCTCACTCATGATTTTTTTCATGATTTCTTGATATCGTTGCCATGCTTAGGACGTGTCCGCAGCTGCAGACAGGTGAAAACACACAGGATTTATCATCACCAAAGGCTTGAGAGAGAAGCAATAATAAAAACTCCATCTAGAAACGGTGTGCTTTCAAACACAGTGAGGAGAGCACACACTGTATCTGAGGAGCCAGGAGAACGAAAGAACCCTACCCCCTCCACAACCCAACTCTCTTCCAAAACACCCTGTCTGAGCATGCAGAGGGGGATGTATGCTCACAGGGTAGAAAAGGGTGTGAGTGAAAGAAGAGATCAGCCCCTCATGTGGTGTAAAAGCCCCACTAAATATCCTATTTTAAGCAGAAAGCACCAGTGTTCTCTCTTGCAGGAAGCCAAGACTAAAAGAGATTCCAAAAGAAAACCGCCTGGATCCCAACATCCCGGACCTTATTAACAGGAGGTCTGAACTTTCAAACAAAGGAAATACTGCCAGGGCCGCACAGGTGGATGCAGGCACCCCAGCCTGGAGCGCACGCTGTCCGGCAAGGGCAGCCCCCAAGGACCAGCAACTGTCCACAGTCTCAGACCCACTACGGTAACTCTCACCTGCAGAATGAATGAACTTTTCACACCCATTTTCGGTAAACAGACACTGGGGTCAGATTCTGACCCCAGTTTTTTGAGCAGTGATAGCAAAATATAGGAAGAGAGAAACAATGTCAGAGAGGACCTTCTCAGAAGGAATTAGAATACAGACCCCTGACAATAGGAACTACAGCTCGAGTCCAAAGGCAATTCGTGATCTCTGAAGGAAGACAGCACAAGAATAATGCTTTTGTCACCGGCTTCCAGTGTTACAATCAGAAACTATGACTCTATGTGGTGGAATTTCATCTGAAGTGTAACTGAATCTCTGGATTCTCAATAATTCAAAAAGTCAAAGGCCAGAAGTATGCTATACCCTCATTTCTTCCATATTTGGAATTCTTACTGTTTTGTCCCGATTCTTCCCACGTGGCAGTGTGGGTTCCAGAGGTCTTCATGTGAGCCCCTACCTACCTGTCAGCAACACAAAAGGGCCCTCCCACCACCAGTGGGTCCTCACCAGACATTCGATTTTCACTCTGAATTCACAGACTCTTTTCAAGCAGATAACCTTACTGTCCTTTCTGAGGAAATACACCAAAGGGACTAAACTCGGCTGGAAATTGGGGAGTTTCAGTCACAATCTGTGTACTACTGGGTAACTTCCTTAATATCACACACTTTGGTTTTTACCAAGGATAAAATGGAAGGCATAAAACTTTCCTCTCAATAAAGAGCAAGAAAAACCTGTTAAGCCTCTGTGACGAACAGCAATTGGATAATTCTAACTGGGTCTTGGCCAGAGGACAGGATCAAGGCCCAGGTCTAGCAAAACGATCTGCACACAAGGACATCTTCTATTCCTGTCCCTCAGCGACTGCGGACTCAGTACCCAGAGACCGTCCCCCAATCACATGATGGACAAAGAAAGAGAAACACTCTTGAACTATTTTTCCCTAATAACCTGCATTATTATGCCCTGGGGAGACAGGCAGGCTTCACAGAGGAGGTGGCATCTGAGCTGGTTCTTGAAGGAGGGGCCAAGAAGAGAAAATGAGGCAAATCGTCATGAAATGGGAGAAAACTTTGGATGGGGTAGCGGGGTTGGACATACTTTAGGAGGCTGGCAGGTGCCACAGCAAGCAATTCAGACTTGATTCCCTGGACAATAGCGACCACCACGGGGGTTCCTTAAGGAGGAGAACGGCATGTCTGGATCTCATGTAGCTGCAGCTACACTTAATACAGAGAATGGAATGGAGAGGAAAACATAATCACACATCTTAAAATGAGCAGTAGGCCCTGGAAGGCCTACTAAGGATCACATTGAGCAAAGGGAATCATAACTGGAGCCCGTAAGTGTGCGAGTAGACACCCAAAGACAGGGTGCCACAAAGAAGGGTGCCCCTACAGGGGCCCCAGAGTGCTCCCTCCCTCCGAGCCGCTGGTATCCCCTAATGAGGTGTAGGATAGGTGAATCCGGAGCCTGGCTGAAGGTGCCAGATTTCTGCCCCAGTAGCAGCCCCTCTCAGACAGCCTGAACGTGACTTTCAGAAGGAGTGGTCAGAGTTTAGCTTTCAAATTGTAAGATGGGTTTAAGCAGAAGGAAGCCACGTCTGGTTACCAGGGAAGAAGGGCAGGGGAAGGACATGAAGGGCAGAGGGGAGGCCATCAGACAGGAGGCTAGAGAGATATCTGTTTTGAGAAGGGGATCACTTGGATAAGGGTTGATCCTAAGATTACAGGAGGAAGACAATAAGAATGTTCAAGTAGCCCTGGCTGGTATAGCTCAGTGGATTGAGCGCAGGCCTGGTCCCCAGGTTGGGTCACACAAGAGGCAACCATGCATTGATGTTTCTCTCCCTCTCTTTCTCCTTCCCTTCCCCTCTCTAAGAATAAATAAACAAAATCTTAAAAAAAAGAATGCTCAAGTGATAAGGGTAACTGTTATACTGAGGTGTTGTAAGAACTAAGCTAGGCTATATTTAATACCCATTTTGCAGATGAAGGTAGAGAGATGCAGGGAATACTAAAAGCAAATAGTAAGTAACAAAGCCTGAGTGTGATACCAAAGCCCCAACTGTTCTCTATAGGGAAACCCACATCACACCATTAACTGCAGGTAGTTAGTGCAAGAAAACAGGCACCCTCCACCTCTCTGGGGACACTGTGGGAGTCTGTCCTGCCTAGGCAGTTTTCCTGGAGGCGATCGTAAACGAAGGGAGGAGCTGACTGCAAAGTTCTATCCTTGAGCAATGAAGCAATTTGTTCCAGAAGAGGAAATGGTACAATAACTACATGTTCAAGTAAATAGAAGGCCTGTTTGGGAAAACAAAGCAATTAAGAACACAGGATTCATCCCACAAGTATTTACTGAGTGCCTACTACCTACCAGGCACATTGCTAGGAGGTGGGTAGAGGGACTGCTTAGTTAAACTAAGTTCCTACATCACATTGGGCACAATGTCGTCAACAACACTTTCCATAACCACCCTTAATATTAGTTCTCTTGGCTGACCGTCACACCCATTGAGACTAATAATAAATAAATAAACAGATAGACAGGTAAATAAATTAATTAATAAATACAAAGTTTTAAAGAAACAAAAACCCAGGAAGCCAGATCCGGCAGAGATTCTGATTTGAGGTCTGAAATGAGGTTGAAGAATCTGTATTTTTTTGAAGTTCTACTAGGGTTTCTGAAGCACCATTAAGCAAGAAGCAGGATGCAACAGTACATAATCTTATCTCCATCTTTTTAATGTACTTATTTTTTCAGATTAACCTAAATTACTTGCTTCTTTATGTGCACTTAGTTTTATCACAGGACCAATTATGAATTTAAAGTTTGACCACTTTGTGTTAACACTTGTCTTTTTTAAGTGGCAAAAAGGTAATTAACTCAATTGGATTCCCTCAAAAGCTGGGGAACTCTGCAGTAAAAAGGTTGGCCTCTGTTAATGTGGGGTTCTTAACCTAAGTAGAATGCAGAAAATACCATAAGCCACATGTCATGGTTAAGTATGTATCTTATTCTTGTGCAAATCACATATGAATGGAAACAGATCGATCACACTAGTATTAACTACAGTTTAATATTAATCATATGGTGTTATACATTTGAGAATTATGAGTTTTCTGGGTATACATACAAGTCAGCTGCACAAGATATTTTGGGAGAATGCTCCCATTTACAAGAAGGCAGGGAAAAAAGCCTTCTGGGGACCTTTGCAGCCAACAACTACACTCTAGGGCAGACAAGACTGAAACATGGTCCCGACTGGTGGGGCTCAGTTGGTTGGGCACAGTCCCACAAAGCACAAGGTTGCTGGTTCGATCCCCTGTAAGAGCACGTGCCAGGGTTGCAGGTTGGGTCCCCTGACCAGGCATGTACCAGAGGCAACTGATCAACGTTTCTCTCCCTCTCCTTCTCTCTCCCTTCCCTTCTCTCTAAAAATAAATTTAGAAAATCTTTTTTTTTAAGGACTGGTACATGAACAATACAATGGACTACACGAGTAAAAGGTGCCTTTGTTCGCCTGCTCCAGCTGATTCACGTTTCCCTCCTTATTTTGGCAACCAGAAGTCGCAGCCTCCTACCCGGCCCACAGAAGCAATTCTGCAGGATTCTTTCCTGGACAAACCTACTAATGTCTTCATCTGATTTGTCCTCAGTTTCCTCACATATTTATTTCATAGACTATTTTTTAGAGCAGCTTTAGCTTCACAGTAAACTCTTATATGCCCTGTCCCCAAATACACACTGCCTGTCACACCTATGAAAACCCCACACCAGAGCGGTACATTTGCTACAACTGATGAACACACACTGACACGTCACCATCACCCAATGTCCGTAACTCGCATTAGGGTACACGTATCTCTTGGTGGGGTACACGCTATGGGTTTTCACAAAGGTGTAACGACAGGCGCCCAGCATCACAGTCTCATACAGAATGGTTTTACAGACCTGAAAGTTATCAGTGCTCTGTCTTGTCATCCCTCCTTCCTGCCTTCTTAACCCCCAGCAACTGTGAATCTGTTTACTGTCTGTAGATTTTTAAAAAATAATTGTTTTTTCCTTTATAGCTGACACACAGATTATGTTTGTTTCAGGTATATAACAGACGTTTACATAACTTACAAAGCAATCACCCCAGTTTGTCTAGCACCCACCTGACGCCACACCTGGTCATCACATCATTACCGACTATATTCCCTATGCTGGCCTTTACACCCCTGTGGATGTTTTTATCATATGGAAGCAGCCAAAGTGTTCACTGGTAGATGAATGGACAAAGAAAAGGTGGTGCAATACACACCAGAATAATACTCAGTTATAAAAAAGAATGAAATCTTGCCATTTGAATGGACCTAGAGGGTATTATGCTAAGTGAAATCAGTCAGACGGAGTGAGACAAGTATCATATGATTTCACTTACACGTAGAATCTAAAAAACAGTCTCCGCAGTTTGGCCTCTTCCTATCATACAGATGGGACCATACAGTATGTAGACTTTTGCGTTGGGCTCGTTTCGGTCAGTAACATGCATTTAAAGTGCCTCCATGCCTTTTCAGGACTGGAGGGCCCATTTCCTCTCGCGCTCCACAGTCTGGAGGTGCCGCAGCTCATTTATCCGTTCACTCACTGAGGGGCACTCTGGCTGCTTCCAAGGTGAATAAAGCTGCTACAAACATTAATGTGTGCGGATTTCTGTCAGGACATAAATTTTCAATGCATTTGGGTAAATGGATACTTATTTTGGTATCTAACATATAAACCCCTCAGATTCCTATTGAAATGAGCCAGCAGACGCAAAATAATGCTCGATCTGCCTCTATCTCATGGCTAAGCCACGTGGACAGTAGCACTTGGAATGAATTTTAGGAGGCAAATAATGTGATGAGCATTGGAACAATAGACTGAGTTCCAACTAAAGATGAAATAAAAATATTTTCCAGCTCTTTTCATTGTGAAACACACACTCCCAGAAGCCCATAGCACGAGTGACGTCACTTTCCCCAACGCAATAACATGTTTTCCACACAACAGCAAGGAGCTTAAGGTACTCAGAATGATTACTCTCTGTCATACACAGAATGTCAAACTGCTTATAAACCTATAAATGTCAGCAAACATTTTAGCGCAGATTTCATTGCAAATCTATTTACTCTATTACAACTTCGAGAATATTAAAATATAGAGCAGCTTACACAGTTAGACATAGGTGTTATGAAACAACTACATATATAAGGAAGGTATTTACTTTTGTCTTAGTTAATCCTTAAATACAATAATTTTTTACACTGACGTCATTCCCACTTGATTTTATTTTCTCTTCTTTATTATCTCTTTGCCACTCAAAGTTTATTTCATCTGCCTCTATGTGTATCTATGTTATCTTCTTTAAATCTCTCTTGGTGCTAGGCAGGATGAAAACTGTTCAAAAATATATCAAGTCATCAAGGTAGTTCAAACTTATGAGGTCTCTGAAGATAGCTTATACATTCTTTTTTTCTTTTCTATGGACTAAAATTCTCCTTAAGAAAACTTCTAAATTTTTGTGTGGTTTTTATTACATGTCCAAGGTTAAAAATTATAACATTGTTAGTAATATAATTTCAAACTTAGAAATGGCAAGTATCATTTGACTAAAACTTATTCTTTATGGCCAACATAGCACTATGCTTTAAGAGCTGTTTAAAACCCTCTTGAACCTTGGGTCTCTTTTATATATTGTTTATGTTTTATTTAATAAGTATAAGAATAATGCTTGATAATAATTGTAAGAATGATTCATAAAACTTTGAAAATTAAGAAAAGAATAAAGACCGAAATTAGAAGAACATTTCATTTAGAGAAGCTATTGCTCACTTTTCAGTGTTATCTTACTATTCCTGCGTTTTATGCTGTAATTCATCCCTTATAAACCACATGGGGACCAATGGAGATGCTGTCTGGCTTTACCTCACTGCCTTCTGCCCTGACAGAGGCCCGTCTTCCCTGCACAACCCTAGACAAAGCCCGTCTTTTCCATTCACACACAGATTCTACCTGGTTATGGTCCAATAAGGAAGGGGTCTATTTAGCGAGTGTTATAATCAGTTCTTCTCTAGTCTTTTACTGCTGTTGATGCCTTTGTTTATTTACACCTGTACACTTTCCTACCTTATCAAAATGTTACCTTCCTTTGCTTCATTAAGTCAGTCCACTATTTGCACTTACACAAAAAGCCTGTTAGTAACTCCTGTGGCATCAAAATGGGTTTTCTCTAAATCTGACCTCTACAAACTCCATTTTAAAACCCAGGTATCTTCTTTCACAAATTAACTGATCTACAGCCACGAGATAAATCTGCAATAAAACACATGCCCTTTTCACTGGATGTTTCTCTCTAATATGTGGGGACCCTAGTTCTTCCATTTCATTCTTGGCCTACGAACAGTTCATTCAGGGAGCCAAAGGCGGAATCAAACAATAACTGATGTCTGAAACTGAAGAGAAACAATATATGCCTGTTACACAATGATTAATTTCAATACAGCAAAAAACTACATCTCGTTTTATGATGTATAATTATTTTGAGATTTGAACTAGCACTATATGTCTCAGAAAGATTGCTTTACTTTGGACCTCGTCCACATCTGCCCACTTAGAGTGAAACAACTGAAATAGTTGCTAACTTTGTAAAAACACTTTCAGATACTTGTTACTGAAATTAAGGAAAATGTTACCCGGCATATGTATCCAAAAAATAATGTTTCTGCCATGAACTGTTAATGAAAAAGAGATGATGCTACTTTCTGTCCCTACTAAGGAAAAGATCAGAGGTCTACCACGTCATTCCCAGTCGAAAGACCAGCCATGTGAAGTAACTTTCTTCTGTAAAAGATGTTTCTTTCCTGATGACCCCGTCCTGACAATTCACAGCTCAGGGCACACGTCTCTGCACATTACCTTGCAAGTCTGAATCATTTGCCTTTGGACTGCTTCTTGCTCGACGCTCAGTCTTCTTCATCCCCGGCCCACTGCCAGTGCTGCCTCCTCCACTCCCACCGCCTCCACCACTGTGGCCTTTCCCGTAGCCGTTGTACACGGTCGTGCAGTTGCTTTTGTAGATAGACGAGGGTGGGCTATTGAGGCGATTCTGGCGGTCAATCTGGCGGTCTTTCAGTTTTTTGTGTGGGGGCTTGCTGTACTGGTCTTCTCGGGTAATGTAGCTTGACATTCCATAGAGTGGTATGATTTCTAAAATGGACAATATGACAAATGCAAGCTCAGTCTACATTTTCAGTAATAAATTATTAAATGGTTAAATGATCTGACTACTAACAAAAACATTTTTAAATGTTATACGATACAGCATAAAAATATTTTTAATACAATGATATACATGTTATGCATGCTTAAAATATTTCCATTTGTTTCTAAACAATTAAGGAGTAAATAATAATTAAAAACCATACTGTGTGTTCAGGAATGTTCCAGAAATTCTTATAGTCAAGAAGAAAAAATTACTATCCAAAAATTCATATTCTCATCAAATTAATGTTTGATTTTTGCCTGTCAAAATGTATTTTCAGTTGTTGCAATACACAAAGTTAGAACAAACCAATAAAATGCCCCTAATGTGTACTTAGAATCAAGATATTTAAAAGTACAGTTATTCTTGTAGACAGAAGAGCATTTCTATTGGAAAGTATATAATAACAACTAGAATATAAGGAGTTATTTGTAGCATCTTAAAATATCCAACATTTGAACAAATCTTACTAAAATAAGAGGAGAAATTTCCACTAAAGAGAATCAAAGCTCACAGAATCAGGGGAGATAGCCAAGAAGAAATTGGAGGGGTGAACATAAACCATCTCTTCGACCTGGCACCAAACACAATACACAGGGGTCTCAGACTTCCGTGGAGAAATCAGGAGGCAAGACAGACAAACTGACTAGCAGAATGTCACCTGGCTTCACTATGCATATTTTTAAGTGGCTCAAAAGACAATGAGGGCCTGCAAAATAATATCATGATTTGGGGAAAGGGAGGAAGAGATTATTTTAAATTTAAATCAATTAAAAGTATATTCAGACATTATTAAAAATGCAATTCAGGATACAGATTGGGTTCTTACATGTTTCTAAGGAAAAAGGGCCCCACATGCATAGGGTGACCACATAAATTACCAACCTAACCCAAATACTTCTGAGAAGGAAAAAAGGACACTGCTAATCATTTCTCTGACGCAGGGACCTCAACTAGTTCTGTCCTAGGTACACCAGCACCGAGGGTCAGCCTAGGTAATGCAACAACGCATGTTTCAATTGTTCAGTGGTAAAGCTCCATTTTCCATTTTCTGTCTGTTCACAAGGCTTAAAAGGAAGATCTTTAAAAAGAAAATCTTCACAAGATAAGCAATTTGTACCAGAGAAAGGCGTAGGACCAAATAATTATGTTCAAATATACAAAAAGAATAACAAATATTTAAATGTCACAATGCACTATGCTTAAGATTTAAAATATATAAATATTAACCATGGGTACTAATATAATATTTTAAATCATAACAAGAAATTTTCAAGCTCTTACAGTTTGGGAGATTATACATTTAAATTTCTTTTGGGCATGCACAATGAGAACTAAGGTAAGAAAATATATATTCTATATATTATATATGGCTTTTATGTATATAAAAATATATAGCCCTTGCTGGTGAAGCTCAGTGGGTTGAATGCAGGCCTACAAAGCAATGAGTTGTGGGTTCGATTCCCAGTCAGGGCACATGCCTGGGTTGTGAGACAGGTCCCTAGTAGGGTGCACACAAAAGGCAACCGCAGGCTGATGTTTCTCTCCATCTCTTTCTTCTTCCCTTTCCCTTTCAAATAAATAAAATCTTAAAAAAAAAATATATATATATATGGTATATATTGCTTTTTTTATCAACTCAGAGAATTTTTTTACTGCTTTCTTTTACTTGCAATCAATGAAGGCACTGTTATTTTTATATTATTGATCTTTGCTATTTAATGAAATTACACCAAAATACCATATGAGATGAACACAAAATATTATCATGCTTAATTCTAATGAGGATTTGAATCGTACTCTGGTCTAAATTGCTAAGTGCATCATTTACAAAATAATAACTGCCTGGCACCCTACTAATGGGCTGCTGAAGCGAGCCAGGCCACTGTGTAACACGCAGTGAGTTGGCAGGCCAGGCTCTCACAGCGTCACTCAGCTCAGACCTCACCCCAACTCTGACAAATGCTCAGTAATGTGCCTTGTGTCAAAGCACTGGGTACTTTTTTAAAATTAGTTAGTTAACTGGATCCTTTCCAGTTGTTATCCAAACCTTTTCATGGAATATACTCATTCCTCAGAGATTCTGGGGTATTCTGTCACTATCAATAAGAAGTTATTGACACCTCTATGAAATCGAAGTATTCATTTCATCTTTTGCTATCATCTCTTCACACTCCATCATGATAGCACCTGATTCTTTGAATTATACTAAATTTCTTTGTAACTACTAAAAAATAACCAATCAAATTCTATCCATAAGTTACAACAGAACATTTCGTTTAAAATACTCATCTCAAATTTTTCTTTTGTTAATAAGAAAAAATTACAATGTGGATGAACATATAGAAAAAATATACAAGTATAACTGATAAGAGTAAGTGAGGTGCTAATTTGCTCCAAAACTCTATGGTATAACAGGTATTTCTCATACAATTTATGTGACCCACCATAAATATTTGAAGTAAATACAGTGTTTCACATTCTGACTCAAGAAAATCACTTTGCAAAGTCCCAAAGATTAAAGACTAATTTTTACCCTCAGTTATCTGGTCTCTTAGTACCATTTTGATAGAAAAGGGCTTCAGCCTCTACCAACACCAAAGCCAAAACTAAAAAGCCATGTTGGTATTTCTAGACTCTTTCTCATTTCAAGGTATCTGCCTAACGAACAGTGAACTTTTGGCTGCACGAATGGCTAAATGACTACTGAACCAAAAACGGGACAGGAGGACCACATCAACAGCGAGGGGCCTCTGAGTTCTGCCAAGACTGCAGCACAGAGCATTTGGGAGACTCCGAGGTTACTGAGACCTCACAGTCTTCTAGCACTGGAAAGGGGGCCCAAACCCACTGTAATTTCCCGTCTACCGCTGGACTACATGGATGAGGAAGAAATGATGTGCTGCAGTGGCCTTGGGCCACTGTCACAAAAATACGTTAAGAGGACATGGGAACATAAACAGATCATTGCCTCTTTTCTAAAATAACTAGGTATCCAGTTGCTCTGTGGGGTGGGAGAGGGAAGCAGAATTTGTAAATCATAAAGAAAGAAAGAGCTACAACCAATGAAGTAATTTTTGCAAGACACAAGTTAGGACAAAGGAAGCTAGGCATTCCCCACAAGCTTTACACAAGACATAGACTATCTCCTACCATGCTTATTACAGAAGAAACAAAGGCCACTCTTGTGCTGTTAAGCTACATAAGCGTTGTAATCAGTTTCAACAGCTGTCAGTGCCAGCCATAACCTACTCACCTTGCTCACCGTATAATGTAGGGGGAAGATGATGCTGAGGAAAAAACTGAGGCGGCATATCTCCAGGTCCGGAAACAGGTGGGTAATAAGCCGTGTGGGAGTTATGAATAAAATGTGGGTGAGTCAAGTAGGGGGGTAGGTGATGGGTTGGAGACATGGCTGAGGGGTAACTTGGGGGGTAACACTCAGGAGACTGGGGTGTGACCACCACCCGGCGGACCCCAGTATTGTCTTCAATCACCTAAAGAAAATAGCAAAAAGAAAAAGCATAGTATGTATTATTCACCAATATCTTTTGAATATATACAGTATTTAATTACTTCCCCCTTAATTTTAATTTTCTGTCCTTCACAGGAGAAAAAATTAGTACATGTTAAATTCTGGTTCTGTAATTAAATCAGTTAAATGAGGTTTAGAAGTAATAACATTTAAGCATTATAAATTATGAAATTTTCATCAACCACCTAATTCTGATTATACAAAACTTCTAGAATGATGAAGAGCTTGATAATCAATCTTCTTTGTGTCATAAAATTTTTACAGATGACGTCCTCTTCCAAGATTTCAAAAAGACTTGGAAGAAGACTCCTGAAGATTTCATCTAAGACAAGTGAATTGAATGTGTGCTTAAGTTGATTTCAGGAATGGCTTAAAATATAACTAACAGTGGTTTTTCCAGAAAGAAGAGACTTTCTGGTCACGTAAGTGGGCTGCGAGGGGCTGAGACTCCTGATGACACCGGGCCCCAGGCCCCTCCTGATGACACAAGATAAGAAATAACTACTATTATAGACACCATGATTAAACGGGAAAGCTGTGCAATACAGAGACAAAAAGCCCTGCATGACGGAACTGGGAAGGCTTCAGGAACCTCAAAGATTTGGGGGCGCTGGGAGAGCTGAGACAATGGCCCCTGAGGCAGAGACCTTGCAAGGAAGGGGACAAGAAAGCCATAAGAGTAAATTTGGAAGCCAAGCCAGGACGAAGCTGCCAGAGAGACCAGTTGGTCTAACCAATTATTTAAGAAAATGAGGCACACACAAGGTAGGAAGCTTTGTTTTTAAATACAAACAGACAAACAAACCCAACACTGAAAATTAAACTTGTAATTGAAATGCATATCTACTATGCCCTAGAAGTTGATTATCAGGCAAAATAAAATGACTTAATGGTATCTAAAACATTCTAATAAACTTTATATTGAACTTTGTTTTTTAAAATACTGCCTGATCACTTCTTGGCCTTTTGGCTAAGATCAACTGTAGTATCTGTTCTTATCAGTTTAAAATACTGCCTGATACAAAATGGCAAATTTATCAATGTTATTCTATACTTTAGTGTATGAGATAGGTTTGGTTTGAATTAATAGCCATTAATCTTCATATTAAGAAAATTTCTATGTATATTAATGAACTAATTAACAAGAAAGTATCAGAATTAACTACTATGTTAATAGTTCATTAATAAAGCAAGATTAACTCCTTAAAACTAAGATTCTCAGTTATACTCCCTACTAAAGCACAAAACATATCCATTTATGTATTCATTAATAATGTAACTTCTTCAGGAACTTGGCAAGCTAATCACATTAACCTCATTCATGAATGCATAACTGCTAATTTACAGGTGTATGTGAAATGGTGCTTAAACCATGATATTGACAATTCTAATGCATGTGCTCACACTTACCATCAAAGCGCATCCTCTATGAATATATTTAGTAGCACACTTTGTACAAATATGGATTTTTCTTACTATCTAATATAAACATACATCATTCCATAGTGTCTTCTCTTTCCCTACTCTGCCACTGGCTATTAAGAAAAAAGTAAGGCATATTCCAGATATTCCTCTTTCATGAAACATTAATTCGATCCTGTGCTAGACACTCTAAGGTCCACAGAGGTAAAGTATTTGTTTTCTAGACACAACCTTCATTATTTCAGTCACTGTAAAACTTCCCAAGGTTAAAACCAGCCACACAAACTTGACCAATATAGTAAATCAGGAGCGGGGCTCTCACTAAATATGAAGAACAACTCTTTGGGTTTGTAAATGAGGGTAATTATAATGAAATGAAATTATTTTAATCATTTTCTCATATAATTTCTGGCATTAAAACAAAGTATTTTTAAAAAGTGTGGGCAAAAAGCACCAACAAATAAAAAATGTTAATGAAGGGAAAGGAAGAAAAATAAAAGATAAAGAGCCAAAAACATCTTTTAACTTAGATATCTTTTAAGAATAAGTATTTCCACTACTTAAAAAATAACTCTTCCCTGGCTGGTGTGGCTCAGTGAATTGAGCGCCAGCCTGCAAGCCAAAGGGTCACTGGTTTGATTCCCAGTTAGGGCATATGCCTGGGTTGCAGGCTAGGCCTCCAGCAGGGGGCATGCAAGAGGCAATCACACACTGATGTTTCTCTCCCTCTCTTTTTCCCTCCATTCCCCTCTCCAAAAATAAATAAATCTTTAAAAAAAAATTGAAATATAAATTACCCTTCACCAAAAAAAAAAAAGGTTTCCAGTTAGAAAACTAAGTAGCTTTCTGAAACCACAAATTGCCTGCACACATGAAAATTATTGGATAGCACCATTTTAATTATCTTAAATTATTCTGTGGTATTTGTGAAAGATATCTATTTAAATATGCAAAAACCAAAAATATGTGCTAAGTATTTTGTTCATTGTTCTTTTATAACACAAATAAAAATAAGTATTTTGTTTATTGTTATTCCATAACACAAATAATGACATATTTAATTACCAAATTTTTTATCTATGTCTAAAGAAATTATGCCCATGTTCTTAAAAGAACAAGTAAGTCTGAGGAGCAATAATGATGCACAAAATAATATGCAATTTAGGAAATGGGAGCAATAACATTCTTTGTTTTCTAAAAAAGAAAAGGTATGGTTCATAAAGAAATATGACTACTGCAGAATAATTTTGAAATCATAGAGTTCGGTCCAAAATCCTCAGACAATAAAATGTAACTTTACTGTTCACAAATAAACAGGGAAAGGACAGATTCATTTCCTTTTGGGATGAAAGAAATTGTGACAATATCCAGAGACAAACAAATCACCTGCATTTAATTTGACAAGCATTTCCTGACACGCACTATGAAGTAAGCACTGGATATTCAATGGTGAAGAAAAAAGTAGGTGCTAAACAAACAGTAAGATTTACCTACATAGCCTAAGAATAATATAAATTGAAAAATTAGACTAAGCTTTAGTAAGTGCTGTTCAGAAATCAGAACAAAGCATTGTTGTTGTTTTTTTCAGGAATTAAAACAAAGTGTTCTTCATCAAGACTTTTTTTCTAGTTCTGTGACTCAATGGAATGGTACTCACACACCTTCTCCAGAGCACAGACCCTTGGAAAAGATCATTGTGTGCTAGGTTCTCAGGCTGCCACCAGTTATGGGCTGAATTAGGTCCTCCCTTTCCCCAACCAATTTATATATTGCAATCCTAACTGCCAGTACCTCAGCAGGTGACTGATTTTAAAGGTATGTAATTACAGTAAAATGTGCTTGTGTGGGTGGGTTCTGTTCCAATAGGACTGATGTCCTTATAAGATGTGAAAACTAGGATACAGACATGCAGAAAGAAGACCATGTGAAGACACCAAAGGAAGATGACCATCTACAAGCCAAAAAGAGGGGTCTTAGAATAAGCCAAATGTGTAGCTTCTAGAGTTGTGAGGAATTAATTCTGCCGTTTAAGCCACCCAGGCTGCAGGCACTTTGTTACGGCAGCCCTACAAATACATCACCTAGCAGGGCCTCCCGAGTTTCCTCTAAGTTCTACCAGCAGCCTTGTCTGCTTGAAAAGAAACCCTCTATAAAAAGTAGTGCATTTATCCTCCGTGAGGCTTTCTTCCTCAGCCTAAGGAAGAAAGTGAGCCTGATGGAAACGAGTTTGGTCCTTTATCAGGTCTTTTATTCTGCTCCACGAGTATTTACTGGGAAACTTCTGTGTGCCTAGTATTCTCACTATCCTGTGGCCTAGACATGTAGGATGAGAGGCTAGAGAATAGGGCACAGAAACACCCATGCAAATAAGACAAACATTCTCCATGACAAATGGAGAGTGCTTGTCTCATTTGCGTAAGTGTTTTTAGAAGTAACTAAGAGAACCCTTAAAACAAAATAAAAAAAACAACAACTTGGAAGCAACAACAAGAGGGAGCAGCATGGGGAGAAAGATGAGAAAAAACTCACAGCCAATGCCAGCTGCTGAACGTGGGTTATGCCATTTATCTACTCTAATTAGATATTAGCGTCCCTGCTCCACGTGAAGGAAACCAAGGCACAGCACTGTTAAAATGTACTAGTGCAGTTGCAGAACCAGAGCTTCATTCTGGCCTGTACTCCAAAGTTTTCATTATGTGGAGAATTATACACAAGTTAGGAATGCTAAGAAAGAAATATATTAACAGTGAACTGTGAGAAATAGGATGGCTGAATGCGAAAGGATTCAAAAGACCACTAGTAATTACTGAACACCTGCTATTTTGCTTTAATACCCTCTCCTGAAATAAGGCAACACACTAACATGTGTTAAGGCCCTGGAACGGCAACTGACACATAACAGAAAAACCTTACCTAGTAATTACTACCATTGATATTAGCACCTCTCTAAACCCTCCCGACAGCCCAGCAATCCCGTGAGGCATACACAGCTCTCTCCATTTTGGAGGTTAAGAGGAATAAAGCTCAGGGACGTTCAGCTAACTCACCTGAAGTCAGAGAGCTATCAGAGGCCGAAGGGGGCAGTTCTGAGTTCAAGAATTAAAACATATCTCTTATGAACACTTACAGTTTGAGTGTCTTTTCTCATAGCTGAGAGAGAAGGAAGCTAGCTTACTGAGCTGAAATGCACCACAGGAATTTTAATAAACTCCTCAGTTCCCAACACTCTGTTCTTCCACTTCTGGGCAGTAAGTGACAAGAATCAAAAGAAGAGCTTAAAAGGCAGGGGGCAACAGAAACGTTTGTAAAGACTGCCTCAGAAGGCCAAGATGAGCCAGGAAGGGGACAGAGCGGACTGCACAGGGATGCACATGAACCTGCATGTGTGTAGGTGGTGTGCAAGGCCTGGCAGCCAGCTCTGGGAGGGCGGGGCAGGGTGGGGGTCAGGGGATGTGGGGCTGTGTCAAGGAATGCTGAGTGAGCTGCTTGCACACAGAAAACTGGGACCAAATGAGTTTGTGAAAGTCAGGTTCAAGTTCATTTCCTAACTATTGTGAACATAACTTGAATAGGGCTCCCAGGCTATTCCGAGACAGGAAGAAATCTCAGTGAACCTGTTGGCCAGGCAGTACAAACAACTGCATGGACAGAGGGGGGGGCAGGCAGAGTCCAGGCTTTGCTGGCCAGCCTGGTACTCACCCCTTCCCCCGCACCCGTGTCCTGCATGCAGCGTGAACTAGATAGATCTCTGTCTCCCCCACACAACGGCAGGTCCCTCAAGGGCACCTGGACACACAGGAGACTTTCAATAAATGCTGGCCATGTGGATAAATGAACAAAAAAGCACCCCTCCCCCGACAAAAAAAAGGGCTTAGCAGCTTATATTTGATGTCTACCAACAGCTATTAACACATTCATTATCAAAATTTCCCCCCATACCTCAGGAAAATATCTGACATTCTCTTCTAAAATATGTGCTAAGTATTTTGCTTATTGTCCTTCCAAAACACAAATTATAACATATTTAATTACCAAATTCAGTTTTGCTCTATGCTATATGGCCGAAGGACCTAGTCCTTAACCTAGAGGGTTTATTGTCTCAGGACATTAATGAAAATGAAATACTGGAAAAAGCAAATATGATTTCATCAGTGTCAGCCACTGCCGACAGGAAGAGAAGTGACATTGAAAATCATGTTTTGTATTTTCAACCACAGATGTAATCATAAAATTTGAGGGGACAGAAAAGTCAGGAGATTTGGATATAACTTCTCACTTGTCTGGTGTTCTTATGTGGAGCACATATATTGGGGAAGATTAGATTGGATTTTTGATCTTCAAATGTGGTTCTTTTGGACATGTAGGTTGGTGAACTACAATAAAATATGATACTTAGCTGACCTGAGGTTATTAAGTTACTTAATTGCTCCTGACATTTTTCACATAGAATTTAGGACCATGATGTTACCTATGGTAGAGGATCTTCTGGGTATTGTGCAAGGTAAGGTCTGTGCCAAGCATTTCTTTTATTTTTATTTTATTTTTTTTATTTTTAAATATATTTTATTGATTATGCCATTACAGTTGCCCCATTTCCCTCCTTCATTCCCCTCCACCCTGCACACCCCCTCCCATCCACATTCCTCCCCTTTAGTTCATGTCCATGTGTCGTAAGTTCTTTAGCTTCTACATTTCCCACACTACTCTTACCCTCCCCCTGTCTATTTTCTATCTACTGTCTATGCATTTCATAAACTAGTAAGCAATATACAAACCACAGGAGTTGTTATCGTTACAACTTTAATAGCTACACCAAATTGATTCCCTTGCCACTTGCCTTCAGCATCTGCCCAGTGCTGTATTTCTGCTCAGAGAAGCGGCTGACTGACCGTCAGCAGCGTCTTCAGAAGCTCAGCTCTGTATGAATAGGGGCCTCTCCCTTCCCATGAGACCCTCAAGTTGGGGTACCTGGGGTACAGTTAGAGAACTGGAGCCAGCAGAGGACCTAACCTTGGTTCCACAGTGTGCAAACTGTGTCTCTCAGCCTTGCTGGGCTTCCTTCTTAATTTGGAAGGTCTTCATAAATTGCTGCCAATGTCCTTTCAAATGTGGTATTACTGCATTACTGAAGTAAGATGGATTAAAGAGATATATCACACAGGATGTACTTGTTTCCATCACCCTCTCCAAACCTCAGTGGTTTTAGTTGTAAATAATTCATCTGGAAAAAGCCAGGTATGTCAAGTGAAGTACTAAAAAATCATTTATTTATATATGCCCTAGCTGGGCTCCTTTTCCCAGATAATAGATTTAAGTAAGTGTGAGTAGCTTGGCTTGTTTCCATGTAGATAAAAGTGTTGGCACACAAAAAGCGAACAGCGGGGACATCTCCTTATACTGGTCACCTCCTGAAGAAGCCTATCAGCAAGAATCACGTGCGGAAACCCTGAAGACAAGTCCTGATCAATACCTTCAACTTGTGACCCCCTATATAGCTCCCTGGCTTGGACTTGTTATCTGGATCCAATCATTCCCCTTTCAGTTGATACCTCAGCTATTGCCTAGAGTTGGCATGTGGGTTAAAAATTAAGCATCAATAGAAAATTTAAGCTGTTTAGACATAAATGAGTGTGTAGGTAAAATGAGGAACTTTTGTTTAGTCATGAATAACTTTATTATTTAAAACCTTAGGTTTGGTTGCCTATAGAGCAGATGAATTGGTTGATTACTTAGCCATTGCAAGAACTGTTTGAGAAAAGTAATCGGAATTTTCAAAAAAAAAAAAACTTAAAAAAACCCCCTGGGGATGGCATCTATTATCAATCTGTAACTACTCTGCAGGGCAATCCTTTGTGTTACATAAAGGGCTTTCAGAAACCTAGAAACATCACCAAGAATGTCTTTTTCCATTTGGCAGGTTGTTCTTGATCCTATCAATGAATTTGTATTTTAATTTATTTTTTTATTTTTTTAAATATTTTATTTATTTATCTTTAGAGGGGAAAGGAAGGAGAGAAGGAGAGAAACATCAATGTATGGTTGCCTCTCGTGTGTCCCCCGCTGGGAACTGGCCTGCAACCCAGGCATGTGCCCTGACTGGGAATCGAACCGTGATCGTGTGGTTCGCAGGCCCACGCCCAATCCACTGAGCTACACCAGCCAGGGCTGTATTTTAATTTAAAAATGCTTCACCAGCCTGCCAATGGCATCCACAGCCCAAGAAAGGATTAGGAATCCACGCTAATGATACTCATATCATACTCCTACCACATACCATAGTAAGTTTGTAAGCCTGACGTGCTCCAAAGAGTGTGTAAAATTTAATACCTACTTAACCTTCATCAAGTTTGTACCCAATAGGTTAGGGAAAGGCGTTTTTCTATGAAAAGTTGTTAGATATGATAAGTATGTTACTAAATTAGAAAGACAGACTATACTAACTGCAATAAAATCAAATATAATGTGCATAATTTAAGCCTTACTAAATGATTCAGAAATCATTTCTAGATGTGATACTGCCTCAATATTATTATTATTATAAAGACCTATCATTTTCCCATAGAAGTGAAGAATAGCATTCTAGTCAATAGAATGCCAAATACCAAAGGAATCTGCCATACAGCTCTTGTAAAGACTGCTTATGGAAACTTAACTTATATTCTCACTTGGTGTCTTTTTTAAGGAACGGTCTATAACAGTAGAGGAGAATCACCTAATATTAGATCAGAAAATAACCTCAGACATCCTCCAACCCTTTCCTTTCCCTTCCTTTCTCCTCCTTCCTCCACAAGGTAACAGTGATGCCACCCAGGCAGGGCCTGTTATATGCTGAGCACCTTACAAGAAACTAGAGATCCCATGAGGAACAGGAGAATAGGGTCCCTGACCTTGAGGAACTTGAATGCTAAAAGGGAGGAAGACCAACAATGATCAAGTGAGCAAACAAGTAAAACACCCAAGTAAATAACTTTAAAATATTCCTAAAAATCACACGGGGAGTTGGACCAGAACCTGCCCTGGGTTCATGTTGCCTTGGGTTAATCCTGTCTTCTATTACACCACAATGCCTGGATCTCAGAAACACAGGAAAGAAATTGAAGAAAAAACACAAAACAGGGAGATAGAGAGAAGGCTCAAAGGAAACTTGCACTGGGCAGAGGTATATCCTGGGTACATTCTTTAATTTAGCAATGCCAACCCATTCCTTGGGCAAAATAGGCCAGAAAATAAAAAATAAACTTCCTGAAAAATTACTAATAAGGGAAACTAGAAGAGAACAGACACACACATACATCCTCTGCTCTTTCTATAGCTCCCAACCTCCATGCATATGCTCTCTCTGTTCATTCTGAAACACTTCCCTAAATTCCTACAGAAGAAATAATTCCTCCACGGGATGTGTAAGAGATTCCAACTCTCTCTGCTCTTGGATGGGTCTGATTCTCAGTCTGCCAGGGCACAGGGCAATCCTCCATGCTCCTTTATGCTCATCATTTTCACAGCACCAAAGAAGAGATGCACCGTTTGTTTAATCCCACATTGTAATTACGACAGGGAAATAGCAGAGGCTAATATGTATAGCTCAGCCAGGCCGGCTGAGCAAAATGGGGAAAACCACGCCAGGACTCCCACCAGACAGGCCTAATAATTTCCCTACAGGGTCTCCGATTTCTGGCCAACTTTTTAAAGAAATCCTCACTGGAGAATTACTAACCATACCAAAATTTAAATATATTTTTAAATAGACTTCATGTCTCTCCCAGGTCAAGGGAAATAGAATATATATAATTTCAACAGGTGTTTACCCATTAACTAATCCCCAAAACGAAGGAATGAGGCAAAGTACGTACTCTGCTATAATAACAAAAATACTTCTTTCAATTACTGTTCAGTTTTTTAGGCTACATCAATTAACCTAGGGGAGAAAAGAACAGTTTCCCAAATGACAGAACACTAACTTGTATATTTCACTTTTTCTTTTCACATGCTTTTTTAATCTTTGGTCCACATGAAGTTTTTCCTGTAACATTTGAAAAATGTTTCATAAATTACTGTGAAATATAATGGAAAAGCATGGAAAATAAAACCCAAGGCATCTGCTTAAGAAATTTTTATATATAAATTATCCAGAAAGTTAATGATGAGGTTAAAAATTGAGAAGAACCACGGCCAGTATACAATGAAAGGAAAAAATTGCTTCATACTTGTGTGATCTCAATATGTATTTAGAAAGGCAAACTGCCAAAGTTTCACTGAAATTGTTCTAACAGTCTTCTTCATTACAATAGCCACCACTTACTGAATGCCCACTGTTACGGGAGGTGTGGGCTACACACCTCCCGTAACACCGATCAGGTAGGAATTGGCACATGTGGTGAAAGACTCTGTAAGAGTTACATGGGAAGCAGCCATGGTGAAATCTGAAGGCAGGCTTCTTTGATTGATGTCCATGTTCTTCCCAGCCACACTGTTCACCCTGTTCCTCCCACTGGTTCAACCCTTATCACACTCACAAATGTTTTCACATAATGGAAATGATGAGTGCAACAAGACTACATTCTTTCTTACCTAAATCCACTCTCCTATAGTTAAAAGGTCAGGTCATCTTTTTCCTCAAACCTCTTCCAGCCTCCCACCAAAAAGTAGAGCACAAGACGCCACACACCCCAGGGCCTACTGAGGTGAAGTGACCAGACCCCACTGTTCTCCTGCCCTGAGTCCACAGTCTTTTTAAGGTCTGGGGGTTCAGTCCTTCTCAACCGGAGAACACGAGGCTGAGATGTAAACTGCACCGCAGAGCAGACCACAGCGGTCTGTCTCTTCAACTGCAGGCATTTCTCTTACTGTAAGAGGATCTCTGCACATGACCGACATTTGTCTTTTGTCAAATTTGTTTGATCAATTTTACCAATTTATCTGTAAAGCCTTTTAGCTATTTAATTATGTAATGACTCTTTATAATCAAGACTTTCTCCACTGATTCAGTGTGGAGTTACCAATGTAACACTTTTAATCATTCACTTGCCTCCCCCTTAAATTTCCTTACAGTAGTGGACCATCTCATACGTGCACACCGCACATCCAGTCACACTGTCAGAGAGTAATGCAGCGTAAAGCAAATACATCCATCAAGGCAGGCTCTGCCCCTGAGTTCAAGATCACATCACAGTGGGAAATAGGTAAGTAAAATAAAAATTCTCGGGGTGCAATTCTGGTTCTACTCTGAGCCTCAGCTTTCTCATAATTAAACCACAGTAACACACGGGCGAGAAAAAGTACACTGCAGCTTCTCTCCACCAGAATGTTCAAATTTTAACTGGTATTTCTTAAAGAGACCTTTAGCAAAAAAGGAGGTGTTATTTCTGCCATCACAATGGTGAGAACTGTACTCTGTTCAGTGGAATAAAACAGTTCCTCAAAATAAATGAGCAGAGGACATAATGGAATTCTGCATTCCTTGTTCTTTTCCGTTAATTGACTGGCAACGTGAATGTGATTCATCATCACATGTCCTGGCTGGAAGGCGCTGCTCTGCACCCTGTTCTCCCTCCACTGACTTATTTACAAAGACTTGTGTAAAACAAGTCATTTATTTAAACACAGGGAAGGCTGGCCACACATTCTGACTACTCAAAACAAAACAAAAACAAAAAAGTTGCCAAATTGGCTCACGTGATAGTCAGGATGGAAAAAATTAAATTATACTGGCTGCACTATGACTTAGAGAGTAAAGAAATGGATAAGTTTTACATCAGAGAAGAATAATACTTTTTGATTCCTGCCTGTACTTCAGCAATTTTCCTATGTAGCTGCCAATTTATCCTAACAAATCATTAAAAATTTAAAATACAGATTTTTTAAGACTTCTGTAAAAACAGAGAAAGAATAAAGAAAAAATTTGGAAGACTATAACCCTGAAAATGTTAACACAATTATCTTCTGTGGGTAATAAAATGATAAATATTTGTAATACGTTTCTGATTTTTTTCAATGAGTATAGAATGCTCTTACAATGAGAAAAAAAGAACAAAACAGGCAAAGAGAGAGAAAAAATGGTTGGTCAGGAATTTGGAAAGAAAGATGTGTAGGGAGGAACAGGGAGACACTCGTATTGCACTGAGCCAAGGATAAAAACCAAAATATATATATAAACATCCACATTCCAGACACTTGGAGCATTTTAAACCTTCTCTGAGTATAGGAGTATAACTTCTTCCTTTAACATTTTTTAAAATCTTCCAATATACCTATTACTTTTTAAATTGCTATTAGTTATTTTACTTAAAAGATCATCAAATTTTGGAGAAACTGAAGCACAGGCAGCCCAGTCCTCACGTCATACTCAGTGACTCACCAAGCCCACGATGTGCCGCACTGCGGAGAAACGGGACTCCCGTAACAGAGGACAGTCCCTATTTGCGTTAACAGTCTCTCCCCTGATATGTTTACTAATTAATCTCCAAGGCAGTAGGCCCTGAAGGAATCACAATCAGGGTTTCATGAAACCCACCGTGGCCAAGGGCAGCCCAGTAGCCCTGCTGAGTCTCCCTCCCTCTAGCTCCCTGGCACATCAAGCAGCAAGACTCAGAAAGGGCTGCGTGGTGCCACAAAAACGGAGAGAACTCTAGGATTCTCCTAACTAAATTAATCCTGGGGTGAGTTTGCGAGACTCCATACTCTCCCACCGCTTGGGCACTGCCTACAGTGAGCGGAGAAGCCTGCTGAGTGGCTCACCTGTGAGATGTAGCCTGGAGGCACGTGGATGGGAGGGATGGACCCGTTGGGTGACATCATGGGCACTTCGGCCGGTCCTGAAACAGGCGAGAGTAAGACATCAACAATTGGAGAAATACACAGTATTCAAAATAATCACTGGTATTTTAAAAATATTATCCAAACTAGGAAATTAAAAACTTTGATAATTTCAATAAATGGTACATTGTGCATTAGACGTAAAATTATGGATGAAAAGTAATTCTCCAGCTGTGTAAGTCAAGGAGGAAAAACCAAAACTATGAACATGTTTTCAAATATTTAATAATTCCCAAATCCTCAAGTTCCACAAAGCAAGGCTGTTTAATTAAGAGTAGTCTAACAAAGTGGGTCAAAAAGTTTCTTCTTACTTGCCTTTAAAAGTATGAGTTATGGCTTAAACAAATCAATTGTAAATGAATTTACCTCCTCTGGTTTAAAAAGCTCCAATGGACTCGGGTATATCATTTTATTTTCAAATTATTATTTTCAGTAAGTTACTGTAACATGACATTAATTTTAAAATAGAAAAACTGTAAAATACTCCAAACCAACTGAATTCAGTATGTTTATGTTGTAAGGCGGGGGTGGGGGGAGAATGTCAATTTTAAAACTAGGCAATATTAGAAATACTAATGACAAATTTATCTGGGGTTGTTTCAAAGCAAAACATTCAATTTACAGAGGTTGGTTTCAAATTCATTGAACACTGATCACACGTCTGATGCAAACAATGAACAGCAAGGTGTCACTGACCTAAAACACGGTGAAGGTTTANCGGGTATATCATTTTATTTTCAAATTATTATTTTCAGTAAGTTACTGTAACATGACATTAATTTTAAAATAGAAAAACTGTAAAATACTCCAAACCAACTGAATTCAGTATGTTTATGTTGTAAGGCGGGGGTGGGGGGAGAATGTCAATTTTAAAACTAGGCATTATTAGAAATACTAATGACAAATTTATCTGGGGTTGTTTCAAAGCAAAACATTCAATTTACAGAGGTTGGTTTCAAATTCACTGAACACTGATCACACGTCTGATGCAAACAATGAACAGCAAGGTGTCACTGACCTAAAACACGGTGAAGGTTTAAGCGTAACGAAACCATTCGTCATAACATCAAAACCAACTCCCGACTCCCTTCCAGAGACCTCATGATGCAATGGTTTCCCTGGATGGACGTGATCCCCATCACCACTGGTGTTCAGTTTGGTGGCTGGCCTCCCTGTGCAGCAACCCACCTTTCAAATGTCAATTCAAAACCGTTTCTTTTTTCAAAATTAATTTATTCAGGTGACATTGGTTAATAAGATTATATAGGTTTCAAGTGTGCATTTCCATGATACGTGATCTACATACTGTATTGTGTGCCCACCACCCAAAGGCAAATCATCCTCCGTCACCGCACACTGGGTCCCCTTCTCCCTCACCACCCCGCTCCCACGTTTCCAGTCTGAAATGGGACTTCCTGGCTCCAAGTACCCTGTGTTGTTTATTTATTTGCTCTCCCCCAATGGGTGCTGTGCTGCCAACAATGAAAACTGCTAGACTGTATGTAACAAAAACCAAAAAAACTATAACACTTTTCTTGGCAAAAGAAGACAGATCCTGCCACCTAATGCTGCATTTACACGTAAGCATAATGCACTCTTCACCTCACAGCACAACCCAGTGTTATAACTACTTCACAGCAGAGGACCAGCAGACGGACAGGGATGCTACAGTGCCCATCCACAGTCTACAAGGGAAAAAAATTAACACCATGGTAGCAGGGCAGAGAAGATACTGATGTCCATGTAATGTAGCATCTGACCAGAGATCACAATGCAATGTCACGAACAATATATCAAAGCACTGAACCATCTTGATAATCTCTAAACGTATACAAGACCACAGTGGTCCCTCACAAGCTATCAGTCTGGTGATCATTTAAAGCAAAATACAATGTCATTAAGAACGGATAACTGCATGAGTCTATTCTGTATTTAAGTATGATTCTAGTTAATATGTCCATTAATCACTGAAGGCATTTTCCAAATCTATTTTTCTTATCAGCTTCAGCATTTTTGTCATAATCACCAAACTATTCCAGTATTTACTAAATAGTTTTATTTGGATTGCTGCAGTTAAAAATCATAGACAACTACATCAGCATCAGCCTGAACAGGATCTGTGAAATCTAAGGGTCTCCGCCTGGTTGTATTCCCAGTTCACTAGCCATACTGGTTATGTGACCTGGTACAATTGATTTTTGCCGCCTCGTTGCTCAACAGTTATAAATGAGAAAACAATTTCTATACCTTATATAGTTGGGTTTAAAGATTAAATGCAATAATGCACGCAAAAATACAGCAGTACATAGCACAATAATCACTCATCAAAATGTTAACAATATTTATAATGTTTCTTAACATTTTTATTTATAGCTTTTTGTTTATTTTAAGTACTGATTTATTTTTTAAAGGTTTTTAAAAAAATTTTTTTAAAGATTTTATTTATTTATCTTTAGAGGGGAAGGGAAGGAGAGAAGTATCAATGTATGGTTGCCTCTCGTGAGTCCCCTGCTGGGAACTGGCCTGCAACCCAGGCATGTGCCCTGACTGGGAATCAAACCTCAATCGTGCAGTTCGCAGGCTTGTGCGGTTTGCAGGCTTGTGCTCAATCCACTGAGCTATGCCAGCCAGAGCCTGATTTATTTTAATAGTCCTTGTAACACATAAAATCAACAAGTATACACTTTGTACAATATTGCCTTAAGAGGAAAACCTTCATTATCAGATAAATATCAAATGTTTCACCATGCAGATGTGAACAGAATTGCTACCACCTCAGTATTGTTTTTCATCACCAAAATGTATACCAGACAGTCTCTTAACCTCAGGCATGACCCCTAAAACTGTTAAAGTCATTTGTATAAAATGCTTTAAAGAATGTAAGACAAGTGAGTGATTTACAGCCAGAAAATGTTTTCTTCCCAGCCTTGATTTCAAAAGTAGCCAAATGACTTTAACATGCATGTTCCCCCTTCCTCTTGTCACTGTCATCAAAACCCTTACAAAGGGCATTGCCAAACATACAGTAATGACTTCCGAAGCTCAACTGCACCTTGGAACCCCAAGGTTCCTCTCCTTTCTGAAAAACACCATTGTGTTCACAGGCATTCTGCAGTTGAAAATCTATCAAGCAATAATGAACGAATGAATGAATGGAGCACAATGGTGGCATGAGCAAAGCTATTGTCTGGCTAAACACTTGTCTCCCAATCAGTGAGTTTACTGCCTCTGTGCAACTGTCTCGTGTTTGAGAATCTCCTGATATTGTTGTAACCCCTACCTAATGGAAACACAGACTTCTCTCTGCGAACTTCTAGAACTACTAGGTTCCTTCGGATTATTCAATCGATACTCTCATAATACAAAAGACCAAAAAGGACATAGCCCTTTGAATATGGTAAAAATGGTTCTCCTCCTGTTCAAATCACCAACACTGGTTATGTGTTTTGTGGGTGGTGGTACTTGGAGGGGTGTCACAGTTTATTCAAACAAACCAACTTCCTCTCTAACTATACAGGGAAAGCACTGAACTATTAAACTTTTTAAATAATTTTTAAAACTTTTTAAAAATAATTTTTACGTCTCTTAAGGTTATCTGGAAGCCCCTTTAATTAAATACTTTCGTTATATACAGCTGGGCCTACGCAGATGTATGTACACATACATTAGATCATTTGAAAATGAAAGCAAGCGAACACACCTCCAAAGTACTGTCAGTGAGGTAGTTTTTTAAAAAGCTAATTAAGCAGTCTGGCTAGAGACCACATGAACTCTTCCACAAACAGATGAAAAATGTCACAGGCACAGTTTCTAGAGCTGGAATTAGAGTATTTCCTAAGAGCCAAGTAACTGCATGAAAAAAGTGCCTTGGGAATTTTGACCAATTTCAGGTTTTGAAAGGCTCTGAAGGCTGTGACTTCAACAGTTAAGAATTCGATTTGCACAGAATAAGATGTGAGACACAAACAAGAACTACAATTGGCTTACAGTCATTAAAAAATTAAAATAATATACATGGTATAACATCTTAAAAGTCTGTTCGTATTTGTTAATGAATTGAGGTTTCATTCACCATACCAGACCTTCAAAGAGAAGGGTTGGAGAGTAGCTTACTTATTCAATCACCAATAATTCACACAAGGATCCTATGACTTAATTCCCACACCAAAGAGACTGAGGGCAAAACCAGCAAGTTGCATTTTTTGGACCACACGTGTATGTGAGGAGCTCCTGAGTCGCCACCAAGGCTGAGGCCATCCTGCTTCATTCTGGGCTTTTCCCTGCTGCCAGGGGCCTCCACAGCTAACACGCTCACACAGCTCTGGCTCTGACTCTCCATTAGAATATTCACTCACCCACTCTGGGAGCAGAACGAACTAGATTGACTTGAGGTAAATGTACAAATGACGTTTAGAAATCTGAAGTGGTGGAAGCTGAGAATCCAGGGTATAACTTATCATTGAAAACAGCCTTAAAATCGACCAATTATAATTAATTATACCACAATCTCAGACACGTTTAAATGGCATTTTTATAAGTGAAGTATTCACCAATAGGTGAATGAGTAGTGAATAAATAAATAGTAAAAAACCATAAAACTCAGAAGAAAACATGAGGATGTTTCCGTAGTGCTGGATTTGACAGTGGATTCTAGATATGACACAGAAAGGCAGAAACAACCAAAACATTCATGAGGATGAATGGATAAACAAAATGTGATATAATACAAACAATGGAACATTAATCAGCCATAAAAAGTACTGATACATACCATTATGTGGATGAGCCTTAAAAATATTATGCTAAGTAAAAGCAGCCAGACACAAAATGTCAAATATTTTGACTCCATTTATATGAAAGATCCAGAATAAATGAATCAATAGAGACAGAACTCATATGGTTTCCAAGGGCTGAGGGGTGAGAGTGGGGGTCAGGGGATTTAGGGAGTAACTGCCTCATGGGTACAGGGTTTCCTTTCAGGTGATGAAAATGTTTTAGGATGTTATATGCATTTCACTTCAATAAAAGTATTTTTTTAAAAAGATGATGAGCACACAGCCAAAGAAATGTAAGGTAATAAAACTGGGATTACCAATAAACTACCAAAAAGCAACTGAGTATAAATCTCCTGGAGCACAACTTGATTTCACATACATTCATGTGTGAGAGGGAGCTATGTCTAGACACTGTGATGTGCAGAGACCAGTAGGACGCACTCTCTATCCTCAAAGGATGGGTAGTCTAACTGGAAATACGGATACGTAAAACAAATAAACACGAGCAGGGACTTCAGGCATTGTCTAAATTTAGGAAGATTTTAAAAGATACCATCCTGTGAACACATCAATAACTGAAGAAACAGTGATTAGTTATGAGGCCCTAGAGATTTCACAGAAGTCTTACTGCTTTACAGATAAAGAAACTGAGGCCCAGGCCCTTGCTGGTGTAACTCAGTGGATTGAGCACAGGCCTGCGAACCACATGATCGAGGTTCAATTCCCAGTCAGGGCACATGCCTGGGTTGCAGGCCAGTTCCCAGCAGGGGACACACGACAGGCAACCATACACTGATATTTCTCTCCTTCTCTCCTTCCCTTCCCTCTCTAAGATAAATAAGTAAAAGCTTTAAAAAAAAAAGAAAAGAAAAGAAACTGAGGCCCAGAAGCAAACTGATCAGCAGGCACCCACCTGCCGGGTAATGATACAACAGGGTTTGGAACTCAGTTCTTCTAGTTTTTAGCTCAGTGCTGTTTCTCATTTTATTTTCCATCTGGAGTAAGCTTTGTTGTTTCTTAAAATGCTGCTGCAAAGTCATTTTCTCTCAAGGTGTAGTTTTCATACAGAGCCAGGTGTTAGCACATTTCCCTGGCTCAGGTTGGTCTCTCTGACCTGTAACTACTTCTTTCCAAAGGCATGCCACCAGAGAGAAAACAGGCTGGCAAGGGCAGAGTCTGAGCACACTGGTACACAAAAGCCTCGGAGCTAACAAGGCCTGGGTTTAACTACAGGCCCTACTATTTTCTAGCATGACCCTGGGCAGGTTACTTAAAGTCTCTGACTGATCAGCACTCTTGTTTACAAAAAGAGCTACATCCAAGGGTTGTTCTAGAGACTGGAAGATGTAATGCATATAAAGTACCAAGCACAGTGCCTTGTCAAATAATGGCATTAAAAAATAACTTTAACATCGTGCTAGAAGAAGAAAGATACTGTATGGATAATGAGGTTAATAGAGAGTAATCATTCACCACAGGGACAAAGAATTACAGAGTTTCTCAAATGAGCAAGTTAGTTGTTTGGTTCTTCACATACTCTCTTCTAAAAACATGTTTCCATCTTACAGCCTGGAAATAATATCCTCCTTTAAAAAATGTAATGCATTTAAGATTTATGAATTATGATTCTTAAAAAACAGGAATCAAATTTAAAAATGGGAAGGATGGTTGGCTGCTTTCTCATAGTTACCTGCTTCCTCACCCCTCATCCTAGCTCTCTACCTCTCCCCAAATTACCTGTTACCTTTCCCTACTTTCTAGGAAACCTTAGAACACTGGGTGTGGGTAACCATCCCGAGACATCTCTGAATCAAAGGCTCAGCCTCTGTTTTCTGAAGGCTGGATCACCTACATCTCTCTGACACTGGCTTTACTATAAGAATTGCTAGTCTGGCTCTGCCATTGCCCGTAAAAGTAGCAAGTGATCAGAACAACAAAGTGCCAATAACTAAACATTCCTGCCGAAATCTTCTTGCGGTACATCACTACCATGAACCAAAACTGAGTTATAGAGAGAATTCAGAGGTGATGAGTCACCACCATCTCATCACTTAACCATTTAAAACACGTGAAGGAAGGAGCTGCATGAGTTACCAGATCTGTTTTGCCAATTTGAAATACAGGTCTTTTCTTTTCAAATATGTTTGAACTTATTTTGCTATTTAGCAAAAGAAGGCAATAGCAGTAAAGGCAATAGCAGTAAAGAGATAGGGTTTAATTTTCACAGAAAGCTAAACTTCATGAATCTAAATTTTCCTCAATTTCAATAAAACTGAGATTATCTGCATGCTCTATCAAGTTGGTTTAAGGCTTAAATGTTATTCTATATAATTACTGTGTAATTGCAGAGGGTTCTATTTATATTAGCTAATATTTTATTGAATTCAATTCAACAAACACATGTCATGTAAGATGCTATAAGGAATTTAAAGCCACACAGAGGGTTTTACAACAGATACATTACTAACACATTACTACATAAACAAGCAGCAATTGTTTCACTAGAGGCCAAGAGCTCTGGAACCGGACTATAAAAAATTATCCACGGGGTGGGCAGAGGAGTAGATCTACAACTCTCAGTGGCTGAAAATGAATGCAAAGGAAGTTGGGTGAATCCAGTCCCAACAGGTACAACGGCCAAATGTGCTTTTAAAAGAGACAAGCTCTCCGGTGTTAGGCATTATGACAGAGGCCAGTGAGACGGACTTCAATTCCTGATAGTAGAACTCTTGGTTGTGGCTTTGCTGAACCCAATCTAGTTGCCAGATCCTGAGCAGGATGCCAAAGGCACAATGACACTGAAGAGAGCAAGCACTTCTGTTCTTAACTGTGGAGAGAATGGTGTGCTGAATGAGTAATGCACAGGTGCACAGAGCGTGTGGGGGTGGGGGGCAGGCTCCAGCTTTGTGTCCAGGTTTTGTCCAGGGGGTTTTGTGACAGACACTGCACCTCAGCATGGAGTCAGGCGTGTAGCCCAGACATGTCAAGCAGTATGCACATTTGGTTAAAGTCTGGCCTAGCAATAGGAATTAAATAATTAGGTAGAAGGCCTATGAGAAATGATTCAAGAAGTTGATCTTTGGGGGAAAAACAAACAAACAAAAACAAACACTGGGTTCATACCCCCAGCCTGGTACTGCCCCTGGATCTCCCAAGGTCTCGGAACACTTCAAGCTAAACTGTATCACCCTATTCAAATTCAGAACATAACCATTTTAGAATGCATCAGCCCACCAGTTAAACTCATCTATATAATATAAAGATTCAGGCTGTCCTTGTTTTAATTTGCAATGTCAGGTTTTAAAGGCAGATAATCCATGGGTAAGCTTATTTATATTGCACTTAAACCAGTACCTTATAAACTTGAATGTTCTGAGGAATGCCACAAATACAATTCAATAATACTGAGAAAGGGCTTCTGATATTTGACAAAGAAAAGTGCCTGAAAATATTAGGAGCAAAATGAAAATACAGGCATCAAAAAGAACATTAAGAGCAAAGCCTTTTAAAGCAAATCCTCCCCAGCATGTCTTCTCTCAGGCCCACCGAGGGCATCACAAGCCCCTCATACATTCTCATACAGAATAATGAGAACCAATTCAAGCAACTACTGGTATTACAGCTAACAACACATTGTTGTTAGAGAGTTACCAGAAAACTGTGTCTACACAGGTGAGCATAATCTCAATGGGACCCTCCAGGTGGTCTTGTTGAGTGAGGGTCAACTTATTAGAGCAGAATTATTTTAAATTCCATTTTAAATGACCTGAGATAAAACACAAACACATTTTAAAAATATATTAAAATGATTAATTTTGCAAGATAAAGGATAAAAAATACTGTTCATTGAAAGCCTACATATGGCAGGGAAGGCAAGAACAGGGCAGAACTTGTTCGCTGTGGCCCTGTGTATTTTGAAGGGTTGTCTTCACTCTCTCAGCAGATTTCTCTACCCTCAGGAAGGGCTATGAAAGGAAACAAGGATGAATAAAACCTTGTCCACTCTTCTTCCCAGACCCTACTCCCACCCTAGTTGGCTGACCACAATGCCCATTTTTCCCAGGAGGGATAGAAGAGCAAACAAGACAAGACAGCAAATAGCTATTTTCAGAACAACTCCATGAAGAACTGGGGGGCAAATGTGCATTTCTCATGGTATTTGTGCTCCACTTTACAATTCCGGTGTCATGCTCTAGAAGAGCAAGTGTGAAAACAGTGCTCAAATTATTAGCCACAGAATGTGAGTGCATTCCTCACAAGGTCTGTAGTACATTATTCGTCTGTTATAAATGAAAGAACATTATAAACATCAGCCACCTGAAAAATGAATTACAAAAAAATAAAAATAACAATGATAATGTATAGCTTTACCAATATATTGTCACTCAAGGAAGAGTTCAATTATCCATTGCTCTCGGGAGGTTTTACCACGTAAACCACAGAGGATGCCTTTTACCTGCTCCCGGGGCTGGCTCCTGGGCTCCCCCAGTGAGCGTGCATGCTGCGTGCCAACGTAATTACTAGCTTAGTCCTTTTACTGCCTATGTCTCAAATCCACAGGCAAGAGAGAAATGTCTGGGATCCACAGAACAGAACTACTAAAGAAAACCAATAGTTACTATGGGAATGAAATAAATAAATCAAATATCCCATAAAATAAATCAGTTTATATACTTGATGCTATTTTTTTTCCAACCTGGTAGGCTACTGTCTCATAACTACCCAATCTCAGGTTGAAAGTTGTCTCTTGACTAAAGCTGGCAATTTTTTGAAATTAACTTAACTTTACAAAAGTGTTCTGGTTGCTAATAAAAATTCTCCAAATTGTCCAGTGGCCGGGACCTAATAATGAACTTTAAGATGACTGACCAGCTTAACTTACAGCTCTAGAACGCTTCACCTAAACCACACAGAGGAGGCCGGGGAGTAAACGAGAGCTCCTGCAGACCAGCCCTGTTGATGCGGCCTGTCGCCTGCACACCTTTGTTCCTAGGCAGGAAAAAGAAAAGGCTGGGAACTGACAGTAAACAACAACTGCAAACAGGTTAGACCTGACCATTTACAGTCGGATCAAAGGCGTCGGCAAACAGCTCACTCAGAGTTAACTGCGGGAAGGTTAGGTCGCCCTGGCCAGCTACTTTCTCAGCTATAAAAATGAGCTGACGGGTTATTGTTGAAGGGCAGCTGAGTGCTTCCTGGCACCGAGGCTTTCTAGACCTGGCACACTGGTACCACAGCAACGATTTCACTACTAAACAGGCCACAATTTCCCATTCAGCCATTAACCCTCCATTTACTAAGGAGGCCTAAGACAAATGAAAATGAAGGGTGTACACTTGGGAAACAGGTTACCAGAAAGATCTCCTAGCTGATTCACCTGTTTGTCCTCGGCTGAAAAAAAAAACCCAAGCTTTTCAAGAGAATGCGTACATTCTAAAATTGACTTATCCAGACAACTACCAGCTCATAAGCCCTCAGTGTGCGAATCAGGAATGGCCAAGACTAGGCCACATTAGCGGAGGTAAGAAGAGGAGAAGGCAAAATGATTGTGTTCAATAAAAACAATGAAAGTATATCAAGACTGAAATCTCACATATAGTACTATCAATGGTAAGATGAGAAGACAGCCATAAACAGACATACAATATACAAATATGAACTCATATTTATTTACTAACAAAGCCATTCAAGGCAAAACGTTCAGATCATACCCCTCCCTTTTGGGACATCCCACTCAGGTTAAATTGTGAGCATGATAAGACCTGAATTTTTTTTTTGCCTTTTTCATCTCCTTATTTTGATCACTGCATTCACTGCATTTGAGAAACCATTGTGTTTTATATGATTTCTCCCAACTCCAATTTCACACATAAAATATTCCCCATGTGAACAGATGCCTACATTCTGAGGTCCAATAAGACACCTTCAATCTCGTACTTACCAAACGATCACCTTCACTTTTAGAAGAGTGAAATGATATAAAAAATTAGATTAAAACTTTTCTGGCCACAGAGATGAGAGATCAGATTTGTTAGGCAATGTGTGGAACAAGGTGAAGAACAGACAGGGAGAGAGAAGGGTTGGGGTAGAAGCTGACCCTTTGAAAAGAGGATCGGAACTAGACAGATTACCTAACACGGAGAAGGAAACAAAGACAAAACAAAACACACATGCACACATGCAAACCAGAAGAAGGAAATAATCTGGTGGGTTGGAGGGGAAATGACAAACCAGGCAGAAAGACCACTCCCAAAAAACAGAGAGCCCCAATTAAACTTTGAATGGCAGCTGTTTCCCAATTAACAGGTCTGTAAAGATAGCACACACAAGATGCTCAAAATAGCAACTCATGAAAAGCATTACAGGAATCCAAGGGCTACTCACTAGTCCATTTCAGCTTTGAAATGGTATTTTTAAAAGCTACTCTCCTTCAGTCCACCCCATCAAGACAAACAGAGCTCAGTGGAAACACGGGATCCGATACCCAGGGCCTGTGGCAAGTCATTGTCCCTGTCAACGATGCACATGCCAAAAGAAAGAAAGAAACCCAGTCATGTCTATCCAGGCTTCCTTCTAGAACAGAGACTGATTTTCCACCCATGTGCCAAGATACAATGGTGCACTACAAGAATTTTTAAAACATGCAATACTTGACTATTTAATCAGAGGCACTGACCTCTTTTCACTTAGATTGTAATTTTTTAAAAAAAGACAACAGCCAACACAATAGCCATCCAGTGTGAATGAATCAAAATTATACCTATCTTTTTGTCATACTGTCAAAAATATAATACATTTTTTGGTGTGCCACAAAACTTTAGTAATTAGTTCACATGTGCCACGACATGGAAAAGGCTGGGAATCGCCGTTCCAGGACAGCAGGCTGCGTGGCCTGGTGTACTGAGGTCTGTGCTTACAGATTCCAGAAAACAGCTTTTAGGTTCTGCTCCCTAAAATCCTTCCTGGCCTCTGAGGTGAGCTACACTGTCTGAGACCTTTTGAAAATGTAGATTTTCAGGCTCTGGAACCTGCCTTTTTTCACAGGATGGCGGCTTCTCCCTCCCTCGCCCCAGAATCACACGCTGCCCCTCACCCCCACTAACTTTGATATGGGGGTTCTAGGGAGGAGTCAGAAAAAGCAACCTAGAAAGAACATAAAGAAATACAAGAGAGAAAAAAATAAGCACATTCAAGATCCTCAAGGCACATCTCATGTGTACTCATTTTAAGCCAAATTAGCTGAGTCTTAATTTCAGCACTATGTTTAAAAGAGGGGGAAAAAAGACAGCTGAGTTCCATAAATTTTATCCTATTAATGGGTATTTAATTAAATAAATTTCAAATAATAAAGATGACTATGATTTGGCCAAAACTAGTTCTCCAGCTTTAGTCATAATAAAGCAACTATTAAATTTCTATGGCAACAGCAAAATGATCATAGGCTTTTTATGTAAAATAGAATAATAAGCACCCTATTAAGAAACACTCTATGCTGTTATTGCACTTATTTGTGATTACTGGCCACCACTGATATTTTAATATGAAACACTATGCATCTAAGAATAGGTAAACAGAGTAGTTGATAAAAGTGTTCACAAACATTTTTAGTTGACAGCCAGGACCACAGAATCAGAACTCCCCTGGGGATGACAAGGATTTAAGGGCTGTCCAGTTCAGTCCGAGCCAGGTAGCTCAGTTGGGTTCGATCCCTGGTCAGGGCACATACAAGCAGCAACTAGTGAATGCTTTAATAAGTAGAACAACAAAGTGATGCTTCTCTCTCTTTCTCCCTAAAAGTCAATAAATAAAAATTAAAGTTTAAAAAAAAGTCATCCAGTTCAATTGCCCAGTTAAGACTTAAACTGCTGAACAAAATCTCTAGTAAGTAGCCAGATACTTCAAGTAACGTAGATTCACTTTTTCAAAAGGCAGCAAATTCCATTTTTCAGTGATCTTAATTAATGTAGGGTTTCCCTTTAAATAAACAGAAATCTGAATTCTGTTCCTAAGGGTCATACAGAGTAAATGTACCCAACATCCCATAAAACGATCCTGCCGATACTCGGAGAGGAAGATCTTAACAGGCCTCCTCTTCTACAAATGCCATCACTTGGGACTTCTTTCTTTCCTCTCTCCTTCCATGAGACAGCTTATAACCACACTGCCATGAGTCAACCTAACTATCTACCTCGTCTACTGCCCTTTTAAAAAGTAGGTTCTAAAAACATTACACTCCATTGCTCTGTAAGCACAAGGCGTGGAGAATCATCATCACCCTGGTCAAGTTCAGGCAGAAACAAGCCTTTCCTCCACACCGTGGCCATCTGACCAATGAGGATGAATCACTGAATCGTCCATGCCTCTGGTGACCCATGGACCTTTGCAGTTGGGAACCCAACCCAGTGCAGAATTAGGCAGAGCCTGAACATCAGGGTCCTGTCCAGTTCAAACCTAAAGAAGATTATGATGTCAGTGTTTTGTTTTGTTTTTTCATTCTGAAATGTACTAGGTTACTGAGATCATTGGTAGTTGAATCAGCACTAGAGTCACTATTTAAACATGTATATTTTCACATTTATATATTATGACTAATTTTTATGTATATTATATGAAGTCATTTAGATATTATAGTTATATTTTTAGGTATGTAGACATTGTCATATGAAATCATAGCATAAAGTTCACTTTGTATGAAATAGTCTCATTATCTGTAACTATAACTGAAAGGTTTTTGTAACAGAATAGTCAGGCATTAAGTCTAATTTAATCAAGATACTAAAGTATTTATTTTATATTATTTTTAGTCCCAATTTTTGTAAATGTGTCAGTGGTAAAATTTAAACTCTAACAATTTGTGTAAGATTAATGACTTAATGATTCTACATATGGGTAACATATCTAAAAAGCAAATAACTTCTCATTTGACGAATCTATCACTTAAGCCAGGAAAAAGAATGTTTTCATCCCTAAAACTGTAGTTGATTCACACCCATTTGGGTGTTCACAAGCAAATCTTTTCATTTTTTGCATATGGCTAGGAAGGGTTTTTTGTAAGCACTACAAAAATGCAGAATCTTAAGAAAAATTAGCACCGAAGTCTTTTTAAAACCTAAAGCAATCTAATATTGATCGATTTTACTGAAGCACATCAGTAACTTTGATGGCCTTTATTCCACCAGTCCCTTTATTCCACCAGTTAACAGTTTGTAACTATGTCTACTATACTTAACTTTGATTGATTTTTGGAAAGTGCCAATATAATTTGTAAAATATTCTGTAATGGTTTTACTCTGAGAAGCTTCTATTTGATTTTATTATTATTATTTTTTCACTTCCTTTTGTGGACTGACATCTTCCCTTTACCCCGCTGCTGCTGTTTGTGTGAGGGACGTTCACAGTCTAATCACATCGCTATGGGTTTATAGCAACTTATGGTGCTCTCAACTAGAGGGGTTCCCAGTGGCATTACCTATTCAAAAAGAGTAAAATACAATCATCTACATTTATTAACAACAGCCCAAAGTCTAGAATTCCTACTGTAGACCAGTAGGGTGAGATGGGAAAAATTCATCTTTTTATGCATAATAGACAAGTATATTTTTATAAATATTATTTCACCAAATCTAAGATATCACCATAAGAAGATGCAATACATATACACCCTACCCCTTTCTCCTTTAACTTCAAATGCAAATCCACTGAACTTCAGTTGAACTCTGTATTCCCATAATCATCTCATTTGTTTTACTTCAAGTAAGTTAAATACAAAGCAGTTTTTACATTTTTTAAATATCCAAAATTTACAAAAGGACCAGTCACTGTCCCCTTGAAGAAACTGGCAGTCTCAATATAATATGCACTAAATCCAAACTGAAGACAATTTCCAAGACCAGCCATAAATCTGGCTTGCTCATATCCTGAAAGCACAAAACATTTGTTCAGATCTCTTAGCACAATTGCTTAACAAAGTAAAAATAACTTACTTTCAAAAGTTCAGTATCACTGGACAGACTGTAAACAATGCTAGCAAAGTTTGGTCACTCCATGGACTTGGCAATATGTCTGATGTGCATTAAAATGTCATGTCCTGCAAATATGTTTTCTAAAAATCAGTCCCAGCATGGTGAAAACCACTGCCCCACCCAACATTTAAAAAAGTTCTACATTCCTCTTTATCTCATTGATTATTAGAATATAATAACCAATGAAGAACATTCTCTGCTAAAAAACAAATTATACTATCTTCTCCAATTGCTTCCTATCTACCAGCTCCCCACCTCCACCACCACATCTGGAAGAAAGCTATATTGGGAGGGGCTTAAAATAAATATATGAATTATTATCCATGCTTTGAAAAAGTCATTTCTGACTGTGGACAATATGTCAGCCTAATCTATGATCACTGTATCTGCATGATAACTAAACTTTTTTTAAAAAAGATTTTATTTCTTTATTTTAGAGAGATGGGGAAGGGAAGGAGAAAGAGAGGGAGTGAAACATCAATGTATGGTTATCTCTAGCACACCCCATACTGGGGATATGGCCTGCCACCCAGGCTTGTGCCCTGACTGGGAATCAAACTGGTGATGCTTTGGTTCACAGGTTTGGTTTGCGTTCAATCCACTGAGCTACACCAGCCAGGGCCGTGATAACTGAACTTCTAAATGCTGCCGTTCTCCAGAAGTTGGGAGAAAAGCAGACTGCTCTAATTTGTGTTTCATCACTCCTTCTGTTTTTCTTGCTCCCAGGTGATCACAATATTCTTATGAGTTAGTTCAAGCATAAAGAAGGAAGAAGTAAATAAAGGCTCAGATGATAACTGCCGGAGTGTGGTCCAAACCTGGGCTGCACAGGATGAGATATACCAGGAAGTTAAAAAAAGAATTGTTCTCTCTAGAGACTTTAAAAAGAATCCCTGTCAATGCCAAGGTTTTATTTAGTTATCTCTTATTGTCCTAATTTTACTGACTTCACCACTCACAAAATGATTCAATATATCTGAAGAAGTCTAATCTATCAAAACTTACCAAGCAGAATACAACAGTTTGAAGACTATGTACATAAAAGTAGAAAGTCATGTATGATCCACAGAATGCTCTGGTCACTTTTTCCCCCTGTAAATTCTATTACTTATTTCATATTTGTCTCTCAGTGGTTCATTTTTCATGTTCGGAGAGCAAGCACTAATACCTGCTTTTGAGTAGATATCAAGCAAAAATAACACCAAACAAATTTTCCAATTTCTGCCAGTTTTCACACACCTAGCAACAATTTACAGACTGACTGTAAACCAAGCCAAAAGGACTGCAAAAGTCCATGGGCTGGTACCTGCAAGAAGATTGAGGTGTGGCAGCAGGGGCTAATAAAAAAGCTGGGGTGGGAACTCTCTGGGGGTGAAGCCAACACTGCCCTAAGAGCTCTTTGGTGGGACAGTTTGGGAGCCCCTCAAAAACAGGATCAAATCAGGCAAAACAGACTAAAGACATATAAAATAAACAAAATGAACAAAAGCAACAAAGGGGAAAACAAAGATTCCTATAAATCGGGAAAGGCAGAACGCTGAGCTATTATTTTCCGTCATAATATATCTCCCAAAAGAAGGGAAATAATGAACAAACCCTTATTTTAGAGCAAACTCAGTAATGAAACTTCTCCAGAAAGGTTTCATGTGCTCAACACATTTGCAAAAATAATTTAATTTAGCTGCTAGTGTTTACAGACTACATAAAATATCACAATATAATGTGGTCCACTCTACCTTTATAACTGATTTTCCGGAATATAGTCTCTCAAATATAATTGTAAACAAACTTTTTTGAACTTTTGATAGATAAAACTTGCCTTATTTTATTCATGCAAAACAACTTTGAGCCCTATGAATTCCTTTCATCCTTACTTGATATATCATTTCAGATGACCAATAACTACTAAACATAGCATTAATGAGCTGCAAAATAAATGTCACTCCTAAAAAAATAATCAATCAGTCCCACTGTCCCTTGAGAAAAATTATGCTGCCTCTAGTCATATTACCTCACAGTAGTAAAAAACAGTCAAAATATTGGTTTTTGGCTTTATACTCTCTCTTACTCTCTCATTACATCACAAAGAAATACATAGTTGAATAATGTATCTATCTATTTTTCATTTTTCACATACAGCATAGAAGTATATATAAATATCCTAATTTTATATTAAGATACCTCATAATGATTGATTGACTTCAAGTTTAAAATCAAAATGCCAAGTACTGAAAAAAATGTAATACCCAGCCCTACCTATTAAACCATAGTGTAATATGTAAACCACAGTGTACCAATGTATAATATTACAGTAACTAACAAGGAATAAAAATGGAATGCCTGGCTATAACAAAAAACAGATACAGGAGAGGCAAATTTCTTTACCTATCAAATACTGAGAATATATTATCTTTCTGAAGTGCTCTCAGATTACTACTACTTAAATTTTGAGTAACTTTAAACACTTCTCTAAAATATATTGCATTAGCCCCTGCTGGTGTAGGTCAGTGGATTAAGCATGGGCTGCAAACCAAAGGGTCACTGGTTCGATTCCCAGTCAAGGCACATGCTGGGATGCAGGCCAGGTTCCCAGCGGGGGCCACATGAGAGGCAAGCACACACTGATGTTTCTCTAACTCTCTTTCTCCTTTTATTCCTCTCTCTAAAACTAAATAAATACAATCTTTTAAAATACATTGCAAGAATTAAAAAAAAAAAGATGAATTGAGACCTGACCAGTGTGGCTGAAGTTGGACATCATTCCTCAAACCAAAAGGTCTCTGGTTCCATCCCCGATCAGGGACCATGCCTTGGTTTGAAGTCCGGTCCCTAGTCAGCACATGTATGAGAACCGCCCATTGGTGTTTCTCTCCCTCTCTTTCTCCCTCCCTTTCCCACACTCTAAATATACATAAATAAAATCTTTTTAAAAAAGATTAATTTAGCCCTGGCTGGTGTGGCTCAGTGGACTGAGTGTTGGCCTACAACCCAAAAGGTCACTGGTTCAATTCCTGGTCAGGACACATGTCTAGGTTATGGGCCAAGTCCCCATTTGGGGGTGCACAAAAGGCAACCAGTTGTTGTTTCTCTGACACATCAATGTTTCTCTTCTTCTTCCCCCTCCCTCCTCTCTTTCTAAAAATAAGTAAGCAAAATCTTTGCAAGAGAAAATTGTATCATTGGCTATTTAAAAAATTATTTGAAAACTCTATAAGGAGAATGCAGTTTCCTCTACAAGCCAACCACAGTGAAATAGCTATGGCATGGATACTGAGGCCACACTCTTCTAAATTTAAAGCCAAGTTTTAAATTTCCACCAGCTACCAGCCGTATGATCCTGAGCATAATACTAATCTTCTCTGTCTCAGTTTCCTCATCTATGAAACGAAGAAAGTAATGGCACCAATCTCATCAGAATTGAGGAAAAAGTGAGTTAGTGGATATACGGGGCTTAGAAGAATGCCTGGCAACGTGCTTAGATCAGGGTTAACCCCCTCGGCGGGTTAGCTGAGGCCGTCAGTGTTACATCACAGCTGCAGCTGCCATTCCACTCTTTTCCCAACATCCCTGGGATATTCCTATTTTAACCAATAAGGTTAAAGATGCAAACTTTTCTACAAGTACGCATAGTCTTTAATAAAAATATTAAGACAACAAAAATGATTAATACCATAGCTTGAGATGAGGTGGTGATGCTGGTTTTTAAGCTTTTTAATCAGGGTAAGCCAATTAACCATTTATTCCAGCTAGTCAAATCACTGATTTCTCATTGACTAAATAAGAACAGTATAATTCATTGTTGCATAGGAATCTACTTTCCCATTCATAAAAACATCTATCCTTCCCATCAACTATAAGAAACCTTCATTTCCCTCATAATGCCAAGCAAAGTTTCCTGGATGATAAATAGCAGGCACATGATAAATAACTTAGGTCAAAATGGATGTGTCCTCTGCACACCACAGGCTCATTCAGTTGCACTGCCAGTGATGTGGCTGGCCCTTCCCACCCCAGCTCAGCTAAGGTTTCTAAACCTTGAAATACAGAACATGTAATTGCAAGGAATGTCTAATGTCATCCTGTAAGCTGCGTCTTCAATCCATACAGCTAATACTAGAGCATGTCCAAAATGTAGACTTTAGTATAAAAAAATGACTAAATGCACTAAAATGACAAGAAAATTCCATTTTATATTTGTCTTTTAATATAGAATAAGTTTGAACCTCTAGTATTAAGTGGTTATAAAGTAATCAAAACTCCTTTATATCAATCTTTTTAAGGAATTATTCAGCTGGAATAAAACTCTACTACCCATTTCATAACTTACTACGAATGTTGTATTGGCCAAAAAGTTCTTGTGGGTTTTTTCCATAAAATAAAAGACACATTTTTAATTTTCAGCAATAACTTTATTGACTTGGATATTTTGAGTATGTCAGCTATCTCCTGTGTAGTATAATGTTTATTGTTCTCAATTAATGTCTTGATTTGGTCACTATCAACTTCAAATAGTCTGACAGTGGAGCACTGTCCAGTGAGAAATCTCCAGCATGAAACTTTGCAAAGTACTTCTGATACATTTGCTTAGTCACAGCACTTTCTCCAAACACTGTACAAATCGTGTTTCGCATTTCAGTTGCATTTTTTACCTTTCAGGCAATAATAAAGGATAATATGGCAAAACAATGCTTATTTTCTTCCATCTTCAATATTAAAATGGCCTCCCAGAAATTCACCAATTTTGATAAGTGTTTTTCAATGCACACTGATATGACAGCTGTCACAATACAATCTAACAAAATTGTTTTGAATGAAGGTGAAGACAATTAAGTGCTACTACAGCCATCATACAGAAAATACCAAATGAACTTTTTGGCCAAACCAGTATTATATGCTTTGGGAGGAAGGTATGTGTATAGAAGTGAACAGAAATGAAGGAGTTGGAAACTCAGTGCTTAAAGTTTTATTCTCACATCTCTCTATTTACCAAGGCATTCTGGTTTATCTACGAAAACTTGGCCACAAGTGGCCAGAATAAAGACATTTCAGTGGGGCTGTCTTTGACTTTCTTCCTTTTTCTCTAACCCTTTCTCATTCTCCTGGAGAAGTGTCTCTGGTGCGTGCTTAGTTTCTAAAGGTCTGGTGAGACTATGGCTACTACAGTGAATGCTGAAGACTGAAGGAAATATTTCCCATCTCTTTGAGTCAGAAAATTCTGAACACAAGAAGATCCATTCAAGGCATGATGGAGTGCCTCACAGAGGCAGCAATATGTTCACAGTTGGCAAACAGAGATCTGTTTGGACAGTGAGCATAGCCATCCACTCAGTAAACATCAGCTTTCCTATTAGTTCACAGCAGAGAGAACCAGACACTGGCGGCCCTGCTTTCAGACTCCAGCACCACTTTGGAACAAGCCTTCTAAACAGAATGCCTTTGTCTGACAGTCACAATTCAGTGAGTCCCAATGGCTTTCCTAGAAGCCATGTCTGTCTATTCACAATTGCATGTGGCACAAAATTCATTTGTAAAGGTCTGGGGAAAAAACAGTAATGGGAAAACCCCCAATTTCCATTTATAGTAATAGATAAGGAAGTGATAGAATGGTGTTCTACCAATCAGCAAGAATAGCAGCAGGAAAGGTACCAAGTAGATGATGAATGTAATAGGCTGTCTCTCCCCTTAAGGTGCTTTGGGGAAGAACAAGGATATTGTTACCTGGAAGAACACCAAGTATAACCTTTCAGAGGAAGTCAGAGAAATGATGGGCCAAATCAAACAGCAAACTTCCTGTGGAGTGTACACAAATGTGATATCCTTCCCCAGAAGGTTTCAAAATGATACACTTATGCAGTTTAAGAATTGTCAGTTCTGAAAGAATGGGAACACTGATTAGATGCCCAAAATTTCACCAAATCCTCCATGTCATGAGTAAAAGCAATACAAAGAAGGCAAACTCATGGCCTTTCTTGTTCTCTCAACACTTTGGGCATGAATTTGCTGTAGGACGACTTTGCCCTTATGTATCTGTTAACAGAATTCTGCCAGAATGTCATTTGCTTACTATAAATATGAAATCAAATAAAAATGAGTATGACATTAAGATACGTTACAGGGGAAGGTCCGAGGGAGAAAGCAGTGTCTCCCCAGGATATTATACTGCCTATACCTTATAGTATTAACTTATTCTTTTTATTTTGTGTGTGTTCATGAAAGAGAGGAAGGGAGGGGGAAAGTGGGGGAGAGAAACATCAATGTTTCCTCTTGTGCGCCCCCTACTGGGGACCTACCCGAAACCCAGGCATGTGCCCTGACTGGATATCGAACTGGCAACACTGTGGTTCGAAAGCTGGCATTCAATCCACTGAGCCACTCCAACCAGGGCAACTTATTCTTTTTACTAAGTATTTATTTGTTACCTTACCTCTCCACCAATATCACTTCTATATACGTCAGAAATGAAGTGAAAATCTCAGAACCTAGACAAATCTCCATGTTTCAAAGAGCAAACACTGTTACTTAGGAAAACTATGCCAATTTAGTAAAACTACCACCAGCCCATGGCTGGCTCTGTATAGTCTAGAAGCTAAAAATGGTTTTCACATTTTTATTTATTTTTTTAAAAGAGTGTATTTATTTATCCTTAGAGGGGAAGGGAAGGAGAGAGGGAGAGAAATATCAATGTATGGTTGCTTCTCATGCGTCCCCTGCTGGGAACTGGCCTGCAACCAAGGTATGTGCCCTGACTGGGAATCGAACCGCGGTTGCTTGGTTCGCAGGCCCGCACTCAATCCACTGAGCTACACCAGCCAGGGCTGGTTTTCACATTTTTAAAGGCTGTAAAAGAAATAAAGAATAATATGCATCAGAGACCTTATTAAGAGATATACAGAAGCTCCAGTGGCGCAATCGGTTAGCGCGTGGTACTTATAAGACAGTGCATAGCGGAGATATACTATCTTACTCTTTACAAAAAAAGAGTTTGTCAACTCTGCACTAAACCATTAAAAGGCCTCAAATAATAACTGTTGATTCTATTTAAGCCAAATCATGAAATGTGAAGCCAACTTCTCAAAGTGCTTTCAAATAATCTCTTCTAGGAGTCAAGGACAAGAGGCTCTGGGGAAGATGAGCAAGACAGAGCTGAGGACCAAAGTGGTCCACCAGGATTCTACTCATTCAACAACAGAAGGCTAATCAGACAACCCTAAGAGTTCATAAAAAAACAAACTCTTTCCTTGGGGAGTACACTTAATAAATCGTTCAACTTGGAGAATTCCTTCACTTACAAAATTAGGAATAATAACCAACCACTTGCCCTCAAAAGGGCAAATCAAGTGAGTCAAAGGACAGGAAGAAAGCAGAGAGGGTGGGAGAGACCTTTACTCGTATCATGTGGGGCTCTATGGTCTTTGTGTAGAATATGCTAGGAAATACCAAATGGCAGGCGAAGCAAGCGGAAGGCCTTATAAAACTTGTTTTTTCCCTACATACACAAAAACAACCTCAGATAGCTATCTTTTCCAATGAATAAAGGAAAAAGGTTTTAACAAAGGCAAGCTGATGAGTTGTTCACAAGAGGATGGAGAAAAAGGGTAATTAGAAATTCTTGATGATTTAAGTTCCTACCTCAAGCTCACCTCCTTAGTCTGGGAACCCAGCAAATGTGATTTTCCAGCTCAACTGCAGTTCAGTTGCCTTTTAAGGAGGGTTAAGGTCAAGCCTCAAATTTTCATCCAGTCAAGGGTTTATTTAGGAAGCCTGCCACTTTTACAGAAACTGATCATGCACACCCACTATTCAGAGTACATGTATTCAAGTTATTGGAGCATGCAAAAACTCATGAAGTAGGGTTGCCAGATAAAATACATACTCAGAACACAATCAGTTAAATTTAAATTTGAGATACACATTAATTTTTTCATGTATGTTCCAAATACTACATAGGACATGCTTACACTATGAAAAAAAATTGTTGTATATCTGAAATTCAACTTTGACTGAGCATCTTGTATTTTCACTTGCTAAACCCTACGACCTTATAGGAAGACACGAAGGGGATTCGTGGTTGTTCACAAGAGGTTGTTCACAGTTAAAGCTGCCCCTTTGTAACACGCCTTAGGCTGGAGGGTGATAACTGACCAGGATGACTTTAGGTCAATAATTTTCCACTGGTGTGCCGCCAAGAATCTTTAAAACATGCAATATCCGAGTCTTCTCCTTTAGACTGTCAAATTAAAAAACGACAACAGCCAGTACAATACTCACCTTGGGTAAATGAATCAAAATTATACCTAATTTTTCTGTCAACAAAAATTTATTTTTGGTGTGCCACAGAATTTTAGTAATTACTTTATGTGTGCCATGAGATGCAAAAGTTGAACATCACCGACTTAGACTCTCACTAAGTCAGCAAGGTGTGCCAACGATACTACAGGAACATGTCTGAAGGCCCAGCAGGAGAGTCCCCTTGTCTCACCACAAGGAGAGAAAACGCCACGACAGGGAAATGCTCCAGAAAGGTAGACTCACCTTGCAGTGCTACCACCACTTCTCCCACGGCCACACTCACAAGAAAACCACTGGCAGAAGAGCACCACTAAGGAGCTAACTAAAACCAGCCCCCCACACCTCACTACACACACACACACACACACACACACACACACACACACACACGGCCCACATCCCTAATATGTGCAAGTAATGGTTGTGTTACATTATCCTTTAAAGAGAAAAAGAAACGAGAAGAACCTCACAGACACTAAAGGGCCTGGAGAGCAGCCAGAATCCGGGTGGAAAAACTGAATCCACCCTGTGCTTTCACCGCTGGGTCTGGAGTTTTCTTGAGAGGGGCACGGGGCCAGAACTCAAAGCCGCCATAGGTTTCCAATAGAAGGCTAAGAGAACTGCACTGCAGGAGCCCTCAGAGAGCCTGGCAGGAACAGGGAGCTCGGAAAGCATGGCTGGCCTGCATGTCCACAGTGGGATAAGATCCTAAGCATCGTTCAAATAAATCCACTAAGAAGTTGGTTTCAGCTAACAAGTGCTGTTCAAAGTCTAACTTTCTGCCCACATCTGCACATGGCAACAATTATGTTGGCAACTGCCACAAAGATAGCCCATCTATAAAAAACTGAACAAAGGCAAAGGTACTTAAGTGCACTCTTGAAAAAAATACCCACTTCTTCAATAGTTCCTCTCTCTTCTCTCCAAACTACGGATCATTTTTACCCAGATTTCAGGTACGGTTGTGTGTGTCAAAGACAGACAAGGAACTGAGGGCATGCATCCCACTGCATTCACTTCTTTAAACTCCAACTCCAATGAAAAAAAATGATATATGTAACTTTTCCCTGGGACAGAGTAGCACAACTGTGTTGAAAATAAAATATTCCTAACAGCTACCACCCTGTCGCTTGACATGTTAAAAACATGAAAACAGCTCTTCACATGCTTCTTCCTCTTCCTGTTCTCCTGCCTCAGAGTAGGCATCCCAAGGTCAGGGGGTCAGCAGACATGGCCAGTGACAACTGGAGCGGGGGGAGGAGGACGTCCATGTGTATGGACAGCGCAGCAGGGGGTATCCACCTAAAGGGCAGGGCCTAGAATGGGGACCTGGAGACCACTCTGGCTGAAGATGAGTCACTCACAGTGGCAGCTGGGTAACGGGAGGGCAAGGAGGGTGCGCATGAAGAGAGGCACCTGGCACGTGCTATCTGAGCCGAAGGGGCAAGGCAGGTGACTCACACTGCAAGGCTGGTTACTCATGCCGGGAGCCAAATTTCTCACTGTCATAAGAGGAAGTTTTACCAACAATATATATATTAAGATATAGAAATAAATATGACATGTGTTTGTGCATTGGTTTTCTTGGCATGTGTATATCTATGTGAGTGTATAAGTATGTACACAGACATTCAAATACATTCCAGCTCTGTTAACCAAAGGTCCCGAAGAGGTTCCTACCCAAGAGTAACAGATAGAGATCTTGGCTTCTAAAGATCATTGTCTGGAGAAAACAAATAAAAAAGGATATCCTAAGGAAACGTTTAATTCAGGACTAGGGCAGGAAAATTTCAAGATGAGTCTAGAACATCTTTTTGTAGCAGTAAGGAAATCCTCAAAGAAAGACGGGGACATGTTAAAATGGCAGGTAAGATGGCTTGAAGAGGCTTTATTTTAAACATAAAAATAAATAATGTTAATAATGAATTATAACCTACTGAATTAAAACAAAACCATGAGTCTGTACTAGTATGCATAAATAAATAAATAAACAGACATTTTGATACTGATAAAACACAAAATCATTAAATAAAACTTTTAAGTCTAAAAACCCTTCCTAGCAATTAAAAGATTTCATGTGGGAGGCCTTGTCAAATCCCAACTACCTGAACCTTTGACATTTGAAGAAACAACTCACAGCCACCTAAAAATGTTCTCTATAATAATGATTAACAATGTACATTTATAAAAGTTCACAATTAATGCCAGAAATCATGCTACGCATTTCTCAAAATCTCATTTAATCCTCACAACTTTTTGAGGTAGAAACTATTATCATCCCTCTTTAACTGTTGAGGAAATTAAGGATTAGAGCATTATGTAACTCATTTAAGTAAGTAAGTTCGAGGCAAAGACAACAGTGAACCCCAACAGTCTGCTTCCAAAACCTCAGCTCTTAACGGCTTGTGCCCGCTCCTGGGTGCCTAAACTGCTCACTGCAGTTCTGCAGGCTGGTGTGTGATTTAACTGGTACTATTCTGTGGACACTGGGGTCAACTGGGAAGGAACCCCTCTACATTCTCCCTCCAGACTAATGGTCAAGCACAGGGTTTCTCAAAACGCAACTTGCTAAAAACAAGCACTTTAAAAAATGAGGTTATCAGAAGAAAACAGTATGAAGAAAACCTGAGTTACGCAGACGTGGAGCCCTAAGAATCTACAATGATGCCAAACTTAGCAGGACAGAACCTTTAGTCACTGAGCAAAGCTGGCAAAAGGCAGGTCCCAGCCTTAATCTAATAACAAGTCTTGGTGCATTAAAAAATGCTACATAGTGTAATAGCATTTGGTTTTTAAAGAGTACTGAACCATTTCAGAGCAAGAGCAATTGATATCAAATGATTAAAATACTTTCACTTTTTTCTATCTCAATTCAAAGACTTGTTCCACACATTGCAAACGCACCCACAAGAAACACTAGAGGAAACAAAAACAAAATGCAGACTTAAGTAGGAAAGGAAACACATACCTCTCAAGACAGAAATTGGTCTAGCTTAATACTCTGTATCTTGGATCAAAACTTTCTAACAAAAATAATTAGAGGTCCCAATTTAATTTAAAATAACTTGGGCTTTATGTCAGTTTTTATAGATGCAGGTTTCCCTTCCTGATGAAAAATTAGTTAGAACCTGGGAACCAAGTTCTATAAAGGTCCTTCGTAATGCTGATTAAGCACCTCCCAGCAGCGCTAAGATGGCCTAAGAGCCATTGCTTCACCGAGGCAACTTGATAACATAACAAGTTTCTTAGCAACATGGTAGTCACAGTAACCATTCACCATGGTATTAGAATCAGGTTGCCCACATGGGTTGAGGTGAAAGGAATAACTGAAATGTATTAAATCTATAGACAAGGTAACAAGACAAGCACAAATTTTGTTGATGTCACTTGTGATTCATCTATGAATTTAAATTCTTATGTGACTCTTCAGTGCTAAACTACATGAGTAGATATTTATAGAAACATAATTTCAAATTGTAAATCCATCCTTATTGCTCCTAATACTTTTAAATATTTGAAGCCAGGCATATGATTTATGCCACAACTAGATTCTTTTCAATAGAGTATTTTCACCAACAGACCTAACAGTACAACATATAATTTTGATGAGAAACAGTAAGTTATCATTCAAATACGGGGGGGAAAACTTTTGGAACATGTATGAAAGCATTCTTAAATTCCACTTAACAAACAAATGATAAAAAATCACAATGATTTCCAATTCATAAAAAAATCTACAAAACAAGTGGTAACTTGCTTTTTAAGTCAATTATTTATATAACCATGTTCCTATTTTACAGAAGGTTAATAAATGTTATATAAAGAAATTCAGAATTTACACAAATACCACTTTCCAAAATTTGTAGCAGACTGTGAGTGTGTTGGGGGAAAAGCACTGAAAACTGTAAACAAGCTACACGACAGCTCAGTTCTAGTGCTTGCCACCCCAGTCGCCTCCACTGTGCCCCAGGCTCCCTACGATCCATGGGAACTGGTGCTGTTCACAGGTGCTATGCTTTCACCCATGGAACTTCTCGGTCTCGTCCCACCCACTGAAACAATATTCCAAAAGAAACGTAAGCCTGATCACCATGTGTGACTCTCACCTATCTATAACAGTGACATACAATCTCATTCATAATTGTATAATATAGATCCTGTTCGGGCCTCATATCACAGGACAGTTAACCTCATGGAAAATGAAAATCATGTATTTACATTTCTGTAGCTCTCAGAGTATCTACTGGAATACCTGGCAAACAGCAGAATCTCACTAATGGCTGCTGGTTGAACAAATGCATGAATCAGTACTACTCTACCACAGCATAACTGTTAATACAATATTATCAATTTTGTTTGCTCAGCCGTAACTAACATTCTTTTTTTTCCATTCAGCTTTCAGTGTGAGCACTTCAGTTATTATAAAGATAATACAATTTTGAAAAACTTTATTGATCTTCCTTTTGTGGTGACAATTTGAATTACTACAGTTTCCTCCCAAAGGCACATTTCTAGACACCAAAAACATGTTCCTTTCCAACAAAGAAAGCCAGCACGAGAAGGAAGAAAGACAACAAGCCAAGCAACCCAGACAAAAGCCAAGACAAAAGTGAGGTGCCTCAAATCCTAGACAACGTCTAGCAGTGGTGGAGGATGGTAGAGGTTTCACCAGCCAGCAACCAAAGTGCTATGGAGCATGTACAGCAGAAACAACACCAGGCAGAAGATTATGACAAATCAGCAATTGAACGAGGAGCTATGAGCTACGAGCCAAAATGAAAAGCCATTCAAAATGATCTGTCTACTAAAAATGAAGTAGTATGACCCCACTGCACTTGAAAAATATTCTACAACATCTTTTAATATACTCGAGACTAACAACCCAAATATCATGAAAAAATGATACTATGAGTGGAAAGCAGATTTTAAAAAAAAGGAAGAGAACAGCAGGAGAGCAACTGGGGGCCAATATTTAACAGAGATAACATAAGACTACAGATTTGGAGAGAGGTGAGCAGGATAGAAATGAGAAACAGACGATCACAAGCATGCATTTAGGACATCCACTTATTTGCAGACAAACTGCATTCTTAAGTTTTAGAAGTAAATGAGACCATAGACTCTACAATATTGAACTCTACGTTATTAAGACTCTACAGTTTTAATATTGAGACTCTACATAATGAACTCTTTCAGATAATTATCTGGATATAAGTTTTGAAGATGTTTCCAATCTGAACTAACTGCATTTGGTATACGCAACCATGCTGAACAACAAATTCGAATTCCTGAGTTTTGCAATTCTGTCCTTGTACTCAAGTAAGTACATTGGAGGCTGCAGGCTCTTCATAGGGGAAATCACCAAATGAAGACAAGGTCAGAAATCATTGTGCCCTGTAACTGGAGATCATAACAATTGAAATAAAACAGAAGATAAGTTTTCTATAGAATTCATCCTTCCTAAATAATATGTCAGTATACCAGAAGGCAGAAATGCAAATTACTGAATTGCTGCTAGTGCTTATAAAACAGCTGCTGAACCTGATCACAAGCCCTACCTCCATCTTGCCATGTAAACTTAAAATTCAGTTTCCTATCCTGTGAAACTAAAAAGCAGACTGTTATGTTAGGAGAAACAGTAGACCTGGAAACAGAAACATCACATGTACCACCTCTGACTCTATCCTAAGGCCACACAAACATCATTAAACAGCACAACTGCCCCACGGAGTCCGGACGCTGTTTCCGGGTCCTGCACAGGGCACTCCAATCAGCCACAACTGACCGGCTGAGGGCTGGCAGGAGAGCTGTAACCTCGTTTCCTAGCTGCAAATAGCCAATTCTTGAAAGTTAGACAAGAATTTGAAACCTAGACCCACCACTTGAATAGTTTGCTTAAACTGAGAAATTCATGCCCTCCAACGTCTAGAGTGGGGATGATGAGAAAAACAATAGCAACAATATCAGTTTTTGTGGCATTAAAGTTGATGATTAACAGTAAAATTTATTTCACACAATGCAGATGATTAATAGACATTAAGTTCTTCCAAGGCACTCCCACTGCCCTGAAAACCTACCACCTTGCTGAGATCAACAATGGTACATACAAGCAAACATGGACACAAAGTGAGTAGTGACTTGGTAAGTTTAAGAATGCAGACGAGAACTAATTTAAAAACAACACCCCCACACACACTCACGCATGAACACACAACACATAGAAGAAATCTCATTGAGATGAGACTGAAAGGACCCAGGCTCCAGTATCATCGCTCTGTGACTCTCTGGGCAAATTACAGGGCTTCTCTAAGCCTCAGTCTCTTCACCTGGAAAATAAGGAGGGCCGGTTATAGTCTATGGTCTCATTTACTTCTAAAACTTATGATCTTGTAAGTGAAGAGATTATATGTAAAGGTAGTTTCAAGGTCAATGTTTTATCATTAAACAGAGACATAATGATTATTAAACCCAATTAAATTATTTTTGAATATGTAATCATCAACCCCCCCACCAGATGTTGCACTAAATAAGCTTACCCACTGCGGTTCAGATAATCTATCCACTAAAGACTATTAACATTTACAGTGATAAGAGTTACATACTGACTAAAGACAGGAACTTCATGACAAATGCTGTGTGGAACAGATGCTGCCACCGGATCCCCACCATTTCAAAGCCCACTAATCCTTCCACCTCACCCTCTGATAACTTTTTGGCCATCTGTAGCCTTTACAAACAAGATTACATTTGAAACTACATAATTTAAAAGTCAGTAACAGGACACCTCCTCTCTGAATTCCAAGATGTTTCTGAATTGCCCTCACGCTCATCACCCTACGTTCTGTTCACTGCACTCTGTGTGGGGCCACACACAATACGAAGCACCTTTACAAAGCGTCACTGCCCCCAGAGTAGGCAGGGCTCCAGAGAGAAGCTGTTCGACGAAGGCGCCAGTGGGGCAGGGAGACGGTTCGGCGAGGCAGATCTGAAGTCATGCTGCGGGGCTGCCATTCCCACTCCCTCTCTTGCTAGTTCTATGAATGTGGTCAGCTTACCTAACTCAACTGGGCTTCCGTTTCCCCATCTGTACAAGAGGAATAAAAATAGTACACTGCCAAGACACAAAGGAAACTAGTAAATGTTAGCTGCTGGTCTTTGAAAGTAATAGAAGATCGCAAACGAATTCCTCCATTCCTGATATTTCCTCCATTCCAAACAATATCAGAAACATGACTATAGGCTGTGATTTTAACAAAGCACATAATCAAATCTATTTAAAACACTGGTTTTTCTGAGACTATCATTTATTATTAGATTTAAGAAATGCTATTCATCCTTCAAAATGAAAGAGACTACCTCATTGCCATGGTGAGCACCTGTTGAGGTGGGAACGGCTTCGTTATATAAAATTAAAAATGGAAAGAGGGTAATTCCCAGTGAAGGGTGTCACATGAAAGGGTGTCACATGCTGGGTGACCAGCAAAAAGAAGGCTGGAGGTGGGATAAAATGGCTTCTGTTTGTCACAGAGTGAAAAATAAGAATGTTTAAATGACAATATTCTACTTGAACAAGTTTGCAGTTTTCCCCTCTAAAAGTACCATGATAGAAAGTAAATTAGTTTTACAAATAAGAACTATAAGTATCCCATTACTATGATTAAAATTTACAAGTTCACTGCCTCTCAATCACTAAATAAATGTGAAATGCTTCCCTTCCCACTGAGACGGTTCATCCCTAGGGCCCTCCTTATAGTAGCAGGGCAAACACCCCGCAGTAATAAAACGAGGGTGAATAAAGTAAAATGACACACCTGAGTACGAAACTGCACATGCCAGACTACGATGCTGCAGGAAGGTAAGCTACCTGAGGCGTGAGGGAAAGAGACGTGGTGAGAGCTCCTCACTTTAAGGAGACAATATGAACTCTAAAACAAAGGCCGGGAGACAAAACGCTCAGTATAGTTTGCAGGCTTGAAACCTCCCCAACTTAGAGTCAGTGTTACCATTCTACAGAAAAAAAGCAGGGGCACTTGCTTTGTTGCAACAGTACCACTTCTTTTGTTTTCTTTTTGTGCCACCATCTCTCACTTCCCTGAATCCCCAATTCTTTCGATAGTACCACTTCTTAATGGTGCCTACAAAACTTTGCTTAAAATAAAAATGAGACTTTAATGATAACTCAGTGTATATTCCTATGGCTGAATTCTAATTAATAACAATATAAGTAAAGAGGCAATATATCTTTAGGCTTAAATTCATCAAATTTGGTTGAAGAGTTTTTAGAAATAACTGAAATAATGATGTCTGAAATTTTTACTACTACAATTTTACATTCTCTAGAACCAATCTGTAATTCATACATTCAAATAACCATCCCTCCAACATTTACTGCGCACCCAAGGGCCAGGAATTGCTCTGAGTGACATGCAGGCAAACAAGACACCCAATATTCCTACTTGCATGGAGCTCACGGTTCTGGCTGGTCTGTTAAGGGTGGTTAAATAGTCAATAGCTAATAAAGTGGTTCAGTTATACATTATTATGACAACCCAATAAATAAGCACAAGTAATGTTTTCACCTAAAACATTCCGTTCATTTTTCAAAGCAAATAGGATTTTAATAGAATTTTAACATACTGCTTTAAAAAGTGCATTAGAGACAGACATTAAAAAGACGGAAGTTCTACCAACACTTTTAGACAGATGAATATACCTATACCTGACCCATTCACAAAGATATGGAAAAAAAGTCACCCCAGCATTTCTACTTTTTGTCCTGCTTCCGAAGAAGCAACCATACTTGTAACGCCTTTCAGAAGCAAGTCAAATCGTTTAGGCAACAACCAAGCTTGCACTAATCTAGGAGCAATTTAGATGGGACTACAAAGTAATCAGTGATCTTAAACAATAATAATTTATTTAAGGAGGTAAGATTTTATAATAGTTCCCTACTTCCAGCTACTATGAAAAATAAAAATGAAGTCAGGTTATCAAAGACAACTTTGACTTTGAAACTCAAGTCACAAAGGCAATGGGTCATTTAATCCGTTCTGGCTGTTGATGGCACTTTAAAGCCACAGTGAGGTGCTTGTAGTGAAGAAGTATTATTTCTACTACAGCTTACAAAAAGCGCAAGAGAAGACAGAGTTGAAAAGATAAGCTGAGAGGGAAAAAGCTTCCACCTCAACCTCTCCTCACCATCTTATCTGTTAAAGACAAAAGCAAAGACAGGAGAAGGTGCTCAATGAGAAGCCTTCAAAGTTCCGCCATTCTCCTTCCATTTGCTTCATTTTCTTATGCTGAACAGGATTAGCATAGCACCAAGGAACCAGCAACCAGGAATGTGGGATACAGCACTTTCCCCCTCAGTCAAGTTGATGAACTTTAAGGAGTCATCGATGAGCCTAGGGTGGTTTTCTGGGGGTGGTTCTCATAACTGTGTCCTACGTATAAAACTTTAAATTCTTAACTAAACTAAAAAAAGCAAGTTTTTTTCAGATGGTTTTAAAATGACTTTGCTGCAAGGTTCAAATCCCAAATTGGAGTTTTGACAAAATATTTTCATGGAGATGAGGAGAAAAACATAAGTAATCCAAAATTCTATTTAGACTTTGAGAAGAAACAGAAGACAGTATATGAACTCAATTACTTACTTTTTCCAGTTTTCCTAAACTATAAAACTATAATAGACAGAGCACCATAGAGAGGAAAAGTTCCATTGTTGGGGGGGCGGGGAATGATGAAAGTAATTCCAATAAGGCTTAACTCATGGAAATCCTTTTCCCGAAACTCAGAAGCCTTACTTCAGCTTTCACTGCAATCCTCCTCTTCCAGCCTTTCTCACTTGAAATGGGTGTCTCATCTACAGTCATCTTTTGGTCAATTATATTTGCTCTCCTTTTTACTGCCTGGTCTTTTTGAATCTTAGTCTCCAAAAGGAGTCATAGCTCCCAAGAACTAGCAATTCAGGAGACTTCACTATATACTATATTGAATAGTGGAGAAAGAGGGCCAAAAAAAGGGTACACAATACACATTAAATTACTACAAAAAGTATTTCTTTGTAATGAAAAACAGTGGATACTTTAGACAAATTATATTTCTTTGTAATGACTAAATTACCAATACGAAGTTAACAGAAATTCATTGGCCTGTTTTCTGGCAACAGTAGTTAAATTTTCCTGTAACTATGATAAACATATTCTAAATATAATGATACAAGGTAACATGACATATTGCAAACAGAAGGGAATTGAGTTATGTTCATTAATTTCTAAAATGAAAACATTTCCTTTGAAAGAATTCTCAATAACTAGACCTCTGTGAAGAACTAACACAATCATTAAAGAGTTGAAAATAGGGCAAATACATTCTGTACAAGAATTGAATGTCTCTCATTTTCCCAAAATAAGAATACAAGCAACTAAAACAAAGATTATTCGGTTTATAGCACAAATAATCTTTCAAAGGCAAGGCCTTCTAAAAGACTAGATGCCTTCCCCACCTATCTGGATTGCTTGTCTCTAATCAATTTCTAGGCTATCAGACAAATTAATGGGTAGGGTGACAGGAAGATACAGAGACTAAAAGAGGCCAGAATATTTTTTAAGCCTACGTGGTAAAGGCAAAAAAAATGGGAAAAACTTTTATAAATGGAAGATGTTATAAACTTGATAGAAGTTTATAAAGTTTTGATTCTTCCACTAGAGAAGAACCAAAGTTTATAAAGTTTTGGTTCTTCTAACTAGAGAAGAACCAAAGTTTATAAAGTTTTGGTTCTTCTACTAGAGAAGAACCAAATCAAGCTGACAGTGCAGCTGAGATGGCCTCCTGTGCTAGGTCAATGTTCAAGGAACTAATCACTGATTAGAATGCACAACTTCGAAATGGTAAGTAGTAATGGCTTTTGTCTCCCTTCCTGAAAAAATGTTACACATAATTTTTTTTAGCACTTGAACACCAATTTCCAGGCTAGTCATAACATTCATCCTTAACATTTAAATTTTGAATCTTTGCTTCTGAGTCTTAAAAAATTCATTTGTGATAATTGTCAAAGGAGATAAAAGAGAAGACCTCTGCTAATTAGCATTTCATGGTGAAAGACTTAAAACAGAGTTTCCTACAGAAAAGGAGAGCTCCAAAGGAAAATTCCTCACAACTGTCACCTGAAAGTGTGGTACTGCAAGTTAGTAATAACGCTGGTGCTCCCAGCAGTCACAGCTTCACCTCCTTCCCGTCTGTGTACCTTCTGGCTGGTCGCACTCGCCCATGACGTATGCAAGCAATTACCCACTTGCCAGTAAAATCACCATTTCAATTAAGATTTGAAACTTTATAGATCCTGGACTTGGTTTGCTTGTTTGTTTTTAAAGCTTGATTCATTTTTTCCTTATCCTTTCTTCATACTATCCTAGGCCATTAAAACAGAGCCAATAACCAGAAAATTATCTTGTATTTTTGTCGGTTTTGCCAGAAAGCATACGCAGTGCATCCCTTTTAGCCAGTATTTTCTTCATAGCTATTACAACCTCTGGTGATATTATACGCCTATTTGCTTAATCCTTTATTGTCTATTTCCTCCCAATTCTGTGTGCTACATTTGCTGCCATCTTCTTAACACAGAAACACATGTGTCTAGGTCAGTGCTCATAAATGTCAGGTGAACATAAAAATAAAAGGACAATGCAAGAGACAGCAGAGCAGACATTAAAAGTCAGGGCTTTGAGGTCAACTGAGCCCTGGATTCAAATCTCCATTTCATCCATTAATTGTTATTGGACTTTGGATGAATTAATTATACTTTCTATAGTTCTATTTCTTCATTTGTATTTTAAATAATAGCAGCTATCTCATAAAGTAATCATGGGAATCAGAAGGTTATACATCTAGCCATGTATCTAGCATACAGTAAAAATAAATAAAAGCTAGCTAGCAATAATAATGCAAACCACTATACCAAACTTTGGGGAAGGAGGGAATGACGACAAGAAATCCCTAGCCTCAGTGGAATGGGTTGAAATATCAGAACATTAACTGGCCTATCAGATGATGGGAATTTCTGGCCTTATATCTTCAAGGTGGAAGGGAAACTGAGTGAGGAAGAAAGAAAATACATCTCTCCTACAGTGTTTAAAAATTTTATGATGTAGCTTAATTCAGTGATACTTCAAAGGGCTATCAGTCAAGAAGAATAATAGGCAGATAAACCGCTATGAGTAGCAAAACTTGGATGAATGAAAACATTCACTCAAGGAAATGTACTGTTATCCAAAGAAAACCCTAGACTGCATTTTCTTATACAGCAAATAGGCAGGGAGACCAGTAGGCAACTCCACTGTTTCCAACCACCACCAAGAGTGGGTTAAAATGACACACATTCTAACGAAGTGCTCTCTGTGAGAGAACCACGCTGGACATGTAATTAAGCAAAATTGCTTTAATGACACAGAGCAAAAGAGAAATAAAAATCAGAGTCTTTTAATATATTTGTAAAGTAAAGGAGAAATTCTAGGTTTTAGTACATGGTAATTACAAACCTCTGGAAATGAAATCAGAAGCAAGTAGGCAATTTTCATTTCCTATTTTATCAGAAATTTAAATTTTGTATAACACATTGCTTTAAAATCATCAAACACAAAGCTATCAGACAGAAATCCTGACTCACTAATCAGAGAGTCTTGCTTCTTAAAAAGCACAAAGCAGTGCAAGGGTGACAAAGACCTGTCCCCACAAATTCCAGAGAGCAGCCACCCAGGAGGGTGGCTTCTTCTTTCTTTTATTCAGACTGTCAGCAGATTTCTCAAAAGAGACCTTACAGTCAAGAAGGGGCTGGAAAGAAGTATTCCAACTCATGAAATTCAAAGATCTACAGCCAAGATTGCTTTATCCAGCAAAGTTTTCATTTAGAATGGAAGCACAGATAAAGTGCTTCTCAGATAAGATCAAATTCAAGGAGTTCATCATCACCAAGCCTTATAATATGAAATGTTAAAGGAATTTATATAAGAAAAAGAAGGTGAAAAATATGAACCGTGAAAGGACAGCAAACTCACAGTTATCAACAACCACACCTAAAACAAAAGCAAACCAAGAGGACAGCTAGATCAGGAGTGGAACCATAGAAATGAAGAACACATAGAGGGTTAGCAATAGGGGAGTGGGAGGAGGAGAAGTGGGGAGAAGGCACAGAAAATAGCATAGACAGTAGGTAGAAAATAGATAGGGAGAGGGCAAGAATAGTAGGGAAAATATAGAATCTAATGAACTTGAGACATGTGGTCATAAACTAAAGGGGGGGAATGGTGAGGGAGGGGGTGTGCAGGGTGGAGGAGAATGAAGGGGGGGAATAGAACAACAACTGTAATGGTATAATCAATAAAATATATTCAAAAATGTTATCCTGGGTTGCTATCCACATCTTGGGTGTCCCTTTTGGCTTGGCACCCAAAAATGGCCCCAACCTCCCAGGGCTAAAAAAAAAGAATCTTCATGTCACAAAAAGTGAAAGCAATCTAGTATACTCATCTTTTAGCTTGTTGTGTCTTGCTTTGACTTGCCGAATAGAAAACACAATCAGCTTTCTGTAATTTCTCTGCCTTTAGTGTGGCAAAAGGGTGGGGTTTTGGAGCAGAAAGCTTAGGGTAACACTCAAGAGTTCCTTTTTTAACCCTTTTTTACGCTAATATAATACTCAATCTCTATTTCTCATTCACATACTTAAAGTTTGGTATATCCTGTCAGCAAATTAAACATTCTACTATTAAGGACACTTAAAATTTACTTAGAATATCATTACATTTTTACTTCCATTGGCATGGAAGTAACACGGACGAAAACACGGACGATATTCTCAAAGTCAAGAAACTTTCCCAAAATTTCCTGTTAGAACCCCCTGCCCTTAAAAGGTTCTTCGGGTTTGCATTTGGCTGCCGCTGATGGGCACTGTTGCAAAAGCAAATCCCACGCTGACACTGACCACTCATCTTGCAAATACCTTGGACCTAAGTGAATCTAGCACAGCTGCCAGGGCTCCGCCTGGGCTGACACACTGGATAGAGGAGGGTGGGCCACATCCTGTAAGGTGCTGATCACTGGTTCCCACCTCACAGGAAGAGTCCAGGAAGCTCAGAGCCTAAGGAAGCATCTCCTGGTGTCTGACACATATATCCATTGAGCTGCCAAGACCTCCAGCCCGGCGGCTCTGACTCAACCTTCAGTCCCAGCTCTTCAGCTGCTGGTGTAAGAAGACTGTGGACAGCCAGTCTCCAGCCTGAATCATACTTCCTGACTCTAACCTTCCGGTCACCACACCAGCTTCTTGAATTGTTCTCCTCCACTCAGCGCAGACTTCGCCTGCTGCTTCTGGCCCTGTTAGCAAAAGATTTCACTCAGCCAACCCTGCTGATTCTGGTGGGAGAAAGGGAAGTCACTGACACAAATGAGAGAAAAAAAAGACTCAATCCTGAGATCACTGCTGTTAAGAAGGAAAGGGAACACACACTTAAAACTACTTTTGGTGTAGTCATGGCTGGGTGGCTCATTTGGTTGGAGCATCACCCTGTACACCAAAAGGTTGCGGGTTTGATTCCTACTCAGGGTACATACCTAGGTTGCAGGTTCAATCCCCAGCCCAGATATATACGGGAGGTAACTGACTGATGTATCTGTGTATCTCTCTCTCTCTCTCTCCCTGCCCCCCTCTCCCTCTCTCGAATCAATAAACGTATCCTTGGGTGAGGATTAAAAAAATAAAAATTAAAAATGGTGAAGAATCCCTCGATCTATCAAAGATCCTGCATTACTCTCAGGCCAAAGTAATGGCAGCAATGCGCAACTTTAATTTACTAAACAGTCTAGGGAAATACCAGGAAGCTACCCAAGGAAATCCAGTCAATAAACAAACAGCAGTCTGTTCCCCCCTTGGAGGCCTCAATCCTCTCCTCTTCTTTAGCCTAAGGAAAAAGGGGTACTGAGTGGCTGTCTTCAAAGAAGGCATCCCAAAACTACACCTGACCACCAAAATTATATCCTAAAGGCATATCTTTTAAACATCAAATGAATATATCTGCTTACAACGCCTATATCATTTCAAATCTTATTGTTAGGGCTTATAATGGTAGAGACTCAAAATCAATTAGAGATGACCTTTATTAAGAAAACCAGCACCTCTCAAGTCTGAGCGCAAAGGTCATTTTTATACACAATAGCTTCCCTTATTACAGTTTCTCTCCCTAACCTAACCATAGCCTCCAAATCATCCCAGTTTTTCCTGCTTCTGAGGAGACTGAAAGAGAATCCAGAAGATCCCTCCCAACTCTGAAACACTGTGAATCTCAAACTATTACCAGTTGTATAGCTGGTTCCAAAAGTCAGGCATATTTTATTGTCACTCTATAGGTTCCTATTTATACAGGCACTTTCTCTCCCAAAGTCATTGCTTGTTCTGCCTGTGTGGCTATTTCTCTTAATAGCTCAACTAGAGTCCCACACCAACTATAAACCTGCTTTGACCTCTCCCACACCCTCATATTCCATTACCTACTTGATGAGATCTGTGTGTTCTGCCTCCATTCCCACAGCAGCTAACATAGAGCTTTGTATACAGAAGGCATATAAATATTTGTTTCATAAATGAATAAACTAAATGATTACAATTTATTCTGAGTTTTATCTTCATGCACACACACACGCAGACACAGCACGACCCCTGCCTTCAGGGACCATGTGTTACACCTTACTTAGAGTTGAATCATTCAGGCTCTCAAACTGCTGTAAGCTCGAAGATCACTTTGGAGGCTTGTTAAAATATAGATCCCATAGACTCGCTTCCAGAGATTCCTCCTCAGTAGGTCTGCAAGAGGTTCAGGATTCTAAATTTTTCCCAAACACCCAGGAGACACACGTTTGAAAAGCACTATCCAGCTAGATGGTCCGCAGAAGCGTGGCTAGAGCCGAGAGACAGCACTGACTGCCCACACCCACTTCTACGGGCTTCAGAGAAAACACGTTTGCCTCGCCTGTGGCCCCACTGAGTCCAAGAACAAGTGCAATCAGAACACGCCAATGTGAAGCGAGCAGGAAGAAGGAAATACTTCCATGAGTCATGAGGTCAGAATGGAGCCACTTAGGGTCATCACAAGATTATGGTTAGCAACTGTGAAATATTAAACCCAGAGGTCATTTAGTCACTCTCTGCCTCAGACAGATAAGGAAACTGAGGCCCAGGAAATAAAATTCCCGGTCTAAGCACACTCTCAGGGAGGGCCTGGCACAAAACCCAGATATCCCAGTTCACACCACTCCCCTGTATGTATGAATGTCTTCCATTCTATAATAGAATGTCTTCTATTAACATAGATGTTTTAACTGCCTCAAAGTAATTTCTATACCTTAATCCTATATTTATCTTGATCATAACAATTATTTTTATGATTATGATAATCATCACATCATAACCATTTTTCCTTTATGACACTCCACGGTCCACTGGTACCTACAGAATAGCAAAATATAGAGTAAACCATTTCAAAACCACACATTCCAAAGACACACCAATTTTCTGGTCAAACACTAATTTATTGTAGTCTTATTTAATCACAAGGCAGAAATATAAAAATCAAAAATACTAGAGCTTACCTACTAGGTATGTGAGAAAGAGGAACTGAGCAGAGCAATGCGGAAGTAAAAGATCCTAAGGTTTTCGGAAAGTGGCTCAGGCTTTTTACGCACAAATGACCTAAGGATTCTTCCAATTTTTCCTTTACCTGTGAACCTCTCTTATAACTTGCATTTGCATCCCTTTTACCATCACTCTTTCCCATTACTTTTAGTTCCAAGACACAGTAAAATGACAAGAATGTGAAATTCCAGGGCTATCCCAGCTTATGGAGTCTACACACATCAAGCCTTTGTTGTTTTTCTTTCCCTCCCATTTTTTTCTGTTGTTCCCACAGCTGTACCCTTGACTCCTGAAAAACTTTTAGACAAGTCCATTAACTCTACCAGTCTGTGCCTTCCATCTATGAACAAAAAAGCATATGAACATTGATTTGCAAAGTACTGTGAAAAGTTAATAGGTAGTTTTTAATAAAACGTGTAATTCTCTCTTCACACCTGGCTTTTAGAAAGTCAATATATTGGTGTTCAGGTGACAATGCAGCCAGCTTCCTACAAACGTCTCCCAGGCCTTAAATTCACAAAGCAGTATATCATGCTAAATGATTTGCCTGGAGTTTTAGTATGTCTTGTTTCCAGGGGTCAGCCTAGTGCCTTAGCATCTGCCTGCCCCCCTTCACCTAATCCCGTCCCCTACTCGCTATGACCATCCACACTTGGCAACCCAGAATGGACAGGGGATGAGAGCCTGGGCTTCGGAATTGGACAGATCAAAGTTCAAGTTCAGTTCATTTGTGACTAGCTGTGTGGTCCTAGGTAAGTTACCTAATCCTTCTGAACCTCAGTTTGCCCCTATGAAAAACATGGGAATGATAAAAATTGTACCTTCCTTAGAGCTATTGGGAAAATTATATCATGAGTGAAGTATAGCACATAGTAAGCTTTCAAGACCAGAGTTTTTCATACCCATTTCCAAGAGAGAAGATGCATTTTGGAACCCCTTAACTTAGTAACTCTGTGGTCAACTCTGACTGAGCTACGGCATTCATACCCCTCTGCTATCTAAAAACAAAGTTTCACAATCTGCAACTCCAAATGTTAAAAGGATGTAACTTCTAGTGCAAGTAGGCCTTAAGTATGAAGTACAAAAAAAGAAATGCCCAGTGAGCCTGTTAAAACTCAGGGACTTGTCCTCAGAGATTCTGATTCAGTAGACCTAGGATTAGGCTCAGGAATCTGAATACTTAACGGACAAACACAGGTCATTCAGAAAAGTAATACCAGCCTCACTTTGATAAGTTCCAAGCTCCAGTTTCAGTTGGATTTCTGGTTCCTACAGCTCTTTCCAAAGGTAAAGCGCTCTCACATGATCTCACTTAACCATCATCAGCAACGGGAAAAACTTTCCCAGGCGTGCCCAACCTGCAGCCTGCAGGCTCCAGGTGGCTCAGGATGGCTATGGATGTGGTCCAATACAAAATCAGAAATTTACTTAAAACATTATAAGATTTTTTGTGTGATTACATGTCACAGTATATTTAACGTGTGGCATAAGACAACTCTTGTTCTTCCAGTGTGGCTCAGAGACACCAAAAGGTTGGACATCCCTAACAAAGGGTGCCCTAAAACTTTGTCTAGTACTAGGGAGCCTCATCCTCTGCACAAAATCTGCAGTGAAGGCAGGAACTGAATTTTCTAACCCAACTCATAAATTATCTTTATTTGGCTCTTATTTAAAGGCAACTTTTAAAAAAAAGCTTTTGAATACAAAAAATAAGTTGAGTTATTTCACACAAGGCTAAGCCTCTTAAAGTACAAAAACTTCAAGTGGAAACCTCACTGGAAACCATCATATTCTCAGAATTCTTGTGTCCACTGCTTGTAGTTTTCAGCCTTGTTACTAAACCTCCCTGTTAGCTTTCCTTCCTTAAAATTTGCTGGGTTTAATCTCACCTGGTCTGAGATACCAAACGCTTCAGAGGAACCACAAATAAATTATACAAAACCAGCACAAGTGAGGGAATAAAGGACTCTTCTATAAACCCGTGTGTGTGTGTGTGTGTGTGTGTGTGTGTGTGTGTGTGTGTGTGTTCTAGGGCTGATTTATCTGAAATGATTGGCTAATCAAAAGCCTTTTCAACCAACCTGGCATGGGATTGGTTTGGGAAGGGAACACAGGATCGTGTTCCGTTAGCCAAAATTTTAGCCAAGTAGGGCCTAAATACCTATATTAAACTCTCAATTGATGGGGGAGGGAGGAATTTCATATTCTGTGCAGACGTTTAATATTCAAAAAAGGAACAAAAACATGCTTACTAAAAACTGTATACATAAAAGTATTTGGCACAGAGGAGTCCCCCCTCAGTGCAGACAAGGAATATTAGGGCAGAATTTTACATCTCTACCGACTCTGGCCCCTCCCCAGGGGACCCAATGACCTTTGGGAGAGCCCTGGCACTTTGCATACATTCTACGAGTTTCTCACATAGCATGGTAATCACGTGTTTATGTAGTGGTTTTAGATTTATGGTTTTCTGTGTAGATTCTTCTCCTAGATCTACTTAAACCTCTTTAAAAAAAGAATCCAGGTCAAATTCATTTGACATCTTTCACAGTATTCAAAATGTAAAAAGAACTCAATAAATTAGATATTTGCTAAATGAAGAAGAATTGGAGGTTGTTCCTATGGCTCTCTCTGCACCTCCATCCCAAAGCTGAGCTTTCCCCAGATACAGGTACTTCAAATGGCGTCTCAGCAATGGGAAGGAGGAAAGTCCATGTTGAGAACAAAAAAGAAAATACAGGATGAAAGGACTATTTAAGAGCTTAGCTATAATACCTTCCTCACAGGACTGTAAAATCCTGAAAAAATCACTCACAAGAACAGCTTGAGAGTGTTTTAGGGCAAGCCCTTTCTCTACCCAGTCTCCACTCCATTCAACAAAGGCCCAAAGATGACGGGAAGAGAAGCAAGGAGCAGCGGCCATCGCCCTCCACAGAGTCTTCCCCTGACAGTGAAATAATGTCTCCATCACTAATCCGAGATAACTGAGAAACCAAAGTAGTACAAGACAAGGACCTTGGAATGTCAGGTGAGCTGAGAGAACACAGCAGAGAAAGCAAAGCAGCAGGGGCCTGAAAAGAATGCAAAAACAAAAATGAGGAAAACAGCTGGGAACTCCTGTGAGAAGGCCAGGGGACTGGATGGACAACAAATCGAGTGGGGGTGGGGAGGGAAGAGGAGGAAAGGTCTCCAAAGTCCACAGATAATCAATAGTTTGGCCAAAGCATGTATGAATAATTGGGAATCGACTGTGTATGCAAAAGACTTCACCTCATTTACCACAGCAGCTAGATAAACACCATATTCAAACCAATGAGAGGCTGTTCACCCTGACCTGAGTGAGGCCATGTCTTCATTCTCCTCTATTATTTTATAGAAATTTCACCACGCATTTGCAGGCACCCTCTCCATCTGTACAAGGCTTCTGTTGGTTTTGAAGAGGCAAACTCTACTTCTCAAGACTGAGTTTTGACTAGGTCTACACTAATCCAGGTGCTCTTTCTAAAAATCTTTCAAATCCAACAATTCAAAACATTAACATAAAGATACTCAGAGACCAGCTGCAGCAATTAACAAATTGTTTATATTTTCCCTTCCGTTGGCTTAAATATACTAGAAGGAATTTTAAGTTGAGATTGCCTTTCAGATTTGGAAGTTTTAAATAAATGATTTTCCTGACTTTTAGGCTAAAACAATTGTATGTCATACTTCGTGTTGTGAAACAGGCTTCAATTCATTAGACTACACTAGGCGGGGGTCTCACCATGCCGTACAAAACAAAGCAGTCAGAAACCATATTACTTCTGCAATAAGGTTGAGTATTTAGCAACTTCTGATCTTTAAGAATTTTCCCACTAGAGAACAAGAGTAGTTTTCCCCAAATACGCTCAACTGCTTGGTTCCTAACGAGTAGAATGATGAATTCACCCTTCGGACAGGGAAAATGGGAGTCATTCTGCACCTAGAGGTGTGAAAGTGGTACAGTTTTCACAGCCCCCACTACAAGCAGCCACATTCCTCCAGCCTGAGGTGCCCGCACTCCCCCAATGGGCATCTTTTACTGCACCCGTGAATGGATTCTCAGTTCGAGGACGGACTCGGAGTTTGCCCTGTAAATAACACATTCCTGAGTCACGCTGTATCAACACTGAGGGAGTCCCGCTGGCAGCTCCTGACTAGTCCCTTTTCAGCGCTCCTGCCCCAGCAACAGCCTTCTCTTCCTAAGAAATGGTGAGGTCCCAGACGTCTTTGACACGATTCACGCGCTGGCTCAAAATTCACACCCGAAATCTTCTTCTAGAGGCAAAGAGTTCAAAGAACCCATCAGAACTGAAGAACCCATCAGAACTGTTCACTTTCAGTATCTCAAATAGAGAAATCTGTGTTAAGGAGTTTGGTAACCCGTGGGCTTTCATTTAAAACAGTTATAGGCAAGTTTAAGATGTGAGAAAAGAAACTGTGATACAACGCATGGGACCACCACCAGGGAGCTATCCAAAAGAAGAAACGGATAACTTCATGACTAACAGAAAAGGGAATTCTACAGGTTCCCTTTGAGCAAAAGTCTCATAATATTCCTCCTTTGTTTTACTGTATTTCCAACACTACACACTAATTCCAGTTTCTTTTTCTCTGACTTATGAAAAGGGGAAAGGAAAATTCCCTTAGGAAAACTCCTTAGGAAAAGTTAGTAATTTAACTTTAAAAGTTTTCTATAAATGATTTTACTGGAATTTTCTCACAACAAATTATAGAACCATTTCAATGCCCACATTATATGGATAAGAGGCATTAAGATGTAAGATTAAATACAGCTGTAGTAAAATTGACATCACTCAGAATAGAATAAACCCTTAGCAAACCACTCCTAGGCTTTTCTTTCATCTTTCATTGAAGAATTTTTAAACATTAAAGAAAACAGGCTCCTTAATATTTAAATTGTGGTACATTTTAAAAGCATGACTTGATAGAACAAGTGGAAAACAGAAGACCTGGGTGATATAAATGCATATAAATGCATATAAAAATAGATATTGAAACATCAAACCAATATGTCTAAACCTGTATTTATATTGAGCTAGTTGACATGGAAGGTTTAAAAGAATCTGGGACTTCCCCAGGCAAGTTTTTGGAAATGTGTTTTTGCTGTGTTTCCATAGAGATGCCTCTTCAACACCAGTTCTCCTTCATATCTTCCCCAGGTCCAGGCAGTGATGCTCCTCCCCCCACAAAAAATATTGCTTTGGAACAATGACAAAAATGATAGGATCTTTGAATTTTCCCTCGTATTTGGAATATTAGACATTCCTTACTTTGTCTCACACACACACACCCAGGAACTGGGATTGAGGTAATTCTAGATATTCTTACTTCTGAATTTAGCAATTCTTTCCTTGGTCACTTTTTTTTTTAATCCAGAAATTGAAATCTAGCTAATTTCTGATCATGGGTTAAACACTCAAAGTACAGGAATTCCCACAGGCAACAAAATGCCCATTTCCAGAGATGCTTTAGCGAACATAACAAATTGTAAATCCCTTAAATCGACCATTTACCTATGAACAGCACTCAGAGCTGCTAAATGCTTAAGATCACTAGGTGTTCGAATCCGAATAGTATAGCATCTGTTTGCAGGCACACAATGTGTTCTTTTCATAAGAGGCAAAGGAGGAGGAATGGAATGACTGGCAGTGCAGCAATGGCTCTCTTACAATAATAAACCTTAAAATGTTCCTAGTCAGCCACAACATACCTATTTTGCTACAAACATATCTACTTTCGCCACATGTCCAGCCCTCAAATGCTGGCTTCCATTTATGTCCCTGAGCAATGGTGCTAAAACACAGGGCAGACCCAGGGTAAAACCACTGTGCACATCTGGTGTTTATAGGGGGAAACCCAACAATTGGATATTTTATTTTCAAAGTACCTTCATTAGTGATGTATACAGCTGTTTTCTGTTGGCCATTAACACACATGCATGCTGACTCCAGGAATAGCTATGCCAAGCTGTCTGAGCTTGGCTGTAAAGAGCTGGAATTTTACATGTCAGTAGAGAGGTCTCTGTACTTCCCCTGATGTTGCCCTTCACAGAAAAGTTAATACAGCTGTTTCTTGACATTCCTCTCAGGAATGCCAAAAGAATGCAGTTTCTCCCTCTCAGCCTCCCCCAAGTCCGTCTCCACCAGTATTATGTTCCCTGTTCACACTACTATATGAAGAGAGCTTTTAAAAAGACATCCCATTCTTAATCAAAAGAACAGAGGGTGAAAATGCTGGGCATCCAAATTTTGAATAGTAATATGTGACAGATCTGCAAGAAAGAAGCAAACACAAGCAGAATTTTCAACTAAAGAAGAAATGTGAGTGCTACATCAGATTCACATAAAATGGCCGGTAACAATTCCAGAGAAGATGACTATGTGCTTTTGAACCACATGCTTTTAAAGTACATTCATCGCCTGGAATGTTTATGTACTTGTCTGGTGTGTCACTCTGTTTTCTAAATAAAGGAGCAACTGCATCTTGAAATAATGGACACTGGAGCTTCAGCTTTGCGTTTCTGTGGTTTCTGTGGGCTTCCCAGCACAGCTTGGCTTCCCCCCTTTGTGGGGCCCCCGAGCCCCGCACAGAGGGCCTTTGTATGGGTCTCAGCCACAGAGCTCCACACAGCCACAGCAAAGGCCTCCAAGGAGTCCCTTTCTTTTCCCAACTAAACACAAAGGTTTTACCTTACAGTAAACAGAGAATACTTTTAACAGGAGAGAAATGCTAAGGCAGTGATGCTATAAAGTGGCTCAAAGATTTGCATAATGAAATTCTATTGTCTTTGGTTTAAACTCAAAACTAGCTAAGGTCAATAAATGGGAAGGGCATATTTCATTACCTAGAAGTTACAGTAACACAATGTTTCATCTGAGCTCTTTCTGCTAGTTTATCTAGGAAGCTGGGAGAAGACCAAGTGAAATGAGTAAAAACTACACACATTTGGAATGTTTCTGTACAACATTCCAAAGCAGCTCCATCCACCTGTTGCTTGCCTCCTTCAATTTCTCCTGCAACCAAGTAGGAGGGAAATAAATCATTACACTCCTCCTTCTGTCCCCAACAACTCGGGGAGTCACACTGGAATGGAGATTAAGAACAAAAACAGGCAGGTAAAAACTGGTTCATGTGCAAGCCATGAATCACAACCTTGCTCACCTTCCCAACCTCAACCATTATCACAACAAAGGTGAGGTTTGGGCATCTGTCCTGTCTCAACAAAGGCCTATACTCTACTTGGCACTTGTGGTTTGTTGGGGATGGAGATGGGGATGACATATATATGATTTGTCCACAATCTTAAATATTCCATACTTAACTCAGAAGTGACAGAAAAGGTACTGACAGCTCCTTGGAATGCAAATGCTGCAGGAATCTATAGAATTAAGAAATAATTGTCCCCACTAGACTTGCATTTGTATTTTTAATAAAAGTCAGTAGGGGGAGGAGAAAAGAACTAGGCTAATATTTTGAAATGCATCAATTAAATAAGAAAGATACTAAAATTTTAAAAAGTTAGATTTGCATGTTAGAAATTCCACTTGAAGCAAGGCAAATGGCACACCTCGAAGTGCAGCTAGCTCTCTAAAGCAGTGATACAGGGTGCAGCCAAGAGGGGGGGCCCCCAAAAGGGATTTGGAATGGGGTCCAGAACTCAAGGTGTCTAGGAAATATTGGAGAGACATATAAGATGTCCTCACCCCTTCCCCCACAGGTGTGAGTTGGGGGAAGGGACACATGGAGCAGGAACATGCAGGGCTGTTTTGTACAGCCACAGCCTTGCAGCTCATCCATGGCCTGGTTATTTAACATATCTATAGCCTTTGGCGGGTCACTTGGATATGTTAAATGGCTGTGGCCATGCTTGGAGCCAGGGGGATGAAAGTCATTTCCCCTCAAGATGTAACTGGGGGGGCAGATCCCCCGAGTTACAGTGCCTGTGTGGGAGCTTGGAGAAGATTGGCTCCATGACATGGGGCCATATCTGCCCAGACTTACGATCGGAAGTCCAGTAAACTTGGAATAATACAGGAATGCTGGCAGGTGTAACTGATTGTAGGAGGAGTAGGAAATGGGGGTACAGAGGAAGATTGGAGGGGGGATTTAAACCGAGACATGGCAGCCACTGGAGAGAAGAGCCATGAGGTTTTGCCAGAGTGAGGACCCCTGCACCCATATGACAGAAAGCCACGTGCTTGTGGCAGGGTGCAGACCCCCAAAGCTTTGGTAGAAGAGGACCACGCAGCTGCAGGGCACTCCCTTTGGCCAAGTGGCCTGGGAAGCAGGAGAGACTTTGCCTGGAAAAATGGGTACAAAGAACTCTTGCCAGTAGACCATGAGAAGGTGCCACATGACTTTGGATTAACTAGAGATCCTGCCTGGATGGTGACACACCGGACAGTGGCAGGAGCCTGGATCCCGGACATTTGCTTCATTTCCTGAGATAAGGTACCCTGAATTAGGGCAGGGGAGAAGGAAGTGCTGTAGGCATCTGTGGTTATCCTAAGGACTTTGATATTTTAATGGGGGACATTGGGTCACTACTTAAAGTCTGTATAGCATTAAACAAACATTTCCTTTCCTCTTCACAAATCTCTGGCATTGAGAGATGTCTTTCCTATTGGAGATGGACAGTTCAGCCCAGTAGGGGGTCCTGAAAGTATTAGTATACCATCCTTGGGTGGGGGGGGGGACCCTGCTTGTTCTGTAACAGCAGCAGGGGCAAAATGGAGACCAACCAATGTGGCTTAAACTGGTGTATTTAAGTCAGAGTGGCTTTTAGTTTCCTTTAATTTTTAAAAATGCCATTTTTAAAGATTTTGTTTATTTATCTTTAGAGAGGAAGGGAAGGAGAGAAAGAGAGAAATATCAATGTATGGCTGTCTCACGTGAGTCCCCTGCTGAAAACTGGCCCGCAACCCAGGCATGTGCCCTGACTGGGAATCGAACCGCGATCGTGTGGTTCCCAGGCCCACGCTCAATCCACTGAGCTACACCTGCCAGGGCACCATTTTTAAGTTTAAACAACGAATTTTCTTTGTGGTAAGCATAAAATGTGAAAAATATGAGAATTTTCATAAAGTGCCATTTAAATGGGAACAGTAGCAGAAAGCTTTCGAAGTGGGGTAGAGGTGACCTGCCCAGTAAGAGTGGTGGACCAGAGCAACGGGCCCGGCAGGCAGGCTGCTGTCGTCACCCGGTAGCAGGTGGCATGGTTCCAAATGAGAACCAGTGAAGTTCACCAGCCTGTTCTTTTCATAAAGTGGGTATCATAAAGGCAAGTCCCTAGAGGAGGTTTGCATTCTGGCTACATGGCCCTATGCATGGAAAGGTTTTTAATTATTTGATTACAGCTAAGCAGCCAGAAAATGTTTGACTCATCTCCACTGTTCTTCAATGTTGTTTTCCAACAAAGTCACCCAATCCCTGTTGTAAATAAAACTGTCCTGCTTAAAAAACATCCTTTTGGAAGCATTTATCCCCTACATCTATTTTAATATTTAGTAACTACTTTGTGAGTGCACACAAGCAGCAAATCCCACCCCTCCAGCCACAAATGCACCAACTGCCTCGGTTCTACAGGCAGGCCTCGCCCGCAGGAGTGTACACTCAGCAGCGCTGCACAGCCAACACTGCAGAGCCCTGTTCAGGGAACCCCTTCAGGCAACACCGTGCACCTCTGACAGCATCAATGCTACTCCCCACGTTCTCCAAGCATTCAAAATACCCTTGGAACAGAAATAAATGACTATGAGTACTGACATGGGTTGGCTGGTGAAGAAACTCAAACATCAGAGGTGCCTTCTAGGGTGTCACTCAGAAAAACATAACTGGCATTAAGTCAAGATCTGCACATCAAGGTAGAACAGAGGGGAAAATCCTTGAGCAATCCAGCTTAGCTGCTCCATGGCAGGCGCACATATAAGTAAACTACGTTATGAAATTATGAAAGGCTAAATTATCAGTTGTACACACACAGACACCACACATACACCACTACTACTGCTACTGCCAGGAGATTGAAAATGAGTGAAAACACCAAACATTTATCTCAAAAACAAAACTGACTCCCTGGACTCTAAAACTTATGAAATTATTCTAAAACTGCTCAAATGCAGTAACATTACACACACACACACACACAAACTAAATGATTATTATAAAAGCCTTTTACCTAAGAAAGAAGTGTTGGCTTATCATTGTTTTTTAAAGCTCCCTCCTTTTAAAAGAAAATTTTCTAAAAATTGTCTCTACTACTAGTAAACAAATCAGTGCAGTCTTACCAGACCCATTATCTAAGTCAGTTCTGGGTTTGCCTCCAGGCTAAGGCATGTCTCTGAACCTAAACTTTCTTCCTCACTGTTGTCTCCCTATATCCTAGCTATTTCTTTTAGTCCTGGATTGCAGTGTTTGCCAATTTCCTTGGTATAAATATTTCCACCATGGCCAATAGCAACCCAACATGATATTGTTGAACATGGACTTGGAAAGATATGTGCAGCAACACAAGGTTGAACAGCATTTCCACCATATATAATAGATACAACAGACCTAAAAAAAAAAACACTAAAAAAACCAAACAACAACAACAATAACAAAAAACCTGAAGAGCATAAATAGCAACATGGGACAGTTAAATAACCAGGAAGTAGATTTTTAAGTATTCATTATTACCCTTGTTATTAAATATAATTTAAATTGCAAGCTTGTATTTTTCACGTTTAAAAACGGCTGCGTTTAAAAACCAGCTCACGGAATGTCTGAAAGTTTGACAGTCAGCTCCTGCGAGACAGTACAAGTCATCTCCAGCATTCCACTGGCGTGGCTCTGCTCCATTCTGCTACATCATCATGGGCAAAGGTGCAGCAGAATGGTAGGGAAACATCGACAGCTTTCATGGTTCCCACAACTTCAAAACAGCAGGAATCAAAGAGTAAAAGAAAAAAAAAACTAGTCTGGTAGAGTCCTTTTATAAGATCAGCAGAACCGGAGAGGCAGACTACTGTATGAACCCACTGGGCTCATAGGAGCAAAGCGTGCTGGGATGTAGCCTTATGTTTAACAATGACCAGTTCACCAGTTACACTTCTTTCCAGTTATTTTTGCTGACTATACAACTTGAAAACATAAGTTGGAAAATATGTAACACCATGAGCAGCCAACAAATACAGTCTGTGTAGAGAGAAGGCCTATGCCACAGCATTAAAACAGGCAGTAGGCCAAATTCCTGTCCCTAATGAGAAAGTTAAGATAAGCGTGCCACTAGAATATGACCACTTTTTCAGAAAAGTGAGTCAAAGGGATCTCTTAGAAAGCTTAAAAGAACTATAGTGAAAAGAACCCATAGGCTGCAAAACAAATGAAAACTATATGCAATCTCAGTGGCTTCCACTAATTTAGTCATGTGAACTCAGGCCAGTGTAAAGCCAATCAGTATTTACCCACCATGTGCCAGGCACTGTACTATATAATGAAAACACCATGGTGAACAAGACAGACACATGTGCAGCCTTCAAGGAGTACATAGTCTTAGGTACAAATAACATGGCATTCAAGACTCTTGGTTTCCCCATCTATAAAAATGGGCTAATCACTCACTATTCCAAACTTACAGGGATACTGGAATAATTAAAATGAGACAATGCAAATGGCACAAAGGACACTCTCCACCACCATCGAAATGTACTCCTTTGTTGAAAAGTAAATGACACCAAAGTCTCCATTTTTTTTATTATCTTCTCTGAGAAAGATGTGAAGAAGAACAGAGACAAATGGACCTCCAATTCCAAACCGTTTGAATAGGTATATAAAAAATGACTGTTTGGACAACCAAGAGTTCTAACAGGTTCTGATTCTTTAGCCATAGGAGACCTTAGACGGTCATAATTGTCCTTAAAAGAAAAGTGAACACAGGAGACCTATGGACCTGGATTCCAGAATGTCTGGAACAAGCAGACCATGACAAGAGTATGTACATTCTTTAAGTGAGTTACTCCTCACTGTAATCATAACAACCATTTCAATGGGAGAGATCAAACAATTCAACATACTTTATATGCTCTCAAACAATCAAAGAAGGACTAACAATCAATCAATCATTCATTCATTCATTCATTCATTCATTTTATGAAGTCATTCAACAAAAATTTAGAGGGCCTGGTGTGACAAGTTATTAGTTGAAGCATGAAAATATAGCAGTGATCAAAACAATCCAAAATATACTGGAAAAAGGTGAAGATTCACAAAAGTTCAGCTGTAAGATTACAATCCTCCTAGTTCAGAATGAAATGGGTAGCTTTGAAATGTTAACCTTTTCCCACCAAAGTCAATGCTGACACACACTCTCACCTAGACTAATAAACCTGGGATGAAAAATCTGAAATAAGCTTCATATCGGTGCTCACTCTGAAATGTGCAATTTAATCTCTGGTTTCAACCTGAACATTCTGAAATGGGCCTAGTATCCCCGACCCCTGGTAAGGTACAGTATATCTCAGTTTGTTGAAATGAATTAAATATGGTTTCCTAAAATGTCAATGTATTACTATAAATTAGAGCACCTTGGCCCCTTTGTGTGTGAAGAAGACTTCTCTGGCACCCAGTCTCAAACCCCACAGTAGTCACTCACCTAGGAAACTGAAATACGCTCCAAAGAATAAAAATAAGCCCATCTTAAAACAATAGACTGGAACAATCTCTCCTAATAACTAACTTATTTTCTAGCACAGATATATGTTGAAATATTCCTGGACTTCTTAACCTAATATGATTCATGGCAATTCTGGTGAAATTCCAGACAGTGAACACCCATGTCATATCAGTAAAAAAATTTCTGCCAGTTTCTCTTTTTTGTACCTACCACTTGTAAACATTGTTTTATAATGTGGGCATCTTTTTGAGACAATTTATATTTTATATAACTACAGAACTGAAATGTAGTATAGTTTAAAACAAAGGCTCATTTCCAGTCTGTATGATAATTCAATCTAATTCAATCTAATGTAAGATACTGCAACTGTGTACATAGAGAAACAAATTGTAATTTGTAAAACATATTCAATTATAAAAACAAAGCAAAAATGTAAAGCAATTCAACAGTCCTTTTTAAATTTCCAGTATCAATGAGAGAAACTCCTTGCTTTACTTTTCCTTGAAACTCTCCTCCCCGCCCCCCAAAAAAAATTTCATTGAAACTCAGAATTCAATTTTGGGTAAGCTTTTCTTGGAGCCATAAGAATGCAAATACTCCTGGGATATCTTGAAAAATATGTAAGCTCACAAGTGAGATATGCCATAACTATGCTGCTAAGTAAAAACCATAACACAATACTGCATTTTGCAGTGTCTAATGCGCATCCACGGTTTTGTGTGCATCATACACGGGGATCGCTATGCCCATGGCATGTATTCATTATACATTTGTATAATGCATATCTTATTATTTTTCCTGCAAAAATGTGTGCATTATACACAGTGAAATATGGTACTTGATGTGATGAGACAGAAAATACTGCCCCTTAATATAACAACCTTAAATTCATCTATATCTAAGAACTGAAAGTAAAGGCAGTAATTCCTTAATTCTTCTCTCCTAAAGTCCTATGCAACCACCCAACAGGATAACGCATTGCCTATAGCTATTTTTTAGAGGGGAAAAAAAAACAAAACTAGCTAAATCTCCACATAGAGTATACTGAAATGATACTTTACTCTTTTAGGTGCCATATAGTGACTATTCATAAATTCATTTTTTAGATTTCTTACCAAGATAAATTTTCTGTCAACCTTGCCCCTCACATCTGAAGTGATAGTCACACTTTTTCTCATTAAGTTAAGCAAGATTTGCTTTTAGGTTAAGTTTTTTAAAAAGTTAGTTTTCCCCTTCAGAAACAATAACTTTCTTCCTCCAGCACAAACCGGTCAAGAAGATTAAAATACCATGTCTTTCAGCCCTTCCTCCCCCCACACATGTACACACACACGTACACATGCGCACACACACCGACACATATGCACAAAAGGGTATTTCTTCCTAATATCTAGAATCCTTTTGAACTAGAAGCTGTGAATTCCTCTGAAGTATAAGTTCTTGACTCACAATAAACAAATGACAGTATACATAAAATGGGCTTAGAATCAATATTGGCAAACCACAGACTTACTGCTTCTATTGTCTGTATGTTAGGTAAAAGACATGTGATTGTTAATCTAAGTAAGAAATTCTGTAAGTTTTTAACTTTACTCTACAAAAGTGTACATGGCAAGAGAAAAATCACTGGATTAAAAAAAATCTGAGGGAATTCATCTACCTTCTTAAACTCATAGCACATATAAACTAATTACTAAACTTTTGCAGCACATGAAAAAATATATTCCTTTGCGGATGTGACCAAAAAAGCAGGTATATCCCTGACTGGTGAGACTCAGTTGGTTGGGTGTCATACTGCAAACTGAAAGGTCAGAGGTTGGATTCCAGATCAGGGCACATGCCTGGGTTGTGGGTTCAGTCCCAGTTCAGGGCATGTGCGAGAGGTGACCAATTAATGTTTCTCTCTCACATTGATGTTCCTCTCCCTGTCTTTCTCCCTTCCTTTCCATCTCTTTAAAAATTAAATAAATAAAATATTTTTAAATAATAGGTATAATTTTTCATTCGTTCACTCCAGACAGCTACTGTGTTTGTTAGCTGTTATTGTTCTTTTATTTGACAGTCTAAGGGAAAAGAGGTCAGTGCACCTGACTAAACTGTTGGGTATTCCACATTTTAAAAATTCTTGTGCCACACCAGTGTGCTGGAGCAAACCAGTTGAAAATTGCTGATCTAAGGGATCTAGTTCTCAGTTATAATAATCTAAAGAATATACTACTACCTCAATGACTTTTCAGTAACACAGATATGATTTTCAGGTAACCTAATGCTAATTTTTCTTTGAGAAAATAAAAAAATTGTAACTACAGAACATGCTAGGTGAAATTTCAAAAGTAATAAGACACTTAAAGAAACGAAATTAAAAGTATGATGAAATACCATTATAGAACCACCCATCAAACTGGCAAAAAATGTTTAAAAGCTGAAAATATTTAAAGTTTGGAAGGTTTGGGAGAAAGCATTACTACATTTGAAAATGAGTTTGGTATTATCTAGTTAAGGTAATTCTATTCCTCAGTAAATATTCCAGAGAAACTCTTACAGACTTGGATGAATGACCTACAAGAATGTCCCCATGTTCACTAAGAAAGGAGTCTGGAAATAAGAAAGTGGAACACAAAACTATGTGGTAGCAGAAACATGAATGAACAGCTACACATGATCTCTTTGAAACTCATAAAAGAATGTTTAGCAAAAGTCAGAAAAGAAGTATACAGTATGGCTTCATTTACATGAAGTTCAAAAGCAGACAAGACAAACTACATCTAGCTGTCTGTATGACCTTGTGCACGTGTGCCCATGCTTACATTCACGCAGCAAAACTACAAAGGAAACAAATGGTCATCCCAAACGGTTAATGGCTACATCTTTGTTACTGTTACCCAGAGCTGTACATTTCTATTTTACAATGTACATGTGGTACATAGGTGTTTGCTTTATACTTGTTCTTTAACTATACATTTATAAATATATACTTTTAGGCATTCTCATATATGTCCTATATAGCTAAAAAGTATTTTAAAAATTCAAATTTGAGCTTCTAAAATAGAATTATTTTTTCTAGTATACTGTGTTTTGCTCAATGATGTGATTCTGGGGTCAAGTTCAGAAAAAAAGAAGCACAGACCTTCATTATAGCTCATGGTCATAGCATAGCTAACCATATCCTACTTCCTTTCGTATATAATATCGATCATCTGAAGGAACAAAGGCTCACAATGAAAAGAAAAAGAAAAGATGGCATTACAGACCCAAAAAACAGATTAACAAGCATCGGTAAGAATATGAAGAAAATTGAAAAAGCTCATACATGGTCAATGGGAATGTAAAATGGTGTGACCACTTTAGAAAACACTCTGGAAGTTCCTCAAAAAGATATAAATAGAGTTACCATACGACCCAGTGATTCCACTCCTAGGTATATAACCAAGAGGAATAAAAACTGTATGTCTACACAAAAACATATACATAGATGCTTCTAGTTGCAAAAATAGCTTCAAAATGGAAATAAGTCAGTTGTCCATCAGTCGAATGAATTAATAAAATGTAGTATGTCTTTACAATGAAATATTACCTGGCAATAAAAAAAAGTACTGATACATGCTTAAAAAAGGAATCTTAAAAAATTATGCTAAATAAAAAAAGCCAATCACATAAGACCACATACTATATGATTCCATTTTTAGGAAATTTCCAGAAAAAGCAACTCCATGGAGTTGGAAAGTAGGTAGTGGTTGCCTGGTGATGGGGATGTGGGGGGTTCAAAGATGACTGTTAATGGGTAAAGGGTTTTTTCAAGTGATAAAACTGTTCCAAATCTAGCTGCAGCCACAGCTGCACAACTGTGAATATACTGAGCCACTGAACTGTACACTTTAAATACCTGAATTGTAAAGTTTGTGAATCCCACCTCAATAAAACTATTACAAAAACTGCATTACAAGTGATACCTGCCATAAATAATATACAAAAGTCCTCTGAAATTCTGAGGCTTCAGTAAATATATGCACATATCAAATGAACTTCAGCACCAAGTCGGGAAGAAATCTAATGACAAAGTCACAAATGACTTTGTTTCCAATTCTTGATACAGTATCAACAGGTTTTGGGTTTAGCCACTAGATAATGGGCAAGAATCCATGGTAGCCTGCAACATGCACCAAGTCGTATACGCATGCAAAGCAGTTTCTTCTATAAGTGACCCATAACTTTTCTGAAGTGATTTTCCAGGACTTTCCACGAGAGGAAAATCTGAAACTCACTAAATTTGTTAACCAGAAGGCTTCCTTGACTTCATATGTAGAGATTTTCTTTCCAAACCACATTGGAAAATAACAGGATTGGAAAAGCGATCATTTAGTTCAATTCTACCCTACCAAGGCCCAAATGCAGACGTGAAAGTAAAGCACTGCCAATGTCATTCAATCCTATTTCTAATGAGAGTTCTACATAACAGTTAAAAATGAGCACAGTTATAGAAATACTGTACCAAGAATAATCACTGACCAAAACAAGAATGAGACTTATTTGAAGAGCTTTCTAACAGTGAAAGTCAAAATCACCCCTGACTCCCTCTTATTTTATTGACCTTATTTTCTTTCCATTGCTCTTTCACTCCTTTTTCTTTATTTTCACCCAATATACAGTATGCACATTTGTAAGTTGCCAACAGTCTTTTCCACAGTGAGTTGGAGTAAACACCAAAATCCACAGGTGAAAATTGGGACACCTTCCATTGTTCTGGATTATATACAGCCAATATAAATGTTTAGTAAGTTTACTATTATTGGCTTCTTTATTTTATAAACCTCATTAAAAATCTCAAAAGCCAATATTATAAAAGTTTAATGTTGATCTTTATAGACAATGAACATAATCTAAAGTACAGAGTTATACAGATTTTTCTATTAATCTTGCTCCACTACTGGATCATGCCTCCCTAGCCCATCAAACTGACATTTCTGATTTATAGTTGGCCTGTTCATTTCTCTGTTCCATGATGACTCTGAAAGGAGAGTCTACGCAAAAGGCAGTTTTCAGTGTCTTTAATTTTTAGTTGCTCTTCCATAAGATTCAATAGGACTTCTTAGAGTTGGGGTCCAAACCCTAAAAGATGCTAACATGAACCACAACAAGGGCCAAACTTAGCACAGGCTGGTGACCTTACAGAAGAGCAAAGCCATGGAGAAGGAACATGTGAGGATGCAGAGTCAAACCCTTTGGGGCACAAACAGCAAATCCTCCCAGGCAAGTGGAGGGCCAAATCCACAACAGACAAGGCCCAGGGAGCACAGCCAAACTTCAGCCTACTTCCAGGCAAAGGACTATAAACAGAAAGCCCCATTCAAAGGAGCTAGATGGAGACATACTTTGTGTAGTGTGTAGCACTGTCTATCAGTCACACCAATTGCTGCCCACAGATTAATGGAACAGAAACAGAGGACTGAGAAATAAACACAGATAAATCTCTTTTATCTGTGATTTTTAACAAATGATTTTTAACAAAGCCTTTTCAACAAACAATACTGGAACAATGGGACACTGACAGGCAAAAGAGGAGGAGGAGGAGGAGAACCTGCTGCTTGGTGACAAACCCAAATGCTAACAAGGATGAGGAGGATCTGGGTCACTCACCTTACTGGTAGGAACGCAGAACGGCACAGCTACATGGGGAAAGTTTGGCAATTTCTATTTGCATCTAAGGTTAGATATGCAATTATAATACAACATGGCACTGTGCTCTTGGGCATTTATCCCAGAGAAATACGTGCACAGAAACCTATACCATGTTCATGGTACCTGAATTTATAATTGCAAAAAACTAAAAGCATATGTCTGTCAACAGATGAACTCAGATTCATCCATATCATGGAATACTACTCAGCAATAAAAAGTAACTATTGGTACATACAACTTGGATGGATCTCAAATTATACTCAGAGGAGAAAAGCCAATCTCAAAAAAATTATATAAGATTTCATTTATATATTATTATTTAAGTAACAAAGTCGTAGAGATTGAGAACAGTTCAGCGGTTGCTATGGGTTAGAAATGGTGGATGAATGGGGGAGTGGCATTAATGGGACATCGTGTTTTGATGGTAAAACAGTTCTTGACTGTGGTAGTAACCACATAAATCTGTACCCATGCACACAAGAGTGCACATAAAGCACGTGAAATGTGAGTAAGCTCTGTGGATAATACCAGTGTTAACTGCTCGTTTTGCTATTGTACGATAGTTATGCAAGATGTTACCATTAAGTAAAACTGGACCAAAGATACATGGAAATCTCCCTGTACATTTTTTAACTTCCTGTTATTTATAATTATTTCAAAACAAAAAAATTTTTAATGCAGGAATCATCTTGAGTTCAAATTCTGGTTTTGCTGCTTACTATTGTGGTTAAGTTTTTCGACCTTTCTGAACTTTTGTTTCTCATGTTTTAAATAAGAAGAATAATATTAACTGGCAGCTTAACGTGAATTAAGAAGGGAGAGGGAAAACAGTATTTCATTTGAGATAAATAGGACCATATGGCAAAGTATTTTTCAAGAATGGTGCTATATATGGTACTGCTTGTATGATTAAGTTACACACTACACCTACAAACGTTTTACAATCAATTTGTAAATGCGGCTTTTCTTATTTGTAACAAAATTAGGTTCACAACAATTATGTTTCTAAGAGCACTTATGAACAATAACCAAGCCACCACGTAGACTAGAACACTGAAGACAAATAAACTTTCTGTAGTCCATAATATGATAGAATACATCTCAAAAGGTTAAGGAAACTTTCTACAACCAAAAGCGATTTGGTCTGGAATTTGATGTGGTTCATTTCCACATCAGGATTAAACAGATTACTTAGCTACTTTTTAACCAAATAAAATTCCAATTGCTATGGAGAATGAGCTCTGAAAAAAACTCAAAAGTCAGTAACTACTTTTCCCTATTGATCCCTTCCACAGTAAGGCCTTCCAGGTCTGATCTGCAAACAACACAAAGAAGCCTTCAAGAGCCTGGCTGCCGTCTGACACACCCTCAGGCTCCCCGCACTCCCGCCTGCAGTGTAAGGAAATTCCTGTGCCCATCCCTTGCTGGCAGCCCAGTCAAGCCCGCCTGCTGTAAGCCTCCCAGTCTTCAGGCACTGACTTTGCACCAACCCCGAACACTTCTTCCTGCCTTCCTCCAAAACCAGCATCAACTGCTACTTGGCAGTACCACTGGGAGTGGGTGGCTAATGGTGGGAACAATAGCAACTCTTAACCAGATTTGGTCAAATTATATTTGGGGAAGAAGAAAAAGAGAAAAGTCCAGAGACCAAACAAATGATCTAAGTTTCTTTATTCAAAGCAATTGCATTAGTTTACGCAATTGATGGGAGAAGAACATAAGAAATTAATAAAGACTTTTTTAAATGAAGCAAAAAGACTTGGTAATGTAGATTTGTTACTACTCAGAAGTTCATTTAAATAAAGAGTGTCCTGGAGATTTGTAATGCAGAAATTATCTCATTACCATCACACAAAAGAATGATCCCTCCCACTGCCTTGGCTTCCTACTCACAGTTGTATTTAAAGAATACTTTTACCAAGAACATTTGGAAGAAAAGAGTGTATGGTTAATTTTTTCCAGTGTGAGTTAAGAGGGGGAAGCATATTAATTACATATACAGCAGTTCTGTCACTGAAAGAGGATTAACATAGAAAACTGCATCTCCCCTTCTGGTCCTTCACAAAGTACAAACCTAGCCTACAACAACAGCAACAAAAGACCAAAAATAATTTGAATAACTTTTAATTCCACCTATGCCCATAAAAAATCAAAGCCTCTTTAGGGAAAATGAAATGACTTCACTAAAAATAAGTAGATTTATCACACGTGTAATATCCCATCCTCTTCATTCCATTCTTATCTTCATTGCTTTTCCTGAGAATTCATTTGCTATGAGTGGAGACTTCTGTTTACTGAAAGCATAGTAATTTGGAAAGCCACGGAAAACAAGTGGCTTGCAGGGAAGGGGACACACTGGAAAACACAGCCAACGTAAATAACTGACAAAATCTGTAAGTCCAAGTCCACCTACGAACAGACCTGAGGGCCCACACTTAGCAGGGAATGAGATTGGTAGAACTGCACCTGAGATCTGCCTCAGCTTGGTTCCACAATCTAGGATGAACGTTTGTAAGGAAGAGCGATCAAGTACTTTTTAAGCATGGTTATTTTCAAGTTTGGTTTAAATTACAGAAACTGGATATGGAAAATTACCAAGAGAACTTAGTCAAAGATGATCCTCAAACACCCAGCCAAGGAAACAGGGGGAGTGTGGAAGCCCTCTGCCTCAGTCTTCTGTCTCTCTGGTCTTTTAAAACCCCTGGCATCCCTCTCACTCGGGATTTGATTCTGGAGATGGTCAAGCAGTTTGATCCCTCATTTTCTCTACTGTTACACAATCCCTAAGTGATTGCTGAGTAGCTTCTGGCATATGGTGTAACCATATCCCTGGTGTATCATTTATTTTTATAATTCACTTGCATTTGTTTGGAGACAGAGAGATGAGGGTGGGATTTTTACAATAGCTAATTGAAAAATTATGAAGGCTCAAAACAAAAGACAGATATAAGAACTTTTATTCTAAGGCATTTTGAAAGCCATAATATTATCTAACAAATTGACCTACCCGAGAGGCAAAATTTCACCTGAAAAATGAGATTGGTAGATTAGACCAGTGGTCTTTCAATATACGTACGCGAGGGGTCCAAGATGCTCAGGGCCACTACCAGAAGCTGAGCAGGTGTCTCAGGCCCTCGGGGAGTGCCACTTACATGTCTGCTGGCGTAGACTTCCACGTAAGACTGACTGGAGAAAAGGGTCTACGGTAACTTTTAAAAATAGATGAAACCACTAAAGTCAGAATGAAAGTCCCATCTCACTCTAAAATTCCCTGAGAGCTTGACTTTTTGGCCCTATGTGAAGGTAACAAGGAGTTGTACTTGGACCTTTTCAAATAAGCAAAATTCAAAGTACCAAGCAGTGGCTGAAACATAAGCCAATACCGAGCATCAAATCAGATGCTGACACCACTGATGGGAAATCCACACTACATGATTTCTTCCTAAACAGTTTCTCAGAGTTCTTTCTCCAGTTCTTACCAAGCTGAGAGAGCTTGTTCCACCAAGACACATACCACAGGTTTATTTGTTTGTTCTGAATGTCTGTCTGCAGAAGATGACTAGGAGCTTGTCCTCCCACCAATCTCGGCAAGAGTGTGGCCCAAGCCCTGGCCAGGTAGCTCAGTTGGTTAGAGCATCATCCCAATATGCTAAAGTTGTTGGTTTTACCACCAGTCAGGGCACATATAAAAAACAACCGATGAATGCATAAATCAGTGGAACAACAATACAATAATCTCTCTCTCTCTCCCTCCTTCCCTTCCTCTCTCTCAATTTAAAAACAAATACAACAACAACAAAAAGAATGTGGCCTGTGCTGCCCAGTCTAGCCTCCTGAAGCATCCTCTCCAATGTCTGTGGCAGACCGGGTCTCACCCCAGAAGTTCTGACTCCTGCTGATAAGAAATCCCTCCTATGGCCAAACAAATCACTATTTGATTCTTGCAGCATTCTTCACTCCTGTTTTTCTTCCTCCTCCTCCCTTCCTATTAAAAAAAGGTGTCTTTTAAGTATATCTAGAAGGAAACCTAAAGAGCCAGGCGCTTTCCCTCCTTATCCCGCCGGTGATTCATGCCCTAGCCACCCCCGCCTCAGCACACTGAGGCGACTCTGTTCTTCTCAGTTGTGGGAGGCCACGTCAGCAGGAAAAGCACTGGCTGCCAGGTCACATTCACGACTGTCTGGAGCAAGTCGGCGTGCAGCACACGCAGGCCGGAGGCTGCTCCATGGCTTCTCCCGAGTACAGGGAGCGTGCAGCCTGGAAAGACGCCTGGCCTCTGAGCGCCACAGCAGTGCAACCAAGCTTAGGGAGGACTCCAGACTCTACCGTTCCCCACTCCTAAATGTTCCCCAAATACTTCCAGCTATACCATTATTGGTGTCTCTTCTCTTCTGTTCTTAGAGGACTCACTGTACTGCATCCAAACTCATATTTGGAAAAGGTTGCCACAAGCCAAATCAAACTCCACTGTGGCTTTCTGGCTCTGGAGTCCGACAGGAAATTCTGCACACCCAACCAGCCAATCGCGGCAGCCCCAGCATGTGTTGAGTCAGGACGGAAAACCTGACCTAAGGGCTGACACACACAGAGGCAGTCCCTACGGGTCTTTTCTAAACACACAGAGTAAAAACCAGTCAACAAATAAGGCATGCCAGATAGCATCATGCTACCTCACAGGATGGAGTCATGTCAAGAATCACCCCACACAAAGAGGTCACCTCAATAAATGACAATACCCTATTTAATGTAGCTGGCTCAGTAAGTTCCAAAATAAATCCTGCTCATGTAAACCAACATGATGAAGACTTGCATGCTAAAATAAAATAGTAGGGCTCCTATGCAAGGGGATATCAAAGAGTTTCTTAATATCCTGCAAATTTAGACCAGGGAGCCTGTATCAAGAAGAAATGTGATTCTTCTCAGAAACCTCCTAAGTTGACAACTTTCCCTTCCACTCTCAGAAGAAGGTTGTCTAAAGTGAACAGCCCAAAAGTCAAATCTTCCTCTCCCCAAATGCCAGGTTTCCTAAAGAAAACATCCTTTCCCACGGACAGTATTAGAAGACACAAGAGAGAAAGGAGGTGAAGACAGAGTGGTTGAGAACAGGCAGGAGGGTGTGTGGATGAGAGGCAGGCACAGGATGGAGAAGAGATTAGTACATCCTGAACACGGCAGAGGCAGTCTGGTCCTAACAGTTCTGGGAGGCACTGAGCTCTCGGGTAGGCAGGGTAGGCAGGAGGCGTTCACCATCCTGAGGCACACGCACAGCCAAAAGCAAAAGGGATGATGTGCCTTCCAAGGAGGCATCAGGAGCAAACCAAAGGAGGAAGAAAAGCATGAAAAGCTGGGAGACCACATGTCGCTACAGCATGAACGTTTCCATGAGGAAGAACCAGGGGCCAAAACAAAATCAAATCTTATAGGGACTTAGATACTTAGCGATGTAAAAGGTACTCCTTTGTGTTTTCAATCATCCATAAAAATGAACACCAACAGCACATCTAATGTGAGTGGTCACTTCACCAAACCTGGTGTTTGGACAGGGATTGAGTATCCTTAACTGCACTGTCACCAGCACCTCCACATGAGGGAGAAAGAAAATATTAGATCAGCAACCTATGAATTTACTGAAAACCAAACAAATATTCCAAGTCTAATTGGCTACAACAGGCTTTACCTAAATCCAGGAAGAAAAATACCGATACCCTGATAAACCACAATAAATCTTTAAAAGCATCTCCAAAATTAAAACTAAGTCTCATATACTGATTGTACATCTGGAATAAATTTAAATTAGTTATTATGCAGGGGAAGTATTTAGAGGCAGGTGGTCTGGATCCAAAGGTAATATATTTCTTGGTTAACACTGCAGGCCCAAAGAAAAAAAAGGTGGAAAAGAATGAGTAAAAAACTAAATATTTTCCATCTAAGTGTTAGAAACACATGATGAATGTGCTGAACAGGGTTATATTGTTTTAAACAGGGTAACACTGCAACAGCCAACACACAGATGTACAGAAGAGCCTTGAAAATTTTTAAACCCAAAGTGTAAATTTTATCAAAGAGTTTAGACAAAACAGAACAGACACAAGTGGCAACACTGGCCAACACACTCAGTGTGTGTGTATGCACACATATACATATATATATAAGAAATAAGTCTTTTGGTGTAAGGAGACAGAAACATTTGGTGAGGAGCTAAAACTAGCAAAGTGCATTACGAGATTATGACTTGTACATATATCCTCCAGGGCATATTTAGAAGAGATAATGTTTAAGCAAATCAGTCACATTTCTATAACTGAGAAATACATAGAATAAGCTATTCCAAGTTTTATACATACGCCTGCATGCATGCACACACAGTGATTATGCAAACACCAATTAGGCAAAATCCAAATTGACTTGTGATTTTTCAAGACCTAATTAAATCTGAAAGAGAAACTGAAAACTAAATTAGTATATTTAACTTCTGTCCTTATTTTAACATCCATTCAAAAAGGAAAGTGCCTTACAATTCAGGGCAAGTCAGTTTAATGGGTGTTTTCTCTTTTGCAGAGATGTGTAAAAATAATGACATACCTTGAAATCAATGGCCCACCAGATGCAACGAAATGACAGCAAGTAATCCTATAAAACCAGTGCAAAAAGGACAACTCTCTGTGCTATTTTACAGATGACAAACAAGAGACAAGGCAATCTCATCCTGTGCAGGGATAAGAGGCAGGCACCAGGGAAGAATCAGGACCCTTCACCTAGGATGAGAAAGTATCACTTTCTGTTTTTAGGATTTTTTTCTATTCACAAATAATTCAATATCCTAAATACTAGATGCCATAAAAATAAAAAAAACCACCACATATTTTACTGAATACAGTATAAACTAAAAAACTTATGACAATTCTATCTTTAAAAATATATCAGGTACCAATTCCATCTAAATTTCTAGAAGCAGAGACCCAGGCATTGTGTTGTTTTGTTGTTTTTAAATTCCAGGTGATTCTGCCGTGTAGCCCTTGAAGGCTGACAAGTCATGTAAAGCACCAGGCGTATAACAGGTGTGCACACATCAAAAAATCGGGCAATTACGCCCTGGCTGGTGTAGCTCAGTGGATTGAGCGCGGGCCTGCGAACCAGAGGATCACGGTTCGATTCCCAGTCAGGGCACATGCCTGGGTTGCAGGCCGGTTCCTTGCAGGCCAACTACCAGCAGGGGACACACGAAAGGCAACCATACATTGATGTTTCCCTCCCTCTCTCCTTCCCCTCTAAATATAAATAAATAAATAAATAAAATCTAAAAAAAAATTAGGCAATTATTAAAACAAGAAAAAAATACACATTGGGTAATTTTTTTTTTAGATTTCATTTATTTATCTTTAGAGGGGAAGGGAAGGAGAGAGGGAGAGAAACATCAATGTATGGTTGCCTTTTGGGCGTCCCCTGCTGGGAGTTGGCCTGCAGGGAACCGGCCTGCAACCCAGGCATGTGCCCTGACTGGGAATCGAACCGTGATCCTCTGGTTCGCAGGCCCGCGCTCAATCCACTGAGCTACACCAGCCAGGGCGTAATTGCCCGATTTTTTGATGTGTGCACACCTGTTATACGCCTGGTGCTTTACATGACTTGTCAGCCTTCAAGGGCTACACGGCAGAATCACCTGGAATTTAAAAACAACAAAACAACACAATGCCTGGGTCTCTGCTTCTAGAAATTTAGATGGAATTGGTACCTGATATATTTTTAAAGATAGAATTGTCATAAGTTTTTTAGTTTATACTGTATTCAGTAAAATATGTGGTGGTTTTTTTTATTTTTATGGCATCTAGTATTTAGGATATTGAATTATTTGTGAATAGAAAAAAATCCTAAAAACAGAAAGTGATACTTTCTCATCCTAGGTGAAGGGTCCTGATTCTTCCCTGGTGCCTGCCTCTTATCCCTGCACAGGATGAGATTGCCTTGTCTCTTGTTTGTCATCTATAAAATAGCACAGAGAGTTGTCCTTTTTGCACTGGTTTTATAGGATTACTTGCTGTCATTTCGTTGCATCTGGTGGGCCATTGATTTCAAGGTATGTCATTATTTTTACACATCTCTGCAAAAGAGAAAACACCCATTAAACTGACTTGCCCTGAATTGTAAGGCACTTTCCTTTTTGAATGGATGTTAAAATAAGGACAGAAGTTAAATATACTAATTTAGTTTTCAGTTTCTCTTTCAGATTTAATTAGGTCTTGAAAAATCACAAGTCAATTTGGATTTTGCCTAATTGGTGTTTGCATAATCACTGTGTGTGCATGCATGCAGGCGTATGTATAAAACTTGGAATAGCTTATTCTATGTATTTCTCAGTTATAGAAATGTGACTGATTTGCTTAAACATTATCTCTTCTAAATATGCCCTGGAGGATATATGTACAAGTCATAATCTCGTAATGCACTTTGCTAGTTTTAGCTCCTCACCAAATGTTTCTGTCTCCTTACACCAAAAGACTTATTTCTTATATATATATGTATATGNGGTTATTGGCTCTGGGACTTTGAGTTCCTCTTGCGCCATCTTTTGGGCTGTTCGTGCCTGTTAAGTAGCAGGATCGGAGCCCTAGGTTTTCACCGGAGCAGGGCAACTAAGTCGCTGGGTTGTGACGTTGTATGTGGGGGCGGGGTCAAAGAGGGACAATGGCTTCCCTCCATCGCCTGCTGCCGCGACCCCCACTGGCACCGCAGCCACCACTGTCACCAGGCCCACACGTTTTTGTTCCACTGCACTCGAGTGTGCCACCGCTGTCGGCCCTCCACCACTGGGTTCGTCCCCTGGAGCCTGCGTGGTCCGTCTCACTGTGCGCGAATGTGCGACCTTGGTCAGTCTGCCCCGCACCCCGACTGGCTTTGGGCTGCCCGCGCGCCTAGCGCCTAGGTCTGGGGATCTGTCCTGCCCGACCCAGCTCCGTTGCTGGTTCCGCCTCTCTTACCGTCCCCGTTGAACGGTTCGTAGCTGTTGGACTTCCGTATAATTCTGTGTTCTGGTCTTTGGCTGTGTTCTAGTTCTCCAAAACTTTTGTTGTAGTCAAACTTGGTTGTGGGAGAAGGCACAGTGTTTCCACCTATGCCTCCATCTTGGCGGAAGTCTCAGAAATGACCTTGTCTAATCCTCTTATTCTGAGGTGAGGAAAGTGAGGCCAAGATCAAAGAAACTACATTAAATAGATAGCAAGTTAAACCACTATCGGGGGAGACTCTTCCTCTAACTGAAGCCAGTAAGCTTTACCAGGTCTTCATTTAAAGGAGGAAAGGTAAATTAACAAAATAATCATCTGATCATCTGATTTTTACTGTATGAGTTCAAGTCCAATGACCTTTGATGTGTACCTAAGTCAATTAAAAAAAGCATACACAAAACAGAGGTTCTCTGGAAGGTATATAGTTAAAATTTCCCTTTGTACTGACAAAGGGAAATGGGCTTGAAATAAATTTAAAGAGGTCAGATTAGCAAAGCTATTACGCACTTCACATTAAGCCATTTACTACGTCTCCTAAATACGTTACGTACAGCTACTTTTCAGCACTCTGGCTCACATTTTAAAGAGTCTCATTTTCTCCAAAGCCTGTTTTGTGGTTACTCACCTTCTGACTACTCTGGGTACAGCCAAGAAACAGGTAGAATGCACCTGTTGTTCTTGAGCTCCATCTGAGATGGAGGCTGACATTCTATTCACCTCTGAGGAATGTTAATTGCTGATACCAGCATGACAGGTGCAATGAGAAGTATTAAAATGATCAATGAACTCAACTCCCAGAACAGTGAGGGAAATCATCTAGAGACCATGAGAAAACTCCTCAAGAGCTATAACTTTAATTACTAATAATCTGTCTGGATTTCAACAATTTGACCCTTGAAACAGATTTTTAAAACAGGGCACAAAGTTCTAAATTTCTACAATGGTGCCCTGTCCACAAGAGAAAAAAAAAAGGATATGTATAATCCTGCTTTCCACATTACTATGGAGTCATTCACTGCCCTCAACTACCTGCCATGGATTGCTTCTCCTCTCTTCTGCAGGCAATGTTCCCTCTGTTTGAGATCCTTGCTGGTGTGTCCTATTTTTTAAATATGTTCATTGATTTGAGAGAAAGAGAGAGAGAAACACCATGTTGAAGAGAAACAATGACTGGTTGCCTCCCATACATGCCCCAACTGGGGATCAGACCCACAACTAGGTATGTGCCCTGACCGGGAATAGAATCCGCAACCCTTTCATGTACTGGACAATGCCCCAACCAACTAAGCTACACCGACCAGGGCAGAGTCCTATGTATTTCGGATTGAGTCACTTCCTGTCCCCCTAGTTTTATGCTTTAAAACTTTCCTGTTTCTTTATAATACCTTACACAGTGAAGCCAACTTCTATAGAGGTCCACCTGCTTTTTATCCTCCCCTTTTGGCTTTTTCTTTTACTATGAAATGACCCAGCTGACTGGGCAGAGCAATGCCCAGTTGCTTATTACTTGAATACAGTGTATGATATTCTTTTATCTGTTTGGAATCGTTTTCATATTTGTATGTTTCCTGATTCAGTGACCTTCCCAATACTACATAATACCATTCACTAAACTTCAAAACATTCCTAGGATATCCTTGGTGATCATATTTTTTTTCTTATTATGTGGGAATTGCGGCACAGAAAAGAAACAGAAACTCCTGATGCAATGGCAATTGGGTTAGAAAATATAAACTGAAAGACTGTACAAACAGACCCTTTAAAAACAGAGCTCCTGGTTCAAACCCCAGTTCTTGAGAAGACAGCAAAGAAAGGGGGGGGGGTTCAGAGGAAGAAGAAATTCGGTCTTTGAGCTTACAACTGAAGAATTTAAATCATTATTCTTTCTTATTTTCTGCACTTACATGAATTTTTCCCCTTTGTCCATTTAGTGACCACACTTAATCCTGAGAGTTGTTTTTTTTTTTCTTTTAAGGACACTACTTACTTGTCTAAGTTCCCTTTTCTTCCAAGTGTCCTCTCTCCCAGCAATCTGCCTCAGTGCTCAACACTCGGTCCCACATCCCAGAACATCGGTATCATCGGGAACCTCTCACCACTACCAATCCTCGGGCCCCACGCACCCCAGACCGGAATTAGAAAGGGAGGGCGGGGAAGATGTGCAGCAATCTGTGCTCTAACAGGCCCTCCAGGTGACTGTGATCCATGCTGCAGTCAGCATCTGACACCAGGATGCCACAGCCTCCATTCAGGCACGCTGTGGGGACCACCTGAGACAAGCACCAAGGTGTTTCCTAGACACCTGCACTATTCAAGGTATCCGGCAAGATCTATGAAGGGAACAAAGAGGGAAGAGCAGTCCCAGCCCAATTCTTTCATAAAGTGAAAACAAGGCTAAAAGCAGCTTCAACAAGCAGCAAGTTGTAACACGGCTATTTTCTCTCTCACTTTTTTAACTCCATCTGCCCACTGTCTTACCTGTTTTAATCAACTTTCAATTTTATTAGTTTATAATACGTGAGTTACTAGGGTTACATCTAAATAAAGGTAAACTATATCTATACTCTGCTGAAAGAAGTTAACTAAGATTTGTTTGATGATCCTTGTTTATGCTGATGGAAGTTTGCAGAAAAACTAAAGAGCTAGAATTTCAATAGGTTCCATAAAGACAGCCACCACAGAGTTTATTTAATAAGTTTATGAATAGGAGATAAAAGATTCTTAAGCACTTTGCAAAGCTTTGTGAAGAAGACTACCCTGATGACCAGACACGGGTGTGTGCCAGTGCCGTGTGATATACTTGGGAAAGCATGTCGTGAGAGTTTCTCAAGCTACCCTGAGGGCAAGGGTCAACAGGGACTCTCAGTCTCCACTGCATGTTAGAACTACCTGTGAAGCTTTTCGAAACTAATGCCTTACCCCCTATAATCTGACAATTCCCTTTGGTTCAGGGGTGTCCAACCTTTTGGCATCTCCGGGCCACACTAGAAGAAGAAGAGTTGTCTTAGGCCACACATTAAATACACTAACACTATGAAAACTGATGAGCAAAAAGAAAAAGGTTTTAAGTAAACCTACCACTTTCTGTTGAACCATTCATAGCCATCCTGGGCCATGGGCTGGATACCCTGATTGTCAATCTGACAATTCCCTACAATTAGCTGGGAGATCAACTTGCACATTTTTTTCAAGTTCCCCAGATAATTCTGGTGTGACAAGTTACAAAACATTGTGTTATTATAACCACGTTTAAAATTCTGAGATGTTAGAGATGTTCTTTACTTTAAGCACATGATGCATGAATTACGTTGTTAAATGGAAATGCTTGACCCATAGAATAAGAACTGTCTTGATCACTAAGAACAAATGAATTTCAGATCTTGACATGGGAAAACACAGCATGCTTCTGCTATAGTCTATTAAGGTTTTGTGGCCATTTCACGCTTACACTCAAAGACAACGTAAGTATAAAGGTTTGATTACACTGCCCACAAAGATTGTTCTTATAGGAGACAAGTTAAATTCTAGCTATGCAGAGTGCTCATTTTGTCCATACTGCTTATATCCTGGTACAGCAGACACCAAAAACTGACACCGCTGTATCTAGCATGGTACTGGCTAACTCTGTGTTAAAAGAGTCAATCCTGGATAACCAAAATAATTCAACCCTGGACAACTGTTAAAAACTTGGCACTTCAAGAACAAGCAGATTTTAATTTGACATGTACACGTGTGTTACATCTACTTCAATGAAACCTTCAAACAGATACAGATATACAATGTATATAGACACTCCTCTAACAAAGAATAACATTTTCACTAAAAAAAAAACCAACTAAGGAGAATGCTTACATTTTTCTTTTTTTAGGTATCCATTCCTATTTCCAAAGACTTTTCTTCCCTGAAACGCCTTCTTCTTGTCAGTTGAGAATACAAATTATATCTGATAATTAGAAGTTTTTTTTAAATTAAGTGGAATTGTAGAAATTCCTGTAGCCAGAAAGATAACACAAAACTGTGTGAATTTTTTCTCTACATTGTGGCATACAGGTCCATAAAGGTGTCACATATAAATAATGGAATGCTTCCATTTTAACTACAACACAAAAAAACTTGAAGACTTGGAAAAAAGTCAACTTTTCTCTCCAAATTGCAAACGAAGTGTTGGGGGGTGGGGGTTGGAGAAAGGAATTTCATCCAACCATAGAAGAAACATGGGTACATTCAGAGAAGCCCAAGCCATAAAGTCATAAATGCACATCACTGACGTGGGCCATTCTGAGACCAGTCCCTCCACAGGGCGGGTCCTCAAATAAAGACATTCCCTTCAATGTCATTTTATTAGAACAACAAAATGCTATAAGAACTTAACTCTTGGAACTTAACTGTTTTTAAATCAGTTAGCCTATGGTAAAATTAGTTTCGTTACAGGTCCTTTCGTTGCAGGTCCAAGAGCCTACCCCCCAACACTAAGTGAGGACTCGCTGTATTTAGACAGGTCCAGAAAGGAGTCTTACAGCATGTGCCCCTTTCGCCCTCAAATACAGCGTGCAAACACCTTCCAAGTCACTGGAAACTCTCCTCAGAGAAGCGATCCCCAATTTGACAGTCAGGAAAAAAAGCACTTTTTTAAAAGTTTATCTTCTTTATCTTTTTTTGTTGTTGTTGTTAATCCTAATGCTTGTCCAATAAGGATAGTGAGCACAAGAAGTTTACACACTATGGTTTACATTGTAAGACAAATATTTTTCTAAAAGACCAGATTCCACCTATTTTAAGGAAATATACAACAATGTATCTAGTGCCCAACACTTGCTCCCTGTCTCCTGTGTGTGTCCGTCCCACTGGTCGGCAATTCCCAGCTATCCCCTACACATTTCTCATTTCTGCTCCCACTGCCCCAGCCCGGTACCACTGGCCTCACTCAGGCCCTCTCCTCCTCCTGCCTGCCCTCCCCGTGGCCTGTCTCACCACCTCTGTGACCCCTTCAATCAACACTGTTGATGAAGAAAGAGAAAAATTACTCTATCAGCTCCATTTAACTCAGTAACCAGACTCATTTACAATTTAAAGTGTACTCTATGCATATATTCCTGGATCTGGCAGTTTATCGAGACTTTACCGCTACAGATAAATGCTGTAACTTTTAACTGCGTGAAAACATTAATAAAATATTAATGAGTAATCAACATTTAAATATTTGCTAATAACACAAAACATAAATATAAAGCTGGTCTATCTTTTACTATTAAATAGCCTTAAAAATATTTTCCGCCCTGGCTGGTGTAGCTCAGTGGATTGAGCGCGGGCCTGCAAACCAGACGATCACGGTTCGATTCCCAGTCAGGGCACATGCCTGGGTTGCAGGCCAGTTCCCAGCAGGGGACTCATGAGAGGCAACCATACATTGATATTTCTCTCCTTCCCTTCCCCTCTAAAGATAAATGAATACAATCTTTAAAAAAATATTTTCCAAGGTGTTCCCAGACTACCCCTCACAAAAGAAAGAAGTTAACAAAAGAATGAATATAATAATCACCCTCTCGTGCTTTTTATGACTGAAGAGCTAACTCATATACCGGACTTCTTCAGAATTACTGTTTGCTTTGAGAAACATTCTCATGCATGTATTGCCTTAATTTGAGGAACTGAGAACAAAAATAACCAAACTTAACTACTTAAACATAGTTGTATTATCTTAATTTCAGGAACTGAGAGTAAATGTAACCAAATTTAACTACTTAATTAAGCACAGTCACAAACAAAAAGAAAAAAGGACCTGTGTGAATTAACTAAGAGAAGTTTTCCACCGTTTTGACATAAAGTGTTAACACTGTATTAGGAAATGACTTTGCCTTATTCCGAATGCCTAGTTAACTGCTGGATAGGCACTGGGATTGAAAGATCACTAAGATTTGACCCCTGTCGTTGAAGAGCCCTTTACAGCCTTCTTTAAAGACCCTTCTAGGACAACTGTTTCAAGTTCTCTAAGGGTAAAAACAAGAGTAAAATATACAGAAAAAATAAAGCAAGAAATAAAAGACTACAAGCTGGGAAATGAAATGAGGCAGGCAACTGAGGCACCAGGATTCTGTCCGCTGTCTGATTACCTGACGTGCGAAGCTCTGCGATACTTAAAGAGCTCTGAGCAGCGGTACCTTCAGAAACGACATTTTAATCATTGTTTAACAAGCCTGAAAGAAGAAAGGCCACCGGAGCTAAATTCCTACTGCATAATTTTTAAAGGTATTCTTTTTGAAGCATTATGACTAAAATGTGAAGGCATCTCAAAACAAAATCCTAACCAATAACTCAGGTTCACAGAGGCTTTCCTGAAATGCTGAAAAGGACCGGTAACAAAAATGAAGAGTGGTCAAATGTCTGGCCATCATGGCTGGGAGCCTATTAATGGCTGTTATTTACTGTCCCCTTACAAGGACTCAGACATTGTTCCATCCAAGTGCTTTCCGTGCAATATGTCATTTAATCCTCGTATCAGTGCTTAAGACCTATGCTGTTTTTATGATATACAACTAATGTGCAGGGAATTTCTAAGCGAAGCAATCTCATTCCAAAATGCATCATGATCTTACCAATATGTCTCACTCCCCCTCAATACTGCCTAAGAGCAGAATGCATTAGAGATTAAGAGTATGGAATTTAGAGATTTAACTGTAAAAGGCAAGTCCTAAAGAAGAGAAAGCATACCCACAGGCACTCCTTTGTAGGCCTGTCTAAATATGGCTGTTCAGACGGGGTGAGAGAGTTTGCTGCTAATCCAAAAGAAAAGCAACAAATAAAGCTTCAACTACGAGACAACTTACTTTAAATGAATAGAACAGTGAGCCCACTGTTTTATAAATACAAGGCACTATCTGAACAACACACACTCCCCACCTGAGGTGTCTGAACTGCTGCCGTCCCCATCAACCCCACAACAGCAGGCACAAGTGCAGTGAAATGGAAGCTGAAGGCCAACTCACCTCCAAGAGTAGAGGAATCGAGTGACTGCCGGCAAGTGATCGTGACACTACTTTAGAATAAAAATAATCAACAAAGCTGTGTACATTAATTGATGCTAATGATGGTGGTGCTAACAATGGACTATCTCATAACCTTATTGTATAGATACTAGCAACTATTCCCACTTTAGGAAAAGAAACAGGCTAAAAGGCATTAGCTAGCAAACCAGGGGGTTCATACTTTACTATTAAAATATAATCTTCATAACTTCCAACAAATCAAATCACCAAAACTACTTGGAGAAAAAAGCTACAGAAAGTCTGACAGTACATTACTGGGTGAAGTTTTGGTCCTAGTTTTGTAAATGGAAAAACAGGTAGAAATGATTAAGGTAACTAGGAAGGGCATAAGGAGAAAAGCAGCAAGAAGCAGACACACTGTGTAGCAGACGTCGCCAGAGAGGGACATCTTTCCTCCTGGAAAGCAATGGCAGTGTGGCACTGATATAATCCCATCTCCTTACATCAACCCCACTAGGACAGCTGCATGTACGTTCACAGACTTTCCTCCCACCCCTTCCATAAGCTGGACTTTCGGCTCCACATCTGTCCGTATTAACCAACTCTTGTGGAGACGGCCCGGCTGATAAACTTCCAGTTACTCAGCAGCAAGCAAGCTGTGTTTGAAAGGGGCCTATCAGGTCAGCATACAGAATGCCTGTTTGCAACAAATGGCTGTGCATGCCTATGTATAAAAGAAAAGCCCAAATAAAGCCCCCAAACATTCCAAAGGTCAAGTATATTCTAAAAATGCTGAAAATGATTTTTCATCACTATTACACACACACACACACACACACACACACGACTGACCTATCCTCATGTTAACTAACATATAGAAATTATAAAATGAGCTAGCAAGTTGGTGGGTCATTCAGCTTCTAGCAATTCAGACTCTCTCAGCCTCACTGGAGGACTGAGAACTCTCACCAAATACAGCTTTGAATCAACCAGAAAAAAATGAGCGGGACTGGGGATAGCCTGGGGAAAAGCTGTGGTATTTTCAACTCTAAAAGACTTTTCAAGTAAAGTCAAACTGTTCAAATTAACATTTCAGACTAGCCATTCCTCACAAAACATCCCCAATGCAAAAGAAAATAGTTTTCAATGCAATCTCTTATACAGGAAAGAAGCTCTTATTGTATGTAATAGGAAAAATATTTCCACTGATAATACATTCTACAAATAATTAGTTAAATAACGATCAATTACATCTTCAATGTGATAAAGTTTTGCAAAGCTCAGGAAGGATTTAAAGCATTTATACTACAATAATTTCACTTTTAAACCACCCAAATGTTTTTGATAAAAAAATTGTCTGCAAATTTAGCCATGTCAAGAATTCAGTCAACCTTAGAAGACAGACTTCATTTGCAATACATTCTCTTCTTTGGTTCTTAAACCAGTAAAATAGAAATTTCACATTTATATGCACTGTCTGCTTTCAAGCAATGGACTATATAGAAGCTTTGCTTGTGAAATCATAGTGGACCTCAGCTTGCGAACCCTGGCTATTACACCACTCATGTCATTTCTCAACAAAGCAAGAGACAAGGACAGTTCCCTAGGACCTGTCATCAAATTCTTAAAATGGCAGGTCAGTGTCTGAACATGCCAAATAGGTCCAATAAATGCACATAAAGTACAAAATGAGGGGCGAAAAGCAACATTAAGGTCACTGTGGCAGTCTGGATGCTGAGTCATACCAGGGAGGGAGGGGGTGGGAGGCACACAGGGAGACTCAGAAATTTGGAACTGCTCTCAATGGCATCATTCACAGAGCCCCAGAGCAGAACACCGTGCTCATCAAAGGTCTGGTTCCCACGCGCACTGGGCCAGGGAGAGTCAGATGCCGAGCGGAGGAAGGCTTAAAGGGAAAGAGCAAGAGAGGGGAAAAGTTTCCCATTCTGATGGTGGCTAAGCTACAGGGATCTCAGAGCAGGACGCTCTTTAAGTTTCCCCTACCATACACTCACTGACATTTCAGGGTCTCAACCAACTTAACCCTAAGTCAGCAGGGTGAAATGTCTCTGTAAAAGATACCTAAATTATTGTGGGCCAAAAAAAGTTAGGGATTCTCTTTAAATATTATTATTAGAATAATGGTGATTTCCAAACATCTTTTAAACCTGTTTTATCTTATGGAAGCACCATAACATTAGCCTGTTTTCTTCAGGCTCTCAGTTTTCATGTAACAGTCTTAAAACACAAATAAAAACTGCAGTATTACTATAGGGTCAAAATAGAAGTTCTTTAGACTCTATGTGTTTCTCTATAGCAAACAGATTAGCTTCAATTATCAATGTATTTGGATTTGAAAGTTCTTGTACAGAGACCTTTGAGACCACTAAAAGCACTTGACTAAGTATCTTTAAGCCCCTGGGACAATACTAAAATTTAAAAGAAAAATCATCGCATTTGATGTAATGCCCACAGCCAGTCAAGGGCCTAGTCATTAATTATCATCAGGCTGTGTGCTGGGGCACAGGGTGGGGGACACTGTTTCCTATTGCAGCTGAGTTCACAGTCTAATTCAAAGGCTAAGGAAAAGTCTGTGCATATAGCCAGGCTGTTACATGTAGTGCTTACCTTCACCTGCTCCCCCCAGAAATGCAGAGAAAGGTCAGAATGAAACGGAGATGGCTCCTAGAGGAGACAGGCTAGAGCCTTAAAGGAAGTGTGGTGTTTGTTTTGGCTGAAGGATCTTTCAGGGAGCAGAGAAATGGCCCAGATTAAAAGGCGGCATGTGTGGGCAGGAAGGAAGGCTGCATTGCCAGCACCTCAGCCCAGACAAGGATATGGAAATAATGGGAGAGACCTGCAGCTGCCCACTATTAATTCCTGACTTTAAGCAAAGGCAAGAATTCATACTGATTGCTTGAATTCTTCTCTTTCCTAACAATTAGCTCTTTATACACCTTCATCTGGCCTGGGGAAAAAAATCTTTTCTCTAGGATGCCATAGGTATAGTGCAGCCTCCAAGTGAGAAATAAACTATGACCTTTTGTGGCCTCTTCAAGATCTATGATTCATGTTTCATGGGAAATAATGAGAAATATTCCACTAGAAATGAATCTGCTATCCCAGCATAGTGTATATTTCCTGTGTTTTTCTTCCTTCATTATCACCAAGGTCATTCCCATGAAAACAAAATCTTGTTTTTTCCCCAGGGTACCCATATTTGTTATATTGATTTGCTTCGAAGTTCCGAAATGATTGTTTATGACATCAAAATAAATGTCTGAGGTTGTTCTAGAGATGCTATAAATGTCTGATAGAAAAAATTATTAGGGTACAAATGCAACTACAAGCAAAAGGGGTTAACCTTATATGGTGTAATTTCAAAGTTTCCAGGAAGGCCCAGCAACCAAGTCCACTGCCTGCCCCTAATCTCCCCTACATCAATCCCTAAGCTGCTGGCTAGTGTTGAAATAGCAGAGTTCTTAAATTGACGGTTTCCACCGTGGCATAAGCAATAGATATCACTTCAAAATTTCCAGGAAGGCCACCACCACCAACGAACTCCCACCCTCAAACCACTTCCCCACCTGATGGCTGGCACTGAATGAGCAAATAGAGCTTTGCACTCTTAATTTTAATCTCTAGTAAAATGCAAATAATTCTTTCAGGAGTTTCCATTACAATATGACTCCATTTCAAATCTTTTCCTAATAGGTTTTTTAAAGACAAGCAGAAAAGATTTCCTCCCACTGTATAGTCCTCTCCCGTTGTATCCCTTCTCTGCAAGCAGCTGGAAGCCCCGCCTCACTCTGGGCCCAATCCTGACTTGGGGCAAAAATAATTTAGAGAGTTCTAAATCAATACTCCCTGTCTCACACCACTGGCTATTACTCTGTTGAAGACCCAGTCTCTACCATGCACTTTCGTGCTGCAAACCATCTCTATCTCATCCTGGCCATCAGTACTCATCCTGGTATCTTTCCCAGAATCCTATTGCAGGAACAGGAACCCACCTTGCCCTTGTCACATGCCCAAGAAGACTGGAGCCCTACTATCTGAGTTCCATGTCCAGAGAAATAAAGATCTCAAACTCTGGAGTCAGACATACAGAGATGAAAACTTGACCGCCTCTTCCCAGCTAGGCCTCAGGCCTAGCTTCAGGCCTATTTATTCCCTGGCTTCAGGCCTCAGCTTCCTCATATGTCCATATCATACCCATTAAATTAGAGCTGAATAAATATTAACAATGACAGGATGACATCATCCCTTCACAGTGAAGGGATAATAACTTGTGTTGGAATTTGCAAATATATTGTCCATTTCCACATTCTATGGTGATATGCTCCACCCACCTGGAGTCAAGCATTCACTAACTCACGTGGGAGTTAGTCAAAGGAAGGCTTTGGGGGGGAGCACAAGCAGCCTGAGTGATCACCTGTCGGCATTAGCAGCCATCTATGCATCTGGGCTCAAAGTTTCTTCCAGATTCTGCAGTTCACCCTATAGCCCCAGTGCTTCCCAAGCCCTAGCAAACCATGTGATTCCAGGTCCTAGTCCCTCTCATCCTGTCCTGTGTCATTTCAATTAATGGGCCCAATACCACCATGCCCCAAACAAAGGTAACTATAGGGTCTGGGTATTCAGAGAAGAACAAAGAATAGGAAAGCTGGGGAAGCCAAAGATAAATGAGCTCCACAATTCTGCTTTAGTTAAAGGCATTTTTTAAATCACTGGAAGGGATGTTAGTGTCATTTATCTCCAAGTATCTCCAAGTATCTTCATGAATAAATACAAAGCTCTCATTGTGAATAGAGGAACATACATACAACATTCCCTGTAGAACACACCAGTTACTGACATGGACTCAGAAAAAAAGTGGGAGAGAGGATAATGAAATGAACACAGACACACACACACACACACACACACACATCAACACATACACTCCTCAAACACCAAAAAGTAAAAAGCAGGTGGCATGAAAGTGCGGGTTTTACAGATGTCGATTTATTCAGCAATTTGCTTTTATAGATTCTACTACACATCCTCAGGTGTAGATGGATGTTGTCTATCTGCCAGTTCATGAGGCTCCGATGATACCATGGCCAGAGGCTTAACTGCTTTCTTACTGAACCAAAAACACAGTTGCATTCTAACAGGTGAAGTGAGTGTTCAGATTGCCTGGTGTGCGTTTTTTAAAGATACAGAGTGGAATCTGATTTTATTTATTGGAAATATCCATTTATTAAAACACTAGAAAAAAACAGAAGATTCTATATCCCACACTATTTTAAAGTGTTCATTCCTCTCTCCTTTAACCTGAAGTTTCTTTGCATGATTTACCTACAAAAACTAGTTTTGGTTTTCATTAGCACCACACTCTAACCAACTGAGCTAACCGGCCGGCTGACTAGTTTTGGTTTTTAAACAGTTTTAGACCACCACAGATGAACGTCAGTGACACGATGGTCAGAAAAATGCAATCAGTAAAAATACTGACAAAATAGTTGTCATTTCAAATTAAACTGCAATTAAAACTCATTAGGCTTGAACCTTTGAAAATACACTCATTTCTCAAAAAGAAAAAGTGTATTCCTAAATGTGTACTCATACAGGTACAAACCAAGTAGTGAACTTATGAAGCAGCACATTCTATTATGCAAAGCAACAGAAAAATCATTTTTTTCCATGTAGCTTATTATAGAAAAACAAACTAAAGGGCATTTCCCCTCATATTGGTGAGCAAGTCCAAGTATTAAAATAAGCCCCTATGGTCAGATTCCAGTCTAATCAATAACCTAGCATTAAACCTAATTACATGTCAACTTACCATGAGTCCTTCAGTGACAAAAACAGCTATCACAAATAGTGCTAACACAGCAGCATTTACAGGCCAATACAGATCTGGGCTGATCTTCCCACACAGAACTATACATGGATCAGGGTACCTAAGTCATTTCTTCACAAAGCGAGCTACGGAGAGGAGGCCCTGGTGTTATACAAATGAGAATTTAACTGAAATGCCCTATGAGCTGTAAACATTTAAAGAATGAAACCTGAGGGGCCTCACTTACACCTAGAACTTATTTAGATGACAAGATTCTGGACTCTGAACTGATGCTGTCATGGAGCAATTATAATGCTATAATTGGAAATCTTGGGAGAAGGTGATTTGCATATGGGAAGGACATGAATTATTGGGGGTGCTGAAGTAGACAGTGGTGGGCAGCTTTCTGAGAGGCCCCCAAAGATTCCTGTCTGCCAGTATTCCCGCCTTGTGTAATCCCCTTTCTTGAGGGGGCTGGACCTAGTACTCCCTGTTGCCCTCCAGCTGCTGCTATGATGAAGTCAGCAGCAATAATATAACTGCTCCCACCGTGAGGCCACTTAGCAAGAAACTGAAGGAAGCCTCAGATCAACAGCCTGCAGAAAACATAATCCTGCCAACCACCATGTGAATGAGGCTGGAATCAGACAGACCCCCAGGCATGCCTTGTACAGGCTGCAGCTCTATCCCACACCTGATTTTAGTGTTGAAAGGCCTAGACTCACAGGGCACAGCTCAGCCATGCCCAAGCTCCTGGCTCACAGAAACTGTAAGATAATAAATGTTGTCTTAAGGTACCAGACTTCAGGCAGATTAGTGTCTTAAGGCAGTAATCTGTTAATAAATAACTAACAGGTAGTTAATATAGATTTTACCTCTAAAAACATCATTTGGATAGTAACATAACATATATTTAAAACTTTTATCTATTTTGAAAAAGTTCTCAATTGTAATTTTAGGGTCTTTTAAAATCTCTGTATTTTTCAGGTCTACCAAATCCCATATGAAGCCTCTGCCTTCCCAAGTTAAACGAATTTACTTAAAAAGTCACTAGAATACTAGAGAAATTTAACTTTGTCCCTTATATATGAGAGCCTACATCAGCATTAAGTAGCCCCTACTTGACAGAAAGGAAAAATATCCTAGATAAATTTTACTTCTAAAAAATCACAGGTAGACACATAGAAAAACTTCACGTTCTTAAACCAGTAAAGGAAAACTCCTCTGATGAGAAGACTTCCAAAAAACTTCTTACCTTGAATGCACTGAAGTGTTCCATCCTCCGCTCTTATTGTAAAAGTCTCACCTGGATTAACTTGAACGAGAATAACCTGCCAAAGTAACACATTAATTTCAATTTAATATCACAATGTCTGGAATTTTTCTTCAAAGTTTTATTACTAAATTACTAAATTTATGCACTAGACAAGAAGTATGTGGCACAACATCTTATATAAACACAAAACCTGGGACATATCTTAGACCTGGTTCAAAGCGGAGGGGAGTGGGGGCAGAAAGTACATGTGTTTGAATTTTCCAGTATTGCTGCTGATGTGATTTAACTAAAAAATTCAACTTTAAGATACTTTTTCACTTTGCCCTTTCACTGATTTAGAAATGACAGTTAAAAAAGAAAAAAAAAAGACCAGAAAATATACTTACAAAGGAAGATAGCAGAGAGAAGGGAGGTTCTGACCTAACACTGTTGCACACTATTCCCTAGTATCTGGTACTGACGTGGGTTATATGATTCTTCTGTGTAATAATAGAAAGCAATTTCTTTAAAAAAGTTTGGAAAAAGTATCTCTCTATAGGATCTAGAAATAATAATGAACAGTACAAAATAAAAATACATTCCACTAGGTCCCCCCAAACACTCAGGTTTTTAAATCTGTTATGTAAAGGTCAGTGTTTTAGTCATGTGAACGTACATATGGCAACTTCCAAAGGCCTGGGCCACACACAGCAACAGCAAAGTATTTCTTTCCGACCCTCAGAGCTTCAGTTCTTATCTAATTTAGTTCTTTTAGATAAAAGAGGAAAAATCACTAATTTACATGTAAATACAAATTACAGAATATAATCCAAGCTTAAAAACTGTACTTAAAAATCATCATGTGCAAGGCTGATACTAACAAAATAATTACTATATATTTCTAGAAATTGACAAGGTGTCAGTGATATTCATCTTACAGTGATATTCATCTTGGATCAAGCCTGTCCCTCCCTCCCTTGACCCATCAACACTCATCCGTACTGTCTGCAACCCCTTCATCTCTGCACCCCTTCTTGTACCCCTTCGTCTATGCCTTCATCTATGCCTACTACCACCTCATTCTTTCCTCACCCAGCTAAGGCCTACTCATCCTCGTGAGCCTAAGAAATGGCATTTGACTCTCAGGATAGGCCAGAACCCCAACAATATATATGTTCTCCAAAAACAAACAAACCACTTCTCCTTCCTAGAATTTGAAACTGCAATTAACTAATTAAGCAATTATATCAATGCCTATTGTTCTCTAATCTAGGCTCTAAAAGCATAAGATCTAGCACAGAATAAGTATTCAAAACTGTGCCTGGCATAGAATAAGTGCGTGATAACTATATTTACTGAATCAATGAAAGTCACAAAACATAAGAAAAATCACGGCAAATAATTATTTTAACTTAAAAATTCAGCTTTCTTTCCACAAAATGTAAAAAGTCAACTTTATGTATGCACCATAACTTACTTGCTTTGAAAACGTATTCAGATTACACGAACTACAGAAACCAGGACCTTTCAGCGAAACATAGTCCAAACTCCATCCTTGGCGCTTCTCATTGTCTTGAATTATATCAGTTATTTAAACATGATATATTTCCCTGCACATACTGTGTCAATAATCTTTCAGTCTTAAGTATTCAAACCTCGTGCCACTTTAAAAACTCAGAAGGAAATCCCTTGATGTCTACAGAGTGATTAAAACGCTTGGATTGCTTTCTGGAAACCGAGCTTTTAAAAGAGTCATTCCTAACACGAAAAGTTTTAACTTTATTTTTATATAAACATTGAACTGGACTACAATGAAATGAAACAATACTCCAATAAAGAAAATTATCCAGGTGCTTTTAAAAGTCCGTAGACCAATTCTATCATCACTGTAACAGAGCAGAAACCACCTACTTTGTGTTCATAACTCTAAAGTTAGGCCTACAATACAGGGTCCAGCAGAAGTAATGCCTGCATGAGTGTGGTCAGTAGGGTAACAACACAGGTGTAATAACTTACAGTTTTAATTTGAACATGTCACCTAACATGTCATACAGTGCGCTTGAGTGTGATAATTGTTGTTACAGAATTACATGCTTATCATTTTGTAATAAAATATTTTGTAATAATATAGGGGCTTTATTTGTGCTGGACCCTGTATATGGCTATAGAATTAATTAGTTGGGAAAAAAACCACTGGGCACCAAGCCTATGTCCCAGATGCTCCTCGATGACTCCAAACTCGTACACTGTTCCTCCATACTCGAAACTGTCAGACGGATTTTGAACGCTGGATCTAAAAATACAACTCGCCAGCACTATCCAAGGTCCCAGGCGAGAAGAGGGATTGCTGAGTCAGGGTTTGTTTCAGATTCTGTCACATTACCTGCTTATTACATTGCATAAAAAGTACGTGTGACGGTTCCTTAGCCATCACTGACACCAGGCCATATTCAAAGAATGGCCCAGAAGTATCCAGACACCACAGGCATTTATGCTTTCCTCTCTCTTCTTCTGGTGAGGCCAATTCCAGACCCCCATCCCACTTCTTCAGGGAGAAAAAAAGGATAGATAAAGGGCTTTTAACATCATACTAAAATATCTCTCCTTCAAATGTTTAGTTCCTGTAATGTTCCTTGCTGCTGAGTTGCTATGACAACCAGATTATAATCTACCAAGTTACCTCAGAAACCGGGCAAATCTCCTGTGTCCCAATATCAATTTTTCTTAGTAAGAGCCAAAGTCATTATTTGAGTCAACCATATTCATCTTGGCACTGAGATATTTTAAATAAAAGCATTTTGCTTTGCTGAAGCAGACTCACCTCCTTGTTGTTTTCACTGTCAATAAAGGAGAGATGAAAACAAAAATTTGACACACCCCAGCCCACAGATCTGTCCCTGACACCAGACATGAATGAGAAGGCGGCAGAAGGCCATGCACACAGAGCCCTGAGGAGCATGGCGCACACGCTGGCCGGCTCCCTGGCACTTCGCCTTTTGTATCATACAAGCGTCTCTCTCTTTCCCCATCTCTCTCTCTCTTCCCCTCTCCTCCTGCCCCCTTGTCTTCCTCCTTCCCTCCTTTCTCTAGCCACAAAGCAGACATAACTGTTATAGGATCTTTTAAATACAGAATGTGAAACATAACATCACTGTCCAAACCTCATCATTTTTTGTCCACTCAAATAAGCATTTCCTGCTTTTCCAAAGTCAGCATTAAAACAACCCATGCTGCATTCTGTGTCTTGCCAGAGGAGGGGAAAAAAGGCAAAGTTTTTAACTACTGATGTTTTGCCCCATAGATGTTAAAATAGAAGCGTATCAACCAAATTATTAGTATACTTCAGGCTACTACTGTTCCATCACTGCATTTCAAATCTGTTAGTGCTACAAGAACCGAGCAGCTTGAGATCACCAAAGGCAGTTTATCAGGGCTTAATGAAAAATAAGTGACCGTTCTTTCAAAGTCCAAAGAACCATCATCAAATGAGAGGCCGGATTAATATAATTGAGCAAAAGGCTAAATACAGCATCTTGGGAAAGTTTTACCCAAAAGACAAACTGAAACAGGTATAACATCTTTCCTTAAAATTAAGTCTAAATCCAACTATTTCTTACTTAGTAGAAGAATAACAGGAAAATTCCTTTTGCAGTTTAAAATTGCAGTGGTTGATTAACCACAAGATCAATAGTATCTAAGACTATTCCTGAAGGCAAATACCTATTTAATACCTCAGATAAAAAAATCACCAGCCACCTGCCTAAACAATCACTGCCACTGTGACAGGAGAGGAGATGCCATTTCACACCTGGAGCTTTTCCCAACTTGCCACTCTTTGTGAGGCCTGCCTTAGTCTGAGCTGTTTCACGTGTAAACGAACACTTCGCACGTGGAGCCAGCATTTCTGATCATCCAACAAATACCTTTAGTGGCCAAAGTGATGTGACCTAAAAGCTGCAGAACAGTTCCACGTAAGAAAGGGTTATACCTAGGAATATCTAGTAACTTCTAAAAAGTGACCTTTGACTACATGAGAGGACTAGTAGCACCTTTGTGATCTCTCTCTCTCATATTCTCTCTCTCCCTCCCTCCAGAGAAATCTTAGGGGAGCTCCAGCCAGGCCCCCACAGGACCCGAGCCATCCAACAATACACATCTGACATCCCGGTCTCTACAGACCACAGCCGACCTCAAGTAACACATTATTCATCATCTCTCTTTTCTCCAGTCAAGAAAATGAGCTACAGATGACCTATGGTTATCTTTGTGGTGACAACATAACACAAAAAAAAGTGTCCCAAGATTTAAAATGTGAGCAGGTAAAATACAAAGATACTTGACCCGCTCACTTGTCCTACCTGAAGCCTGAATCCAAAGCTGGCAGAAGAGAACACACAAGGCCAAGAAGCCTGCAAGGGTATTCCCACACTGGCTCAAGGCACAGGACATGCATGGCATGCAAAACTCTTTCCTGGTCAACATCCCCAATAGGACACATGGTCTTGTTTTGTTTCTTTCTGGGTTTTAGGGCTCAACCTGTTTAAAGCAAGGAGCAAGAATACTCTAATGCTCAAAAAAAATTTTTAAAGATTTTATTTATTTATTTAGTTTTAGAAGGGAAGGAAGGGAGAGAGGGAGAGAAACATCAATGTGCAGTTGCCTATCACGTGCCCCCTACTTGCTCACAAACCAGGCATGTGCCCTGACTGGGAATTGAACCAGCAACCCCTTGCTTCGCCGGCTGGCACTCAATCCACTGAGCCACACCAGCCAGGGCAATGCTCCAAAATTTCTAATACTCTGATTTCCTCAAAAGACAGAAGGTTTAAAAGTTGTCCACATCAAGAGATGTTTTCATCTCTGAAAGACCTGTTTTTTCCTACCGTGATTCTATAAATAGCTATTAATTATAGAAACCGCATGCTCCTGACAGGAAGGTATTAGTAGCCAGATTTTATGGAGAGGGAAACTGAGGCTTAAAGAGAAGAAGTAACTGGTCTAAAGTCACAAAACTACAAAAGGACTGAGCTAGGACTGGACTCCAGCCCTGTCTGACCAAAATGCACTCTTCTCTCCTACCTACAGCCTCCACCTTCTGAGAGGGGTACATTTCACACGGTCAGTTCTCTATGGAGACACTTCAATAAGTAGCTCTAAGGAGAACAAGCACTAAACTGGGTCAGAGGCATGTCACCAAAGACCAAGGACACTCGTTCTCTTCTAGGAAATCTATGCTCACTCCGAGTCAGAACTCCTCGCTACCACTGCGCATTAGGTAGTAGGGAATCCCACAACCAACAACAAACAGGTGTTTTTATATTGCACAGGACTTGCTCTCATAAAGTCTTTGTCAAAACCTTGAATTCCCTTAGAATCCTCAGAAGAAATAATGAGCTAACAACTCAATTATCCCAATCACTAGATGCCATTTCTCTGGCCCAACAGTAAGCATAAGAAAAATAAAACATGACTCCTCAGAAGATTGCATCCAAAGTTTCTATGCCTCCCCCAAATCACCTGTCATTAACAAAAAAGACAGGAATGGATTCATAGGTAATTAAAGAAAAAGAAATTAGATGAACCAAAGAGGACATTTTTATATGCTGAAATTACTCCACTGCCTGCTAAAAACACATACATTCAAGAGTTCAATACCTGCCTGCATTTAATGAAATCAGTGTCCTTAGAAAAATGACTACATCTTAGTGTTAATTAAGCAAATGTTAATGAGTGCTCAGAATGGGTCAGGAATTCCTCTGGGCATTGGGAATAGCACCTTAGATAATGCCAAGTTTTGTCCACTTTGAGCTGTTAGATGCAATTTGCATGGGATGGGGGTGGGGGAGTCATTAAAAAAAAAAGACAGTCTTGGCTGGTGTGGTTAAGTGGATTGAATGCAAACCCATGAACCAAAGGGTCACCAGTTCAATTCCCAGCCTAGGGCACATGCCTGGGTTGCAGGCCAAGTCCCCAAAAGGGGACAAACACACATTTGTGTGCAAGAGGTGTGCAAGAGGCAAACACACATTAATGTTTCTCTCCCTCCCTTCCCCTCTATCTAAAAATAATTAAATAAAATATTTTTAAAATAAATTTTAAAAAAACAGTTACTTAAAAAAAGTAAAACATTTACAGATAGTGGTAAGGGCTATAAAGAAAATACTGCTATAAATAGCAGCTTGTAAAAACTGCACATTTACATTCCCACTAATTGTATACTGCCTAGAATAAAGAGATTTTATTATAAAATGAGCTGCTGTTTGCTAAGAATAAAAATATAGCATTAACTTAAAGGGGAAAAAAAGCAAAATGTAATACAGATAACCAAAACTAGGTTAAAAGCCTCTTTCAAGAGAACCACAAATGCCTGACTCTTCAGTTTCAACTACAGGACTTTAGGATAAAAACCAACAATATATAAAATGGAAATTCCATGTAAGCATAAGGGCAGTTTTTCCCTGGGTAAGAGTAACTAACAGCTACCAAATATACATGTGCATTTGAAATATGATTATATTCATTTTATTAAAACAATTTTCAGAGTTGTTGAGTACCAAAAATATAACTCTTATTTCTTATTTCTTTCTAACTCTTAGTTAAAAATTATGTTCGCTGAGAATAAAATTTGGTTCCTGTCATCACCATTTCTGGGTGAATTCCTGTCAAAACTGTCCACTAAATGAGGTACATTTCTCATCCTCAGTTCCATCCATGGGCCCGTGTTCCCAAGCTGGCCTCTGGCCACAGTGATGAGGAATCAACAGTTCAGGCCACTTCTCAGTATGTGCTTTGCATACTGAATCCATAGAATGTCTTCCTCCATTCAAATACAGCTACCTCATGTCTGGTTTTTATTGGCTAGGACAGAGCAACATGATCCACACTGATGTGCTAATTAATGTCATACAACTCTGGGAAGCTGTGCATTGAACCTAAACAAACAACTCTACCATCGGAATTTCAAGACCGGTGAAGAAATGTATTTAACTGCCTATATCCCAATATTTTACCACTATAATTTAAAGACCCATTTCAATCTTGGCCACCTTATTCATTTAACACTGCCCTACCCCCTAAGAAATAATCAGGAAATAACGTGCCCTGGCCAATGTGGCTTGGCTGGAGTGTAGTCCAATGAACCCAATCTTGTGGGTTCGATTACCAGTCAGAGCGAATGCCTAGGTTGCAGGTTCTATCTCCCACTGGCTTGACCGGCGACAACGGATTGATGTTTCTCTCTCACACTGATATTTCTCTTTCTCTCTTTCTCCCTCTCCGCCTCTCCACCCCCACTCTTTGAAAGTAATGAGGAAAAAAGGAAAATGTCCTTGGGTGAGGATTAATAAAAAGAAAGTAATGTGGCCATAAAGAATGTTTTCATCCTTTCCTAACAGAAAATCAGGTCCCAATACTTTGTCATTAAATGTTCTAAAATTAACTATTCTAATTACTATACTTTATTAATTACTTGCTTGATATTTTTGTGCCCGATAACATAAAATCAGAAATGAATATAAATGTGTAACATTCTAAGGTTTTGCAAGGATTTTGTAGAAGAGAAAGAAGGATTTCCCCCACACCCCCACCACGCCAGCGCAGTGTATGTTATCACTTATTAAGGCCTTGACTTTGCATTAATTATTAAACTTATTAATGCTTAATGCTATTATTGAACTCTTAAATATTCAACACAGACTTGCTGAGTAGTTACTATTACTACACTTTATGAAGCACCCATGCTTCTAAGATAAGAAAGCTGAAATCCTAACCATTTTGTGTTGTTGAAGGAATAGACAATACAATTAACATATAATAGAATATGATTATCAAGTGCTGTGGAAACTGAAGAAACCATGAAGAAATCATGAAAAGTTATAGTTGAGTGAGAGTGGGAGACTGCAATTGAATAAGCAAACGAACAATTACACAAGCAAATACATGGGGGACTAAACGGTATAATGTGTTTAGAATTCAGAGGTGCTAGGATTTCAATCTAATCTCATTTTAGTTTCAATCCATTTTTGAACTAATTATTTAAAAAGAAACTAAGATACCCGAGACACACAGTGAGAAGAAGAAATCAGAAAGATCACACCCCCAATAAATTTAACTAAAAAAAAAACATAAAAAAGATTATAGTTGAGTTCCAGCTCTGCTAAGTAAGACACTTAACCTTTTTAACCCTGTTTTTTTCATCTGAAAAAAAATGGAGACACCCACCTCCCGTGTGTGCTTCAGAAGTAGAACAACCCTAGTACACATAAAATGTGTGTAACACAATAAAAAAACTTTCATTACTATTTATTTTTGTTTTTCTTTTTTTTAGATTTTATTTATTTACCTTTAAAGGGGAAGGGAAGGAGAGAGGAGAGAAACATCAATGTATGGTTGCTTCTCGTGCATTCCCTGCCAGGAACCAGCCTGCAACCCAGGCATGCGCCCTGACTGGGGATCAAACCAGCGATGCTTTGGTTCCCAGGCCTGCGCTCAATCCACTGAGCTACACCAGCCAGGGCCTATTTTTTTTTTTCTTTACATTTCTTTCTAACAGTGGCAAATCTTCCACATAATAAAAAAAAGTGACCTTTAATAAGAGAGTTAAATGAAAAAATTCTACTGAATCTGCCATGTTTCATGTTTTCAATAAGATCTTAAACCAGCCAGTTCTCACCTCTGACCAGATTTTCCGTTTGGGGAACATTCTGGCTTTCCTTAAAGGCTCCCTTCCTAACCGACTCACATTCCAGAGTCTGTTCAGCTTCCACGGATCCGGACAACAACAGTGACTTTGGAATCCATTCACAAAAGTTCTGAAATCTAAGCCCTTTACATCTACAAAAGGGTCTGAATCACTTGGAAATGCTTCTAATTAAGATTATCATAATGAAAGTCAGCAATAAAATGTAATAAAATAACACCACAATGTGTGGAAATTTCCTATTAAGTGCTCAGAAGTCCAGGAAAGGACCCTTTTCTGACCCTTAAGCTGCCTTCCCAAAGCACACAGGAAGAATTAAATTGGGCCAGATTCTCAAAGGGGCATTGGGCATTGGCCTTTCCAAATACTTAAGCAACTAGTTTGAGGGATTATGCATCACACAATCCAGGAAAGCAGAATCATGCAGCTGGATACATTAGACCATTAAATTTTTTTAAAAATACCAAATTTAGGGTTTTAAAGCAAATAGATTGACAATACTCTTCAAAAATGTAATGGCTCAAGGGGTTCCTTTCCAGATTTGAGTCTCAGCACTTTGTAAGCAACAGGTGGAAAGCTCGGCGGAGCATTCATACTCTCAGTCTTAAAAGAATGATGTCCTGGGTGCATACACATGCCGACTTGCACCAATGAAAAGATTAGTCCAATTCTTCCCTCATTCTGCACCAAGTCCAAATTCAGGACTGACACTGGTCTCCGCAGACAACACAGGGAAAACGTGACAAAAATTTTCCAGCCAGCCCCTCCCCTCCTCGCACGCCTTCAGCACACACAGGCAAACAGCCGATTCTGTGCACGTCTCCAATTCAGGGCCAGTTTATGCATCATGACATCAGTGCAGTAGAATGAGCCAAGTTTAAACTCCATCTGGGACAAATAATGTCCAGGCACACGGTGACTTCTTTTGTTTATATACACTGACTAAATATGTCTTGGTGGTAAATGAACTAACTCTTAAGATTGATTTCTCAAGGCCTCCAAAACAATATTCTGCACCCCTGAAGCAACTCCCTGTCTCCAGTTCTCTTTCCAAAACTGTGTGTAAGTGATTCTTAACAGAACACTCGATTTTGAAACACATAATTAACATCTTGAGAAGAGTCAAAGTCCAAGCAGCCCTTCATCAATCTAAAAAAAAAAAAGAGAAAAAAACGAGGAACTGGCTAGCAAAAGGGTGTGGTATCATGGCTCATGGTACAAATAGTGCGTGACAGAATTCCGTGCCCCCGAGAACGGGAATACCCAGAGGTGACCAATGTAAAAATGTTCCTAACAAAGTGGCCGTTTTCTTACTCTTCGAAGGATCAACTTAGTTTTATTTTTATTCTGGCATTACTTAAGAGAAATAATTATAAACTCAGAATGAAAAACAAACAAACTAATAAGTTCAAGTCTCACAACAAGTTTTTAGATTTCTTAAAACACAAAAACTGTGCCTCTGGGTGATGTAATGTTTGAATGAAAATGAAAGGTGGGGTCTGGGAGGAAAAGAAGGCAGACAACAAGCCCCCCGCCCCAATCTTCCAGGGTGAGTCTCCTGAGGCGGAGGGGGAAGAGGAATGCCTGCTACCCTCCTCAGGACACCACCATCTCTCAGCAGCTGTCGACCCCAAAAGGAACCGCTCCCTGATGCTAATCTCAGGGACAGAACCACTCCCTGAGGAAAGAAAGGGAGCAGCTCCACAACCCGGTCCTCAGATGACTTCACTCCCAACTCCTCCTCTGAATTCAACTGGTGCCTCCAGGCCTCAGACACAAGGAGGACTGCTCAGTCTGCAATTCTCAGGAGCTCCTGAGTCAGAATCACAGCCACTTCCCAGAGTTAATACGAAGGTCATACAACAAACCAGAAATACTCTCCTTGGTGAATTTCACCATTTACTACTGTGCAAAACCCAGTTCCATGTCTCCCCAGACTGTTTATCAGAACAGGACAACAGAGAGATGCCTATAACCCAAGCAACCCCACCATTCCTGAAAAGAAGGACAAAAGTGAATTCGAACCCCGGTGCTGTGCCTTGCCAGCTGCAAGTGCTTAACATTTACAGCCTCTGGTTCTGTCTGTAGAAATGATTACTGCTTTGTAAAGGGTCATGATTACTGGGTGAAATGATGTACATGCTTAGCACTATTCCTAGCACCTCATATGCCCTCAAATAATTCCTATTAGTTCCCTTCATCACAGAGGGAACAAAGAAATTAAAACATCAAATAAAAACCATTCCCATTCTTTCCAACAATTGAACTTATTGTCCTCAAATATCCACTCAACTAAAAGTTGAAACTAAAAGCCTGCTGGTGATCAGCAAGCTTACAACATAACATTTAAGTCTGAAATAAATGCCAAAAATTTATGTAGACGCTTGAAATTCTTTCAATGTCAAAAATCTAACCTTCAACGTATCTTTTACACCGTGAAATCTCTGCAAGAGTCAACCTTACAGAACCTTTTATTCCATACTCCCTGCTTGGTTTTAGGACAATTGTTGGAAGCTGAACTGCTGCCACCCTTCAATGGAGGGGCACACACCTGGGCAAGGCCCATCTTCCAGCCCTGCGCACAGGCAGTCAATGAAGTGGGAAAACTCCCAGTGCCTGACCCTGAGTGAACCACTTCAAGAGTTAGGAGAAGACTCTCAGACGGAAATTGGGTGTGAACACCCACCTATGAAAGGGGAATGTCTTCTGTCACCCAACTCCACCCTCAACTGATTCCCTAAAGTCTTTAAAATGGGTATCATTCATAGACAGGGTCTGATTTCCCATTTCAACAGTGAGACAAAAATGGTTGCAATGTCTGTCTAATCCACATTATATTCATCTTATATTACTTTTATTTTCAGTCATAACTAAAGTCACCAAGTAAATTATAAATAGTCATTCTATCAGAATACTTCTTTTATGGACTTTTTGCAAAGGTGATGAAAAGACAGGTCTTCATCACACAGACCCAGTCTGTCAACGCAAATAAAAATTAAACCAGTCAAATCAGAGAAAGTGAATGAGCAGCATAACTCTGGCCGATTTAGCTACCAAACAACTTCACTATCCAGTGCATACGCTTCAGTGCATCACGGTTTCTCCCATGAACCAGAATACAACTCAATATTCCAACATGAAGACCAAAGAAACTTTTTCTGAGGAAGTAACATGCTTTGCTGATGAATTCTGGAACATTTTAACAATCTCTCCTAAAAATTAAAAGTCATGCAACATAATTGGATAGCAGCAAGTCTGTTTCTTTCCAAATCTAAACTTTGACTCACAAAAACTGATTACCAATGTTTGAAAAGAGTAGGACTGGAACCCTAAGGACAGTTTGACCGATGAAAATACTCTAGTCAGCTTGTCCCCAAACCAGACCCACAGCTCTCTGCTCTTTCCACTTCACTGCCCAATTATCTGCAAAGCAAAAGCCCTTGACAAGTAATTTTCAAAATGTAGACCGTCCATTTTACCCAAATGGGCACAACTATACTGCCAGGAGCGAAGAAGGGGCAGTAAAGAGTAAATTCAGAAGACGCAGGGTCAAATTAATTATTCCAGTTAATGACTGTGCTAAACACACCTGCTGCCCATAAAACAGTTCCTGCTCAGCAACGATCTGATCTGATGGCCACCTGCTCAGGAAAAAGGCCCCAGGGCTGAGGAGAGGGACGACGTAGGACGTGCCATTACATCGGCACTGAAGTGGCAGGCGAGTTCTGTCTCTTCTGCAGGGCCACCACAGCACAGCCGCAATTTCTTTCAACAGGAGAGCTGTTAAAAATTACTAAGAGACACTTAATTCTGGCTAATCTCGATTTAAGTGAGGAAACTAATGTAATCTAAAGGCAGCTAAACCCAAAATCACCTAGACACAATAATGTGGTGCTTCAACAACCAACTCTTTGGCAGGTTGTTTTGCTTTCTGCAAATGCATCTGGAACTTAAGACATTAATGTTATTAATTTTACGCAGTTTGTCCACTATTGCCATGTTTGGAGTGTAACATATATAATTTACATATAGCCATATTTTTAAGTCAAACGTGCAGACAAAAAAGAGCAGAGTGTGCGTGGCCCTGGCTCTGCAGCTCAGCTGGTTAGAGCACCATCCTGATACGCCAAGACTGCGGATTTGATCCCCGGCCATGGAATATATACAAGAATCAACCAATAAATGCATACATAAGTGAAACAACAAAACCGATGTTTCTCTCTCTCTCTTTCTCTAAAATCAATAAAAAATTTTTTTAAAAGAGCAGAGTCTGCCTACATGAAAAGTTATGTGCAAACATATGTCTTAACACATTCTGGACAGAGAATTGTCCCATCTTTTCTTCCTCTGTGTGCATATGTATATTTTTATTGCACTATGAGATGCATCAATGGCTGTCACATCACAGCCAATGTGACAAATACACATTTTTCCAAAAAACTTGAAATCAGTGGTTGGAAATCTACCAAACTTAATTTTTTTATTCAGTGAGAAAGTTAATATAGAAATGATTTACATAAAAATGCCTCATCTAGGTAACATGAAAAAATTACTTTAAAAAAATTCTATTTCAATAATAAGGACTTCAAAGCCTTGATTCTTGGAAACTGTGCAAGAGATTGTAAATATAAGGATTTGCATCTCTGCCCTTCCAACGGTGGTACCTCACACCTGTGTTTAATATCCCCCAACCAGCCTGTAAACAGTAAAACAACCAAGGTGCCTGGTTGTTTCTCCTGCCCTTCCTCTGCTGTGGCGAGTGCTCAGCACGACACAGTTTAGGGGCTCATACAGTGCTCACTGGAAAGCAGAGGCCGAAAACAACAATGCAGGGGTCCTAACTTGGAAGGCACAACTGACACCCTCTACAAAACCATGTGAACCAAAGCCCACACTAGTTCAGTTTGCAAGTCATAAAGAAAGGAGAAAACTAAGAAGCTTAAAAATCACTTCATCAGTGTGATACATGATGAGTGTGCCAGAAAAAAATTAAATATTTTTGTTATATGTACAGCACAACATATGTGAGCCCAAGATGCAATTTCAGAGGTAAAAGAAGTTCACAATCTCCAGGTTTCAAACTCAGATGACCACAAAGCCCAGGCAAGCTGGGAAATGGGGTGAGACACACAGTGGGGCCTGCGGGTGACATGCCCCAGTGAGGGCAGCTGCCACTTTGTGCCAGCCATTTGTTACCAAATGCAAAGACAAGCGCAGTATCATCAGATTTTCTGGGTCTTCCGGTAAACAGAAAGATCCAGACTTATATGTAAATCTTCCCATTTTAAATCATTGGCACCTAATTTTTTCTTTAAGGATAAAGGTTTAAAAAAATGCCTGTGCCCTGGCTGGTGTGGCTCAATGGATTGAGCACCAGACTGCAAAGCAGAGGATTGCTGGTTTGATTCCCATTCAGGGCACATGCCTGGGTTGCAGGCCAGGCTCCCCAGTGTGGGGAGTGCAACAGGCAACCACACATTGATGTTTCTTTCCCTGTCTTTCTCCCTCCCTCCCCCTCTGTCTAAAAATAAATAAATAAAGTCTTTTTAAAAATGCTTGTGTGACAAATGCAACACGCAGACAATTTTCAAGCCTGAGTACAGATGAATTAAATTCATTTTGTTCTTCCTTCATCTCTTCTGAAGGATTTATTGAACGCTACCTCAGACGCCAAGGAAAGTGTGAACAAGAGACACAGTCCCTGTTCTCCCAAGTTTACAGTGCAGCCAGCCAAACAGTGCACGAAGTTGAAAACAATCATAATGTTAAAACTGTGGCAGAGTTTTAAATTGCCATTATTTTGCAGTGCAACCTTGCCACGCCAGTCTTTTTCCTTAATCCTCTCCTTTTTGAAGGCAGCTCAATTTCTACCATTTCAAGGATACTGACTACATTTTGTATCTTATTATTATTGCCTCTGGCTAATTAAATTCTGAAGTGTCTCTCAACCCAGACAGCTCAGAGCTGTCATAATTATATGTCATATGTCATAATTATTGTGGGTGCCACATATAACAACACCCTCTGATGATACAGCATCAACATTTTCCTTTTTGAGACTGAGATTATGCATAGGCTACGCCTTTTCGGGAGCCTTTGTAGTGAGAATTGGCAAACCTAAGGCAGGGAGAACTGTAAAATGAGACTACAGACCTGGATAAATTCACACCCCTTTACAGTGGAAAGGGGGCCCTTAGAAGCAGGGGTACTGCCCAGGCCGCTGGAAAGTAACTCCGGTTGAGGGATGCTCCCGATCTGCACCTCTGCAGACTCAGACATTCTGAGGAACAGACAGCAGGGGGCCAAGAGTGGACCCCAGCTGGATGCCTCAGAGGACAGGCAGATTCGCTAACAAGAACAATGAATAGAAAAGAGGTTGTAGAATTCGTAGACACAGTTTGTTGGGGTGCCACTAATTAATTAGGTCTCCACTTGAAACACGCTATCCCTACACAATGTTTTCACTTTGTAAAACAGAAACTGATTACTCTATATGCAAAGCTTGAAAAACAGTCCTAACTCCACTTCAACTGAGACCTCTGTCGAGGCTTAGCCTCCCCACAGGCACTTTTCCCAGCCTGCTCTGGTCTCTTGGCCAGCCATTCCACTCCCTGCTCCATCCCGCCTCTGTGGCCCCAGGACAGGGTTCTATCCCCTAATCTAACAATCTAAGCACTGGAGATGAGTAAATACAGCCGATGGAGGGGAGGGGGCATTAAACTACATTTTGTTCCCCAACTAGATTGCTCATTCCTTTATGGCAAGAACAGTGTCTCACTCATCTTTGTGTCACCAGCACCTAATACAATGCTGGTATAAAAGACAATTGATAAATGCTTATTAAAATGAGCAAATCTATTTTTCAGTCACTCCTTAATTCAGTCACAAATCCTACCCTCTCACTCCTCCTTTCTACCTCAAATTTGGAGGGGAAAAAAAGAGAGAGACTGACAATATCTGGACACCAGAGGTCTATACAAGTTTGAGTGGTAGAGAACACAATGGCAGTTTGCAATAATAGTTTTCTTTAAACTATTTGTACAAAATATACATTTTTCACACATCTTGATGTTAAAGACTCTAACATAAGACTGAGCTTCCCGTACTTGGTTTCCCAAACCCAACATGTGACCAGCCTGATTCCTTCTCCTTTCAAGCAATGCCCCAGCTGCTAAATAGGATTCTATCACTAGAGGAGCTGTTATATGTTATTCAGCAGCAATAGGCTGCAGCCTGGACTTTAACTGCCAGCACCATTCTCATTTGAATATCCCTCTTTTCCCTGGGCAAAGTTCCCAAGAACTGTTTATTCATTTTCCTACACCACACTGAGAGCTAAAACTCATTCTGGGTCCTCCTAAAACAGTGGCTATCAGGATGTTTAAAGAGTAAACCGGTGTGGTGAGAGGATCTGAACTACTGAATGCAAGAAGGAAGCTGTCAGGGGAAAAGTTATTAAGAAGATATCAACCAGAACAGAAAAGGTCACTGGATTAGTAGGAGAAGCACAGTTGATGTAAAAGACACGCTGATGACGAGCACCATCTGAACAGGGAAAGTTTTAATATGTTTAATGTGCTGCCTGGAAATGCGTGTGTGCTCCAAAGAATGCTCCAGGAACACTGTGGCTGTGTATTCTGTCTAGGGATAACAGCGGCTTTTAAAAAGAAGAAACAAAAGACAGGGAACCTCACTCTCAGCAAAACGGCATACTAAGTGCCGATCAACAGGAACAGGCCAAGTCGAGAGAACTGGACACGGCCGAGACAAATGTAACCTCCTGTCTCAGAGGACAAGCTTGTTCGGATGCTATCCTGAGATAGCAGGAGGGACATGCTTTCTGTTTACAGTTAAGGAGATCTACTTCCTGAAGCAGAAGCACAAAGGAACACTCATTAGCAATCAATATTCTGCAAGCTTGAAAGAAAAAAGAGACATAAATGTGACAAACAAAATGCATGCTCCGCGTCCTTTAAGTTCTGCTACGTGCTAGTCAGGACAGAGGTGTCCAACCCTAACCCACCCCACAGACCCCCAGTGAATACATAATGAGAAGTCACTGAGAACATGAAAGTGTGAAGTGGTGTACCACCCTCGTGGAGGACAAGAGTGCCACAGGTTAAATGAGCAAATCAGGAAACTATGTTAGCACTTCTGTTCTGAACCTAATGATTTCCTTCTCCAACTGGTGAGTGCTAGAATTCCTCTCGAGATTATTAAAACCAACCAAAAAAGCAGGAAATTGGACTGATGTTTACTCTTTCATGCTCAAAATAGCTGCTGCACTTTTAAATCTCTAAGATGTACTAGAAGTCCCTAACAAAGACAGTGTCATTAATATACCACTGGGCTCCAAAAATATCAACACAGGCACCAACATTCTGATTACTGAAGGGCATGCACTATAATTTATATCGCCACACACAAAAACTCAAGTCAAAACCTAATTTTTATAACTCAAGAATAATATATAGTTACTATATTCAGAGAAGCAAACTTTATTTAGCTTTAGTTATCTGTTCAAAGTAGAAGAAATTATAATGAGAAGCAGAGGTGTTTTATTGAGAAAATAGTTCAAAGTAAAGTTGTTCCATCTTACTCCTAGGTATATATCCAAGAGAAATGAAAACAGGCCCACAGTGTAAATGGACAAAGAGTGAAAACAGCCCAAATGACCACCAACTGATAAATGGATACATAGAGTGTGGCATATCCACCCAATGGAATGTTATTGGGCAATAAATAAGGTATAAAGTACTGATGCATGCCCAGAGTGGGCAAATTATCTACAGAGACAGAAAGCATTGGTGCCTGCCTGAGAATTGGTGAGGGTTTTTTTTTTCAGGTTGAATAAATGTTCTAAAATCAACTGTAGTTGTGGTTGCACAAATCTGTGAATACAGTAAATTCTACTGTATTGTACACTCTATGTAAGTGAATTGCATGACATGGATATATCTCAATAAAACTGTTGAATAAGTAAAGCTGCTAAGTTGCTTCTGCACATATTGTGTTTGTTGTTGTTGTTCTTGCTCATTATTATTTTTAAATCTTCATTCATAATAAGGATGGCTTTTTATTTTAAGCAAAGACTCATCCCTTCTCTGCTACCTCTATAAAATGAGACCAAGAATGCAAACTTAACATGACTTTGGATAATGAAAATTAACAGTCTCTTATTTAAAGAGCCGGAACAGAGCAGAGAAGCCTGCCAAGAGCTCATACATATTGAATTCAAACCTATAGGGCAGAAATCAGGAGAGTGGCTGTGGGGACTGAAGAGCTTTCTCATAACTGTGGTGGTTCTCGTGCATACATAGACATGTTTAGACTGTTCTCTGCACAGCTGCAAAGCATTAAGAAAGCTGTAAACACATACAAGGTAAGCTTCACCATACCACTACTAACAGAAACTCAGGGGAAGAGCCCCATAACCAGCAGGCAGCTCTCTACAACAGTACACTCGAGAGGCGGCTCAAGTGCTACCTCCCTTGAAATGCCACCGCCAAGGGTCTACTGAACAGTGCCTGCAACAGCCATCACTGAAGTCATAAGGCTGTGCCTCCCAAGGTCCTGATTAACACGACCAAGTGCTGCTGCAGAGGAACAGCACCGTGCAAGCCTCAGCGAACACCAGCACAGGTGATTCTCTCGAGTGTCCTCTATGTCCTAATCCTTTCAAAAGAAGCCCTGAGCACCATACCACACCGGCTCTGAAGAGCAAACAGCAAATACCAACAGGCGCCCCAGGCCAGCACTCAAAACCCCTGCAGTCCCAGACTTTTGGATCCTTGGGTCCCCATATTTGGTCCTTGCCCTTTTGGGTGACCCCTATCCCTCTTCTCTTTCCCTATCTCCTGCCTGGCATTTCTTCATCATTGATTTTGCTTGCTCCTTGGGTTAGTTTTCCCTTTGTGCCTTCACCCGGGTTCCACACACAGGCCTGGAGAACTCTGACACACTTAACTAGGCCAAAGGTCAATGTTAAGACCCAAAGCAAAGAGCAGAGGCTTGAGGGAATGGGAAAGATACAGGAGGGGGGTCCTAGGGGCAGAAGGAAGAAGAAAACTGTCAGGCACAGAGCCCCCTGCCTAGGCTGAGCCACAGTGACAACAGAGGCAACACCAAGGCATGATAAACCTCGGATTAGTCCCAGTGAGAGGGATATTCCAAACACACTCTGCCCACCTAATGATTATGACCCATTACAGGCAATTTAGGGTTAATGCTCATCAATAGCATGATCCACATAACCTACAAATTTGAATGCTTCTAGCACATATTTACTAATTAGAAAGACTGAAAGATTTCCTTCTTATAGGATTTTGTAGAGTAAGAGTACCCCAGTTTGAGAAAGCTTAATATTTGATTATTTTTAAAACAGAGAGATTTCCCCTTGTCTTTACAGAAGAAGTCCCAGATGAATTTAAAATGCGATTTTATAATTTATAAAAATTATTTGATTATTTATAAAAACAGAGAGACTTCCCTTGTCTTTACAGAAAAAGTCCCAGATGAATTTAAAATGTGACTTTATAAACCAAAATGATTAATCAGCTTCTAATTAGGCTTGAGGTAAATACACACAATAGGGGAATACCGCATGGCCTGCTGAGGAAGTCCAGTCTTTCGTCATTTCTAGGTACAGAGGAGTTTACTTCCAAAGAGGAAACTGAATGATTCTATAACTAATGGTTCAGGATCTATAAAAGGCTATTCTGTGCAAACTGAATTACAGAAATGAGGAAGAAATCAAAACACTAAAAGGACACATGATAGCATGAATGGGGCCCCAGGCCTCTGAGTACATACGTGCACAGGAACCAAGTGAGGACACTTAGGAGACTGAGGATGCCTTCCAAGTCTTTTGTTATCCTTCTAATTAGTGAAAAGAAGGGAGACCAAACACAGCATGCCGAAACCATTCACGGTACTTTGAGACCTTCCCCTGAGCGGATGGAGCACAGCAGTGGAAGAACGATGAAGAGAAAGACAAGGACTAAACATGTAAGACCGACAGGCCAGGGTGCGGCTCTTGGATTTTACTCCACGGGTAACAGGATAGCTTTAAGTGCACCAGTAACATGACACAATACATGATTTTATTTTTTTTTAGATTTTATTTATTTATTTTTAGACAGAGTGGAAGGGAAGGAGAAAGAGAGGGAGAGGAGAAACATCAATATGTGGTTGCCTCTTGCACGCCCCCTACTGGGGAGCTGGCCTGCAACCCAGGCATGTGCCCTGACTGGGAATAGAACTGGTGACCCTTTGGTTCACGGGCCAGCACTCAATCCACTAAGGTACAGCAGCCAGGGCCACAATACGTGTTTTTAGAAAAAGACTCAAAAGACTGGCAAATGCTTTCTGATGGCACAAAAGTAAAATAAAAGCAGAGAGACCAGTGAGAAGGACTGTCCTATCCTGGTGAAAGATGTTGCCTGGAGCTGAGGAGTGGTAGTGGACATGGCAAAGAATGGTTTCAGAAAAATACCCTGAGATAAAACCAGCAGACTGGTAGAGAAAGGTGAGAAGGCACAATTAAGGACTCTGGAGTTGAAAAGCAATGGAGATAAGAAGTAGAGGCTCTATTTGGAGTTTTGTTGTAGAGAGTAGAGCTATAAGGTGGTAACTAGACAGGAACATGGAGTCAAGGGAGGGAGTTTCATTTTGTGGGTGGGGAGAGGCGTAGTTGTTTTATGTACTTAAGATAAAAGACACTACAGTATGTTGGCGAAAATGATCCAGCAGAAAGACAAAGACTGAGGAGTCAGGAGATACCTGCACCACTGGTAAGAAGGAAATGAAAAGTATTCAGCTGACAGATGGTCATTGAGTGCCTATTCAAGGTTCTTTGTTCTTAAGGGGTTCATAGTCTACTGCAGCAGGAAGGAGAAAAGAAACATTTTTAAGCAGCAAAATAAGATCCAATAGAGATACACACAAGTATTAATGTACCGTGATAAACAGTGTTATTGCACTACAATAGACTGGGCAGGGATGTACTGATGTCAAAAATGGCTGATTAACTTATTTACTAACATTTTGGGGTAAACATTTGTAAACAATTGTTTCCAATTCTACTTTCATAAGGCAAAGACTTTCACTTTGATGCTTCTGAAGAACTTTACAAAGACAAAACGGTATTTAATTAGTATAAGACTAAATAAGCAAACCCAGTTTTTGTCATCAATAAAAAAGTTAATGTTATCAAAATAGTCCAGTCTCCAATAATTTTTGTAAGTTTTACTTATGGTTCAAATTTTTGCCCAAATGCTACATGGATGAGTTCAGAAATAACTCATCTATTCTGTAATGTTTAGTAACAGCGAACTCCACATTTGGAAGGACAGCTCCAGGAGACAGGCTGAGTTCCCAGGGACCTGTGCATCTTGTCAAGGTCAGCCACACCCTGTGTGAGGTCAAAATCCAACCTGTCTGCTGAGTGTCCTGCTCTAGCCAACCAGGCAACCCAGTCAAGCACAATATATGGCATGAGTAACATTCTATTCCAAAGACTGGTGCATATTTCCAAAATGATTCATCTCAAAAAGCAGGAATTTTTTGATGCTTCAAGAATACTAACTGGATGAGGTAAGATTTGCTGTTCTCAAAAACCACAATTTCTCATATTTTAAAAAATTATACAGTTATTCTACAATAAAAAACACTTAGCTCTAAAACTGCTAATGTTCAAAATCACAGATCTTTTGATCTCAACACAATGATTGGGTCAATGTTTTCCCCTCAGATAATTTGACTTAAATTTCCCTCTTACTACACCAACCTGCTGAGCTGCATCTCCATTCACCAAGTGAGGCACCATGGCCACCTCTCCGTTCAGCAAAGGTGGCAGTTCCAGAGGGATTTGGTCGGTCATCATCATTGTGACGTACATTCATGGAGAACTTCACTCAATCGGCTCCCTGCAAAAGAACCACCATTTTAAAAAAGTACTCGGGACCACACAAAGCCTCCGATAAAGACAATTTAAGTGCTTCGTCTTGAGGTCAGCTGAAACTCAGATTATTTATCATACAGTACTGTATTCCTGTGTTAAAGTACATGGCGGAGCCTGAACTAGGAGACCACAGACGAGTCTCCAAGCTGCCATGTGTATGCAACCTCCCACACCTCAACTTTGTCATTTATTTGTAAATTTTAAAAATATTTAAAGAATAGTAACCACTCAACTTCAGGGAGCTGTCTCAGGATAGAATTAGATAATGTTTTGAGAAGGTAAAGTGTCAAACAAAAATCAGTGCTATCATTATATGTAAGGTAATTACAGAAAATAAGGTCAACTGACCTATATGACAGTTTTTTCCTTTTATTCAGATCAAAATACTATATATAAACAGTCAATCCAGGCAAAAAAAAACCCCAAACCAAAAAACCCCACATACATAGATTACCTGTAACTGAATTTTTTTTAAAGATTTTTTTATTTATTTATCTTTAGAGGGGAAGGGAAGGAGAGTAGGAGAGAAGTCTCAATGTATGGTTGCCTCTCGTGAGTCCCCTGCTGGGAACTGGCCTGCAACCCAGGCATGTGCCCTGACTGGGAATCAAACCTCGATCCTGTGGTTTGCAGGCCCACGCTCAATCCACTGAGCTACGGGGCCTGTAACTGAAATTTTTGAACTTGCCATTATTTTGGTAATCACTCTTCTAATCATCTCTCTCCCATTATTTCCTTGAATTGAAATTAACCTGTTATATATTTACATCTTTACCACTTGTATACATCTTGAAATCTCCTGTATCTCAGAGTACCCCATGGCACCTTCTGCAGAACTGAGCCCAAGACATTCCATTGTTTCAGCAGAATAAATGACTTCCATACAAGTGGTCAAACAACACAAATCTCACTTTCGTTCCATAATCATACTAGCCACCAACATCTCGTCTTTCAATACAACAACAGGACAATAATAAATTCCTATTTTAAGTAACTTTAAGAAGTATTTACATATTTTTCACTTACAGCTACAGTTAATGCCACAGAAACTTTTAACAGCATGGACAAAAACCAAAAAACCAATAAACACACATGCACTACTTAAGTTAATTCAAAAACCCACTGTCATATAGTTCAGTTAGGTTTTTTAATCATTCATAATAAAGTCCTATAAAATTTCAAATTCATGGTCAGTTAACCCTTTCATATCTAATATCCAAATCAGGCAAAACAATGGGGCAAATCCTTTAATAACTATCTCAGATTGGTCTTAGGTGTGATAGAAATAAAACATTTCTCCTCACTTTTAACCACCTCCGTTATGAACATTAAATATACCACACTCCCAATGCCACTGAAAAGAAACTCCTTCCCTGAAAATATCAAATGATGCATAAAAGCCACCCAATAGATTGTAAACTTTTTTATTTTAAATTGGTAAAAATTTACACTATTCATTATAACCCCATTTAGAGAAAGTAATCATTTTAAATGCCAAACAGTGAAGTCCTGTCTCAACTAAAGAAGCACATTCTATAATAACAGGTCTTATAATTCAGTGTTAATAGTACCATCATGCTGTTTTATGAGGCAATTACTCAGTTCCTAAACAAATAAAAGTACAAAATCCAAAGCCCAATGGTCTATCCTGATGTAGGAAATAGATCCTTCCACAATAAAATTAACTCGGACAATTCCATTGACACCATCATGACATCACTGCTTGATTTTGAGTAGGCCAAATGATGGAAAACTGATGCCCATTTCAATTTTATTCCCAACACGCTTTGTCCTACTAGTGCATGGGGAAAGACTGGCTGCTTTTCCTCAGATTGGTGATATTACACAGGCCTATTTCTTAAGCGCAATGTTTTATTTAATATTTCTTCAAAACCGCAGGCTGGAAAAACAGGGCAGTGATTTCCACTGGTGGTTGAGTATGAAGGATGCAGGACCACTGAAGCACCCGTGCGCACTTTGACTTCCCCCGCACTCCTCTCCCAAGGAGAGTCCCACGGCATTATGGTGCCAATTACGGCTCCATCTTCTCTCCTCTGCTAAGGCACGGGGTGCCAAAGCCCTCATCCGCTTGGCACAGGCTGGTCGTCTCACAAAGACGCATGAGGGGGGAACCCACTCTCTCTTTTTTCACCCAATAAAGCAGCAGGAGTAAACGGACTCAGGCTCTGCTCCTGGATCCTTCCAGCCTCTAGGACCTTCCATTAGGACAGGGGACAGAAAATATGATACAAGTTTAGGGGCTGGGTAGGTGGGACAGGATGGAGGTCCTTTGTCAGAACCCGCTTTGTGTTGAAACTATTTATGCTCCAAATAGTCCAATCAAGCTAACTGAAGTTTTCAATATAGAGGATTGAGATTCACATTAAATTAACAGTGCTATTTTGTTCCCAGTTCCCGCTGTTTCTTGGGGAGGGATCATAGGTACTGGGTCGGAAGAGATCATTTCGAACTAATGTAAAATTCAGGCATTCCTGGTCTCCTGTCCCTCATATCAAAGAATGTCTCAACACCAACACCATGTCTTACATTGATGATTTCAATGGAAGAAAACTGTCTGGTTGGCAGCCTGTTGAAAAGTGGGACTTGCTATTAACAAATGTAGCAATCTAGCACCCCCAAATAGCACTCTTAAGCACAGGTGTCAAGTCCAAGTTAGAAAGTTAAAACTCCAGGTTCTGCAAGAGTAGTGGCATAGACCAATAGACCCATGTATGTCTCATACGGGATGAGACAATATGGGGACCTGCACAAAGCTGAAAAAAAAAGAAAACAAGTCCACTGGCACAAAGAGATCATTGTATCTGCTTTTGAAAAGTATACAGGCAACTTTGAGTAATGCAGCTGTGCCATAAAGAAAAAGCTGCCTAAATCCTTTTTTTTTTTTTGGCGGGGGGCGGTGCAGGGACCGGACAGTGGTTACTAGGTGATCTACCTCATAGATTGCAGAGATTATTGTGGATTATTGGACCAGGGAGGGAAATACAGGGGGAACTGTACATTTTTTTTAAAAAGTCAACTATATGTACAATCATTCCTCAGACAGCTCACAGTGGGAACTTAACAAAGATCATACACTTCTAATGCCTCAACTCAACTGCCTAACCACCAGGCCTGTAATCACAGGGAAAATGGAAGAATGAATAAAGTGAATATAAACCACTATTCTCCCTTCATATAGCCACGAGTCTCACTTCATATAACCAGATTTGTCCTCCTCCTTCCCTAGACCACAGCTTGTTAAAATCCAAGGCCTGTTTTCTAAGCCCTAAGAGTTCCACCAAAGGTAAACCAAACTTTATCCTGACTAGAATACAAGCAAAAGATTCATTTGTTTATAGATGGGGTGATTTACATAGCCAGCATGTTTAAATACCAATTTTACACTCCATGTACATATACAGGATACTTTCATTTGCCTGGAATGCAAGAGACATATAGAAAAAGCAATAAATTATCTCTAGGCAAGATAATGCCCAGCTATTAACAAGATACTACCTGCCAACCTGTCTTTAAATTACCATGGAAAAGACATAATTTAGTGCCACTGGACTATAGAAAAGACAAGGGAGAAGTCAGGAGGAATTATAAAAGAAAACCAAAGACACAAAACATAAAACTTACAATACATAGCAGTATCCTTCTGGTTATTCTCTAATGATAAAAGCAGGGGTGGGGGTGGCACAGGTTGTAATTCATTCTCCAAATACAGGAAGTCAAATATTCAAGTTGTACACTGGGAAAACCACTTGTCCCTTCCTCTGAAAGCAAAAGGTTAGGTTGGCCCAGGACACTTGGGAAGGCTTACCATGCATTAATCATTCGGAGGTGATGGCTCTCTCAAAAGTGAGGCTCCTCTGTTTTGACATGTAACCTAGACCAAAACTACATGGGCCCTCAACTTCAACAGCTAAGCTTCAATCCCCTTGCTTTGGGGTGACCTAGAGAATGTTACATAGTTTAAAAAGCTGACAGAACTTCCAAAATGAAAGTTAAAGGTAAAGCCATGTATGTGGTAGGTATACTATCCAAATACTTATCTCTAAGGACTTCATTACTTCATCTGTAATGACTGTGAATGGAAATTACACATTCCTTACTTATTCGTTTCTTAGGGCTGTAGAGTCATTGCTTGTAACAATACTGTGTTCAGCCCTAAGATGAGGCACGAGGGAGTTACTAAAGCATTTTGGCCTTACATATCCAGAGACACTCACCCCTAATTTGAGTTATGTTTAATTGGTATCTTTTTTCTCTCTTCCCCATTTAGCAGTCCCACAAACTGTACTCCCTCAAATCTGACGGCCATATCCTAAATTTGCTGTCTTACATCTTCACCGTACCGACCGTTAGCTCTGTACACACAGAGAGAGGACTAGTCTCTTGTGGGGTCTCAGAAAGTCGCCCTGTGCCTCGCACCATCATCCTGGACCACTTGTTGATTATCAGCTCTGAGGGAACCTGAATTGAGATGTGTGATTTCTCAATAACTGAGCTGTAACTGTTTTTTTGTTTCATGAGAAACAAAAAACAGATAGTCTTGTGAGAAATCACCCTGACAAAACACTCATTTTCCTTTTCCCCTGGACGGATGTGATTCTGAGCTGGCCAAACCCACCCATGAACGCATGTGTATTAGTCTGCGCTGCACCACATCCACACTGACCCCTTACAGAGAGCAGAGTCCCTAATGTGAATGAATCCATTCTTTAAAGCGCTCTACTTTACAAATAAAGAACAAATAAATGTCCTATGAAACTAATCAGAACAAATATAAAATAAATTGTCTCTATTACTCTTTCTTTTCCTCTGAATTTTTTCTTTTGTCACACAAAGTTCCAAGATTTTGCTCCTATTCTTCAGTTTGTTCTTATGCAGACTTCCATTTCAAAGAATCTGGTAACCACCATAGGCCCTTACAACCTCTCCTTCTAACCACACATCCTAACACTAAAACCACAACTGCTTCATGCCCAGCCAGTTTTGTTCTTTTTGTTGTTGCTGTTGTTCTTTTGATTGACAGGGAGAGGATGCCACGTGAGCACTGTGGTTAATGTCCCTCCCTCCTAAGAAGAGAGCAAGTCATTTGTTACCTTCGTCACCTGCAAGCGAGACCTGGCATTACTGAATGAATGGCTGCACTAATGGCGGGTGGGGGCTGGGCCCCCTAAAACACAAAGTGAACAGATCCTCACTGTTAGCAAGACATTTAATTCCATCCAAATATGCCCCCAAAGCTTTTAAAGAACACCTCACTTTAAAAGAATATTACAAAGGGCTTCAGTTTTTACATTACCCTAGGCAAGCGGCTTATTGCCTTTTCCTCTTATTTCCTTCCCCCACTCCAAGTCTGAGAAGGGTTTCCACCATATTTTGGCCCCAGCCTACACTAAGGAAACAAACTGGCCAAGTTCATGAAAAACCTGATTCTCGGGAAAGAACCACAGATCCATTTCCAAAGGCCAGAAAAGCAGTTAAATACCAGGAAGAATTTCTAACTTGAAAAAACCAAAGGCCTAATCTGTGCAGGGAGGGTTTTAAGTCTGTGAACCAGGCCCTCAAATTAGCATCAAAATGTCCTGGTCCTTACTCCATGGGCCAATGAGCCAAATTTCCTTACATTAGTTCAAGACGTGAGTTAGAAGTACAGCACGCAAATTAGTTTCAGACGACAAGAGAAAAAGAAACATGACAACACCAAAAAGGAGCAAAGCCCACCCAACAGAACCACATGATCTGGCGGACGGTGCCCTGAGTTCGGTCTCAGTCAGTCAGCTGAGGCTCCCAAGCTCAAAGCACCTACAACCTCATATGGCTTCTACTGACTTCCGGACTATCCCACGGGAGTGTTCAAAACCGTATCCCTTAGATATGTATGGTAAGGGAACTAACAAGAAAAATGCACATGACCAGTTTTAACTCTTTGCTTCCATTCTGTAATTCAAAGTGCATTTGTAGAAACTAAAGGGGTCCCTTGGTGAATGGCAAATGGATAAAAACCCATCAACTATAGAGACCTGAAAGCAATTAAGTTTAGAAATCTAATCAATATTAATAAACAAATCACCTTCAGAATTCATACCACTAAAGTTAATTGTAATTCCATAAAGTTTGTATCTTTTCCAATAAAATAAAGATTAAACAATCACCTTCACACAATCTGAACAGCATTTAAACATTTTGCTTGCTACATGTTTGTTCTGTAGCCAAAGAAAAATATTGTCACAGACACAGTAGTAAAATCATAGTTTGATTCATACTTTAAGGAAATTTATTTCTCTATTAAAAGTACCAGTTGAGCCCTGGCTGGTGTAGCTCAGTGGATTGAGCGCGGGCCTGCAAACCAGACGATCACGGTTCGATTCCCAGTCAGGGCACATGCCTGGGTTGCAGGCCAGTTCCCAGCAGGGGACTCATGAGAGGCAACCATACATTGATATTTCTCTCCTTCTCTCCTTCCCTTCCTCTCTAAAGATAAATAAATAAAATATTTTTAAAAGAAAAGTACCAGTTGACTTCTAATAGTAAAAATTGATTGTGGGCCAGGTTTTAGAAAATTGTAACAAACATAACAGACAAATGTTGTAGCCATTTGTATCCAGTCATAAGAAAGGGGAACTGTTTTCTTGCCACACTGGAGGCAAGAAAAACCCCACCAGTAGTCGAAATCACTATCTGACACAATTACTGAATCAAAGGAAACAGTTTTGTTTTACTACGTTCTGTTTGGGGCAAAGGAATTTGAGAGGTTACTAAGAAATTACTGTATTCTCTTTTAAAGCAATATAACTACCAGATAGCTAGTGCTTTATGAGCGATTAAAAGTCTCTGAATGGCTTCCAATATAAAATCTACACCTAATGGAACTTATTACAACAAACCTTAGTGCAGCTGATTTACACTTATTTGTGTCATTGGCTGCTGTAAAAAAGAAAAATCTAGAAAAGTCACAATTTGACAGAGAATGATGCAGCACAAAAAAGAGAAACTGCTTTCATGACCCTCCCCTCACACAGGTGGTGGCCTTTATGCATTTATACCATCAGTCACAAGGACTGATAACTTCCTACAGCGTCCCCTTCATTTCTAAGCTTTATTACACAAGATTTAGAAAGATAAAGAGTGGGGAAAGAGAGATGGGAAGAGAGAGCACAACATGAAAAAAGAAAGTTGTGCACATTCTACCATGAAGAAGAGGTCTAAATATCATTTATTATTTTATTTTCCTCATCAGAATATCTTTCCTGCCTCATGCTGGTTTTGAAAGGTAAGCCCCCTGACTGGTACAGTTAAAGATCTAGAATCTTAACAGCTGTCATTTCTAGCCTTCTGAGCAAAACTAAAAGCAACTTTCTCATAACAATTGTGGAAACACCAACCACATCAACAGAAAATAAAAGATTAAGACAAAAGAGAAGCACAGTGCATCTTCTTTAGCTCTGAGATTGAGAAAAACCTCATCAGCACACATCTGTTTTGTCACCTCCCTGCTACTGTGAGAACAGAGCTTTTCTTTCCCTTCCCAGTAACACTACACCAGTGCCTGTGGCCCTGGCTCAACCTCGAGGAATTAGCACGTGGCCACTTATGAACCCGATGTGGGGTGCTGCCATTGGACAGGAGGGAACTGGGGGTGGTTTTCATGCTCTCCCTGCACTTACCCCTCCCTGCACACTTTGGGAAACCATGAGGAAGGGTACTTGGTACACACACTCGCCTTTGCTTTTTTGAAAATCAACTAAGTGTGCAAAAAAAGGATATGGAGAGGGAATAAGGATTATTATTAGAATTTTTCACAGACCCTCTGCTAAAAACAGCTCGAAGAACCAGTGTGTTTGGCTTGCTGTTTTTTTCTTTTTAAAGCACTATAGTAGAGAGGCCCCAGGACTGAGTATTGGAAAATCTGAGCTCTAATCAGGGGGTTTTGGCAATAATTAGCTCTAAACTTGAGCCATTAATTTCTTCTTTTATAAAAGCACAAAATTATAGATTAGCCTTTAAGGTTTCTTTCTGTTTTTAACAGACTGTTTCGAACACCAATTCCCTACCATGCTTACTTACCACAGATTAAACTAAAGCCTAAACTCTTTTTAAACAGAAGTTTACACAAACTTTAAAAACCCATTTGTTACTTTCTCTTGTATGACTATAACCTGATCCTTCTGCATAAGAGAGAGGAAGAATCTAAGTAAAAAGCTGAGGAAAGAATGTATTGAGAAAACAGAACTGGTAACCGCTGTGTTTTCATGCCAACGCAATCTAATTTTACAGCTGAGTCCTATGCAGCCGGAAGACTCTTGCCATGGCTTGCCACTTGAATGAAAGACGGAGTGGTGATAGCTGTTCGTGCAAAAAAACCTCTTGAGACATGAGCAGTACCTGGAGGTATGCACCCAGCTGGTTGGTTGAGGCACAAATAGTCTGGAATTTGTCTTCTTGTCTGATATGGGTTCATTAGTGAAATTAAATCACAGTTGTCTGAAAAAGTTCTTAACCTTAAAAACATTCTTGCTTTTTGCATCCAATTATGAACACAGAAGACTTAAGTGGTAATGTTTAAGTCCACAGAGAAATCCTATGAAATCAACTTTTTTAGATTAAAAGCAGCAGCACCACCACCTCCTCCATCATCTCCTCCTCCACCACCACCACCACCACCCTGGATTAAAATAAACAAACGGTTCGAGCAACGAGTAAAAACAGAGCTGTTTGCTGTGCTCCGGAGAGGACAGAGGACTGCCACGTAAAACCCACAGATGATTTTTTATTCAATTACAGCTCACATACATATTATATTAGTTCTGGGTGTGCACCATAACGGTTAGGCAGTTTACACCTTAACAAAGTGATCGCCCTGATAAGTCTAGTAGCGCCTGGCACCCGACATAGTTGCCACCTTATCAGTGACTACATTGTCTATGCTGTAATTTGACTTTGCTTAAATCGCAAAGAATGTCATGTCTGAACTCAAAACTACCATATTACGAAGGCACTATTTTCAGTGAGGGTGGGCGGTCTACATATCTAAGAGTTATATGTAAACATTTTATGTAATCTGAGGCCATGTTCATAATTCTCCGTGCATATACATAGTTTACTTCCAGAGCCCCAGAACACCCCTGTATCTTTAAGGAAACATAAAAACTAAAGGGAAAAAATTACATCACTGTATACATACAATCTTGGGACCTCAGATCCATACCCACACATAAATAACAGCTTAGTTCTGCAAATACTATTAACTGAAAGGGAAAGGGGGTTCATGTATTAAAAAAAAAGTTTACCAACCAAAGGTTCATTTGCTTTGTTCATTGTTTTTAAATGCTATTTAAGAAGTTTGCAGATGTGATTAGACATGTTTATTGCAACATCTAGACTCCACGTACTCAGCACATAACCTCACAGACCTCACAGATGCCACACAGTGACAGTCTAGTGCCTACAAGGGAGCATCCCAAAGCTACGTCCCCTGTTTGCACACATGTCCAAGCTACCTCTGCCACCTACTTTATCTAAGGATGACAATAACTGAAGATGTGTATTTTCAGTGAAATTTCGAATTGTATGTCTGTTTGTTTATATTCCTTCTATAGTATGTTGAAGAAAAAGCCTAGAAAACTGTGGTATGAAAATAAAAAAGTCACTTCTAAGCGCCCTCCAGATCTAGGACCTCCTACCTCCCTACCAGTCTACCTTGATGCTGCACGAGGAAGGGGAAAGAGGTGAGATGGAAAGTCAGAAGACATGCTTTTCTGCCCAGCAATAGCCCTCTGGCACTCTTGCCTGCCTGGAGCCGCACAGCGCGTTGACAGATCCCCACTGCTTGTCAGGGCTGTGGTTCAAGCTATTACTGCACAGGCTCTCGGCACCTTAGCTTCTTCACCAGTAATAGGATGCTTTAACATAACTGTCAGATTCCCCTTTAATAAAATCAGAAATGTATTTTATTACGGGTTTGTAGAGATAATGAATTCAATTCCTATATGTGCAACCATTTGGGTACCTCACTGCAACACCCTTTATTGGACGCAAAGGGTGTTTCGAGCACCCACCAACTGACCGTGTCCTGGGAAAGGGTTGCGGGAAGAGCTCTAAGCAGTTCCCACAGCCTGGCGGGAAGAGGCACTGTGTGAAGCCCCCAGACACTCACGCTCACCTAGCCCCACAACATTCCTGTGGAGTAGGGGGTGTCCCCCTCTCACTGATGTAGCAACTAAGATTGAGAGAGGTTAAGAATTTGGCCACAGAGCCTCAGAAAGTGATGGCGAGAAGTCAGTGGTATTAGTGAGCTGGTTGTAACACAGAAACATCTGGCAACTTAACACAGAAGCGGAAGGGCTGATGAAAGATGCATAGGTCAGTGACTTTTTAAAATTTAGATAAAACAAGCACACGGAACAAATTTCAAATAATTTTCAAAGACACCCAATAAAAGTGCATTTCCCTCCTATCCTCTAGTTCCCCCTTCCGAAAGGCAACAACTGTGAGTTTTTGGTGTATCCTCCCTCACCAAGATACAGAATTAATGATTTCCAAAACATTTTTTAAAGTAGCTTAAGGGAGGTTATCCTGTATTATCTTGCAGTCCAGATGGTTAAAAGTTAAGCAGAGGAAAAAAACACTAAAAAACAAATTACATATGACTAAAGTTGTACCCCTCCAAGGTGATTTTTAATGAGATGTGCCATAATTAAACACAAAAGCAAAATTACTTCACAATGGAGGGCAGTTTAGCAAGTTATCAATGAGGAGACTGTTAGAACAAAGTCTTTGGTACAAAGAGTTTCAAGATTCTATTCAGTATCTCAAAAAAAAGGACTTAGCTGAAATGTACCTTCTAAAATACCATCAAACAAAAAAAGTTGAGCAAAGATAATCATGCATTGTTTTTAATAAATATTTTTGAGCACCTACTTTATGCCAGACACCGGTCTACAATTCTAGGATTCCAGAAATAAAGCTGTGAGTTTAAGCAGCATCATAGTAAAACACTATACTCAATAACTCAAACAGAATCCACGTTGGAAACTTGTGACAAAAACACACAAAGTCAACAGACCTCCACATGCGCTATGAAACCCTTCATCTGACATAAGCCCCACCATCTAAATTTGGTTTCCCAGCTGTGGCCTCCTTTCTAGTCTTAAGTGTTCCAGAAGATAAATTTGTCTTCCAAACATACCCCCTGCCTCAATCTTTATTTCTGATTTGCCAGGAAGATACTAGAATAGTTTCTTTAATCAGCTCATAAAAAAATCCAAGCACAGGGCCAAGATGGAGGGACAGGTGAAAACACTGTGCCTCCTCACACAACCAAGTTTAAAGACAACAAAGTTTTAGTAACAAAAACGCAACCAAAACACAGAAAATTGAATTGTACAGAAGTCCGACAACGAACCATTCATCCAGACCAGTAAGAGGGGCAAAGTCAGCGGCTGGTGGAGCGGGTCCCGGCAGGAAAAAGCGCTGGCTGCTGGACTGTCCCAGGCGTGCAGGCAGCAGTAGGCAGATCCCAGGTGTGGGGTGGCAATGGGCGGACCCAGTGGGGGCGCAAGGTGGCTGGCTGACCGTGGTCACACATTCACACTCAGAGAAACCAGGCTAAAGAGCAAGCAGTGAGACAGACAGCACAGGCTAGGGCCCCAGTGACAGGAATTAAAACCTAAAAGCACCAACTGGAAAAACTTTCAGGGTCAAGGTGCTGGGAGAGGCTCTCAGGCTCACAGAGAGTTTGTTGGAGAGACCCACAGGGTCCTGGAGGGTGCACAGGCCCACACACCCGGGAGCCGGCACCAGGGGGGCCCGGTTTGCTTTCAGGAAGCAGCAGATGGAACTGAAATCCAAGAGAGAGCAGAACAAATGCCACTGCTCCTCTCTGACCCCACCCCCACATACAGTGTCACAACCCAGTGACTGGGTTGCCCTGCCCTGGTGAACACCTAAGGCTCCGCCCCTCATACCTAACAGGAGAGAACAGAACAAAATATTATGGCTCAAGGAGAAAAAGAGATCAAGGCCCCAGAGCCAATACTTCTAAGTGACCAAGAGATAGCCAACCTATCAGATGCACAGTTCAAAATACTGGTGATCAGGATGCTCACAGAACTGGTTGATTTTAGTAACAAATTAGAGGAACATATGAAGGCTAAACTAATTGAAATGAAGGGAAATGCACAGGAAACCAATAGTGATGGAAAGGAAACTGGGACTCAAATCAAGAGAGTGGACCAAAAGAAAGAAAAAAATGACCAAACAGAAAAATATGAAGAAACAAGAATTCAAAAAAATGAGGAGAGGCTTAGGAACCTCCAGGACATCTTTAAACACTCCAACATCCGAATTATAGGGGTACCAGAAGGGGAAGAGGAAGAGCCACGAGTGGAAACCTTATTTGAATAAATAATAAAGGAGAACTTCCCCAATCTGGCAAAGGAAATAGACTTCCAGGAAGTCCAGGAAGCTCAGAGAGTCCCAAAGGAATTGGACCCAAGAAGGAACACACCAACGCACATCATAATTACATTAGCCAAATGAAAATGAAGCAGAGAATTCTAGAAGAAAGCAAGAGATAAGGGGACAGTCACCTACAAAGGAATTCCCATCAGACTGTCAGCTGATTTCTCAAAAAAGACCTTACAGGAAAGAAGGGGCTGGAAAGAAGTATTCCAACTCATGAAATCCAAAGACCTACAGCCAAGATTGCTCTTTCCAGCAAAGCTTTCATTTAGAATGGAAGGGCAGATAAAGTGATTCTCAGATAAGGTCAAATTCAAGGAGTTCATCATCACCAAGCCCTTATTATATCAAATGTTAAAGGGACTTATCTAAGAAAAAGAAGATGAAAAATATGAACAGTGAAAGGACATCAAACTCGCAGTTATTAACAACCACACCTAAAACAAAAGCAAACTAAGAGGACAGCTAGATCAGGAGTGGAACCATAGAAATGAAGATCACATGGAGGGTTAGCAACAGGGTAGTGGAAGGAGGAGAAGGGGGGAGAAGGTACAGACACTAAGTAGCATAGACAGTAGGTAGAAAATAGACAGGGGGAAGGGCAAGAATAATATGGGAAATATAGAATCTAATGAACTTGTGACACATGGACATAAACCAAAGAGGGGGGATGGTGCAGGAGGGGGTGTGCAGGGTAGAGGGGAATGAAGGGGGAAATGGGACAACTGTAATGGCATAATCAATAAAAAGAAAAAAATAAAGTTAAAAAAAGAAAAAATCTAATCATATATTTTACAAGCTCAGTTTTGTTTAATTGAATAGATATTATAAAACATTCATTATAAGGAAAACACTGGTGTTTTATCCAGTTTATACTAAAATATGTATTTTTGACATGTTGTTACTAATTTTAGATGTTGGTTCAAATATTTTTTCAAAAAGCATCTGCCTCTTTCCCACACCCCTATGGGGCAGCGGTCACCATGAGAACAGTATATGATACACTGGCGTTTAGCTTATAAGCATGTTTTTTAAAACAAGCTATTTCTTGAAGAATTATGACAACTGATGGCATTCTCATAAGCAGCTCTGTATTTCACTCAGTGCAACAGAACACAAAGCAAATACCAGGTGTTCCTTAGAGTTTCTAATGGACTGAAACCGAAAACTCACATGAAATGACGATGCTTAATAAAGAAACAAATTAGCAGGTGCAAAGACACATCATGTAAGGGAACATCTATTTATTTTTTCATGAGATATGTATGCACCCACACTATTAATTCAGACTAACATTTTTGAAAACATAAAAATTTGGAATTTTTTAGAAAAATCATTTTCTCTCTTGATGAAAAAAATCATCATATACCATGGCACACTAAAGAGATTTGTTTTAATAAGTGAAAATGATCATTGGTGTATACATGGTTTATAAACCAGTGGATAAATCCAAATGTTTGAAAGCACAGTGCTTGCCCTATGAATATTGATAACAACACTAATATCATTTGTTAAGAAAATGTAGGACTGTATTTGTTTATTTAATAAATACTTAATTAGGTTCAGCTCTGTTCAAGACACACTCTTTTGTTCTGAAATCACACAAGTTTCTAAATTTAAGGAGTCTATTGAAGGTTTTAAAGCCTTTCCAGAAGAAGAATCTTAAATTTCAACTGCTACAAAATGCATGTTCTGCAATTCAATTCTCTAATTTCTCCTTATGTGAGAGCATGAAAGACACACAAAATACCCTTCAGTTATTGTTACAGAAAAACACAGAAACATGAGAATGAAAAAGACAATTAACCTTTCAGGATTATTAATAGTTATAAACTCAGAAACCCAACAAAAGCTCTCAGGAATACCCAAGTGTCTGGGTATTCCCCACACACCGCAAGTGTCCCCACACCGCACTTTCAGAATCACAGCACCATACACCGAAGAGCTTAGATGTAAAAGCAGAAGAACATTTTAAATTCACTCTCTAACAGACAAAGATTGTTGTCCTTATTTTATACTCTGTACATCCACAATCCACCTGACAGTGTGTGAATAAAGAACAAATTGATCTAAACAGGTATCCAAATTCTAGCACGAACTGCTCTCTCCAGAATTTCATGTTACACTTCATTAAGCATTTTGGTGAAACAAATTCATTTGGTAAAATCTTGAGGGAAGTAACCACAGCAGGCTGAAGGAAAAGGCCATGAATACTAAGGGCCAAGTACTCTCCCCTGCTGGGACTGTCAGCAAATCCAGCTCAGAACTGAGGGGACCTGACTCGGATAAATCCAGGCCCCTTAGATGGGGATCTCCATCAGTCTCTTCTGTAATCAAATTTCTGCCCTGGATTCCTGGGTTGATCACAAGGAAACGAAGTTCGACCAAGGAAAATGATCAACCAAAAAAGTAGAAACAAATAATTTGGTGTTGTCATTCCCACATAAGAATCTATCAGCTCTAGTCTCCAGACCTTCATTTACTGTTCAGTGAGCCAGTTCTAAATCTGCAGATGATACGAGCCGGTATTTTCTAGGGTCACTAATTTATTCTCTTTTGCTACAGCCTATTAGTGTTTCATCAAAGAACCCAAAAAGTTTTCTGAGGCATAAGGAGAGCTCTTAAAATGAGAATCTCAAGTATCAGATAGAGACAGAATAATTAGTATGATGGTGAAATTCATTCCCTAGAGCAACAAATTAGCAAAATCAAAATATGCCACAAACTAACTGATTTACATCCAGCAAACACTTAGATAACAGACTTCCCTTTTATTTTTAAAAATAGATTTAACAAGCATATTAATTTTCCACTGGCCACTATAAATAACTGGAACTCCAAAACCTCTTTCTTTGCAAGGGCGTTCTGGCCAGTCACTGTTAGCCTGACCCTGAGTGGAATGTGTATTTACATTGCCAAGAGGCAGCATTGTATGCTGGTGGGAAACCACTTCTCACAAACCTCCCATTCAGTGGAGGGCTCCCACAATAGGTACTCACACAGGAAGCAGGCCTTGCTGTGAGCACCTCTGGCTGTTCCAGGGAGAACTTTCCAAGGCAGCGGCATGGTGAACCACTGTAAATGCTCCGTTCACAGGCCCTAACTGCCTACACTTCAGAGTCAACAAAGCAAGCGTTGTCCATTCCCCCTGAAGTCCTTCCCAAGGTGAAAGGAAAACTGTCAACAATTCCATTTCATTTTTCTAGCTAATCTCTCAGGGAATCACTTTGCTAAAAAAAAAAATTGCAAAGCCATGATGTCGTTTTCTCAAACTAAAAATACTCAGAGTAAGCTATTGCTTTTTAAAGCCAAAAAAAAGGTGTTAATATTGAATATGCAATTTTAAAAAACCCAAACTTCAAAGATCCCTTCATTATCTCCACTGGAAACTCTGGTCCCTTGAATACGGACCATTTTCTTTAACTGCAAAGCAAAAAACAACAATAATTACTTTAACTCCTCAAATAAAAGCAGGCATTGTCAGCATCATAACAATAATGACTTCTGCACAGATATCTGAGGAAATAAAGACAACAGTGACCACTCACACATGCCATCAAATCAGTCAACTGGTGGTGGGAAAACTGCAATAAGAACACAGATTTTGTCAATTCAATACCAAACAACTGGTTTGACTCGCCCCCACTACTTGAGCATATTAAAAACACAACCTGGTTCTTTAAAAAATGCGATTAAATTCTTGACCTGCCAAAAGAGAGGTAACAGCTGCTTCCTATGATAATATTTTAGGCCATTAAATAAATTAATGATGTTAGGCGAAGGGTAACTCCTCTGGCTTATTTTTTCTCATTTCTCTAATTAAAGGACTGGACTCCATGATCAAAGTCCCTGCCAGCTCTAATAATCGATTTGGGTACAGCAACAAAGAATATCACAATTAACACACACATCTTAAGGGTTCACTGGAGGTCTAACACTTAAGGCAGCCACCGTAAAATAAAAGGTATCTGTACCCGTTCCAACCATAAATAATATCACTTACTAGCTTCAGGAAGTCACTTTTGCAACACAGAAAAAGTTTAAGCAGAAATACCACAAGGAAAGGCTCCCAACACAGTGTTTAGTGAAATGGACTCAGTATGTATGCATATATAATTGTTGAAAAGATTAAAATGAAACAGAACTAAAATGCTAACAATGGTTAACCTATGGAACACGAAATGAGTTCTATTTTTCCTCTGTATTCAATATACTTTTAAAGTATCCTACAATGAGCATCTATAATTTTTATAATGATAAAAGTTAACTGTAATTCAATTTACTTCTTACACCATGCGATTGCTTAAATTTTTGTGATGAGACACTTTGAATCCACTGTACAGCACAAAGACCTGAAACACATGGGTTTACTCAAGTCTCAGGACTACTCTCCATGATTCACACCACTGAGTGTGGGACGCAGAAATGGAAGAACCTCTGTGCTTAACCAACAGACTTGGTTAACACTAAAGCAGCAGCCCTCAGGTCATGCTTGCTTAGTAATCCCTAGATTAGGCACGCTCACTAGGACTGACACAAACATTTTTCTTTTTTAAGTAAGGACAAGCAAAGCAGGTTCCCCAGCCTTACTTTTTTTTTAGATAACAAGCACTCCAAAAAATCCTCTTCCAACTGCCAAAATGAATCAATAAGACTTGGTAAAGATAAACTAATAATAGAAATCTGTTACATACTTGCTTAGCTGTGCTAACGATGCTAAGTCCCTAACTAGCACAAAGCCTTAAAAAAAAAAAAACTGGCAATGAAAAGTACAGGGTGGGGTCAGAGATTCCCTCAGGGTTGGCAGGCCTCATTCTCAGTGGGTCAAGTAACTACCCACTCTTATCTTTGTGGGTTTTCTCCACCCCACCCACCCTCTACTGAAACCTTCTAAAAATATTTGTCCCATATTTTTATTCCCACATCCCATATATTATACAATATAGCACATGTTCACTCTAGGAATCTGGAAATACAGAAATGCAGAAAGAAAGTTTCAACTATCCATAATCACATCACACAGAAACATTCTCTTAAAATGGTGATGTTGCCTTTTTTTCTATGCGCATGAAATCTATAAAGTTAGAGGGTAATAGTTTACACAGTAAAGATCTGCCTATTGTTTTTATTTTTGATATTCTATAATTATATCAATGATAGTAACACCTTTAAAAAGTAAGCAAGAAGTTGTTCCTAAGTCACATTTTCAGAGAAGGTGGCAAAATCCCTTCCAGGGTCCCTGACCTTGGCAGAAAGAGAGGGGACCAGGGAAACCGTGACACTCACCTGGCATGCCCAGTGCACACCCAGGGGCATGATTCCTTCCTACATGATAGCAGGTGACACGGCGTAATACTCTTGGATTGTGTACATATATTTAAATAGAATTACGAAATAAATGACCCTCACAAATTACTATAAATTCTATTCCTTGCTTTGAATAATCCTCACAAATTACTATAAATTCTATTTTTTGTTTCTATGTTTATATGTATGTGCTTCCAAAAAGTAAAGTTTTACTCTCTATCTCCTAAGAGCTATAAAATGTCTTATGTTAACTGTTCATTAAACCTCCTTCACACTATAAACTTGCCCTGTTCTCTCAGTGGAACGCATATACCACAACCATGGCACTCGGCCACAGAACACTTAACCCTGAGCATCCAGGTGTACTGCTGCCCGCAAAACTATTAACAGAGAACCAGACTGGCGAAGTGTACCACATGACTTAAAGTATCTTAGTATAAAGTCTGAAGACACACTGCAGCACAAAACAGTAAAACGCTGGAAGCTATTTCATCCACTCAGTAAAAGACCATGCAACCAATTTTAAATGCTGTAGAAATGAATCTGCTGACAAAGGAAGATGATGGCAACACAGTGGCTATAGGAAAATAACGGAAATAACAGGTTAACAAATAGAAGGTCTATTCTGTGGTCCTGTTTTTGCAAAGCCAGTATGTTTATTTTTCATATAGAACAAAATAGATAAGAACCAAAGTGTTCAGAGTGATTATGGTGAGGCAAGTAGAATGAAGAATTTTTTCATCAACACATTCTGATATTTTTAATGATGCCTTTGTTGGGGGAAAAAGTATATGGAACATAGAGCATCTTAAGGGCAACTTCATCCTACTTATCAAATAACCTGATGGAAAAATGAGAAACAAATAATGGATATCTGGTCAATGACAATCCTATTACGCCAAACACACCTCATGACTTCCTGCTATGACTCACTGACTGCGACAGCCCCACCTCTGTGCAGCGGCTCACAGGTGTGGTTTCCCCTTCACGCCGGGTAGAGCTCAGCTCACCACCGGTGAGCATGAAGACTCCGGACCTCCACCACCTAGAAGCTACGTCATTTTCAAAATAATATCATACCCACATCTAAAAAGAAACCTTGGGAAGTTCGGTTGTGACTCAGACTTGTATAACATGTAAACATCCCTAATAGACAGGAGGCTTCAAAATATCATAACCCAGCATTTTTTTATTATACTACATCCTTCAGTTACTTATCTCAGGATTTCCTCTCTTGGTCAGTAAAAATACATTTATTTAAAATAACAGGATGATATGAATAAATATGGTCAGAACTACACATAACTGTCTCTGAGTCAGTGAAAAATACCAATTGTTGAATGTCTTTAAGTTACCACCATCGAAAGGATTCTTCCTTTGATAAAGTCTGTTACCTCTGACCCTTCCCTTTCGTTACCCCCATCACTACCAGCAGTACCTTCGTTTAGGAATTAAATCACTTCTAGATTCTGGAAACATCTGGCACCAACGTACCCTGCCTACCATCTACCGTCTCACTTCTGTCCACGACAACCTGCACATTCGGACCACTTCTGCATTTCTGGAACTTCACTTCCACTAAGCCACTACTCCCTCCCTCACAAACCAGTGATTCTTCAAGAGGCCACAGAGATGCGGAACGAGGGACTTCGCACTGCGGGAGAACACATCCGACAATGCTGACCACTCAGGGTACTGCTTCCCCAGGTGGTGCAGGGCCTGATGCACCAGAACCAAGTGGGGAGCTTGTTTCAAAATTTGGATTTCTCACAAATGCTCCCAGCAGCATTATCCACAAATGCCAAAAAAGTAGAAACCACCAAGCCTCTTCCACTTCAGAATAAAATGTGGTACAGGCAGACAATGGAGTACTATTTGGTGATAAAAAGGAGTGGGGTTCCGGCATGTGCTACACCGTGGATGAGCCCTGAAACTATTACGCTAAGTGAGAAAAGCCAGTCCCAAAAGGACACACACTGTATGACTTTCTTTATTTGAAATGTCCAGAGTAGGCAAAATTTAAGAGACAGAGGTAGATTGGTGGTTGCTTGGGGCTGGCTGGTGGGGACGCCAAGGGGGTGGGAAGTGACTGCTGATAGGTAGTACAGGGTTTCTTGTAGAAGGTACAAAAATGGTCTAAAATTTGAAAGTGGTGATGGTTGTATGGCCCTGTGAATATGATTTAAAAGTATATATTGAATTTTAGATCTTAAATCTGTAAACTGTAATAGTATGTGAATTTAAAAAACTGTTTAAAAAATAGATCCCTTAATTCAACCTCAAAGCTACTAAATCAAAATCTCTGAGAGATCTGGATAGCTTCCCACTGAATAAGGACAGGTGTTGTGCATTTCCACTAAGTACCCAGAAAAGTCATAAATACACTGAAGTAAACACTGCCTTAGATCCTTCCCAATATTACGTACAGGCTGCACAGCTGACCATCAAATAACACAAGTTTGAGCTGTACTGGTCCACGTATGCATGAATATTTCTCAATAAATATATAGTTATCCCTCCATATCCTGGGGTTTCACATCCATATATTCAACTAACTCAGGTTAGAAAACAGTATTTTCCACCCACAGTTGGGAATCAACAGATGCAGAGGCCAAATTATACGCTTTGATTTTAATCATTTTATTTATACAAGAAGGACCTGAGCATCCACAAATGTTGGTATCCACGGGGGTCCTGAAACCAATCTCCCAGGGACACCAAAGGATGACCGAAGTTTTGCGGACATGGACTTTTGACTGGTTGGCACCCCTAACTCCTGTGCTGTTCAAGGGTCAACTGTTTATTATATTCTGTACCCCCGAAACCTCTCAGAGCAAATACATCCCCTGCAGTCACCCTCTCTATACGAAGGTACTCCCTCCTCTGCCCACACAACACTCCCTTCCAACCAAGGTCAGACTCCCAAGGGAGCGTGCAAATGCCGCCTCTGCGCTGGTTACTCTCTCTTCTTTCCTAAGACATCCGTGGGCTCCATCCAGGCCTTCTCTGCTGCTTTAAAGCTACTTCAATGTTACTTCAGTTCCCAGTGAGCTCTGCTGAGATCCCCCCAGGCCTCCCTATCTGCAAGTGTGAACCAAGGATAATGAACTGCTAGACTTTCTTCCATATCTCAGAGCTAGAGCCCGCCGCTCCAAAGAAAGACTCAAAAGACATCCGAGAGCAGTCTTTCCTCCAATCACTTATTACACCCAAACAATGTCTTGAACAACTTTCTGCCTGCTTAATGTATGGGGAAGTTAAATAACTTAAGGATTATTTTTTTAAGCTGGAGAAAAGGTACATGCCAACAGGGCCTCAGGATACTGGTGTAGGTTCTAGCAAATGGTGGGGGGTCAGGTATTTGATGAATTCCCTGACGGCTGCAATCTAGGGCACAGACTTCTCGGTTTGCTGAGGTACGGATGCTCAGATCTTGCGGGTGGGGAGACCTGTCCTTTCCATACTGTGGCTTCTTTTCCAAGAATATCGAAAGACGAAATCGAAGGTGCCTTCAGGAGGCCAGGTTTCATGATTATCGAGCTGATATAATGGCCAGGCCGTAGTGGATAGAAAAATCAGCCATTTTCACTTGAGGCCGGGGTCAATTGCTGGCAAATTTCTCAGAAGGCACCCTAGAGGTGACTTGGGATCTGGCTTGGACTCCTGCCCTCCCATTCCTGGTCCCAACAGGAGCAGCAGACGGGAATCAGCGTCCCTCGACCCAATCTCCTGATCCGGCCTGTTAAAAATGGGGGTCTGGGTCCAGGGACGTCTCCTCCGGTTCCCAGAACCTCTCAGCGGGGGAGGGCAGTCCCTCCCAGAGGGGTTACCCGGACACAGTGCTGCAGTTTTGGTGTGAGAGCAGTCTCTCTTAGCAGATGGGGGCCCAGAATCGACATTTGGGGACCAGAAATTTAAGTGCAGAGGCACTGACCCTGGTTCTTAGTCCGGGCTGGTGAGGGGGCCGCGAGGCCTCCTGGGGCAGTGGGGAGAGGAGCAGTCTTCAGCAGACAACTCCTCCCAGTTTCTGCACCAAATGAAAGGTTTTCTAGGCTCCACCGAGGAAGAAATACCAATCAGCCACAAAGTTAGGCAGTATAGAGCTTTATTGGTATGCGCGCCCGGGTGAGGTCCTCCGGTCTGCAGAGTGGAGCAGGGGAAGTAGCCCCCAAGCAGGGAATATGGGGGGTTTTATTTTGGCTGGCTCTATTCGTGGGAGCTGGGGATTAGTCCCCCTTGAACAAAGCGGCAATACATCATTGGTGGCTTTCCTCGGGCTCAGGTTGCTATGCAGATATCCGTATTGGCAAAGCCTGCCCTTCAGCTCTCTGGTTTGACGTCAGCCGTCTTTTCTGGGTTGTGGTCCAGCCGCCATTTTTTCCTACCCCACCCATCCTGACAAACACTAGGGGCTCCTATCAAAAGGACCTGTGCTATATTTTGGTTCTCCTGTTAGAAATGATGGCTTTATGGCAGCATTTGACAAAACAGCTGATCAGGTTAGAGGTACATTCCATGGTCAGGAAATGCGCCCATCTCGTGACCAATCTGCAAAGCCATTCTCTAAGACAGTCTAACGTCATTCTCTACAGCCGGGCCCTCCCCACCCCCACGCCCTCCCCACCCCCACCCCCACACACACACATAAGGTCAGTAAAATGCCAGCCACTCCAGGTGATATTTACTGGAAGCAACACAGTTTTGAAAATGGCTCTTCAGTAACTACACTTTTTAATATGAATAATACAAATTCCCCATGAAAATGTGTTTTAAAAGGTATTTCCCATAAGAGCCTAGTTTTTTAAGAAGCTAGTAACTTTTATGCCACAATTTATAGCTACAAATATGCATCCCTATATTTCCAGCAATTGTACTCAGAAAGTTAATTTCTTAACACTGAAATTAAGATACTCCAAAACAAATATAAATACATGTAATATACATACATGCATATATAGTATATATACTTTTTAGAGTACTAGGAAATTAGAGTGTTTTATAACATGATGATCAATTTTAAATCTGTAAAATATCTGACTTCTATAATTTCTAACATTTTTTCGGATGTTTGCAAATATTGGAGACATCCCACCTTTTCTTCAGATTTGTACTGTCTCACTTTTCAAATTTTAAAGTTATAAAGATACAGTAAAACCTTAGTGACTCAAATTAATTGGGAAAAGGCCTGTGTAAATATATGAAAAGAAGCATTTGTCACAACAAATTTTATTGTGACTAAAACTTTCAACAGCATTGCCAAGTGGAACTCCTACCTGCTCTACTCAACAGATAAGACATACTCAGACCTCTAAAAATTGCTACTTTAAGAAAAAAAATTTCCCAAGTACTTCTAAAGAGTTTTATTACATTCTGTTCCCTCTTCCTGGTCCCCAACCCCAGCCTTATTTTGCTAAATTATTTCCTGGCCAATGAAGAGATGCGTAGGATGAAAAAGTAAATCAGCTCAATTAACTTCAGTACCCAGATCAACCAGATAAAGAATGATTTGGTCTTAGTTTTGTGAGCTAAACTCTAAGTAAGGATATCATTTCAGTTTGTTTTACAATCCTACCCAGGTACATGAGAAAGGAAAGTGATAATGGATACTACATCAGAGAATCAAAAAACCTGAGTTATTCTGATTCCACCAAAAACTATTTTTGTGCTCCTGAGCTCAAATCTGTCTGCGGCTCCCTAACAAGAGCTGTCTGGTGAGGGCCTTAGGTTTTTTTCTCATACGTCCACTCCAATCCATTCAGTGCCTGCCTGGAGTGTAGTGCTGAGAAAGACTGACTGCCCAGGTTCAGTGATAGAGATAGAAGTGACAGGATCCATGTCACGTATTTACCATCCACTGGTTAGAAAGAACACAAGGACCCTCCCACTCAAGGATTCTCAGTCAATCAAGAACTGCAGTAGCAGAAAAGAAGAAGTCTCTTATCTGTGCCTCTAATTCTGCATTTCAGAGATGATATTAATGTCTGAGAATTAGATTAGTGAAAAATATTAATATACAATTATGGTATTAAACACACCTACTCAACTCATTTAACAGACATCACATCTGACACATGTCACAACCACAGCACTACCACAAATGAATGATACATGTTGAAATCATAAGTGTGACTGAAGTAATGAATACTGAATTGACAAATCCGCAAATTCATTTGGTCCGTTGTTCAAACATTTACTGGGTATCTTATGTATCTGGCACTGTGCACATACTGGAAATCTAGTTTTGCACATTGGGCTAACTTTGTAATTGAACTAAGATTTCAAGAGACCTTTAAACATTGAATACGGAGTGAGATTTTCAAACCTCCATGACCTTAATCTTTACAAGACAGCCTTACTAGAATTTTTTCATATGTTCCAAGATCCTTCTGACAAAGATATTAAGATATTGCTATAAATGAAATTATACTCTAGAATCATCATACTGCTGAGGGCTTAGTTAACTCTGACATTCAACTTGTGTGTGGTACGTGTGGCTACCCACTCCCCGCCTCAGTCAAGTGGTGACGTGGTACTGGCTGTCCCGGGCAAACCCTCCAAACCTCTGTAGACAGCTATGCCACATCACACCCTGTTCCCAGCAGTCACTAAGGAAATTTCCTCACCCCTAATGACTTCTTACTGTTTCTCCCCAAAGGTAAGAAAATCCTGTGGTCAAACAACTTGCCCCTAATCTTATATTGTGCTCCAGTAACATGTATTCTAAAAGAGTTTTCATATATTCTTCATTCATATGTTTAGTAAAATATTAGTAGTAAAAAGTCCTATGGGTATTATTTACTCACTGTGAGTTTCAAAACCTCACAGCATATTGAAAATCCTACTCATTCAAAGTTACTCCCCTGAAATTCAACACCATGACAAGCCAGCTCTCTCTCAATGCCTTTTCTGTCTATAAGAAAGCTCGTTTCCCTATCACTTGAACTAGAGCCCTGGATATTATTTGGCCATTTCTATACGTCTTCAAAGTCTTACTGCTGGATGAGTAAAGATACTATTTTTTAATGCCTTCTGTATAAGCTAATCACTTTAAGTATTATATATTTCCTATGAGAATGCTGTTAACACACATAATGAAATCAGACTCTCACACAACAGCTACCTTTTGTAGAATTAATTTTTAAAATGGTTTTTAAATTATTACATCTTGAAATACAGTTGTGAAGATGCAGAAGTGTGTGATTTGCTGTATATAAATATTTCAATTTAAAAAGTATTTCACAAGGAATGCCAGCACTGGACACATGTCCTGAAACCTACATGATATGAGGAAGAGGGATCTCAGCATCGATCCAAGGATTTGGATTTAAGCTCCATTATATATACCAGCTTTGTGACTTCAGTTTCTCAGAGCCTACATTCATCTGCAACACGAAGTGGTTGGACTAGATTACCTGCAAACTCCCTTCTAATTCTAAATTCTGTGATCCTGATACAGCAATTTCACTGATTCGGGATCCGAATCCTAAACTACGATCAAGTTAGAAGAAATTTTCCCTAGAAAGTGTCTTGCTTAGCCACACATCTTTAAAGAAAAATCACAAGAGCTGTACAACACTCACTCAGGTCACACCTTAAATGGTAAGCATTTCTAGGCTGCCAGCTCTTCCAGGAACAAGATGTAGCAAGCACTTCCCTGGTTCTAAGCTTCTTTGAAATGTGAATGGCTGAGGTGACGAATGATGAAAACTTCAAGATCCAAAGACAGAAGTATGTCTGCACTATTGCTTCTTGCTAACATGGACTGTGTCCTACAGATCTCTGAACGAGGTTTCTAAATTCTATAGGGCTCTCAAATTCTCCTGCAAGCCTTCATGTGGCATGAGAAGATCACAAAGGGAAAATCACCGGGTTTCTGTAGCCCCTGGCAAATACCAAAGATTCCAAATCACATTTTACATCAGCATTAACTTTTCCACCATGAAGATTTTCATTCCCTTGCAGCGTGTTACAACCTATATTAATTTCAAAAATACAACCTCAGCATTAGAAATTTGCAATGACCTTTTTTTGTTTTCTTTTTTCCCCCCTTAACTCAGCAGCACTTTGAAAACTGTCTAACCCATCCCTGTTTTTGAGAGGTCACATCGCTGATTAAGGGAAGGGTAAGGGCTCTAGACTCAGATTTCTTCGGGTTTCTGAATATATTTTCTACTGAAGTTCACAAAGGAAACCTAACCAAGTTGTAAGCTCTTTACAACACCCACACAGGTACACCCACTCTTATCAAGTTCCAAAGTGTTAATTATGTCACTGCCTTTCCCCCAATTCATCAGCTTCTATCTGCAAAGACCCAGCCCTGGAAACTACTGAGGCTTTCAGGGAAAACAAGTATTATCTACATTAATAACAGTGAGTGTCCAGAAGAACCACAGCACCAGGAAAAGATGACCACACCTAAGATGACGACAGTTCAGCATGGTAAGTTATGTGCCCTCACTAGACGCATGCTAGCTAAAAACAGGAAATCAATAGCTATAGATATTTGTTGTCCATCAATAGCCCACCAATATTTGTTGTCTAAACAGAAGACACAAAATTATCCTCTATGTTCCATCTATATTCTACACTAAATGTTAAGTGTGTCACTGCCTGACATCCCTATAACAGCAGTCTGGAAGAAATGTAACTGCAAACCCAGGTAAATAAGTTGAGAAAAATAGATAAACCCATATGGGCACAAGAAATGACTATATGTGGTTTCTTTGTTTTTTCTAAATCCACCCAGGTGAGAATTTCCAAAGTATATGCCAAAGAATAAATATTCTGCTTTATGCTAATATGTCTTATATAAGAAGTAATCCTACTATCAAAACTCTGTGCTGAAAAGATGAGGTTCTTTAACGCTGGTCTTCAAATAATTGATAATATAACACACCAAGAATCTCTCCAGAGTCAATTGGTTCTGAAGACACAATCTTTTCTCAGGACCTAGTATTCCCAAATAATGCTCTTTGCATAGTACTATTCTAGCTACTTAATTATTTTCAACTCACCTAATAAAATTATGTGAAATCTTTATTCCATAGAGATTATCTAATGATAGAAAATGTTATAAGCACTTCACTCACAATTTCTTCACATAAGAACTTAGCCCAATTTTTAGGTAGAGTCAAAGAAAATTGGCTCCATTGGTTTACTGCATAATCAAATAAGCAATTCATGACTCTGAAGGACTGACTGCACAATCTTCTGCATCTCTACAACAACAAAACGTAAGGCACATTTCCACCTGGAGCATGGTTTGAAATTGTCTAGTTACTCAAACTTCCCCTAGAATAGTATGCCATTTGTTCTTTGTGTTAAAAGGGATCCAAAGCTTAATTTTTAGGTCTTTAAGGCAACAAATCTAAAACATTCACTTTTCCTGGATAAAGTATCACTTTTGCCAAACAAGATGTTTTTTAAAATCTCTTGCATTTCCTGCCATCATGACAAATGGGGGATGCAGGTGGGCACGCTCTCAAGTAGACAGGAAACCATACATGTAGAGAATAGACACCTTACGGTCCCTTCCAATGTTTTACCTGACCGCCCAGCAATGAGGCCATGCACTTTCAACATCTAAACCAATGATATATTCATAGATCAACAAAGGAAGCATTTATTTCCCAAATTCACATTCCTGGCTACCACTTCCTGTCAAAGCACAGAAGTTGTTCCCATAAGTCTGAGCCACTAACTCTTCCTTTTGCATACCATCAGCAATCATAACTACAGTCATAAAAATTACAGACCTAAAAAAAACATAAAGGCCTTAAAAAATCATCACATCATGTTCAAAGGCCTCCACGAGCCAAGGACATACTGTAATGTGAACGAGTGAAGTGGCCTGCCTTTCCTTTTTTCCTATTTTGGAAAACATGGCTACAGAGAAATACTTCTTCCCATTTAAAATGTAAACTGTGTACAAGGTGGAAAAAAACAACTGATAGTCATCTCAGTATCTAGGAGTCAAGAGAGAGAGCAGTGGGGGACTGCTGCTAACCGGAGAGCAAATACTCAGCTCAAGATTTTCACTCCCATCCGGAATGCAGGCCGGCGCTGCCAGACTTCAAGAAAAACCAAAAATATTGTTTTATGTGAAATTCTTTAATTTTTCAATGTTCCTTCCAATTAAAAAACAACAACTGTGAAGCCAAAAACAAAATCTACAAGCTACATCCCCCACCAACAAATCCAATCTCATCAAATCACAAGTCAATCACTAGTGCCAACAGATGTCTGATCACTTGGCCAAAGCTGGAAACATAATCGAAGCACTGAGTCTCATCAATGTATAGCACCATGTATACACCACATGCTGATTCTTCTAATCACTAAATTTACTGAGCTCCTAGTATGGGTTAGATGCTGTTTCAGAAATTGAAAACTGACCAGTGCACAAGAGAATGAGACAAAACCCCTTTTTCTGGAGTTTACATTCTAGTAAGGGGAACAAACAATGAACATAAGTAAGCTATACAGTGTGTATGAAACTGATACTTATCATTAAAAAACAAAGCAGGGTAAGTGGACTTAAGAGTACTGAAACATACTTAATGTCACATCTTACAAAGGTTCTGTTTGGAGCCAAAACTCTGTCTAAAAAGTTAAGAAGCCTACCATGGCCAACATAACAAAGCAAATCAACTTTCTTATGGCTCAGTTTCCTTATCCATAAAATAAGGATATTGTTACCTGAACTCAACACCTACTATTGTAAGACAATCTTCAGCTACTCTTTCAGAAAAGTGGACAGAAAATATTTCACTGATAGAATCACAGTACTGTCTAACAAATCTTTCTAGACACTCAGAACAACTCTTAAATGTCCCAAGCACTTACTAGATTCTGATTCTTCAACAGTAGCAAGTAGCCACTAACATCATTAACATTTCCTCTTCCTTCCAATGGTGAGTGATCTGTAGGCCACGGAACCGTGGCAACCTCTATGAACTCTGACCTAGGTTGGAGAGAGTAGGAGAAGGCTTTTACTCTATATATCCCTACTGTTGTTCTTTTTTTTTAAAGAGAGCAAATAACTATCGTAATAACCGCCCCCCCCAAAAAAAAACCTTAAGGCCACAGTGCAGTGAAGAAACAGACCTACACCCACGTCTGAGTCCACCTGGCTACCATTCATTTCACAGAAGATGTATGTATTTAACAGCGTAGAAACAAGATTTGTAATTCCTGATGTTTTGGCTGAAGTATTGTAATAAGATGTCAATTTATAGAAGTAAAACTAAGTCCCTCATGTTTTCCTCCCATTTTCATTGCTGATTAACCAGCACCTACCATTTTCTCTTATAATGAATTTGCTCCCTAACAGCCAGCTACAATGTCTTTTGCCCTGTGAAGTTGCTAGTACTGTGTTTTAATCAGCTCTTTCTAATAGCACCTAAATAGACAATAGTATATGATTATTGGACATTATCATTATGAGACACCCTCCATTGGTCTCTTTTCCTCCCGGGTATGCTAAAATGCATGCCCCTGACCGTCTGGTGTCCGGGCTATTTCTCAGAGTTGCCTGCAGTGAACAACCCTAGCGTGGCACGAGGTCTGTCCCTCTGGATAAAGAGCGAGTATATTTACTGCAGGCTACAAAAACAGGGGGTTCCCCCAAGCTCAGTGTTCCTCGGCAGGAGCACACTCCCCCTGTATGCGCAGCTCCATCTGGACACTTCCTGTCACCCCTGTGGAACTTGGGGGCAAGGAGAAACCGATACAAGTACACTGATGTTCATGCTGTTTATGTCGCTCACTGTAGTAGGAGTCCCTTGTCTTCTGCTAGCATGGAGGGAATAATAAAAGGGTAACTATCGGCTTAGGGTAAAATCAAACCCCAGATTTAACAATGCCAAGTTAAAGAACCATATATTTATTCAGAGGTGTCATTCTTGGTAAGCTTACATACAACACTTGCAAACCCTCTTGCCCAAAATGCTTGCCTCATTTCTTTTGTACTTGATCACTAATGTATACAAATATATATAAGGGGGGGACCCCAAAAGACTGGAATTATCTTCTGGAGGGTGTGCCCCTTGTAGTACAGACTTCCCCTGCTAGATGAGTATTCTGGGAATCCTTCTGTATCAGTGCATCACCTGACGTTGTTGTGAGAGGCTGCATTCAGCGTCAGTTAATTTTTTTTACTCCTTTGACATATTTGCCCATTTCATGATGGGTGATTTATGAGCACACCCGTCCATGTTGCACTGAGTGTTCAGCCATTTTTGGCCAAAAGTGGCATGACCCCCATGAGCCACCCTGACTATTCACCTAACCTCTCACCTGGAGTAACTTTTGTTTCCCTGCATGAAAAAAGTCTTCAAAAGGAAATGTTTGCCGATGTGGGAGAGGTGAAACAAAAAATGTCAGAAGCACTAAAAAGCATCAAAATCGATGAGTTCTAAAACTGTCTTGAGAAGTGGAAAAAAATGTCTCAATAGACATAATGCATCAAACAGAGATTACTTTGAAGGTGACTAAATTTTAAACATGTAAGAATACCTAATTTTTTATACATAAATTCCAGGATTTTAGGGGTCCCCCCCATGTACACATACTATAATGAAGTATCTCATTCTGTGTAGGTTTCAGAAACAAACTCCAATGGAATCCAGTCACTAGTCATTAGCTCTTACTTCTAAACGAAGAAACTAGAGTGCTACGTCTGCATCTGAACCCAGCATTTCCAACCAAGTCTCCCACCTTCTGTCCCTCCGCACAGGCCAGTTAAGAAAAAAGCAGAGGGCCCTGCCTGGGTAGTTCAGTTGGTTACATCATCGTCCCAATATGCCAAGGTTGCAGGTTTGATCCCTGGTCAGGACACATACAAGAATCAATCAATGAATGCATAAATAAAGACAACAACAAATCAATCTTTTTCTCCTTCCCCCTAATTTCCCTCCCTTGCTCCCTCCCTCTCTTTCTCTAAAAATCAATAAATACGTTTTTAAAAAAGAAAGAAAAGCATTTTTAAGAAAAACAAAGCAGAGGAACTTCTAAGGCAGAGTCCTTAAAGTCCAGATTAGGTCAAACTTCTCTGAGCCTGAATCTGTTTACCCATAAAGCAAGAGAGCTGGGCCAGAGAGATTCATCTCTTTTTCCAGTAACAGCTCTGATGATTCTACGTTCAGCCTATACATGGGTGAAACATTCTTTGCTGCTTTGTTCAGTGCTAGAGTAGTTTATGAAGTGTAGCCCTGCTGAAAAGCTGGAGAATGAAATAGATGTCTTCTCAAGATGCCTCCTGGCCCTCTAATCCCATGATTGCACTAATAATGAAATTTGGCTATCCTTATAATTAGAAATGTAGCTTGCTGGTCACACATCTGGATCAGATAAATCTGCACAAATAGCATTTCACCAGAAGCAGAAATGCCAGCATAGAACAGCTGTGTTGTTACATCAGCCTTGCAAATAACAAGGAATACTATTTATCCATAGAAAATAAAAGACTCCACAGACAGGAATAAAGCTGACTTTATTCAAATTATTTTGGGGTGGGAGAAATGTTTATAAAAGAAAAATATATATATTGGTCAGACTTCCACATTAATTTACAAGACTGGTATATAAAAAATAATTCCCACACATTAAAAAACCCTCAAATACAAAAACACTATTCCTAATTTCCTGCAATCCTGGTTAATGATGAGCTCCATGTTACTGAACTTTTGTAAATACATCAGGCTCCCCTGACTTGTATGTCAACATATCATGTGGAACCGTGAACCTAATCCACAATTAAGTGTGGAAGTGTCAAATGGACTCTGGGAATATTCACCTCCACAGAAAATGCATGTGTTTCAAGTTAACAATTAATTTCACTCAATCAGTGCTGGATAATATGAAACGAGAGGAAATTATTTTCCTAAAAAGAAGTAAAAGCTCTCCTTAGCCAATTAGGTAAGCATTAACCACCTTACACTTTGAAGCACATTTCTTAAATCCCAAACCCTGATGTGCTCTGAGGAATAACTGACAAAAGGCTTGACTAATGGCAAACAGTTATGAACACAAAATCTGTCACCTATTACCAACCTTACCAACACAGCCCCTCAACCTCCTAACGTACAATGCTACCCACAATTATATCTTTCACATTAAAAAATATATTCAGACTTTGAGCAATAACGAGGTATCAGTACAAGTTCAGTTATAAAAAATACACCACTCCGGTGCGGGATGTTGATAATGGCAAAGGCTGCATGTGTTTCGGGGGCAGATGGGCACATGGGAAATCTCTCTAACCCTTCTCTGACTTTGCTGGGAATCAAAAACTGCTCTAACAAAATAAACTCTTTAAAAATGTTCTCAGTATATTATCAATTTAGGAGACAGGAAGAAAATAACCTTTAGATCAAGTCAATGTCCTACATTGAAATGTACATAGGGAGTAAGATCCTAAGATTTTAACCTATAAATTGTATGACTTAAAATAATCACTTTATATATAAAATCCAATTATGGAAAATCACAATACATATTAGCATGACTACCCTTATCTCAAAATTCCAGACTCAAATCAATGATTTTTGTGTCACATAAAGGAAAAACAAAGAGAGACACTCAAACAAAAATACCACAGAAACCAGGGTTCTGTGCCTGATTAATGGAGAAAACAGCTGTGATTCAAGAAGTAAGGACAGAAACAAATGAAAGACTCCAAAAGACAATCTGTCTCTCTTACTTCACATTTTCTAATATTTGTTGAAAACTACTAGTAACGGTGTCTTTGAACCATTCCTGAAAGGAATACAGATTACAAAGTGCCTAGTAAGATGAATTTTTGGAAAATGAGTTAATAAATCACAACCTTCAATGTTTATATACCAAATTTTAAATTAAAACCTTAGACTAAAATGGCACCCTGATGATCAGTTAATGAATTTGCAAAAGAGTATTAATCAACGATTTCCAAACACTGGGACACAAACTTAGTCAGCTGCAGTTCTTATCTGATTCTCATTCCTAAGGAAGTTACCACATGGAAAATGAGTTAGCAATTCAAAACACCTAACAGCTACATTTAGAGTCTCTAATAGACACAAACATACATTTTATGCATAATCATGGCACGTTTTTGATAAACACAATCAACAGGAGATTCACAGTTGAACCTCGCTTTGGGGCCTGGAAGGTCTTTAGTAAGTAAATGTCAACTTTGAACTCATAATGGGCGTTATCAGTGAACTACCATCAAATTACAGGTGGGAGGCAGGCCTTCTGGCTTTATGCCAAAGTGAAACAGCAGATGGGGAGGTTCCATCCCTTCAAGGATACTGTCAAAATTTTGAATATTTGAAAGGATATCTTCAATTGAAGAGTGAGAACTCTCAGAATAAGGTACCTGAACCATAATCAATTTCAATAGTCAATTTATGAGACATTCAGTTTCCTTCTAAAGCCCTGAGTGCAAGGAAATAAGTGAAACTACTTAGTGCCCACCCCACTTTTTAAATAATTCTTTCAGGTAACTGAATGTCATTAGCAAAGGCCTTAGAGTGAAGCATGAATTTTTATAAGATAAGGTTTCTGTTCTGAGTTTTTCCATAGTTCTGTTTTCTTAATTTAGGGGTTTAAAAAAGTGCCTAATTCATATTTTAAAAATAATAATAACTAGGCTATTTACCAACCTTTACCAATCTTTTTCTCTTTCTCCACCCTTTATTATTTAGTCATTCTTTTCAAATCTGTGATTTCAGATTTAAAAAGAAGCATCTGAAATTTTGCATAGGCACGTAGACAGGATTTCAGTTACCAAGGCAAGGCTGCTGAACCTACACCAAGATCAGCAGTGCACAAACCCACTCACCTACCCCCTGTCTTTCTACAAGAAAAAAATACAGAGTTTCTGCTTCTGTGCCTTTCATTTCCCACAACAATACTTTTCTCATAGCAAGCAGAAGCCCCAAAACAAGGAGCAGTGCCAATCGGATCTCAGCTTCACTCCCTTCCCTCACCCAATACCTCACTTTAAATAATAATGTACTTCCTTTCCATACCAGAAATTGAATTTCATAATCTAAAAGGATATTGACACTTTGTGGCCATCTAGGTATTATTTACCATCTCCACAAATTTCACTGGGAACAGGACTGAGTGCTAAAATAAGACCCCAACAATGGCAACAAAGGAGTAATTCCAAATGCCTCTGCTTTGGTGGTAAAAATGTCCTGACTGTAAAATTTCTTCCTATCACCTTTTGTGTCAATACCTGCCCAATGCACTTGACAGTTTGTACTCCCTGGTTTCTTCTCTCATTAAACTAGCAGGAGCACTTGGAATCATTTCTAGCTCCCACTACCAAATTCCACCAAAGGCAAGCAGCTGCTTTGGAGGAAGGCAGAGATCCACTCCGGATGTAACAGGCATGAGGACCTTGCAAACACTACAACTTCTCAACAGATTTACTCATTTACCCCAATCGGCACAGAACAAAAGACACTGTGGCTTCATTTCAGTGTCTACACTGTGTACTTTAACGGCATGATATTTGTAATGCTGAATACAAGAAACCATGATTCACATTTTTTATATCATGTCTTCCTGAATCTGGGGAGGTGCTGATTTACACAGCTGTCAATCTCTGCCAAGGCCCTACAACACACAATTTCTGTGGGATACAGGTTCTATGATCTCAAAGGTAGCTAAAATATCTACATCTGCGCTTACATTAAAAAAAAAAAAAGGTCAGTGTGTCAAAATGTCAACAGACAGTCAAGTAAACACATTCCCATGGCAATCGTGTAACACTGATCACCAGAATTTCCTGTGAGAGGCTTCCTTGAGCAGGAATCTCCAAAACTTAACCCGATTTGCCTTCCTCACTTAGGGAATGCCCCTCAAACCGACAAGCACACAGAAGACACCGAGCACACAGAAGACACTGGGTGGCAGCAGGCAGAAAGCTATCCTCAAAGTCAAAGCACTTTGTACAGATTGCCTCCAACCAGGGAGGCCAGTGTTTCCATCTTCCACAATGTACACGCTCCGCTATAGTTAAACACCTACCTCCATCCACCTACTGCTTAGTTCGAAGAAGCTAGGATGCAAAGACAAGGGAGACTTCTTTACAATCTGAGATTTATGATTTCCAAACAATTGAAAATAAATATTAGCCACATACATTGTGATATTGGTCAAATGGGATTCCTTTAGGGGACACCTACGCTCACCCTCCGGAACTCTAAGATTTCATTTACATGACAGTATTAGGAGATTGATATTTTCACATAATAAAAGGGGGGGGGGGTTCATCTTAAGAATTAGTACAAAGTGCCACCTCATTTTAAAGGATATCAACTGGAAGTCCCAAGTTTAAAAGATGGTATCTAATTTGAGTATTTGTCTGAAATCACATAACTAGACATGTTCTCCTTTCTCTGTATTTTGTTTTGATTACTATTTTTGGTTTTGAGTGTCATTCTAGTATGAAGATAAAAATGCGATATTTTTAAGGTTACTTTAATATTGGTTGCCCCAATTTTTTCCAGTCTATCTTTGTGAACTTAATTTACTAGGCAACTTAATAGTACTCAAGTTTTTTTTCTATGGGGAAAAAAAAGAGTCAAATATTTCTATAGTGAGAGTCTTTCTACATGAGATCACAGAAAAGAATTCATTAATTCTCTTTCAGACAACCAGAGTGAAGGCCAAAGTCTTTGTTCAGGGAAGGCCAAGAGCATTCATCAATTAAGGGTAGTAGTGTTCTCCGGCTTTGTTTATAAGTCCAGCATAAATCGCCATCTGCTAACTTGGACCAGAAAGCTTTAATTGATGTTTATGTAGTTCAGAACGAAGTAAAGGAAGAGGCATGTGTGAAAACGCCACCCCATAAAGATTTCCACACCCCTGGATCAACAGAATCCCACTCTGACTGAATAGTGCCACATTGAAGGCTTGCTTCCCATGCTCTTTCATTCTAAACACTAAGTTTCTCATGTTAGCAATATTTACATCCCCAGTGAAAAATTCCTAATTTGCTAATTTTTCAAATGAAAGAAATTCTGACTATTCTTTAAAAGGTAAATAAGTTGAAACCTCACCTCAGCACCGATTTTTAAATGCTGCAGATTCCTTCGGTTACACTCAATTTATAACAGACATGATCTTTTTTACCAATCGGTTCCCATCTGCTTCAAATGCTAGGTCTCCAGTTGTTCTTTCTTGATTAATTCTACTTTATACAATCATATTCAAGTTGTACTTATGTAGCTTGATCACTACTTAATATAATTTTAGGTATGTAGATTTTATTTTCTAACTCGAATGCCAACTTTGAAGAAAGGGGCCACATCTTTATTTATTTTGTTCCCTTAAAACTCTTCCCCGCAATAAATCACTTCACATACAACAGACATTTTAAAAAGTTAATGTGATCTCTAAAACAATTAACATTGATCCAAATTTACTCATGCCAAAGTCACCCTAGAAATAATTATAATTTAAGTTTAAAAGTATACCTCACTGTTCCAAATAGTTAAAAGATCCCTCTTGATGCCCTTGTGATCTGAATAGAATTCGCAGGCTTTCATCACATATAATGGAAACTTTAGTATGTTTGTACTTTGATAATTTTTAACTCTAATTTCCACTTAATATTTTTAAGGAATTAAAGGAAAACTTCATACATACACTCTCTCCCTAGACGCTGACATTTCATCTTTGCTGAGATGTGCACCCAAGTAGAAAGGCAGGAAGAACTCACAATTCAGAGGGGAAATGCCTAACAAGCACACAACACAGAGCCATAAAAGACCACATGCAACTCAGCGCTAAACGAGAGCTCTGTGGGCACAGGCCTGCTTATGATTCATCATCAGACTCCTAGCAGCTAGCACAATTCTCCGCAGCACACAATCTCTGAAAACAACTATTTTTGCTTGGTTCACTGCTGTGTCCCCAAACACCAGAAACAGTCCTAGCACACAGCAGTGCGCAGTTAGTATGTATGGAATGAATACTCATAGGAAAACTATGCGACACTAGTAGACATCTATAGGAGAGCAGGTAAGCAGTAGCTGAATTTATTTCAAGATTATATTTCTTCCGGTCACAATTACTCTAAGTAGGACACAAACAGTAAGTATACAGGGACAGTTGACCAGAATGACAGTGAGTCAAGGAAAAGTTTCAAAAACCAGGGATCTTAAGGCTGTAGAACAGAAGGTATAAAGGCAAGCAAGCTGGCTATAGTTGAATTTAGGGAGTTGTCAAATAGATGAAGAAACAAACCTGCCCTAGGCTGCTATGGAGTCGCATTTGTGAACTACAGGTCAACAAGACCCGTTCTTGGGTCATATAATCAATTTAGTAGTGGGTAAATGATTGCCATTCCTTTAAATAACAGAATAGAACTGAATAAATAAAATAGAATAAAGGCAAGTATTGCTTTATAAAACTTTTGACTCAATTTAATGTATATAAATATTTTTGTGTATGTGTATTTACTGGGACACAAGGTAAAACGTGTTCTCAATGTATGTCCCAATAAAAATACATGAAAAAAACAGTGCTATAGAAAGCCTACCTGTAACTGTGACAATTTGGGCTAAATATAAAAATGAGAGAGGTCAAAAGCAAAACATGTACTGATTACTTCTCAACACCGAAGTCTTTGTCAGCGGACAGTCACACAGATCAGGAACTGAAACAGACTGCAGGTACCACCCGGTCCACTTCTCTCATTCATCACAAAGGGGAAGAGACGTAAAGAAGTTAAATCACTTTCTAGTGATACGTGGTTTCCCATCCCAAAAGAAGTTTAACCAAGTGGAGAAGTCAAAGTCCACAGTATGATTTTCTCCACCTCAAACAGTTAAGAGGCTGATACGGGGGCCAGGAACAGGGTATGTTGCACGGGCTACTCTGGTACTTTTGCCTTGCAGTCCCAATTGACTTTTACGTCCCATCCTGGCTCTCTACACTCTAACTTTGCTGCATTTGAGAATTACAAATAAAAATTGAGCAAACAAAAAACACTCCACAGCTATGCTAATTCTCAATGTTTGAAGGGAACTTCTCTTCATACAAACCCTTTAAAAGCAGAGTTCCAGACCCAGCACTGAACACAGTAGCACCTGGCTAGAGTACTCCAAGCCCTTCACTTAAATGCTGATGTAACAGTTCAATCACATAAACAAAGAAAATGTCTGTTTCAGAACAGCTAAATGTGGGGACTGCAGACATGTTTCATTAGGTCTGCCGAGTGGCTAAGGTCCAAAACCCGCCACCACCTGGAGGCTTTGCTTGCCTGCATTTCGGATCCCCGCCACTGCGGACGGAAACAGCCACTCTGGCCCTTTTCATCAACATGAAGAAAAGATTAAAATAATTAGGCTTAAGTGCTTCATCAAGGCTTAGATGAGAGCATATTTTAGGAGACATCTATACTATAGTTTATGTGGTCTCATCTGAAATGAAACCTGGCTTCATTAGTACGGAGTTTTCTGGTATTTTCATAGATGGAAGCTCTGTCAACACAATTCCACTGAGGCAAGCTGTAAGAGAAAGATGAAAAGTTAAACACTCGCTTCTTAAGGGCTGCTTTTGGCCCACAAAGTCCATTTTGCTATCTTATCATCACCCCTTGATAGTAAGCTTGACCAAGGAGCTGGACCCTTCACAAAGCAAGAACTGCTCTCCAAGGCTGACAAGCTTAAGGGACTGTTAAAGCAATTTTTCCTCAGCTACAGAGGAATAACGAGGGGTGCTCCCAGATGTGGCACGCTGCCGACCTCGTGTCAGTGATCAAACAGGATTTTGTTGTTAGGCACTATGGTTCTAAACAATCATCTGATGTGTAAAATCGTTACTATGTAATGATATAACCATTGACTACCCCAGGGCAGACGAGACACTGACAGTCATAAAACATCAAGATACTGTCATTATCCCAGGAAAACACAAACTACAAATTTGCCCAAGTCTCTTAAACGTCAATGTCCAATTAGAGCCACTATAGCTACATGTGGCTACTTAAATTAAAATTACTTAAAATTAAATAGAATTTAAAATTTTCTCGGTCACATACGCCATATTTCAGGTACTCGATGTGATTAGAGGTTATCCGATTAGCTATGCAAGTAGAATGTTTCCATCACTTCAGAAAATTCTATTGGACAGCACTGCTCTAAAATGCCATATTCACTGGTGAAAATGCACGGGGCAATTCTTTAGTATATGAACTATTAGTATCTCACCTTACAAACCAAGTGAAGCACTCAGGCAGCGTTATGAAGAGTCAACACTCTGGACCCCAACTGCTGACTTCTAACTAGCCACTCACTAGGCTCTGGGAATGGGACCAGTCTGCTTAGCATCCCTGTGCCTCAGAGTTGCCTATCTGGAAAACCAGCATAATTACACCACCTACCCGCAGAGGACTGCAGTTAAGAATTAAATGAGTTAGTTAAGTGCTCGGAACAGCAAGCACTAAGCAAATATTTGCTGTTATTATTATAAAGCCCTACAGTATGCTTCAGAGCCTTGAAAATGCTCACAGCCTTTTATAGTTAATGAGTATTTTATTTCTTTTAGTATGTGTGACTGCCTATAACAACCAGCCTCCATTGCTATCTTGGGCCATTTAAGAGAAAAGATAAGATTAGTTGGCCAAATTTGCTTTTAAATTTCACCACCTTTCATAAAGTAAGAATCTTCACTTAGCATAAAGATTAATTCTGATTTTGTTTATTTTAGTACTTATAATAAAATTTATATTTTAATATATCAATTAATTGAATATATAAACTAGGTTAGTTTTTCCAAGTCAGGTAAGTTCATAGCATAATAAATATATTTTTAACTACACAGGTATAAATAGAGCCCATGAACCCTATTATTTATTCTATAAAACCTGAGAATTCTAATAACCACGTACAATTACCAAGTACATTCCTTGAATGGAAATCTAATATTAAAGTTATATCCAACTTACTGAAAATTCCAAATCAGCAGAGTCTAAATTAATGATTGCATAAACTTAAGATACATTCTGTTTAACCTCTTTGAAATAGCTGAAAGATTTAAAGGTTAAAAACATTAAAACAAAGCTGAAGAATGCTATGGTCCCACACAACAGTTAAAAAGTTTATGAAACATCTTTTTTTTCCTTATTGAAAAAAATTAAGTCTGAAAAATAAGCTAATTCTTAGCATTACCGATACACACATTTGTTTGTAACTGTGAATAACTTTTCCCCACACTCCCCACCCCAATCTGTTTCAGAGAGAAAACAAAGTTTTTCAGCTAAAACCAAAGTCAACTTGAAAACTGGTGACTAGTTAGACATTGCATAATCCCACTACCAATTTATATATCAAAAAATCCATTATTTCATTTGGAAAATTTTTTTAAGTTAGAAGAAAATACACCTCTGAAAGATCTTATCTGAAAAATTACTGAAACATTTAGAGATTAAATGATAAGATGTCTGGGATTCGCTTCAAAATATTAAATCAGAAAGTGGGGAATGGTCAAGGGTAAAGTGAAACAAGATGATCGTAATTTGACGACTGTTGAGCCTAGATTAGGGGCCCCCAGCCCCTGGGCCAAGACGGAAACTCGCCTGAGCTCCGCCTCCTATGGCTCCGTTCCCACCACACTGGGCCCCGCAAGGTAATAAACTCCACACTGCCACCCCCCCACCCTCCCAGCCTTCCACGAAACTGATTCCTGGTGCCAAAAAGATTGGGGACCGCTGGCCTAGATAGCAAGAGCATGGGGACCTACTGCTATTTTCCACTTTTGTATACATTTAAAATTTTTCATAATTACAATCTTAAAGAAAAAGCTAACCTAAGAAAAGTATAAAGGTGATCTGTATGGGGGTGGGGTGGCTTAAAGTAAAAGGTAAAGGTTAAAAGTTGTAACAATATGCTTAGCATCACAGTCAACAGGCTAAACCAGCCAAAAGTGCTACAATTCTGCTACTCCTCCTCCCCTGTCAGCCACTAGGGGCAGCAGAATTTATGATCATCCCACACAACCATATGCCCAGGAGTGTTAATTCTCCCATGTGACTTGCTTTTGGATTTTGTTTGTCTCTCTTCACCAATTCCACAGAAAGAAAACCACAAATTAGATTAGCTAACACTCCAGAAATTGCCAACAGTCTTGTTGACTCCTATGTATTATAATTCTTGACTCCAAGATATGCCTTTTTTTAGGCTATCAAGCGATGCATTATGTTGATGGGTCCCAGTTTAGCACTAGAACATCTAAAATTACACAATTCTGGCAACTTGAGTGATTTCTAACTCCACTGTCCATTTATAAAAATAAATGTCAAAACAGGCTAATAATCCAAGAAATGTTACTAGCAGGATGAAAATATTTTAACATGTATATCATTAAAAATACAGAAGATATGCACCTGCAGATTTTCAGAAGCATGACAATTTTGAGACAATTTAATCAGAAAGAAAAGGAACAAGAGGTTTGGGATTGAAACTGTTGTCTGATTTCCCCCCCTTTTTTTATTTGCTAAGGAAAGGCACAGACTCTCAGGCTAGGTTTTCTGATTTGTAAACTGAGACAGTAAATTCTTTGTTTATTTCATGGGCTCCTGTGAATATGTCACAATAGATAATCATATATATTGTAGAAAAGTGCTTTGAAAATGAATCGTTATTTTCAAAAAGGCATCAGCTTATAAACTGCATTAGTAGCCCCTCTAAAAATGGTTTCAGGCTATTCTCCTCCTTAGCAGAAACGGAGAAAGAGCCAATGAAGAGGACTCAGTGGAACTGTCGGTTAGATTCCACACACCCTTTCTGTGATGAAACATGAGCTACCTGGCCAGAGCATTTAGGCCCAACTGGGTGAGGCCTCCAAGGTAACCTAAAAAGTGAGTGCAAAAGGGAGTCCAAAGTTTCTGGTAACTCAGGTCCATCAGATCAAAGACACACTCAATTACTTAGAACTAAGTCACCAATTCTTTGAAGATATCAACTTGTGCCTTAAAGTGTTAACCCTGCATTTGTTTGCTCTGGCCATATGAAAGCCAGCAAAAATTTTACAGAACAGTTGCTTAGCAAAGTAAAATGAATAAATAAATACTAAGGGAACTCTGATTTGATCTCATTAAGATAAACAAAACTGTCTCCCTCATAGGGATGGAGTATTCAACAGCAAGGCCATCTCCTGAGGCCGAAGTGTTGTTACCCTCCTGTCCGGCAAATCTCAACAGTCAGTTACCAGGTCAAAGAAGTGGACAGAGACATTTCTCAGCAAAAGCACAGGAGGACGACCCAGATAACTCTACAAAGAACACTGCAACGTGTAACACAGAAAAGATTTACAAAAATATGCAGTTTCAGGGAGAAGATAGCATTTTGCCCTCTCCTATCCCATGCATCTTACCCCAAGGCCACAACTGTCGGGGTTCAAATCCTGACTCCACAATTTAGGAGCTTTTAACCTCAGGCCAGTTGCTTCCCTTCCAAGAGCCTCAGCTTCTTCAATGACAAAATGGAGGTGATACAATACCCACCTTCTGGAGCTGTGAGGATTAAATGAAGACATGCACATAGAGCACTTAAAACAGTGTTGGGCACAAAGCAAGCACTCTTTTTTATTATTATCATTATTATTATTATCACTACTAAATTTCCTTACTAAACATTATTAGTCTTGCTATGAGTGAATCTTTCTCAAAAAACGTTGGATCTAAGATACTTGATCAGCTGTTCAGAAGAGAAGCACACACTAATTCAAACAAAATGTTTGAGGAAACAGAAGAGATGATATTGACAGGACAGAAGCCATGCCCCAGCCAGTCAATCACTAATTCCTTGTGTTCCTTGTGTGCTTTCTCACTCAGCAGAGGCAAACCTGCAATCCCAGAGGAGCCCCGTGGTCTGAGTCTGGTGGACGACAGACAGAAAGCCAATGACAACAGCGTAAAAGACAAAGCAGAAGCACCCGGACAGGGCTGTGGGGCCTGTAATATGAGGTCCACAAGAAAAGGCCTGAGTATTAGGAAATGCAGCTAAAATTAAGGCAATCTCCCTGTGACTAGGGGGCAGAGGCAGAGTGGAGGAGGCGCTCCAGGCCATGGGCACACAAACTGACTGATGTTCCCAGAGCTCCTGGTCACAGAGGCAGTGGAAGAAGCTGCCCTGAACATTCTCTGCTTTCAGGAGCCTTCGGGTAACACCACAGTGTGCCACCTGAACCAGTGACAATGCCACATCCTCTGTGTGAGGCACACCTTTACACAAGTATCCTACCATTAACTCTCAGAGGAAGCCTCTTCAAAACAGACAGGAGAGGGAAACCCTTCAAATGTGTCAAGTAAGTCATGAGGGCAAGTCATAGGGAAAATTACTCATATCCCAAGGTCTATGAACGAGCCCACTCTACAATACTAACTATTCCTGAACCACAAGTCTCTCAGAAGACACAAACTTCTGTTGATTCTTTTTTTTATTATTTTATTTTAATTGTTGTTCAAGTACAGTTTTCTGTCTTTTACTCCCATCCCAGCCCACCCCTGCCCCGTTCCTCCCCACCTCCCTCCCATTTCCACCCCCGCCCTAGTTTTTGGCCATGTGACCTTAATACCGTTGACTCTTAATAAGACCCTGAAGTCATTTTTCCCAGGGTGATGACACTTCACTCCCCCAATACAGGTGCAAAGGGCTGCACCAAAATCCTATTCTTCCACCCAAGAGGTTCTTGATGTAACTTGTGGTGACAGTCTTTTTCTAACATATTAAGACACTAAGAAAACGTACCTTTATTTTATGATCTTTTATAAAATACTAGCATTCATGTTTCATTCATAATTGTAATAAAGTAACAACAACAAGCCCAGCCCCACTCTGGTGCCTTTGTAGATGTGGAAAAGCCTTAGAGACCAAGATTTACATTAAGCCGGAGTAACCTGCCTCCACTCCACTTTGATCCTTTTCATCAAAAAGTAACATGACTTCAAAAAGCACATCAACCTGAGCAAGGTGTCCCTGCAGTTTAGGACACAATCCCAAAAGAACTCGTGGACTAATTACAGTGCCATACTATACATGGAAGAATAATACTGTTTAAAACAAACACTAGGAAACAGAGTAACAGCCTCGTGGAGGATTCTGGGAGCTCTTACAAGTCTGAGTCAGGGCAGGAGACTGCTGACCCGTCCTAGAGGAAAGCGCCAGTTTAGAGACCGTCCCACCCAGAGCAGAGACTTCAGAGGAGTACAGTCTGAGAAGAGTAAGCTGGCCAAGCCCCTGCGGCCCATGATAAGGGAAAACACTGTATGTGCGCCAACTGAAGAGCACAAATCTACACTTTTCACTCAAAGTGCTTCAGAAGCTACTGTGTCAAAGACCAGGTCAATCATCAAGAGTACAATAATCAGAAGCATGGATTTTTTCATTGTCTTCCATTTATATACCAAGATCTCAAAATAAATAAAAAATCCTTCTCGTGGTATGCAACTTAATGTCACTTCCTCATGTGCAGCATTTTCTTCGAAGACAGAAAAGGTTGTTAATGTTCTTCAAACTCACCAAGTTACTCAATAACCACAAGAATAACCGAAAGCAGCGTGGGAGTCCCAGCCGGTAGGGTGAGGCCTCAATGTGCACCTGTGACCAAGCTTCACTAGAAGGCTCAACTTGAACATGCCCCAATTTTCCCAGAGGAAAATGAGCTTTATTTCCTGAAGCCTGCAGTCCCCTCTAACCTGCAAGGGCAGGAAACTTGTAATACATTTCTCCAAAATTGTATGTGAGTAGACAGCAACAGAGAATCACCTAGTTGTTACCTTGGACAGATTACTGCCACTCTGAACACTCTGAATCTTGGTTTTCTCAACTATAGTAATAGGCATCACACCGTTCCCATTCCGGGTTGACATGGGGGCTCGTAAGGTTGTGTGCAGGAATTTATGCTCTAGTGCCCACGAAAACACAGCCTGGTAACTGTTGATAAATACCATGACCAAATACTGCTCATCTCGCCAGGCCCCACCTCCCACCTATACTGGACACCTATACCTACACTTCATTGTTAACCTATTACCACGAAGAAACATGAGAAGCAATGCAGTAATGTCTACCTCCCATCAGAGACAGGTCAAATGGCTAAGGAAAGCCACTAAGTAACAGTTGTGGGCTAACAGCCAGTTTACCTGATAAGCACACGCAACTCAAATGGAGCTTCTGACCCCTCATTTCCAAATCAGTTAGAATGGCCTATCTCTACATTCCAATTGCTCATGAATCCTTTATAAGCAGTAACTATTAGGGGCACAAAGCAGCTCTATGGACCACACATCATACCTCTACATCATCATCACCAGGAGCAAAGGTAATTCCAAAGGCTAGATTCCATAATTCTAAAGCGATGTTTTCTTCCCTCAGGGGGTAGGGGGAGAAGAAAAAACCTACTTTGCAGAGGAATAAAGTGGGAAGTCAACGTTCTAGTATAAACACGACAAGCCCAATTCTGCCACTGCAATATACTCTTTGACTTCAGCACAAAAATCTTTTCTGACCATCTGGAGCTACTCCAGGCATAAGGCCAAAACTTGGTAATTCCTTTTCAAAGTGACAGACCAGTAACTGCCACGTTGCTAATGCACAACCCGAAGGGAGCACCTCATACCCTAGTCAGCGCTCCCTGGAGGTTGACACATGTAGTAAAAACAAAGTGCTTCCAAATAAATCTGCCCACTTATCAATACTTGAAATTGAACAGAGATCATGTCACTTCTAAACAAAGCAGAATTTTGGGGGGGATGTAATACTATTACCCTATTTCACATACGGGAAGCAGGGTATTCTGCCAAGTTTCAATAGAAAGAGCCATATCTAATAGAATGAAACATAAATATGTCAATTAATATTTCAGTTCTTCAGAAATAACACATGGGAGTCCACCAGAAATTGTACGAGTTCATCATCTGCGGTGACCGAGATGTCTGTAAGTTTGCAATGAATACGGAGTCACGTGATATACACGGCAAAAGAGGTGATCAACGACAATTTATAAAGTTGGTGGAGACCCCTTTAAAAATTCCACTGATCAGCAGGATCACTTTATATCCAATAAACCAACTGGAGCGTCTACTACGTACCAGCTAGGTACAGTGATGGCGAATGAAAACCAAAGCTTTCGGCATTTAGATTTAATTTCTGCCAAATTAAATCTAAAAAGTTCAAAGACAATTTCATGTAATATGCCACTGACACTAAGAGAAACTTGAAAGCTCAGAGGCATAAATTTGATAATCTTCCCCTCAGCATACTGAGTAGAAAAATGTGAACAAAAGAGAAAAAGAGGAAGGAAGGAAGGAAGGAAGGAGGAAGGAGGACTTTGAAGACATGAAAGCTATTCTGAAGGCACACTTTCCACTGGTAAGCTATCTTATCCTTTCAAGTAAAATATTTTAAAGCTGAACAATCTGAAATTTTATCTGGTAGCAGACTGTTTCTTACAAAGATAAGTTATAAGTAATTTTACAAATGAGTAAAATGTAGCTAACCACTGATTACAAAATTAAACTGAAGATAGATTACAAATACAAAATATAAAATAGGCAATGATGGGTTTCTCCCTTCTGATGAACAAACTCTTCCTTGAAGATAAATGAACAGATTCAGAATAAGAGACCTGGAAGCCATTAGAGATCATCCGACCCTGATTTACCCAGCTCACCTCTTAAAGAAGCTATTTTGTTTGTTTGTTTGCCTTCAAACATCCTGTAGTCATTAGCAAATTAATGGTATCTGAGAGTCCAGAGCCAATTCCAAATAGAACCCTTGTGTTTTATCCTGAGAAGCAGGGGAGGGGGTGCTGTTGGATGATCTGATCAGGCCCCATGTGCATAGAGTTCAGAGCCTGGTAAGAAAATGAGGGCAGAAACCTTAGAGCAGATTCCTCGGCACAGGGATGCACACGGAGGATCCTTCGTCCCTAGTCTTTTGGAATGGAAGAGAAAGAGAAGTGAATGCTGACAGAATTACCTTTCCCAAAGGGTTTAACCAGCTGTAGTAGAAATTCCAAGGCAAGTATCACCATCAAAGGAAACTGCTGGGAGGAATGGAGTAGGTGGAGAGGGCACCAAACTGCAGGATTCTGAAGAGAAAGGAAGACATACAAGGAAAAGCAGGACTTTCTGAAGACATTGGTGGGAGGGGGGGAGTGATCTGGTAAATAGCAAAAAAAAAAAGACTGCAAGAAAAGGCCAAGAACGCTGTATAATTTAAGGAACTATGGCACACTTGAAAAAAAATAGGGAAATACACAAAAATCAAGACTTTTTGAGAAGTATTTAACAAGTTAGAAAGGGAGCAAAATATACAAAGAAGGAATAGCAATAGATCATTCAAAGAAAAAATCCTAATAAACATGATTTTGCAGCAATAGCTTATACAGCAATACCACTTCTTTCAAAGGAGTCACCGATAGCTAATGTTTTAAAGAGCGACACTTATTTTCTGACTCCACCTAAATTCACTTAATTCTTCATTCATTCCCTATCATTTTGACCTCTATTCACTTAAGATTATATTTTCTTTCCATGATACAGAGGTTTCAGGAAATAATAGAAGTCAAAATGAAAAAAGGATGAATGAATGAATAAATGAACAGGCAGAATCAGAAAAGTACTTAGAAATACTATATATAAAATCAGCTCTGCTCAAATTGCAAAAGGTCAATCATAATGCTTATAGCATCTCATCAAAGAGAAATAAATAGAAAAATTCCACTTTTAGGAAGGAGAAAAGTAGTAGGTGCTTGGGGTAGTAGAGACAGGTAGCAGGCATGGGAGATGGGGCTGAGGGAACAGAGACAACATGCCAACCTCAGGGGAAAAAAGAATATATTTATGAAGACTTGGTACGGGGGAATTGGGGAGGACGAAGTGGGGACTGACTTAACACGTAACACCAGCAATGCACCAGCTTTAGGACATCTCCTTTACTGCATGCACAGGAAACAAATGGTTAAGAAAGAAGTTAAACTGCACAGACTTAACCTCGGTATCAGCAATGAGCATCTCTCTCATGCAACCACTTTTCTCAGTATCCCTAAACATTCTGGTAAGTAAAATAAGTTATGATTTTTAGTAGGTGTTCCCCAATTAACCTGGTTTATGCATCTTGCAGAAGTTCACGGAACCAAATGGTTAACGCTAGAAGAAAAAGATCTGAGACTTCTTTGGTTCCTTGCTTCGACTTAAGTGAAGATTGTGTAACTTGTACAAACATAACCATTTCCTGCCCATTGAACGAAGCAATTAATGGACTGGGCAGTTTCTGAGATGATTTAAGAGACGAAACAACCCAACCATGTCTCTCTGCCATTCGTTTTAAAGAAACACACAGGAAAATATAGATTATCATTATTTTGAATAAAAGTCATTCTTCCTTTACATCACTTTCCTCCCACAAACAGCCTGTAAATGACACGCAGCTCTAAGAAAATATATCTATTAAAATCCGTACCTTCAATGACTAAAATGCAACATGTAGGCTCTGCCACTTGGGGAGGAAAAAATAAAAACTGATAAGATTTTATGAGTTTATAAGTATCCAGCATTAATATAAAATAAGCATCAAAGAAAAAAAGGAAGGAGAGAAAGAAAGAGAAGAAAAGCAACTTGGCTCCCAGTGACTTCCCAGGCTGCTTCCAAGACCTCACACGGTCCATGGACACAGCCCTCACTTCTGGTTGGTCTAAGGAGTCCAACCTTTATTGCTGAAGCTGGTTTGTGTAGGTTTCTGTTATTTGCAAGACAAGTAGTTCTTGACTATTAATAAACACCAAAAATCTTCTGAATCTTCATGTTTTCAGGGATCTCAGTTATCTTAAATCTAAAATTTCATACGCTTCCAAGAATTAGAATTAGAACATAGCTTTAAAATTAAACATCAACCTGGCTGGTGTAGCTCAGTGGATTGAGCACGGGCCTGTGAACCAAAGGGTCACCGGTTCAATTCCCAGTGAGGGCACATGCCTAGGTTACCAGCCAGGTCCCCATTAAAGGGCGCATGAGAGACAACCACACATCGATGTTTCTCTCCCTCTCTTTCTCCCTCCCTTACCCTCTCTCCAAAAATAAAAAATAAAATCTTTAAAAAATTTAAATTAAATTAAAAATCAAGTAAGTTTTCTCCCGGTTCAAGCACATAGTATCTTGTCAAAACATCGTGCCTTGCTCCATCAAGTCATTAATTAAGTCAATGACTTTATTAAGTCAAAAACTTACTCAGCACATGGTTTGCCAGACATTTATTTATAAAAAGAGAAAAGGAAAGACATGGTCCCTGCGCTCAAGGAATTTGTGTATTAATGGAGAGACAAAGAGCAGTTGGAAGTCCCCCTGTTCCTTTCCTCGCTGCATCTTTCCGGTCAGACTCAACACAGACTACTTCTGATTAAACTTAGGCTCCTGCGCATCAGGTAAGTGGTTCATGCAACCCCTTGGTTCCCACAATCCTATACTTCTGAAGGGGAAATAAACTGTGAAGTAGGTCACTAAGGGTTTCTCTCACCACAGTGAATGACCAGCCTCATGACTGGAGGGGACACTCTGAAAAGCCTGAGTATGAGCCCAGCTCATAAATGGGCCTTATCCGCTACCTGTCACTCACCACCACCAATTCTCTTCTGAAAGCCATCTACACTGTGAACACCCCACTCCCGCTGTCCACCCCGGGGCAATGGGACTGACTGACAGCTACAAGAAGAATCTACCATTTCAAATTAAAAATACACCATCTTCCATTACTTGTACTTATTCAGAGGTTCACTACAAGACTGAGTCCTGAAAAGCCTGGGAGAGAACATTATAGAGTGCCACCTGGTTCAATATGTGGGTTCACTGTGCACTAGGAGAGGCTTCTCTTAATGATGGAATCACATTCTGCAAAAAAAAAACAGGTATTTAAATAAGCATCAGTCAAGTAAGGCTCAACACCTCTCACAGCTAATGAAAACTGACCACCTGGCTAAATCTTCACATTCTTGCAAATCCAAATACGTATTCCTGAAAGCTGAAAGATTTAAGTCAAAAAATGCCCAATTGGTTTGAAACATTTCAAAATGAAGGCTCTCACTAATCAAATCATTCAAAAGAGCAGCAGTAGGTAGGCATAAGTAACACAGGTGCCTTATTTGCCTAAAAGTGTTAATTCCGTGAACTACAGACAAACATCCTTGTACGCAATCATCTGGTCAGCATCCTGGAAAAAAATGTCATTATGCTAAAGGTTAAGCAAGTTGATATAGGCTATCAGGTGTAATGCTTCCAATGATTACTTTTCCAAGGCAAACATGAAGTGCATTACTGACTTAGAAAAATAAATAATAAGGCCTAAATTGTATTTTTGCCCTGAGTTCTTGCCAAACTTAAATAGACCAGACATATTTCAAGTAAATAGGGTAGACAATCTACAAAAAATTTCAGCTAGGTTAATAACCCCATGCGACCATTTCAAACCTAAATTTCCAACCATAAAAACAATTTTGCCAAATCAAATCATTTGACTCCAACTCTCTGAATATGGCCTGAAATTTTTTCAAAGCCCTTTATCTCTTCATATACAAGCTTCAAATTCCCCACACCACAGGGTGCAAACAATGTCAGGAGTCCCGAGGAGGACTAATCTCGGAGGTGTCAAAAAAAAGAAAAACACTGAGACACTTACTATGAATGGAAGACACGACTGAAAAGCCCTATTTCTGTCATAAATTTGGATTTTAAAAATGCCTCCCGTGTGTGTACTATACCATGTGTCCGAAATTTGTGACAACACACACACATAATATATTTACAATCCCATAGTTACTACAGCAGTCAAGAACCCCATACTTAGCTTCTTCTTGTAAGTAGTATAGTGACAAATAAATGAGGAAAATAAACATTATGAACAATGTTCATATTGATGACAACCAGAAGCAAAATGTCAGAGGCAGAATGGTCACCACTACAGGTAAACTGCCAAAGGTTTTAGGAATACAGAGAAAATCCATAAAAACTCCTTTAGTTCCCTGTTCTTTCCTATGAAACTGCTAGAAACTCTTTTCCAATATCTCATTTCAAGAAGCAAAGAAAAATCTCTGTCTACTGATGTAAAGTGAATACAATGACCCGAAGTTATGGTGCTATCATCATACGGTTCTGTTCCCTATGAACGGCAGGTCCATTGGAGTAGGCTGATTTCTTCCACCTGCCCTGGACACAGACTGCACATTCGCTTCTTCCAGCGCTAGCTACTCCCATGATTCCCAGCAAGTCCCTTCAACTCAACATCTGATAAATGCTTTCTCAGAAGAATGAATTGTAAGCCCACTGAAAACCTGTAATAGAACATCCCAATAAATCAAATATCAAAATAGCAATACAAATCTTTTGCCTTGCTAGAAAAGGTAAAGATACAAGAGGGATACCAAACTGCTAAAAAAATCTTTTTCTGAAAGATCTCTTTCTTAAACAAAGAACACAAAAGTAGTGGAACCCAAGTGTGCAGTAATATTAAGAAATGTAACTCTGAAAGGCAGTAATTACAACGTACAAGAACAGGCTCCCATATTTTCTCTGTAACATTAACTAATACCAATTTTGTCTTCTTGTTATTGAAACCACAAAGTAATTGACTGCCTTAATGCATAAACAAATGTTTCTCAAAATGTTTTTGAAAAAGCAAATTTGTCTTCTGAGACAAAACTGTGACAAAGCCTTCCTTCAAGCAAGTTTCCAGTAGCCAGTGGGCTAGATATGTGAGAAAATGGGCAGTTTGCAAACATGTGGTAAAGAGTCCAAAACTGAGCCAGTTCTGACAATATTCAGACAGGTTTTCTACACACCTAATTTGCACCTAAGTCCATTCATGATTTCTGTGTGGATAGTGCCACATGTCCCTATAATCATGATTAAGAACATCGAGTTTTTTTAAATGACACTGTTCCTGCTCCAGCCCAAGAATCAACCTCTGAGCAGCACTGCATGATTCTTTTTCTTCTTCCTGCAAGTTAGAAATTAAATTTTCTTCATTTCCAGCCAGGGGCCACTCAAACAAACCTAATGGGTATAGACAGCATTTCCTGCCTACTGCAAGAAAATAATAGGATTGTCATTATTAACACAGCCCAAGGCATGCACTTAGGTGGGGCACTGAAGAAACTGACCTTTAATTTTCATCAGTAAGCCTGCACTGATGCCTGGCTTTTGTTGTGTTTTGTTTTGCTTTGTTTTGTTTTGTTTTTTAAAGGTGACTGTTATTTTTTTTTTCCTACAACATTCAGGTCTAACACTGGCTCATTCACTCTCATGGAGCAAGACAGGCTCCAATTCCTATTATCCTTTCCATTCAACTGTGTTTAGGTCTGGCACAACCCTACCAGTAAACGACCAGATAAAATTCAGCTTTATTTTTCTTCTCTTACTTTTTTGGAGCTGGTCTTCTAATTGACAAGGAGTTGGTGAGATTCAGGCACTGCCACAGCCAACTATTCTGGTCACTGACACCTCTGCAGAACCGTCTGTGTCACTCTGAAGAAATGAGCATCCGAACAATCACCAGCAAAAGTAGCCAAGGTTTCTCAAAACACTGAAGATCTCACCCCGCCGGGCACTGCTCCCAATGGTGGCATCCTGACGCCATCCCAGAGATGAAGAACACCCTCCGAGGTGGTGACCCAGAGATGAAAGGCGGGTCTTGGAAGCCCCATGGTTTCGCCCACTAATGTCAAGGCCTGATCTTCTCTCTTAAAAACAGTTAGAACAACATCCACAAAAAGGGGGGACAGGGGGAATGGGAGGGAGTGACTCTCCTTTATTACAACTTTCCTTTGATCCCAGACTTAGGAGAGGAAGCAGAGTTGTCATATATCTACTTGAAAAGGGACAACCTCTCTTTGAGGGGGCAGGGAAGAAGAAAAAGACTGGTAGGAGAAGCACTTATAATAATGAAGTACTGTGTGGCATTCAGACACGCTTTTTGTTTCCCCAAAGTGCTTCTTCTACACTTCCTTTCGTTTTATGCCCACACTGCCTTACCTTACTAAGGTAAACAGCTCAATTAAGATTTTAGCAAGGAGCTGCAAAGCTGTCACCTGAACCAGGGACACTCAGGGCAAAGCCAAGACAAACTGATGGCTAGTATTCCTATACACTTTTAAAGTAACTGGGGAATAGTTTAAAGTAACTATTCTCCCATTAAGAAGTGTGTCCAACAGCTCAGTCTGTCTGTAGTCAGTGAATAAAATAAGATAGTAACTTGTTCAAAGCACTTGCTGAGACCAATAGTCCTAACAATTCCTCTCAACAGACAAAGTCGCTGAGATTGAGAAATTTAACCAAAGTCAGAGTTAGAAACCTGCCCAGTTGAGTCTCAAATTCAGGTCTCAATTTCCAGAGCCCATGGACTTAATCATCCCATTATAAATGATGATTAAGGATTTACCTTCTTGCCAAAAATATCAATTCCAAGTTAAGTGAGTATTTTCCCATGCCCCCCAATATGAAAAATGTATGTGATAAGCTACTATCACATACCAATGACAGCTAAAGAGTAGCCTCTTTAAAAAGATGTTTCCTTTAAATTAACATTTCTTACAATTAAAGTTTCTAGAAAATCATTCTATGCTTTTTCATGAAAAATGTTATGGAAGTTATTTCCTGACTAAAATTGAAACTTATTGAAGGTATACAAATACAGTGATCTATATTTAAAAGTGTTTTTTTAAACACTTAAAAAAAAAGGTTGGTTCTTCATTAATTTGCCAAGCAGAACATCTGATGGTAGAATACAATTGTCCCTCTACTGAACTCACCGATGACTCAGTGGAAACTAGAATTTGGAAAACTTATTCCATGTGAAACAAAACAAATGAACTCGCTCACCCTCACTAAGGCTTCCCCAGCTGCGACCCAGTATCCCCTACGCGCTCCTCCAATCCCGGCCATCACGAAGGCAAGGAAGCCTTGCTAAACTCTCAAGTTAATGGCAAACAGTTGGGGCCCAAAATTATTCCAAATGAATTCAAGCTAAGGTAATTTGGCAGAGAACTTTATTTGAATCTTCAATTCTTTCTCTTTTTAGCCAGCTGCTATATACTCTAATAGGTTTAAACAAACTTCTGAGAACAGTGCACTAACTTAAGAGCGTGGGAAAGTGAAACATAAATAGGAAGTAACATTGTTTCCATATTTAAATTTACTACAACAAGCAAAGGCAAAAATGTAAAAAAGCTATATTTTAAAAGCATTCAGACTGTCAGAGGTATAAAGATTCAGGTAAAACTATAGCACAGCAGGATTAAATATGTTAAAATCAAATAAACCTAGAAACAACTGTTTCATCATTAAGAAACAAATTTGAAGGTAAATTAAGTTATCTGATGCTAATTAAAGCCTGAAATAAAATGTAAACCTTAAGTGTTATCCACTCCTTTTCCTTCCTCCAGTAAACTCTCTTTAAAAAATTTTAAAAAGACAGCATTTTTAAAATTGAACTTCCTTCCTAAGAGGCTTAAGGCTACTGATTTTATAATTTCCTGGAACTTAAGTGTACACACATGGGCAAGTTTTAGTGTCCCTTACCCAAAATTGTAAGTAAATCTCCATTTTTAGGCAATAGTGGTAAAAGTGCATGCAAGGTTACACAGAAGAGGGTCCAAGCAATTTAAAATATAAGCAAATAAAATGCCCAAATCCTAAAATTGAAACATATTCCTTTATTTATAGGTGCTTCAAACTGTTTTCTTTACATCTTAGGGTGTAAAATAGGTTTTAAAAATCAAGTACTCTTGAAAGTTAGCTCCATCCTGCAGCAGGTAACCCGTGCCTGATGATCACCACCAGGACCCCAAGAAAGGGTGATAAGGAGAAGGTCAGACCAGTGTTGAGCACTTTTCTGGGGTGTCTCCCTCGGGGAGCTTTAGCATGTACAGCATCCCTCCTGGACAGAGGTCTGGAGCAATAAGAGGAAGGGGCTCTAGCTGTCCTCACCATTCCATGGAAACACAACCCCCAGAGCAGCACACGGCTGGCTCCTCCTGGGCCACAAGAAGCATTTCTGCGAAGCAGCAAGAAAGAGTTTTTAGGCAATACCGCCTCCAGGGCTGTATCTTCATTAGTCTCTTGTCCACACCACCCCACACAAACACCAGTAAAGAAAGAAAGCAAGTCAGGCCCCACTTCAGAGCCTTGTCCTTAACTCACCTTCAGTGAACTCACTTTCTAAAGATGGAGTAGAGAGCTACATGATTTCTAACAAAGGAAGCATTTAGGGTTGCCAGCTCCCCAGGTTTAGCCTGGGCCATCTGGGAAAGCACAGGGCTCCTCTGGATCCTGAGGTCACCTTTTATTAACCACATAAGCTGCTCTTTGAGCTCAGAGATGAGGCAGTTCTAGTCAGTTCTGTGCTGTCTCATCCCCAGGGCTGCCTTTGGTGCAAACCAAAAGCCACAAGCTATTAACCTCAGAAGAAGAGAAAGCATTAGTATTAGCAATAGGAGGACTTGCTTTTCCAGGTGCAAATTACAATACAGGGTCTCTACGTAAATTAACTTAAGTGAAAGGCACTGAGGAGAGGGACGCAAGATGGACGAAAACTGTATTGCTATTAAATGAAAAGGACTCTTTCACAGAGGTTTTCGAATGTCTGAAAAAAGTAGAACACTACCAGTTCTTAACCAACTGCTCCAGATTTTTCCCACTCCCTTTACTGAATTTCTTACATATTACATATACTTTCTTATAAAGTACATGAAGTATCCTTTTATTCTCTGCTTTCTCTCATTTCAAGGTTAAGTTGCTATTACAGAAAACAATCTAAAAAAACCTGCCTCCTGGGAGATGTCCAGAATATTATTATTGTTTCAAAGATAAAGTTTAGATTTCTGGACAGTAGACAGGTTGAACACATGAAAGGCACTCAACTGACACTTAGCATTCAGTACCTGGGGACACAGACACTGTTCCAAGTCTGGAGATACGAGTAAGAGGTTTAATGTGAACTACTGAGAAGCAGCCTGAAAAAACTCCTACAGTCAGCCTAGGAAATCTTAATCTTTTGGGGCTCTCTGAGCATGTCTTCCAATCTTAGCTCATTCAACAAACATTTATGGGGCACCGGATATGTACCAGCTTCTGCTATGAAGATGGGAAACACATGTAGAAAAAGAGAAACAAAACCTACCTTCCAGAGTTAGTTTAATGAATTGTGATTGTGTGTGTGTGTGTGTGTGTGTGTGAGTGAGAGAGAGGGAGAGAGAGAGAGCGCGCACCTGGTTGTGGTAGGTATTCAACCAATTGCTCATCGGTACACTTTACATCTGACTTGTGGTCAGAGTATTTGGAAGTTTAGCACACAAATGACAGATGTCTTCACTTCTATATAAAACTATCAAGATATGGTTAGCATTTTACCCCAAAGAAGATGATAAATTCTTCTGAGAGCCCTTTAATTACCCCCTCATTCCTAACTGGAGTCCTCCAGTCCCCGAAGTACTCCTTCCACCTCACTTCTTTCCAGTCAAAAAAAGTTAAAAGGACAGATTACCCAAAGGGCCAATTTCCCAAGCCTGGGTTTCTCAAACTTGTCTGATCATCTCATTCATCTGAAATACCAGATAAAAATGTCCAGCTTCCCTCCAGACATAAGGAATAAGAGCCCTCTGTACCCTGCACCCCACATACATCCCCCTGGAATGCTCCAACCCTATAACGCTCCAAAAGACTCTTCTCTTCTTAGACATGCTTATGCTTCACCTCTACCTCAAACAGCCAAGGCCATTCTCCTCAAGTTTCCATGACATGCTCTTTGACCCTCCCTCCAAGGCTTAGTTGAGCATGAAAGGCTCTGGCCATTGGTCTAGCAGAATCAGCTCTCTCAGCTGGGCCCCCAACATCTCAGCAAGGCACATTCTGTTTGTTTTTATTCCTGTCCCTTAATGTCTCCCTTCTAGAATTTCCCTACAAAAGGATCATTTTAAGTTACCACAAATCTCTGAAAAGTTAGTTTTTTCCAAAAATAATTTTCGTAATTTATAATTCCCAGCTGACTCCAATAGACAAGGAAAATATACAAAAGCAAGCACCACATTCTTACAGAATAGAGCTAAAAGCTATTTGCTCAAATTTTCAAAATCAATTAGCAATATGATAAAAACACGGAAAAAGCCCATGTATTCTCTGTAGAACTTTCTTTCAAAGAGCAATAAATGAAAGACTAGGTTTGCACTGCAGGTGACTCATGCCTTTGTTTTAATTTGTTTAATATTAGATCTCTACCATGACAAAGGAAATAAAAAACTCAGAAAAACTATGGAAACACAAAAAGGTCTACATGGCCCACACTTCAAAGAGATCAATTTCAGTAGAAGCACCTAAGGAGAGTTACTAAGTTTAAATGACTCATTCAACCTAGGAGTTCATCCATCCACCCAATGAACATTTACTATGGATTCATCATGAAAGACCCTTAGTTAAATCAGTAATCAATCCCACACATAAGTAAGGGTGACAAGGAGACAATCAGACAATAAGTGTTCCAAAAACGTATAGATAAAGTGCTAAAAGAACTTAAAGGAAAAGATAAATTACCAAAATGATGGTTCTAGACATAATGCAAAACAGAATTTGACACTCTTTTCTTTTGAGTAGGCCAGAAATCAGTGAAGACGCTTGGTCAGCATGATGCCTTAATTCTTCCTATCTCTACTAGATACAGAGATCTTGACTCTCAGTAACTTGTGATATAAGTTGCTAATGATTCTACCTCTAGAGCAACTAACTGTCATGTGAAAGCCATTTACATATATGGCTAAGAAAATATACCCATGTAGAGAGCAAAGCATGCAAACATACTAGCATCATACCCTTGCAACTTCACATTGTTTTTCCAGGAATTCAGAAATCAATAAACCATTATAAATAGCAAGCACTGTCTGGTACTTGGTATATAATCTCCCCTATAACTGGTTATTTGTATGCAAACTAAAATCTGTCCATTTGAATTTTTATCTATTTTCAATATTCCTAACATGCACTTTACAACTGATATTTAAGCCTTATAATTTAATTACTTAAAAGCCTGACTCATCTCTTCATAAGTGATCTACCCAAAGTTAACATCAATATCTCAGAACCAAAAAAAGGAAAAAATAGAAAGCACTAACATCTATGAAATTATCAGATGCTAAAGACAAGCTCAGGTGAATACAACAGAATGCTACGTGCTTTCTTGCACTTGACCCCCTTCCAGTTCGTTTCAGATTAAGGAAGAAGAATGTTAATACCTAATGCATTTCCAATGAACACTAGCTGATATGACTTAGACTATTCCTCCAAGTGGAAGTCAAAGTTTTTCCTAAAGCACTTAAAAAGACAAAATTGAATGCTTAAAGGTTAGAAAATATAACAGGTCTAATTGTACTTTCTATCCCTGGTTTTTAAATAACTCAGTGAAATTCAAGATAGATTATCTTTATCTATATGTGCCTACATGGTCTGTGGATAAAACTATTTGGTTCATCTAAATACTAAAATGTCTTTTTTCTCCTCCAGGGAACTATTTCTTTTAGATAATCTCCTCTAAAATTCATATCAGTTAATAAAATAAGGGAAGTCTGATCTCCAAAACTGGCCTAAGGGAAATCTCCCTTTATACCACAGTAGGAGAAGGAGGAGGTTTTTAAAAAAGCTACCTATGCACTGGCATGGAGAAGACCAAGGGGGAGCACACAGATCACGCAGAATAAATCTCCTTCAATTTGCTTTCATTTTTTATTGTGAAATATGCATAACAAAAATTTACCATTTTAGCCACTGTTAAGTGCAGTTTGGCAGCATTCAGTACATCCACATTGTTGTACAACCATCACCACTATTCATTTCCAGAACTTTCCCATCATCCTGCACAGAAACTCTGAACCCATTAAACAGTAACTCCCAGGTAATCTCTATTCTACTTCCTGTCCCTGTGCATTTACCTATTCTAGATACCTCATATAAGTGGAAACATTTCAATATTTATCCTTTGGTGTCAATATTTATCCTTTGGCTTATTAACACTTAGACAGTACTTTCAAGGTTCACCCAGTTTGTGGCCTATGTTAGCATTTTCCTCCTTTTTATAGTTGAATACACCACTGTACATATATACATTTTGTTTATCCAGTCATGAGTGAATAGACACCTGCACTGTTTCCACCTCTTGGATATTCTAATAATGCTGCTGTAAACACTGGTGTATAAGTATTTGAGTCCCCACATTCAGTTACTCTGGGTAGACACCTACAAATGGAACAGCTAAGTGATTCTATGTTTAACTTTTTGAGGAACAGCAAAAGTGTTTTCCACAACAGCTGTGCCCCTTTACATTCCCAACAGCAATACGATAGGGTTCCAATTCAATATACTTTTAAGTATTTTCCGATTTATTAATTTAGAACATTTACCTCCATCACTCAAGTTGGTTACTTTTCCTAAGAAAATCTACAATTAAAAAACCAGAAACAGCAATATCTAATGTTGTTTACTCTTAAACAACATTAACAATAAAAGATATAGAATGTGTTAAAAATACTTTATCTTTTTTTTAAAAAAAGATTGTACTTATTTATCTTTAGAGGGAGGGGAAGGGAAGGAGAAAGAGGAGAGAAACATCAATGTGTGGTTGCCTCTCATGCGCCCCCTACTGGACACCTGGCTGCAACTGAGGCATGTACCCTGACTGGGAATCCAACTGATGACCATTTGGTTCCCAGGCCCGTGGCTCAATTCACTGTGCCACACCAGCCGGGGCTAAAAAGTACTTCAAAATATCAGAGAAAAGGGAGCATAATATCCTAAAAATACATTAAGTATCCTATACATATAATTCGTACTGTAAAAACTGCTCACTCTAGCCCCTAAAAATTCTAGATATAAATACCCTGAGATATTTTTAAAGAAATTTACTCTCCTAACTGCCAATTCACACAGTACCTGGAACTAACCTGCCCAGGAAGTTCTTCCTTTAGTAAAAGTGGAGAAGGAACTAGGTGAAGAGCTTATCTAAATACTATTCACAGTATTTTCTACAACTTTGCCCAAACCAGGCGGCAGGAGAGAGACAGCTAAAAGGAATAATGATGTTCTTAAAATCTTTAACACCTTCTCTGGCCAATCTGCCATCAAGTGCTTACAGGTGACAAAGGAAACTAACAAATTGGGGAAAAAAAGAAAGTCAACAGAAAACCTTCAAAACCACCTATAGGCATAGATGAGGTCTGTTGGTGGGGATGGGGTGAGATGGAGAAGGTGGATATTTCCTTGTTGTGGTGGTTTAATTTGCATACAGAAATGCAGCATTACTTCTGCTGGTAAACTGTTCCGAGTTCATGTGATGATACTGAGTAGATGAACATTTATTCCATGGCACTCCAATGACTTCCAATGGGCCTCGCATCCCTCAAAAGTTGAGAAGCAGAACTAGCTTCAACCCATACTGCAGTTTTACATTGCTTTTAAGTCAACTGATTTTTTCCAAGGTGCTTAAAAGTGGTTTGTTCTCCTAATTAGGTAAATATCCTCCCTTATGATCTATTTAAACTTCTGTTACAATAAAACCTTTTCATACAGAATAGGAAACCTAACTTCATGCTAGACTTGCCAGGATAATCGCCAACTCCTTCCTAATTAGTTACATCCAGAGCAATGGAGTTTTATGTTAAGTAGAGACCCCTCTTTCACCAGCTGCAGAGTATCTGAGTCCCTTAAGAATAAATTAAACCATGTTATTTACCGGGATTTTCAAATCTTCGATTATTTCTTAAGCATACTTCAGTTGCTCATGTATAAAGGCAATTTTGCGAACAATCATTTCAACAGAGAGCTTCTTATAATTTTATAATACTAGTTATAACTTAGTATTATATCACCTTCACTTAAATTTTTCTGATTAGCTACCTTTATAAAAATCTTTACCTCCCAGAGTCAAAGGGGATGTATCAGAAGCCTTAAAATCTTAAAAAAAAAGTAGTTTCTAACAAAGCCTGCAAGTGATTCAGTTTTTAACATTTCCTAAACTTCAAAGACAGGAGCAGAAATTAAAGTTGCCACCATCCTGCCCTAGGAGTCAGTGGTAGACAGTTCTCTACACAACATTCCAAAAATATGAGCAAAGTACCCCTTTTGTAAGTAAACAAAAATGCCCTGCATTTGCCAAAAAAAAAGTCAGAACAGAGTAGAGTATTCCATTAACGATGAAGCTAGTCTAAAACTCAATAAATGGCCTCTGAGTCAATAAACAAGTGAATTAAGTAAATTACATTTTAAACTTCAAATATAACCATTTAATATAGGGGACATTTTAAACACTGATACTTACTAGAATCTATAATGCTAATTTTGGCTTAACATCATCTCACTAAAAATCTTCTCCCTCCAGTTATTTAAAAATTAACAAGCAGTTATAATATTACAGAAACAAAACATATCAGGAGCCACTGCCTGAACTGACACTGAGTATTGATTGCCAAGGGCATCCATTCCAAGGGTATAGGAATTACAATCCCAGAGTTGCAGAACGCTAGACTTGCATATCTCAGCTAGGGACAAAAAAGAGGAAAAGACTCAAGGACCTGGTTTAAAAACTTCCCAAACCCATCCCCACCTCCACCTGACACACCTCTGGTCACCAGAGGCTGATCCTGAACACTAAACCTGCACCATCAACAGCTCCCCTCTGGATAAGCTTCTGACTAGGAACTGACCTCTCATTGGCTCAAGCACCAATCAAGGTACCCTTTCCCCGTAAGCCCGTTTGGCTTCTAAAGAAGTCTGCTTCTGTCTAGTGACAATGATTCAAGCATTCTCTGCCTTTTACAAATACATAGTGTCATACTGTAGAGTTTAAGGCAATATATACATGTATGCACTCATGAGTATTTCCCTATATCCAAAGGCATTCAGAGAAAACTGAAAAATAAAACTCCTCCATAACCACCTAAGTACATTCCTAGCAGTTTTAAGGATGAGAATTAAGGTTTGCTTGAAAATGTCTTATTGCAAAATTTCTGATTTGACGAAATAACCTTATTAATGTGAAGAAAGGCAACTGTACTTTCTAAAGTGGGAAAAGGCAGGTTGCAAAGATCCCCTACCCTGAAAACGATTCCTTTTCCCCGTGTCTAGCTGTACTTACTGAAAGCTCGAATGAGAGGCTAAGATAACATACAAGGACTAAAGCCTACACTGCCAGTACCATTCAATACTGACATTTCCTCTAAGATGCTGTACTTTTCCCCCTTCACCTCAATAAATAACCCTGAATCAAGCAGACTGTCCTGTCCACTGCAGCAATGCCAGCCAGTTACAGGATACATCTGAGGTAAAAACTCCCCAAACCAAGAAGCTAGGACAATTTATGTACAACTTCTGAGACATTACAAATCAACTATTCTATTAGGAATGGTGGGAATGAAACATAGCAATCTAAAACTTAAAACTTTATTTACTCATCACAGAGAAAAAATAAATGATTTCTCAAGCTGTCCGAACACAAATTGTAGGTTTCTGAAAACACGAAGTAAAACTGGGAATAGCTCAGCCTTAAACTGTGGGATATAACGAACTATGGAGTTTGTACAAGGCTTTACCCAACACTTTTCAATACATGGACTCATTAATCCCTTGTGACAACCACTTGAAAAATTGTATGCAAGATGTTTTCTCCTTAAATTAAAATGAGGAAACCCAGACTAAGGGTGGTTCAGAAGTTCACCAAGGACAGACAGCAAAAAAGTAAAGGCTTCGGCAGACGAGGCAGTCTGATTTCCAAACTGACGCTCAAACGTGACCCTCAGGAGAGGTATAAGATTTCTAATCTTTGCCCATCATTTCAACATCTTTATCTTCTAGGATTTACTATCTTTCATTTGTATTAAGTACCTTGATATTTTACCAGTGGAAATGTACATCATGAGTTAAACCATGCTTCCTGTATTTAACACACTCACCAGAACACTGTAACCCTACTTATAACACGGTTCTCTCATCCTTGTTCCTCGAAAATGACTGTGCTCCCAATGACCAGCAGCGGCAGCAATGGGTAAGAACAGGCTGTTTCAGCCACCTGAACAGTCTCTTTGATGGATTCCTTCCTTATCTATAGTGGAATTTATAAATTTCAAAAAGTTAGAGGTCACGCAATTCGCATCACACTAAAATACAGAACAATGTGAAACTGAGTTACTGGTGTAGGCCCTCAGGGTCATAAACTCTAAGGTCAGACTCACAAACTACAATTATCCCTGGGCAGTATAGTAACTAAGGAAGGCACAGCAGATTCAGATGTATTTATACTGAACCTGGAAATTACCTCTTTAAAAATCCTAATAAAAATGATTAATCATTTGTCTTTTCCTGATAAATGAATGCTTACTTCAGCAGTGTTTGGAATTTTCACTATTTCTCACAAAATTAAGAGTTGTTAAAATTCCTTTTACCCAATGAATTCTAAAATGCAATAGATTTAAATTAAATCCTCTAATCAGAACACTATTTGACCATTTGCCACCAAAAGAATGTTTCTTGCTGTTTGTTTTCATCTTAGACATATTCTTCCCAATTCATAGAGGAATCGAGTGTTTTATATTTAAATTTTAGCCCTTGATAGCAAAGCAATGACTTTAATCTTTCAGATTAATTGTGCTGCTACATAAGGAAAGTTGAATAATGGTTTGCCTGTATTATTCACCTGACACTTGTGAAGTCATTTGAAAAGAATCACTCAATGAACTAGTAAACACAGGTATTAGGGATCATTTTTGCCAACCCCCCATTAGTGATTTTTCATTCTGCCTCCTAGTTACACTCCTTTGTTACACTAAAATAACCAACAAGCGGACTGCCTTTTCATCTATTTCTATAAACAATTATTTCAACCAAAAGAGAAAATGTCATATAAAGTTTTTGTCCATCAGTTTTTACCATGACATGCAAGTATTTTTTTTAAAAAGTACTTACTTGATTCACTCAAGGTGTGAAAGCAAAATTGATCTATAGATAATTCAGCATTAAAATTTCATTTAAGAGCTGAATCTAAGCATCTCCTGGGATGTGGGGGAAAACTGAACTAGGAGAGTTCAGTTTCCTAGTTTAATACGACCCAGTTAAATCATGAATAGATTTGGGAGTCAATTAGTTCTACACTGCAGTACGGTAACCACTAGCCACAAATAGCAGATTAAAATAATTAAAAGTAAATAATTTAAAATGCAGTTCCTCAGTCCCCAGTAGCCACATTTCAAACCCACAACAGCTTCATGTACCTGGTGGCTGCCATATTGGGCAGCACAGACATGGAACCATTTCCATCAGTAAAGTCTATTATGCAAGCTACTTAATTTCTATGACCCTCAATACCCATTCCTGTCAAATGCCCATAACATCACTGAAACTGAAAGAGTGTTATTAGAATTTTAATAACATTTAAAGCACAACACAAAGAACTTAGCTATCCAAGGAGTAGCTGTTATTACAATCCTATATTGGGTTTTAATCTCTGATGGTAATCCTGAACACGTCACTTCCCCTCCCTGGGCCTCCTTTTCCTAAAACCGAAAACTTTGGGAGAGTTCTCCTGGAGAACTCCTAGAGAGTTAACTTCTAAGGATTCTATCAAACTCCACCATGTTAAATGAAGTGTTAAGCAGAAGGGGCACAAACCCCTACCGAGTGAACTACTACCTAGATTCCTAGAGCTTCCTAGCTGATCCCAAGCCATTCTTCCCAAACCCCAGAAGACTGGCTCTGCAATATAGCCATGGTCTGATGTGTGCTATTTATAAAGTCTGTCTTAAAAGGTTACCGGAATATCTTTCTGAAACTGTATATACTGTAATTAGAAGCTACAACCCCCTATTCCATGATGATATCTTGCAGTTTTACCATCTCTTTTAAATAAACACTATCTTTACAGATGAATTTTTTCTTTTAGAAGCATTTCAACCAAAACACTTTCAAAACATATACAAGTTTAAGTACAATTTTTAATGACTTTTTCTTAACCAGCTATGCCACATTCAGAGTCAGCTTGTGGGCGACCCTCTACTGTCTAAACAAAGTGAGACCTGTAACAGCCTCATGGGTAAAGTCCCCTTGCAGGGACAGAAACATGTCCAAAGATTTTACCCTCACTAACAGCTGCTCCCAGGGAGCCAGGAAATTCACTTAAGACTGGGTCCACACAGCTAGCTTCCAAAGAGGGGGAACCAGGGCCCCCACAAAACCAGGGTCTGGCTATTATGAGATCAGGCTATCGCCACCCCCCCCGCCCCCTCCCCCGGCCCCGTATTGACCAGGCCCCCAGAATCATGGCTTTAACTTAAGAGTGGAAGAGGAACTCAGGCAGCAGAAATCAGAACAGAGCGGTGTATTTTGCCCAAGGCCTGAAGCCTCAAAAATAAGTGTTATTCCAGAACAAATTCCTTTTCTTCCGGGTCCGTCTGCTCTGACTCTTTGCCCATAACCACTGTGCTCCCCTTTCCCAATGCCCCACCTCTCTCCATACTTCAAAAACAAAAAGAAAAAAAATGAGGCTTATTCCCTCTCCCTTTGCTTTCCCAAGCAGGGCCTGGAAACTGGAGGAAATTCAAATAAAATTAACTGCACATTAAAAATTAAACAGACAAGCAATCAGGGGGTGCCCACCCAACAGAAGACGTCTCTCATTCCAAAAAAAAAAATGATTAAGCCTGAGTGGAAGAAGGGGAGGGAGACCAGAAACCTACAAGGATGGAAAGATAAACGTGTGGATTTAGGGCCCCAGCGTCGGCCCACCCTGGCCAAATTCCAAATTTCGTTTCAAGAAAATGCTGGGCTGAAGAGAAAAGAAAAAGTAGTAACTTTTAAGGAAGTCCGCAAACGGCACTGTGTTGGATAAAATGCCACTACTTCCCTCCATCAAGGATGGCAGGATAGGAGTAGAGATTCGAAAAGCAACTCCAACCGCGCACTCCTCCTGGAAGCCTCCCCGCCAAAGGGGCCGCGGGGCGGCCCTGCCCCCGTCTCCCAGGACACTCGGCCCGGGTGCTCGGGCTCCCACGGGGTGCCGGGACCTGACCTTTGCAAAAGTTCGCGGACACAGCCCAAGGCCCCAATTTCCGCTCCGAGTGACAGGCCCCTCACGCGCCGGCCGGCCCCCGCCCCGCGGCGGGCACCAGACAGTCCTCGCCGCCCCTCCCGGCCGCCTCCGGGCTCGGATTCCTCCCGCCCGCCCCACCCCCGGCGGGGGCGCCCCTCGGGGTGACCGACTGACCGGAGCTACGCTGGCCCACACACTGGGTCCCCCGCTGCTTCCCGCCGCGCCCCGCTCCCCCGCCCGAGCTTCCAGCCGCCTGGCTCGCCGAGTCCCGCCGCGGCCGCCGGTTACCGCCCCCAGCCCGGGGGGAGCCCGGGGGGCAGGACTGGAGGGAGGACGTGGCGCGCCCGGAGGTGGCCAGCGGCGAGGCGGGGAGTGTCCCGGAGAGGCCCGGCCGGGGGCGCGGGCCGGCGCGGGCTTCGGACTCTCCCCGTGAGCATCCACGGGTCCCAGGTCCCGGCCGCCCCCGCCCGCCGCGGAGAGGCGGGCCCCAACTTTCAGCCCTGTTCGCACGCCCGCCCTCCCTCCTGCCTCCACCATATGGAAATCTAACAGCCTCAGAAAGTGACACGTCGAAGATTCCTCGGCCTCCGCACCCGCCCTCCCCCTCCCGCGCCGCGTTCCTGCCGTGGAGAGTCCGGGAGGGGGAGCGGATTCCTAGGACAAAATCTGCTGGGAAGGTTGGGAAGGGCGAGGTTGAGGGGGGAGGGAGAGACCGGGAGCCATTGCCCAGATTTTTCTTTCCCCATCAAAAAGAATCTACCCGTTTTTTTCCCTCCTCCAAGCCCCGGCAAGCTGAGGGGACAGGACGGGCACCAGAGCCCAGCCAGACGCGGCCCCGAATCGGAGGCCGACCCTCTACCGGGCCCCGGTTACCAGGGAACCCCGGCGAGCGCCGGGCGCCCCTGCACTGTGGCGCCAAGTTTTCCCCGGGAAGCCCGGCACGCCCGGAGCGCTCCGGGACAAGAATGCACTTTGAAAGACTCGGCGTCCGGCCGGGGCTTTCCAGTGCGGCGGGAACCGGCAGCCGAAGCGCTGGGTCCGGGTCCCCTCTAGTCTCCGGCTATTGCGCGCCTTACCTTCCCTAGGGCTGAAAAGCGGGGCTCCGGGCGCGCCACACACCAGGTCGCCACGCCTTCCCAACCGGCAACCCAGAGGCTCCCTGCCGTCCGCTTTGCAGCTCCCGCCGCCGCCGCTGCCGCTCTCCTCCTCCTCCTCCTCCACCGCCTCCGCCTCCGCCTCCTCCTCCTCCTCCTCCTCTGGCCGCCGTCGCTCAAATAACTACCAGGAGGGTTTGATGGGGGATTCCGCCATGTCAATGATGTCGGGACCACATGGGGATTTGGGACCCGCCCACAACCGTAAACAACCGGGTATAACCGCAGCTACAATCTCAGTCTCTGGAGCTGCGGGAGCCTCCTTTACCCCTATGCCTGCATCACTCTCCGAAAGCTGATTTGGTTTCAGCCAAACTAAAGAAGTCTGAGGCTTAGAAATAGGAGGCAAGGGCTGCACGTTCTGAAAATGATCACGGAATACCAATATAAATGCAGTGTTTGCTGAGCAATAATTAGAGCAAAGACTCTATTACATTTCGTTATCCACACATCTATTAACTTTTTTTAATCCCCCACAACAATCTTGTAAGCTATTTTGTCACTCCCTTCTCTGTTTCCCACAGCATTTTTTTCACAGGCTAACAGAGCGTGAACAGATATTATTATATCAAAGTCAGAATGTCTATTTCCCCTTTTCAGTAAGCAATGTGCTCTCACAAGGACAGAAACTGCCCTGTACTCATGTATTTATTTCTATATATGTCAAACGGCATAACGCATAGGCCACAGTAGGACTCGTTAGAAAAGTATTGTTTATATTTATTAAATCAAATGTAACATATCCTATTGTACAATTTCAAAATGTTAACCAGCTGCATCCCATTCCACCCCTCAAATTTTCCAGCACACAAGAGTAGAAGTTGTCCAAAAGAAGCGCCTTCTGTCTTTTGCTTCCCAAGTATTCTGAATAATTACATTCAGCTTCACCTATTAGACTACAAAGCAGTATTCACTAGTGACTAGAGGTAATGTATTAATTTCATTGACCTAAAAATAATAACAACCATGTATCAGATAGAATTATTATACATCATACTGCTTTAAAGCCCGAGGAATATTTTTAAAAATACTGAGAAATAGTTCCTCTCCTTGTGGAATCTGCAAATCCTTTTTTGGAGTTGTGACGGAAAATGAAGAATCCAGGCAAATGACCTTCTCCCTTCTAAGCGACTTCTTTTCCCGAATGTACCCAAAGGGGCTCTTGAAGCTGTCTTTCTAAAACATGGTGTCAATACTAGGTCATAGTTATGCTTGGGGAAGAATAAAAAGCAGCGGTCCCCCAATTCCTGAGCCATGTCCACCATCTGAATCGGCATGACTTCCGAACTCACCTCTGTCCCTTTGTACATGGTTTCACTCTGTCAGGAGTATATTCCTTCCTCTACTCTATTTCATTTACTCATCTTTGAGTTTCAACTAATACCATTCCCTTCCTCACCACCATGTTACAGCTCTTCCTGACAGTCCCTTAATTCTTCTTAGTTCTTCTCACATGTTCTGAAGTTTTTATCTCTTCCATTTGACTGGATCTTGTCCATTCTTGTAACTCTCGCATCAGTCTAGCATTGTGCTTTGAATTTGATATAGCAATATGGACATTTATTGAATAAATTAATTCTAAAGTATGTGGAAGAATCTGAATGACAAGTTAAAATGGGCAAGTTTCAAAGAGTGAAAGGTTAAATGCAAGTGTTGAATGACAGGTTCAGCAAAGGAGGTAAAAGTAGGTAAAATAAATTCAGAAGACAAAGTAATATTTGCCTATTTCTTCCCTAGACTGAATTTGTTCTAATTAAGAAGAATCAATGTATACAAAATACCTAAAAATTAAAATATTGAAATTTCATATACATTATCTCAGTGTTTCACTTGTCTTCTTATCCTAACACCTAACACCAGCTGTGGCACAGAATAGAAACCCAGTATAGATGTTTGCAAAATGAGAAGAAGTGTGGTATAGGAGAAAGAGCATGGAAATTGTAACCAGACAAAAGCCCATGATTTTGGGCAAGTATTGGAGTTTTCTGAGCCTGTGTGTTCTTATTTATTAAATGCCAAAATTGTCTTCTACTGAGATTGTCATGAAGATTAAAAATCTCCTGCACTTGATTCTCCATAAACGAACGTTGGTTCCTTCTTGAGTAAATGAATGCATGGATGAATGAATGAAGCTGTTTTTCCTAGAGGATAGTGGAGAATACAATGAGAAAACACTTTTGGGGTGAGGAGTGGGGTAGGTGTTACCAAGGTATCAGGTGACTGTTTAAATGGGTTTCAAGGTTGATTGTTCTAGAAGTCAGACGTAGAATAAGGCTTGTGTCAGAGAGTCACGTTCTCTGAACCTCCTTGGGGAATGATGAAGACTTAGACCAGCATGATGGGTCTGGAAATGGGAAAAGGGTCCTAAACCCAAGGTCATGAGTATTATTATCTGGTGTTGACACCCCGAGACCCCTGCCAACCTAGGTCCCAGATCATGGAACTATAGTCATAGCCGTATGCTTTGTTCCAAAAGCAGCTTGGGATTTACTCAAATGGAAAAAAAAATAACATCCAAATAGAGGTATCGGGAAGTGAAGGCCTATAAGAAAACATACAGACATGTAACCCCTCTCATCGCCTAAGCAATGTAGGCTGAGTCATATCAGAAAGATTTGAAGTCATACTTCTGGATCTCAAATAACTTGCACTACAACAAGAAAAATGCATCTTTAACACGCTGGAAAACATGAGCTTTGAAACTATCATTGAAAAGGCCTCAAACCATCAAACTCCTGAATACTTCTGTAAGTCAAAAATTTTTTTAAATTTAAACTTCTTTGTCAAAGATCACTGTGGCCCGTAATATGTAACACGTAGTAGACCCAGCTAGGTTCTCAGTCTCAATATTCTTCCTCTGCCTCTAGCTGGAGTTATGAGATTCTCACCGGCAGGCTCAGTCTTGCCTCCAATCTTGAAACCCAATCTTGACCTTAGATAAAGGGCATTAACTCTTTGCATCTACTTTTTGTTTCAAAGTCCTGAGCCAGATCTGATACAGCCTTCAAAATGAACATTGACAAAAAAGCCAATTAATCCTGTTTTGAAGGGTGTTCAGAATTTACTGCAGTACTAACTAAAGGACAGCCTCCTAAGTCAATAACACAATCTAAGAGCAACACGGCAACTTCAGTTAAACAGAACTCTCCAGAGCAATTTAACCAGTCAGAGCTGTAGTTCACCTTCTTTTCTAGTGTTCAAAGCAAAACTAAGGCAAATTGCAGCTCAATATGTATATTTTTAAGTCATTTTAAACAAGAATATCTGTCCCAAAGTTATCAGAACGATTCAGAAAGAGTGAATGACTGTCAGGACTCATAAAATCACAGGCTTGATAGGGAACCAGAGGATTTCAACCTGCTCTCCCTTCCAGAACAGTCTTTGCTCCCATGTCCGTGACAGCTAAGCACCCAGCCCCAGCAAGAACACCAGGAAAAGGTTTAAAAAAAAATGCTTCTTGCTAAGACAACCTATTGTCAACAACTCTAAATCTAAACCAAATCTTCTGAAACCCACCTCCTTGCATCCTAACCCTACTGGCCCTGTTTCTGCCCTCTAGAGGCAGACAAAGTAACAACAGATGCTTCCCACGTGGCTCCCCTTCCAGTTAGTTGAGGGGACCAGTCAGATGCTCCCTAAAGATTCTCTTTCCCTGGAAAAAGTCTAACATGTTGAACTCTACATCTATTCATGTGTCTTCCAGATCTCCCTCCATTCTTTCCTTCCCCCACCTTTGGGGGCCTACTTGTTCCACAATGTTTCAGGCATGATCAGAATGCAACCACAGAGTACTGCCCTTTTCTGCTCATATTTGGACATAAGGCTCATGTCATTACAGTTTAATATTGAACTCATTTTAAGCAGTCTCCTCATCCTGTTAACCCATGCTTCGTCCATGAAAAGCTGTTACGCTGGGCATATATTAGGAATGCACTCGATTTCATCTTAACTGACTTTCATGTTAACTGGTTGAATATTTACTTTTGTTAAACTGTATTTGTCAGTTTTCTTCTCATATTTCAGCCTACCTAGAACTTTCTGGACATTGAGTCTATCATCACACAGCCCCTCCCAGCTTTGTGACATCGATACGTGTGACAAGTATGTTTTCCATATTGCCATCCAAGTCACTGATACAAACACTAAACAAGACAAGGCCAAGGACTACCACTAGTATTTTTTCCCAACTGGAGGCAAATTTAAGGCAAAGGTATTTTAAAAATGATAAATCTTCCCATCACACAGACTTACCCTGAACCACACAACCATAAAAGAGCAGGTTGGGTCTGACCTTCTATCTAGTCGTGGTTGGCACTCTTGCCAACCCTCATACCTGATATACTCCTATGGACATCTTCTTTCTCTGAGGTCAAGGCCTCTGTATTATACCTGGGTCTCTTCACAACACATGTGCTAAATACTGTCTTCCTAAAACAAATTCAAAATTTTCTGTGTGTGTGCGATTCTCACAGAAAAATAAAGCAAAGAAATGTCTTTAGCTCCTGCTACATACTTCAGCCACAAACCATTTTAGTCAAGAAAAGATTCTGAGATTTGGCCAGAAAATAATGAATTGAAAACGGAGTAAACAAACTTACTACAGAGGCAATTGGGTCTATTCTGCTTGTGTAGGGTCCAGTATTACACTTGAAACTGGTTTTTATCTTTTATGTAGATACCACAGTATTTCTTTTAGTTCCTGAAAGCATACTCTTTGGTATTTCACATGTAATCTCACTAGCCAGGGGGTTAAATTCTGATCACATTAACATTAATCAACATCTTTTCTCTGACTGTGGCAGCCACCGTGACTGTAGGACTTCTCAGCCCCCTGATATTCTTCCCAGTTCTTTTTAAAGTTTATGAGCACGTTTTTCCAGGTTGCTTCAGTAACTTGCTAACTCCGGCAGAACTGCTACTATGACACCTTCGTTTGTGCCGATCCTCCTGCTGTTAGAAGAACCGCAGAGAGCCCACCCTGGCCACTTCGTAAGGCCAGCACCACCTGCAGACAAACTCACTTCTCCCTCTCTCTGAACAAACTCTGTTATATAAATCATCAAGGAGACGGTTCCTGGCTCCCAATATCTCATGGTCTTTGAATCATACATTCTGGTTCCATGAGTCTTGCTTTTTCAGTTTCCATATATAAGTGATATCACACAATATGTGTCTTTCTCTATCTGACTTATCTCACTTAAGGTTCATTTACATTGTTGACAATAGCAGAATTTCCTTCTTTTCCATAGCCGAATAATATTCCACTGTGGGTTTGTGTGTGGAGCATTTCTTTATCCATTCATCTGTTGACAGCCACTTCGATTTTTTTCCAGGTCTTGGCGTCTGTGAATAATGCTGCAATGAACATGGAAGTACAAGTGTCTCTACAAGAACCTGATTTTGTTTCCTTTGGATATAGACCCATAAGCGGGATTGCTGGGTCATAGGGCAGTTCTATTTTTACTTTTTAGGAACCTCAGTACTGTTTTCCATAGTGACTGTACCAATTTACATTCCCACTAAGAGTTCCCTTTTCTTCATATCCTTGACAAAACTTACCTCTCATTTTGTTGCTGTCGTTTGTTTGTTTTGCTAATAGCCATTCTAACAGGTGTTAGATGATGTGTTATTATGGTTTTGATTTGCCTTTCCCCGATGATCAGTGGTGTTGAGCACCTATTTCTGTACCTGTTGCCCACCTGTATCTGTGTGTATTCTTTAGGAAAATATCTATTCGGTTCCTCTGCCCATTTTTAAAATCAGATTGATTGAGATTTTTTGCTATTGAGTTGTATGCATCCCCTATACTTTTTGAACATTAACCATAGTAAATGTACACAAGCACCTCACTGACTCTGATTAGGCCATATGTCAATCCTCAAACCCACCATGGGGACCTGGGCACAGGGGAACCAATCTGGGCCTGCCTCTGGAGCTCAGAGTGAAGTCTATCCCACCGAAACCAGTGGCAAACAAAAGGGGAGGAAGCTTCTCACAAGAAATTTGAGGAAATATTCCCAGAAGCAGAGGAATGGATGTTAGGTATCAATGGGCACGAGGGAAGTGTGGAGGATGGGGAGATCATTCCCGTAATAGATAAGCAAAGGAAAAGCATGGCGTGCGTATGATAGAATGTTGAAAAAAACGTAGTAAATCTTTTATTGTTATAATACAGGAACATTTTCCATGTAGAAAGCCAAGCTAAATTTTTTCCTGATAATTTTTTCTCTCTCTAAAGAGAACATATTTTGCTCTTAGACCAAAGAATGTGCTCCACAGCCACAGTTTCTCGGATCACGATCATTCCTCATCCTCAGTTTTAGTGCAATCAGAGTCTCCTCTCAGCACTCCATGGAAATAAATGGTTTCTGACTCCCATCAAGGCTTCCCAGAGGTCGAGAGAGGTTCAAGCACAACAGCCTTAGCCAAGGGGATCACCCCTAGAAACCTTCCCCCCACGTGGCACTCTTCGATGAAAGATCTCGGGAGAAGCAGTGTGAAAGGAAAGCCGGTGTGTTGGTTATTTTTACGACAGTGCTCAGATCATGAGCCAAAAGGTGAAAAGGGAGTGGGGCTAGGGGACCTTTTAATGCCCGTGTTTTCCCACCAACAAGCGAGCGTTGCAGCTCCGGGCTGTTAGCTCAGACTTGTCTTCAGACTCGTACCAGCCAATGGTGGAGCCTGCCTAACTGTGGGAGTGTGTTTATCCTCGGAGGGTTGGCGATTACATTTTTAAAATCTTCACCAAAGGATATGTTTATTGATTTTAGAGGAGAGGAAGGAAGAGAGAGAGGGAGAAACACAGATGTGAAAAAGAAACGTTGGCCAGGTACCTCCCATATGTGTACTGACAGGGAATTGAATGGGCAGCCTAGGTATGTGCCCCGACTAGGAATCAAACCCATACAATTTGGTGCACAGGACAATGCTCCCACCCGGCCACCCGGCCAGAGCTCATGAATATTTTACCAATTATATCATTCTAAACCAGATCATTAGTTTCGCCATGTCTGGGCTCATAAGTGATTTTTATTTTGTAATTTTTCTTCAGTTTAACTTAAAAAGTACTTTGGTAAATCTATACTAATAGGCTCATCTTACCCAGAGTAAACAGATATTTATTTTGGACAATTGAGACTTCTCCCATCATCCATATATTATATTGCCTGAATTTTACAAATGAAGACTCATTGCTTCTGGCTAAGTATGGCTCTCTTTTTGCTGTTTTCTCTTAAAATGTAAATAACCTACAGAAATGTAGCACATTGTGCCCTGGCTGGTGTAGCTCAGTGGATCGAGCACGGGCCTATGAAGCAAAGGGTCACTGGTTTGATTCCCAGTCAGGGCACATGCCTGGGTTGCAGGCCAGGTCCCCAGTAGAGGACACATGAGAGGCAACCACACATTGATGTTTCTTTCTCTCTGTTTCTCCTTCCCTTCCCCTCTCTCTAAAAATAAATAAAAAATATTTTTTCAAAAGCAAAGAAATTAGCACATTGACGGAGAAAAAATATTGTGAGAATATTTATATGACTTAAGGTAAATGAAGAGCTATACCAGAAAAATTCTGCGTGGACTAAGTGATACAGAGTTGGAGCTTTGCCTGATAAAGAAGAGACATAGAAAAGGGGACATGAAGAACAAGGATTGGTTCTGCCTAATACTCATTCCTGGTTTTGCCTAAGGTCTACCTTGCTTTCAACTGAACATTTTTTTTTTCAGTGAAGTTAGTTGTGTCTACTTGGTGTAGGCAACATAAGGTACTCCAGTGGCCATAAGTCCAGAGAACAGGAGACCTGTGCATGTGTTCTTACTCTCTCTCTCTTTCTTTCTTGCAATAAATATTTATTGAATGCTTGCTTTGTGCCAGGCACTATTCTAGACACTGGGGATACAATGATAAAACAGACAAGATCCTTGTCCTTGTGAAGCTTACTTTATAATAGGGAGGAGACAGACAAACAATGATAAACATAGTGAATAAGTAAATGATAACTGTATAGAAAGTGACACATTCCAAAAGAAAAAGAAACATAGAATAGGGTGAAAAAGATCAGGTATTACCAGGGTATACAAGAACAGTTTGCAATTTTCAACAAGGTTGGTATAGACTCACTGAGATTTTTTTTTTAATCATTGATTTTGAGAGGGAGAGAGAGAAACACTGACTTGTTGTTCCACTTATTATGCATTCATTGGTTGCTTCTTGCATGTGCCCTAACAGGCGATCAAACCCACAACCTTGGCATATCAGGATGATGCTTTAACCAACTGAGATACCCAGCTGGGGCTGAGACTTCTTTTTGAGCGAAGAAGGTAAAGTTAATCATGAGGATATCAAGAGCAAGAACAGTGCAGACAGAGGAGAGAGCTAGTGAAGGACCATAAGGTGGGAACATGGCCAGCTTGTTCAAAGGATGGTAAGGAGATCACTATATTGAGAGTTCAGCAAACAAGGTTAAAGAAATAGAAAATAAGATTGGGCGAAATGGAAGACCAAATGGTGGAGAGTTCTGTGGGCACTACCTGAGTGAAATGGGGAGCTATTATAGAATTTGGAACACAGCACAACAATAAAATGAATTGACTTGGATTTAAAGGGGTCACTCTGGCTACCGGTTGAAAATAGACCATTAGGGACAAGAGCCGAAGCAGGGGAGGCCTTCAGAGACTGCTGCAGTAATCTAGGAGTGAGATGATGGCAGCTGGGACAACGGCAGATGTAGAGGTGATAGAAAGTGTTAGGACTTCATATCAATGTTGAAAGTAGAGCAAACAGGAGTTGTTGACAGATTAGATATGGAGACATAAAAGAAAGGGAGATATAACAATGATTCCAAGGGTTCTGGCCTGAGCAAAACTGGAAGAATGGCATTGCCATCCACCAAACCAAGGGTGGCTGTGAGAGAAGCAGGATTCGGGGAACAATGAGGTGTGAGCCGTCTATCAGTTAAACTGTCCCTGAATTTAACTGGCTGCACGATCTGAGGAAAGCCATTCATCCTGTCTAGGCTGGTCTGTAAAATACAAAATTAGGACTAGAAGAATTTGAAGGTTCCCCTAACATTTTTTCTTTTAAGTTTCACTCGGCTGAGTCATTTTTGTGCTAATTTACACAATTACTTGTGGGTGTTGCCACAGATTAAATTTCATTTTTGTAATTTTAAACAGAGTGGTCAGGGTAGACTTCATGGAAAAGGTGACTTCTAGACAAAGGAAACAAAGAAGTTAACCTTGAAGATATCTAAGAAGGAGTGTTCCTGGCGGAGAAATGAGTCAGTGCAAGGACCCTGAGGTGAGAGTGGGCCTGTCCCAGAGATTGCCCCTTTGATTTAGTAGAAGGCAGAGAGTTAATTGATAAAACCAACAAAAAGGGCAAGAAGTCTTGAATGAGGGGAAAAGGGGACACTGAAAAGATTTAAAAGATTCAAAGGCTAGTGGAAGAGCAAATAGCTTTTAGAAAAATAACAATTTGATGATTCAAACATAAATGAGTCAAAAACATAAATATCTTTTCCCGTAAATTATTAGATTAAAAAATTCAGACATAACTGCGAACCAGAGGATCGCGGTTGGATTCCCAGTCAGGGCACATGCCTGGGTTGCAGGCCAGCTCCCCACAGGGGACACACGATGCATTGTGTGTCCTCGGCAGAGGCAACCATACATTGATATTTCTCTCCTTCCCTTCCCCTCTGAAGATAAATAAATAAAATATTTTTAAAAATCAGACATAAAATTCTTAACAAATCTGCTTTAGATAGATTTTTTAATCCTTTTCTCTTCAAAAAAAGCCTAAATTTAAAAAATTTAAACTGCTGTTTTTATAAACAATACCAAATTTAGCAATAATGAAATAATTTGGTTTTTAAAGAAATAAGGCCAATCAAATCAATGAATGGGACACTACTGGACAAATAATTCAAATCACAAAATCACAAACTTTCTAGTTATCTGAGATCCTTTTTGATGCAGTTAAGAGTTTAAAAATTAAGTGAAAGCCAGGAGATTTCCTCATGAAACAGGCAAAATCTTTTCTGATTTTGATATTTTCCAGGTTTTTACATTTGGAGTAGGCCTGTTTCATGAGGAAAAAAAGATTACTCTTTTTTTTTCTGCTCTCCTAATAGAAACCTGTGCATATCTAATACAGACCTGGCAAAATGGGAGAGATACTTCATTAATTGAGGTGGAATGTGAGACCCTTCCTGGCTTCCTGGGGCTGGAATAACTGAGGTGCAAGTGGGCAAGAACAGAGAGGAGAACGTGCCAGGAGGAGGGTGTAAATGGCGTGTGTGGAATGCAAGTAGAAGATAGTTACAATCCAGGACGGCAGATTAGAGGTCTCAGATCGTGTCCCTATGTAATGATAATAACAGAAAATCCTTACAGAGTGCTTACAATGTTCCAGGGAATGTACTTCACATATATGTCATGCCTTTTCTTCTGACAAGTGAAATACATAGCAACTGGTGGTAGAATTTCAAATTTGAAAATGCATTCCATCGCTTTCTACCTTCTGATGCTGCGGAGTAGAATCTCACTGCCAGCCTGCCTCCTTAGCCCCATCTCTCCCGTACAAGAAACGTATTCACTCTGTCTGGAAGCTTATAAGATGTTTCCCTTTATCCTTGGGTAAATAACAGAAAATACTTAAAGAGTGCTTACTGCATGCCAGGAAATATTCAAGGCATTTCACGTATATTAATATATTTAATCCTCCCAGCAACACATTGAAACTATTAATTACAATTGCTATATTCATTTTACAGGTAGGAAAACAGAGGAGATAAATAAGGTGTTCAAATTAAATAACATCCATGATGATGGGGTAGAAGAGGAGACCAGAGGAGATAAAATGTAAAAGCTGTTTTGAAGCCACTGTGCATCACAGAGTGCAGGAAATTTGAAAATAGAAATTGTGCCATGGATGACAGAGCCAGTGAGACGGTGGAAGCCCGAAGTGTGCAATGGAGCAAACAGACTGAAACAAATGTTCTGGGCCCAGTGCAGGGAGAGTGCCCTGGGGCAGATCCTATCACTTCCCTCCTAAAACAGGACTAGGAAGCGACAAAATCTAGAACCATGGCTTACGTGGCCTTCGTGATTTGGACCCCTGTACACCTCTCCACTGTAAACACTTACATTTTTTTTGTTTGCTTTGTTTTGGTTGCACAGCCTTTCGAATACCCTCCCTGTGTTTGAGGAATTCGTGACCTTCCAGATACTGCCTCCCTGCACAAGCCACACAGTTTTTCCAGCCCCAGTTTTACCGAGGGTAGAAACTACATCAAATGTGAATGGCTGAAGAACTGGCAATGTTTAACCAGGAGGAGAGGAGACTTTGGTGGGGATGGGTGGGTGAAGGAAACCATTGATGAAGACCTCTCCAAATATTTGAAGAGCCGGCAAATGAAAGAAGGCTGTGACTCAAGAGAAGAAGCTGGGATGTGGGGGAGGAGAAGTCCAGGGAGAAAGAGAGAGCCCAGCGGTTGAGGAGGGTGCAGGGGCTGGGGGGTGGGGGCGGAGGAACAACTTCAAACACATTCTCCAAAAGGATTGCCTTTTATACAATTCCTTTAATAATCAACTTTCTCAAGGTATAGTTTACACACAATAAAAAGCATCTATTTTAAATGCACATGTTCATGGATTTTGGCACATGAGTACCCCTGTATAATGAATCAAGATACAGCACAATTCTAGCACCCCGCAAAGTCTCATTTTCTCCATCCAGTCACCCACTCCCACCCTCAGACCTAGGCGTCCACTAATCTGATATTGGTCCCTAAATCTAGATTACTCTCGCCTTTTCTAGAATTTCATATACACATAACACTACCTTTTATGTCTGGCTTCTTTGCTCAGCATGATGGTTTGAGAGTCATCACAGCCACAGCATGTTTCAATTGTTCATTTCTGTCTACCACTCAGTAGTGGTCTATTGACCAGATACATTAAATTTGTTTATCTATTCATTTGTTGATGAACTTTGGACATGCTTCCAGATTTTTATGATCTTGAAGCTACTATTACCATTTATGTACAAATGTTGTTGGGAACACCTGTTTTCATTTCTGTTGGACAAAGACTCAGTGAAGTTGTTAGGTTAAATGGTCAGGGTATATTCAACCTTATTTTGGAAAAAACAGAATGCTGCAGAAATCTGTGTGTCACCCTTGCACAGGGGCCATGCTAATCCCTGTGTCGTTCCAGTTTTAGTCATGGTACGTGCTGCCAAAGTGAACTCCATATGCAACCCGTTAAGAAATTGCCACGCTCTTTGACAAAAATGGGTGTGCTATCTTATTTCTCCAATTTAAAAAATTATTTATTTATTTGTAGAGAGAGAGGGAGGGAGGGAGAAAGAGAGGGAGAGAAACAGTAACATTTGAGAGAAACACCAATCAGTTGGTGACTTGGGACCTAGCCCACAACCCAAGCGTGTGTCCTGACTGGGAGTTGAACCAGCAACCTTTTGCTTTGAGGGATGACACTCAACCAACTGAGCCATGCCAGTCGAGGTGGGTGTGCTATCTTATATTTCTACCAGCACTCTGTGAGATTCCCCGTTGTGCCACACCCTTGCCAACATTTAGTATTGTAAGTCTTTAAACGGGGGCTCTTTTCATAGGTATACAGTGGTATATGCCATCTTCATGGTTTTAACTTGCACTTCCGTAATGACTAAGAATTTTAGATGTTGAGCGTTTTTTCATGCACTTATTTGTTGTTCATATAACTTCTCTGGTGAAATGTTTGTTCAACTCTTTTGCCCATTTTTTGTGACCTTTTATTAGCTGTAACATTCTATTTTCTGGATAGAAGTCCTTTATCTGGATTATGCTTTGCAAATATTTTATGGAAACTGTGGCTTGAACTTGATTTTCTTAACAGTATCTTTTTAAGAGAAAAAGTCACGAAGGGGTCAACGTTTATGTTTTTGCAACTGGAAATACAATTGTTCCATTATCATTTGTTGAAGATGCAGTTATTTCATTATTGAATTGCTTTGGTATTCCTTTGTCAAAAATCAAATGATCTTTTATGTGTAGGTCTGTTTTGAGCCTCTTTGTGCTGTTCTTTTGATCTCTATGTCTTTTTTTTTTAAGAAGACTTTAAAGATTTTATTTATTTTCAGAGAGAACAGAGGGGGAGGGAGAAAAAGAGGTAGAGAAACATTGATGCGAGAGAGAAGCATGAACCGGTTGCCTCTCGCATGCCCCAACCTGGGACATAGCCTGCAGCCCAGGCACGTGCCCTGACCAGTAACTGAACAGGCGACCTTTCAGTCTGTGGAACAACACCCAGCCCCCTGAGCCACACCAGTCAGGGCTTCGTGCCTGTTCTAACACTAGCACCACAATTGTGAGTGATGTAACTTTATAGCAAATCTTGAAAGAGGTAGTGTATTTCCTCAACTTCGTTTTTCTTTTTCAAAATCTCCTACTTTTGATTTTTTGTATTTACATATAACAGTGCTGAATCTCAAAAACATCACACTGAGCACAGAAGCCAGACATAAGAGGTAGTATTATGTTTGTATTATATTCTAGAAAAGGCAAGAGTAATCTAGAGTTAGTGACCAAAATCAGATTACTGGATGCCTGGGTCTGAGGGTGGGAGTAGGTGACTGGATGGAGAAAATGAGAGTTTGTGGGTGATAGAAATGTGCAGTGACTGCCCATAGGCACAGGGTTTCCTTTTAGGGTGATAAAAGTGTTCTGGAATTAGATAGTGGTGATGTTTACATAATCTTGCATGTTTACTAAATTACTAAGTATCACTGCACAGTACACTAAGTGAGCGAATTTTATAGTGTGCGAATTATATCTCAATTAAAAATAATAATACATAATAAACCAACTTTATTTTCCTGAGATAAACACTCCTTGAATGTGATCTGTTGCCATTTCTATGTATTGCTGGATTTGATATACCAAAATTCTGTTAAAAGTTTTTTCTGTCTATTGATATGTAGTCTTTTCTTGTAATTCTTGGGTTTTAAGCAGCATATACTATCTTCATAAAACAATTTTATTGAATGTATTTATTTCTTCTTTAAATGTTTAGTAAAATTCAGCAGTGAAGCCATTTTAATCTGGAGTTTTTTGTGGAAAGGTTTTGAGTTACAAACTCAATTTCTTTAATAGATACAGATCTATTTCTTCTTGAATGACTTTTGGTAGTTTGTATTTCTCTATGAATTTTCTCATTTTACCTAAAGTTGTCAAATCTATTGACACAAAATTGTTTCTTAATACTCCCTTATTTTTCCTTTTTTTGAGGGATCTATGATGATATTCCTGTTTTCATTCCAGAGAGTGATAATTTATGTCTTCTCTCTTTCATCATCAAGCAGGTTAGAAATGTATCAATTCTATTAAAAATTTATAAGAAATATTTTTGGTGTTATTGACTTCCTTTGTCCTGTTTCATTGATTTCTGCTCTTAGTTTTATCATGACTTTTTTCTGCTTACTTTTGGTTTAATTGCTTCTCTTTCTAGTTTCTTAGAGTAAAAACCTAGATTAGGTATTCGAACATTAAGCTAGAAATTTCCCTCTGTATACTGCTTTAGCTATCTGTCATAAATTTTGATATGTGGTGTTTTCATTTTTATTTAGTTAAAATGTATTTTAATTTTTTTGTGATTTCTTTTTTGAGTTATTTAAAAATGTGTTGTTCAATTTCAAAATATTTGGGGAGTTTCAGGGATATTTTTCTTATTCATTTCTGTTTAATTTTGTTGTGATGTCAAGGCTTGTAAATTTATTGAGACTTCTTTTAAGATCTAGAATAAGATCTGTATTTGTGAGTGCTCCGCTGGCATTTGAAAAGAATGTGCTTTCTACTGTCATTTGGTGGAACATTAAACAAAATGTTAGTGCCCAAGCCCAAGTACCATTAGTACTGTCTACTTGTTCTATCAGTCACTGAAACAGGAGTGTTGAACTCTTCGATCATAATTGCAGATTCATGTATTTTCCCTTCTAGTGTATCAGCTTTGCTTCATGTATTTTGAGGCTGTTTTAAAATGCATGAATATTTAATATTTTTATATCTTCCTGATGAATTGACCTCATTATAATTATGAAGTACTCTTTTTTATCTGTTGTTCTAAATTCAAATTTTTCTTAAATAGAGCCGTTATAACTCTCTCGATTAGTGTTTGCTTGGTATATTACTTTATCTGTGTCTCTATATTTAAAATGGGTATATTGTAGATGGCATATAGTTGGGTCTTGCTTTTATATTTTTGATGTAAAATATAACTGACGCTGTGGAATTATGTAGTAAAATATACATCATGTAAAATGGACCATTTAAGCCATTTTTAAGTGTACGTTTCTGTGCCATTCATAGTGGTGTGGAACCACAAGCACTGTCTGTTTCCATGATTTTAAAATTATTACAAACAGAAAGTCTGTACCTATTTAACAATAACTCTTAACTGTCTCCAGCCCCCAACCCCCAGTAACACCTGTTCTACTTTCCTTTTCTTTGAATTTGTCTATTCTAGGGGCCTCATGTAAGTAGAATATTTGTTGTTATGTGTCTGCTTCTTTCGCTTAGCATAATGTTTTCATGGTTCATTCATGTTGTATCTATCATGCATCAGAATTTTAATCTTTGTATAGCTAAATAATATTCTATGGCATACATATACCACATTTTAAAAAATCAGTTAGGCCCCTGGCCAGTGTGACTCAGTTCATTGGGCATCATCCCACAGAGCAAAAGGTTTAAGCCCTGGCTGGTGTAGCTCAGTGGATTGAACGTGGGCCTGTGAACCAGAGGATCGTGGTTCGATTCCCAGTCAGGGCACATGCCTGGGTTGCAGGCTGGTTCCCTGCAGGCCAACTCCCAGCAGGGGACGCATGAAAGGCAACCATACATTGATGTTTCTCTCCCTCTCCTTCCCCTCTAAAGATAAATAAATAAACAAAATCTAAAAAAAAGGGGGCACCAGTTCAGTTTCTGGTCAGGGTACATGCCTAGGTTGAGGGTTTGCTCTCGGTTGAGCATGTAGGAGAGGCAGCCAACTGATATTTCAATTTCTGTCTCTCTCCCTTCCCCTCTGTCTTACATTAAAAAAATCGCTCAGTTTTTGCTCTTTTTATCTTGTTTTATTTGTAGTGTTTGGACCGTTTATCTTTTTTAAATTTTTTTTTCTTTTAAAGGTTTTATTTATTTATTCTTAGATGGAGGGGGAGGGAGAAGAAAGAGAGAGAAAGATTAATATGTGAGAGAAACGCCTATTGGTTGCTTCTCACACACACTCTGACTGGGGAACAGGCTGCAATCCAGGCATGTACCCTGCCTGGGAACTGGGATCCAACTGGTGACCTTTCCCTTTACAGGACAACACACAACCAACTGAGCTACACCAGTCAGGGCTGGACCATTTATCTTTAATGTAATTATTGATATAGTGGGGTTTAAATCAATATTTTGTTATTATTTTTCTATTTGTCTCATTATTATTCTTCCTTATTTCCACTTCTTTAGGATTCCTTTTTTTAGTATAAATTTTATTTGAAATATTAAAATTTTTATCTTCAGAAGTTCTATCTGAGACTAGTTGTATCTTCCTTATGTGTGTACTGTCATATCTTTGTGAGCACACAGTGCATATTTATCATAGGAATTTTAGAATACATGTCTGTTAATTTTATTATTTCTGTTATTTCAGGGTTTCTTTCATTTACTCATTTTTTGCCTGGTTACAGATGATATTTTCTTATTTCCTTGTATGTCTGGTGATTTTTTAATTAGATAATGAAGATTATAAACTTTATTTCTTTAGTGCTACATTTTGTTGTATTCCTTTAAAGAAAGTTAGACTTTTTTTTGGTAGATAGATTACTTTCAGATTAGGGTTTTTTTTAAAAATCACATTGAGGCTTGTATTTAAGCTTTTTAAAAAAGCTTCTGGAATAGCTTAATTCTAGAGCTAATTTAACCTCAGTTCTAAGGCACAGCTCTTCTTAGATATTCTCAGATCTCTGTTAGATGGCTGAGTATTCAACCAGATTTCCCCACACCGGATGGAGGAAATTCAAATATTTTTCAGTCCTATGTAATTTCTGGGAATTGCTCACTGGCTTACTTTACGGGTTCTCGGCCACTAGTCTTTCCTCACAAGATTTCCGTGCCTAGCAACAAGGGGTTGTACCTTATCCATACGCAGATTGATGTTGAGCAAAAACTTAAAGGGATTCTTATGCAGATTTCGGGACCTCTTTCTCTGTTCAGCTTGCACACTCTCTCTCTCTCTCTGCTTTTAAGAGTATAGCTTCCTGGCCTACCCAGACTGGTTTCCTCAGCTCAACGAGATGCCGACTTCTTTTTCTCCATGGCTTCAGAAACTTCTTACTCAAGGCAGTAATCTGGGGTCATCATAGGGATTCTCTCAGGGACCCAGTTCTACACTCCCTGGTGTCCAATGTCTGAAAGTTGCTATTTCATCTATTTTGCCTGATTTTTAAGTTGTTTATGGTGGGAAGACAATTTCTGTAGCAGTTAATCCTTCATAGGTGGAAATGAAAATTCCCCTCTCAAAAATGTCAGAGCCATTAAGTTGACATGGAGATAAGACTGATGACAAGACATTAGAGGAAACGTTGTGAAAGATGAGACCGAAACATCCGAGGTCAGTTTGTGAGACATTTACAAACCTACGTCAAAAAATAGTTCCTTTTTTGAGTACCACTCACAGTCACTCACCAGTTGCCCAGGCTCTCTCCCCTGTAAACTCCAGGTCACTTCCGAGGCCCCTTATGACCTAAGGTTCTATTTCTTTCCAATGTCTTTGGATTCAAAACATTTTGATGTCTATATGATAACTTTCTATTCACAAAGATTAATGAAGTTCTCCAAGTTTAGGTATCATTTTTTTACCTCTATGAAACTGTACGTCCTGTAGGCCTACACTACTGTGCATTTAGTGAGGATATTTAATTACATTGAAATTCAAGAGTCCATTGCTAAAAGCAGCTAAAAATTGATCTGAACACACTGACAATGGCTTTCTCATTAGTGTTATCATGTTGTTAAAGGTTTTTTTGGATCTCTGGTTCTACAAATACACATTTGGACTTTTTGATTTGGTAAACGATAATATAAGTTAGGCATTAATTCACTTATTGTACAAAAGGAATCATTCTTCTGTAGTTCTAAACTAAAAAACAGCAAAATGAAATCCTCCCCCGACCCAGTCTTTGTGCTGATGGAAGTACTGTGGTTTTTGCTATGTTCACAAACTGACAGACTGGACAGTACATTTTTCACATTGTTTTAGCCCATGTAAATTTTTTGAAATAAATGGTTCCTGCCTGCCAAGCCTCAGTGAATAACACTGACTTTTTTCTCAGTCCATGAAGCTTACCACATGGATTACATATATGCATTACTCATACAACACAATTATTGGCCCATATGCCAGAATGAAATATGATTTTACAGTTGCCTCTAGAGCACACATTTCCAGCTTTGTTTCCACATATAAGGAGACAGATTTGCAACTTTTTTTACACAGATTCAAACACATTTCACCTCAAGAAGCATATGCTCTGTAGACTAGTTCTTCTGTGGTAGGAAACTCTTGCTTCTTTTCAATCTGTCACCTATGAAAAAAAGCAACATTGCACTGCCTGCTTTGTTAAAACTTAAAACAGGTCCAAAGGAAAAAGTGCCTTGGAAATCCTTCACTGATTTGTTTTTGTAGAACAGCTGGTGATGAGGCTCACTGTCCTAATCATCTCCAGTTGCTGCTGGTCGACTTGCACATTCAGGAAATTCATAATTAGGTGGTTATATCCCCTGAGTTTCCCCTGAAGCACTCCTTACAACTCTCTTACAACTCTCGATTTGTCTTTTTCCTTGTCATTCAAAACAAGCAAAAGGGAGAGACAAACACACACACACACACACACACACACACATGAGAGAGAGAGAGAGAGAGAAGTTGAAATGGAATTTAAAATAGTAATGCCTCTAAACTAAACCAAACTGTCTATGACTGTTGACCCTCTCTTAAAATAGCCACAGGATGTATATGTGTTTGTGTATGTGTGCATGTACTTCTCAAAAACATTGGGAAAGGTTTAAGAACATTTTAAAAGTACGTTCTCCTTAAAAATTGTGCTCTGGAAGGTTCGTCTGTTTATGTTTTGATTTTAAAGAGTGTGTATTTAAGATAAACTTGTACTGTCTGAACGTCAAGGGTTAAATTTCAACATTTTATGCAAACTGCATGTATTTCCTTATTCTATCTATTCCCCTCCCCATCCTCCCACTTGAGATTATTTGACAATTAATACAATGTTGGATTTTGTAGCTTTAAGTTTGTCAGCCCCTTGCTGATTATTAGCAAGTTCCTCAGTTCTATATCAGAAGATCTGGCTTCTAATATATACATTGAAACAGCAGGGTTTCTTGGGTTCTTTGTTAGGCAGTTTTAGTGAAAATGAAGAAAAAGAAAATGCTCCATAAGTTTAACTATGATGAGGAATATGTATAATTATTTTCCTAATAATCCTGTACTACTAACTGTTAATTCAGAGCTAAAATGGAAATAAACAGAGGTTCAAGTTAAGTACCATATAGTAGTTAAGCAAAATGAAAACCAAATAGAATTCCTCAAGAAGTCAAACATAGGATTGCCATATGGTCCAGTAATTCCACTTCTTGATACCCCAAAATATCAAAAACAGTTGGACAAATATTTGCACACAAATTTTTACAGCAGCACTATTTCCAAATAGCCCAAGGGTGAAAGCAATCTAAATGTCCAGCAGTGGGTGAGTGGATAAGCAAATTGTGATATTTGTATATAAGAAGGTATCATTCAGCCATTAAAAGGAATGAAGTACTGCCGCATGCTACAGCATGGATGCATCTTAAAAACATGCTAAGTGAAAGACACCAGACACAAATGCCACATAGTGAATGATTCGCTTTAAATGAAGTACCCAGAATAGGTAAATCTACGAGACTGAAAGCAGATTGGCTCTTGCAAAGGGATGAGGAAGGAGAGAATAGGAAATAACTGCTTAATGGATACCGGGCTTTATTTTGGAGTGATGAAAGTGTTTGGAACTAGATAGAAGCAATGTATTTAATGCCACTGAAATGTTCACCTTAAAATAATTTTATGTAGTATGAATTTCATCTCAATACGAAAGTCTCAGTTAAAAAACCAATAAAGTAATAAGACGTGTTTTCTGTGAGGGCCAAGTACTTTTTAGAGGTTATTGAACTTGATATTCTTAACAGAATTGTAGGTAGGACCACAGTCTAGCAAAACAATAGAGCTTTGCTTTATTTTTCCCCAAAAGCTAACTTAAAATATTAATTTTATTTTATAGAATAAGGAAATACATGCAGTTTGCATAAAATGTTAAAATTTAACCCTTGACGTTCAGACAGTACAAGTTTATCTAAAATACACACTCTTTAAAATCAAAACATAAACAGACAAACCTTCCAGAACACAATTTTTAAGGAGAACATACTTTTAAAATGTTTTTAAACCTTTTCCAATGTTTTTGAGAAGTACACATTCTGATACATGGTTGTTATTATTTTATGTGTTAAAAACAAGACTTGTGAGCATGGCAATGGTCATTTTCATATGTTTTCCTCTAAAAATAGGTCCTTACATGAATTATTTCATAACTATTGTGGTATCCCCTCATAACAAATATAAACTCCTTTTGTAGGAACCCTTTCTCCACTCCTAATTTTCCTAAATACAAATTGATCACTGAGGAATTCTAATACAGTCTTTTTCTATCTTAAGGAAGAAAAGAGCTTAGAAACAGAAAGAAAAGGGCAGTTGCATTTTGGATTAAATTATTTTTTCAAGAAATATACAAATACAATTGTAGAAAAATAAAACAGTACACCTAAGAAAAGAATACAATGGATGAAGTTAAGCATGAGCAATCGCCTGTAGCCCATCTGAGATTGCGTGTCCTTCCTGGCCCCCAGGAGGGACTAGACAAGTAGACTGAGTCCTCCTTTCCTGGGGGGAGCATGAGAAGATGGGACGGAGACAGACTTCTTCCTTCTGCCTTAACAGGGCACTGACAGGCTGCCAGATGTCACTATGTGGGTCCTCAGAGCAGAGACTTCCAGGCAGGCCACCATTCATAAACTGTCAATGCTTGACATATACCAGCAGCTGGAGCTCAGCCTTGCTGAACAGATCACTCCAGACCAGGCAGCCAAAGAGAGAAGAACAAGCTGAACATTCAGAACGGGCTCCCCAGGAGTCCAAGTGGCTGGAGGACAGAGAACACAACTTAAACTTGGACAGAAAAAATAATGTAAGTACCTAAGGAGATACAAGAGCTACACAATACGGACTTTCTGGTCTTAAAAAAATGCATTATTTTTACATGTAAATTTCACTAGGGAAGAAAATGGTTACTGTTGACATCCAGTTAGTAGCTTGGACACTGGATGCAAGAAATATTCCAAAGCTCTTAGTAAAAATAAGAAGGAGAAGAAGTCGTGAGGAGAGAGATGGAAGAGAGGTTTCAGGAAACTCACATGCAAATAACTGGAGTTCCAGAGGGAGAAAATGATGCACATGTAGGAGAACACATGTTTAAACAAAACACAGAGGTAGATTTTCCTGGCTTGAAGAAAGAACATAAAGTTTCAGGCAAAAAATGATAAGAAAAGATATGTGTATATAAACACTTGTATAGATATTCTTTCACATTATCTATTTACCTACTTGTCTATAATATGTGTAAATACACATATACATGGGTGGACATACCCTGGTAAAATTATTGAACTCCAAAGATAGGGAGAAAAATATTGTTTTCTTAAATTAAATTAAATGGAAAGAGGAAAAAGAAGGGAGAGAAACAGTGATGTGAGAGACAAACATCGATGGTTGCCTTCTGCAAGCACCCCAACTAGAAATCAAACTGGTAACCTTTCAGTTTGTAGGATGACACCCAACTCATTGAACCACGCTGGACAGGGCAAAAATCTTATTCTTTCTGTGTAAAAGTTTGTAAATTATTTATAAAGGGAAAAGATTAAACTGTCACTGAAGTTGTCTTTTTCAGTACTGGAAGCTAGAAGACAATGGAACATGTTTTTGCCTTAAAAATATATCTCACCTGTTAGGGTACAAGAAAGATGTCTGCAGATATGTGAGGATTCTGAGAAATCATACATCTCATTACTCATCTGAGAAAAAATACTACAAAAAGATTTTGTTAATAAAGTTTTTTAAAAAAATCATAAAACAGATGTGAAGAAAAGAGAAAGCCACAGTGAGCAATGAACTTGTGATACTTAATTTAAAATAAGTGGACAATGATAGTTTGGGAATGTGTAACATAAGTACTAAGTGAAGATCCTAGAAATAGAGACGTGTACCAAAAAGGAAACTTCTAATAATAATCTGGAATTTAGAAAAAACTAAACCACCTCAGCAAAACTAAAGGATTGTGGTGAGCGGGAGCATGAGAAGGAGACAAGCGAAAATATTCTAAAGGCTTCGTCACTTGGAAGGAGAGCAAGGTAGAAATTGTAATAGAAGTCTTCTTCAAGCTGTATGTGTATGATGGGTGGAGAAGGACAACGGAGAAATAAAATTCCATTGGTGTCTTCTTTTCAAGGAATGCCAGGGAAATGTCTGATTTCACATGAGAGCTGGAAAGGGGCAGGTAAAAATGATAAAATATAAAAGGAAAGTAAAGTCTCAAAGCAAGTATGGTCATATTAACATTGCAGAACATAGAATTTACGGCTTAAATTTCTAAACAGAAAAAAGGAGAAATACTGTATAATAATGAAAAGCATTTTTTATGAAGAAAATAAGATAGTCCTGAATTGCATACATGAAAAAACATAGCAGCTCAGCAAATTAAGGAATTAGTAGAAATACAATTGTTCAATACAATATTATAGTAAAAGACTTGAACTTCAGAATTGCACATTTCTGGCATGTAGATAGATACAGGATGGTAGACAGACGGATGAAGACACAGAGAAACTAAATAATACAATCATGATGCTTATTTTATATGGATACAGTCATCCTAGTTATTTGTGAGTTCCATATTTGTTAGTTGTCACTCCATAAAATATATTTTAACCCCCAGATGAATATTTGTAGCACTTTTGCAGTCATTCACAGACACATACAAAACTGAAACTCTGAGCTGCCTAATAAGCACATTCCCAGCTGAGGTCAAACAAGGTGACACTCACTCTTCTTGTTTTGGCTCTCATCTTATAAGTGAGTGTACTTTTTGCAGTCTACATAGTGTCATATTTTTCACATTTTTGTTGTTAATTTCTCTTTCTTTTAATGGCTCCTATGCACAGTACCGAAGCACTGTCTAACATTGCTAAGCATGAGAAGGCTGTAATGTGCCTTTTGAAGATACTATGCATGGTAGATAAACTTTATCCAGCAAGAGTTGTACTGTTGGCTGTAAATTCAATGTTAATTAATCATCAATATGTATTAAGCAAGGTGTCTTTAAACAGAAGTACACATAAAGGAAGGTTATGTGCAAATAACAGTCACTCGCAGTGACTTTACAGAATATGTCACCGTGTATAATGAAAATCAGCTGTATGTAGACTTAGAGAGGACGTGGAGTCCCTCAAATACAGAGTGTACTTTTTTCAGTATTTCATGGAAGATTTCTAAAAAGTACTTATGTTTTTTTTCTTAAAGAACAGGCAGGTGGAGGTGGAAGACGGTATAAGGGGGTATAAATAGTAATGGAAAAAATATGATAAAAATCAGTAAAAAGAAAAGAAATAAGTGAGAAGATCACAAAAACCTAACTACATTGGAATCAAGAAGCACATATCTTGGAAGCTGGGTGGCAGTGACTGGCATGTCTGGTCAAGATGGAGGCATAGTTGAACATGGTTCACCTACTAACACAACCACAACTAAAAAAATTACAACTAAAATAAAATAACTATCACCCCAAATTGTCAGAAAATTGTGCTGTGTGAAAGTCTAACAACTAAGGAATTAAAGATGTCACATTCATTCAGACAGGTAGAAGGGTGAGGGACACAGAACAGATGGTCCAATACCCATGTGTGGTGGATAAAAATTGGAAGGGACATCTCAGGAGCGAGGGATCCTAGCCCTACATCAAACCACCCAGCCCAGAGTTCTAGTGCTATGGAAGGTAAGTCCCCATAGTTTCGGGCTACAAAAACCAGAGGGAGTTTGGGGGGTGGAAGAAACGGCAGGACTCTCAAGCATCTCCTCTTAAGGGCTGTGATGAACTTAGGACCTATGTATATTCACTTCCTCTTGGCTCTAGCACCAAGGCAGCAGTTTGAAGGGCACCAGTGGCATATGGGGAGAAATTGAAGTGCCTGAAATCCAGGTGAGTGCCAGAGGACAGCTTCCTCCCAAACGAAATTCAAGAGGTCAGGCAGCGGCCAATGTCTTTTTTTTTTTGAGCTCTCCTCCACACGGAGCCAATAAGCAGCCACACCATATCTAAGACTCTATCAACTTACTTACAGGGGCTGCCCCACCCTGGTGATTACATAAGGCTCCTCCCCATCCAACTTATGGTGTGCTTTTCTGTATCAGGATATGCTACTAAAAAAAGTAGCTTCGCCTAATACATAGAAACAAACACAGGGAGGCTGCCAAAATGAGAAGACAAAGAAACATGGCTCAAGTGAAAGAACAGAATGAAACTCTAGAAAAAGAACTAAGTAAAATGAAAGTAAACAATCTGTCAGATGCAGAGTTCAAAACACAGGTTATTAGGATGCTCAAGGAACTCATTGGGTATTACAACAGCACAAAAAAGGCCCAGGCAGAAATGAAGGTTACACTAAGTGAAATAAAGAAAAACTTACAGAGACTCAACAGTGGAGTGGCTGAAGCCCAGAATCAAATCAATGATTTGAAATTTAAGAAAGAAAAAAAAAACCATTCAGTCAGAATAGGTAGAAGAAAAAAGAATTTTTAAAAATGAGGAATGGGTAAGGAGCCTGTGGGGCAACTTCGTATGTACCAACATTTGAATCATAGGGGTGCCAGAAGGAGATGAGAAAGAGCAAGAAATTGAAAACTTATTTGAAAAAATAATAAAAGAGCCCTGGTGGTATAGCTCAATGGATTGAGTGCAGGCCTGTGAACTAGAGGATCACGGTTTGATTCCCAGTCAGGGCACATGCCTGGGTTGCAGGCCAGTTCCCATCAGGGGACCCACAAGAAGCAATCATACATTGATATTTCTCTCCCTCTCTCCTTTCCTTCCCCTCTAAAGGTAAATAAACAAAATCTAGAAAAAGAAATAATGAAAGAAAACTTCCCTAATTTGGTGAAGGAAATAGACACACACATCCAGGAAACAGAGTCCTAAACAAGTTGGACCCAAAGAGAGCCACACCAAGACACATAATAATTTAAATGCCAAAGATTAAAGATAAAGAAAGAATCTGAAAGTGGAAAGGGAAAATCATATAGTTACTTACAAAAGAGTTCCCATAAGACTGTCAGCTGATTTCTCAAAATAAACTTTACAGGTTAGAAGAGACTGGCAAGAAGTATTCAAAGTGATGAAAAGCAAAGACCTACAAGCTAGGTTACTCTATCCAGCAAAGCTGTCATTTAGAATGGAAGGACAGATATAGTGCTTTCCAGACAAGGTAAAGCTAAAGGAGTTCATCATCACCAAGCCATTATTATATGAAATGTTAAAGGGACTTATTTAAGAAAAGAATACCAAAACTCTGAGCATTAAAATGACAATAAATTCACAACTATCAACTGAATCTTTAAAAAAAACTAAGCAAACAAGCAGAACAGAAACAATATCATAGATGGTGATCATTTGGAGGATTATCAGTTGGGAGAGGGAAGAAAGAGAATGGGGTGAAGGTGTATTGGTAGGTATAGAGTACAAATTGGTAGGTACAGAACAGGCAGAGTAATGTTAAGAACAGTATAAAAAATGGTGTAGCCAAAGAACTTATATGCATGACTCATGGATGTGAACTAAGAGGGGGGCATTGCCAGGGGAAATGGGGGTACTGGGTGGAGAGGGGCAAAGGGGGAAAATTTGGACAACTGTAATAACATAATCAAAAAATATATTTTAAAAAATGTGAAGGGTATGATGAAAGAAGTCCCTTGCACACACTCTTTAAGGATAAGGTCCAATCTTTTTGTCTACCCAGCATACTTGCTGTGTGCCCAGCAAACATTCAATATATACTACTTTCTAAGAAAAAAAAAGGATAAAGATATTAAAATATAGAAACAATCACAATTTACAAAAAATATTTAAAAAAACAAAAAAGTGAAAATGAACTAGGAAGAAGAAATTAAGAAAGGTGAAATTCTGAAATTAAAGAAATAAGGAACAAAAGTAGTACAAAGAGTAAAGAGCTCAAAATCAGATTATTTGAATGACATAGAAAAGGAGGAAATATTTTTAACTGAAATTAAGGAATAGAGGAAGAGCAAAAAATATGCAAGATTGTGAATGAGAAAAGGCATGTAAAGACAAACACCAAAGAGAAGAAAAGAAAATATTATGTGAAACTCTAATAAATTTGAAATTTGAAACATGCACGATTTTCTAGCAAAAAATATGACATAACGATAAACCGACTAAAGACAGGAAACTCGAATAAAACCAATTACTACAGAAGAGTTTTTAAAGTGATTTAAGATCTCGCATTTTAATTTTTTTAAAGATTTTATTTCTTTATCTTTAGAGAGGAAGAGAAGGAGAGAAATATCAATGTATGGTTGCCTTTCCTGAGTCCCCTACTGGGAACTGGCCTGCAACCCAGGCATGTGCCCTGACTGGGAATCGAACCCTGATTGTGTAGTTCACAAGCCCAAGCTCAATCCACTGAGCTACACCAGCCAGGGCAAGATCTCATTTTAAAAGCCAACAGGATCAAATGTCTTCCTATCTGAATTCTAAAAAACCTTTGAAGTAAATAATTGCAAGATTATCTAAACTGTCCCAGATCTTAGAGAAAAATAGAGAGCACCCCAATTTATTCTATGAAGTCAGAAGAATTTTAATAGCAAACCCAATAAAGAGTATCAAATAATAATTTGACCAAGTAAAGAACTCTAACAACATCATTTCTATTCTTTTTTATTTTAAATCATGTCAAACTCACAGAACAGCACAGAAACAGTACAAAGAAATCCCACATACTCTTCACCCAAAGACACTATTCAGGTTTTGTCAACACTCCCTGTGATGTCCTTTGCAGAAAAAGGACCCACTCAGGGTCACATTGTTGCTCCTAGCCCTGTCTCCACTCTCTTTCTGTTGGGAACAGACCCTCAGCCTTTCTTTGACTCTCATACCCTTAACATTTCAAAAGATCATAGGCCAGTTATTTTGTGGACTCCCCCACTTTGGGCTTGTCTGATGTGTCTTCACAAATATTTGGCAGGAACCGCACAGAGTAATGCGTGATGTTGCATCCCCTGGGCAGACTCAGTGTTGATTTGGCCCAGGCCTGGTAGGCTGCTCACTAGAGTAAGTTGGCATTACCCAGGTTTTTTCACTATTAACTTTCTCCTTTTCTCCTTGTAATTGATAAGTATTTTTGTAGGACAATACTTAGACACTAGTAAATATGCTGTTCCCTATCCAACTTTAACTCACTAGTTTCTTGCGGTGCTTTTGCCTAAATCATTTATTGCCATGATGGTTGTTAAATGAGGCATTTCCAATTCCATAATTTCTTCTACATTTCTACTGCAAGGAAGAGTATTCTCTTTGAATTTCTTTGTTTGTTTATATTGGTGTGTACTAAAGTGTTCATTTTTAGTCATAAAATAAATATGATCCTTTTATTATTTATTATAATTTAATAAATAAGTTACAATCCATTACTATTATGATTTATTTTGATGATCAAATTGCCTGTGGGGGTATATACAGGCTTATATTGATGTCCTTTGTTAGACCCTTCTTTCTTTAATCAGGTTCTTACTTTCTGTCACAGTAAGATCTCAGGCTTATTTTTTTACTTTCCCTGCCTTGATCTTAAAATCAGCTATTTTCCTGAGAAGGTTTTGTTTGCCTTAAAAGAAATGTACTTAGAAACCAAGATCTGGGTGCAAAGTGTGCTTGTTTTATTGAAACCTCATTGCTCCTAGGCTATCTAAGTGGATAGAGCTAGGAAATAATGCAAATTAAAACCAAAGCACTATGATACCACTTCAGACCAACTAAAATGACTGTAATAAAAGAGACAAGACAGACAGGATGAGATGTTGAAAAGGATACGGAACAACTGAAACATATACATTACTCATGAGAATGTAAAATGATACAGAAAGTTTAGGAAACAGTTTAGCAGGTTAAATATATAATAACTGTATGTATCACCAGTTATATTTCTAGATATATATTGAAAACATATATATTGAAAACAAATTTCCACACTGAAATTTGCACATGAATGTTCATAGCAGCATTGCTCATCATAGCCAAAAAGTAGAAACAATGCAAATGCCTGTCACCTAAAGAGTGGGTAAAAATGGGGTATATCCATACAGTGGAAAGCTATTTGACAATAAAAAGAAACAACACACTGATATCTGCTACACCACAGATGAACTTCAGTAGCAGATCGAATGGTGGCCCCCAAAAGACTGTTCACATCTTTATTTCTTCAACTTGCGAATTTTATCTTATTTGGAAAAGGAGTGTTTACAGATGTAATTCAGTTAAAAATCTTGAGAGGAAGAGGGTATGTTGGTTTACGTACAGGGGCCTTAAATCCAAAGACGAGTGTCTCTTTAAGAGGAAGACAGAAGGAGATCTGTGAGACAGAAAAGGACAATCACACACAGAAGAAGGTGATGTGAAGACTGAAGCAGAGATTGTGGTGACGTGGCCATAAGTCAGGAATGCCAAGAAGTGCCGATGGTCACAGATTCTGACAGAGGGGAGAGGCCAGATTCTCTTAGAGCCTCCAGAGGGAATACAGTGCTGCTAACACCTTGATTTTGGACTGTGGCCTCCAGAACTGTGAGACAATAAATTTCTGTTGTTTCAAGCTGCCCACTTCGTGGTATTTTGTTATGGGAGCTTCAGGAATCTAATACAACCACAGAAACACTGAGCTAGGAAAATAAAGTTAGAAACAAAAGACCACATATTATATGATACCATTTATATGGAATTTTTAAAAAAGGCTAATTTATAGTCAGAATGTAGATCAGTGGTTGCCAGAGGCTGAGAGGGGAGAAGAAATGAACTAAGTGGTCGTGAGGGAACATTTTGGTGTTATGGAAATGTTCTAAAAATGGATTTTGTGGTGATGGATGCATAATTATATAAATTCACTAAAAACATTGAATGGTACGTTTACACTGTGATATTTTATGATGTGTATGTTATACCTCAATAAAACTACTAAAAAAAACTAAAGTAAAAAATTTAGAAATAAATTTGACAAGGAAAGCTAAGAACTTGTATAAAGAAAATGGGTAAAGCATTTTTCTCCCTCTATGGGTGTGGGAGCCATCCTTAACTAAGATGGGAAATTCTAAGGTATATTTCTACATTTACATATGAATATTTATTTAAAGATAAAATTTGAGAACTTTATGGCCAAAGACATTATAAATAAGATGGACTGAGAAAATGACATATGTGAAGAAAATTTTCAGCAGACGACAAAGCATGAATATTTCTGGCAATATAAGGTTATCTTAAACATTGATAAAATGTGATCAACCTGGAAGAAAAATAGGCAAAGAATATAAAGAGGAAAGACAAACGATCGATAAATACATATATTTAAAATGCATAAATGCAGCATGATGAAAGGATGAAAATAAATGCACCAATAAACTATCACTTTCTACTTGAACAAAGTGGGAAAGTTATAGAACAATAACAGCCATTGTTGGTGGAGATAAAATTGAGGAAGAATAATAATCTCAGCTGTGTCTTGTGGAAATACTGGGAACCATCAGCCCCCTTGAAAAGCCATTTGGGAGCATGTATTAATATAAGATATAGACAAACTTTTGACCCACTCTTAGATGTGAACTTCGTTGAAATAAGGACCACCTCACATGACATACGCACAAGGATTCTTACCTCACAGCAGTATCTGTAGAAGTGGCAAATGGCCGGGGCTGAGGCATGGGAAGGGGGTTGGAAAGTAAATTCACCTCGGTGGAGGAATTGGTTCAATAGATGTGTCTGCAATCACAGAATGTTTTTCAGTTTATTGAAAGAAACAGAGATAGAAAATTAGTGACAGGGATACTAGCTGAAGTGAAAATTCTAGTAGTTATTATTGCCTGAGAAAAGTAAGTTGCAGAAGGGGATAGAGGGTGGGCAAAACAAACGAAGGTGGTTAGAAGGTAAAAACTTCCATTTACAGAGTAAATAAGTCCTTGGAATGTAGTGTACGGCCTGGTGACTATAATTAATAATAATACTGTATTGCATATTTGAGAGTTGGTAAAAAAGTAGATCTTAAAATTTCTCATCACAAGAAAAAAATTTTGTAACTGAGTATGGTGATACGCGAACTAGACTTATTGTGGTGACCATTTTGCAATATATGCAAATGTGGAATCATTATTTCATATACCTGAAATTAATATAATGGTATATGTCAATTATACCTCAATAAAAAAGAAAAGCAAATTGCAGAAATGTGTGTTCATTTTTTTAATTTTGTATTCATATGTATATGTATTTAAGTGTGTTTGTGCACCTTTTTGTTATAAAAGTATCATTTTCCATTGATTTTAATAAGTAATACGTGAGATGCTTCCCTGAAGCCAAATGAATATACTGTTTGCCAACTACCTTTCATACAGTGGACTTTGCATTCTTGCCTAAGTGAATTATTACATTGGTGATTGTAAATGAACATTTCTTATTATTTAAAATAAACTTTATGGAAGTATATCCAATCATTTCGAAAACCCTGTTTTTCAGTCCATAGCAAGTTTCGAAGGCTGAATGACCTACATAATGGCTTTCTTTCTCTCTAACTTGGCCTGTGTAGACCCAAAATAAACAGGCTTACTTCATGCTTGCTCATTGTGTCCATGACCAACTGAACACAACTGACATTCTATTTTCTCTTAGACTCTCTAAAACAGAAAAAAAAATGATAACATATTAGCCAATGAGACAAGTAAAATATACTTTTGATTTTGGCATCTGCAACAGCAGTATTGAGTAGTGGAACTTACCTGACTAAACTTTTATTAATCTAGTCTCTATGTTTCTGTAGTTGACAGTTGCTTTTTGAAGTTCCTGCCAAAGGCTTATAGAATGATATTATTCACAAGTAGTATTTTTCTCAGTACAACATTCAAAATCTGTCTTTACAAAGTAAATTAGGAAATTTCACAATACTGCATTTTTTACTGTCTGATTTTTATATTAAATACTTAGATTCTTTAAAAATAAACCAGATCCATTTTTTAGTACAAGACTAGCACAGTGAAAATTTATTTTGGTTCAAATTGCATCATCTAAAATCATCTGTCAAGAGAATCACCATGTACATGAAAGAGCTTTAAAGTTTGTTCAAATGCTAAGGTTTGGGTTTTAGTGCTCTGTTAAAGACTTAACTGAAAAGAATCAAGAAAACTTTTTGCTTGGGGTGAAGGAAATAAAAACCTAAATTCTGTGCTATTCTATTTCTGAGTTACTTTTTAGCATAATCTAAATTCCTTAGTATTTTAACAATGAAAATATAGAATTAAATAGTAAACATTTAAACAAAAATTTCCATACAATTTAATCTATTTAGAAGCATTACGAAATCTCATTGAGGGATTTTCTATTTCTACTTCGAACCGAAAGTGACTTTAGGGTCACAGAGTTACACAAAGCAAACTTTTTCATGCCAAGATGTTGTAGTCGATAAAGTAAAGAATTTGACTTTGGAGGTTTGAAATCTGGTCCCAACTCAGCCATGTGGCAATCTCCTAGGCCAGCAGTTCCCACCCCTTTTGGCACCAGGGACCAGTTTTCTGGAAGACAATTTTTCTACAGACTAGGGGGGAGAAGGGGCAACTTTATAGCCTGCCACCCATTGTAGCTTAATTGTCACTTAATTGTCACACTGATAGGGTTTTGATAAAAGTCTGCAAGCAGTTGATTTATTATGTTCCCTGGGCAGTCCAACCTCTCTGCTAATGATAATCCACATTTGCACCTGCTCCCCGGTTCTAGCATGACCCCCTCAGCTCCACCTCAGATCATCAGGCATTAGATTCCTAGATCCCTGGCATGTACAGTTCGCAGTAGGGCCCGGGCTCCTATGAGAATCTAATACCACTGCTGATCTGACAGCAGGCGGAGCTCAGGCAGTAATGGGAGAGATTGCGAGCAGCTGCAAATACAAATGCAGCTCTGCTCACTTGCCCACCGCTCACCTCCTGGGGTGCAGCCCTGTTCCTACCAGGCTATGGACAAGTACCACCGCATGGCCAGGAGCTGGGGACCCCTGTCCCAGGCCATGGCTTTCTGGATTGTAAAAAGAGACAGTTGAGTTAGAAAGAAAGGTGGTCATTTCTTCATATTTAAAATTCTATATCGTTAGATTATTGATGTTTGTGTACTTACAAAAGTGGTACCATGTAAGTCATTCATTCAAAATATGTGCATTGAGTACATACCATCTACCAGGTATTCTAGGCACTGAGAACACACACAGATTACGGACCTTCTCAAATACAGAAAAAGTACAGATATACCCTGTTGAAATAATAGGTATCTATTAAATGTTGACTCATAAGATACACTATATTCATTCAGTAAATTATATTCTTTTCCCACCATTCCACTGAAACTGCTCTTGTCATCAATGACTTCTGTGTTGCCAAATCTAATCATCAAGTCAGTTTCATCAACTTGATCTGTTCACAGTGTTTGTCCCAGCTGACAAAGCCCTCCTCCTTGGAGCATTTGACCCTCTGGGTTACCAAGACACCATTCCACAGTTCTGTTACCACAACGGCTGTTTCTTTTCAATTTTCTTTGCTGATTCTTTCCATCCCTCCTGATTTCCAAATATTGAAGGGTTCCAAAGTCCACCCTTGAACCTCTTTTTCCCCCTCTATTTACACTTAACTTCATGGGTGATTTTTATCTAGTCCTATAGCTGTAACTAACTCTGACAGCTCCCAAATTCCTATCCCCGATGGACTTCAGAATCAAGTGCTTATTTGATAACTCTACTTGAGATGTCATTCTTTCCTCAGTCACTCTGAGACTCTGAGATTTCCATTAGATTTATTGGGGAGTATATTTGGGACCAACATCTGTGATGGATGAGGTTGAAGGAAGAAGCATGGAAGGGAGGAGGCGAACTTTTGATGCAGCTACAACTGTGGCCTCTGCGGATCCTACTGGGAGTTCTGGAGCCGGGACGACGCTCAGAATTGTCCCAGTTGCAGCAAGAGAGATGTGTGCCTGGCAAACCAGATTCAGGCTGCCCCCAGAGAGGGCATAACCTTGGGTAAGGCAGCTTCCTCCTACTAAGAGCGGTTCCTAGAGAGGCCCAGTTGCGAGCTCTCAGCAGCCAACACTCACAGCAGCTGGGGGATGAGGGCCTGATCCTGAAGGGGTATCTGGATGGCCTAGCTTTTGCTACACCCACCCAGTAGCTGGGAGTAGCATCTCATACTCCTCACTTTCCATCCTTAACACAGCTTCTCCTCACGCCCCCCCCCCCAAAGTATATCCTATGTGTTTTACTCATTTGTTCGCTTGTTATTCCCTACTAGAATAAAATACCATGAGAACAGAAACTTTCCTTTCTTCTTTTGTTTTCTTCGTCTTCCCTTTTAAATCTTCTACTCCAGGATCTAGAAACAGGGCCTGGAACAGGGTAGATACTCAATATTAAGATTAGTCAATGAGTAAATTTTTGTATCACGTGCTTACTATATTCTATTCCAGAACTATGTTATGTTCCATATAAAGACTTGAACAAGACACACTCGCTACCCTGATAAAGTATGTACATGTATAGCACACATGAACAAAAGTATGTATATACAAGTCTGTACTCTATTTTTTAAAGTGTCATCACAACCAAACTCTGTTTTTTAGTAAAAAATTAGTATTTTACTAATCTTTCTAGATTCTGATAGTCCATCATATAAAGCTTTTTACTGAATTACAATGTCAGAGGGCTATAAAAACAGTGGAAACTTTGAGAGTTATTTATTGTCTCTGCTAACTTTTGGAAATAAAAGTTAGGTTACTGGAACACATATTTTTTTGCCCAGTTTAGGAGGAAAGAATAAAGGGACAAAATAAGAAAGAGACTAGCTCAGGGCAAATGAATACTTACTTAACTGGAATTTTTATTAACCGACATCCTGTTTTCTAAAATGCTGGACAGCAAGGCTATAATTGTATCTAAATAGATAAGGGATAAAATGTTTTGTAGTGAATAGATAATTTATAGTCACTTTATAAATACAAATGTAACTTTTCCATTACTTTTGTTTCAGTGACAGCTAAGATGTAACAAGTACTAGGAAATAACACTTCAGCTGCTCTGTTATTGTTGTGAAATTACAGGTTCATCTTTTAAAAAGCAACCTATCTCCCTAAAAGCTATGTTTTCTGCTTCCTGCAGCATATTTATTTCTATTCCCAACCAACTGAATATTTTTGCTGTGTGGAGTTTCAGCAAGATGAATCCCATTCCCACTCTGTTGCTTTGAAATGTGAACGCCTTTCACTCTGTGTTTTCTGTGTGGTAGCGAACATGACAACTAACATTTCAATTCTTGAAATTCTCTTGCTGCAAACAAGAGACTTGGCATTTAAAAAAAACTTGTATGGGAAATCACTAATTGCTCTATATTTATAATTTGTATTTATGAACTTGCTGGTCTCTGCTCCCTTGCATATTACTGTTGCAATGCCTGAAGCATAAGCTGTGTCTGAGTGAGTTCCCTCCCCAGCTTCTGTGTGACACATCAGGCGCAATGGAAACCTTGATGAGATTCTAGCCCATAAAAGTTTCTACCTCAAAAGTGAAAAAAAGGGCACATTTTTTATGCTCATGGGGTAATAAAACAACTGGGTCCGGCTATTCTTCACTTCAGACAGCTTGATGAGGTCCTCTATTGACATAAATTTTTGCTTTTTGATGAGTACCTTAACAGTGAACTTCATGTTAATTTACTGACATGTCATTTCTATTTTTAGAGTAAAAAGATATCTGAATATCTTTTATTATTAAAAATAGATGACTGCTGGACTGGTGGTGTAGTGTGCAGGTCCAGTTTAATCATATCAGTGCTTTGATGACTTAGGGTTAGACAGCAAGGTCCCTACAGTTGCTTTCTCAGAGCACAATAACTATTGTGAGTATTTAAATATATTCAGAATATTTAGAAATATTAGAACTGTAGAAATTATTCTTGTTGAAAATTTATTAATCCTCCTCTTACAATTAGAGGTAGAATTTAAATACCTCTCAGCACAAAAGGGCAGTTACAGCTCCTCAATTTTAGAGCCAATGATATTTAATAAGAACAGGGAAATGGCCGAAATTTGAAGCGGTACAGAATTTTATCATAAACTCAACCGAATGGCAGGTGTAACAGTGGCAGCTCTAACTTGCCCAGTAACTACACGAAGTTGTACCTGTGTCTGCCTCCCTCTCTCGCTCTCCCGTTCATTTCTCACCATCTCGTTCTTCACCTGCTTTCCCTAAGGCTCCTTGCTTCTTTCTTTTTTGTGTGTATTTTTCTTCCTTTCCTAATCCCAGGCTGTTCATGTAAACTTATGGGAAATTATATTTCACATGCATATTTTATGGCCTCTAATATTTTTCCTAACATTTTATTTCTTGTTAACAGTTTTTAAAACAGAAGACTAAACTTTTTAAACTTCCTTAATGTAAAAGCTTTCAATTACATGTAGACCTTAACTTTTATGGGGAGTTGTAGTTTAATTTTAAAATATTACTTAATCCAGGGTTTGGTTATTTTTCTAAGAACAGAGCTACACACGAGTACATGTCCAGTGCTGAATGAATGAATGCTCAATATACATATACCAAAGTCTTACTAAGGTGCTTTTTTTAATGCAATTTATTTTTTTATTTTTTATTATTTTTATAAGATTTTATTTATTTATCTTTAGAGAGGAAGGGAAGGAGAGAAGGAGAGAAATATCAATGTATGGTTGCCTCTTGTGAGTCCCCTGCTGGGAACTGGCCTGCAACCCAGGCATGTGCCCTGACTGGGAATGGAACCGCAATCCTGTGGTTCACAGGCCCGCACTCAATCCACTGAGCTACACCAGCCAGGGCGTACTGGGGTGCTTTATAGGAGTTTCTGTGGCATGCAACATTCTCCAGACACAGAGACACAGTGATTAGAGCATAGATCCCCAAAGGGTTGTGCTTATTTGTTTTTGCTTATCTGCATATCAGAATTTTGACAGTGACAGTCAGGTAGAGTTCACTTGGATGAGCTCTCTGTGTGTAACAATGCCTAAAGGGATTTCAAAATCAGAAATCTTATGAACACTCAGTACACATGTTGAGAACTACATATTCTTGATCTTCACAGGCTTCTCTGTTCAATGAATGCCAAAATAGCACCTCCCAAACTGCGACATGCACACGATGGTTCGTCCAAGGGTCTTGTTAAAACGCAGATTCTGGTTCAGTATGCTGGAGGCAGAGCTTGAAATGCTGCCTTTCCAACAAGCTCCCGGGTGATGCTGCTGTGGCTGGTCCATGGATCACATTCTGAGCTGCAAGGATCTAAGGGTAATAGGATTTGGTAACACAACTTTCATTATCACCCTCCAGTTTCATCTCATTAAGGAACTGTTAATAAGGCTTGACTAGTGTGGGTCTGGCCTGTATCCTCCCCTGTTATCTGGTTTGTCCTGGGGTGTCTGTGTTTGCTGCAGGAATTTGTTTGCAATGGCTTAAGATCCTTACTGTCAACTCGTCCACCCTGGGAACAGCTGTGGGTTGCTAATTTGTGCACCATTTGGTTGCTGGTTCAGCAACTGAATTCTCTGAAGCTTCAGTTTTCTTTGTTTTGCTGCATAGATAGAGGGTGGGGGAGGAGGCAAAAAGAGTTATTTCTTGCTTTATATGTGAGCTGCATAGCACTGTAATATCTTCTGTGTGATATCAGTGGTAGTTTGGGACATTACCCTCAAATAATGGGAGTCTCACATATGTTATCTCATTGAATTCTCACAGTAATGTGGTGACCTAGGTAGTATTGATGTTATTGTATTATAGTAGGCAGTTAGACAGGGTTGAACTGAGCAGGAACAATGGCCAGGTGCAGAGGGTACCAGGGTGGGGAGACCCAGTTGTTTAGTAACATGAAAGCCTACAAGCCCTTGCACGACCACTCCGTTAAGCATTAACTCCTCAAGATGGCATCCAGATCTGAGCCATGTTTCAGCTCTAGGCCCAGAAAAGCAGCAAAACTAGGGGGAGTGACACCATGGCTGATCCCAGGACCAGTTGAAATGACCAATGTCCCTCTTGCCCTGGTGCTGACCAATCAGTAAGACCACAACCCTGAGGAGACACCCTGGGAGAGCTGATAATTATTCTATTGAGATCCTCCTCTGAGACCTCAAATAAAGGCATCAGGATGGAGGACCCAGCTCAGACCTCTCTGTGGAACACACCTGAGCCCTTCCCTTCCCCATTCTTTCCCCATGTCACTCTCTGTCTCACTTTCCCTCCTTGCCTCCTGCTTGAGCTCCAAGAGCCCTTCCTTTGATGTAATTTGTTTCCTGACCCCATTTCTTCTGTAGCAGCTTCTACCTCTATGACTTTCTACACAAACTTTTCCTTATAATATGAGTTCTTTGGCTCTGTATTCTTCTATCATCACCAAGCCCTTATTATATGAAGTGTTAAAGGGACTTATCTAAGAAAAAGAAGATCAAAGCTATGAATAGTGAAATGACAATAAACTCACAACTATCAACAACTGAACCTAAACAAAAACAACAAAACCTAAACAACAACAACAAAAAACAAAAACAAAAATTAACTAGACAAACAACTAGAGTAGGAATAGATTCACAGAAATAGAGATCACATGGAGGGTTATCAGTTGGGGAGGAGGATGGTGGAGAATGGAGGAAAGGGTACAGGGAATAAGAAGCATAAATGGTAGGTATAAAATATACAGGGGGAGGTTAAGAATAGCATAGAAAATGGAGAAGCCAAAGAACATATTTGTATGAACCCTGGGCATGAACTAAGGGGGTTGGGGTAATGCTGATGGGAAGGGGGTGCAGGGCAAGGGAAATAAAGGGGAAAATGAGACAACTATATAGCATAATCAGTAAAATATGTTTAAAAATAGAGATTTGATTTCTACCAGCTTAAGTACATTTATTCATCATTGAGATCTTTTTTACGCTTTTTTGGAAAACAATATTTTTTTCTAGAGATCCACCATACTCAATAGTCAAGTTATATGATGTCTAGAATGTATAATATTGCTCATATTACTATTAGATAATATGCCTTGAGGTGACTAAATGCATTGGGAATTTGTTTAAAAGCAAATGAATGGTGTATTTGCATTTAGTGTTTCTTTTTTTTTTATTTTAGGGGTAAAGGAATCAGGCAATTGCTGTAATTACTACATAATGGGGGGATGTAATTCATTACAAATTGGACAGTACAAAAATGAAAGCTTTAACAAATATCTCTATAAACTATTTCCTATACCTCTCTGGTCTACTCCATGAGCAGCTAGGATTAGACATAAACATGTCAGTTTAAAAAAGAGACTTTTGGGCAATTCCTGTATTTTGAGTGAATATTCAGTGTTTCTGGGTATCCTGCCTCTACCCAGATCTTCTCTTAATCGTCCTGGAGGTGGGGCTGGGAGAAGAACTGCTGGTTCTTGAGCTCTCCTAGAGCTGGTGGGTTAAAGTAGGTCCTTGGTGGCCTCCAGGATGGTGTCCCTTATCTCTCCTACTACAGGAAACCCTGCTGAATCTGCTGCTGAAACTATGGTTGTGAAACTTGTGCTGAATCTCTTGAGTTAGCCAAGACCTAGACTGTTGCTGGTGCTGCAGATTCCCTGGTTGCAGGCTGAGCCAAAATGGTTGGGAAAGGTCATTCTTATCCCATGACCCAGCAACCCTGTGGCAGGCGCCCTGGCTCTCTACTCAGCCATCCCCAACAGGGGTCATCTGGGAACTTCGGAATCCCTTCTACTCCAATATGGAAGCCACGGGAGATCATTGGGGGTGCTCCTCTGGTCTTCTATCCACCTGGGCTTGTCCCACAGCCATTTCTAACTAGTTTGGGTAATGCTATGTTAAAGCTTGGGTTCCTCCAAGGGACTTAAAATTTCCACAGTGTATATCCAAAGAAGTTAGAAAAGCCCCTTTGCACTGAAAAACCTCTAAACGCATTTGATTGTCTTCATCTCCTCACTTCTCATTATTTTGACCCAAAAGTGGACAGGGAGACTGCTAACCCACATAGGTCCTTTGTGAAAATTAGGAAATGACATTCCTCAGATAGATATAGTCTTGGGCCAGGCTGTGAAGCTTAGCAAATGAAACAAGTCCCTCCTGGATATTCACTCCTGCTGGGCCCCTTGGGCTAGGTACCATGTGCAGCAAACAAATCGCACAACCACTTACAGTGTCTGTGGAGGCAACGCTGGGACCCAAGTATCTGAATGCTTCTTTTTCCTGTCCTTTTCTTATCTTCTCATCTCCTCCTCAAAGAGCTCTTACTTCCCTTTTCTCTTTAGATTGGCATGAACTTCTTTTATGCCGTAGCCTGAATTACCATTGGCATGGCTCATGTTAGCATTCTATGGACTGAGTCTACCATGTCTGGCTATCAAGTCTAGTCTTGCTACGCACTAAATTACCCCCAAAGCCTAGCAACTTAAAACAACAACATTTATAATCTGACACTATCTGAGGGTCAGGAATCCAGTTGTAGCTCAGTGGGGCAGTTTGCACTCAAGCTGTTGCCCGAGACTATAGTCTCTGAAGACTTGACTGGGGCTGGAGAGTGTGTTTCCAAGCTTACTCATGTGGCTGCTGGGAGAAGGCATCAGTCCTCATTGATGGGATTTTCCATTGGGCTGCTCATGACACGGCTTCCCCCAGAGTGAGTGATCCAAGTGAGAGCGTGACCAAGACAGGAGCTGCAATCCTTTAAAACCTAATCTCAGGCCCTAGTCAGTGCGGCTCCGTTGGCTGAGCATCATCCTGCAAACTGAGGGGTTGCAGGTTTGATTCCTGGTCAGGGCACATGCCCAGTTGTGGGATTGGTTCTGGTTGGGGTGTGTGCAGGAAGTAGTCAATTGATATTTCTCTCTCACATTGATGAGATCTCTCCCAAAGCATAGGTTCTCCATTCCCTTCTCCCTAGAATCGATTAATTGTATGTGAGTCAGCAGGACCTATGCTTTGGGAGTTAATTAGAATAAAAAGATATCAGTTTATTATTTTCAAAAATATCATAACCATTACACTGGCAAGATATCTCCCCATGTGGTTTGATGTGAGTAGGGGATTGATAGTCTTATGACATTGAGAACTACCGTTTGACAGACAGTGAACTTGGAGAAAGCAAATGCACACTTAATCTTCTTTCTATCATTTGTTAGCCAAGGGCCTGGAGCAAATTATTAAACTCTCTAAGCCTCCTCTGTGAATGGGAAGTCACATTACTTATCTCACAAAGTGAGAGCTAAGTAAGTCAAGGAGAACAAGATGCCCTTGAACCACACATGGGCTCACTCCTTCTGGAGACATCTGAGTGTCCCAGTCCCTAAAGGCTGCTGTGGTTTCCAACAGAAGAGTCTTGGCAACAAGCCAATCACCACAGACCTACAAAATGGGCCAGGATTCCCTCACCAGGAACATCAGTGCAAGCTTGGCATTGCTCCATTACGCAGGCCTGAGCTTTTCCTAGCTATGAGACGACTGCTGGGCTTTGTTTTGGGGAGACCCTTGGTTGTCAGCTCAGCCCACTGTTTCTTTTATCTTTTTTGTTGTAATATTCACCCAAGGATATGTTTTGATTTTTTTTAAGGAAGACAGAGACAGAAAGAAACATCGATGTAAGAGAGAGGCATTGATCAATTATCTCCCATATATCCCCAAATGGGGATTGAACCCACAACCTAGGTACGTGCCTTGACCAAGGATTGAACCCACAACCTTTTTGTTGTGTGGGACAATGTCCCAACCAACTGAACAACCCAGGCAGGGCTATTGCTTTTATCAGTTGCCTTCCCTGGTCACAGGCCAAGGTGCAATTCTCTCAGGAAAACTATTTTCTCCCATTTCACTCATCTGTTCTGGGTTTCCTTTTCCTGACTCAAACACCACTGCTACCCTTATCTTGAGTGTTTCCATGTTCCTTTCGGAAAGTGACCACACCCAACCTTCTCTGCTCTCTGAAATGCCTCCACTTCTTGGAATCCTTGCTCACTCCTGAACTTCATGTCTCCCCTCCAGTGTTCTTAAGTTGTCTTTCCATCAACACTTTCAGGCAAAACTCTTCCACTGACAGCTGTCTACCTTCCTAGTGCTCTGGGCTGAAGAGCACTGCTGGAGAAAATCACCCAACCCCACAACAGTGATTCATTCCCGTAACCCTGGGCCAATAGAATTTCCCTGGAACTCCTGCTTCCCTGGTTAGTTCTGTCCCTTCAACCTCCACGGTATCCGTTACAAGCATTTTCCTCCACCACCTCAGACCTTCTATTCTGCCCCTTCAAATTTTTACCTCATCCTGACCCTCAGACAGCCTTACCTACTACTTCACAAAAACTTAGAACCCACTGATGAGAATGCTCAGTTTCCTGCCACCCTGCCCACAACCTCGGGTGTTCCTACACCGGTGCCCCACCTTCCCCTAAGACTAACCCCTCTGCCTGAACCTAAGTTCTCATCCCCCTGGGTTTCCTTGGGCACTTCAATAATTTTTGTCTCTCTTCTATGCTTCAGCATCGATAGTTTCACTGAATCCTTTCTATTTAAATATCCTAAAGTCTCTTTTATCTTAAAAAACAAAACCCTCCCTCTAACTCTTCCTTTCCCTCCCTTGCCCAATACTTTTCTCCCGCCCCTGCACAGCCCAAGTTCTTGAAATAACTGCTTGTATTCTCTGTAGCTTCCTCATCTCCTTTCCCTCTCAACTGACTGCAGTCTGCTTCTGCCTGCACTTCTCCTCAGAAACTGCTCCCACCCATGGCACAAACCGCCTCTTTATTGCTAAATCTCACAAACATTCTCATTTATCTGACTTGACCTCTCAGCCTTGACACTGTCCACCACTTCCTTCCCTGTTAGAATGCTCTCTTCCCTTGCCTCCTACAAAACCACACTCTCCCAGTTTCCCTCCTACATCTCTGACTGCCCCTCTCAGCCTCCTTTCTGATGCATTTTCTTTGGCATTCTGCATGACTCAGTGTCCTCAAGTCTCCAGCCTTGGTTCTCTTTCCTTCACCTGCTATATACTCTAAGTGATCTCATCCATTGTCATGGCTGAAGTATATATTCACATGCTAATGACCCTGGAAACCATGCCAATGTCCCAGAAGGTTCTCCTGAGCTTCAGACTTGTAGTTTAAAAAGGTCATGTGGATGTGGACACTGGGAAGTCCTGTAGGCATCTCCACTCAGTCAGGCCCCAATTGAGCTCTTCCCTTCATTTCCCCTCTAAAGCTTGCTTCATCTTCTGGACGTTGTCCTTGATTCTGCCCTCTCCCTGACCCCTACATCCAAATCAGTAACTAGATTCTAAACATTCGGCCTTCCCTAAACATTTCTCAGCTCTGAGGGCTCATGTCCACTTGCACTGTCACTAGATAAGCTTGGGTAACCTTTTCTCCTTGGATTAGCACCAGAGCCACCCAACAGATCTCTTGGTTTCCAGTCTTCACACAAACCCATAATAGTCTTTCTGAATGTCTAATAATGTCCCTTTCCTTAGCCCTGCTTAGAATTTTTCATCACCTTCCTCTTGTCCGCAGGATAAAAACTTTTCACAGTCTGGTGTCTTCTACACTGTGTCTTACCACTGACACCCCCAAGTTATCCTTAACTACACTGAACTATTCATAGTTCTAGAAGGTTGCTTGCTGTGTCTCTTGCCTCTGGATTTGTGCATATGCCTTTCCCTGTTCTTTCCCTCTCTGTGGGCTAACTCCTGTTCATGGCCTTTCCCATGATGCTTTCTATGGCCTTCTTGTCACAGAGTTAGATGTTCCTCCCATCTTCTATCATGGCACCCTGTGTTTGCCTCTGTCAAGCGCCCATCGTGCTTTAATTGTCCTTACCCTAGACCTCAGGGAAGAGACCCTTTCTTTTTTGTGGTTTTAACCATAGAGCCTAGACAAGTGCATGGTGTGTACTAGGAGCTCAATAAATAGTTGTTAAAGGAATAAATCATTCTACTAACGTGAATCACATGGATGGCATATGGTGGACACTTACAAATATTACTTTATTTTGAACTTTAGATGAGGAGACTATTAGGGAGATAAAAGATGGATTTAAAGGAGATGGAGAATCAAAGAGACTTTCCTCCTTGCGTCATGTGTTGGGACCAGAAAGCCAGATGTTCCTTTATCCTCACCCTTGATCTCCTCTGGCAAGGGGGAGCAACTGTTGCTCAGAGAAGCCACGGCTGGCCCTCGCGTTGCTGTTTCAAAGCTGATCTTAGAAACAAGGAATGGGCCAGGATGAGAGAAGTAGTTGTTTTCTGAGTTTCTTTGCACAGTTCAGGTGGAAAAGAAGTACAGACTCAAATGGAAGAGGAGAAAATGCTCTGAAAAATGCAGCAGTTCCCTGGACTAAAGTTTAAGAAATAGTAACTGTTTAGAATTTTTCATGTTTTTTAGGTGGGTATCTTGAAATAAATAAGCTTGTTATTTGTCTGTCGTACAAGTTAAAAAAAGGGAAATCAATATATTTTCTAGTAATGATATCCCACATGCCCAACAGAGTGAAGAGAATGTACAGTTGCTAGAAACACCCGCCCGTAAGTAAATGAAACACCATTAAGCAAGAATCTGAGGAACAGTAACTACAAAACAGCCTCATATTAAAAAATAAATAGAAATGACTCCTCTTCATTGTAGCCACATGTGCTTTCCTTTGCACCTCCGATCTCCAACAGATTTAATTTCTCTCTGGTTTGTCTTCAGGGCTGGGGAGGAGAATCCTGGGTTTGGCAGGCGCTGAGCTTGGAACCCATACTCACTCCAGCAGTGCTATTGGTTCAGATGAGCCTGGAGGCCAGTAACACTTCCAGCCCCAGGGAAACCTCTGTTCCAGATTTTTCCATCATTCCACAGGGGAGTTCTTTTTGCAAAAGGCTTTGGCTGTTCCTAAGTCTTTCTCTCATTTTGTCTTTTAAAAAGCATTTTGTGTGGTTGGAACATTGCAGGCTTCCTCCCTCCCTCGTTGCTCAGATGTTTCTGGTTCTCAGGATGTACACCTGTGAAGCTGGGTCACTTGGGAGAAATGCTTGAGTCTTATTTACGGCAGGGGAGAATGTAATCTTCACATGCAAATGTTCAAAATGGTCATTTTGTTCTCAGGGATCGACAGCAAGACCTGCTAGGATAGAATTTGTGAGGATATGAAAAAAGTTAAGTCTGATTATTAAATATTTTTTCAGTGCTTACTGTCTCATCAGCACTATTCTATGTGCTGGGAATATAGTAGTAGGGAAAAAAGAAGAAAGAAAGAGGCAAATCTATGTTCTACCTAGGACAGCAAATAAGGGAAGATGAATAATATTTAAAAAACAACTAAACAAGTAATAGTTTGTTAAATGAAATTGTCTTGAACCTTGAAAGATAAATTTATACACTGAGATGCCTGATTTTTGCTCTGCAGGTGTCCTCCTTGCTTGAATGAGAGATGATGCGTGTGTAATTTCTAGCGTATTATCTGATGCATAGTAGGTGCTCAATAATATTAGTTCCTGTTCTTTTCATAGCTTGAGCTACAAAGCCAATGAAAATATTTTTGTGCACTTAGAATAAGTGTTATAAGGCTGACTATTAGCAAAATGCATCCCTTAACTTGAATCTAGAGGGCCTTTAGGTATGGCCATGATACAATAATTCATATCATCAAAAGTGACTGTTAGTCATTTAATCCATCCTAAATCATTTTCACAATAAACAATGTCAAGAAGCTACTGTTTATCAAGCACAGTGACAAGCAATAGAAATCCAGAAACAGTGAGGCTGAGACCCCTGCTCTCAGGAGTGATTAGATAGGGCTGCAGCAACTCTAAAGATAGCGCAGTGGGAGATAAAGTCCAAAAGACAAATACAAACAAGGTATTTTGGGGACCCAAAGAAGGAAAAGCTATATTTGCATTTGAGGGCAGAGAGGAAGAGCATCAGGAGGGACTTTAAAACATAGGCGACCTCTGGGTGAGCCAAGAGAACTGAACGATTTGGGGGACAAAGGGTAGGGTCCTTTGCCTGAAACACTGAATGTGCGAGGGGCGTGGTGGGAGATGGCCCTAGAGCCGGGCTTGGGATCCCAACAGAAGTGTCTTCAGTGGCGCGATGAGGGTTGGTATTCACACGGCCGGCACTGCGGCACATTTTGAGATTTCTGAGGTGAGAAATAACATTACTGGCTGTCTATGCATCAGATGAGAGACAGGAAATGGAAGGACTACTAGAAGAGATTATAATCAGCCACCTAAGAAGGAAGGAGGGTCAAAAGTAGGAAAAATTATAAAATGCTGGATCAAGCTGTCTGATGATCTTGTTTTCCTGTCTTTGTGCACCTGTCACAATTTGAAATCACCATACTCACGAGATCGCATGGTTATGGTCTTTCTCCCTTACAACATTATCAACTCCATGTGAGCAGGGCCCTGGACTGTCCCTCCTTGGCTGCCCTCCTGGTGCCTACAGCGTTTCCTGGCATGCAGCAAAAACTCAATAAACATGTGTTGAATGAACGAATGGCTGGTGTGGAAATAGAACTGATAGGACTGGACAAACCACGGATACAGAACAGGTGGGAGACACACAGGGATGCCGCGAGAAGAGTTTCCAACGTGCTCCAGGAAGATGGTTGAACATATGGACGGATGTACTGGTTTCTCACCTATCAATTTACTTCCTTTTGCACTTAGACTGTGTAGCATTAAGACATGACTCCTTATTTACAATGAATCTTTTTGTTTTTGTTTACCACTTGTTGCTTTTCTGTATTTTATTTTGTGATTTTTGGAGGGTCAGAGGTTTGGGGATAAAGTTCATCTTGCATTTTTTATTAAGAATATTTTCTAGGAGGAAGACCCCTTCCCTCTTCTATGGTAAGTGATCAGGACCTTTGGTGTGTGTGCAGTGAATTGTAAAGGCTTGTCTGCAATCAGTAAGAGAGAATCTAGGGCTTGGTTAGCTGCAAGTTCCCGTGTATAAAGAAACACTCTAGTTTTGATAAATATTGCTCCCAAGACTTAAACTATTTTTTAAAAAAGATAGGACATTGTCTGAGTTACTATTACATCAAATTCAGAGAGAAAGGATGGATTTTCAAGTCTGATATGAAGCAGTGGGTGGGTCAAATAAAAAACTACATCAGAGAACTGAAAAAAATGGAAGGACATGTGAATTGAGGCTGATATTTGATAAGTGAATGTGTGGCCTCTGGGAGAGTGGGGAATAGAAGGGTTTCTATGGGCAAGGATTATGGAGCCTGGAAGTAGGTAGAAATACTTGGTCCCTGTGTGCTGTGAGAAATGGCTTTATTCCACCTGGAGGCTGAGCTAAAAGATTCTCTGTGGAGAAGGTGATACCTGCATTGCGAGAATCCAGGGAAAAGAGATAGTGGAGTGATGTTCTCTCATAGGCATTTCATGAAAAATGGAGTAGTGGTGGCAGGAAGAGCAGTGCTAGACAGAAAATTCTAGAAGAAGCTGGTTTACCCAAGCCTAAGCCGTGCTAGGTGTGTAGAAAAATTGATGGTGCTGGTGGGTACAGCCAGAAGAGTTTACGAGCTCCTCCACACATTACATTGCACAACTCCAGGGGGCACCACTCACGTAGCTTGTATAAATGGGGTTGTGCTGCAGGAGGTGATAGTCACATAGACACTATTCCAGTTACCTAGACAGTACTCTCTGTTGCATTATTTCAGACTACCCCCTCTCAAACCCCAGAATATTGTAATAAGAAGTAGTGTCTGCAAGGGAGATAAAAATCTTGGGTCTTAGTGGTTAGAATTCTCTTGGTTGCAAGTAACAGAAACTCAACTCAAAAGCTTAAACAATAGAGGTGACACAGGGGCTCACTCCTGTGCATTCCAGGGATAGAGCTGGCCTCTGTTTCCAGCTCTCAGAGTAGCCGTTCTCTCGGAGAGAAAGCCTCTGAGCTAAGGCTTCTCTTAGCTCTCATTGCTGGGTGTCGTCTGTACTTTGTGTGTGTCAGTGATAATGTTCTTGGCAGCCCACTCCCCTCAGCATCTGATAAAAAAGTAGAGAAAAGCAGGTTCTGCTAAAGAAAGAATATTATTGTCTTCTGGACTGTGGAGGATGTGACGAACACAAAAGTCTGTGAGTGGGCTTAGGTAAGGTTGCTGATGGGTCATTAATTAGCACATCTGTTAAATCATATGCTAAAAATTACTTCTTTAAAACACATTTTCTTTCTTGTTGAAGTAATTCCAATATATCTTTAAAGAAATCCAACGTGAAAAATTCTGTTTAAAAATCTTGCAGGGGTAAATTTACAACCTTAATTAGTATGGATTGGTGAGTTCTTGTGCAATTTTCTTAGAAATGAATATTACTGCATTAGGTTGTAATGAGCATTTGATAGAAAACGTCAATACATGGCGTGTGTTTTTGGTCTTTGTCATCTGGTTCTAGTCTCTGTTTGGCAAGAGGCTTTTATACGTGGCTCTGTAAGTGCAGCCAAAAGACCTTGTGTACTTCACAACTTGCCACTCTCTTCAAAGCTTTAGTTAGAGGCTGAAGCTATAGTGCATGCTGCTAGTTTAAGCGTCTAAAATGAGAGTTTCATTGGCCTGAAATATCTCTTGTGCCCACACATTTCCTGGTAGGCCAAACTTCACAAAATAAACATAGATGACCTCTCATCCATCTTGTCTTCCGGAAAGTTTAGAAATGATGCAACCTTTTGGCAATGTGACATGACACATTGCTTTACTTGTGCGGAGCGTGAACTTCCTTCATTCTGCACAACCCAGACAAACAGGCATTTACATTAGCACTACCCCAGATTCTGAAACAAAACTCTCATCGACTTTAACGAAACTAGACATTAAATAACTGGCCTTGGCTTTGGGAAGAGTGAGTCAACATGTGACAACAGGGGAAGTCTCGTGGTTGCTTCACAGCGACATCCAAGACATTTGAGAAAGTAGAAGCTGGTTTTCCTGTCAATACCTTGGTTTCCTTTCCTTTCTTTGTTCCCCCCTGCTTGTAAGAATAACAATGTCTGGATTCAATATAAGGCGCTTCTTCTGAGAGGTTGAGTGTTTTCCTACACAGGGAGCTGGCTGGCTTTGCTCCTTCCCTCTGCTGGAGAGCGCGAGCTGTAAGATTTCCTACTGCTCCCCTGCCTGCCTCGTTTGTCTCTCTACCACTAAGTTAGTGGTAGAGAGACAGCTCTCTACTTAGTTTCTTTACCTGGGATGGCTTATTCTTGTTTCTCTTATCCAATAAGTATAAATAAAATGTGGCATGTTGATTATTATGCTATGTGCCACTTTTAACCCACTTCAATTATTCCATCTTCTTTTGGTGTTTCCAAGATGGAACAGATAGGCCTTTATTTGTTTACCAGGAGTCTTTGCTGTGTTTTTAAAGATTTTCTTTCCCCTGCAATTGCCTGATTAGTATGCTTACTCTTGAGACATAATCCATGCTTTAGAAGTGCCACAATGTCACAATAATAATGCATAACTAGGTACAACAATAGTGAAAGAATTCTAGACAAAGAGGTAATCCTAAACTATTTTATTTACAAGGCTTTTCACATTCTGTTTCCAACCTATTTCTCTGGCCTATTACTCCTTATAATGCATTCCCTAACAGTGCTTCTCAAACTATACTAAATAAAGAAGAAGCTGTTTTGATTTTCCATCTGGCAAGGTCAGGTATGTGGTTCAACTTTGCAGGGCTAGTGTGCAGCTTGGGGGACATGCCACCAATCTCGCTGGCTCAACCAAACCTGGGCTACACCCTGTCCAAGAAGAGGTCCTTGACCATGCAACATTAAGTTGCTCATCTTTCTCCAGTGTGCCCTCGGATGAGGGTCCCAATTTCTCCACAGTCTTGTGAACACATTTTCTTAAAAAAAATTATAGCCACCCTAATAGGTACCATAAATATTTTTCTCCTATGAATTCATCTCTCTTCCTCCTCCCAAGGCTAATAAACTCTTCCCTCCTCTCTGCTCTCATAAGAATATATAGTACAGTAATTATAAAAATAGCAACATTTTTGAGCTTTTGTGGGTGTTGGGTACTATGCTAAATGCTTTACATGAGTGAGCTCATTAAATCCTTAGGTGATTTTCTGTGAAGCCAGTACAGGCAAGAAATAAATTGTCTAAAATCACGTACCCGTAGGAGTGATCTGAACTCCTGGGCATATCTGACCCCAAAGCCAGCGCTCCAACTGTTAGCCTTTCAGTAAACGGGAGCTATTGATATTAAAATCTCTCTCTTTGGAGCAGGCTCATGCTGTCCTGTTAGAACCAGCAACATTTCATTTCTAAAGATTTGGTGGAACTTTATCCTTAGTTAGCTCTGAGAGTATTTCTACAAAATACAGCCAAGAGTTCTCATTTTTCTATTCAGAGTCTTACAAAATAAAAAATAAATTGTCCCACTCTTAAACCTTACCTCATACCTGGCACCTAAAACCCTGCAAACTGTCATTGTTTATTCCTAGTCACCTACTGATTCTTTCATACAAGTGGGAGCACCTATGGATTTCATCTTCGAATTTGATCTTGAAGAAGACTATTTGGAATTCACTCAGCACATATTTATTGACATTTCTTTTTCATTTGACAGAGGCCACAAAGATATTTTTTTCTTTCTACTGATTTCCTCCTTCCCTCCGGGAAATGAGAGGATTTGAGAGACACTACTTCACTGTTGGGAGAATCTTTGGCAACTTTTGCTCTGATTCTTCTTTTTTGTCTCACACAACCCCTAACTACTATGTTACCGGTATCTGCTGGTGAGTGGCCATGGACTCTTCCACTTGTTAGAGGAGGGTGTGTGTGTTTGTGCCTATATTTATATGTATAGACCTCTCGCAGTTGTCACAATTATCTTACAGTTGATATAAGGTGAGTTTTACTATAACTGGTCTATAGATAAGGCAAGGAAGGTGTGGAGACATTAAGAATTTGCCTAGGACCACACCTCTAATAGTAAAAGCACATCTCGCAGTAGAAGGCCTGTTCTAATTACTTGGTCATGAAAGCCTTTCCACATTTTAAGAAACAACACTTGTATAAATAATTCAAGAGCCTGTATAATACAACCCCCCTCCTCACATCTTCTGTGACCCTCATGAAGCCTTCCCAGGAGGAGTTAGTCACTTCCTCCTCCTTCCTGCCCCGGCTGTAGTGTGCCTTAGCATTCAGTATGCTGTGTTGCACTTTATTTGTTTACACCTTTGCCTCTGTATGAGGGCAGGGTTGTGTATTATTTTTCTTTGTATCGCTAAGTGATGCCTAAAACTTAAAAAAGTATCCAGTGAGCGTGTATGGATTTGAGTATCTGTCGCTCTTCTATTTGACATGTGATGTTACTCGGAACGCCAGGTAAGAACGGCAATGTACATGGCTCGGAAAAGGAAGAAGAAAAGCAAGCTCATCACTTTTCAGTGCTTCCTGNCTGTATGAGGGCAGGGTTGTGTATTATTTTTCTTTGTATCGCTAAGTGATGCCTAAAACTTAAAAAAGTATCCAGTGAGCGTGTATGGATTTGAGTATCTGTCGCTCTTCTATTTGACATGTGACGTTACTCGGAACGCCAGGTAAGAACGGCAATGTACATGGCTCGGAAAAGGAAGAAGAAAAGCAAGCTCATCACTTTTCAGTGCTTCCTGGGATGAGAATCCAGCATACAGAAACATCCCCAGTTAGAGGGGCCCTATGGGTTACTGTGGACTGTGGATTGGTCTTCGTTCTCACCAGATGATTCGGCCAAGATAAGAAAGCCAACTGATCTGAGTGTGCGCGTGTCAGCGTAACTTCGAGAAGATGCTATTAAACCACCCTGCTGGGTCCTGCACTTTTTTCTTTTTAAATTTATTTCTGTCCAAAAATCTTCTGCTTTTCTCTCATGCTTCCATCCCACAGCAGAAGAAGATGGTTCTGGTTAAAGCTGGGGCAAAATTGTGTTGGGCTCCTTACCTTTGGTTCCACGCTTGACAGACCCTTTTATTGTCCATACTCTTCTGTACACTGGCCCATGACCTGACCCCTTCTCCCCCAACCTCCGCCTTTTCCCAAGTCCAGTTCTCTATTTGGTATCAAAACAAGTTTAAGCCAACCTTCTCTTTTCATTATGCGTACCAGCCATGCGTGTCCCTGTGGGTTAATGAACCATCCCCATGAAGAAGTGCTCGGCTGACGCTCCTCCAGTCACACGGAAAGGTGAACACTGAACCCAGAGTCTGGCTCTCCTCCCCAGTGTCTCCCGGTAGTTTTCACTTTCACTGTATGTTTTATTGTTGTTGTTAAAAGCTTCATGTGTTAACACTGCTTTCCCCACCTCCACCCTCCCCCCCGCAAAGTTTTACCCAGAGAGAGACATGGAAAGTCCTCTTTTTGCAAAGCCTTAAGGGAATGGAAACTGTGAAGGAACCTGCGAAGCACCTCCAAGTTATATTCATCATTTGCCCAAAGGGCTAGGTTAAGTATACAGGAACGGGTAGTCTTCCTACCTCCCGAGGGTGGACCCAGTCCATCTGAGGAGGCCATTCTCCGGCCATCCATGAAACAAATGCAGGTGATGATCTCATCTTTCTCGGAGTGAGTGTTGCAGTTACTGAAAGGGCAGGCACCCGCCCCCCCCCACCCGCTCCCCGCCATCAGGCAGAGGGGCCAGGATGTGGGGCCAGGATGTGGGAGGGTGATTCAGCAGGTAACAGCAGTTTCTCTCATGCTGCCCAGCAGAAAAAGCCAAGAGGCTCACCCTCTCAGACAAGTTTCAGAGGAGAAAGACCACACCTTAGATGCCCATACTATTTACCTCAAAATGAATTTTCTGTCTTCCCTGTTAGGGAAAAAATTCATATCTCAATTCATATAAATCAGAAAATTTCTTACAAAAGTGATTACACAGTAGGGTTTTCTTTTCTTTTGAGAACTGATGATAAGCATGTCCCAGCTTTGAGTCTGTCCCTGATAAGATGCTGGGGATCTGCAAGTTGAGGATCTCGAGGGTCTAGCACGGTCTGCAGCCCACGGCAAACAGTTGAGCACGCTTGTGGAAAAAGAGAAGAGAAGGGAAAATTTTGAAAGAATCTCTTCTTAAACTTCCTAAATCTGAGTTTAATACACATTTAAATATGATGTTTTACCAAAACTGGAAATATAACTATTGCTATCTAAAAGCTTGCAATACATCAAATTAATTTGAAAGAAGTTGATGTTTTTTTCCTGACTGCCAAGCACTTGGAGTGTAAGAATTGAAATGTTCCCTTGAAGCATATTTTAAAGTGTATTTTTTTCCTTTCTCGGAGAATATTTTTAGAATAAACATTAACATGCAAATTAAATGAACACCAGCCACCCTCCCTACCGCCCCCCCCCCCCACACACACACTCTTCATGATAGCCTGCAAAAAGACAGGCCAAAAGGCACAAAGAAGGTCTTATTACTTTTAACTTTGGGGGAAAGCAGCTTTATCGACCACTCAGAGTTTACTTGGGTAGCAAACTCAAAACATACCTATGGCTCCAACCGGCTCTGCCAGATAACACTCCCACACACATACCAAGGTGCCCTTTGGACTCTGCCATGGAGACGGCCTAAAATTAATGACACAGACTGGGAAGAACAAAGAGAGGGGGAAAGGGATTTCTGAAATGCCAGGGACTCCCTGCTGCTGACTCTCTGGTCAAGGGCTTTTCTCTGTGGTACTGGGGCTGATTTTCCCACAGGTAAACTGGGTGTTCAGCACCCACTAGGCACTTCTACTTTTCTTGGGAGCCCTAGGGTGTGATCTGAAATTTAGCTCGGGTTTCGGGTGTCTGATGATGTCCCCAACTTCAGGCTGACTGAGGGTCCTGGGTTGACGCTAGGCATTGATGAGGGAGGGGGGTTTGGTGCTTCCAAGTGTTCCTTGCCCTGTCTCCTCAGAGAGAAATTCGATGCTTATCATTCCCCTGCTTTTAAACCAACTTGGGGCCTTTATTACCCATAGGCAAAGTCTAAATTATTTAGCAGAGCACATAAAAATCCTGAAAACCTGGTTCCACCCTACCTTTCCTTTCTTCTTTCTTGATATTCAGGACTGCTTTGCCCCAAGGACACTTATTGGGTAGCCGCCACAAACCGCTGCTGTTCTCCAGGACACTGGATGCTGTGGCCCAGGCTCTCTTCTGGATCCACCTGTCCCATCAATAATGCCTGGTACACTCAGCCTAGGAACCCATTCAGCTGCCAAAATCACCAAGCTGCCTCCCTAACTTCTTAAATATCTCTAGTGTGATGCTTATTTCGTTGGGATTAATGCCTCTGTATTTCCTCAAAACTTTGAACTTCTTGAAAGCCAGGGCTGTATTGATTCTTCTCTGAATTCCTATCTTCCATACAGAACCTGGCAAAGGTAGAGTGGATTTGGTGCAAGACCTACGTGCTATATTCTGGTCATGTGCAGTCTGCTCCTGTCCTGAGGGCAAATAACTAGGAGGTGACATGGGCCTATGAAGAGGTCCAAGCAGGGTCTGTCAGCCTTCCTATCTGCTCTGCTTGGAATTTCGTCTGTCTCGAAGGCTAGCATGGACTAAGGTAGAATTTATCAAAGGCTAGGAGTTAACTAAGGTGGAATTTATTTCCCGTCTGCAAACTTAGTCAAGTCAAATCAGAAGGCAATACAGAAACAACAACTCCTGGAGGGAGAGTCAATAAAGTTAGACTTCAGCTCTAGCTGGGATACTAACTAGTCATGCATCCTTGGAGACATCATTTGACCTCTCTGATGCTCAGTTGCTTCATCTATAAAATGAAGAATTTGGTCTCAGCGATGCTATCTTCTAGGGACTATCCAAAATTCCCTGTGGGGCAAAAAATACTAAGGAGGTGTTTGAGCAAAAGGCACATTGGTGATTGAGTTTTTTAGACATGAAACAATTGTGAGCGTGCCGGGCACAGACCTGGTACACAGTGGGTCCTCAGGTGATGAGGCCTCCATTCCTCCCTGCTGCCTTTCTCTCTACATCTCAGGGTACCCAAGAAACCAGGCTTGTTCCACCATCCTAATCCAGAGTTTCACCTCTCCTTTTCACGCTTCTTTTTTCCCCTGACTTGCGGCCACTCCCAAACCCTCCCTCACCTCCTCTCTCCAGCCCCACATTGGCTCCTTTAAAAGGAACATTTTATTCTGATGTTTACCTAGAAATGCTAGTACTACAAAATTTGGCATGGTTGAAGGAGAGAGCCCAAGGCCTCCTGCTTGAAGGAGATTTGGGGAGACTCAGGCCCTGGTGGCACGGGTAAAAGGAAGCCAACTAAGGTAAACTTTTTTTCCCTCCCCAATTTGTAAATCCTTCTTGTGAAATGGGTATAATAAACGCTGTATAAGAAGTGTGCTGAATTCTGCCCTCTGGAATCCTCGGGGCGCCTCACATAACCTCACCCTCCGCATGGTGGAAGGCAGAGAGGCCTCCTCTGTGTGCTTCGTCGCAACTTTCCACTGAAGCTGGGTTTGGTCTGCTTTATTTGAATGGGGGATTGTTCAGTGCAGCCAGTGACCAGCAGAGCTGCCAGTTCCAACACTTAAAAAATACAGTACTGCTTTTAAAGTAGAGTAAAAGGACGTTGAAGCAAGGATGCAGGGGTTCCTTGTCAAACACACTGCCCATCTGTCTTGGCTCTCCTAGGAGGGGAGAACCAGGGCTTCGCGAAGGAAGGGAAATAGTCTGAGGAACTTCACCTCCAAACCAGCAAACATAGGGAAGAAGGCTCACTCCAGCTCTGTGCTCCCTAACAGACCATGGTATTGGGCAGATTCGAAAGACCCTTCATTTCCCATCAGCTCTGGCTCAGAGGTGGTATTTATAGATTATAGCCTCCCTGTGGGCCAGACATCCGATCTGCGTGCCAAGTGAAGTGCCACGCAAGACGTACTGTCTCTGAGGTTGCAAAGCATGTCCCATACTCTAAGAATCCATGTAGAAATTATACACAATCTCTTTCCTGAGATGAAAATTATACGGTTAAATGTCCACATTTTAATTATTGGAAAGAAATACATAATAAACAGTTATCAAAATAGTTTCCATAGACAGTCAAGTAGAAAAACCTAAAAAGTTTGTCTTTTCTGCCATTTCAATGAAACAATCTCACTGTTGGCAACAGCAGGAACATTTTTATACAATAACTGAAATTATTCAGCTGCCTGAGTGATTTGACCATATGGAATAACACCCTTGCTAGGAAGCCAAATTGCTACTATTGGTCAGCTTCAAAATTCCACGGGAGTGTTTGGGTACAAAGAAATTGGAGATTCCCTAAAAAGGACCACATTATTTTGTTAGGAATGGATAGAGGGCAAAATGGAATGGTCTCTGACTATTCTCTGGATTTTGACAACTCATTCAAAACAGAAAACAAAACAAATCTATTACATTTCTCTTTCCATGTCCTCCTGAAGTGCTGGGGGAGGGACTTTCACATACACAGAACCTAACTTTCCCAGCCACTGATAACATTCATCCAGCCTGAAATAGATTAAATTCTTCTGGCTGGTGTGGCTCAGTGGATTGAGTGCTGGCCTATGAAGCCAAGGGTTGCCAGTTCGAATCCTAGTCAAAGCACATGCCTGGGTTGTGGGCCAGCTCCTCAGTTGGGGACTAGCAGGAGGCAACTGATCAATGTTTCTCTCACACATCAGTGTTTCTTTCCCTCTCTTTCTCCCTCCCTTCCCTTCTCTCTAAAAGGTAAATAAATAAAATCTTTAAAAGAGAGAGAGATTAAAGTTCTGAGGAATGGATTTTTCCCCCTCAGTCTTCAGAGCAAAGTAAACAGAATAGAGAAATAATAACTATATTGACTTTTTAGGTGACCTCTAGTGTGGGTAGAAGCAAAATTCTTTTGAGAGAATCCTTCATGAGTGGGTCTTATAAAGTCAAAGTTACAAGAATACAAATATACCTTATCAAAAAAGAGGTTCATTTTCTATTGTTCCAAGTATTCTGTGGGACAGGAAGATGGAGAAAAATATTCAAGGCATCTGCAAAGGAAATGAGCCCTCAAATCACCTAATTTGGTGCTTTGTTCAGAAAGGACACCTGCCTCATTCACCAAAGAAGCTATTTATTTTCAGCCTTTTTATGAGATCAAGTCCTGCTGCTTGAGGGATGAGGCTTTGTATTTACCACAAAAATAACTAATTAAAGGAAGCGATTGACTGCTTTCTTATTTTATTACATTAGAAAGAGCAGAGATTACGAGACTTAGTTCTTATTGTCTTCTGGCTCATGTCTGCATGCTGACCATGTTTTTACTAAAGAAACAATGCTATATTCTCAGTCGCACAACAAGTAGGCCAGAATTACTTAATCAAATCTATAGTAGGAAGTGGAGGGCTGAACAATGCGCTGGCTGGTGTGTTTTGACTTCGCTGTCTCCATGGTGACATGTGCGAACAAATTAAGAAAAGTATGACGGATTTGTCTTTAGGGTCAGAATTTCCCAAATCTCATTTTGTCTCATTAGTTTTTAAATTAATGATATTTTAGGTAGTTAAAATATTTCTACAGGAATTCTCATGCAAAAAAATCTATTGTATTTACTGACTGCGGCATAATTAAGTGTCCATATTTTCAGAGTAAACCAGTTGTGGAGTGAGAATTATTAACTTGCCCAAATTAAAATGGTAAGCATTTCAACAAATGCTGTGTTGGTAAGAAGCCAAAGCAACAGTTAAAAAGTGAAAATTTTAGCTCAGCTGATTATCTTACATCATGTCAATCCTATTTCCTAAAAAATATGGAAATATATTTTTAATTAAAGCTTTATCTGATTTTAGGCAAATCATACTAATCGCAGGCTGTATACTCCGGAGATTAACTGGATTACAATGAAGGGCATAGCTGCTGGAATCAAGGAGCTGTTGGAACGGACAGTCAGGAGCACCAAGGCCAAGGACTCTCTCCAACCACATTTCATCTGGAATATCTAGAAACTGTCTTCTATCAAAGGCCATAGTGAGATACATAACCCTTCCCATGGCTGCATTTCAAGGAAATGACCACAAAGCTACAGAATAGCTGCTGTGCTGGGGGGTGGGGAAATCAGTGTCAGCAGTTGTATGGAGTGTGCTGGGGGCACAGGGAAACTCTGCTCTGTACGATTCATACGTGGTTAGCCAGAGTGAGGGAGAAGAGGTTGGTGAAGAGTCAAAACAAACAAACAAACAAAATTGGGGACAGGGTGAACCTGAGCTTTGAGCACCTGCTCTCTCTGCAAATTGGTGTGAAATGACTGAACACAAGGAAGCAATTGTTCCTGCACCACTTAGTGCAGGATTCTGAGAAAAGGATCAAAAACCAGTGCATCCCTGGCTGGTGTGGCTCAGTGCACTGAGCGCTGGCCTGTGGAACTAAAAGGCTGTCGTTCGATTCCCAGTCAGGGCACATGCCCCTGTTGCAAGTCACGTCCCTGGTCTGGGATGTGGGAGAGGCAAGGCAACAGATGGGTGTATCTCTCACACATCAATGTTTTTCTCCCTCTCTTTCTCCCTCTCTTCCCGTCTCTCTAAACATAAATAAATAAAATATTAAAAAAAAAGAAAAACAAAAAACAATGTAGGACCTAAGTGATGGCAAAGGAAAAACTCTGTCTGAGAGCGACAGGGAATTCCCTGAGACTCTCCGAAGCCTGTCCCAGTTAGTGAGTAAGACCTTGCTGAAGAAACACTGTGTGTATTTCACTGTGAACACACACACGTACTCTTTACTAAATACATTCCATAGCGTACTGTCATCATTCTGAGTTATTAAAACTTACAAATTTCTGTGTTAAAAAATTGAATCCTTGCCCGAGGATATGTTTTTATTGATTTTGAGAGGGAGAGGGAGAGACAGGGAGAGAAACATTGATCTGTTGCCTCCCATCCGTGCCGGAGCAAGGGACGGAGCCCACAACCTAGGTATGTGCCCTGACCGGGAATCCGACCGCAACCTTTCGGTGTACGAGACAATGCCTCGCCCATCTGACCTACTCTGCAAGGCCGTAAGGTTCTAAATTTTAAGACAATGTCCTTAAGGATACACAGCTGATCCAAGAGTCTTTGAGTGACAGTTTTAGTCAATATTCTGCTACTCCAACTGGTCACATACTTTTTATAGTGCTGTGCCGGAACTGATCCTGGATCTGCACGTACTGCGCATCGCCCTGGGCTCTCTGGGACCAGTCCTGAGAGAACGCCAGCTGTCGGTCAGTCAGCTCACAAACCAGTACACATTCATGCAACAGATCCACAAGGCGATAAAATGGATTTTCTTCTGGTGCTAGGAATAAAGAGAAACTAATTCCGCCCTGTCATTTAGAACAACAAAAGTCTGAGCCCTGGCTTGATAGCTCATTTGATTCAAGTGTCACCCCAATGCACCAAAGTTGTGGGTTCAATCCCTGGTCAGGGTACACACAAGAATCAACCAATAAATACATAAATAAGTGAAACAACAAATTGATGTTTCCCTCTCTTCCTTACTCTCTTTCTCTAAAATCAATTAAAAATAATTTAGAATAAAGTTTGAATGTTAAGAAATATAAACAAATAGTTTAAGAGAGAAGAGAGAAAATTTAAAATTAAGATAAAGAAGCTAGCTGTTGGGTCTTACCTTTGTATATTAACAATCCATATATCAGCAATATTTTCAGAACTTCAGACAATGCTTTAAAAACCGTGGTGCTAAAACTATAATGCTTCCAGAAGAAAACACAGAATATCTTTGTGACATTGGAAATGACAAATGTTTCTCAAACACAACACAGAAAGCATTAATCATAAAAAAGTAATTAATTGTACTTTATTAAAATGAAAACTCTGCTCATTAAAAGACGCTATTAAGAAAAGAAAAGGAAAAGCCATAGACTGGAAGAAAATATTTAAATATGAGTGTTTGGCAGAATATTTTTTTTAAAGATTTTATTTATTTATTTATCTTTAGAGGGGAAGGAGAGGGAGAGAAACATCAATGTATGGTTGCCTTTCGTGCGTCCCCTGCTGGGAGTTGGCCTGCAGGGAACCTGCCTGCAACCCAGGCATGTGCCCTGACTGGGAATCGAACCGCAATCAGCTGGTTCTCAGGCCCGTGCTCAATCCACTGAGCTACACCAGCCAGGGCCAGAATATTTTTAAAACTCATACAATTCAACAATAAAAATACAACTCAATTTTTTTAAAAATGTGTTTTATTGATAATGCTATTACAGTTGTCCCATTCTCTCCCCCCTTTATTCCCTTCTGCCCTGCACTCCCTCTCCCACTTGCAGTCCCTGCCTCCCCTTAGTTCATGTCCATGCTTCATACATATAAGTTCTTTGGTTCCTCCATTTCCTATGCTATTCTTAATCTCCTCTTGTCTATGTTGTACCTACCATCTATGCTTCTTATTCCCTGCACCTTTTCCCCCAATCTTGCCCTGCCCCCTCCCTGCTGATAACCCTCCATTTCTATGTGATCCCCATTTCTGTGATTCTGTTCCTGTTCTAGTTGTTTGCTTAGTTTTTCTTTTTGTTCTTATGTTCAGCTGTTGGTAGTTGTGAATTTATTGTCATTTCACTGTTTATAGTTTTGATCTTCTTTTTCTTAGATAAGTCCCTTTGACATCTCATATAATAAGGGCTTGGTGATGATGAACATCTTTAACTTTACCTTATCTGGGAAGCACTTTATCTGCCCTTCCATTCTAAATGATAGTTTTGCTGGATAGAGTAATCTTGATTGTAGGTCCTTGCCTTTCATGGCTTCAAATACCTCTTTCCAGCACCTTCTTGCCTATAAGGTTTCTTTTGAGAAATCAACTGATAGTTTTATGGGATTTCCTTTTTAGGTAATTGTCTTCTTTTCTCTTGCTGCTTTTAAGGTTCTTTCCTTCTCTCTAATCTTGGGTAATGCAATCATGATGTGCCTTGGTATGTGCTTCCTTGGGTCCAACTTCTTTGGGACTCTCTAAGCTTCCTGGACTTCCTGGAAGTCTATTTCTTTTGCCAGATTGGTGAAGTTCTCCTTCATTATTTGTTCAAATAAATTTTCAATTTCTTGCTCTTCCTCTTCTCCTTTGTCACCTCTATGACTCAGATGTTGGAATGTTTAAAGTTGTCCTGGAGGTTTCTAAGCCTCTCCTCATTTAAAAAAAAAGTATTTATTTTTAGAGTGAGGGTAAGGGAGAGAGAAAGAGGGAGAGAAACATCAATGTGTGATTGCCTCTTGCGAGCCCTCCAGAAGGGACCTGGCCCACAATCCAGTCATGTGCCCTGACTGGATAACCAACTGGCAACCCTTTGCTTTACAGACATATGCTCAATCCACTGAACTACACTATCCAAGGTTTTCCTCATTTCTAAAAATTCCTGCTTCTTCATTCTGTTCTGGTTGAATGTTTATTTCTTCCTTCTGCTCCAAGCTATTGATTTGAGTCCCAGTTTCCTTTTCTTCACTGTTGGTTCCTTGTGTATTTTTCTTTATTTCACTTTTCATAGCCTTCACCTTTCCTCTATTTTGTGACCTCAACCATTTCTATGTGCATAGTGATGGCCTGTGTTTTGAACTGTGCATCTGATAGGTTGGCTATCTCTTCGTTGCTTAGTTCTATTTTTGAGCTTTGATCTGTTCTTTCATTTGGGCTATATTTTTTTGTTTTGGTTGGCTTGTTAATTTGTAAGGGGTGGAGTCTTAGTTGTTCACCAGGGCAGGGCAACCCACTTCACTGCATTGTGGCACTGTGTGTGCCAGGGGTCCGAGAGGGAACAATGCCACCTGCTTGGCTCTCCCAGGCTTTCAGTTACTTGTCCCTCTACCCAGAAGCAAATTGGGCCTTTCTGGTGCTGATTCCTGGGAGGGTGGGTTTGTGTACCTTTTAGGACCCTATGGGTCTCTCCAATGAAGTCTCCTGTGAGCTGGGATTTTCTCCCACCACCACAAAACCAATACTTTTTTCTAGCCGGAGGTTTTGAGGCTTTATTTCCCAGTGCTGGAACCCTGGGTTGCACAGTCTGCCTTGCTTCCCCAGTTGTTCCTCCCAGTTTATTCACACACAAATGTAGGACTGTCCATTTCAACAGCTACCACCTCTCTCGCCCAGTCCTCTAGCTAGCACCTTCCCGCACTTTCCTCTGCTGTGGCTGCCCATCTCTGCCCCTCCTGCTGGTCTGAATGAATGTTTCTTTTTTTAACTCCTGGGTTGTCAGACTTCTGTACAGTTTGCTTTTCTGTTAGTTATGGTGGTTTTTGTTTTTAAATTGATTGTTGTCCTTCTTTTGATTGTGCAAGGAGTCAAAGTGTATCTACCTATGCCTCCATTTTGACTGGAAGTTCTAAATAACACAACTCAATTTTTAAAATGGACAAAAGGCATGAACAAACACTTCCCAAAGGAAGATGAATGGGTGGCCAAAAATGACATAAAAAGATGCTCAGTATCATCAGTCATGAAGAACATTGAAATCAAAACCACTAGAATAGCTAAATTGGAATAGACCAACTATACCAATTGTTGGTGAGAATGTGGAGAAAGTGGGACTTGCATACATTGCTAGTAGGGATATAAAATGGACCAACCCATCTGAAAACCATCTGACAATTTCTTGTAAAACTTAGTATATACCTACCCTATTACCTAGCAATTCCATTCATAGGTTTTTACTCAAGAAAAATAAAAACAAAAAGGTTTGTATAAGAATATTTACAGCAGCTTTATTTATAATAGCCCAAATCTAAAAACGACCAGGTGTCCATGAACAGGAATAGGCAACCAGGACAGATATTGCTTGTGAGGGGTGGGAATTGATTGGAAGGGGCATAACACATCTCTCTGGGGTGGTGGAATGGTTTATATGGTGATCGGGGTGCTGGATATTTAGGTCGGTATACACATGGACCCAAACTCATTGTACTGTACACTCAAGTCTGTGCCTTTCTGCATGTAATCTTTACCTAAGTGTTGGGGGGAGCCCAGGAAGGAAATCTCACATTGTAAACAGAATTGTTTTTCTCTGTGGGCAACAAATGCCAATTTAGAGGCAGTAGAGAATTTTGAATAGGAGGAGGCAAAGGTAACAGATTTGATGTCAGGAATCCAACTCTGATTAGTAGAACAACACTATTCTTTGAGGTGTCCTGAGAGAGTAAAAAGTAACTCAGTATCTCAAGGAGTTGTAAGATGAGAGACAATGGTAATATCATAGTCAATTTGTGGACAACGTAGATCTCAGCCCCAACTTCAATTGTAAAGGATTGTGGCCACACTGGTTCCTTTTTCCCCTTGTTTTAGGAGATGTACCAGTTAAGTCCTAGTAGGGAAACTAGATGTCAATAATGATGCATTGAAATCATTGCCCTTTAACACCCTCCAGGCCTGCTTTTGGAGTCTATTTTGTACATAAGGCAAAGAAGGTGGGCTAGCTGCTTTGCTTCCTAGAGCTCAGCAGGTTAGAGGCAGCAAATTAGAAATGGTGAGGAGGCAGTGAAACAGCCAGAGGCCGTCACTCAGACAGCAAGTGACAGCTCACAGCAGGCAGAAAGGATAAAACGAAGGAAGAAATATAAAAAGCCAACCTAAATACTCAAGCACACAACAGTAAGCTGGGGACCCCCGCAGCCCAATTTATTTAAATAACTCCTGAATGCACTGCAGTGTTTTACAGATCAGCTTCAAGTCTTTTTCAATGACTTAAAAGACAAACCAGGAATGTAATGGCATCCATTATACATTTTCTAAGAGGTCAGAAAATTGCTATAGTTTCCCAAAATTTTAATGCAGTGTGATTAAAACAATATTTAAACATGTATAATTAGAGGCATAGCCTTTAGTTATTAAAATTTGCTTCTGTAATATACTTATTCTCTAACAATAATAACTTTTTACTTCTTTATATTTCTAGTGAAAGTTGACCCATCAAAATCATGCAACATTAGATGATAATATTTGGGAAAAGAAAAATAATGATAACATCGACCAAAGCTGATGTCTGGACCTTCTTATTTTCCAAAAGTAGTCTGCAAAATTTCATCCCCATTATTCTATCAGGGCTTTACATATTTAGACAAGTCTTGAAAGGCCTTCCTGGTGAATGTCAATCATTTTATCAGATCAGACATTGAAACTTTTTTTTTTGCAGTTTTGTGAAAAGGCCATCCTGTTTTGTGCATTTTATGCTGAGTGGTGTAGTGGAGCCAGCTCCTACTGAGTCTCAAGAGCTAGCTCTGATATCTCTTCCTGACCCTGAGCTCAGTGTCTCTCTGTCGTCAGCTTCCAAATGGCCTCAGTGGGAATGTTTATACCATGAAATTAACAAACACTATACATTAGAGCTATTTTCTTTTCTTTTCAGAGAGTTGGTTGTTAAACATTTACCAGAACACCACTAGTTATATCCAATCCTTTAGCTACTTTGGACGGTCTCCGATTCAATTGCCACCACCTGTGGCTCTTTCCCTACTAAGCAGAGTGGATTGTCGCAGCTGGTCAGTGAGTGCTCAGCACAATTGGTGAGGCTAGATAACTCATTTTGTCCCTTACATTTTATTGGAATCTAGCTGACCCAGTTTAATTATGAAATTATTTGGGCAGTGGGTGATGAAATAGGTGGAAATACACTGAGTAAAAAAGAAAAAAGTTTATAGGGTCAGTACTATGATAAAATATGATCCTAACAACACTTGCTTTAAGGATCATATTACTTGTCAGATCCTTATAGATCTTGGAAGAAACGGACAAGTCGACTGAAGCAAATACTGGGCAACAGGCTTCGTGTTTAGAATCGAAGTAGATCATAAACCTCCACAGGGCCTTGTTCTCATCAGGGAGAGTGTAAGCCCTTTCACTATCTGGGCGTTTGGTGCTCTTCAGACAGGCAAGTTTACAGTACTCGCCCTACTAGTGGGTGATATTTATGGTTGTAGAGAATTCTGAAATGTCATTATTTATGTAAATTTAACCAAATGACACTTACAACCTAGTTAGGATTTGAGCTTTGACATGTGCTAGTCTGTAGACGCCTACATATTTTTGACCAGGTTTTATTGCTGTGTAACCATCAGAAACTATTGACTGGGGCCAGAGCTGTCATTATAAGAAAAACCTTTTCAAATAATTATTTTCGTTCTTCCTTAAAGCTATGAGAGGACTAGTCATAAGTTTTCAAAGAAATTGATTGGCTGCTCATTTTGGTCTCATGTTTCGTCCTGCAAAGCAACAGAATTCAGGATGAAAAATAAGTGTATCTAATAAATTCTTCCACTTAATGCAGTCAATTCACCAAATTCTCTGAGTAATTCCAACCAAAACTTGAATTCACAAATGTTAGAGTGTCTATTATAAGCAAAGTACTCTCCTGGTTATTACAGAAAAATAAAAGCATGGCTGAGATGCAGTTTGTGCTTTCAAGGAATCTAACACATAGCAAAAGATAGACATTTACCATGTTAGAATCCATTGCTAATTTAATTTTTAAAAGACAGATACATAAAATGTACAACTCCATAGATATGAATAGACTATCCAAGAAAAGAAAATATTTGAGAAAGAACTGGAATGTCAGCCCCTTAAAAGCAGGGCCTTCTCTATCTAGTTCCTGGCTATGCCCAGGGAACAGGTACCCAGAGCATTTTGAATGAATTTTGTTGTCCTTCTGAGTCATTTTGATAAACATCTATGACCATGGAGTCTAAAAGTAATAGCTAAAGGTTCCTGGGTAGTCGGATGTCCGATAAGCTAGTTTATCTCCTAGTGGTATATGCTATTGTTTCACAAATTATTATTTATGCATTTTTCAATGTAGCTCATCCTTCAACTTCAGTAGGACACTCAAATTTCATCTGAAAAGAAAGGCAATCAAAATGACACACCATAGTATACAAAATAATAATCCTACTTAAAATATAAAGTGCTGATCCCATTACTTAAATAATTTTGGCTTCACGGGTATTAATAAATATTAAAATATATGCAAAAAAGGAAATCTAAATTCATGTAAATGTCTTTATAATTTGCCAACTTCTTTAAATTGCAGTGTTATCAGGAGGGAAAAAAAAGAGAAAAGAGGAAAAAAACTGAAGCCAAAAGAAAGGCATATTGAAATCAAGAAAAAAATTGGATGAATCCCCAAAACGTTCCTTGTGAATGTGCCAAAACATTGTAAAATCCCATGTGAGATTTTGTTCTCCCTTCAGTGTGATTTACTTAACCCTGGACTAACAAACGTCACTGACAACACAAGCGCTAAATCTTTGAAGCCACAATTGACCAGGAGGCGAAAGAAGCATTCCGCTCTCAGGACTCCTCCCTGCCCACCGAGTTCCCCCAGCACAAACCTTCAGCCCCTCACTCCCACTCCCCTCCCCACCCTCACCTACCCCTGGCAAAACAAAACAGTCATGGATTACTTGGAGGCAGCCATCCGGGCCAGGCCTTTTTGTTACTTAATTTACAGTGGAGGAAGGCAGTCGCAGGCCTCAGTTGCCTCATTTGTAAAATAGGTGAAAACACCAGACCCTCCTGAGTGTTCACCTGAGGCTCAATAAGCTTGGTGCATGTGAAAAAGAAACACTAAAATCCTATGCAGATATGCTTACTGTTTGTTTCAGATGATCTCTCTCCAAGTACATCAAAGAAAGCTTCCATTTATGGAACCACATGATTGCAGGTCCTTTTCCCTTGGCTGTATTGAGAAGTTCCCAAATTTCCTGTGTATCACCCATCAATTACATTATTTAATTAAGGACGAGGATAAGTGAGTTAGTGGTTAGGTTATGACACTGGGCATAATACTTCCTGTACTCTTATCTGACTTGGCCGTTGTTTTGTTATTGCCTCAGAGAAAATCTTAATGCCGTAATTTGCTGTAAAAACAAATACATTTCAGGGATATTTACTTTGAAAAGAGGTCATGAGACTTTGAATGGATTCAGATGAGAGGCTTTCTGAGTAAATTTTGTTCTTTGGAGCCAAATTTGTTTCTAAAGCAGTTATTTATTGTATATTCAAAATAGCTAGAAAAGGAACTAATTATAATCGAGGTTTTACTTTGTCTTGAGCATTGTAATTACGTTCTCATTCTATCTTTTTCAAGCTGTGATATATATATATGATATATATATATCATTATTACACTTTTTACAGATAAAGAAGCTGAGGCTCAATAATTTACTCAAAGATCACTAGCTATAAAGGATAAAGCTGGGAGTAAAACTTGCTTCTCTCTGATTTGAAATCCTAGCTCATTGCCCTAGAGCCCTGCTCCTGCTCCTCACAGTGTGGTCTGCAGCAGGGGAATGACCTGGACCTCATTAGAAATGCAGAATCTCAGGCTCCACCCCTTTGCCGACTAAAGCATAATGTGCATCCCCACATTAAAACACGAGAGTCTTTTACTCGAACACCCAGCCTCTCAAACCGACTGCTGACAAGAGTGGTCATCTTCACAGCTGACTCGATTCCTGGGGGAGCCCCCAACCCACACACATACCCACACTCCTACATCAGCTCAAGCCCCACGCAAAATTATTCACAGTTTCTCTTCATAGGCAGCACTGGCTTATTCCACCACTATAACCTCCTAATATTGTATCATAATCGTATATGTGATATTTTTCTGCACTGTAGTATATACTTTATGAGAGCAGGATTGGTCTTGTCCATCTTTGTATCCTGTATGCCTGTAACCTAAATACTGCTTGATCAAATGAATAAATTAAGCAGCACTTCCTTAGTGTCTCAGCATTTCCCTTTTGTTATCTCTTCCCCAGTGGTAGCCGCCAGCCCTGACCCTCCGCGCTCTGAGAGGCACAAGTACTCTCAGTGGGAAGAGCTGCTAGCAAGTCACACGGGCTGGAACCTAATCCGTCCCTGGGGAAGTGCTGCTACGCTGGGGGAAATCGTAGCTCAGGGAGTCTTCCTCTGCCTCTGCCACCCGGCCTTTGGCAAGTCCCTGCAACTCCCTGGACTTCCATTTCCCATCAAAGGCAGATAAAGTTTGAGTTCTGAAATATGGGAAATTTTCAGTTGTCCTGATCTGCTCTTTGCCTTTTTATCACTTCCAAACTTTCAACCCCCAAATCTGTTCTTTATCCAAAGCTATAAACCTATGGGGGGTGTGGGGGGGGGGATGGGAAAAGATGAATATGTTTCTTAACTATTCTTAATCCAAAAAGGAGGAAAGGTCAATCACGCTGATGAAACTTTAGGAGATTTTCTTTATCATGACCATTCCCTGTCCAGGCAGCACTTAGAAGACTTGGACAAACTGCTTTCAGTCTTGTACCTGGGTGTCCTCTCCGAAGGATGCTGAATTGGCTAGTTGTATGGAAAACTGTGCAGCTCTAAAAGTCAGAGAGAGAAAGACATATGAACATATTCTCAGCTCTCTCTAGCATTCTCCACTGCATTGTCTCAATGACGTAGTCGTCAGGTATGTTTCCAACCTTTGTTATTAACAGTTACAATAAACTGAAACTTGCAAAGGAGTAGATCAAGTTTATCCCTTAGACAGAAAAAAAGGGGATTCTGAGGAGAGTAACCTCACTGGTGATCTGATCATAAATTCCTAACAGGGCAGATCATGGTGGGTAGTCACGTCTCAAGCATATAGCTTCTTTAGCAAAAGGTTTACCTCCTCTTAAGCAAGCTCTGTCCATTGTTCTTGAGCATCTAGGCTGACACACCTTTGAAATACCAGAAGTAATACCCCCCAAGGGGATATTTACCACGTAATCTCATTAATTTTCCTGTAATCCCATCCCTGTGTTTCCTCCTCCCATCTCTAAGCAATCTGCTTTAATTTCAGATGTATAGAAAAAAACTGCAGAACTGTTCTTTGGAGCATTGGAGATTGAGCACCCCAGCGTAGGTCATCAGTTTGGCTCCAATAAACTCTTATAAAAATTCTCCACAGGTTTGGATGTTTGTCATGTTGACAATCCTGACCACTGTCACTAACTCCATCTCCTGGTGCTTTCTATGAGATAAAGAGGTGAAGGTACCTTAATAAAGAGAGTGCTAAATAAAATTTCACTTCCGTGGGATTTCAAGGCCATATCTCTGCACAGCCCCTGAATCTAGGTGTGACCAAGGGGTTGTGTGGTTCAGACGCCAGTGGACATCATTTCTCTCCTGTGTTCTGGAGGTAAATGGGTTGAGACGCACTGCTTTCTGGGGTGTTGACATCACAGTTTTACAGATGGAGAGTTTCCTTGTGAGGTTTTCATGGCGTGTTGGAGAAAGTAGCATATCGGGAAAGCAATCCAAGGCTGAACGAAGGGAATAGTTGGTATTTATTTAAAATGTTTTCCACTGGTTAAAGAAAATTTGATGGTTGTGGTTTCCTCCACTACCATTAGAACAGTGGCTTTTAAATTATTTTGACTGCGACATATAGTAAGAAATACATTATTCAAAGTAACCATGGTTTTTATATACACACACATATATATGATGGTTTATGTATCAATATATATGCATCTATGCATAGATATGTAATGATTTACAAATGAACATATAAATAAATAAATCTTAAAAGTTTCATAAACTCTAACAGTGGAAAATTTTAACAGTGGGGAATTGTAACCCATCCTATCTTTCTTTTAACGTTGTTTCGGGAAGTGCCAACTCTGACTAATACGCAGCTTTGTAGACGAACAGCTCGTTCGTGTAAGAATCCTAGGAAGTAACTTCAAAAGGTACAGACTCAGACCTTCAGGCATCCCAGCTGCAGGACATTTGCTGACCTTCCACTGTTGAGTCAGGATGACGTGAAGCCAGGATGGCTAAACCAGGATGACGCATATCAGACAGACCATCACTTGCCTTATCAGAATGGACTGTGCTCATCGGCACGTAGAGAACTTTTCAACCTCCTCCCTTGGTCTCTGTGTTCTTTCTCTCTCCCCCACCTTACAAATGCCTCTGCCTGCCCTGAGATGGACAGATGGGCTTTGAGACATGAGTCCTCCATCTTCCGGATGGCGGGCATCTGCAAGTAAACCTCTTTCCTTTACACGAGCACTTGCCTCTCGCGTAGTGGCCTTTGTAAAGGCAGGCCAGCTGAACCTGCTTTCGGTTACAAAAGTATGCTTTTTTACTGTGCTTCTAATATTTTTTAAATTCTATTTGAGTTTCTAAAAAACACTGGATCCAACCCATCGCATTCATTTCATGGCCACTAATGGTTTGCAACTCAGAGTTTAAAGGTATTACTTTAGAAGTATCTTCACTTTTTTGGTGTGAGCAGCTGTTTACTGTCAGTTAGCTGCAAATGATCAATCTAGTGTCCTCTTTCCCAGACAGGGGCTGGAGTTCTGGCCAACAGACCACAGCAGCTGCCTTAGCAGCACTCAACGCCTGGTTTAGCCACGATAAACAAAATAAAGACGCTGCTTTCCATTTAGTGAAACTGAATGAATTCGACAAAACTTTCAGCCAAGCGGCTGTTGTTAACCCATTCACAAATACATTGTCCTACTTTACCCCACATTTATAAACCACGGGGTTACTGTGTTGATCCAGTCAGTTGAAAAGAAAGCATCATCAGGATAGCAACTCAACAAGCCTTCTTACAAATAAGGCAGTGGCTAGAAGTTTAGTGTTATTTTCCTCTGTATATACAAACATCCAATACAGAAGGATTGGATCTTCTTCAAACTTTCCTCATCTATTTTTGCCTCAAAGAGATTCCAAATTAAAGGCCAATATTTTCATTTTTCAAGTTTTAGAAATTTCAAAGTCTGCATTGTCAAGGCAGGTTTTTATGCACAACATATGTTTTATTCTGCTCTTCAAATGTCTTATACTAAAAAGACTTCATATATTTTGGTGGTTGGTGTAACGAACTATTTGGCTTCACTGTGATTTTCTGAAAACAAAAACAAGAAGAAATTATTTTTCTTTTATTTGAAATAAGTGCTTCTTCTCTAGCAGTGTAAAAAAAATCCATTCTGAGACACGTACTCTGTGGCCAGTGGAATGTAGGAAGCAATATTAGAGAATATTAGAGAAACCCAGAATAACTTGAACTAAATTCAATGCAGAGTTCAGAGAAGACAGAACCTTGAGTTTTTGAGGTGGCCAGGCTGTATGTAGTTTGGGAGGGAACATGGAATTTCTGCATTATGGTGTAAAAACTGAATTTTGCGAGGCTTTTTAATTAAGTGGTTTCTGCCCTTGATAAGAACCAAATGCAGGAAAATAACCCCAGGCCAGGTGATCGAACAGAAACAAGTTTGTGCTCTGCTTTGAGATATAACTTGGGTGTATCAGTAAGACGCTATCCCTAGTAATTTGAGATTTTTTTAAAAAAGAATACCTGAATATAGATTCTCCTTCATCTGAAAAATACATGTTTATTCATAAATTGCTATTTTCCTATTTTAGCAACAAACAGAGATATGGAACCGTGATTGGACCATGCCAGGAAGCTGAGCAGACCTAATCTCACACTGGAGAAAACCAGAACAGGAAAAGGAATTGAAATGGACTTGAATCAGCCCGTGTGGTTGACTTGGGGAGATACCCTGATAACTCTGTGATTGAGTCACTGGGGCCAAGGAGTTAGTCCACACCCAGGATTAGGATGTACATTTTTCTGAGATAATTTAGATGGCCACCGTCATTCATCCTGGAGTAAGGTTCTAATCCTGACTCAGATAATGGGGAAGGGCCTTGGGGGGAAGGACACCATGTTAAAAGGTTGAGGGGGCAGTTGGGCCAAATTTCCACTGATGGAGGGTCAGTTATTCTGCACCACATGGGAATTGCTGGGAGATAGAGACTCTGAGGTAGGTAGGATTCCGGTCTCTGAGATTGAACATTAGCAGACTTAATGGTGGATGTAAGTTATGAGCCTGCTATTTGTATTGCGTTTCTATGAACCCCAAACATCCCACAGGGTCTCTGTGGAAGTCACAGCCCAGTCTCATTTGTGCTGTGTGACACTGGGGAGCCAGGATGGGCGGCCTCAGCAGCAGCTCTTGTGGAGACCAGAGAGAGAGAGAGAAAGAGAAAGAGAGAGAAAAGGGTAGGGAGAGGGAAAGAAATGACAGCATGTTAAAGATGGGTAAATGTAAGTTAAAGTTGCTCATTTTATCAGTCTTTCAGCTCTCTGTAGGTTTAAAAATCTTCAAAACATGAAGTTGGGGGCAAAGAAACTGCAATGGAAAAATTCTGGTCCTTAAAGAGGCAATAATCAGGGCACAGGCATTAAATTTAATGTGGTTATTATGTTTATATTATAAAGTATTATGTTATATGATATAGTAGCCAGCCCAGGACTTTGACTTTAGGAGGGCTCTACCTACTTGGGGGATGGCTCAGACGAAACTACCTTCACCCACTATAACAACGTACCAGGGTAACCTCCAGAGGGTTCAGTCCCTCCCCCAGTGTTCTCAGGGCTGCGAAATGCCTGTATCCACCTATCTCATGCCTGACTGGAAGCTCTGGGGAAGGAAGATGTCCTGCCGTCTACATCCTCTCTACACAGTGTGCTCCTCGGACCACCAGCAGCTGCATTTCATGGGAACTTGTCAGAGACAGATGCAGAATACAGCTCTAGTCCACACCCAGTGAAGCAGAAGCAGAATCTGATTCACACACACACGCCCGGGTCATCTTTAGACTAAAAATGGTCTGTGGCCATTTACCTGCATTGAATGTCTCCGTGCTTGCCAACGCTTGAAAGAGAAATGTTTTTATCATCAAATATAAGTAGCTTATTTCTTCCAACTTTTTTTTTTTTTGCTGGGTAATAGTGATTTTCCACAAGTGAGCTAAGTACCTCCCACAATTATTCTGATCATGGTGAAGGAAAATTTTTAGATTATAGGTCTTGTAAGCTTAAAGTTTTTTAACCCTGCAAAATACACTTTTAAAATAGAAAATGACACCAATTTGAATGTTTTAAGTAGTTTTAAAATATAAAAATATGCTTCAGGTTGTAAAAGCTTGTTGAAAGGTCTTCTTGACATTTATACTTCTCCGTAGCCCTTTAACTAGAAACAATTTAAAAGCAATTCGCTAACGGTTCAAGAGTTGGAAACGATTTTCTTTTCCTTTTTTTTTTAATTTGCAGTTTGTGCCACCACAGCTGAGGAAAATGAGAAGATATCCTATCTTCTTCGGTCTCTAGATGGAGTTGAAACTCAAGCTCTCCGCAGTGAGGGCTGTCAGAAAGGGCAACAGAGATGCCCATGCATTTGCAATTTGGGGATTTTAGTGAAGTCCCTATCGGTGAAAACTGGGGCCTTCTTCAGGATTAATGTGTCCAGTATAATTACGAAACTCCAAAAATGCCAAAGGGAAAGGGAAAAAGAAACCCTCACATTTGGAAGCATGCATCTGGAAACTTTTTCCTCCCTTTAGGAAATATTTGTGGCTCTTTGTTCCTGTCAAGGAAGAAAACGTGCTTGTGAATTTCACGCAGGAGAAAGAGTCTCTCTGCATCCACTGCATCAGAAAGGAATAGATGCAGCCCCACCAGTGGTGCCAAAATCCCAGGAACTTGACCAAAGGCTAAGGCGGTGGGGTTGGAGGAGGGGGGAAATTATGCTAGAAAAGCAATTCAGCCTGGCAGAAAATTTCAGTAAGGAAGTTCTCTGTGCCAACCTTGGCCAGAGAAAAATGCTATGCCCTCTTAAAGCTGTTCAGATGGCAAGGGAGGCAGTGGCTTCCCTGGCCGCCCAGACCTCCCTAGACAGATGGATCCCCCCAGGCCCAGCCAAAGCAAACTTGCCACTTGTATAGCAGTACACTGGACACGCATCTATATGCACAGGGGCTGGTCTGTGTGCCAGGCAGTTGCTTGCAGTGTGAAAGGAGCTGGGGAAATCACCCCAAACTTTCTCAGACTGCCTGTCTGGGTGCCTGAGATTCAACCATTATTGGTTCTTTCTCTTAGAGTCATAATTTTACTCACCATGGTGTTTCTTTAAAAAAAGTTAACTAACTTCAGGGGATGGAGGTGTTGTTAGAGTTTCATCCAAGGCTCTTTTGTATGGAAAACCTGAGGTCTGGCTCCTATGCACAGAGACCCCTAAGGTAATGATTCAAATTGTTGGGTCAGCCAAAAAGTCCACATGGCTTTTTTTCCCCTGTAAAATGAGACATATTTTTCTTCATTTTCAGTAATAATTTTATTGATTTGGGTATTTTGAGTATGTTAGCTGTCTCCTGCATGGTATAGTGTTGATTGTTCTCAATAATGTCTCGATTTGTTCGTTATCAACCTCAACTGCTCCACCCAATCCCGAAGCATTGTCCAGCGAGAAATCTCCAGCACAAAACTTCACAAACCACTTTTGACTTGTTCAGTCGGTCATAGCACCTTCTCCATATCTTTTCTTGTGTTTCAGTTGCATTTTTACCTTTCTTGAAAAATAAGGCATAATATGCAGAAAATGTTGCTTATTTTCTTCCATCTGTAATACAAAAATGGCTACACAAAAATTCACCAATTTTGATAAATTGTTTTTTAGTGCATGCTGATATGACAGCTGTCATAATACAATCTAACAAAATTGTTTCAAATGAAGTTAAAGACAGCTAAGTGCTACTAGAGCCATCTTACAGAAAAGCCAAATGAACTTGGCCAGCCTGATAGAAGGGATGGCATTCAAGCCTGTCTATTCTTTATTGCAACTACCCGCCACCCCTCCTTATTTTTCCTTCCTAAAGGGGGTGTGGAATATCTCTACCCAACACAAAGTGAGTCTCTCTGGGTAAGGCAGAAAAGGAAGGAGGGAGATTAGAGAGTTTATTCTCTGTGTTGCCTGGTTTCAGACTGTGAGGATGGACTCCCCTAGAATTCCTCAGAGCTTCAGCACCAGGGCTGAAGTTCAAGACCGTCAGAAAGGTTTTCCCCAGTTTGACAGTCTTTGACGGAGGTTTTCCCCACAAAACCTCTTCTTGGGAGGGGGCTTCCAGATGTCAACTGTTGCCTTATTGGTTAGATGCAGAATTACAGCAGGAATTTCAGAGGGTGCCAATCATTCTGCATATTTTATACGCCTTTTCTCGAAACTTATACAATGAAAATACTTTATAGCCTTAAATGCTTCCTGAGGTGAGACTCAGTGCTTCAACCAGAAACTTCAGTAGAAGCCTTTATTAAATTATCTTAAAGAAACATTCTTATGATTTGTTCCATTCCTACCAACACATAATTACAACCATCTTGTCAAAATAATTTGTCTTCATTACCTGGCTTAATGACCACCTCCTCAGACTATTGCCTGGGTCTCTTGCCAGCATCATACTGGCCCTTTAAGAAGGAATTTTTTAGTGTTACTCTAACAATACTTTTTCCTGATCAAGAATTGAACTGGTGATGTTTCAGTTTACAGGCCAGTGCTCAGTCCACTGAGACACACATACCAAGGCTCTCTAACAATACTTTTTTTAAAAAGCTCAGCAGTTAGAGGTGAATTGTGGAGTCCTCACTTTGACAGTTCTGTCCCGCTCAGACTTGGGTTGAGGTCTACACATACGAGACAGGGGCTCACACACTCGCATGCCCACCCCACAGAATCTCCGGCTCAGAAGTCTGCGCAGCACCGACTCATACTTCTGGCTTGTATTTCAGCTTACGAGTCTCTTGACCTCCAGTTTCTGAAGTGTGCTAGGCAGAAACTACTTCTTCTCTCAAGCCTGAGATGGCAGTGGAACATTTGAAAGAGCACCTAGGACTGTTAAGAAAATCTAAATCTAGACAGGGAGTGGCTTAGGCCATTTTTGCCTCCTTCGCTCTTTCCTTCCTGTCCCCTGGGACTTCTCCTCTTTACGGTGGCCCCTCCACTGACCCAGGTCTGCTACCCCAGGTGTGTTCCGCAGTCTCTAGAGACCGCTCGCCTGGTCTCAACCTCCTGCCCTTTCTCCACCCTTGCTCCCATCTAAACTTCTATGCTAGTTCTTCCTTGCAGGCAATATTATAAAACTGATATTTTTGGGCACTTGCATTTTATAAATTCCAGATTGTTATGTTGAAACTCAACAACCCTGTCAGGATGTGATAATCATCTCCATTCTAACATAAAAGCAAATATAAGGCTCAGAGTTTCAGTGGCTTTTCAGGTAGCAGGGCACCTGATGGATTCATGCCACCATCAATGCTGCAGGCTCGGTGACTGCTTGGGCCATGGTGTCTTCTCTACATCAGTCCACCCAGGCTTCTCAGGGCAGGCCAAAGGTTCCAAACAGACGTGAGAAATCTTTCTGTACTCCATTTTATGAAATAAGAAAGAGGTACTCTTAAGCAAGTTGGCAAATGAGTTTTATATGTGTGTGTGTGTGTGCGTGTGTGTGTATTTTAATGTTTTCTCACTTTTCTCCCTCATTGCATGACAGCCCTATTCCTACTAAACATAGTCTAGTATCTTCTCAATAATTTTTATGTTAGCGTGTTTATTAGAGAAGTAGTATGTATGCCAAGGCTGGTGTTTAGACTAGTGGTGTGAACAGGTGGGCTGGCTTCTCACTTTCAGCAAAGCCACTTTACCCTGACACGCGTGAGGGTAAAAGTCTCCTTAGTACAGGTGACTGGGAGGGAGGGAGGAAGGGAGGGTGGGAGCTGGAGGCTGGGGGAGAAATCCTGGGGTCTCTTCCTAGCGTGAGCTCTGTGGAAAAAAGGCTGGGAGGAGATGTTGAAGATGTTGTTTTCAGAGGTGATTTGCTGAGACTCATGACAGTCCAGGGTGGGTCAGGGCCCTGCTGGAAAGGTGTGAGAGAGGAGTGTGGGGAAAGGCATCTTCTTGCAGAAGGAGCTTTAAAGGGAGCCCAGCTCGTTGGTGCCTTTGAGGGAAGCAGTAGGAAGGGGCATGACAGCAGCTGTCACCCAGAGGACCAGAGGTAGTGGCTCTAAATTCCAGAAGCCAGCCCTGGCCGGTGTAGCTCAGTGGATTGAGCACGGGCCTGCGAACCAGAGGATCGCGGTTCGATTCCCAGTCAGGGCACATGCTTGGGTTGCAGGCCACTTCCCGGCAGGGGACACACGATACATTGTGTGTCCTTGGCAGAGGCAACCATACATTGATATTTCTCTCCCTCTCTCCTTCCCTTCCCCTCTAAAGATAAATAAATAAAATATTAAATTCCAGAAGCCTGAGAGAAAAAGAACTGCAGGAACCTACATGAGACACCCAGGCTCCAACAAACGTAATTTGGAGCCAGGTTTAGAGCAGGAAAAGACCTAGTTGTTGTAGTTTTACATATGGGATCTGGTGGGGGGGGGCGACTGTCGTTGGTATTATGACTCGTTACCATGATTAGCTGACTTTTGGGATGCTGAATCTCAACATAAATTTTGGCTAACCTTCCAGTTTTTCATAAATAATGTAACAATTGTGCATTTCCAATTACTGTTTCTTTTTAAAATATTTATTTGTCCAAGTGGTAAGGCAGTTACAGGCTGTTAGAATGTACTGGGACAAGGAGGACCTGAGCCACCGCCTGTCCTGGAACAAAGGAGGTATGCGTCACTAGCTAAATACCTGACCTCTAGATTCCCTATCATCAGAAGCAACCCAGACAAAGCCACCAGCATCCTGCTGGAAGCCTCACTGCCCCTCCCCTCTCCCTCAGCGTTTGCCAGGGGCAAGACACAGAAATCTCTCGGACTTCAGAGGACATTGTCTTACAAACACGTATATACGTATATACGCAGAACCCTTGGGACAGACCAGCAGGGTGACCCACCCTCCTTGGGGGTCTGCTACGCAGGATTGAAAACCCTCTACCCTTTCCTTTGCTGCTATAGTTCTCTTGGACTCAGCCTGATTGCCGTGTCCTGCCTCACATAAAAGTCCTTAATTGGGCCTTTTTGGCTCCCTGTCCTTTCTCAGCCACCTCGGCTGCCTGACAGGCAAAAGTTCACTGAGACTGCTTGGCCACCGGGGACCACCAGCTTTCTCAGTACCTTCTGGGATATGGCATAAGTAGTTTGTGGGGGTAATTAGCCCATCAGCCCACCCTCTCCTGCCCCAGGCTTTATAACCTCTGACAAAGTCCCCGGTGGAACTGAGGCACTTTGGCAGGAGGCAGGGCTCGGCTTCTCCTTTATAGAACTGAAACAAAGAAGAAAATGAAGGGAAAGTGAATTTTATACTAGTGTATTTCCTCATTCTTTTTCTCAATGGAGATTATATATTAAGTCTGAAGACCTCACTTTGTAAAAGGGCAGAAACACAGGAGCGCAGTCATTGGATTCAATTCCAACCTTCATCCCATGGTCTCTTAAACATCACGGAGGACTGATGGGTAGGCCAACGCCTTTCACCGAGGAGGGCAAGAACTGCCTTCAGATTGCCCAGGCACAGAGTCCCAGCTCTGCTACTATCGTGTGACCTGAGGCCGAGTGCTTAACCTTTCTGAACCTCAGCACTCTCACCTACAGAATGAGAGAAAGGGGTTACTACCTCCCAAGGTTGGCATGAGGATGACATGAGGAAAAAGAATATACAAGACCCAGAGGCTCTGACACATTTCATGCACCCAATAAATATCATTCATTACTATTAACTGTGGATGTTTTCTTTGATTCAGTTGTGTTTGTTTATATTTGAGCTGACATTATTTTTAATAAGTATTTATCTTCCTTTTGTTAGAAGTTGTTTTTGTTTTTGATTTCTCTCTTACTGATCTAAGACCTACACTCTTAAACTCATCTTTGGCTTAGAGGTCTCTGCTTTGTGTTTTTTTGTGTGTAAGGACTTCTCCTGCAGTACTTATCTCAGTGTGTTTTGTCTTTTTGTTCATCTCCTTTGTTAATTATAGGCTGTTTGATAGCAAGGCTTTGTTCCCAGAACCCAGAACATTGTAAGCCTTCACCAAAGATTGTTTGAAGATAAGCATAGATGTTGAACAGATATTCTTATCCGAAAGGATTGTGATCAGTGAGGAGGCAGAAGCTTGTGAAATTCTACCCTACCGCATATATCAGAGTATAAGTGGCCAAATACAAAGTGGACCCATGGGCCCCACAGAAGAGGCCTGGTCCATATTTTCTGCCCCTACCAAGGGTGGTTGACTCCACAGGTGGTCCTTCCGGACCACGTCATCTGGAAGATGCGCCCCTAGACTCAGTAGAGTCTCCAAAGAACATGGCTGCAGCCCTCGGAATGGCTTTATAGAAAAAGGAGAATGACCAAGGAACTACAGCTACTCTAAGAATTGAACTTGACTCCTTCTGCTATTGATTTTGCTTCTAGGCCCTCCTCTCTGCTGTTCTCATAACCTTGGCTTTAGTCCAATTCGTAATCATTTCCTGCCTGAATTACTGAATTGCCAGGCTTACCAGGGTCCCTTCCATCCCATTCTCCACAGTGCTTACCAGGTCGGCATTCTCAAGACAGATTTGTTTCCATTTCCTGCTCTTCCCGCCTACCCCTCCCCACCCACCCCCCACCCCCGCCCCGCCCCGCCCCGCCCCACCACCAACTGCCTTTGTTCAGTCTGTTTGCTCCCCACGGCGTCTGGATAAAGGCTGAATTTCTTAACTGGGTTCACTAAGCCTTTTCAGGGTGGGTCCCTGCTTTCTGGACATTTTTTCCTCCCCTAACTCTTCCCTCCACTTCTCACCTCTTTTCATTTCCAGACACATGGAGCGACATGAAGTTTCAGATCAGGCCCTCCTCTCAAGTCCAAGTTTTCACATCCTCTAGGAAGTAATCCTCATCTCCTTCTAGAATGGTTTACTACTCCCCCAATTGTTAGATACAAGGAAGTACCCAGACTTTCCTCCACCATATAATTGAATTGGATTGTAATGAGCTAATCGTGGCATTCATTCAAGCCAACTTCCATTTATCCATTCCCTTATTCAGTGCTGCTGTAGTATACTTAACAGGCACTCTTGTTGATGCTAGAGACACATATATTGATTAAGAAGGCAGGAAAAAAATTTTTGCTCTCATGGAGCTTGCATTCTAGTGGAAGGAGACAAACAATAAATATATGAATGATTTATTTTCCAGTAAAAATGCAATAAAAACCTTGGAAAGAAATAGGGTGAAATGCTGATTAGATATTGTTCAGGGTATATGAGTGGGTGAGAATCAGGGAAGTCCTCGCTAGAGGAGGTGATATTTGAATGGAGTCCAAAAGCATAATGGCAGGAGAGCTATACACAGAACTAGGGATGGATCGTGAGTCTCCAGGGAGGGTGTGGGTTTGATATGCTAGAGGAAGGAAAGGTCCCACTCACCCTGGAGCATGTCATGAGCCCCAAACAGACTGCGAGCTCTCTGAGACCCTGCAGTACCTCCTACTATGTTCACAGGGTCTAGACTAATGCCCGGAAAATTAATAGGTGTTTGGTTTGGTCTGTAGGCCTGAGTTCAATCCACTGAGCTACACCAGCCAGGGCCTAATAGGTGTTAATAAGTATTTGAATGAGTAAATATAATTTTTAAAAGTGTACTTTCTTTGATATTTCACTCTGAAAGCTAAAAATGTCTTAAAACTTTCAGAGCTTTTATCCTAAGAACTATGGTAAAATATTCTTTTATTCTAGTTTTATTGAGATATAACTGCCATACAAAGTTATATAAATTTCAAGTAAACAATGTGATGTTTTGATATATCTGTATATTGTGAAATAGTTAGCATAGTGAGGTTAGTTAACACATCCATCACTTCACGTACTCACCATTTTTTTTGTTCAGAGATCTACCCTGTTAGCAAATTTCAAGAATACAATACACCACTGTTCACTGTAGTCACCATGCTGTTCATTAGACTCTCAGAACTTCTTCGCCCTACAGTGGAAAGTTCGTACAGTTTGACCAACCTCTCCCCATCTGCCTTAACCCCCAGCCTCGGGCAACCATCGTTCCACTCCCTGTTTCTACAAGTTTGACTTTTTTAGATTCCAATTTGTGAGATCATACATTCTTTGTCTCTCTCTGTCTGGCTTATTTTACTTAGCATAATGCCCTCAAGGTCTATTCATGTTATCTCAAATTGCAGGATTTCCTTCTTTTTTACAGATGAATAACATTAATTTCACACATTTTTTTCTTCATCCACTCATCCATTGATGAACACTTAGGTTGTCTGCTGTAATGGCTATTGTACCTAATGCTGCAATGAACACGGAGGTGTAGATATCTCTTCGAGATAATTATTTTTATCCTTCAAATACATACACAGAAGTGGGATTGTTGGATCACATGGAAGTTCTATTTTTAATTTTTTGAGAAACTTTTATACTATTTTCTATAGTGGCTACAACCATTTACATTTCTGTCAACAGTTTCTGCCCCAGGATTCCCTTTTCTCACATTCTTGCCTACATTTGCTGTTACCTCTTGTCTTTTTGATAATAGTCATTCTAATTGATGTGAGGTGATATCTCATTATGGTTGTACCAAAATATTCCTCCTCACTGTTCTTGGGAGTTGTTTGTCATGCCCCTCCACCCCCGCAACCCCAGACTCTGGTCTCTGTTGGCTTCCATTTTGAAGAAAATTGTTACCTGGTCTAGTACTGCAAGACCAGCTTCATAGGGGATAAAGACTGGGGTTAAAATGCATTTTAGTAACCTGGATAGTTAGGCTGTTTTTCTCATCAATATAAATAGACACATGGCCAAAAATACAGAAACAAACACAAAAATCCTGGAAAGGGTGGAGAAATTGGCCTTTGAATGCCTTAAACAAACAAAGTACTGTGAGGCATGTGGACTAAAAAAAATTGGTTCTATTCTCTCTTAAACACATCATTTTTCAGTTGTCTTCCAATTAATAGAAATCTTTATGATCTTTTCATATTAAGATACTAATATTGCATCATCATTTGCTACTGTGTAGAGATTGACAGACTCTCTCTGTTTCCATCCCCAGCCTCACAAGGTCTTGAACATTTGTGGCTTGTTTATTTCTTATGTTCTTTGTCCCGCAATGTTTTTATCACCTAAAGAGCCCTCCTTCTGAAGCAAAACTTTTCTAGAAGAAGCCAACCTGTCCCTCAAATTCTGTGATTTTTATTTTAAAGGATTTTTCCCACTGAGCATCTCTCTGAAACAGTTTTCAAAGTTGCTCCTCAATAATGTTTTCTCCTTGATTCTCGGTGGGTATTTCTTCTGAAGTCCTCTCATATAAGAGAGATCTATGGTGACAACAATCACCACAGTTAATTCCACTTAACCTCTTCAGACTGGCAATGGCTGAATCAGTAGTCAAAAATGTACTACTTTAAAAAGACCAGATTTATCTTTATTCATAACAAATTCATTAAAAATAAACTTAAGCCGACATCAAGATTATTAAACAATTTAAATATAAAGTATATATTCCCTTTGGAGTACGAGTTCAACAAGAGTTCCTGCTGAGTCTAAGTAGGCATGTCTGGCCAACTTGTGAAAAGAACCCACCAGCAACCTACATGGATGTGCTCTGAGAAGCATCCTGGGAGAGACCCTACCTTAAAAGAAGGAAGGAGCCAGGCAATAAGAAACTTTGGATTTTGGAAGGCAGGGACAATTCTAAGTTCAGCTCGGGGGTTGCCACTTTGATTTAACCCCAGCCCCAAACCTTACTGGAATTATACCTGAGCCCCATAGAAAGAGAGCAGGTTTATCAGAAATAAAAACCGAGAGCAGCTTCATTTTAAAAGAGGACACTGATGCGGGAGCAGAACTGGCTGACTGCCCAACAGCAAGAGAGGAACAAAACACTCTTGCCTACTTCCCAACATAATACTCTGAAGTGTTAAGCTTTGTTGCTTCCACTACGGCAGAAGTCAGTGGCACCTGCAGACACCGTGACATGCCATGGTTGCCCAATGGGTGATGACACAGCAGGAAATGCAGCCATAAGAGGCAGACATCTTTGGGAGCACATGCAATATACCTCTAAGGACATCTAGAAGTACTTGAGAAGAACAGGCAACCTTCCTGCAGAAGGTACCCATGGAAGGTAGGAAGGTTCTATGGAATTTGGATTCTTACCATTAATGTGACTCCCTTAGTACTCAAAAGCTATAGAAGCTTGGGGAAACATGGATTAAATAAAATCCTGAGTTCTGTATTGGGACAAAAATAAGAAATATTTTAAGTGATATTAAAGAACAACATGGTTTTGTGTACTTTATATCAAAACTGGATATTTGGGTAGAAAATATATTTACATCACAATACAACCACATGTAATATATGCTTTTGTATGTTTTGACTAAATAAAAAGCAAATCCAAGANGAACAGGCAACCTTCCTGCAGAAGGTACCCATGGAAGGTAGGAAGGTTCTATGGAATTTGGATTCTTACCATTAATGTGACTCCCTTAGTACTCAAAAGCTATAGAAGCTTGGGGAAACATGGATTAAATAAAATCCTGAGTTCTGTATTGGGACAAAAATAAGAAATATTTTAAGTGATATTAAAGAACAACATGGTTTTATGTACTTTATATCAAAACTGGATATTTGGGTAGAAAATATATTTATATCACAATACAAGCACATGTAATATATGCTTTTGTATGTTTTGACTAAATAAAAAGCAAATCCAAGAAGTCAACTGGTGCTCTAGCAGCGCCCCCCAAAACTTGTAAAGCAAATTAATTACAGAATTTATAGTTGCAAACACATTTTCCTGAGTTTTCTGGTTTCATGTTTTTTTACTCCCAAATCTTGTTAACTTCTAATATACTTATGATGTGGATTTTTTCTTAATGCAGAACACATTTTAATATTCTTGTTTTTGGCAAGATTTTACACAAACATGTTACTTCCAGAAAGGGACTTAGTAAGAAATGTAATAGAAACACCTTTATAGTGTTCATAGGTGTTTACTCTTTAAAAATATGTGTGATCAGATTTTTTAAAACCTATAATTACTAAAATTAGCACATTAAGAAACTTAACTTTCATCTTTTGTAGTAAATAAGCACATGGAAATGCATAGAAAATAAAACAATGGTAAATATTAATTTAAAATTTTAATGTTTACTGATTTTTTGAGTTACAAAAAATAATATTCTAATTGTAGAATATTTAGAAAAAGCTTAAAAATAAGAAAACAAACCACAGACCCCATAATCCAACCCGTTGGAGACAACCACTTTTATAATTTGGGGGTGTTTCTTTTTGTGCTTCTCTATACTCATACATATCACATATACTTATCATAAAATATCATCAAAATGTTGCATAATAGGTTTTAAAATCCTGTTGTATTTTCACCTGTTATTTTTTCTTAAGCCTTATTTATCTAGTCATTTGGAAAGTATAATTACATTTATTAGTCATTATCTTTTTGTGATTAAAAGCAGTTTGAAATATTTTTACCTCTGCTTATAAGAATGTAACTGCACCTATTAACTACCATCTCTGTAAAATGAGAAAGTTTTCAGGCTTCTACTGTCTTTCTATACAATATAACTTTGATTCATGTAATCTTGAATTTAGTCCTAAATTATTATTATTGTTTTATATTAATAATTTTGGGGGGATTTCTTTTTGAAATTTGTTTTGCCCTGTAATTATATGTGTTAATGACAGTTTTTAAGATGTTACTTTAGGTTTATCTGTATCATTTCTAACACCTCTTTTAATGAAGAAGCCCTCATTCTTGAGTTCCTTATCTTGATCCAACCCTAGAGTGGCCAAATTGTGTTCCTAACCTGTGAGAGCCATACTTTCTGGAGAATACTGGTCTTTCCTACAAATGACCTCCTGACTAAATACTGTATTTTTTTCTCCCCAGCTTGGAAGTTAGTCAGTCTTCATCTAGGACTGCTGTTTGGTTCTCTGGAGGATTTTCTTCCTTTGGGATAGTGGTTCTCAACCCTGGCTGCACATTCAAACCACAGGGGAGATTTTCTAAAATGTCAGTGCTCAGGCTCCAGCTGAGAATAATTAAATCAGAATGTCTAAAGATGGAGCCCAGACACTGGTATTTTTAAAAGGCTTACCCAATAATTTTAATACAAAACTGGGGTTGACCCCAATCTTCTGTGGCTCAGTTGGTTTGGCCTTATTCTCAAGGTGGAAGGTCACCAGTTCAATTCCCAATCAGGGCATATGCCTGAGTTGTGTGTTCCATGGTCAGTTGAGATGCATGCAAGAGGCAAGCAATCAATGTTTCTCCCACACATCGAAGATTTTCTCCCTCTTTCTCCCCTCTCCTCTCACTAAAAATAATGAATAAATAAAATCTTTTTAAAAAGAACTGGGGTTGAGAACCACTATTTAAGAAATAAACTATGCTTCTTGCCTGGAAGCTTGTACAAGTTTTTTTCTTCTTAAATCTTAATTCATTCAACAGGTTATGTCTCTTCATCACTACCTGGTAAGTTTAAAAAATTTCTTATTGGACTTCTGGCCAAGATCCATCCAGGCATAGGTAGAAACACTGTGCCTCCTTCCACAGCCAAAATTAAAGACACCAAAGACTTAGAAACAAAAACACAACCAGAACAGACAGAAAATTAAACTGTGCGGAAGTCCAACAACCATCCATCCAGACCAGTAAGAGGGGCAGAGTCGCCAGCTGACAGAGAGGGGTCCAGGCAGAAAAAAGCAGTGGTTGGCAGACCCCAGGCGAGGGGAGGCAATGAGCAGGCCCAGGGAGGTGCACAAGGCGGCTGGCTGACTGCAGTCACACATTTGCACACAGATAAACCAGGCAAAAATGGGCAGCAAGACAGACAGCACAACCCAGGGCCCCAGCAACAGGAAATAAAGCCTAAAAGCACCAATTGAAAACACTCATGGGGATTGAGGTGCTGGGAGAGACTCCCAGCTTCACAGGAGAGTTTATTGGAGAGACCCGCAGGGTCCTAGAATGTACACAGGCCCACCCACCTAGGAACCAGCACCAGAAGGGCCTAGTTTGCTTCTGGGAAGTGGCAGAAGGGACTGAAATTCAAGAGAGAGTGGAGCAAGTGCCCTTGTTCCCTCTCTGATCCCACCCCCACATACAGCATCACAACCCAGTGACTGGGTCCCCACCCCATGAACACCTAAGGCTCCACCCCTCATATATAACAAGCATAACCAGACACCCCCCCCCAAATGGCTCAAATGGAAGAACAAATCAAAGCCCCAGAGCCAGTACATCTAAGCAATGAAGGGGTAGCCAACCTATGAGATACACAGTTCAAAGCACTGGTGACCAGGATGCTCACCAAACTGGTTGATTTGGGTCACAAATTAGATGAAAAAGTGAAACCTACACTAAGTGAAGTGAAGGAAAATGCACAGGGAACCAATAGTGATGGGAAGGAAATTGGGACTCAAATCAATGGAGTGGACCAGCAGGAACTAAGAAACAACAAAACAGGAACTAGGGAAGAAACAGGAATTCAAAAGAATGAGGAGAGGCTTAGGAACCTCCAGGACATCTTTAAACGTTCCAACATCCATATTATAGGGGTACCAGAAGGGGGAGAGGGAGAGCAACAAGTGGAAAACTTATTTGAACAAATAATAAAAGAGAACTTCCCCAATCTGGCAAAAGAAATAGACTTCCAGGAAGTCCAGGAAGCTCAGAGGGTCTCAAAGAAGTTGGACCCAAGAAGGAACACACCAAGGCACATCATAATTACATTAGCCAAGATTAAAATGAAGCAGAGAATCCTAGAAGCAGCAAGAGATAAGGGGACAGTCACTTACAAAAGAGTTCCCATCAGACTGTCAGCTGATTTCTCAAAAGAGACCTTGTAGGCATGAAGGGGCTGGAAAGAAGTATTCCAAGTCATGAAAGGCAAGGACCTACATCCAAGATGGCTCTATCCAGCAAAGTTTTCATTTAGAATGGAAGGGCAGATAAAGTGTTTCTCAGATAAGGTCAAGTTAAAGGAGTTCATCATCACCAAGCTGTTATTGTATGAAATGTTAAAGGGACTTATCTAAGAAAAAGAAGATAAAAAATATGAACAGTGAAAAGACAGCAAACTCACAGTTATTAAGAACCACACCTAACACAAAAGCAAACTAAGCAGACAGCTAGATCAGGAGTGGAGCCACAGAAATGGGGATCACATGGAGGGTTAGCAACAGGGGAGTGGGAGAAGAAGAGAGGGGGAAAAGCTACAGAGAATAAGTAGCATAGACAGTGAGGAAAAAATAGAGAGGGGGAGGGTAAGAATAGTATGGGAAATGTAAAAGCCAAAGAACTTATGACACATGGACATGACACACGGACATTCTTCCACTTACTTATGCATTCATTGGTTGATTCTTGTTGAAAGATTGTATTTTATTGATTATGCTATTACAGTTGTCTCAATTTTCCCCTTTGTCCCCTTCCACCCAGTGCCCACTACTTCCTCAGGCAATCCCCACACCATTGTTCATGTCCATGGGTCATGCATAAACGTTCTTTGGCTACTCCATTTTCTATACTGTACTTTATATCCCCATGGTTGTTTTGTAACTACCTATTTGTATTTCTTAATCCCCTCACCTCTTACCCACTCCCCCACACCCCTCTCCCATCTTCCAACCACCAAAATGCTCTTTGTATCCATCATTCTGCCTCTGTTCTTTCTTTTTGCTTAGTTTGTTTTTAGGCTCAATTGTTGATATGTATTTATTGCTCATAGTTTTGATCTTCTTTTCTTAAAAAAGTCCCTTTAACATTTTATATAATAATGGTTTGGTGATGACAAACTTCTTTAGTTTTTTTCTTATTTGGGAAGCTCTTTATCTGCCCTTTGATTCTAAATGATAAGCTTTACTGGTTATAGCAATCTTGGCTGTATGCCCCTGCTTTTCATGACTTTGAATATTCCTTGCTAATCCCTTCTAGCCTGCAAAGTTTTTTTTGAGAAATCTGATAGTCTTTTGGGAACTCCTCACTAGGTAACTAACTGTTTTTCTCTTTTTGTTTTTAAGATTCTTTCTTTATCCTTAACTTTTGGCACTTTAATTATGATGATGTGCCTTGGAGTGGGCCTCTTTGTATACATCTTGTGTGGGACTCTCTGTGCTTCCTGGACTTGCATGTCTATTTCCTGCACCAAATTAAGAAAGTTTTCTTTCATTATTTTTTTTCAAATAGATTTCCAATTTCTTGCTCTTTCTTTTCTTCTTCTGGCACCCCTATGATGTGAATGTTGGAATGCTTGAAGTTGTCCCAGAGGCTGCTTACACTATCTCTTTTTTGTGGGGAGGCATTCTCTTTTCTTCTTGTTCTGACTTGTTTTTTGCTTCTTTATGTTCCAAATCATTGATTTGATTCTTGCCTTCATACTATTGTTTCCCTGTAATTTGTTCTTTATTTCCATTTGCACATCCTTTGTTTTGACTCTATTTTTTAATGTTGTTGAGATCCTCACTAAGTTCCTTGAGCATCTTTATAACCAGTGTTTTGAACTCTGAATTTGATAGGTTGCTTATCATTTTTGTTTGGTTCTTTTTCTGGAGTTTTGACCTGCTCTTTCATTTGGGCCATGTTTCTTTGTCTTCTCATTTTGACAGTTTCCCTTTGTTTGTTTCTATGTGTTAGGTAGAGCTTCTATGACTTCCTGTCTTGGTAGCATGGCCTAATGTAGTAGGTGTCCTGTAGGGTCCAGTGGCACAGCCTCCTCTATCACCCAAGATGGGTACTTGAGGCGCATTCTGTGTGCCCTGATAAGGATCGTACTCATTACCTTGGAGTATGGGGAAGACACTCTAACTAACTGAACTACCTGGCCAGAGATGCCTGGTAACTTTAATTCTATAAACTCAGCAATTTTCCCCAATGATTTCTTTGAATATGGAGTCTACATATCCAGTTAATTTTCCCTTTGTAGGATTCTAAGGACATGTTGATTTGATTTCTGGGATCTTTCCTTCATATTTTCTTTATTTTATCTTACCATTTTATCACTTTATTCTTGTGATGTCAGTGTGAATTTCTTATTTATATTCTTATTTATTAATTCTATTTTTATGGTAGTCAATCTGCTATCTATTGCCTTTGACGATGTTTGTAATTCTTTGATTGTATGTCTCACTTGCATACAAATTGCATTGCCCAATTTTAGCAAAAATTCTAAATTAATTTTTAAAATTTATTTTATATTTCAACTAATAATTTATGAGATTTTCAGTTGCTCTGTATCTTCACCAACACTTGGTATTGTTATTTGCTGTTTCCTGTGACTAATAATGTCCACACTTTATTGATCATTTATCCATCCACTTTTCTAAGGTAAGTGTTAAGTATTTCACTCATTTTTACTTGGTTTTCCAATTCTATTCCTTTTGATCTGTAGAGATGGTTTATATAATTCTTTTTCAGTTATAGCTTTTAAAAATACCTGTTCTCAATCTGTGGCTTGTCTTATCACTATCTTAATATTGTGTATTGATAAACATAAATTCTTCACTTTAATAAAATTTATTTTTTTCCAATCTCTCATTTTCTGGATAGTGGTTTTGGTGTTCTAGTTAAGAAAATCTGCCCAAACAGAGACCACGAAGACATTACATCTTCCTGTAGAAGCTTTATATTGGTTTAGCTTTCACATTTCTGTATATGATCCATCTCAAATTAATTCCTGTGCATTATGTGAGAGTAAGGTTAAACTCATAAAACAACAGTTATCTAAACTTCAGCTTGCAGTGAAAGAGCTGTGCTATTTGACAGATTTTGTGCTGGGTTTCCTATCCAGGGCTTCTTCCATAGACACACCCAAGTTCACTGCTGCTTCTGTGATAGAGCTGCTCTGATCCTAGCTCCCAAGCCAAGGTCTAGGTGCCCACTGTACCACCAGGGAATGTTGCTGCCAAGACAGCCTGCTGCTTGGCGGAGCCTCTTAGGCCTCTTAGCTCCACAGAGGCAGTGAAGGTCCCCAACACCTGGGGAAACCATCCAATAACACGATGATTGCCACCACATGTGGACTTTCTCCTTGAAATATTTGCCACTTCTGCTGCCCTCAGAGTTCCATGGTTATCACGAGCCAAAAGAATCACTGATGGGGATTTTCAGTCAGCCTCCAGTTCTAACTACTCCTTTGGTGACTGGCAAATGGGACCCGGATACCCTTTTTAAATCTGGTTCCAAAAGCACAGGACTTAGAAAAGATTCTTTAAAGTTACTGGCACTTGTATCATTCCCTTCCGTAGCTTCTAGTACTGACTTAGGGTTTTACATATTTTAAAATTGTCTAGGTCATTTGGGATGGGACTGGGAAGCACATGGTTCAGATATGCATTTATTTGCATAAAGCAAGAAAAAATTAAGGAAAGGTCCACACTACTCTACAAGGTAGCATATGAGGACTGTTACTTTCACTTCATAAGCCTCTATGTTGTTTAAACTGTTACCACAAAATGCTTTTCGAAATAAAATTGTTCTCTGTTCTAGTTTTTTAAAAACATGTTTTAGTTCCAATTTTACTTTTGAAATTTATTTTTTACTCTAATTTTGCTTACTGTAACCTCAGATGGACCCCTGCAGGCCCTGTGTTTCCTGCATTTATCTGCTCATTTCCTTTCCCTCTGCCTGGAACTTGATTCCCTTCCATCAGTGCTTAAGTAGTCAGTTCAGATGCCACCTTCTTTGAATGGACTACCTCGTTCCTCTGAACTGGACATGATCTGCTTCTGAGTCTCAAACCATACCATCAAGGTAGTTCTCCTGGTACTATACACACACACACACACACAATCTCCCTACACTGTGATCATCATAAGGTCATAAGGGCAGCTCTTTTGGGGGGTCTCATTTCCATTTGTATCACTGTACTACAACACTTAATGTAATTCTGTATCAGTTAGGAGTGTGTTAAGCTTACTGACAATGGCCAAAAGACAGGTGGGATTTTCTTTTTCCTCACTGAAGTTCAGAGGAGGCATTGCTTATGTTGGTTCAGGTGCTCCACAATTTTGTAAAGAACCAGTTCTTTTGATTTTCATCTTTAGCATATTGGCTTTGATTCTTATGCTTTTTGTCTGATCAACATAAAATGGCTACTGTAAGATCAGAAAACTTGTTCCAGGTAGGACAAGAGAGAGAGAGAGAGCAAGGGGCTCTCCCCCCATCAAACTTCCATTTATTTGTCTTACTTAGAATTCACAGCTACTCCTAACCAAATACCCCCAACCAAATACCAGAAAGGCTGGTATTTGGATTAATAGCTTTTCAGTCCCTACAAGAGAAAGTCAAGGAGGTTAGAAATGGTGTTGAGTGAGTAAACTTACAGTATATAACATGGGTGCTTTGCAATATATTTGGCATTGAATTAAATGATGTAGAATCAAACTTAAAAGCTTCTGCATAAGGAAAGAAACCATCAACAAAACAAAAATCCTACCAAGCAAATGAGAGAAGATATTTGTATATGATACTTCCTATAAGATCTAATATTCAAAATATATAAAGAACTCATACAACTCAACAACAGAAAAAACAATCTAATTAAAAAATGAGCAGAGGACCTGAATAAACATTTTTCCAGACATACAGATGGATGATAGACCTATGAAAATATGTTCAGCATCACTAGTTATTCAGGAAACGCACATTGAAACCAGTATGAGATTATTGCCTCTTACCTGATAGAATGGCTAGTATCAACAAGATAAGAAATAACAAATGTTGGAGAGGATGTGGAGAAAAGGGAACGCTGACATACTGCTGGTGGGGATGGAAATTGGTGCAGCCAGTGTGGAAAATAGTAAGGAGGTTCCTTAAACAATTAAGAATAGAACTACCATATGTGACCGACTCCAGACTGTGTCCCAAGGGTTCACAGGTGACAAAGACACTGCCCATCACAAGTCCTGATCAAACAGAGGACCCATTGGCACCCTGTCTTCATCTTTAACTACAGTTTAAAAAATGGCTGACACTTTGAATTCATAGGTTTATACTTCGGCCTGTGTGAACTTTTAGGCAGGATTCCTATCATACCAACAGTCTCTACAAGAGGAAGGGGGTCCCTAGAACATTTACTTACTACTACCCTTTCCACTCTCCAGAGAAAGCCCCTAGCAATCATGATTTGGAGATTTGTTTTATTTATTTATTTATTATATTTTTAAATATTCTTGCATGATATATAATGTAAGCTTGGGCTCATTATACAGAATACGTTTGAAAAAGCAAGCTTAAATGGCCAAAAGTCCAGAGGTTAGCATTAGTGAACATATCCCCCTAGTTTTTATGTTTCTTATATACTTTTTAAATGAAATTGGGATTCTATCACATAGACTATTGCAGGACTATTTCTTGGGAAAGAATGTTTCTGAATACCTTTCTAGAACACTATCCTAGATGCCTACTTTATTTTAATTCAGATATAATTCATATACCATAAAATTTACTGTTTTAAAGTATGAAATTCAGTGGTTTTAGCATATTCACAAAGTTGTACAACTATTGCCACTATTTAATTCCAGAACATTTTTCTTATCTGAAAAGAAATTTCATAGCCATTAGCAGCCACCCCCCATACTCTCTACCCTCGGATCCTGACAGCCACTAAGTAACTTTCAGACTCTATGACTTTCCTATTTTAGACATTTTATCTGAATGGAATCATACAATACGTACCCTTTATGACTGACTTATTTCACTACCATAATGTTTTCAAGGTTCAACCATAGTGTAGCATGTGTCAGTACTTTATTTCTTTTTTATGACTCGATAATATTCCACCAAACGGATATGCCACAGTTTGTTCACTCATCAGCTGATGGACATTTGGGCGCTATTATGAATAATGTTGCTACGACCATTTATGTACAAGCGGACATGTGTTTTCATTCCTCTTGGGTATATAACTAAGAGTCGAATTCTTGGATCATATTTAAACTTTATGTTTAACCATTTAAGAAATTGCCAATCTTTTTTCCTAAGGAGTCATGCTATTTAAAGTCCCACCACCAGTGTATGAAGATTCCAATTTCTCCACATCTTTGCCAACATTTGTTATTGTCTGTCTTTTTTATATGACCAGCCTAAGGCATATGAAGTGCTATCTTATTATAAGTTTGAGTTGCACTTCTCCATTGGCTAATAATAAGCATCTTTTCACATTTATATATCATCTTTGAAGAAGTATCTACTCAGTTTTTAATTGGGTTATGTGTTTCTTTTTATCGTTGAGTTGAAGGGGTTCTTTATAGTGAGGCAAAAGTAGGTTTACTGTTATGAGTACATAAAGCACAGAATTTATTTTTATATTATTATTTACTAATTATTGTATTATTTTTCATATGAACAAGTGTAAACCTACTTTTGCCCCACGCTGTGTATTCTGGACATGGAACTTGTCCATGTGACCACATATGCTTTGCAAACATTTTTTTCAATTCTGTATTTTGTCTTTTAACTTTCTGGATAGTGTTTTATGAAGGACAGTTTTCATTTTTGCCCTGGCTGGTGTGGCTCAGTGGATTGAGTTCCAATCTGTGAACTGAGGGTCACCAGTTTGATTCCCAGTCAGGGCACATGTCCGGGTTGTAGGCCAGGTTCCCAGTTAAGGGCATGCAAGAGGCAACCACACATTTCTCTCCCTCCCTTTCTCTAAAAATAAATAAATAAAATATCAAAAATGTTTTTATTTTTAATAAAGTATAATTTATCTTTTTTGTTTGTGTGAGTGCATGTGTTTTTGGTGTCATATCTAAGAAACCATTGCCTAATCAAAGGTCACAAAGATTTATACCTGCATTTTTTAATAAGTTTTATAGTTTAAGCTCTTATATTTAGGTCTTTAATCCATTTTAAAACATAAATTTAATGCAATATAATTGATGCTGCACTAAATTGCATAAAACCTACGCATATTTAATATAGACAATTTTTTGAATTTGTACATAAGCATATTCCCATGAAACTTTCACCCCAATCAAGGTAATAAAAATCTTTAACAACTGAAGCTTCTTTTTAAAAAATAATATATTTTATTGATTATGCCATTACAGTTGTCTTATTTCCCCCCTTCATTCCCCTCCACACTGCACACCCCTCTCACCCACATTCCTTCCCTTTAGTTCATGTCCACGTGTCCTAAGTTCTTTAGCTTCTACATATCCCACACTACTCTTGCCCTTCCCCTGTCTATTTTATTCCCACCGTCTATGCTACTTGTTCTCTGTACCTTCCCCCCACCTCTCCTCCTCCCACTCCCCTATTGCCAACCCTCCATATGATCTCCATTTCTGTGGTTCTGTTCTTGATCTNCTTTTTTGTTTGTGCGCGTGCATGTGTTTTTGGTGTCATATCTAAGAAACCATTGCCTAATCAAAGGTCACAAAGATTTATACCTGTATTTTTTAATAAGTTTTATAGTTTAAGCTCTTATATTTAGGTCTTTAATCCATTTTATTTTTTTATTTATTTATTTTTTTAGATTTTATTTATTTATCTTTAGAGGGGAAGGGAAGGAGAGGAGAGAAGGAGAGAAACATCAATGTATGGTTGCCTCTTGTGAGTCCCCTGCTGGGAACTGGCTTGCAACCCAGGCATGCGCCCTGACTGGGAATCGAACTGCGATCGTGTGGTTCGCAGGCCCGCACTCAATCCACTGAGCTACACCAGCCAGGGCTTTAATCCATTTTAAAACATAAATTTAATGCAATATAATTGATGCTACACTAAATTGCATAAAACCTATGCATATTTAATATAGACAATTTTTTGAATTTGTACATAAGCATATCCCCATGAAACTTTCACCCCAATCAAGGTAATAAAAATCTTTAACAACTGAAGCTTCTTTTTAAAAAATAATATATTTTATTGATTATGCCATTACAGTTGTCTTATTTCCCCCCTTCATTCCCCTCCACGCTGCACACCCCTCCCACCCACATTCCTTCCCTTTAGTTCATGTCCACGTGTCGTAAGTTCTTTAGCTTCTACATATCCCACACTACTCTTGCCCTTCCCCTGTCTATTTTATTCCCACAGTCTATGCTACGTGTTCTCTGTACCTTCCCCCCACCTCTCCTCCTCCCACTCCCCTATTGCCAACCCTCCATATGATCTCCATTTCTGTGGCTCCACTCCTGATCTAGCTGTCTGCTTAGTTTGCTTTTGTGTTAGGTGTGGTTCTTAATAACTGTGAGTTTGCTGTCTTTTCACTGTTCATATTTTTTATCTTCTTTTTCTTAGATAAGTCCCTTTAACATTTCATATAATAACAGCTTGGTGATGATGAACTCCTTGAACTTAACCTTATCTGAGAAGCACTTTATCTGCCCTTCCATTCTAAATGAAAACTTTGCTGAATAGAGCCATCTTGGATGTAGGTCCTTGCCTTTCATGACTTGGAATACTTCTTTCCAGCCCCTTCATGCCTACAAGGTCTCTTTTGAGAAGTCAGCTGACAGTCTGAAGGGAACTCCTTTGTAGGCGACTGTCCCCTTATCTCTTGCTGCTTCTAGGATTCTCTGCTTCATTTTAATCTTGGCTAATGTAATTATGATGTGCCTTGGTGTGTTCCTTCTTGGGTCCAACTTCTTTGNGAAGTCTATTTCCTTTGCCAGATTGGGGAAGTTCTCTTTTATTATTTGTTCAAATAAGTTTTCCACTTGTTGCTCTCCCTCTTCCCCTTCTGGTACCCCTATAATATGGATGTTGGAACGTTTAAAGATGTCCTGGAGGTTCCTAAGCCTCTCCTCATTTTTTTGAATTCCTGTTTCTTCCTTAGTTTCTGTTTTGTTGTTTCTTAGTTCCTGCTGGTCCACTCCATTGATTTGAGTCCCAATTTCCTTCCCATCACTATTGGTTCCCTGTGCATTTTCCTTCACTTCACTTAGTGTAGGCTTCATTTTTTCACCTAATTTGCAACCAAAATCAACCAGTTTGGTGAGCATCCTGGTCACCAGTGCTTTGAACTGTGCATCTCATAGGTTGGCTATCTCTTGGTTGCTTAGATGTACTGGCTTTGGGGCTTTGATCTCTTCTTCCATTTGAGACATTTGGAGCAGGGTGGGGGATCTCGTTATGCTTGTTATATATGAGGGTGGAACCTTACATGTTCACGGGAGTGGGGACCCAGTCACTGGGTTGTGATGCTATATGTAGGGGTGGGATCAGAGAGGGAACAAGGTCACTTGCTCCACTCTCTCTTGAATTTCAGTCCCTTCTGCCACTTCCCAGAAGCAAACTAGGCCCTTCTGGTGCTGGTTCCTAGGTGGGTGGGCCTGTGTACATTCTAGGACCCTGCGGGTCTCTCCAACAAACTCTCCTTTGAAGCTGGGAGTCTCTCCCAGCACCTCAATCCCCACGAGTGTTTTCAATTGGTGCTTTTAGGCTTTATTTCCTGTTGCTGGGGCCCTGGGTTGTGCTGTCTGTCTTGCTGCCCATTTTTGCCTGGTTTACCTGTGTGCAAATGTGTGACTGCAGTCAGCCAGCCGCCTTGTGCACCTCCCTGGGTCTGCTCATTGTCTCCCCTCGCCTGGGGTCTGCCAACCACTGCTTTTTTCTGCCTGGACCCCTCTCTGTCAGCTGGCGACTCTGCCCCTCTTACTGGTCTGGATGGATGGTTGTTGAAGTTCCGTATAATTTTCTGTCTGTTCTGGTTGTGTTTTTGTTTCTAAATCTTTGGTGTCTTTAATTTTGGTTGTGGAAGGAGGCACAGTGTTTCCACCTATACCTCCATCTTGGCCAGAAATCAGCAACTCAAGTTTCTTTGAGCACTTTTGTTTTCTTTAATCCATTTTGAGTTAATTTTTGTATATAGTGTGAGACAGGAATCCAACATTATTTTTTTGCATTAAATTTCCAGTTGTCCTACCATCATCAATTGAAAACTTTTTTCTTCCTTGGTATTATTTTGGCAACATAGGCAAAAATTAGTTGACCATAAATATGAGTTTATTTCTGAATTTTCAGTTCTATTCTATTGATCTCTATGTTTACCCTTATTTTAGTATCACACAACTTTTTTTCTAAAAAATGAATACCAACCTTGCAATTTAATGAGGATGGAATTGAATCTGTACATCAATTGAATCTGTACATCATCTATAGCAATATTAAGTTTTCCAATTCAGGAACACAGGATACTCTTCCATTTATTTAGATCTTCTTTAATTTCTTTCAATTATGTTTATAATTTTTAATGTACAAGTCTTTGCTTCTTTTGTTAACTTCATTTCTGAGTATTTATTGCATTTTTTTCCTATGGTAAATAAAATTTTTCTCTTTTTTTAGCATCATAATAATTTTAAATTGTACAGTTTAGCGTTATCAGGTACATTCATACTCTTAGGCAACCATTATGAACACTCATCTTAAGGACTCTTTTCATTTCGCAAAACTAAAACACTAACTCCCCAAACTCCTCCATTCTCATCCTCTGACAACCAAAGTCCTAATTCCCTTTTTTATTTTTTAAAAAGACTTTATTTAGTCATTTTTAGTGAGAGGAAGGGAGGAAGAAAGAGAGGGAGAGAAACATTGTTGTGTGAGAGATACATCTATTAGTTGCCTCTCGCAAGCCCCCAGCCAGACATCTGGCCTGAAAGCCAGGCATGTGCCTGACAGGGAATTGAATCAGTGACCTTCCAGTTCACAGGCTGGCACTCAATCCACTGAGCCACACTTGCCAGGGCTCTTTTTAAAAAAGTATTTTATTTTCTTAAGTATATTTTATCGACTATGCCATTACAGTTGTCTTAATTTTCCCCTCTTTGCATCTGTCTGCCTGGTACCCTGCTCACCTCCAGTAATAACCCCCTTGGTTCACGTCCATGGGTTGTGTGTGTAAGTTCTTTGGCTTTTTCTTTTCCTATGCTATTCTTAATGTCCCCCTGTCCATTTTCTTCCTACCATTTATGCTTCTTAATCCCTGTGCACCATTTCCTCGTTCTCCTGCTTCCTACTCCGAGCTAATAGCCCTCCTACAAATGATCTCCATAGCTATGATTTTGTTCCTGTTCTGGTTGTTTGCTTGGGGTCTTTTTTTTTTATTCGGTTGTTGATAGTTGTGAATTTGTTGCCTTTTTAACATTCATGATTTTGATCTTCTTTTTCTAAAATAAGTTCCTTTAACATTTCTTGTAATCATGTCTTGGTGGTGGTGAACTCCTTTAGCTTTGCTTTGTCTGGGAAGCACTTTATCTGCCCTTCCATTCTAAATGATTGCTTTGTGGAATAGAGTCATCTAGGTTGTAGGCCCTTGCTTTTCATCACTTCGAATATTTCTTGCCTGCAAAGTTTCTTTGGAGAAATCCACTGATAATCTTATGGGAATGCCTTTGTAGGTAACTCTTTGCTTTTCTCTTTCTTATTTTAAGATTATCTTTTTATCTTTAACCTTTGACATTGTAATTATGATGTGTCTTAGTGTCTTTGTCTCCAACTTATGGGGGACTCTCTGAGTCCCCCAAAAGTTGGAGTCACTATACTCCTTTCCTGTGTGTGACTGGTACCCTTCCAGCCACTGCCCTTCCAGCTGCTGCCATGGTGGTGAATCCTGGAGTGGATGTGTTTGCATGTGTTCTAAGACTGTACTGGCCGTGTAAGTGGCGAAAATCTGGCAGTTTTTCCCGCTGCCCCAGTGACCACTGGTTTTTATAGCCAGAGGTAATGGGGATCTATTCCTGGAACTCTGGGCTGTGTGGTCTGGACTAGGGCTGGGATCACTCACTTCTAAGGTATCCCTCCCATCTATTCAACAGCTGCTGCCACCTTTCCTGCCACACTCCTCCCCACCTGTCTCCCTGACTCTCCACCTCCTACCATCTGGATGAATGTCTTTAGATCTTGGGTTGTCGTATTTCCATACAGCTTGGTTTTCTGATGGTTCTGGGTGTTATTAGTTTGGAGATCTGGTTGTAATTCTATGGTTGCACAAAGAAAAGTATGTCTACCTATACGTTCATCTTGATCAGAAGTCCAAAGTTCTACTTTCTTTCTCTGTGAATATGACTACTCTAAAAATATCAAATAAATTGGATCATCCACCATTTTACCTGTTGTGACTGGTTCATTTCCCCTAGTACAATGTCCTGAAGCTTCATGCATTTTGTTGTATCATGTATAAAAGTTTCTTTCTTTTTTAAGACTGAATAATATTATGGCAGCAAGTTTTTAATTTTTTTTTAAGTTGTGGAGAGTGAAGTGGCTGGCAGCTTCCTCCCCATTATGCTGTTTGAGTCTTCCTCAGAATCTGAGTTTTTTTTCTTTTTTTCTCTCAGAAGTGACAGAGTTCCAGAACACAGATAATCATGGTTCTGGAATCAGGAAGAGATAGGCAGTCATGTCTGGGAGATGAGGTCCTCATCTTGGCCCCACAGATAGTCCAGCACCTGACACATAGCAAAAAGATTTACTGTTTTAAATATTGTGCACATGTATAATTGCAAACAAATGAAAGTTGAGTTTTTAGAGTTACAGGAGTCATTCAAATATCTCAGCACAGAGTCTTCCACTCTTCAGGAGCAACTGGTGAAATGGACCCCAAGATTGTCCTACTGGTGTCTGCCTGTTCCCCCTGAATATCCTGGGCAGTGTCTAGCTTCCAGGCCTTGGGCTGGGGCAGGCTCTGTCTTCTGCCAAGTGCCCCTGACTTTCCACAGGAAAGACTCACCTGACCCTGACAGCAATCTCCACTCTTACCGAGGGATTTCCATCTCTCTCTCAGCATTTCCCAGGATACTGAGAAACTGTGGTCTCAAACTATGAAAAGGCCCTCAAAGATGTATGATTTGGTGCTAGTCCAGGGTAGGAAATTTGCAAGACAGTCAACAGTACGATTTATTTATTCATCATATGTTACGGAGTACTTTTGATGTTAGGCCACATGCTAGTCCTCACCCACAGGAGCATGCACACTGGAAATAGGATTTTTTAAAAATGTATTTATAACACAGCAATTGTGATATGCCATGTGTTCCAACCACTTTCGAATATTATTTAATACTACCCACAACCTTACACCATGTTTTGTTTACTACTATTGCCAACAGTCTTATGGAGAGACAAACAACATTGCTCTGAAAACTTATACCTATAAAGTATATATCAATCTTCAATTACTGTGGACCAGGCAGCTGGGCATAGTTTGGTGGGTAGTTTTGCTACTAGGTGTCTATGAAGCAGAGGGTGTTTCATCCAGAGACTGACTGGGGGCGGATTTGCTCCTAAGTTGTGTGGTTATTGCTGGGATTCAGTTTGGACTCAAAGCCTGAGTTCCTGCCTGTTGTTCTAGAAACTCTCTCAGTTGTCTCCTATGGGACCTCAGCATAGGGGAACTCAAATCATTGGCAATTGCTCTTCCCCAGGCCCAGAGATAAAATGAGAGAGAGGAAAGGAAGAGAGAGAGAGAGAGAAGGAGAAGAAGAAGGAGAAAGAAGAAGGAGGAGGAGGAAGGGAGGGAGAACTGAAGAATATAAATAAGACAGAAGTGCCAGACTTTTTGTAATTCAACTTGGATATGACATCCCATTACCTTGGTTGCATTCTTCTTCTCCAGAAGAAGACAATGACGGAGGAGGAGGAAGGGAGGGAGAACTGAAGAATATAAATAAGACAGAAGTGCCAGACTTTTTGTAATTCAACTTGGATATGACATCCCATTACCTTGGTTGCATTCTGTTGCTGAGAAAACAATAACTTGCCATTTAGTGGATACAAAAGGATGTTTGTATCAGGATGCTGCCATCTCTAGGAGCCACTGTGGAGGCCTCCTATCAAGCTCATGGACTGACATGAGGCAAGTGTGTCGGCCTCTAACTTTAATAGATCATTAGAAGGCTGTAGGCCGATGGATCACAGGGTCAACTTTTTTCTAATTTTGTGCCCTTAAAAGTGCTGACCTGCAAATGAGACCAAGACGGGCAGTGACTCTCCCTCACACAACAGGAACCTACATCTGTTTTGAGTGGTGTTGCATGCTAGGACTCACTCATTCTTTTAAGTCCTCGGCCTCTATGTTTGTGCATCAAATTTATGTGACACAAGGCCATGGGTGTTATAGGTATTATCCACAATTGATATTATTGCTAGCAAATAGTTTCTAGCAATATCTCCATTGTACAGGTTGGGGGACTAGAGAGGCCCTGAGAGGCACAAGGGCTTTTTGAGAACACTGAACCAGTTAAGAAAGAAACGGGTCTGAACTCAAAGATGAGAACCTGCTACATCTGCAGGGAACTGTGGGGAGTACCGTGTTGGATATTAGTGTACAGTTATGATGATGAAATGGGCAGGGAGGGTGAGCAGTTTAAAGCCCAGAGGGGGCTTTGGGTAGATCTGATTGGAGGAAGAGGCCCAGGTAATAGAACACAGAAGAAGTGACTTTACTTCCTTGGTAACAGACCCCAACAGAAGTTAGAACATTGGTAACCAGGCACCCACATTCTAGAGATGGCCCCCTGTATAACTCAGGGGGACATTCAAGAGAGCAGGATTTCCCAACTTTCCAAGGCTCTACACTGAAGAAAGACCAGAGTGAGAGATGTGTCTGATTCTGTAGACATTGGCTCATTCCTCACCTACATTGGCACAGGCAGTTTGGCATGAGGCAGTCTCAGGTACCACAGGAAGCTCAGGGCAGGCCAGTCTAGGCTATTATGCTACAAGCGTGATCCCACCTGGGCAGCCCCACACCTAGTACTACTCATTCTGTGTGTGTGTGTGTGTGTGTGTGTGTGTGTGTGTGTGTTGGAATGTAGGGAAGAAAAGCTTGGGATGTAGGGACCCCTCTCAGGTAGGACCAAGTTGTTTAGGTATTGGAAGTATGTCATGTCTGTCCTGTTCATACTCCAGGTCATGCCAGACAAATGGGAAAGTGAGTGTTGGAGACTATATTCTACCCACTCCTTAATCCTGAGATTATCATCCCATTCCTTCCCTGGCTAGAGGTCTCTGCAGATGCTCCTCTGTTCCTGATCTTGGGAGCAGAATTCCTGGTGGACAGAGGCCCCTGTGGCAATACCCAGACAGTCTGCGGCTGTCTTCTGGCCCGGCAACTGTGCCCTGTCTTCCCCCTCAGAGCTTCCTCCCCAGAGCTTGTGAAGGAGCTGGTGGATGAGAACAGCTACTCCATGTCCTGAGACATGGTGCGGGTGTGGAAGGCACTCAACAATGACCAGGACTGGTGTGCAGGGAGAGCTGGTTCAGAGGGGTGGCCCCACCCAGGACCCATGAAGATCAAACCAGTTCATAACCCAGACTGCAATCTGGGGACCCCACAGGGGTCCCCAGACTGCAATCTGGGGACCCCACAGGGGTCTCTCAGCGCTTTTCTACCAGATTGTCCCAATGTTCCAAGGAAATCTGGACCCACATCCTTCCCCACCAGCTACATGGAGGGTAGAAAGACACATCTCATGTATTTCTAGGAATATTAGAGAAATGTTACGTTCTTTTCACTTTACAGTAAACCGTGACCATCTTTGCATTTTTTTATTGTTTTAACTAAGTGCCCCAGGTGTGCTGGGCAGCAGTCAGCTCCATTGTCATTAAGGCTTTCTCTGAGGCTTACACATGATCACACTTGGTAGTGTAGTTTACACCCAGAAAGAGGGTGGATGGGATTAGGCTATTGAATATGTTTTCTTTCAGTCACCGGACCTGCCACGTCAGGAACTTTGACTTCTCTTGTATTCATAATATTCCACAGGGAAGACTTTTGCCACAGAGATGTAACCTTTCAATGCTATTGGACATTGGCGTAATTCAATTCAGGTGCCATTTCAGCAATGCCATTGGGAGCACTTAAGTGTGCCCTAAGGGCTGTATTAGTCTGCTTGGGCTGATGTGGCTTATTACTGCTTTGGGTTGTGTAAGCTGTGGGCATTTATTTTTTCACAGAGGTTTGACATGAGGGTGTCAGTGAGGTTGGGATTTCTCTTGGGTTCTGGATGATCACCTTCTATCTCTGTGATCACGCGGGCTCCCCTCTGTGCTTCCAAGTGTCCTCTCTTCCTTGACTAAGGATGTCGTTCATAATGGGTTAAGACCCACACCAACAAATTCACTTAACCTGAATTACTTCCTTAAAGAACCCAGATCCAAATATAGGCATGTTCTGGAATTCTAGGGGTTAAAAAGTCAACATGTGAATTTGGGTGAGGCAGTTCAGCTCACAGCATATACCAAGCTCCTGCTGGAGATAGACACCAGGAAATGGGGCTGCTGGTGACAGGATATACATATGTAAACGTTTAATAGCTACAGCAATTCCAAATTGAAGAGGCTGCCTCAGTGATGTTGCCAACATCAATTTCTCATGATGACTGCTTCCTTACATTCAGCCTGACCCAGGCATTTCTCATTCTAAAATTCTACCAATCTGATGCCAGGTTTTCTAATGCAATCACAAAGTTCCTTGCTTTGCAATTGCCTCTCAAAGACGTCGAGCCACCTTTTCACCTGCTCCATGGATTTTTTCCTTTCTTGCATCATTTGCTCTGATTCCTACCCAGTGATCAGATTTCTCCACTCTGTAATCTCCAGGCATTTGCCCTTTTGCTGAATCTGAGATTGGTTATAAAGGTCCCAAAACACCCTGGTGCCTGGCTCTGCAGAAAGGGCAGCTGAACGAACTGTGGTTGCCCGTGGGAATTATTTCTGTCTCCCCTGTGACAAGTCAGACGACAGCCTCACCATCACTGGCCTGTTGCAGTCCTTCAGACTTTACCTGCCCCACTGGTACTCCCAGGTTTCCAGTCTACCAGCCTTCATTCTGGAATGAAGTGTGCACCATCAGCTTTCCTGGATCTTGAACCTGCTGGTACGCACTGCAGACTTTGGACTCTACATTCTCTGTAATTGTGGGAGTCGATTCCTTGTAATAAACCTTTTTCCCCCTCTAACAGCCATGTCCCTATGGCAGTGCATATGGCTAAGAAGATTGCAGAAAACCTCAGGAGCTGCTGAGGAGCAATTCAGGTCCTGGAAGCAAAGCACCTGCATCGCCCAAGCCGTAGGGGCTTCTGGGAGTCAGTTATTTTCTTAATTTCATTTTCAGATTGCCCATCGCCAGTGTATAGGAATAAATTGATTTTTGTACATTGATTTTCTATCCTGCAATATTAACACTAATATGTTTTTGGTAGATTCTGTTGGTTTTCTACATATAAAATTAAGTCATCTATAAATAGAGATAGACTTACTTTTTTCTTTTTACTTAATTGTCCTGGTTACAACCTCAAGTACAAATGTTGACTAGAAGTGGCAACCACAGAGCACACATTACCATCTTGTTCCTGATCTTAAGAAGAAAGTTTTCAGTCTTCCACTATCAAGTGTGTTAGCTGTGGGGGTTTTGTAAATTCTCATCACGTTGAGACAATTTGTGTCCATAAAAACATTTGTCAAATGTTTTTATCATGAAGTGTGTTGGTTTTTCCCAAAATTTTTTCTCCATTATTTTGATGATCATATAGTTTTTGTCCTTTATTCTATTGATGTGGTGTTTTACTGATTAATTAATTAGTAAAATTAGGGCACACTTAAGTGCTCCCAATGGCATCGCTGAAATGGCACCTGAATTGAATTACGCCAATGTCCAATAGCATTGAAAGGTTACACCTCTGTGGCAAAAGTCTTCCCTGTGGAATATTATGAATACAAGAGAAGTCACAGTTCCTGACGTGGCAGGTCCCGGTGACTGAAAGAAAACATATTCAATAGCCTAATCCCATCCACCCTCTTTCTGGGTATAAACTACACTACCAAGTGTGATCATGTGTAAGCCTCAGAGAAAGCCTTAATGACAATGGAGCTGACTGCTGCCCAGGACACCTGGGGCACTTAGTTAAAACAATAAAAAAATGCAAAGATGGTCACAGTTTACTGTAAAGTGAAAAGAACATAACATTTCTCTAATATTCCTAGAAATATATGAGATGTGTCTTTCTACCCTCCATGTAGCTGGTGGGGAAGGATGTGGGTCCAGATTTCCTTGGAACATTGGGACAATCTGGTAGAAAAGCGCCGAGAGACCCCTGTGGGGTCCCCAGATTGCAGTCTGGGTTATGAACTGGTTTGATCTTCATGGGTCTTGGGTGGGGCCACCCCTCTGAACCAGCTCTCCCTGCACATCAATTAATAAATTAATTGATTTTCACATAGTAAGCCAACCTTGCATTTCTGAGCTAAAACCGACTTGGTCATGGTATATAATTCTTTTCATGTATTGCTGTATTTGGTTTGTTAGTATTTGGTGGGTGATTTTTTGCATCTATATTCATAAAGAATATTGGTCTTTAGTTTTCTTTCTTTCTTTGTGATATCTTTGTCTAGTGTTGGTATCCAGACAACACTGGCCTCATAGAATGAGCTGGGGAGTATTCCTTCTTCTTTTATCTTTTTGAAAGACTTTGCAAAGTATTTGTGTTATTCTCCAGACATTTGGTAGAATTTACCAACAAAATTTATCTGAGATTTTTTGTAGCAGTTTTACTTGAGATTTTTTTGTAGCAGTTTTTATATTACAAATTGCTTCATTGGTGAATTCTTTACTGTTATAAGTCCATCTAAATTTTTTATTTCTTCTTGAGTCAGTTTTAGTATTGCATATCTTCTTATGGATTTGTCCTTTTCATTTAGGCTATGTAATTTGTTGGCACATGAGTGTATATAGTATTCCCTTATAATTCTTTTTCACTTGTGTAAGTTCAGTATTAATAGCCACTCTTTCATTCATAATTTTAGTAAATTGAGTCTTTTCTCTATTTTTTCTTGGTCATAGACTCTTGGTTTTTTTTAAAACAAATATAGTAATTTATGCTCACAGAATTGCACCTTGACCCAACTCCTCTTGGTCTTGCATCTTTCAGAAGTGTGTGTGTGTGTGTGTGTGTGTGTGTGTGTGTTTTGCCCACAGGGCATCCAGACTCGAGATCACAAACCCATAAAGAGAATACAGCATCATGGTTCCACTTGACCCTGGCAGAAGGACCCCCCCAAAGTATTGGGCAATAGATAGGCAAAAGCCATCCTGGATTATGGTTACTCTAAATAACAATTCTGCAATGGTCATTCTAGATTAAATTACTCAGATTTTTGAATTAGAGTCCTGTCAATCAGTGTGCCCTGTGGACTGTTCTGGTTGTTGAAACTGACTATAGGGCAAGGCATGCCATTGTGGCAGGAGGTCAGCATTTTTTTGAACAAATGAAAATTCTCACTATGAAGAGTTGAAATGTGACTTTTCCTAGGGGATGAAGAGAGTGGAGAGATGATCCCAACACAAGAAAGCCAGACCCAGAAACTAGATACTCCCTTGAGAGGGACTCTGTAAGAGGTTTCCTTTACTTACTTGGACTCTGGAACGTTTTCATAACATTTATGGTTTTATATTAGTTTTAATTTTTGAGTAGGTGATAAACACACAGAACAAAATTGAAAACCCAAGCAAAGGGTCTTCAGGGAAAGAAAGTTTTCCCCTACTTTTCCTTCAGTCACAGATCCATTTCCTCAGATCGGTCTCCACACTGACGAGGGCTTGTCACACCCCACAGCCTTGTTCAGTGGTGCCATGAGGAACTGGGGGTTCAGACATGAAAGAAAGGGTGGCCTTCCCCAGGCCATCCCCTCCTTTGAGGCCAGTTTGGTAGGTGCAGCATAATTTGGGGTGGGGGTGGGGGCAGACAGTTTTCCAAGTGTTTGAGATAGCTCCAAGCAGAAGAGCACAGTGCGGCTTGGAGGCACCATTAAGAGCCCAGTGAAGGTTCAGACTGGAGTGTGTACTAGTGTGAGCCTAACATGCCATGTCTACAAAAATATAACTGAAAACTGATCCTTAAGAGATAGAGACAAGGGGAAGATTCCATCCCACTCTTACAAGAGTAGAGGGGAATCAGTCGGCATATGTGTAGATCAAGTCAGGAACCACAGTGCCCTTCCCTGCCAAATGCAAACAAGCATTTTTAAGCTGTCAGGTCTACAAAATTGTTTTCTTTTTTTCTACAAACTTTGTCTTCTGTTGGATCTCTCTGTGCTCTTCTGCTCTCTTTCTACCTCGTTCTCTCTGCTGTTTTGCCTTTTCCCACTTGGCCAACACATATAGTTTCTTTATTATAGTGCCATGTACCTCTATCCCAAGAAGAGTATAATTCTGATAGAAAAGAGAGCTCTCATTTGACTCTTTAATGATATAACTTTGTGCCTATTTAAGGCAAGTAATTTAACCTTGCTGAACCTTAATTCCCACATCTGTAAAACGGATGACTACTTACGTATTCCCCAGGCTTGCTGAGTAAAGCAATTATAAAACACTTAAACAATTTTAAAAAATGTTGTGCAAAGGTTTGTTCATCAGTCTGTTCTCCACTTCAGACTTTCGTTGTTAAGAAATCTGTCAGTTCTTGCTTTGAGTATCATGGTTGCTGCAGACTGGAAGCTCCTAGGCAAGGTCTCCCTCCATACAGAACATTCAGCCTGGAGAGGACATTATTGGAGATTGTGCTGGTCTCAAAGAGAGGCAGAAGTCTGTAAGAACCCCATTCTTCCAAAGAAAGAAAGCAAAGAAATGGGGGAAGAGCTGTGGTTTTGAGGAGCCAGCCACGGGGAGGACAGGGCTGCCACAGGCTGGCTACTGGTAGCAAGAGAACTTTCTAGAAGCAGATCTGTGCTGGCCTCAGAGTGAAGGGAGCCTGGGACCCAGCTGAGCCAAGTGTCTCAACGGGATCAAAGGACTTACATAAATAACTTTTCCTGTTTGAGGAATAACCATTTAAGGTTAAATCCTCATAACCATATAAGGCTAAAGTAAAGGAAAAAAGTTAAAATCAAACCTGTACATAAAGTATACAATTATGTATAGGTGATTTGTATTTTCTTTATAGTCCAAACTTCCTATAATTAGTATATTTATTTATATAATAAAAATGAGTTAAAATAATTTTGTAATGTAAGTATCTAATAGTCCCAAATATGGAAATGGTAATATAATCATGAAACTTTAAGAATCACTTAAAAAGATTAGATAAAAAATCTAAAAGTTAATATGAAAACATGATTATGATATAGTAAGTATAACAAAGACCAGACATAGCTTGATTACTGTATATAAATATACACTAACACTAAAAGGGAAAATATAAAGCCATTAATAGTTAATGTTTCCTGAAGGTTTTTTAAATGTAGAAGCAGTTTTCTGTAGTTTATTTTTTATTGCTGTTCAGTTAGTTGTCCCCATTTTGCCCCCTTGGCTCATCCCTGCCCCTCCCAAAGACAATCCTCTGCCCACTGTTGCATAAGCAGTTTTTAATTTTTTTTCTAAATTTTAACCTTTGTAAAAGTTTATTTTATTACTTCAAAACTTAGAATATCATAAAAATAATATGACTATTATTTTAAAATTTCTAGGGACACTGAGGGTAGCTATGAATAAAGCAATAAATCCAGAATACAAATCATTCGTACGGAATGCTCTGACCCTTAGGTGAGGGGAGGTAGTAACAGCAACTACCACAGAGGAAGGCATTTGAGGCCAAGAATGCAGGGTGCAGGGGGTTCCTGATTCTTTGAGGGGCTTGTGAGTAGCTAGGCTGTGTGATCTTGCAGAGTACGTTAAACCTTATGAATTTTTGGATTTGCGTTGTTCTCTGAATGTATTCCCTCTTTGTAATCCGCAAGCCTTCCATAAAGTCTTGTTCTGAGGCACAGGCCTTATTTCTGCTTGTTGTGACCATTCTTGCTTTCTGGGTTAGAATGTGATACAGAGAGGAGCTGCAAGGTGGAGATGAACCTTTCAGGAATGGGGAAGGCAGCTCTCAACTCAGCTGTTCCTTTCCCAGGTGAGGGCCTGTCCCCCCAGTGAGGATCTGGAGGCTTCAGGGCTTTTTTGCTCTGGGTGCTGGCATTTCTCATCAACTGCCAAGCAGCACGGAGTGGGGGGAAGTAGGAAGCACGAGCCCCAGGAGAGCGTGTCTGTAGCTGTGGTCTGAAGTTGCCAACTTCGTGCTTGCTAAGGAAGTGACCGGCATTCCTTAGCAGTCTTCAGTTCTGCCCAGTTGCAAAATGACACCCATACTGCTCCACCTCCTCTTAAAAGCCAAGCTCCTTCAAGAGGAGAGTGAAGATGTGGTATCTAAGTGTATTCTCAGCGATGACTTTTTTCCACCCCTAAAACCAACAGTTCACTATCTTGTTATGCCCTAAATAGCTCTTTTATCCACCTCTGCTTCCCCATTTCTTCTACCACTGCCTGAGTGACTCCAAGATTTTATGCCTGCGTTTTCACAGTAGCCTGGGAATTGGCTTTCCTGCCTCTGTTCTTAGAAATCCCTCCCCCAGACTATCGGAGTGGTGTTTTTAAATGGATTTGACCATGTTACTCCCATATTTTAAACCTCTTGTGGCTCTTCATTGATTACAGGATACAGTCTGAATGTCTCAGTCTGATACATAAGACCTTTTAAAGTTTCTCCCCATCTTCATCCCACTTCATCTTTTACCACCAGCTCCATGTTTAACCTACATATTACGTAAAGGTCATTTTTTCTTTATCTTTTTTTCCCTCTTCTTCTTTTTTCTCTGTCTCTTCTCATTCTCTTCATCTTTATTTATTAAAATAATAGTAACAACAGCAATAAACCCCATTAACATGGAAAATAAAATGAAAAAAAAAGAAGAAAAATGCACAATCCAACCACCCCAACACATAATTACTTTAGTATCATTTAATAGTAATTATTTCCTTAGGTGCATGCTATTTCTGAGTCACAGACATTTTTATCATTCCTTCTTTGCAGAAGAAGAATCAAAGTCTCAGAGAAATCATGACAGGTTTCCTCCTTGTTTTGTTACTACACAGATCTCACTTATGATTCACAGGCTAGAAAGTATGAAATTTAGTCCTTACCCTCAGATGAGNCCTTGTTATGCCCTAAATAGCTCTTTTATCCACCTCTGCTTCCCCATTTCTTCTACCACTGCCTGAGCGACTCCAAGATTTTATGCCTGCGTTTTCACAGTAGCCTGGGAATTGGCTTTCCTGCCTCTGTTCTTAGAAATCCCTCCCCCAAACTATTGGAGTGGTGTTTTTAAATGGATTTGACCATGTTACTCCCATATTTTAAACCTCTTGTGGCTCTTCATTGATTATAGGATACAGTCTGAATGTCTCAGTCTGAGACGTAAGACCTTTTAAAGTTTCTCCCCATCTTCATCCCACTTCATCTTTTACCACCAGCTCCATGTTTAACCTACATATTACGTAAAGGTCATTTTTTTCTTTATCTTTTTTCCCTCTTCTTCTTTTTTCTCTGTCTCTTCTCATTCTCTTCATCTTTATTTCTTAAAATAATAGTAACAACAGCAATAAACCCCATTAACATGGAAAATAAAATGAAAAAAAAAGAAGAAAAATGCACAATCCAACCACCCCAACACATAATTACTTTAGTATCATTTAATAGTAATTATTTCCTTAGGTGCATGCTATTTCTGAGTCACAGACATTTTTATCATTCCTTCTTTGCAGAAGAAGAATCAAAGTCTCAGAGAAATCATGACAGGTTTCCTCCTTGTTTTGTTACTACACAGATCTCACTTATGATTCACAGGCTAGAAAGTATGAAATTTAGTCCTTACCCTCAGATGAGCAAGATACCTAACTTTCTTCACTTTTTCTCTGGCTCACTACATTCATGTTTGTTTCAAACATCATCCTTCCGGTTGCAGTGGAACTTTCATCAATATTCCATACCTCTCCCCTTTTCCCTGGATCGCATCTATGTCTTAGGGCTTGCGCTGGATCCTGAATGTCATCTGGCCACACTGCATTGGCTGAGATGTGTATCACCCTGATTGTCCCTTAAGCACTGTTTAACTCCTGTCACTGAAGAGATCCCCATTGGGACAATCCAGGAGGTCCTGCCTTACCCCGGGGTCCCCTCTGTGCCAGTTTTGTGTGTGGAGGGCTCATTGTTGAACTCTCATACCATGACAGGTCTGAGGGACATGCAGGTTTCTCAGCCATTGCTTCTGTCAACATTTCTTTTCTGGGTTCTCGCCTCCTTTCCAGAGCTTAGCCTGTGGAGTGAAGTGCAGGCCCCTCTCTCTGATGCCTGGCAGTGCCTCTGCTCGCTGGGTTTGTCCAACTCTCTTTTTCTAATTTTTCCTAGTCCGAGTTTTTTTTTTTCCTCCTAAGGAGCTAGATTCAATCATCTGAAAAGATCCCTTTTCTCTGCGTGATGCTATCCTGACCTTTTCCTGAGACAAAGAAGGTCTAATCTGGTGTTTGAACTGAAGGAAGGGTCAAGGCAGAAAAGGAAACACTGGGGGAAATTAATATTTCAAAACTACTCTCCTGACAAAATAGCATAGATCAGATTTTGTTTTATGCTTTTTTATTGACTATAAGCCAGCCAAATATCATTGCAGTGCTTAAAATTACAATTTTTAATACTTCTCTAACATGTTGCTTAAGTCCCACAGAGGTGTAGGGCGTGCTGTGCTGTCTCAGTTGTGAGAGACCATGGGAGTGAGTTGTGATGGGGCCGGCTTCAAGGGGGGGCACCACGAGAGCGGCTCCAGGTCCAAGATGACCTCAGGATCCTCGGCAGCTTCTCACTGCTGCTAGCAGTAACACTTTAGGTATATAAACACAAATCGGACAACTTTTATGTGGGTTTTAGTTCCTGTTTATATTGAACAAAGTTATACAGTTACGTACTTCCCCAACAAACTGATGCTTTCTGAAAGACCAAATATGTTGCTTATGTTCCAAGGCAGCTTGTAATTGGATGGATCACATTAAATAAACGCATTTTAGATACACAGAGAGCTGGATAGAATAAGTAAAAAGACTCAGTTCACTGTTTAAAATATTTAGTTGGCCGGCTGGAATGCGATATCTAGTGTACTAGACTTTGAATCCAATGGTTCAAGTTCTAATTCCCATGATGCTTAATTTTGTTTGCGTATAATACGACATAATACAAAACACTGTCATTTCTAAAATTTCTATATAGAATCCCCTCAGGTGCAGCAAACTTGTTGGCAGTGAGAGGGTGAGGAATGAAGCAAATTATTCTGATGCAGAATTTGCATAGCAAGTACAAGACTTTCTTTCTTTAGAATGTATGGACTCATAACAGTTGTGTGTACAGGGCAGGACTAATGCCCCACTCCCAGTCATCCTAAGTCACAACCACCGGTGTTAGGTGCAGGCTTGGAGTGTCTAACAGATCTTATGTGTTACATGATCTTGATCAGTACACTGAACTTCTCCAAATGTTAATTTCCTCTTTGAAATACTGACAACCACACGTACCTGTCAAGGTTCTTGTGAGGATTAAAGACAATGTAAAATGCCTGGCACATAGTAGGAGTTCAGTAAAAAGTAAGTATCATTAGTATTATTATTGCCTGTGAAAGTGGTCTATGAGCATAAACAGGATGATTAGAGAGGAAAGAAAATATTTTTAAAAATATTTTTTACATTTTTTATTTATTTACTTTTAGAGAGAGGGGAAAGGAGGGAGAAAGAGAGGGAGAGAAACATCCATGTGTGGTTGCCTCTTATGTGGCCCCCACTGGGGATTCAGTCTGCAACCCAGGCATGTGCCCTGACTGGGAATCGAACCGGTGAACCTCTGGTTCGCAGCCCGTGCTCAATCCACTGAGCTACACCAGCCAGGGTGGAAAGAAAACATTTTTAAAAATTAGTACCAACATCAAATTACTTAGCCTGTGATGACTGTCCTTTGGGGAGTTTTAAAAGCTGATCATTGCTTGATTTCGTAATATTTCCCTTCCTTAGCCCCCACAAAGTATTGTGTGACATGTTTATTGGTTTAAGTGATTTAGCTTCTTGAGACTTTAGAGTTTGCGCTACTGAAGATTCTCTGGGGAGTTACAAAACCAGGATTGAGATTTCCTTCAAAACATTAATTAAAAAGTAAATAAATACATCATCTTCTTCTTCCTAACACAGACAGAATCTTTTTCTTCCTGACATAGCATCTGGTAAGTGGCCAGTTCACACCTAGGCTATTGCACTGTCCTGCCCCCTTCTTCTCTCTTGCCTCCCCCACACCCCACTCCAAACAAGCACTGGAAATTAAGAGCTGGAATTCCACCTCAAAGCAGTAACCATGGATCAAAAGTAGGACATTTCAAAGTGCAAAGAGCGCATGGGCCTGAAATAAGAAAAGAAGGAAAACCAGAAAGAGAGCATACCCACAACCACGGTGTTCGAGGAATAGCTCTGAGAGAAGGGACGGGTGTGGACGGGGCTGAGACACAGTCAAGGAGAAAGGAAAACCCAATATGTAACCCGGCTCCCCCTCCTGACTACCCCGGGCAGTTGACTTCACTTGGTCTTATCCTCAAGACTTTTCTCTCTAGTGATCTCTCCAAAAACGTAAATGTCAGCTGAAGACATGACTTCTGTATAAATGTCATTGATAACTCTTACCTGAATCTATTCCATCTACCACTGGAAACCAGTGATCGGCAAAATTCTGCCAGTGATGATTTGAAAGAGCTCCAGGAAATTACCCCAGTGCTTTCATTTGTATTCTTCGATTTAATAAATGTTTGTGTACTGCCCATTGGCCAGGTATGGTGATAAATCCAGATGATAAAACGGATCACAAGAGAGCCATGACCTTTGACTTTATGATGCTTATTGTGTAGTGGAAACATATCAAGAACAAATAACTAAAAAAATCATTTCAAATGATGGTGGGTCCAGCAAATGGGTGAAGAAAGAGCATCAAGGCCAAGGCAGCTTGATGAGCAGAGACCCTGGGGCTGGCAGGGTGGGCGAGCCTGAGCAAGGACCGCAGAGGGGATGCTGTGGACAGCAAAGCAAGGAGAAATGGGAGGGGTCACCCTGTGGGGCGTTGCGGCGGCACTTGTGTACGTGGGAAGACCAGATCATGAGCTCCCTTGAAAAGCAGTGGGAAACCCCCGGACGATTTTAAGCAGAAAGGAGATGATCAATATATGGTACATGAATATTTGTACAGTCCTGTCCATTTGAAGTTCTACTGTTCTGGTTGTCCCCTCTGTCTCATATGCGTGGAACTGTTACCCCTTTGCTATTGTTCCATTTATACACAACAACATATACACAAGATCTGCTATTGTCCCATGCTATTGTATGGGAGAACATTTCTGACAGTGATACATCTGACATGGATTTAATCTCCAAAATGTACAAAGAACTAATACAACTCAATGCCAGGAAGACAAACAACCCGATTAAGAAATGAGCAAAAGGCCTGAATACACACTTCTCCAAAGAGGACATACAGAGGGCCCATTGACATATGAAAAATGCTCAAAACTACTAATAATCAGAGAGATGCAAATTAAAACCACAATGAAATATTACTTTACACCTGTCAAAATGGCTACCATCAATAAATCAACAAACAAGTGTTGGTGAGGTTGTGGAGAAAAGGGAACCCTAGCGCACTGTTAGTGAGAATGCAGCCTGGAGCCACCATTGTGGAAAACAGTATGGAGTTTTCTTTAAAAATTAACAACAAGCGCGGGCCTGCGAACCACACGATCGCAGTTCGATTCCCAGTCAGGGCATATGCCTGGGTTGCAGGCCATTTTCCAGCAGGGGACTCACGAGAGGCAACCATACATTGATACTTCTCTCCTTCCCTTCCCCTCTAAAAAAAGATAAATAAATAAAATCTTAAAAAAAAAAAAGGCCCTGACTGGTGTAGCTCAGTGGATTGAGCGCGGGCCTGCGAACCACNCCCATTGACATATGAAAAATGCTCAAAACTACTAATAATCAGAGAGATGCAAATTAAAACCACAATGAAATATTACTTTACACCTGTCAAAATGGCTACCATCAATAAATCAACAAACAAGTGTTGGTGAGGTTGTGGAGAAAAGGGAACCCTAGCGCACTGTTGGTGAGAATGCAGCCTGGAGCCACCATTGTGGAAAACAGTATGGAGTTTTCTTTAAAAATTAACAACAGAACTGTCTTTGACCCAGCAATTCTACTTCTGGGAATATACCCCAAGGATCCCAAAACATCAATACAAAAAATATATATGCACCCCTATGGTTATAGCAGCACTATTTAGAGTAGCCAAGATTTGGAAACAGCCTAAATGCCCATCAGTAGATAAGTGGACAAAAAAGCTGCAGTGTATTTGCACAATGAAATATTACGCAGCAGTAAAAAAGAAGAAACTCTTCCATTTTGCAACAGCATGGATGGACCTGGAGAAAATTATGCTAAGTAAATTAAGCCAGTCAGTGAAAGAAAAACACCATGTAATCTCATTTATATGTGGAATCTAAGGGACACAATGAACTAAGGAACAAAATAGTAACAGAAGCTTGGATACATAAAACAGGCTGACAGCTGCCTGAAAGGAGGAAGAGAGGATGGGATGAAAAATGGTAAAGAGATTAACCAAAGAACATTAGTGCACAACCCATGGACACGGATACCAATATGGGGATTGGCTTGGGGAGGAAAAGGGTGAGGCTGGCTGGAGATGGAGATGGACTTTGTTTATACTGACAGTATAAACAATAAAAATTAAAATTTTAAAGAAAAGAGTCCTCCTTATTACAAAATAGCACCCATGATGGTTTTCTTAGGTTGTGTATAAAGCAGCATCTATGGTTTACCTAGATCAGCTATTTTTAACCAGTGTGCCACAAGAATGTTTAAATCATGCAATACCTGGCTATTTAGTCAGAGGCACTGACCTCTTTTCTTTTCTACTTTCACATTAAGAAAATGACAACAGCCAGCACAACAATAGCCATCCAGTGTGAATGAATCAAAATTATGCCTATTTTTTGTCGGATTGTCAGAAAATATATTCCTTGGTGTGCCGCAGAATTTTCATCATTAGTGTATGTGTGCCATGAGATGAAAGAGGTTGAAAATCGCTGACCTAGGTGCATTTAGAGAGGCAAAAATCTTGGGCTCCAAGTCCTTCCAAATCCCTCTCTGAGTTCCACAGTGATAGGTCAGTAGGATGCAGTCCTGGTGTTCGCCCCTGGAAGCGGACCAGGTGAGAGCCGGTCACCTTCACCACCACCCTCCACCCGACCCCAGCAGTCTGACACTATCGCCTCACTTCTCTCAAGGCATAAAGTTAGTTCAAAGAAAACAGAAAGCATGCCTAAAGAGTGTTCAGCAAAAAAAAAAAGAAAAGAAAAGAAAAGAAAAAGAAAAAAAGGCCTTGCTGTTAGCTTTTAAGTTGAAGATTTGACTAATTGGCCCCTGTAGTGAAAAAGTCCTATTGTAGCTGTACATGCACCTCTGCACCACAAAATTATCTTCTTCCTCCTAGAACTTCTTTAATTAGTCTTCTATTGTTAAAGTTCCTTCTAATCTCTCAACAGAAAAAAACCGCAGATCAAATACTTCTACCGTCCTACAAATCACTGGCTAATGGGTGGCTCTAGGATAATATTTTCCTTCAAAATTGGACAAAAAATAGGGATAAGATTTTTTACTCAGGCACTGTGCAGGGTCAGTGCTGGAGCACGACTGGCCACGTACTATCAAATTTCGGGCAAGACACTTGACCCCTGCCCTTGCTCCATCTGGAAATTCGGAAGATAAGCAGCTCACATCAGCAATACTGTTTCAAAGGCAAACTGGTAAGAGACTGAGCAGCACTTTACAGATAGTAAGTGCTCTGCAATTACTGCTTGTTGTGACAAACTCTATTTTCAGACATGGCCAGAATACCAACAAGTGCCCCCAACTGCTAATCTAAGTTGAACGGTATGATCTGGACAAAAATACAGCAGGAAGGAGAATTAGTCCTAAGTAGACCTTTGCTGCTGTGAAAAATGGTGCTTCTGGAGAGACATTTGACAAAGGAAATTTTGATGTACATTGAAAGGGGATGTGAGAACAAAAAACTACTGCTCCAGCAACTGATTCCTTTGTTTCCTTCTAACCTTTCAACCCAGGTCGCCTCAAAAATTCTCTTTTGTTAAAATGTGTCATTTGAAATGGATACTACAGCAATGGTGGACATCTTGTCTTTTAAATACAAGGCGTTACTAGAAGAGCAGAATTGGAATTATCTTCAATGTACAGTCACACAAATTTAAACCTTGAAGGAGTTCAGTTCTCCATAAAAATCTCCTCACTCGTGTGATTGTTAAACTTCATTGTTCTTTTAGCCAACAAAGTGCCCTTGAAAAACACGTTATTTTCCCAACTGTTTAATTAATCAATCAACAATTAGTTATTGACTTTTATTTAAAGCCCTGTGCTCAGCCCCCATGTAGGATATAATTTAAAAATGGAAAAAAAAGAATAAGAGATAGTAGCTCTTGCTCTTAAGAGCTCTGAATTTAATTGGACAGATAAGACATATACTTGGGACAAGATAAGCGGCACCATCAGGCTGTCGTAGATATGGGCCAAATGGCTAGTTCAAATGGTAAGTGAGAGACCAAGGGGCACACTGCCCTGGGCCAGGCTGGTCAGGAAGGTCTTCTGAGGATAAGCAGGATAAGCACTGGATCTTAGTGTTTTGGGGTGTGGGTCAGGGGGATTAAGAAGAACTAATCTAAAGATGACTGTGTGAAGTAAACAAAATGAAAATTAAAATACAAGCCAATTATACCCGTTATCGTCTCCTCTCCCCTGTCTCCTCTCCCACACTTGTGCATGCACACACACAAGCACGTGACACATATGGGGATAAAGAGGTAATTATGCCACACTTTTGGGCCTTGACATATTAAACAAATCTGTTTCCCCTATTTTTCCTCCCCTCTTGCCTCTTTCCCCTACTTCTGCTCCTTCTTTCTTTCCTTCAACCCTAATCTGTTTAGAAATCGGAGTACTGGTCACTTTGAACCGTCCTGGGGCCCTACGAAAAATGCAGAAATTCTTGTGGCTGCTTCTCAGGAACTCCAAGCCGTCCAGGTCTCAGAATCACAGAATCCTGTCAGCAAAGCAGCTCAGAAAGACTCTCTGTCCATGCTGCTCCACATCACGCCTGACCCTGAAGCCTTGACCAACTAGCCTGAGCGTCTGGCCTGCTCCTAATGTGGTTTTGAGGCCGTTAGAAGAAAAAAGCCTCTGGGTCCCTTCAACTGAATTATTCAGAAATCAGCTCTAAGTCTGTCATATTGTGATTATCATTATTATTTGTGCCATTCATTGCTTGTATTAAATGAGTTACTACACATGAGTGTCAGTTCCAGCAGTAAAGTATTTGGTAAAATACTGACAGCACTGATCTGAAGGTCTAATATCAAACTAAGACCAGGCTGCTGGTCAGCAGAAACTAACTGTCTCCATTGTAGTGTCTCCCCTGATTCTGTCCAGTGGACATTAAGGAAGAACAGGAGAAAAGAGCAGAAGACAGGAGGGGAAAACCTTTATTAAGGAATCCCCTAGGAAGTTACCTGAGAAGTAAGGTGAGGTGCCCCAGAGTCCATGTTAGTAATTTTAGATGTACGATATGTTGTGCTTACAGATAACAACTGGGTCAGCTTGTTGGGCTTTTAAAATAGGGGAACTGTAGCCCAGCCCTTCCAGATTTGACTGGCTCTCAAGTTATAATGTGTTCTTTTTATTGCAAATAAAACAAATTACTTAGACTTGACTAACCATATCATGTACTGTCTAATTATTCCCACCCTGACGGCCCCAACCCAAACACCACACACACACACACACACACACAGACCACCACCACCACACATTGTGTGTACGGAAGAGTCTAATTTAGAGAATGAAGAAACAGACTTTTTCCAACAGAAGAACAGAATTCACTAAACAATAAGTAAGACCCTTTTTATAATCATTCTGTTATAATAACTGTTCTTTAATATAAGAGTGTTTCACAAAAGATACTCTTTCTTCCTTAAGAAAAGGGGGTTTGTGGGTCCTTCTTGGCTTCGAAGACCATTTACAAACTGGCATAACCCTGAAGAAAAGTTTGGAACAAGACTCAGTGGTGCACAGAAGCCTTAAAATTGGATTTTAAACATTTGAATTTGTGACATTTGAAAGAAAGAGTTTATTAAAAGATAGAATTAAGCATGGTCATTCCCGTAGCCTTTGGCAAAAACTAAAGACATTGTAATTGTTTCTTTCTAACTATTCATTTACTGGAACTGGAAGTTTTTATTCTTTTTAAAAAATTCAATACATGAAACTAAAATTTAAAAATCAAGACATTGCTGCTTTAGATTAAACAGTATTTTTAATTTTAAAAACCTGGTCAAAATAATTTATTTTGAAGAATTTTTATTGTTATGTTACTGATGAAGAAAAAATTAGTCAACATGTTCATTTCTGTTTGAATCTTTCTTTTCACTTGACTTTTTTGAGTGATTATAGTCATTATCTTACTGAAAAAGACTGAGATTTTCTATACATCTGAAGTGTTTGTAAAACTGTCTTTTTCTTTTTTTCTCTCTTTTTTTCCAGGCAACTCTCTTGAAAATGCCTGAAGTAAAAGGGGGTTATTGATGTCTCCCAGGACTTTAATGGCAAGAACAGCTTTATCTCCTAGCAAGACAGACACTACGCAAATGTTTGGTTTACTCCATATCACGTAGTTAACAAGGTTCTTACCGTTTCAAGGAAAACATTGTATAAGACCTTGCCTGGAGGACTTAGCATTCTAGAAAAAAAAAAAGACCTAACAGATAAGTCTGAAGAGACTGGAATTTTAAAACAACTTCTATTTACATGTAATCCTACAGGAAAAGGTAAAGAATAAAGTGGGACTTGTTAGAAAAGATGAAAATAAATGTAAAAGGCAAGGAAAGAGGTTGTGTTTTTTTAACTCCCGCTGGTAAGAAGATGGTGCATGCATTGCAATGGCCATCCTTTCTGACCTAACAGTCCAATCTTATTTTTTCCAACTACAGGAAAACCTGATGAAAATAGGTCTTTCATCTAACTGGCACGTTTCAGGTGAATGCTGAGTATATCTTTCAGTTAAACTTTAAAAACATGGTTCATCCGTAAGCTGTCCTGGCTCTTTTCTCAGCTCTGTCTTCTGTCCTTCCATTGTCACCAGGGAGAGAAGGTAACGAAGGGTCTTAACACGCTCCCCAGGAGCATGCGCTGCCTTGACTCACCAACACACTTTGTTTGTCAGGAAGTCACAAGACTGACATTTACGGGGCCCTTCAGGCGAATGAGCTCAGAAAGGAGCTATTCTGAGTCCTAAAGCTGTTTACCAGCTGCTGGGGATGGTTGGCTTGGGGCACCAACAATCCATACAAAATCCAAAGGTATTCCAGCCTCTCCTCCTCTTCTCATGTTAAGCTGTAAAACACAAAAGCGGCACAATGGCTACAATATATTGCCAAACTCAGTGGAGGCATGAGGAAGAAATTACATGCACTTCTGTGACAAAAGGAGTCCTGAAAGACCAGTTCTTTGCTCAGACCCCATGAGTTGAATTGCTTAAAACAGACATTGTGGTTATGGTTCCCTGCCATCAGCCGTCTGCTGAGTTCTCACTGCACGTCCTAAACACTTAAGCTGAAAGGCTTTAGGATGTCTTTGGAGGGCGCAATCTGGAGAAAACAACTTTATCTCGGTGGGAGACTGAGGACGTACACAAATATTTGTTGGATTCCTTCTCTCCTCTTTGACAAGGAGCTTATCAAACTGTCCTCAAGCAAATTGTTACGAAAGGAAATGATTTCATGGAGAAGAATTCTTGTGCTTTAGAATTTTAAGGCTAGAGGCTTCAGTCAGATGACGCTCTAGGTTTACAGGGAATTGAAGGCAAGTTGGAACATAGCTTGTCAAAAGTCAAGAAGGTTCAGGTCGTGCACCTCGTGTGGGACTTTCAGGAGAGGCCGAGCAGTTTCAGATGTGGGTATGGAACAAGAGCAGAGGGGTAACAGTTCCATGCATATGAGACAGAGGGGACAACCAGAACAGTAGAACTTCAAACGGACAGGAGTGTACAAATATTCATGTACCGTATACTGATCATCTCCTTTCTGCTTAAAATCGTCCAGGGGTTTCCCACTGCTTCTCAAGGGAGCTCATGATCTGGTCATGTTTCAGGTGAATGCTGAGTATATCTTTCAGTGGGTCCCATTAGTGGGTCCCCTATTCATGTTGCTGATGCTTTCTTTAGCTGTACAGAAGCTTTTTAATTTGAGGTAGTTCCATTTGTTTATTTTCTGCTTTGTTTGCAGTGCCTTAGTAGGCCTCTTGTGATTGGTTTCTCTCTTCAGCTGCAACTGAAGAGGTACAACTGTTAATGAAATGGAGTTTAACCAAGTTAACTGCTATCTCTGCTTGTATTGTGTATTCCTGATTCTCAGTTTATTGTTTGCCTGCATGTGGAACAGGATTATATGCTTCTAACTTAAACAACATTGAAGAAATGTTATATTGAGTCTTTGTCATTATTTAAATTCTCGTCCCACAAGCAAAACAGAACCAAGGATTCCCACATCTTTTCAAGCCCAGTAGCCTAAAATCACCTTAACCAGGCTTTGAAAGAAACCCCACTCTGGGGAGACACTGGGACGCTGGAAGGGCCGGCTAGAAAGTTACTCTGATCTTTCTCTGATTGTCAAGAAATGTTTTAGAAGGGAGAAAGAGTTGCATAGCTCACAAGTTCTCTGCAGCTCAGATATTCTTTGCGTCATCTTTAAAGCTGCTTATCAGCCCTGACCAGTGAGATCAGTTGATTGAGCGTCATCCAACGTCAAGCAAAAGGTCACCATTCCAATTCCCAATCAGGGCACAGGCCTGGGTTGCGGGTTGGTCCCCTATCAGGGCGCATGTGAGGGGCAACCTATTGATGTTTCTCTCACACATTAATATTTCTCTCCCTCTCTCCCTTCCTTCCCCTCTCTCTAAAAAAAAATAATAAAATAAATCTTTTTAAAAAAACCCAAACTCTGCTCATCAAGTAGATGTTGGAAGTCCTGATGTATTTGGAAAAAACAAGAGATCATATCAAACCAACCACAAAGTTATTCAAAGTTACTTCTAGGAAAGAGATGCATTCTTATTTGAAGTAGCCAGTGTCCTTCATTTTCTGAGAAAAGACAAATTCACAGTAATTCCTAGAATTTATGTGGAAAAAGAAGTAAAAAGAGTAATCTTGAGCCCTTCTGATAGCTGCGTTCATCTTACGTCTGTCCGCATACCGCCTAGTCTCCACAAAAACGGCCTTTGGTCCTTGTTACTGTATCAATTAAAATTTAAAGACTTTGTCATCTTAATATTGAATTATTTTTGATGACTATAATTATTCTTTTTCCCTACATATCATTAAGGGCCTATTCAATTACAGAGGACTTTCCTGCCCCAGGAGATTTGGAGTCAAATGAAAAAGTCGTTTTGGAAGTGATATTCCAAACTAATGGCACTATGATAATCCAAGGAAGATATAACCATAGAACACATTTCTTTTCCATTTCACAGTTGGCATGTTTATTACTTATTTATTTCACTCAATCTCAGGAAAAAGCTTGACATTCAAGATATTTTTTCTTCTACTAAAGGATGCCTCTGGACAGTGAACAAGAAACCCAAGCACGTATGGTCCAGCATCTGGCTGTGTGCACACTAATGAAAACCAGAAATTTCACCTCCTTATGTCAAGTTCTTTAATTTCTTCTTTTGGGGGGCCTCTAGGATAATAGTTCGTTGGGCTTCTGCATTAATAGCAGAAATAATAATCTGTAACATTTACTAGGTGTGGTGTATATGGGAGTTTGGGAACTGCCCTGCCTGATTTCAGGAGCTGTAAATCCCCTCCACCCCCACCCCCCACCCCCACCATGGCTAAGGCTGAGGGAGTGACCTTCAGACCATAAGCCACTAAGGAGACAAAGCTTATCTTCCTGGCAGGAGCGCTGCTTCTGCTCCTTTTTTCATAACTGGCCCCCAATGCTTGATCAGTTAGTCAATGACGAGCAAGATTCCCCAAGGGGGGAACCACTTAAGATAGGCATGATCACGTGGAGGCCCCAGGGAAGGACTTGGGGGCTATGGAGAAAGGGGTGATGGACCCTAGCCCCTCAGCTTTGGCAAAGCCTGAGTCCTCAGTCTGTCTCCGAAAATCCCTTGGCTATCTGCCTCCTCTGCCTGACTTAAGCCTGGAATAATGACAGAGGGTGGTGGAGCCCTGTGATGGGAATGGTGGGCTCCCTGGGTGATCAGGCCTAAGAAAGAATATGTAAAATTCTGTGAAACCTGCTTTGCTAGGGATGCTCTCAATTAAATGATGAAGGCCTGACCAAGAAATGAGTTTGTTTAGCAAAGTTTTGTAGCCCTTTAGCTAACAGACCCTGACTCAGAATAGGCCCTTGGACTTCTTTGTATGCTATCCATTGTTTGATCCTTACTGCTTGACAATGATTAATGAACTTTACCTGTATCCCTGTGCAAATTGAAACCCAACAAAAACCTGTCAAGGCAAGGGTTGGTGCATTCTCTCCTTGAGAGAGTGGCCATGCTGTCCCTTTTCCTCCACAGGACTCGGTAGTCCACGTGAATTTGTCTCATATCTCATCCATAACGCCATGGAAACTGCGGGCCAGTGTCTGCGTCATGGGAGGCAGTGAGACAATGACTTTACATGTAATTGTTTGCACAACAGCCCTATGAAATACTAATACAAAGCCGATTATACTACTGGGGTAATATTATCTGGAGCGAGCAGATGAATGGAAGTGAGCTGAGGGTGGTTAAAGGGATTGCATTTGGTCCCACCACTCGTGGGAAATAGGACTGGAACAAGAAGCTGGGCAGTTTTTATCCAGAGGCAGGTCTTTGGCCCTTCTATGAGGTGCATCTGGCTGCTTTTTTTTTGGCTGTTCTTTATGCGCCAACATTTGAGGAGGTGGGAGAACGTATTTCCATAGCTAATAGGCTATAGTATACTATCTGTTAAGTGTTCACTGTATGGAGAATACTGAAATTCACAAACTCACACACACACACAAATAAGTCCACAAAATACTGTGGAAGAGAATGCAATTTAATTTATGATAAAAGACCTATGCGTGCTGGTGGACTGAAAGGACCCAAAGAGAAGGGGAGAATTTATTTATTTTAGTGGGCAAAAATTGTTTTCTCAAACCCTTGAAATTGCTAGTTAGGGAGAAAGTGCCAGTCTGCTAATATCTAGAATAAGGAGGCATGATGGTCTCTCCCTACCTCCTACCAATAAAATGATTTCAGGGAAACCTGACAAGTTTTTAACAGGGGTTGCCACCTGACAGTGCTTTAGGAAACTCAAGAACAATATAATGATCTTAGGGAAGTTGAGATTTGAGAAATGATTAATGTGTGTAATAGGTCAAATTACATTACATATGTGTGAAAAATGAATCTTGACCTCCTATCTCACACCATACCAAAAAAGTAATTCTGGATGGATTATAGAACAAAATGTGAAAAGAAAAATGATAGAAGTTGTAGAAATTAACATAAGGAAGTATCTTTGTAACTTTGAATAGAAAAATGTTTCTTACACAGGGCACCAAAAATACTAACAATGAAGGAAAAGACTGGTATATTGGACTTTGATAAAATTGAGAGCTTCTGCCGTCAAAAGGCACCATTAAGCCCTGGCCAATGTGGCTCAGTTGATTGGAGCATTGTCCTATACATGGAAAAGCCAATGTGTTTGATTACTGGTCATGGTGTGTATGAGAAGGCAACCAATCAATGTTTTTCTCACATCGATGTTCCTGTCTGTCTGTCTGTCTGTCTCTCCCTTTCTCTCTCTCTAAAAGCAGAGAAAAAAATGTCCTCGGGTGAGGACAAAATTCACCATTAAGAGACTAAAAAGCAAACCACAAAATAGAAGAATGTATTTGCAAGGTGTAGAACTCAGAAATAACTCATAGCCAGAAAATTTAAAGAACTTCTATAAATCAATAAGAAGTAAAACAGACAATCCAGTAGAAAAGTGTGCATGAAAGACTGGAGCAGAGGTGTCACGGAAGAAGATACTCAAATGGCCAATGAATATTATTCGTCATCAGAAAAATACCAATGTGATTCTATTACACTTTTACCAGAATGACTAAAATTGAGATGACTGACAATACCAATAACTGGCAGAGATACAGATGAACACACAACTGCTGGTAGGAATGTAAGTTGGTATAATCGATCACTTTAGACAAGAGTTCGTCTTTATGCAGTGTCTCTATGCAGTGTCTTCTAAACCAGGACATGCATATCCTATGACTTTACTCCTAGGGACCATAATAAAACTGCATTCATATGTTTACAAAAGACATGTTCTTAGCAACATTATTCTTTTTTTTGCAATATTATTCTTAATAATGAGAACAGCCCAATTGACCATCAACAGAAAAATGGAGAGATGAATTGTAGGTCTAGCTATATAGTGATATACTTACAGAGCAATAGAAAGGAATGTACTACAATATATGCAGAAAAATGAATGAATCTTACATGTATAATATTGTGAGAGAAGTCTGACACAAAAGAACACATACCAGGAGATTTTCCTTATACTATATTCAAAGGCAAGATTTATTGATAATAAGGGTAATGAAAATCAAGATAATGCTTATGCAGCATAATCTTACCTGCCTTGACTGATATACTACCAAAACTTCCGCCTTCTCTCTGATCACTTCTGGGCAGACACTACAATTTAGTAAAATTGGCTTCATCAATGGTTGATCTGACAGTCCAACATGTCTGTCACAGACCAGAACTTCCATTCAAGCCATAATGGATAAGTAGCAGGAACAAGAAATGTATTTAGGCTGTCTTCATATAATAAAAAGTCTGACTTCACTTTCTGATGTTGGACTGCTCACATCTTTTAAGCCTCACCCCTCAAAGGCAGTCCCATGACTCTGCTGGATGCAAAAGGGTAAGACAAGTGCGATCTACCACATGTTTAACAGGGAGAAAACAAAAATACTTGATGAATTGCACTGTTCTACCACAGGTGAGTCTTATAAGGTAAGTAGGGCATGGATGGGTAAATAGAGAATACTAATTGAAGCAGAAATAATAACATGAGCAGAGACACGGAAGGGTGGATGGTGTGACTCAGAGAATGTCTAAAATGAACATGTGGAAGATGAAATTAGAAAGAAGAATAGATGTTAGTAATAGAAAGCCTTGAAAATTAAACATTTTGGACTTGTTGCGTGGCATGCGATGAACGACTCTGAGGGTATCAGGCATGTGTTTTCAGTTCGACTGTTTAGGTAAAATAAATGAGAAGCTGGGAAGTTACTGGAGTGGATGAAGGGGTGAACTACAGTGGCAGTGGGGATAGAAAAGTGGAGTCTGGGGTTTTGGGGAAGTCTAGCTGGATATGCAGTGAGAATGAATAGTGAAAATTGTTCCCTTCAACCCTGGATGGCTGGAAGAATGGTGGTGACATTTTATAGGGCTCAGAAGAGAACACGAGTTAAATTAAAGAATTGTTTCTGGAAGTGTTGAGTTTAAGATGATGGAAGGACATCGCTACGGACTAAATGTTTGTGGCCTCCCCCAAATACATATGCAGAAATTCTAAGGTTTAAGATGATAGCATTAGGAAGTAGGGCCTTTGGGAGATGACTGAGTTATGAGCTTGGAGCTCTGGTAAACGGGATTGGTAGCCTTATAAAAGAGACCCCAGAAAGCTTCTTCGTCCTTCCCTGCCATGTGAAGATACAAGAAAACTGCTGTCAGTGACGCAGGAAACAGGTCTTTGTCAGACACTGAATGTTCTGGCACTTTGACCCTGGAACTCCAGCCTCCAGATCTGCATTTTATAAGCCACCAAGTCTATGATATTCTGTTACTGCAGCCTAAATGAACTAATATAGACATTCGGCACTCCGGAACACTAAAATTCATTGTATAGTAGAGAGAAAACTGAACTTATAGATCCTAAAGTCAACATGGAACTGCATGAAGTTGTGCAGTGAGAGACTGTGAAGTTAGAAGAAAAGAAGAATGCATCCAACTCTGAAGAATGTCTACCTTTGGGAGCATGCTGAACGTACAGAAGTTAGTAACGAAAACCAGGGGGAACCTATCAGAGACAAAGAAGAACAAGCTTCAGGAATGGAGAGATCCAAGGAAAAGAGAGTGTTTTAAAGTGCCTCATAGTGCCAAGAGGACCAGCAGGAGGAGCACCAAAAAGACACCAGCAGGTTGGGCTACTGAGAGGTGATGCGTGATGTTTAGGAAAACCATTTTAGGAGAGAAGTGGGATTAGACAGAAGGAGGATTATGGAAAAAAATAATAGACCAAGCAAATACAGATTATTCTTTTCATAAGGTTGGGATTGAAAAGAAGGTGAGATATGCCTGGGAAAATAGCTTAGGAGAAAGTTTCTGGAAAGTTTAGCTGTGTAACTTGGCATGCCACCTTATATACTTTCTTTAGGGCAAGGTTTTAATTAAAAATAAATCATGCTGAAATCTAGCTGCAACTCTAGGTAAATTCTACATTTGCAGCACCTTATAGGTGTGGCCAAGAATTCCACAAGAGTGGGCACGTGATTCGAGGGAGCCAAGATAGAACCCCAGGACGTGTCTGTGGTGATCCAGAATTCTTCTATTGAGTTTGGAAACTGTCCAAATGTACGCTGAGAGCTGCCAGTGGCTATTTTCCATTGCATGGGCTGAGCCTGCCTGAGAAAGGTGCCAACACTGAGGAGAACAGAGAGAGGCAGACTCTGGAGGCAGGAGCCTCGCCCCAGTGTCCCCCTCTTCTGGCTGTGCCTGAAGCGAATTCTCAATCTGTCTATTTCTGGTATGTAAGCCTATCAATCTCACTTTTTTTTGTTGTTAAAACTGGTTCGAGTTGGATGGTCTGCCATTTGTAACTGGGAGAGTCCTAATACCCAACGTCACGCACCCTCCGCCAGTACCTTCTACGCCTCAAGTGGGTTTTGAAAAAAATTAACATTTGTTAAAATTTGTGAAGCTGTGGTTATGAGGGATTCTGAGTTGTATTGAATTGAACATCTGTCTTTCCTTAGATTTCTGATGGGTTTCACTGTAGTAACAGGAAAAATGTAATAAGATTAACATTAACTTTTGAGTCATCAGTGTACATAGTGTTTTTTGAGATATAGTTATGGGGAACATATGCATCAGATTATTTCGTTGTTTTCCTCAAATGGAGTCTTTTAAAAAATAATGGCATTGCCACTAACAAAGTATAATTAATATCTTTGATCTTTTTAAGGGAGAAATTTTCCATTTTTCTAATATAATTGCTAAGTTCCACCACGTAAAAGAATCTTTTCCCACACACGCTGCATGAGCTGGTCTTCCTTATTTGTTTCTGGATTAGTTCCCAATTGACATCAGACACAGCAGTGCGACCCTTTTCTCTTTTGTGTGGTACCAGGCAGCATCAATTTGTGAGTCGAAAATACCCAATTCTCCCCTGAAGATTAGCCTCAACTAACTGGCCCTGGGGACAAGAAATGAGGAATTTTTCCTCCAGTTGCAGATTTTCTTTTAAACCTAACTTTCAAAAGGAGCAGGAAGCAGCTTGTCGATAATAAATCACTAGCAAGCAAGTGTTCTGAAGAGGAAAAGATTGATATTAATAGAGGCAGCATTTTTCTTTCAGCAGAAAAGATCTTTCAGTGAATTTGGAGCTGACAGCTTTGAAAACCTAGTCAGCTAAGAATTCAAATGCCATGAACTTAAGAAGAAGTGTTAGTGTGTTTTAGATACTTGAGCGTGCTCCTTCCTCTAATTGGGAGGTAGTTGCCTGCAAATGTTTACATCATCTACCACATTCGTAAGCTCTGGACAAGGAAGGCCATAGTTCACTTTTTGTTTATATGCTAAGGAGTTTGACTAATCTGTTTAATGATCAATAGGAAAAAGGCATCAATGGAAATAAAATTGTCACATGAGAGAGTTGTTCTTTGGACCTTGCATGTAACTATACAGAAATTTTCTTAAGGCATTCTCATATGTTAGAAAGAAAAAGGCACTGGCCTGGGTGCCAGAGGCCTGGTTCTTAAGTCTTGTCTTACTGCTACCAGTTTAGAGCCGTGGGTAAATTAATTAATCTCTCTGCATCTCAGTTTCCTCTGCTGTTACAGAGGTTGTTGGGGAGGATTCTACTGAGACTTCAGTAAATGTCCATTGCTATTGCTATGTAACAAATCTTTCCAAATTTACTGGCGTAAAACAACAACCATTTTATTGTGCATACAGATTCTATGGGTCAGAAGGCCAGGCAGGGCTCAGCAGGCCAATTCTTTTGCTTCCCAAGACAATCACTCAGGCCACTCAAAGGGGCTCAGCCAGCAGATGAGATGGTCTGGAGGGTTCAGGACAAGCTCAGTTACATTTCTTGGCAGAGATAAGCTCAGTCTGTCAACTAGAACACCTGGCTTGTCCATCAGGCTGGCTTTTCCAGCTTGGTGGTCCCAAGGTGGTCAAACTTCTAGCGTAGTAGCTGTCTTCTCCCAGAGTGAGCATACCAAGAGAACCAAGTGGTTTCAACCTAGCCTGGGGAAATCACACACTGCCATTCCCACTGCATTCTGCTTGTCACAAGTCTGCCCAAATGGAAGGACAAAGAATATAGATCCCACTTTTTGATGAGAGCAGTGTCAAACAGTTTGGCAGCCATATTTAAAAACCACTATACCTGTATATCAGGTCCCAAATTTTATATTTTATTTCTCTTTACTCTTTGTCACCAGTGCATCCCTCCCTCCCTTCCTTCCTTCTTCCTATTCATCTTCTATTTTAGTCCCTACCCTGGTCAAACACATGTAGTAGCCTACAGTAAACTTGAAGGGCAGAACAGAAACGTAACCCCTGTCCCTATGGAGCTTATAGTCCCATGAGGTATATACACGTTAGTCAAATGCAGGTAAGTGTTCAAATATAAGTACTACTAAAAATATTTAAAAATAAATAAATAAACTACCAAGTACTGCCTAGGAAAGGTACAAGGACCTCTGTGTGCCACAGCAGAGAGATGCGCTTTGATCAAGGTGCAGGGAGTCTTCCCTGAGGAAGAGAGATTCACTTTGAGATCTGCAGAGTTGGCTAGATGGAGGGTATCGATACATCTCTACTAAAGGCTTCCTTTGGGTGCACCATTGCCCCTAAATCTCATTTACAAGACCTTTTCATTCTAGGCTTGATTGCCTCTTAGCAATTGCTCAGTTCAGAGTTACTCGTTTGGTATTGACTACGTTCCCAGCCTCCTACTTGTTCTTGCTCTCCTGGACATGCACTGGCTCCCTACTGTTCGCTGAATAGAATCAGTAGGTTAAACATGGCATTGGAGGCCCTTCCTGTGCTGGCTCCACCCTAACTTCCTGGCCTTATCATCTCGAAGCTTTTCTGGATTCCATGCCCCAGCCGTTCCAATCCACTTGCTACTCCCAAGGTGTGCATTAATTTCCAGGCACCTGATCTTTGTTATCACTGATTCCTCTTTCTGAGATAACCTTCCCCTTTGTTTCTACCGTTAAAATGCTTTTCCTTTTCCAGGTCATGGTCAAGGGCCACCTCCGTTATAAATGAAGGCTTTCCTAATTCCTGCGCACAATAACGCTATCCTCTAAGTGTCCTTGATGGGCCTTTACTGGTACTTCTTTCCCATTCTACTTTGTTAGCTGTTTCCTCACTCCCACTGCATTTTAAGGTCCCTGAAGGCAGGAACCTTTAAGAAATCATGCCTCTGTTCTCAAAGGTGCCTATCTCTATGCTTTGCCCATAGTAAGCATTCAGTAACTGTTATAACTGCAAAAAGGAAGGAGGGAGGGAGGGAAGGAAGGAAGGAAGGAAGGAAGGAAGGAAGGAAGGAAGGAAGGAAGGAAGGAAGGAAGGAAAAATACCATTTTTATCAGATTACAGAGCTATGAAATGTAGGAACCTTTTTATATACGCAGCATTTACTATGCTGGGTAGTACTGTGAACCCTGAGGAAAAAAGACACCTACTAAGAAGGGTCTCTAGTGGTTAACTCGGTTTAATTTTTTTTAAATGTAGAGTCTAGCAACCTATTTTGCACAGGGGCCTCTCTCGCAAACTGCATTTCACGGAGAAATCTGCACTGAAATCTCGGTCACTGCACTGAACTACCAGACTGCACTCTGTTCCTGCCATCTGAGCCAGCCTTTATAAAGGAGTTCCTGGAGTCCTATTTCAACCAATAGGACTGAGGCTTTCCTCATCCAATTGGAGCTGCATAGCTCTGACCAAGCAGAGAGGCTCTATCCTGACCAGTGAGGACAGTGCCTTGCAGAGCAATCAAGTTGTCAGGATTTGGAGTCCTTCTTTGCATGAGGAGCCATCCTGCCTCCCTCCCCTCTATCTTGGGGAGCATAAATTCCCTGAAGACTGTATCACTCTAGCTCAGCTGAAACACTAAAGATGTCTTTTGCCAGGGCAGAGCCAAGCAGACCAGCACAGTACAAAGCAGACTGGCACGGGGTTGAGCAGGCCTTAGAGGGGCAGAGCAGAGCTGTGTCACTGGAGAGGGGCCAGCCCCAGAGCTGCCCCACAGCCATGCTGTTTTCATAGCACTGCTGTGTCACAACTGAGCTGTTTGGCATAGAGTTTCCTTCTTCACCACACCCTGAAACGGATTCTGTTGGTGTTGAATTGGCACCAACAACCATTGGTTGACATACCCAATATTGAATTTTGATTTAAAAAAGGTTGTAGCTTTCATATGTACATATTTTAAATACCACTGAACCACAATGTTTTGAATTCAATGTTGGTTACATTTTTTAAAAGACTTATTTATTTTTAGAAGAGAAGGGTAGGAGAAGAGAGAAACATCAATGTGAGAGAGAAACATCGATTAGTTGTCTCGTGCACACCTTGAACCCAGGACCAAACCAGCAACCCAGGCATGTGCCCTGCTTGGGAATCAAACTCATGACCTTTCACTTTGCATGACACCCAACCAACTGAACCACACCAGTCAGTGCTGTCAGTTACATTTTTAAGCACTTCCACTAAATGATAAATTCCATGGGGCAGGAGCTGTGTCTTTCCTACATTTGTGTCTCTTATACTTCCAGGTATTTGTTTTATATATAAATCACTGCTATGAAATAAAAATGCATGTAAACCATTTCTTAAGTTCAAAAGTTACTCTTTTCATATTTATTATACAGACATCACTGTGCTGAGCACTGAGTAACTGTGGGTGCACACACACACACACACACACACACACACACACACACAGAGTCCGGCAGAAGTAACGCCTGTTTGAGTATGGTTAGTAGGGTGCGTGAAAGTCTCACAGGACAAAGACAGCAATTTGAACATTTCACCTAAAATGTCATATGGTATGCTTAAGTGTGATATTGTTATGTAACAGAATTACATGCTTATGATTTTGTAATAAAAACGGGGCGCTATTTATGGTGGACCCTGTATATTAAAATCTGTGGGAGCATGGTTGGCCATGGATTTGGATATGCTATGAAGAAAGTGCTATAAATTTGCTATAACTCAGTAATTCTTACATAGGTCTCAGTCTTCTCCTTCAGTACTGCCATTGTGCTAGGTGTTTCTGCTGTACTTGTTTGCATATTGTTTGTGTTAGTTTCAAAGAGGTTGATAATGATGACTGTGTGGAGTAGTGGGGCCAAAGGCTGGAAGTAGAATTGATTGTCACAATATGACAAATGATTAGAGCTAGAAGGGGCTAGAAGACTGGTGGGTCTAGCTACTCTATTCCACAAATGGGGAAACTGAGATTCAGGTTCACACTTTTGCCTCTGTACCCCACGATGCTCAGTTCTGGGGAGCCTGATGTAAAAGAGGAGAATTCACAAGTTAAAGGAAGCACAAAGTTTACTGACTGCTTTTCCTCAGAGGGTCCCCTCCAAACAGCACTGTTCTGCAGCTCACGAGTTGTGTCCCAGTCAGAGCTCAGTAAGTGCACCCTTATTTATACCACAAACGACATCACCCATCCATCTCAGAAGCCACAGTGTTCACCCCCACAGGTTCTCAGCCGTTGCTAAGAAGTCCCCCGATTTCACTGACCTCTGCAGGTCCTAGTGCCTTGACCTGTAAGGCTCTCTGGTGCCAGAATGTCTGCAGCTGTAGGATCAAAGACACTCAGAGGAAAAATCCACTCTTAACTGAGATGAAGGTGGGGTGAGTATTAGGAAAACCAGCTCTATGCCCCAGAACCCTTATTCATCTGGAAAATGCTTGAACTGTATCCCAAATACAAACATCAAGCCAGACGACCTAAACACAGTGCAAGCCAGAGGCAGAGTCTCCTGCCTGCTAGCCCAGGCCACATTCCACCTGCCCTCCAAAAGTACTTGATATGCCTTACACATAGTAAATGCTTAATAAATAATCTGTGAAATGAATGAATGAAAGAGGTGACATGGAGCAAAAGATGCAAACAGTGTAAAAGGGTCAAGAGCAAAAGACTGAGTGAGGAGTAAAAAATTTTAAAATAGAGGGTTAACAATTTCAATGTAGAATCCTGAAATTGATGCCTAGATTCTGTTTCCAGCTTCCTGGTACGCCAGGCAAAAGGGCAATGCAGTTGGCTTCACCTAGTTCTCACTGTGGAAGAGAGCAGAGAATTCCAGGGTGTCATATAGTTTCCTATTTCTGAGAGGAGTGAGTGTGTAGGAAATCTTTCTATGACACTCAAGTGTCATTTATTTCTTGAGGACTTGTGAAGGCTCTTCCCTGGTTAGCAGCCAAAGTGACTGTTTGCACCAGATTGGTAATTCCTCGCCCAAGTGGCGGTTGTCCATGGTTTCTGCCTAAAGACAGTAACTCCATTTTTTTTTTATTACCACCCCCTGTCTGCCTGCAATGGTTGTTCCTGCACAGCCCTCTGCCAGGACGCACTGTTTGAAGCTGAGCCTCAGAGCATTCTTAAAATATTTTCTGAGTCCTCTCTGCTTACCAATGCCCTTCCTCCACTAGTCTTATAGAGTTAGATGCTAGGATATTTTTGCAGTCTGCTATACTTAGCACGGTTTATAATCCTCGGCCACATTATCTCAGGCGCCCCCTTAAGAATCCCTTAACAAATAAAGTAACCTGAGTAGAATAAAATCCTTGGTGATTGATTGATCGGAGGTTCGCAGTACGGCTCTCTGCTCTGTCTCCCTCCAGCCTAGTCTGCTCATTTCATTTAGATGTTTTCTCCTATTTACAGCCAAGCTCCATATTTTTCCTCCTGTAGTTTGCTGTGTTTATAATAGCATCCATCACTTTATCTGCAGTCATAATTTAAATCTGAGCTTGCCTTCCTCGTGATATTCGCCAAACAAAGCATGTGAAGGTTTCTACACTTTAAATTCCCTTTGCACAGTGGCATGCATTTCTTTTTATTTTATTTTATTTATTTATTTTTAGAGAGAGTGGAAGGGAGGGAGAAAGAGAAGGAGGAAAGCATTGATTAATTGCCTCTCACATGCACACTGACCAGGGACCAAACCTGCAAGCCAGGCATGTGCCCTGACCAAGGATTGAACCAGCAACCTTTCGCTTTGCAGACGGATGTCCACCAACTGAGACACACGGGTCGAGGCCTGGCATGTATTTCTTTTAGTCGAAGATTTTAGAGCTAAAGAGGTCTTATAATTAATTTTGGCTCCTTTGTTTTGCACGTGAGAAAACTAAAACCCCAAAATGTAAAATGATTCATTTTGCAGTCCTTAGCCTGGTAAGTATTGAACCCATTCACACTTTTTCATGGTGTTTATTACTGTATCATCTGTGTTTTATGAATATTGTACCTTGTACCCTAGAGGGCACTCTGCATATTTTTAACTGATAATAAATTAATGAACTAAGTAAGATTGTATCTCATCATTTATTTTGTATTCTATTTTGACCAAAAAAGAATTGGTTAATTAACAAATCAGGGTGACTTTAAAGTAAAAATAGAACACATAAAAACTTTCAGTCATGTTATTTTATGGCAGAATTGACGACATGAGTTTGTTGTCAATGAGTTTCTTCATTGTTCTGGCTCAGCCTTATTACAGCATATCAATTACAAACACCTTTAAAAAACTCTAATTCTGAGAATTCTTTCTACTAAAAATGTTTCAATATTATGAATTTTGATTATCCTCATAAGTGGATTTAGGGAATAGAAAAAACAATTCTGTCCTCAAAGGAGCTTCGGCAAACAAGAGCTGTGAGACGGGTTCAGAACAAAGAAGGGGTCATCCCTGAGAAATACGGGAAACTTTGATCTTTCTCCTTGCCTCCAGCAAGGTGAAAGGGGAGAGTCTTAAACAACTCTGATCTGTGTATTTAAGTTAAATGACACTTTCAACGTGTATGGACAAGTGGAAGCGTTACTCAAATGGTGAAAAATACAGGCTGCAGGTCTTGCAACTGTACAGATATACCAAATGTAAGATAAATTAAAAAGAATAAGTTTCACTACAGGAAATGAGTTCTTAAAAGGGAGTGATTAGGTACTACAAGAATGGAGAATCATAAAACCCCTGTGTGTTTGAACGGTTTGTATTTTTGCTCAGAATTTAAAGTTCTCTAGTTCTTCTTAGGCTTGTTATGCTTCCTAGACTTGTAACCATTGACACTTTTGACAGACCTGGGAAACAGTGACTCATTTACAAAGACCCACCCACACATTTGAGAGAACACCACAGGGCAGTGAAGGCAAGGTGTGACAACTATGCTTGTGTTTTGACTCATTCAAGGGAAAAGTTAAGCCCTTCAGATATTTGCTAATTTTTCCGGAGATAGCCTATTTGTCTCTGCAAGGGCCATCCAGTTACTGCGCATTGATTTGTGGAAACACTCCTGATTAGTGAACGCTGTGTAAACAGTGCCTGGGAACATCCTTGACACCCACCCACTCAGCCTCCAAAGAGAGCTTACATCTGTTTGGCAAGCCTAGCGCAGTATTTAGAAACATTGCTTCTAGTGGATAAATCCATCACGGATACTAGGATTTTTCCTTTCTTTTTTTTTCCTTTCTTGTTTTCTTTTTTTTTTCCAGTAGAAACTTTTCTCAGTCCTGCTCTGTCTCTTCCATTGACCACTGATGGAAGAGCGACTATCACTTTTGTTTTGCAATGGGCAGAAGTATCTGGCAGCTGTTCTCTTCTGCCACATCTGCAGTCACCGTCATTGCTGGGTGGATTCTGCTCACTCCCAGGAGAATCCAGGCAGGGAGACCAGAAGAAGAAAAATGACAGAAGGTTCTGGGGCTGGATGTCTCATTCCACTGTTTATGAGGCAGTTCTCCAGTCTCTAACAGTAACTTAGGGGAATAGATCCTCAGTTCCAGGCCGCGCTCACCTGGCACCCAGCCACCAGGACCCATGTACGAGGCAGAAACCCAGTTACCTGAACTGAGTCACAAGGCCACAGATGAAGGCAAGAGCTGTTTGATATGGAGTCCCAGTGTATTGGCTTGAGCCCCTAAATTCTTCTTCTGGTCTCTCCATTGGTCTGGAGCAGGTCTGTCTGCATGTGATTCAGAGCAGGATCTAGCATCTGGAGGACTGGTAATGCCACTAGAGTTGTGCATAACTATATGCACCTGACTGGGCTTAAACCTAGCCCTGTGCCCCTACTCACCAAGCCAGGTGCCTCACACAGCCTGCGTGGCTCCTCGGCGGCACCTGTTCGTAAGGTTGTCTGTGTGCTGGGGTGACCGTACCAGGAGGCTATCCAACAGATCCTCCTCACATGTACATTTCTGGAGATGCTTCTAAAAGATGCTATACCTACAGCTACAGAGACACCAAGGACTGAAAGTGGAAGACTGGTCCATCGTTTAACTGAGACGGTGTGCCTTTACGAGACCACCTGCCGCTGGTCATGAGACCTTCATGTGAGTCCGAGAAAGGCAGCCCTGTACCAGCAAATGTGGTTTGGCAATGAAGAGCGAGCCAGGTCTTACTCTTTGCTCTTTCTTCTCTTTGGCTGACCTGCACAATCATTCCTGGTGTCTCTATCTATATGCCGCTTTAAAAAATAAAACTGAAAACTATTTTGTAAGCAGAAAAATGATATACCTTTGTCTTAAAGTATTCATTGCTGTAACAAATTTTTAAAAATCCCCAATTTCCGTAACTAAGTTTTGGCATACCTTTATTTTAAGTATACCAAGACTGTCGTAGAATAAAGTGGCCCGAGTCTTTCTCTCTGACCTCTGAGAAGCCCTAGCCACGGAACAGGAGGGAGGCAGAAAGAGACCGGTGTGTGGCAGGCCTGACACCTTCTGCAAACACTGCACTAAGTGAGGCTGCCTGTCCGCTCTAATCATTTTTTCCTACAGGAAATGTCATTGCTTCATTGCATTGCAAGAAAATGATGTCATAGTGTGGGGCCCTGATCCATTTCCTGACTTTTAACCTGAGTCTTGTAACCTTTTTCAGCTGTACTGCACCCAGAGAAAATGAAACACATTGAAATGTAAAGGCCAGCATGTCTCATAAAGGCCTTTGAGGCCCCAGGGTGGGGCCAACTTCTGCGTAAATATTAATGATTAAAATACAGTTTTGTTTGGGTGTCACATCCGGGATATGGCATGGACCCAGTACCTAGGAAGTAAAGGGGAAGGAAATAGTACTCAGGATGTATCTGTAATTTCTTGGCAGAAACCCTTCCTTTTCATATATTGGGTTTAATTAGTAGAGACAATGTTCCATTTAATTAGGATGCCTTGCTTAGTTTCTGTTGTGGTGGTGTTTTTTGTTGTTAAATTCTCTGTGAAAATAAATGATGGTCCTCAAACTGATATTTTAAATCTTAAATATTGCATTTGTGTCTCCACGTCTTAGGATTGGTTACAACCTCAGCCTAAATGACATTATTAAGCTATTTCCTGGAATGTCAAGGGCTGAAATTGCCCTGTCAAGAACGACTCTGTTCTTTCAGGGATTTCAGAGAACAAGGGCTCAGATTGCATTCTTGCTCTGTTATTATAAGTTTTTCCCTGGCAGGAAACCACTGGGTCTCAGATCATTTGCATATAGCCAATGAGAGTGATCTACTGTTCTATGGAGGTTTTTAAGAGTGCATGACAACACCATGGAAGAATCTCATATGGGGAAAGGGGATTTTTTCCCCTTTTCCCTAAGCTCCATTTTAAATAGTTTCCTTCCCACAAGCTGATGTGTCCACATTCAAAGAATTACAAGTAACCCAGTCCATTTTCCTGCCTTGGCCTCTGTCACTAGTCCAGAAATATTAACAGCCACACAAAACTGGAAACAGGCTTTAAAGTAAAGGTGCCTTATTCCTTCTGGTCTGTAAAGCAGACTTTCTGGCATGGGATGGTGTTAACCATTTAGTTCTCTTTAGGTGAACACATAGCAAAATGCCTGCTTGTTTCTTTGCGAATGCAAAAGCAAGAAATAACCTCCTATATTTCTTGGTATCTGACTATACTTTTGAACAGGTTACACATAGAATTCTTGTTAACCGAAAGCACCTGGTATGGGACTACTTCACATAGGATGCACTTGAGAGTCTCAGAATTTTGCACATTTGCCTTTTACTAAAGTGACAGGAAACAACTATTGGACTTCACGGGTCCTACCGTTGGTGCCACAGCTGGAACTTCAACTCTAATATAATGCCCTACATTCCCCTTAAATCCTTTAGAACACAGTGGAACATAGATAAGAAGGCAAAATCTAAGTAAATAAATAAAGAGCCAGGGTGCCCAGTATTGGGTAGAAATGCTCAAATAAAACTAAAATCAATTCAGACAATAAATCTGAAGTCCATACTTGTATAATTACCAGGCCCAGGACTAGATATCATATTGCCACATTAAGGGACACATAAGTGTGTTGCCTGAAGAGCTGAGGCCTGGGAGGCACCTATAGGACTTCTGGTAGTTGAGCTGTGTGTCCTTGAGCATGTCGTTTAGCTTCTCTACCATATTTTTCATGATATGCTTAAAAGCATTATGTATAAAATTTTTATTCTGCACTTGTCCATTCTAAAATGCATCTAATAAAGACGGATGCTTAAAGGCATCTAATAAGTTTGTCAAATGAATCCATAACACTAGACAATATTTTTGAGTGCAGCTATGTTAGATTTTCTGCTTTGTGCTTTACCTATATCTCACCACGGACTGTTTTCAGCAAGACTGGGAATTAGCTATCTCCATCAGCACCATTTGACCAGAGGAGAACTGAGGCTATTGCTCAAAATGACAGAGGACAAGGATCTGGGTCCAGGGGTATCTTATTTCAAAGCCCCACCCACTTTCTGCTACTCTACACCAGTGCTTCTCAAACTTGAGCATGTCTCAGCGTTACCTGGAGGAGGGTTTCCCAAAACAGACTGTTGGGATCCAGCCCCAGAGTTTCCAGATTTTTGTAAGTTCTCTGATGATGCACGTGCTGCTGGTCTGGGGATCCCGTAGGAGAACCACCCCACTGTGCTATTAGGACCTAAAAACCGTCCAAGACATAGAGAAGACGAGAAGCAGATCTTGGGCCAAATTAAGAAACACCTCTTACATTCACAGCCACTCCGCAGCTGGATGGGGTTGCCTCTCGGGAGCTGTTGAGCCGGCAGGGGCATGGAGATCTTAGGGTATTTGATGAGAAGTTGGCCTAAAGGGCCTCTAACACCCCTTCCAATTATTGAATGTTGTCATGAGGGCCAAACACGAGCTACAGAGAGGTCAGGAGGGAGAAGGCCTCTCTCATTATGGTCGCTATTCAGTTTCAATTATGTCTGAAGATCTACAGTCACTTTGGTAATGGTGGTGAAGAAATGCTAAGAAAGATGTTTCCTTAATTTAGGTATTATGGAATTATAGTTTAATGAAATATCACACAGGAACAAGAGAAATTTAAAGAAAACATTCATTCACTGAAGTGTTTTAGGTTTTAAGATTTCTATGCCAACAATAATGAAATTTCAATTTTTTAATCATAACATGTAAATCCAAAACACAACAAGGTTAACAATAAAAAGACTAAAATGTATAATTATTTCAATTTTTTATTTTATTAGAACATAGAGGGAAAATGTTTAAAAAGCAAACTTATTTGGCAAATATTTCAAAATAATAGCCACAGATACAACAAATTTAGGAGGAATATCACTTCAAATTTATTGCCCATTCTTTTGACCCTAGGAAGAAAAGAAAAATAAAGCAATGTTTATTTCTACAGTTTATCAACGAGACTTGAGTGTCACTTCTGACGTTTAATTTGGCCTTTTTCATGTCACAGAAATGCAAGGAAGGATGACTCAAGTAACAGCATCATCGTACCACTTAAGAATTTAAGAGGAATCACCAGAGAAAACAAAATTGATGATACTGGTAAAAGTGGATGGCAGAAAGATATAAAAAAAGAAATATATGTGTAATAAAATATCTGACATAAGCATAAAACAGGAAGAACTGTTACCGTTGTGGGCAAGGGCTGTCTAAGGAAGTGGGGAATCTCTGTCGAATAACTCCTTTGGTCAATTGCTACTTGTTTTGTCTGGTTTGGATTGGTTTGGGACTTTCTGAAAATTAAAAGAAAAGGTAAAGGGCACTTTCTGAAATCTTTGAATGGCAGCTAAGAATTTAAAGTTGACTAGACGGAATGGGGAGATAAGCGACTATGGCTCAGAAGACATAAAAATTACATCTAGTATTGCAATCCGCTACTCTTGATTTCTCCACTCTCAGCCCCACCTTTCCTGCTTCCCTTGGATAGTCTCTGTCCTCAAGGAACTCAGATTCTTGGAGAGGAGCTGAATACCTGTGGATGTCACGTGAAGAATACTGGCTGTAACCTGGGCGTGGAGGGAAGCCACAGAATGATGCAAAGCAGGGAAGAAATAAGAGCAGATCTGAACTGTGGAGCACTTATTTTAGAGCCCACGTGGAGCATATTTCTCAAAAGAGACAAGACTGCAAGAATGGAAGCGAAGAAGCCTGAATGAAAGAAGCTGGAGGGCTGAATAGGCGCCATCATGATCAGTACAGTCCAAGAAACACAGTGGAGAAATAGATGAAGATATGGTGATTGACTCAGGTGTGAGGAGTCAAGGATAACTCCTGTGTGTCCTGAGTGCTGGCAACTGAGCTGGAGATACAGGAAGAAGAGCAAGTGTTGGGGACGTGGAGATGATCAGTTCCATTATGAACACCTTGAGTTTGATGTGTCTGAGAACACGCAGGAGAGGGTCCAAAAGATAGCCCTTACCCTAAATGCTGTTGCTTAAGTCCAATTGATTCTACCTCCTAAATATCTCTTACATGTATCCCATATTCATGCTCACCATCACGCCCTAATTCATATTTCGTTCCTCATCCAGCCTCTTGGTCCTCATGGCTCGTCTCATTTTTCCTCAGTCCCTGTAAGTCAATGGAGGACCTAAATATATCTTTTTCATTGCTCTGTTTTTATCTGTTAGCTTGTATCATACTATTTGACACTTAATATATACTCAATAAATGTAGAGGAGCAAATACAAGTAATGAATGTTGCATTTAGGGCTTTAGGTTCACACTCCTTGACACATGACAAGAGGAAGGTCATATGCAGTAGTAGTGAAGGGAAGATATTACTCTTATTGAATAGGTACAAATTACCACCCAGTACCTAGTAATTCATTGCTTTAACTAGCAGCTTTCCTTTTCGTCTAGGTTAGTTATGTGATATAAGAGAAGATAAACACTTTAAAACAATCTTTTCACAAATAAACTGGAGTTATAAGTTCCTTACTTATTCAATAATGTAATGGTAAGGAAGTTTTTTTGTTTTGTTTTGTTTTGTTTTTTGCTAAAGACAGCCAACAAGGTAACTCTGTTTGGTTTGATGTGACAATTTGAATATTGAGCAAATAAAGGTGTTTTTCTAAAGTGGTTAACGTGACCTGTGAATCTGTGATAAGTCTCCTACTGTCCCTCCTGAATAACCTTGCTGGCACACGACTTTTTGAGCTGCACAGTCAGGCCACGTGGTGCAGCCCCGCAGTGCAGCGGTGTGGCAGAGGACAGGTAAAGAGCCAGCCATCGCTGCTCAAGTCTCTCCCTCCTGAATGCCAATCTCCTCCAGTGAAATACAGTTGTACTTCAAGATCCCAGGATGAGACAGATCTGGAAAGCTCTTAAGAGGCTGGCTGGCCAGCCCGGTGGTCTTAGAGACGAGGAAGTTAGCCTCTACTGAAGTGAGCAGGGGTGAACCGCGGCCCTATGCCCAGTCCCTGCTGGCTCCCAGGGTCAGTCTGGGAGGGGAAGTGTCCTTGGGTCATTCCCTGCCCCACACAACCCCATTGTGTTTCACCCTAATTACTTCCTGTGTTTCTCTCCCTTCTTTCCTGTGGGGAGTGAACTCAGGCATCCAATAATAGCCACCAAGTGTTCTACTCTCTAATTTATGCGATTTCAAGTCTCCAACCAACAGAGTTACGTTTCTGAGTGGTTTGGGGCTCACACATTAACATGGCTATAATTATTCTGAAATATTCACTAGTGTAAGTCCAGTTTCTTGTTTTTGAAAACTGAATTTGTATGATTGTAGAGAATGCAGGCTTCCGATTGCTACTCAGATTTCTGCCTTTTTAGAAAACAAAAATGTCTTTGTTTTAAATATAACACAACTTTTTATTTAAAATATATTAACAATACTCTAAAACATTTTTCCATTAAGTAGGACATTTTAGATTAAAAGACTAAACTGACTTCATGTTAAAAGAAAAATGTGTTGACAATAATCTGTAAAGTAAAAATTGACAAGAAGCTATTCTCAGGTTCTTAGCCCCTTCCCACCTATTGCCCTGTCTTTGAAAAAAATATCAAGCTTATTTCAACACACTACTTTGCTCTCATCTTCTCTTTTAGTAAGTCACCCTTGGCATGGTTCCATTGATTATTGGAACCATGGCATGGTTCCCTTGGCATAGTTCCACTGATTAAATAAAATAAAAATGTCCTGAAAAAACTAGCTTTCATTTCTAAAATATGTCATATTTTTGTCTGTGAGAAACATAAGAAAGATCGTCCAAGAAAAGCAAGGTCACTTGAAATAGGTAAGCGATGCAGATACTCCATCTAAGAGGTGCAAGAAGCTGTAAGAAGCCTGGCCTGCAGGCTCCGGGAGACCTGGGAGACAATCCTGGCTCTGCATGGGCACCTCAGCATCCTCATCTGTGAAATGGGCATAATGAGCTTTCAACTTTTGTGGGAAATAAAGGAAGGAAAGCACCTGAAAAATAGCAACTGCCCAATAAACAGCACCTTGAATTATTCTTCTGTTATCCAGTTTTATGTCACTGCTATTATAATTCTGGAGAAAATAATGAGATCACAAGAATAGTAATGCCCTGAATTGTGATTATTTTTGTAGAATCTGATTTTTCTACTGACCAATTTGAAAGGGCCACATAATGAAATTTGTAAGTGAGAACAGTGGATTCTTATTGTTCTGTGGTCCTGTTTGAATTTTACTTGAGTTTAACCCAAAGGGATTTAGTTCCCAGAAGCACCAGAAAGATCTACTGTAGTCCAAGATGAGGCCTCAGATCTGCAGGATGAGAGTCCCAGGTAAACTTATTTCAAAACATATTTATATTGCTAACGATGCAGCCTAAGTTCCACCAAAAGACTTAGAGCCAGGATACTGCTGCTTGCTAATTTGTCTTTGTTTTGGAAGAAGAGGGTCTTCCACTGACAAATATTCTGTCCCCATGTTTATGAACCGCATTTAAAAGGTTTACCTACATCTTTCATGGGAAGCAAATATTTCTCAATTCATTGAAAGAAATAAAATCACTGTCTCACATGATAAGGGCGAAAATATTTTCTTTCCCCCTTTCATTAAAGAAAAAAACACACAAAACCCAAACATAACAATGAATAATGAAAGGAAAACAAACAAAGCCATTCCATTCCATGGAGGAGGGGCAGAGTAGCTACAGGGGACAGCTGCAGTGTGTCTGGCGTCCCAATCCTTGTCTTTCCCATCACTTTATTACTTAGTGGACCAGGAATGTAGACAATTCTGGCTATGGCTGTTTTGAGTTTTTGTTTCTCGACTTAAATTCTGCGTGGTGCTCATTTGCTTCCTGCATGATGTCCTAAGCCGACAGGGTCACTTCAGCCTCTGTGCACAGAGCCGCACAAGCAGGGAGTTCTTACTCCTTTCCCAGCTCCACCCCTTCCCATGAAGCCCTTGAAATTTGAAGGGCTAACTGTCTTAGGAGGCTTGGGCTGCTACGACAGACCAAAAACCAGGTGGCTTAAGCAGCAAAATATTTGTTTCTCACAGTTCTGGAGACTAGAAGACCAAGATCAAGGTGCCAGCAGGTTCAGTGTCTGGTGAGAGCCCTCCTACTTGCAGATGACTCCCTTCTTGCTGTAATCTTATGTGGTGAACAGAGAGATACCACTGGTCTCTTTACCTTTTTACAAGGGCACTAGTCTCATCATGTGTCCTCTACCCTTGTGACCTCCTCTAAACCTAATTACTTCCCAAAGGCCGCACCTCCGGATACCATCACAATGGGAGTTACGGCTTCAAGATGAATTTGGGGGAGTGACAGAGACATTTAGTCTGTAGCACTCACACAATGCTCTCCTGAGTTTTTATCAAAAATTGTCAAACCCTCTGTGACTCTTTCAAGCATTTTTTGCTGTGATTTTTGTTGGGTACCAATGGACTGCATGTTCACACACCATCACTATGTAACTTTCAACAAGATGCTAAGGAATGTTTGTGCCTTCTCCTCCCAAATCCGTATGTTGAAGTTCTAATCACCAATGCGATACAATTTGGAGATGTATCTTAGGAGAGGTGATAAAGTTTAGTTGAGCTCATTGAGGATGGGGTCCCCATAATGGCATTAGTGCCCTTATTCAAAGGGAGAGATCTTCCTCTCTGCAGCCACAGGCACAGGAAAGGCCTGTGAGCACGTGGGAGAAAGCCATCCCTACACCAGGAAGGGAGGACTCACCAAACGCAACCATGATCTTGGACTTCCAGCATTCAGGACAGTGAGGAAAAGAGTGTATGTTGGTTAAGCCATACCATCTGTGGTATTTTGTTACAGCAGCTTGAGCTGACTGGGACACAAAATGACTTAAATTCTACTAAACTGACAGGCACAGGAAGGAGAAAGGAATAATGAATGTGGTAATCCCTGGGGGGGGGGGTGTTTGATTCATGTCTGAAAACATGTTTTTGAACTTAAAGAAAATAACTCTTAGGCGTGAATATTCTCTGTCGTAATACTGACCGTTACACATGGATCTGAAAAAATTGATTTCATTCTACAATAAAATAGAGTTACAATTTCCCCCAAATCTTCCTTTACACCATCACTTTTCTCTTACAAATTTTCATAGTTCTGGAATTTCCTGATATATAGTCAATTTACATAAGAGAATTTTAATTTTCAGGCAGACACTCAAAAGTGCAGCTTTTAAAAGCATTTGCAGTGTTTTTATACATGAAAGACATGTGAATCAACAGCATATTTTACAATATTTATCATCATTTAAAATAAAATTTTAAAATATTACTTATTCCTTTTAGCCTGTGAGCACTATAACACTGTAACTGTATGGAAGTTCATTAAATATAGAATCACTCTGTAGAATTCTGTATGACAACAAAGGATTCACCTTTCCTTCTAAGAAAGCTGTATGTTTTCCAGAAATTTGAGAAATAGTACATTTATTTTGCTGGTGAAAACTGTGCCTGATATAGCTGAGATTTCTGCATGGTAACAAAGGTTTGCTCGGACTGCACGTGCTCCTTGCGGGCTCCAGCAGCACTGTGTTTATTAATACTGAAAACCATATCCCATTACATCAGCGACCCATCCTCCCTAATGAAACAAGATCTGCCACCACTGCAGACTACATGGTGTGAAGCCATCAACAAGCACCCACCAAAGACGTGCTGCTTATTAAATTTATCTGGAACTCTCACCCAAACCAGTGCTACATTCTATGTAGGCAGGGAAATCGAGATTCTGTTCAGAAGTGACTCTAAGATAATCTTGTGCTAGGAAGAGAATTTTCAACAGAATCTCTTGGGTCATGTGTTAAAAATGCACATTCCCTGCCTCCATCCCCAGAGTTTTTGACCTAGTAGGAATGGTCTTGGATTGGATCCAGAAATCTGGCTTAGCAAGAATCCTGGGTGATTTGGATGTCATTGGTCCACTTGGAGAAATACGTTGTAGCTGTGTGGGATCTTATGCCTAGCTTAGAAACCTCACACCAGGAACTGTATCCTGAGCAAGATGGGCCAAGGCAAAACTTTGAAGTTGGAGAACTTTGCTCTTTTTTCAATTAATTTTCTCTCTCCCCAGGCACTTTAGGTGTCCTCAAGTTAGGCTTCCGTGGGGCTGGCTTACCAAGTTCTTCCTAAATTTTTAACTTCTTTTCTCCCTGCCTTCTATCCTACATTTAACTGAGATGTTACCAGTGTCAAGCTTAAAATGACAGTCTGGTGTCTGATTAACTCTTCCTGCTGAGGGGTTATGGCTACCAACACTTTAATGTGTGGTCTAGAAATTTGGGATGTTCACCGAGAGGGAGAAATCTCAAATACTAAACTACTAGATGGCCTGATAAAACGGGGGACGTGATTTTGGTCTGTCCATCTCAACTCTTAGGGAGCCTCTTTGCACTATCAACTTTGTCCCTAAGAATGGACAGGATTTCCTTTGCAGACTCACACAGACATTCAAGAGGACAAGATTTGACCACAAAAGGCATGGAGAGTGTCAATTCCTGTCTTTCACCTCTGGTGCTTGGTGGTGATAGGATTGAACTGGGGGAAAAAATGGCTAACATTACTTAAATACACCTGATCCTATATAATACTGACTTGAATCAGGAAGACACTATGAGACACTTTGCCCGGGGAAATAGCTCTTTCCAGAAGGAAGTTTGTTCAGCTCACAAAGCAGTGACTCAGTATCAATACCTGTAGGAATTTCAAATCAGAAATCACTTGTGCTCTTCTCCCAGTCACCCTGGTTTTTTTTTTTAATTTAAAAAAAATTTTTAGATTTTTTATTTATTTATCTATAGAGGGGAAGGAGAGAGGGAGAGAAACATCAATGTATGGTTGCCTTTCGTGCGTCCCCTGCTGGGAGTTGGCCTGCAGGGAACCAGCCTGCAACCCAGGCATGTGCCCTGACTGGGAATCGAACCGCGATCCTCTGGTTCGCTGGCTCGTGCTCAATCCACTCAGTCACCCTGTTGTAATCCTCCTGGAGGCCAGAGCCATGGTCGAGCGAGGAGAAAAGGTTGGATGACCGAAAGGCACAGAATAAATCTAACCTGATTAAGAGAAATAGCTCTCAGTGCTGAATCTAGATGCATTAGCGTGACCTTGGGCAAGTTATAAAAACTCTTTAGCCACAGTTCACTATCTGTAAAATGGGAAGTACACCGATACATAGTAAATATACCATTCATATTTTTATTTTAGAAAAGATTTCATTTATCAATTATTTTTAGAGAGAGGGAAAGGGAAAGAGAAAGAGGGAGAGAAACACTGATGTGTGAGAGAAACATTCATTGATTGCGTTTTGCAGGCATCTAGTTGGGAACCGGACCTGAAATCCAGGCTCATACTCTTACAAGGAATCAAGCCAGCAAGTTTTTGCTTTTCAGGATGACACCCAACCAACTGAGACACACTAACCAGTGTGTCCTAACCAGGGCCTTATTGTTATTATTATTATTATATCATTAATATTATTATCAGCTGTCCTGGAAAATGTCAGAAAACTAAATTTGATGTTAGCCCATATCAGCCTCTCTGTTAGAGTAGGACTAGAGTGGGAGAATTTTTATACTAAATCTTTTCCAGCCAAGAAGGGTGTATATATTTCTGAATAGGATAGAAGCTAAATTAAGATGCCTGTATTTGACTAATATTAAAAATATTAAGAGTGCTGCTTTTAATTTCCAAACAGAACTCTTAGTATTTACCTCAATTAGTAATTTTCTAAATTGTGGGTTGAGATAAAAATGAGCTGGTGCTACCTACAGCCACACCTTCAGTTATCACATCAGCATAAATCCATCCATTTCTACAAAAATAATTATTGAGCATCTATTATGCACCAGGCATCAAGTAGCATGGTTATACAGGATACGGTGATGAATAAGAGAGACAGATTAAATACTGATATACCAGACTTTCCATTTTTGGAACCAGCATTTAGGAACCAGCAACCCTTTCCTGAAACTTACATTTATGTGTCCATTCCAGATAAGTCTTGCAGAGAGCTTGAGGGACACTGTCAGGGACGCACAGAACATTGCAAAGCTCAGGCACAGGTCAAAGGTTTGAAGTGTCAGGTGGTACTCTTCATAGTGTGGTGGGTCCACACACACTGATGGGAATTTTGCATATGGAAAAGGAAAGGCAACTGCATAGCCAAGATAGTTGGTCCCTGCAACCCCTGAAAATGAGTAGAAGCAATAGGGGCCGAGAAGAGTTGATTCTAGGGCCACTACAAAATGAAGTGGACATCCCATGAGGTTCAGGATCACAAACGTGAAACTAGCTTCCCACTGAAAAGAAAGAAGAAACAAATTGTTACTTTGGGAACTAGATTTTCCAAAAGCTTCTTCGCAACGTGAAGAAAGAGAAGCCAGATCTTAATCTCTCCTACTGGGAAATAAGGGAGAATTGGGTCACAGCTTTTCCTTAGGCCTTTGTGTCTTCCTCTCCAACCTACATCAGACACCTGGGGCAAAGAATGAAACCAAACCCACTTAAATATCTATTTATTTCCTGTCCTGTGTTGATAACCAGTCTGGGGTGGGAAAAACAAATGAGTAAGCAGAATGCTTGCTCTGTCCTAGGGCCTTGCCAGTCAGGGTGTGGTCCACGGTCCACTGATGTCCCCCGGGACAGTGGTAGAAATGTAGAATCTCAGGTCTCACCTACATATACTGACTCAGAATCTGCGTGTTAACCGGATCCCCAGGTGCTTCATAGGTACAGCGAGGTTTGAGAGGCATTGCTATAGCCGTGGGTGAAAGATTTCTAATGAGCTCGAGGTAGTCTTTCTGTATGGTGGGATTATTTGATTCTATACTATTAAAATTCAAGATATTATGGCACCTTTTGAGGGAAAAGAAAGCAAGAAAATTGGAAGGATATCCCAAATAGAGGAGTTGAGACCTGAAAAGGCAGTGTTGAAAGCAGAGGAGCCTATAGATCTCTTTCTTCAAGACGAAATTCAGGAACACTAGCTAACATCGGGTCTGCCCTCCCAAAATAACAACACCTGCAAACCACAGGAACTGTTGAAAATGTTTGGATCAGGAATCAGATAGTAAAAATCTTAATTAAAAGCATAGTTGGTTATTAAAAGCCATCATACTAAGGCATAAATTAGACAGAGTTCAACTATAACTGGCAATTGCATTCTCTGTGTTACATCCTGAATTACTAACAGTAGAGATTTGATCTTCAAACTCACACTACTGTTCTCCTGTATGTTGCGGAAGTACAGGGGGTTCTGTAGTAAAACTGCCAAGTCGAGTGACACAAAGTAACCTCCCAGGGTGATCTGATGGCCAGAAATTCCTCACAGGGCAGATCACGATGGGTAGTCAAACCCCAGGCACACAACTTCCTTAGCAAAAGGTTTATCTTTGCCTTAAGCAAATCCTGTCCATTGTTCTTGTGTATCTAAGGTTAATAGACCTTTGAAATATCTCTTTTCAGACCCCTCCTTCTAAGACATAGCCATCCCCAAGAGAGCACATAATCATAATTATCCATGTAACCTTCCTTATGTCCCCTCCTTAATTTTAAATGCATAAAAGAAACTGCAAAAACTCTCTGAAGAAGTTGAGATCTTGCTTCTTGACAATTGTCACCAGTTTTGGCTCAAATTAAATCTTACAAAAATCCCTTACAGGTTTGGATGTTTTTCACCTTGACAATGTCTACGTATTTACCAAGTGTCTCTGGGTCCACTCTTTGTGAGCCAGCAGGAGCAGTACACCAGCTGTGATGGCCTGGGAAAGGAAGATGGAAAAGCGTCATCCATGATAGAATGTAGCTCTGGAAAGCGTTCAATCTGTCTCACCATTTGACAGCTTTATCATGCACTAGAAGAAGGAACAGCAAACGACTAAATGGATTTATGGCTCCGAGCTCCCCTTCATCTATAATGACAATGAGGAAAAGAAGCCATCAGTGTCGCAAGGCTATGATTCATGCGTGCTCATTTTTTGATTTTCTGTGTTGCCTTTGCTGTCACAATTATAACCTTCACTCCAGTGGGGTGTCACTGAGGTAGAAGCCTGGCTTTATAACCCTAGCCATATGTTCCATTTCGATTAATTGTCTATTGTTCATCTTCCTTGTGAATTGTTAAAACTGCACACAGGAAGAACCAGAATGGGACTGTGTCACAAAACCCTGACAACCCTCTCAGCAGCAGCGCTCCCCTCTACCATTAGCTTTCTCTTGAAACGCCTGCTGGTGAGACACAAATAGGAGATCCCAGTTTCTCACGTAACGACGATTATCCTTAGAATGAATGCATCACGGGCCATTTATTGTTCTGGGTGTGGTGGTGTCCAGCCTTTCGAAAGAGAGCTCGTTAGAGCCGCCGTTGAAGGGGAAAAGGCCCAAAGTGCAGAACAAAAATAGTTAAACAAAGAAGGGAATGGTGTCATCAAAATTAAAGCAATAGATTAAAGAAAAAACACTTCTGGGCTCCTCTTCAACTCAGCACCACGTCTGATAGAGGAGACCTTTGTGGCCCTGAGCCTAGAAATCACTTGTTCCCAGTCCGTACATCATTTGTTCCTAGTCAAGAAATGTTTCCAGGTTGAGAGAGAACACCAGGAAGCGATGTGCCTGAAATAAGATACAGAATGGGGGCAGGACTAAAAATAGTGCCATTTAGGTTCCCGACAGAGAAATAAACATGAATGCATATATAGTATCAACAAATTCAAGGGGGGGGGGCGTGGAGGGAATCAGAGCTTTGACCAATGTGGTTTTGTGGTATGCTGCTTTTGTAGCTCTGGGTCTGGCATATTTATTATTTTGAGACCTAGCTTTTCATTTCCCTGGCATATTTTAGGTCAATGTTGGATTTAGAGAATTTGAGAGAGAGGGGGAAAGCAGACACACAGGCACTCACACAAAACTTCTCATGCAGCTAAGCCTGAAATTCCACACTTGGCATCGCCCTACCATTAAACCCCCCTGGATAAAAACAGAACCATCTGTAGTCAAAAGAGGCTGGCTTGATCCTGCAGGAGAAAAGTTTCCAAGGGACCCCATGGAGGTTGAGCCAGCCTAACAGCACAACAAGACAGGAGAATTATTAAGAGCAACTGTAACGCTGCTGGCTAAGCTCCGGGGCCAGTCTGAGTTTTCTGGGGCAAGGCGCTCAAAGGACACGTCACTGCTCTGTGCGAAAACACTGAAGCAAAGGAGATAAAAGCAGAGGAGACGCCCCTCTGCTGGTCTGACTCCAAGGCAATAGCTGACATTATCAGATCCTTAGATTCCAGGTTGCCTTAACTACTTTGGCACGAACTGTGTCTTTCTTTTCAAAAGTTAAAAAATGCTATTGCAACTGCCAGCTTGAATTTTGCTTTGTTTACACAAAACTTTGAAAAAGATCTGTCATGGAGGAGGCCGGTGTATGAATCCCAGTGACTTGTTAAATCCATCCCACAGGACGTTGTGGCTCAGCAGCCCAGCGCACCCAGCTTTACGGGTGCCCCCTCATTGCGCATGGGACACAGAACGAGGGTGTTTCCCCAGCAGTCACAGCCTTCTCCTTTTATTTCTTCTTTAAAAATTTTATTTAGAGATAGGGATGAGAAATGTATAAAAAAGGAAGAGCTTTGAGATGGGGAAGATGTCAAGCGGGAAAAGGAAAGGCGAGGGTCTGCGGTTCTGCGGGTGCGGAACCGTGCAGAGCAGGGCGGGCAGGTCGAGGAAGGAGCGAGCGGGGTGTGCTGGGAGGGCGCACTGTCCCTCAGCTCCTCTGCACAGGCTGTTGCCGTGCCCTAGGGACAGTACTTGGGTTCTGCATAGTTGCTGCTAACACTGACTGCATGATCATTGTGAGCCCTCCCACTAAATCTTTATTTTATTTTTTTAAAAAAAGATTTTATTTATTTTTTAGAAGGGAAGGAAGGAAGAGAGGGAGAGAAACCTGAGTTGGAATGGCCTCTCACGTGTCCCCAGCCAGGGACCTGGCCCACAACCCAGGCCTGTGCCCTGACCCAGAATAGATCCCGCAACTTTTCTGTTTGTGGGATGAGCCCCAAACCACGGAGCCACAGCAGTCAGGGCTCCCGCTAAATCTTTAAATTGCTGAGTAAAGCGTGCAGTTCCCAGATGAACTGAAAGAAGCGGGGCAGTCACAACAGAAGTAGAAACTGTTAGAGGAATGATTTTAATAGAGGCTAATATATTCACATATGAATATCTACTGTGGCTCCGCTAAAACTAGGGGCGTGATAGATACCGCGCAGGTAGAGTAACGACAACAGTTAACATTAACTGAGCACTTACTCTCTGTCAGGCGCTGTCCTAAAACGCCACATGTGTTCACTTATTGTGACCCTATGATCAAGTAGATCTTCTACTTCTATTTTTTTGACAAAAGCTATGGTATTTATTGTATTATAATATTATAATTACTGTAACTTTTCCATAACTATAACTTGAAATAATCATAATTTTATCCAATTTTATATCATTAAACTTTCTTCTCCCTCTATTCCCTATTCCCAGTCAATCACAGCTGTCCTGCTGATTGATTTAAGTACAAGAATAATTGCTGTACTTTTTAAATGAAGCACAGAGGAGCTAAGTAAGATGAGGAGCTCACCAAGTAATAATTATACAAATAATGGTTCAAAACACCAATTCAAAAGAATTTATGCACCTCTATATTCATAGCAGCTCTATTTACGATAGCCAAGAGTTGGAAACAGCCTAAGTGCCCACCAGTAGGTGAGTGGATTAAAAAACTGTGGTATACTAACACAATGGAATACCACAGAGCAGGAAAAAAAGGAATTCCTACCTTTTGTGACAGCATGAATGGAACTGTAGACTATTATGTTAAGTGAAATAAGCCAGTCAGTTAAAGACAAATACCATGTAATCTCACTTATAAGAGGAATCTAATGAACAAAATAAACTAATGAGAAGAATAGAACCAGAAGCCTAGAATCATGGAATAAAAGGACAGTGGCAAGCGGGGAGGCGGGAGGTGAGGACTGTTTGAAAGAGGGTGAAGGAATTAATCAAAGAACACAGGTGAGGGACCCATGGGCATAGACAACAGTGTGGGGATTGACTATGGAAGTGGGGGGTGGGCTGGGTGGAGGGGATGAAGGGGGTAAATTGGGACGATTGTAACAGCATTAACAACAATAAATAATAACAACGGTTCCAACTCTCAATGGAATTTACAGCCCAGATGGGAAAGTAATATACATGCAAGAATGTCCAGAAGACTAGGCAAGAAGAGTGGGTGCTTTCTGTGTGAGATGAGCCCAGTGGATGCCACTTCCAGGTGAAGGATCACTGGTAAAGGCACCAGGAAGGACCCGGGACTTTGAAGGGGACCAAAGCTTTGCTATGTGAGGCCACACCTCACTGACCAGACTGTAGTCTCTCACCTTAATGGTTATCGACCCCTGAGGAACTAGAAAACAATCGCTGGGTTCTGACTAATGGTCATAAAGTTTAAGCCCCTGGCAGGCTGAAAAAGATAACATCTTAATCTAAGTTATGTTTCACCTCCTGAGCCAGTAAGGTAGGATGACCTCCTTGGTCATCCTTTCCTCTCCTGAAAACTGGTTCTGGATTCCAGAGCTGACTTCACAGTTGTTCTCAAAACCCAAAGAAATGATTTATTACCCTTCTCTCACCTCTGACCAATCATCTCCTAAAAGACCCCAATTTCCAAATCCACAGTGTCTTGTGATTTTGCCCTATATAATCTGTAACCTGTGTGCCCTGGGGGAGTCAGCTCCTTCAGGACATGAGCTTGCCCATTTCCAGATTGGTCAATTTCTAATAAACCAATTCCTTTATTTACTGCAAACCCGCCATTTGTGTGCATTTTTGGCCAGAGTCCACAGGCAGAAAGAACTTAATTATTGGGCTTCAGTAACCACTGGATGTGATGGGGCAGGAGTGGGGTGGAGGGTGGGCTGGTTGGGGCAGTGCGACAAAAAGCGCAGTCCTAGGACCAGCTGGACAGGTCCCTGGGGACTTGCCAGACACGGAGAATCTCAAGCTTCACTCCAGATTGACTGAATCAGAGTTTGCATTTTAACAAGTTCCCCAGGTGATTTACATGCACATTATAGTTTGAGAAGCGCTAGTTTAGAGGAAAGAATTGAGTCAAACATCACTCCAAGGTTTGCAATTGAGTTCAAAGACAAGGAAGTCAGATGAAGAAACTGTTGTGTTTTGTGGTAAAACAATTAACATTTTTTTTGACAAGCTGAACTTAAAGAAGCTTAGGATATCTAAGTGGAAGATTGACCATCAGGTAGTTAGAAGTCACAGGACCCTTGAAGCTGCAAGAGACTTGAGTGAGGGTAAAGCTGAGTCCCTCCTGTAACAGAGGAGGAACCTGGAGCTTCGAGGGTGGGTCTAGCTCTACCTTTCTCCCAACTTCTCATTTCCAAGCGAGGCTCTAAATGAAGTTCTTTTGCACACCATCGGCCAGGTGACTGGACCCTCCAGGCTTCAGATTTGTAAAACTCATGACACTTTGGTTTCTCTATCAGAGCTTGTCTGGTAATCCAGGTTTTCCAGGATTAAAGTAAAGCTCAGTCCTTAAAGTGCTATGATGCCCTTGCTGCACACTTTCTAGTAGGTGATGCTTTTATTTATTTATATATTTATTCTGAAATGGTTTATTGTTTATGCTATTACAGTTGTTGCAGTTTTTTCCCCCTTGCTTTCTCCACCCCGCCTGCCCCCCACTCCCACAGGCAGTCCCCACACTGTTGTATATGCCCATGGGTCCTTCACATGTGTTCTTTGACCAATCCCTTCGCCTTCTTTCAACCAGTGTTTATTTCGCTTCTCCCCTCTTGTAGCTATCTTCTGGTCCATGTGTCTATGCCTCTGATTCTATTTTGCTCATTAGTTTATTTTGTTCGTTAGATTCCACTTACACGTCAGATCATATGGTATTTGTCTTTGACTGACTAGCTTATTTCACTTAGCCTAATACTCTCCAGTTCCATCCATGCTGCTGCAAAAGGTGAGAATTCCTTCCTTTTTGCTGCTGCATAGTATTCCATTGTGTAAATGTACCACAGCTTTTTAACCTACTCAGCTACTGATGGGCACTTAGGCTGTTTCCAAATCTTGACCATTGTAAATAATGCTGCTATGAACATATGGATACATATATTCTTCTGAATTGGTGTTTCAGGATTCTTAGATATATTCCCAAAAGTGGAATCTCTGAATCAAAAGGCAGTTCCACTTTTAATTTTTTGAGGAGACTCCATACTTTTTTTCACAGTGGCTGCACCAATCTCCATTCCCACCCACTATGCACTAGGGTTCTATTTTCTCCACTGTTGATGCCTTTAAATAACTAGTTAAGGAGTTCTAGAAAAACTTCTCTTTGTGTGGTTGGCAGAATAGAACAAGAAGAGTCTGAGGACCAATTGTTATGAAGAATTAGAAACCTTTGAGTGAAAGGCACTGAACAAATACAAAGCACTGAGCCACTTCTTAATACCTCCTACAAATCTCCAAAGAGATGCGGAGTCATTTGCACAGGGAAATGTCAATAAGACTGAAGTCTTTAAATTATCTTCTCCCCAGAGGAGGATACACTTTGCAGGCAAGTTAAGAAAGGCTGGCAAGGAAGATTGTGGAATTAGTCAGAGACCTTTTGAAGTTGACCATGATCAGACAGAGCTTAGGAGGTTTAGGAGGAAGCTCACCAGGAAAAAGAAACTGCATTTCAAATTTAAACATTACCAAGAGAGTGAGCGCTCTCGTTGCTTTCTTTTTCATGAGGATTTTTTCCTGCTTAGGTATAAATATCAGCTTGACCTTTAGTTTTTGCAACCTAATCAGAGTTCAACTGTATAAGGGATTCTGTACCAACAGCATGGAGAGCATGGGATTTATTCAACAATCTTTATCAAACACTATTTATTGAACATCTAGTATGTGACTCACTTTGTTCCAAGTGCTGGAAATATAGCAATAAGTAAAATAGAAAAAAATCTCTGTCCTTTTACAATATACATCAGAGAAACAATAAATAAGTAAATTATATAGTATAGTAGATGGTGATAAGACCTTTGTGAAAAAAATAGAGCAGGGAATGCCAATTGTGGGGAAGTTTGCACTTTTCAATAGGGTAATGAGGGAAGCCACCGGTGGGAAAGTGACATTTTTTCAAAGAATTAAAGAAGGTTCAGGAAAAAGCCTTGTGTGGGAAAAGGCTTCAGGCAGAGAATAGGCGAGACAAAGGCCCTGACTCAAAAATACACCTTGGCATATTTAAAGACAACCAGACACCAGTGTGATGGGAATGAAATGAGCTAAGGGAGAGTGGTGGGAGATGAAATCTGGGAGGTAACAGGCTGGGGGACTCAGCAAGTCATGTGGGAACGGGGTGGGAGAGTGAGTCAGGTGGCAAGGGACTAGCCACAAAGGATTTGGACACAGAGGCAGCACCAGTGCAAGGCATGGTATCAACTAGCATTGGAGAGGGCTTTAATATGGGCAAAGCTCTCTATTATACGGTCTTCGTTCAGAGCGTGTTTATTCTCGCTAAGCATCTTAGAGTTGGAGGATTTCACACGGGGTCTCTTTACCTGCAAAAGACCCCATTTTATAGGCAAAGGCAGTGGGGACTGGCTAAGTGGGGGTTCTGCTCCTGACCACATACCAAGAACATCAAAGTTGGGAGTTGGACCCTACCCCCTCAAACCCACCTCCCACTCTACTTCCTCAGACTGTTGCTCTCAGATGAAACAGCCACCGGCTAGCTACATTCTGGAGATGTTTCGTATTATTTCTCTGGGTCTAACTGGAAAACAGATGTTTGTTCTATAACAAGCATATATTCAGATTACCAATGTCAAGCCTTACCAAATCACCAATATCTGTTGACTGTGTTATGCCTGACTTCGCAGGTACAGGCAAAGAATGATAAGAAACGGACACCGAATTGGGCTATAACTGATTTTTGTTAGACTTGGGGTCAGTTGTGAAGTCAGAATTTTTAAAAAGTTAAATAGAATAAAAAATATCAGGGCTCATTTTGAATAGAAGGTTAGGTGTGTTTTTGTGAAATCTTTGTTATATAAATCTAGTTGCTTGTATGTATCAGTATCTATTTACCTAGAGAAAAATATATGAATGGAAGGACATAGGTTTCTTTTGTAAAATGTTTGTCTTACTCTGTTGCCAACAAAGTTTGGAAGCTGCTTGACTAAATGGAATGGCGACCTTTGCATGCTGATAGATGTTTAGTAAATAGTTCTTTGAACGAACATTGAGTCGGTATTAGGCAAAAGAGCAAAGGACTGAGACTGGAATGGTAGATGTAAAAGAATGTATTTACAAGGAAAAAGAAAAACACAATGAAATGATCTTTTCATCCAGTTCCATACTTCCACCACCTCACTTGCACCCATCTGTTAACCATCATTAAACCCCACTGGACCAAGTTCTATTAACATCAGGACATTGCTCTATGTTTCGTTGTATTGCAAGCATGTAGTAGGCTATCAATACATATTTATTTAATAAGTAGATTAAAATTATATTTCCTAGCCCTGGCTGGTATGGCTCAGTAGATTGAGTGCCAGCCTGTGACCCAAAGGGTTTTGGGTTCGATTCCCAGTCAGGGCACATGCCTGGGTTGCTCGCCAGGTCCTCAGTAGGGGGTGCAAGGGAAGCTCCCACTCATTGATGTTTCTCTCCCTCTCTTTCTCCCTTCCTTCCCCTCTCTCTAAGAAAATAAATAAAATCTTAAAAAAATATATATATCACCTAGGGTCTCACTTTTAGGTAATATCCCAGTTAAAGTCTGATTTTTTTTAAAGATTTAAAATGTAGCTCCTCCCAGGAGTGACTACATTTTAGTAGAAAACTTCTTAAGATCAAAAGCCTCCAAAATTGAGTTCTCTAGTGTTCAGTAGTGAATATCAGGCAACACGGGAAATAATGAGAGAAGGATTTGTTGCACCCGTGGGCCACTGGGCCTCCTGAGTCCTACCCCCCGAAGCCCGGGCCAGACGTGCTCACTCCTCTGACCCACCAAGTTGATGTGCCAATTCGATCTTTTATCTGTGAGATCGGGCGGTGAGCAGACGCTGGGCACCTCCTCGGCGTCCACTTGTGGCTGGCACACACTCGCTTTCCTAAGACACTGGGAAGTTTGTGAAGTTTGTCACCCAACTTCTTGAATTATCTTCAGGTCCAACAGTTATGTGCAGAGAAAAAGCGGGGAGAACTAAGATTTGGGGCTTGCACATCTGGGTCTTGTAGACACACTTCAGCATTTCTAAGGAAAGTATTAATCTGAAAGTTACTTTACTTTGTTTTCCATTTGAAAATTATTTTTCATGGTTAATTTTTAAAATTAAATTCATGGAGGTGACATTGGTTGATAAAATTATATGGATTTCAGGTGTACAAGTCTATAACACATCATCTGTGTGTTGTATTATGCGTTTATCACTCCAAGTCAAGTCTCCTTCCATCACCATTTATCCCCTCCTTTACTCTCTTTCACCTCCCCCACCCCCTTTTAAATTCTAAGTTCAAAAGAAATTTTGATTGCTCATACTATCAGGGCAAGGTGATTAAAATAAAATAACTTTTTAAGGATTTTTTTGCTATCATTTCTTTAAAAAAATGTATTATATTTTTCCATTACCATTTTACTCCCCTTTACACCCCTGTCCTTCCAAGAATTTCTTGAACAGTACTTCTGCTATAGTATACATAATATAGTACGTATTATGTACATATAATAAAATGATTTGAAGAAAAGCATTTATTATATGTATACATATTATTATATGTAATATGTACATATAATAAAATGATTTGAAGAAAAAAATTCTATATTTGAAATGCAACTAAGAGAAATTCATGTTCTAACGTAAATTCTAATTTTCCATAGAATTTTGACTTTTTTGTATTGTTGGAAAACTTAAAAAGAAAGGACATGTTATTCTGTTTTCTCTTTTCCTCCCTCCTTCCTATATTGTCTCAATATATGTAGTAAAATATTTTCCTACCAAAGCTCCATTCCAAATGGGACAAGCAATCCAGACACTCCATCCCGTGAAACAAAGCTTGTAAGAAAAGACTGGGAAGAAAGCAATAACTCCAGAGAAAACGCTGAGCGCCCCCGAGGTAACGAGAATCCAGCCAGCAGCCTGGTATAGGCCCTGCATTTTCCTCTGTGACTTGGGTCCTTGTTCTCAAAGATGTTCTGTTACCAAAACATGAGGGGATGTCAGGCCTCAACAAACAGAAGTTTCTTAGAGACAGTAGCCATGACATACGTGGACTGTTGATCTACTTGGAAACAAGAGACTAGTTTGTTTGTCCTATGATGATAAAATGAAATAAAATAATCTTTGATGGAGATTTGACACAATAAATCCTCATACTAGTTTGAGAGAGAGAGAGAGAGAAGTCAGTCTCGTTTGGGTTGCAGCCTTCATCCCCTTCATTCTGTCCTGTCCAGGGTCGGGTGGGGGGTGACCACTTCCTGGCTTAATCAGACTCAAAGACTTGCTGACTGAGCGAATTGTTTCTCAATTCAACCTGCCTGGTGGTTCCAGCATAAAACCAGTCTCCTTTCTGCACAATAGAACCACATTCCCAGCACAATTTCCCACAAAACAAAGAAAAATAAGCACTTTGATCACTTTCATTCCATTTAATTTAAATGATTTAAAGCAACAATAAGACTTCTTCCCCCTTCCAAGTTAAATTCTATTAAAATAATGCTGGATTATTTAATAAAAGTTTTGACATGAACTTATTCCTAAGCAGGCATGCACTTCCTTTTGGAGTTCTGCCTTGTTTTCACTGAAACGACTTCACCTTAGTTATTTCATCAGTAATTCAGTCATCAAGTAAAGGGCAAAGATAGAAATGCGTGCAGTTGTAAAATAAACTTTGGGTAGGAATTTATTGGTTGGTAAAATGCTGATCTCCCTTTATTTGAAATCATACTTCAAATTTTAGAGCCTGGGCTTATGTAAATTTAAGCAGTTGTAAAATTCTTCTCTTGCATTTGAAAAAATGGTGCACATGTGCTTTTGACTGATAGGACATGTTTGATTGTTCCAAGATAGTATCTTGAAAACCCAGACTCCATTTTGAAGCTAACAGAATAATTTTCCTGTTCAATATTAATGTCTTTTTACTTACATTAAATGATGAAAAATAATTTCATGATTGGGAATGCAGTGGTTTTGAGCATGGATTTTAGCATCAGACCGAGCTAGGATCCTGTTCTCATTCCACTATCTACCAGGGATGTGTCCGTAGGCAAGGTCAAGTTACTTGACTTTCTAGGTTTGTTTTTTCATTTGGGAAATGAGAATAAATTAGTGTGTATCTCACCAGGTGGCAACTGAGAGGACTGAATGAGACAACACTCGGCACCAAGCTCCGCATAGCAAAGACGTTCATGTAGATAGTTACCTGTTCTTATGTTGGGACACTTCATTTTGGGAGCTGTTTTGCAGTCATTGTTACTGTTTTTACCCATCATCTAATAAGCATTAAGTTTGACCCTTCCCGATCAATTTGGTAAAAGCTCCCAAAGGACCCTCCCCTGTATGGTGAGGAGAGAAGCTTCTTTCTGGTTCTCTGCTTTTCTCTCTTTCTGTCTTTAGTTGACCTTCCACAGGGCGGCCCAGATGCTGAAGCAGTTGTCCCTCCTGGATGCACAGAATCCAGGAAGCAGGCTCAGGTTTTCCGCAGCAGCTGTGATTTCCCATCTTCTCGCAACACTGTGCGAGCATATCTTCTGATTTTTTTTCTTATGTCACCAGATAGATTCCAGAAGGGCGGTTGCTTGCAAGGCTTCTATGTCCCCTAGATCAGCGTTTTTCAAACTTTTATCATCTCATGGCACACATAAACTAATTACTAAAATTCTATAGCACAGCATAAAATATAATTTTTTGCCTCTCTGACAAAAATAGGTACAATTTTGATTCATTCACACTGGACAGCTATTGTTCTGTTGACTGCTGTCATTTTTTTAATTTGACAATTTAAGGGAAAAGGGGTCAGTGCTCCTGACTAAATAATCACGGGTTGCATGTCTTCAAGATTCTTGTGGTGCACCGGTGTGACACGGTACACCGGTTGAACATTGCTGCCCAAGATATAAAGACGTTTCCAACACCTAGAACTGTGTCTGGCCCAGAGTAGTATGCATTTGTTGAATTACTTAATGAATACATCAGACTTGCCAGCTATGCGTTTGGGGCCCTGTGGGTCTGCTGAGTGTGAGTCTGTTTTTTTGTGTCCACCAGGGCCGGGGCGTACTAATGTTAGTGTGTTCCCTTGTTGCAGGGGGAAAGGGTTTGTCCAGAAGAGAGACTCATCTGTGTTAGTGTTTGGTTTGAGCTGTTTTGACTTTTTCCTTTACTTTTATCTCAAGGTTATAGCCACATGGTATGTCAATATACTGTGGGTCAGATCACCTTCTCCTGTTTGCATGTTTGGAAAATAAAGACTGTTGAAATACTCGTGTTAAACAGTACAAAGATGGCAAACAAAGAGCATAGTTTTTGTTTTAATTCCGGGGGGTGGGGGTGGGGGCTCTTTTAGTGTTTGCAGCCCTGACAGGCTAACCCTGACACTGCCAATGTGACTCATGAGCCTACATCTACTCATGATTAGATGAGTCATTGCCACTTAGTACAACGAAGAGAGGGGACAGGCAGAACTAGGGGTTTCTCCCTGTGTTTTCCCAGCTGCACCTTTCTGCAGGAATCGTTCCACACAAATTTTCCTAAAGCAAGGAGAGGTTCAGGAAGGGTAGCAACTGGGAAAGAAGAGAAAGTGTAATTTTGCTGGCAGTGGGGTCTTCCTCTTACATCTTTGGTTCTCAGTAACCAGCAGCCAGCAAGGTTCACAGGGCCCTGCCATTGGCACTGATTTACGAAAGGTGGGTCTGTAACCTTGGTGGAGGTGGTGGAGTCAGAGTCTTTGCAGGCTGCTTTGCAGACCCCACCATCCCCCTTACCCAGGGGTCCCCCAATCTTGTCTCAGGGGAAGAATGGTAGAAGTTCCACTGAGCTCTTCAATCCAGCTTTGCCACACACACAAAAAAGCGCCCTCCAACCCCCCAAACTGACATTTTGATTCTAACACTCACCCATCCATCCCTAAAAAAATGTAGTTGGCCCCCTAAAGAGGTGGGATAATGCCAGTGATGCTGAGAGGGAGAAGATTGAATGTTTTCTTCCTCTTTAGATACATCCCCTCACACGTGAACCCTTGAAATAACACCTCTGGCTGTGCTGTAGTCTTGGGCTTTTTCAAAAAATTAGGGTTCAAAGCTACAGAAAGGATCCCTTTTTTGCCAAGATAAAAGAAAATAAAACCCTAAACAAGAGAGAAAATGAAGATGTTTATTTCCCCAGAAGCTTCAGGTGGCTAGCTTCGTTTGTTCACACATCAAAGAGGCGGCACCTGTAGCAGAAAGAGCATGAGCTTTGGCATCAGAAAGGCCTGGCTTAGATCTGAGAAGTTGTATCTGATATATACAGAAGAAATGAAAAAGTTAGAAAATCAGTGCTCTGCTAATCTCAGTACAGTAACTGATTCAAACACAATGAAAACGGATGCCTCTAGGATGGAAAATAGAGCAGTCCCCCCACCCCCCCACCCCCTTAGCCAAGTGATCAAACTTTATGTCACAGGACAAACTGACACCAGTGCCTCCTGATGTGATACAATGGAGGTAAACACTGTCACCCTGTAATGTCTGGGCAAAAATGTTTAGCCTGAATTCAATCCCAAAGAAACAATCAGACAAATTTGAGTTATGGGAACTTTTTACAAAGCACTGGCCTGGACTAGTTAAAATTGTTCACGTCATGAAAGATCATAAAAAAGTTACTGGAACAGTAGGGAAAATTAAATATGGCATTGAAATTAGACAATACTGGTGTATCAATGCTAATTAAGTACCCTGGGAGTATAAATGCCACTATAGTTATGTAAGAGAGTGTCCTATTGTTGCAACTAGGTGAGTTAGTGTTCTTTATGCTTTCTTTCAGACTTTTCTGTGGGTTTGAAAATTTCAAACTAAAAGGTGGGAGAACAAAAGGGAAACGTGTTTAGCTTTGTTAACTGCAGAAAGCCTCCCTGTTACTCAGACTCACAGCCACGATGGCTGGATAACCCCCAAGAGCGTTGACGAATGCAGGTCACAGCCTGAGGAATGTGAGGCCAAGCTGCTCTGGGCTCCTTCAGCGCCAGATAGACATGGTCTTCCTAGCACAGGAACGATGGAACAGGTGTGTTAGGTTATACCGTGCAAATTTACCACTTATGCAGACACAAAGATATTTTTTTTGCCTTTCCAAATATTCCAGTTTTCTGACTGGGTGAAAAGCCTTTGCAATGCTCACTCATAATGCACATTTACCTCAGTTTTTTCTTAGCTGTTGGACTTCAACTATGAGTGAAACTTCCCTTCTCACAGTGGCTTGGGGTTTAAGGAGAGCAAAGTTCAATTGCTATCATCCCTAACTGGGAATTGTCAAATTTAAAACCTTCCAATCTGCAAGATGTTTGGGCCTAAGTAGAGATTTGTGCATCAGCTTGGACTTACCTAATTCAGATTTTATCTGCCTTTTGTATATCTGACCCTCAAACGTGTTTTGAAATCATCTGGAATTTATCAGAATTTTCCCATGTTTCTGCAAAGCAAAACAACCTAAGTGTGTTACCGGCAAACTTCTGCAGCTAGCTGTCATTTTGCTCTCCCAAGCCTTGCAGCTGCAAGGAAATGCTCTTATTGGCAGACTCATCTCGGTTCGGCCGCCTCCCACAGGCTACTGTCTGTCTTTGGGAAAGGGCCACTCGCTCCTATCTTGTTTTATCATGGAGACAGAGCAGCCACAGAAAGAACTGTGATTGTGACAGTGGCTGTGATTGATTGGTGCTTTGGCCACCAGGGAGAGGGGAAGCAACTAGGAAAACAGGAAGAGAGGAACAGAGGGAGTATCAGGGGAAGAGGAGTGAAGAAAAGATGGAGAGAAAAGAAGAACAACAAGAGAGGAGTCAGAACACAGAGGAAAACATTTCTGAAGCCAAAAACAGCTCCTTGCGTCACTCTCAGATACGAAGCCTGGACAGAGTTGATTCTGGGACAGAGAAATGATGGAAGCTCTGGGCTGTGCGTGTACATTTTATAAAAGATGTTTGTAGGGAGAACAAAAGGGAAATAAATAGAGCAAAAGCCCCTCCCCGCAAAAGTTCTCAGATAGTGCTTGTTTTAAGTCTCTTTTAGGGACAAACCTTTAAGTGCTCTTAAATAGGAAATGTATATTCATTTAGTTCCTTCTCTGGTTATTTTCAAAAAAAGAAAAGAACCAAAAGTTGCCTTCTTTCAACTTTTAGGTAGCTTTGAAAATTTCAAATTAATAAGTGGGAGAACAAAAATTAGCTTTATTACTGAATAAAATGACAGGCCTAACTTTTTCTCACATATACAATCATGCTGGCTCAATAATCCTTGAGAATTATTGAGAATAATGAGGCTGCTATTGTTCAGGGAGAAACTAGACGCACTTTTTGATCCCATTAGTACATAAAGGGCAAAGGGAGGGGAGAATGGTGAGGACACATTCAGGGAAGCCCTCCACAGTGGTCAGTATCTTTTCTGTCTTACAGGTGACAAAACTGAGGTTTTAAGGTGTTAAATAGCAGAGGTAACACAACTAATTTGTGTTGAACCCCGATTTCTTTTTCAAATCCTAATTTTGAACCTAGAGGTGTTTGACTCCAAAAGATACGTACATCTGAAAACTGAGCCAGGCAGTGTAGGCCTGTACTCAGACTCAGGACACAATAGGAATGAAGATAATGCTACATGTGCACAAAGGGGACGTTAGAATGGCTGTTGATTCTACTCTTAGTTATAAAGAAAAAAACAACGAAACAGCTTTCTCGCTATTTCTATTTTAGTTTTTAATGATTTTATTTATTTATTTTTAGGAAGAGGGAAAGGGAGGGAGAAAAGAGGGAAACATCAGTATGTGGTTGCCTCTCACACGCCTCCTACTGGGGACCTGGCCTGCAACCCAGGCATGTGCCTTGACTGGGAATCGAACTGGTGACCCTTTGGTTCACACAGTCCAGCACTCAATACACTGAACCACACCAGCCAGGGCTCTATTTTAAAATGAGAACAAAGGACAAGTAAAATCAAAGTTTCATGTTTGTGTATTGATGTAAAAATTCCAGAATTTTTAATTAGTGCATTGTGGTGGCTATTTTTCCATTTTTCAGAACTTCATGTGTGGGCTCTTGCCCTTAAAGTGGAGAAGGACTGGGATGGGTGGCTGTCGTGTGCTGAATGGCTGCTTCAGGGGGGGCGTGCGATGAGGAACAGCCTAGTGTGGTTGAAAGAGACCAGGGCCATGTGGCCTTGCGTAAATCAAAACCTTTCATAATCTCATCCTTCCCAGCAACATGTGGAGGTTAGACTAGATAACTTCTAAGACTCCTTCCATATCTAAGATTCCATGACTTAAAAGAAATCCTCAAAGAGCAAATGTGCCTATGTGGCCAAAATGCCTGTTCCTAAGAACACTTTATCAGTAAGAATGTTATCTCCTTGAGAGCCAGGAACTGCCAGCTAGATCCCATCGCATCTGGCATAAGTGATGAACGCATAATAAGCACTGCACTCTGAGCATTGGCCAATTGCATTCTTGCTGGAAAGATTTCACCCAGAGCTCCTCGAAGAAGGCCTAATTTTGACCCTTGTGGCTCACAAATAGGCAATAACTGGCAGCTAGCAGCCCGCAGCTGAATAATTAATGGCCTCTGAATAACAAATTGGTGATTTTGGTCCAGCTCTGGTGCCTGTGTCATAAAATAATTAAAACTTGTCAGCAAACACAGCACGGGCCAAGCAGGATACAATCGAAGGAACATACAAATGAATTTCTTTTCTTACCCAGCTTCTTGAAAAGGGACGTAAAGCTGGGAGGGAACTGGTAGCAGTTGTAGGCATGGAGGGTCTGGTGCAGATGAATGGGGAGAATTCAGTGAGGATCTGGACATGGCAGAGGATTCGCAGGCAGAGAAATCCCCACCCACAGGCCAGAAATGACTTGGTAGGGTGAACCTCTCCAAACCAGTTTCGGATGGGTCAGGAAACAACATAATTACTCCGTGTTTTACAAGCAAAGGTTAAAATATAAGGACCTTCCATTTTCTATCCCGATTTTATTCTGCTTGGCACTTGGCTATTTGTTTACTATGTGTCTTCTCAACTACAATGAAGGCTCCGTGAAGACATGGCTTTGTTTTGTTCAAGGCTACATCCCAGAGCCAAAAACAATGCCTGACCCATCATAGACACCTAGGAAGTATTAATTAATTAATTAATGAGGTCTCTGCTTATCACAGTCTCTAGTTTATCTGGACCATTTTGTTGTGAAAGCTAGCTCCTCTAGCCCTCACTAAGAAACATTTAATATCTTGGTACCTTAAACCTCTCCATGGAAACCCACCCTGAAATGCAGGAAGGCTTCCCAGGTTCGGTTGCCTAGCTGTGAGACTGCACTGTCGATGCCTGCGCATTGCATGTGGATATATGCAAGAAATGCACTCAAGTCACCCATTCAGGGTTATTTTGCATGAGACACAGTGTCACATGACTCTGTTGAAAAGAGGAACACGCCAGGTCACAGACTAATCGCAGGAGTCCAGTAAGAATTTCCGTCTCTGGGAGAAAACTCCAACGGGCACCTTTTGAATCTGCTGCTAATGCTAACTTTTAAAGAAGTTCATGTTCCTGATGATCAATCTAACTTACTAGTTTTTTTTTCATGTGTCTCTGTATGTCCAAAGGTTCTATCTACTTCTTTATCTGACTTCTTTCCATAGATAAGTATTTTCCTCTAATCTGTAGGAAATTAAGATAACAAACATATTAAAAATTTTACTTGGGAGAACTTGACTATGCAAACTTAGGCTCCTATTACATTTCCACACAGATACTGTGATCTTTTCTGAGATAAAACAACTGAATAAATGAAGTGCATCCTTATGACTTAGGGCGGGGTGTAGCACCCTCTAAACACTGCCTACTGTTAGCAGATCAATGGTATAATTTTTACACAAGGCCCATACTCTCTTTTCCCTTTTCAACATTGCAGATATACAGAAGTCCTGGCCTGACTTTTATTTGCTTTTTTTTTTTCAAAAGGGGCAATAGGAGAAAAGGAACTTTCTTGAGATTTCCCATCATGTTGTCCCAGTGTACGTAAGCCTTTCTGTTTCTTCCTCACCATCCTGCAGAAGCTAATTGACATAAAAGATAAAAGCTAGGCCTAAGCAAGTTTCCTTTATCTAATGGACACATTCACTTAAAAAGACTGTAGGGCTATGAGAATGAAAAGTACATAGTAATAACCCAATGGGAGAATTACAAACATAGCTGAAAGGACCTGAGCGATCAGCCAGTGCCTGCCGGTCATTTCACAGAATAATTCCATGGTGAAAATGCCAAGGGAAAAAAAAAGCCACTTCACGGTAACCTTAACCTCAAATTAATGAGCCGGTTGTGACCGAAGATCTCTCTGCTATACCTGAGTCTGTCACTAGGTGCTGCTCTTCTGCTGCTTATAGACCAGCTTCCCTCTGATGTGCAACGGGTGGTGGTGGGGGGGAAGGCTGGATCTGCATTCTGCAAATGCTGGGGATTTGGGTTTGGGTTTTGTTTTTTTTTTAGATTATACTCTGCTAGAATATTATACGTTCCACTGAACTAGCTTCATTTAAATGGTGCATGTGTGGCAGATTGAATCCACCGAAACAGCTGCTCTGGAAAGAAGTGATCAATACATGCCAGTGAAAGGCTACTCCAAAGTTAAATTTTTCAAATTGTCCTAATTCAAATATTTACTTAAACTCTGTTTTTATACTATGTGCAGGGCAAGGGGAATGACATTGTTAGCTGTGTGTTTCCTGGAACTGACTGTCTGTTACGAGGCCACAGATAAAGTTTGTTTATAGAAAAACAGAATATGAAACAAAAAAGATTAGCACGGTTCTATTGGGGGTTTAATACTCCCACAGTGGGAGAAAGGACGACTTTCTAGAACCTGTCTTTCCCCATGACAACTGGGGATGGAAATGCTTTAACCCCCCCTAGTGACAGATGAGTCATTATTTAGACTAGTTCAGGGGTTCAGTTTGAATGATAACGCCAGAGGAAGAAACAGGTCATGCTTCAAGAGGTTTCTATTTTAGTAAGAGGGCAAATTTTTAATTCATCTTTAAGTTTATGGGGTATAAAATTCAGCTGTTAAGTGTAAATATTTAACGTCAATATGCAGTTCTTTCAACTTGGATAAAATTTGATATAAGCTCAGCATAAACATTCAAGTTCTACAAGTCACATAAGGTATAATCCTATTTCATTCTGTGTAAAATCTTCTGGATATGTATAAGTCAACACTGAGTATATTGCTGCTAAATATACTACTTTTTGGTTATCGATCAATAACTGTTTCTGATAATAGTAATCAGGCAATGATACTGATAACAGTCCTAGGTGTCTAGCAGAAAGGGAAGTGGAGGACTGAAGCCCAGGGTGGAAGCATCGTAATCTCATTGCAGAGCTTAGAGTAAAGGGGAGAAATAGTTCACACAGAGTTAGCTGCTAGGATCTATAGTATAAACCCTTCAATTCGGTCCTAAAGAGAAGGTTTCTTCTAATTTTTATAGTTTTGGTCTCAGGCTGAAAAAACTAAGTACTTGGCTGAAGTTTGACTTTCTTACCAAATGTTCTTGTGAGCTCTCTCCCCAGCACAAACACAGACCTACTCTTCTAAAGATTCTATTTCCTTTACATCCTTTGAGGATAAAACTATGCTTTGTGGTTTTTATACCATATTCACTTAGGATACTTAAAAACAGAGTGAACTCTACTTTTTCTCCCAATTTCTCCTCACAGAGGATCTCCTTTTCCCACCCCTTATACCCTCAATGATAATGTAAAGTAGTATCCTCTGTTATTTTAGAATTTCTTTTGTTAAGTAAGCTCCATAGTAAAGTAGGCCACATTTTTAAAATGATAGGTCAAATTATTGATCCATGTTCTTGTAAAGTTGGAGTGAGGTGTTTATGTGTTGAGAGAATTGTTTATTTCCTAGTGAGCGCAGGGAGAAGAATTTTTGAAAGATTCCATTTTGAAAAGCAACGTTTTAATGAATGGCAGTCAGGAGTGGCGAAATGGGGTAGCCCTGAGGAAGGCTCTGCCATCTGTAGTCGGAGCCACTTCGACAGGGACCACTGGCAGGTGAGTCTGTGGGGGGTGTGCAGGGATTTGGACAGTTAGAGCTGTGAAAGCAGCCTTACCATTTACACACGCACACAGACATGTGCACACAAATCACGAAACGCTTATCCTTTTTCCGCCAATGCTAAATGGACCAAAGGTGTTTTCGGTTACTGTTGTTGTTAAATATGGGCCCATCCAATGTCCCATACTAATCTTTCCCATCCCTGTCTATCCTCCAAGCAGGGAATTGCATGCTTCCAAAAGTTAAATATGGGTCCTGCTCTTGCTCAAAAATTGTTTCCAGCCTAGCTTAACAATCTCTATTTTTAAAGTTCGTTCCAAGATTGAGACAAAAATCACTCTACCAAAGGCAAAATAAGAACCAAATTCTTATCCTTTTGCCTCATTTCATGTTTTATTATTCCATGTTTCCTAATAATACATCTTGTAAATATTGAAATGGGCACATGTCCCATATTCAAGAGACAAAGCTATGCACAGTTAACATGAGCCCCAGAAGACAACAATTTCATGCCATGTATAATTTACATTGTTTTCTCCTTTCTTGGTGTAGGAAAAAGAAGAAAGCTGAGCTGGCCCAGCTTTATTACTGGCCCCAACAATAAGCATTTTAGGACCAGTGAAAAGCCATGGGTTTTTAGTGCCCACAGCAGGGTCGGAGAGGGCCTGGGGATGTGGTCACAGGTGTATGGATGTGATATCCACAAATTGAAAAATGCAGTGATGAGAGCAGACCACATTATTACCAAGTGCTACTAAAAAGCTTATTGAAGCCTAACATTATTAAAGTGCTACAAATGTTTGTCTATGACCAGCTAAGCCAGAACACACTGTGAAGAATTCATTTTATGTATTTGCAATAATAACCACAATAAAAATTTCTTCAAACCTGCCCTGGCTGGTGTAGCTAGCTCAGTGGACTGAGCACGAGCCTGTGAACCACACGATCACGGTTCGATTCCCAGTCAGGGCACAAGCCTAGGTTGCAAGCCAGTTCCATACATTGATGTTTCCCTCCTTCTCTCCTTCCCTTCCTCTCTAAAGATAAATAAATAAAATAAAATAAAAATTTCTTCAAACCTGATTACTGTTTTTCTTGTTAATTTTGGGATAGAAAAGTAATTATAAGAGAGACATTTCAATGAACACATACATTTGGGTCAAATACAAGAAGTATTTACATCATGGATTTAATTATGTTTTGATAATCACAATTATTTCAGTTATGCAAAACTGGTGCTCTTATTTCTTTAGAGATTTGCAGCATTTTTAATGAGCACAAGATTTCCTTCTGAATACCCATTTTAGTAACTTTAGAATGAGCAATCAGTGGGTTTTCTCTAATCTAGAAGTGGTGTTTGTAAACAGAGGATATTGCTATAGCACAGGTGAGTTGCCTTTTGTCAGTATTTCTTCATGATGAATATGCTTGTTGAAGTACATCAGTTTTTCCTTCAGATTTTTCGTAATAGTTCAGAACACTCTGATTCCCTTTAACTTCACTCCCACGTGCAGAATCTCAGGACCCTGTCCCAGTTCTCTCTTTGGGAGCCTGCTGTTCCTGCGCCTCAGGCTCCCACACTCATTTCCTCCAGCTGCCTCTAGGTGGCCCTGTGCCCCACGCCTTCCTCCAGCTGCTGAAGTAATTCTGCTGCTGTGTGTCTTTGAAGGCCCGTCACAGTCTGGTCTAGCACATTATCTTTGGACCAAGCTTCTGGTCTTGACTCTCCTTCCTTAGGAGTTTTCTTTCCCAGGGGAGTCCTCAGCCTCATATAATAGAGCTGACCCTGAAACCTCCCTAAGTTTGCCTAAATTTGCAATAGTTTTGGATGGCCTGGGGGCCTCAGCTCTATAAAAATTGAGGCTATTATTATCAGTCACCAAAGATTTTGTGCTTGGCACTCTGACTCTATAGGAAGATGATAGGGAGAAATAAAGGGAGGGAGAAAAAAGAAAAAGAGACGGGAAGAGGGCAAGAGAGACAGGAAGGGTCAGGGAGAGAGGCAGGGGAGAGAGAGAGAGAGAAGAGAGAAGGGAAGGGGAGGGGAGGGGAGGGGAGGGGAAAGGAAAAAGGAAGACCACAAATTTTATGAGATGACTAATCAGAGAGCCTATCTAGATGCCAAGTGGAAGACTTTTGGCAATGAATCATCACCAATCAAGCCAACCAGCAATCCTCTTATAGATGTCAGTGTTAAAAACCTGTTGTATTTCCAGGACCAAATTCAAGTTCATGGTTTTAGCAAATGAAAGTAGAAAACTTCTATCCATTAATTTCAAATTTATTTTTGTCCTGGACTTCAGAACAAGTTTAGCTCTAACAATTTTTGAAAAACTGTGCTTTTTTTTTTTTTTTTTTACAAATACTCTCATGCAGAGGAAGTCACAAGTTAGGGGTATTGCATAAAGTATCTGCTCTTTAGCCAATCTAAGTGTGAGGCTCAAAGAAGCGGGTGAACTTGGAGAACACTAGCATTGCTTCACTGGAGTTGAGGAATGCCTCCAGAATTCTCTGGGATGAGAAACATCTCTCCTCCTCCCCTCCCCCACTCAATGCACTTGGGCTAATAGGGGCACCAATATACAAGTGATAAAGGTTATCATTTAATCAGAGAGTGGGGAGATATTCTTTGCCTTGCCCTAGGTGCATGATTTTTATCAATGCCTCCTGACATCGAAGTAGCTTTGGGCCAGGTGTCTCACTGAGGTTTCAGTCAACTAAAGCATTGTTTCAGCTCATTAGTTGCCTCCCATCCATAAATGTGGAGCCGATTTTTATTACTGCTTAACTTCTTGGTTAAAACCCACTCTCCTGTTCTATTGCAACCGTTGTGAATTTTGATTCTGATATATTCCCTCAGTTTCCATATTCCAATTTAATAAACACAAATTTGTTGTTTACGTCTAAGTAAAAAAGTGAAGCTGCCTGGGCCCCAGGCACAATCCGCTAAAGCCATTGCTTTGGGTTGATAATTACACATTATAATTTAAAAAGTTGGGATCTGGTTATTCAACCAATTTTGGTTCCACATAAATAAAATAATCAGAAAAACCATGTTTAAATATTCGATTTACCAGCCCAGGCTTGTTCATAGCAACTAATTACCATGGCGCTATTGCCAGCTCATTGTGATTCTTCCTCATCTGAGAAAAATAATATTCATGAGTAGTTTTCTGCTCATAAAAGTAATGTGTCTTTTTTAACATGAATTTTCAAAATAAATACATAAAGAACAAAACAAAAGCCACAAAAATTTCACCTTCTACTACTATACACAATTTGGTTAATCTCCTTTGATCCTGCTTTCTCTCTATGTCCACTCCACTCTCCCCGTCCCCTCCTGTGCACACACCTTATTCAATCCCCTCCGCTGTCCACTCTGTGCCTTCCCTTTCCCCAGCTGAAATAACTGGACAATAACCACCTGGCACTTTGAAGAGGTATGGGCACAACACAACCACAAAAAATGCGTGACAGAATTTTCCAAGAGCTCAAGACTAACTAAAATAGAAATGTCTACATGCATACTTTTAGAGTAATTATTCTCAAAACAGGCCAGAGGAAACAAAGGAAAGCTGAGCTGTAGACTTGGAGTCATCACAGCCAGGAGCAACCCGAGATCGAGAGACCACAGCCTCAGCCAGTGACCCGCACCCGAGAGCCACAAGTCAGTGTCTGGGCATTCTCGCTGATGTTGAGTGGAAGGCACCAATCAATTGTGGCCAGCCAACTGTCTTGCAAGTTATACCTTCTGGGGTCACCACTTGACACAACCCTTTTTTCAATGGCCCCAAATAGTATCAGAGGAACAGAAAACTCAACTCTAAGCCATACCTGTTTTGAATGAATTTGAGGCCCAAGTAAAACCATTGCCATCTGCCTTCTGACATAACGCCTTCAATGTATGAACAGGGTTATAAATACCTGTATACCGATAGCTAACCTGCACACCTATACCTATACACCTCTGTGTACTATCAACCCAAGATTTTGCCAATGCAGCTGCCCGCTCTCTGCCGAAGTGAGATGCTGCCACCATCCCCACAACTGGAAATCTGCTGAAGCCCTTCTCACCTACTATGCCAGGGCTCTACCCTCGAAGATCAGACTCTCCCACTGCCCTGAGTTTTGATGCCCTCAGCCCTCCCAGAACGTGGCAGCTCAGCATATGCTCAAACAGCATTGAGTCAGAGTACTGTTTTGTTTCTTACCGCTTTTTCTCCTCACCTGCACACAGCTTTGATATACTATGGTGCTTTTAAAAATATTTTAAACCCTCCAGTGAGGTAAATACTTTTTTATTTAATTATTTGCCATTTCATTTTTTTGCAAGCTGACCATGTAGCTCATTTTTCTTGTTTGTTTTCTTTTATGTGCCCCCTTAAATTACAACCCCTTTTTCTCAACTTGTTGAGAAATAATCTCTTTAGAGCTCAGATGCCCTTGAAGAATCTTACTAAATTCTACATGGGATAAAAAAAAAAAAAGGACTAGCTTATGTCTTCTCCTTGACTACCTATGGAATTACTACTTTAGTAACTTTTTAACTAAAACTATGAAACCCTAATAAATCCTGGGGCTCTTTGTGACTCAGTTTCCATAATCATGGTCAAAGAATGACCATGGTCACATTCCAATGACCACAAATAGTCATTTTAAAGGATTTTTGATACATGTATATTATAAATAATGTAAAAGGGAATCCAATTCATACCCTCAGCAGAATATGGCTCCAGTCCTTTCATGTAGTCACACCAGACCCTCTTGGCCCTTGCTATCCCACTTCCCTCTATCTTATTTCTCGCCCAGATTTTCTTCCTCTCTCTTCCCTACTTTTTCCTAGATCTTTATCATGTAGATTACCTTAGCCTGTCTGTGTCCTCTTCCCTTTTACATTGACTTTCCCTAACTAGATCCTTCCTATCCATTCTCCTGATTACGGACCCAAAAAAAAGGTAAGGAAGTTAACTAGGTATATTCATACTTTGACCAATTTTGTTCTTGTAACATTTGGAATACTTGGCAAAGCCTACCACAGCCTGCTGACTCTCACATGACTCTAATAGATGAAGCTGAGAATCAAATCAGTGATTTGGGATATAAGGAAGCAAAAAACACCCAATCAGAACAGCAAAAAAAGGGAAAAAGAATTCAGAAAAATTGAAGATAGTATATAAACCTCTGGGACAACTTCACATGTACCAACATTCACATGATGGGGGTGCTTGGAAGGGAAGAGAGAGAGCAAGAAATTGAACACCTATTTGAAGAAATCATGACAGAAAACGTCTCTAACCTGGTAAAGAAAATAGACATACAAGTCCAGAAAGTGTGGAGAGTCCCAAACAAGATGAACCCAAGTAAGCCCACAAACCAAGACACATCATAATTAAAATGCAAAAGGTTTAATGAAACAGCAAGAGAAAAATGGTAGATTACCTACAAGGGAGCTCCCATAAGACTGTCAGCTGATTTCTCAATAGAGATCTTGCAGATCATAAGGGATTGGCAAGAAATAAAGAGATGAAAAGCAAAGACTTACAGCCAAGATTACTCTACCAAGCAAAGCTATCATTTAAAATCAAAGGAGATAAAGAGCTTTCCAGACCACCCCCCCCAAACTAAAGGAGTACTCACCATCTAACCAGTATTATATAAAATGTTAAAGGACCTTCTTTAAGAAGAAGAAAAAATATGAGTTATAAAATGGCAATAAATACAAATCTATCAACAACTGAAGATAAAAATAATAAGTGAATGAGCACAACAGAAACAGAGTCACAGATACAGAGAACATTTTGACAGTTACCAGGTGGAAAGGAGTTGGGGGAAAAGTGGAAAAAGGGAAGAGATTTAGAAGTACACATTTGTTGTTAAAGAATAGGCATGGGATGTAAAATACAGCATATGGAATATAGTCAATACTGTAACAACTATGTATGTATGGTGTTGGGTGCAAGATTTATCGAGATGATCATTATTAAGTTATGTAATGTCTAATCACTAGGGTGTACACTTGAAACTAATATAATAATGTGTGTCAACTGTAACAGAAAATTTGAAAAAAATTAGAAAAATTACTATGTTCTGGCTGGGTAGTTCACTTGGTTAGAGCATCATCCTGATACTCTGGGTTGCAGGTTTGATCCCTGGTCAGGACACATACAAGAAGCAACCAATGAGTGCATAAGTGAGTGGAACAACAAATCAATGTTTCTCTTTCTTTCCTGGTCCCTTTCTCTCCCTCTTTAAAAAATCAATAAGTTAAAAGAATACTACAAACAATTATCTGCCAAAAATTAGGTAATGTTGATGAAATGGACAAATTGCTAGAAACACAAAACCTATCAAGAGTAAATCACAAAGAAATAGAAAATCTAAATAGACCTGTAACTGCTAAGGAGATTGAATCAAAATTCCCCCAACAGAGACAAATTCTGGACCTGTGGGTTTCACCAGTATATTCAACCATGCATTTAAAGAGAAATGAATACCATTTTCTCAAATGTTTCTAGAAGATTGAAGAGGAGGAAACACTGCTTACCTCATTCTATGAAGCTAGCATAACCTTGACACCAGTGCCAGACAAGACACTACAAGAAAACTACAGACTAACATCCCTGATGAACATTGTCCGAAAAATCCTCAATGAAATACTAGCAAATGCAATTCAGTAGCATGCAATTCAGGTCCCAAGTGAGACCAAGATGTATGAATGGCCAATAACCACATGAAAAGGTGTGTGACATAGCTGTCATTAGGGAATTTCCACATAAATCACAACTACAATGAGATACCAATTCACACCCATGAGGATGGCTACTGTAAAAAAGAAGCAGACAATCACAAGTGTTGGCTAAGCTGTGGAGAAACTAGAAGCTTTGTGCTTTGTGGGTGGGAATGTAAAATGGTTTAACTGCTATGGAAAACAGTGTTATGGTTGCTTAAAAAATTAAAAATCTGTTTGATTTTTATGATCCAGCAGTTGCACTTGTGAGTATCTACTCAGAAGAATTGAAAGCAGCGTTTCAAAGAGATATTTGTGCCACCATGTCCACTGCATCATTATTCACAGTAGCTAAAATGTGGAAGCAACCCAACAGCCCATCTGTTGATGAATGGATAAGCAAAATGTATCATATACATACACTGGAATACTATTCAGTCTTACAAAGGAAGGAAATTCTGCAATACGCTGTAACATGGGTGAAACCTTAGGCCATTGCGTTAAGTGAAATAAACCAGGCACAAAAAGACAAATACTGTATGATTTCACTAATATGAATTATTTATTATGGTCAAAATTATAAAGTCAGAAAGTGTAATGGTTGTTGCCAGCAGCTGGTGGGAAGCGAGAAAGGGGAGTTACTGTTTAATAGGTATAGTGTGTCCATTCTACAATATGTAAAGGGCTGTAGGGATGGATCACTGTGATGGTTGCCCAACAGTGTGAGTGTATTTAATACCACTGAATTGTACACGTAGAAATAGTTGAGATGGTAAATTTTACCTTACATGTATTTTACTATAATGAAAAAATGAAAGAAAATAGACAGTCTCTACCAAGATTTTCCTCATTCCTATTTTACCAACCAGTTCTTTTCATGGGTCGGAACTAAATCCTGAATAGCAGCTATTTTCATTGCAAAGAAATAATGAGGAAGGCTGATCCACGGTTTCCTGTCACAGACGACCAAACTGTGGCCCACAGGCAAGACAGAATGGTGACATCCTTTTACCAGAACAAAACTTGCCAGGGGTGTCGCCAGGGGTGTGTCTCGTTGCCAGCCACGGTTTGGTCATCTGTGACAGGGAGACATTATTCAGGCTCTTTAGCTGGCCAGGTGATCCATGACTCACCCCTAAAACAATAGTCACTTCATCTTTTTTTCCGATTACCCCCACCCGCTTCTTCTGGCCCATTCAGTCTCTATAAGTATGTGGTTTCTTAGTGTAGGGAGTTCGATATTTAGTTTTTCTATCCTCTTTATTTCTTTTAAACAGACTTGAACTCATTAATTGTTGTCTTCAATGACATGTAAAATTTTGATGATTTGTATGCAATTTGTGTAACACTACAAATTTACATTTCTTACTATCCATACACTGCAGTTGGTGTACAACTAGCTAAACTGAATGAAAACAAAAATCCAAAGGAAAGAAGAAAATAATTTAGATATTCCTCTTTTACAACAGTCGAACCTCAATTGTTTCAACATTCATTAGAAAAGTCAATTTCTCTTAAGTGTTAGCCTAAACAGATTCTTTTAACATCTGAATTTATAAACAAAGTAATGAGAAAATAATCCTTTGTTCATACATATTATATATAATCAACCCATTTTCATAAGGTTTGTGCCTATAAAAGTTATTTTACAGTGGTCAACCAAAGGCAGAGAAGCTTGCTACAAATGCCCCACCCCAGACCTGTGAAATCAAAGTCCACATTATAACAAGAGCCATGGGTTACTCTTATGCACTTGAAATTTGAGAAGCAATGGTGTAAACAATAATTAGATAGAAACTTGCCTTTAAAATTGTGTATATTATAGCTAATACCAACATTTGACTCCTTTATTATTTTTTCCAGTGTGGTTTGTGTGAACATTTTACATGTTGAGAGATATTATATTTTATTATAATTTACTTTCTTTTATTTCTCTGTTATTATGGATATGTTATATGTAATTTTTGAAATTATGAATTCATTTCATTTCATCATAATACAGGGAATGTTATTGCATGTTTACAATAAAAAATATGAGTTGCTCTGATTGAGCCCAGAGTTACTGAATAAAGAAAACATGCGATGAAGGAGAAAAATATTTTTCCATTATATATGAATTCCATAAAAACGTTTATGGAAAAACAGAGTCAATGTAACCACCAATGAATGAGATGCTTTGTCTAGAAGAATAAAAGTTCAATTCTAGGATAGAGCTACAAAGATAAATTTAAATATAAACGTATTCACTGCATCACTGAGAGACAAGAAGTTCTTCAAGCAAAAACGTAAAGCTAAAAATGTGCCAATTGCTACACGAGGTCATTAATAAAAAGGATAGTATAAAAGCCAAACCTTTAAACTTCAGTGAACTATATTCAAAGTTCTGGGTAGAGGTGATAAGCAATGATGATATTTGGTATCATGGACAAGGTCACTGGTTTTACCATGGCTGAGTGCCTTTCAAATTTAAAGGAACTGCACATTCTTATTTTCTAAAACACTAGTACTCCACATTCTGTCTTTTCTATGATAACAAGTGCCTATTGATTCTGTGACAATAAACCAGATTTTTAAAATAATTAACACTGTCCCTCCAACATTGAAGTGTCACTTTAATAATGAGTAGGAGGGTTTCTGCTTTTAAAGGAAGCCTGGGCTATGGTGAGAGGGTAGTGGAAACGGACCTTTGGAAGCGTTCTCTTCATAGCCAATTGACTTCAGAAACCATGTGTCACTTTTAATAATTCTCACACCTGCCTAGTTCTAAAAGCTTGGAAGTAGACATTTGTAATTTACTTAAAAAAATCTTCTCCAAAATGGCTCCCATTTGAAGAATGAGTTCTTCTCCCTTCTCAAAATGAGTTTTGAGTCTATTTGTTAAATACAACTTTTTAACTATATAAAAATGCAACACCTCTGATTAGTTGGCAAAAACACACTGTTTTTAAGTTACTGAATGAATTGATAGAGTAGGAAAAGGCTTTTAAACAGTTCTTCCTTGTCTGCAGAGTCTACTCAATTCTGTTTTAATTCAAGTCTGTGATGCCCTATCTGCAATTCTAAAATCCAAAACACTCTGAAAACTGAAAGTTTTGTTCAAAACTCATTTGGCAGCAAAACCTGACCTGAACTAATTTGAGCCTATTTACAGTCCTTATTTCCCCCTGCAGTGTACCTATTTGCATGTTTTGCTGCAGAAACATGAGGGTATTTCATTATAGGGTGATGCTCCAGGCCTCCCCTACATGCTTTATAATATAAGCCATATGACTTTTCCAAAATTCATAAAATTCTGAATTTCCCAAATTCATCTGGTCCTAAGGATTTTGAACCTATGCAGATTCCAAACAGTTGATATGAAATGAACAAAGAATTGTAAAATATTCTTGCTGATACACAAGGTCTTTTTCATTGTATTTTAATGTTAAGGATCTATAACTGAAATGTGTTTCCTGAGTTTTTGTTGTTACAAGTACAGTGGAGTTACATCTTTGGGCAGAGGGTCTGTAATTCAAAGTTAGCATGGAAGTCAAATAGAGTGTCCCATCAAAGAAATAATATATACATATATAAAGCATATATAAATAATAAGTATATAATATACAGTATGATATATAACATAAACACTAAATGTAAAACATTTATATTTTATAATATACAACATAAATGTAAAACATATTTATATATAAACCATTTCTATTTTATAACATATAATACATATAAATATAACACACGTGTGTGTGATGAAGGAGGCCCCCCAAAATGAAATTATCTTCTGGAGGGTGAGTCCCTTGTAGTATAGGCTTCCCCTGCTAGGTGAGTGTTCTAGGAACCCATTTGTATCACTGTGCCAGCTGGTGTTGTGAGAGACTGAGTTCAGCTTCACTGAGATTTTTTTGAAGACTCAACGTGCTTGCCCATTTCATGATAGATGATTTTATGAGCGTACCTGCCCACACTGTGCTGAGTGTTTGACAGTTTTTGACCAAAAATAGAATAACCCCCATGCTCCACCTTCCCTACTTACCTACTCTCACTCCAAGGGACCCTTTTTGTTTCCTCTGATAAAAAAAAGTCCTCAAAGGGAAACATTTTGCTGATATGGAAGAGGGGAAACAAAAAAAGGCAGAAGCACTAAAAGGCATCAAAATCAATGAGTTAAAAAACTGTTTTGAGCAGTAGAAAAAAACATCTTGATAAGTGTATTGCATCAAATGGACAGTACTTTGAAGGTGACTGAAGTTTAAATATATAAGATTGGGGACTTCCGCTAAGATGGAGGCATAGGTGGAAACACTGTGCCTTCTCCCACAACCAAGTTTGAATACAACAAAGGTTTGGAGAAACAAAGACACAACCAAAGGACAGAAAATTGAATTATACAGAAGTCCACTACATCTAACCATTCAACGGGACGGTAAGAGGGGCGGAGCCAGCAGCGAGCAGGGTCGGGCAGGACTGGGCCCCCGACCCAGGCGCGCAGGCAGATGGGAACCAGTTGGGGTGCAGGGCAGATTGCGGGCGGATATTCGTGCACAGTGAGACAGACCACGCGGGCCCCAGGGGCGAGGGCTGACGGCGGTGGCACACTAGTGTGCAGTGGGACGAAACGCGTGGGGCTGGTGACGGCAGCAACTGCGGCACCGGTGAGGGCCGTGGCGGCAGGCAGTGGACAGGACGCCATAGTCCCTCTTTGACCCCGCCCCCACATACAGCGTCACAACCCAGCGACTTAGTTGCCCTGCAATACCGGTGAGAGCCATTGTCGCTCTTTGACCCCACCCCCACATACAACGTCACAACCCAGCAACTTCGTTGCCCTGTTCTAGTGAACACTTTAGGGCTCTGATCCTGCTATGGAACAGGCACGAACAACCCGAAAGATGGCGCAAGAAGAACTCAAAGTCCCAGAGCCAATAACTCTAAGCGACCGAGAAATTGCCAGCCTCTCAGAAGCACAATTCAAGACACTATTTATCAGGATGCTCACAGAACTGGTAGATTATAGTCACAAATTAGAGGAACAAAGTCACAAATTAGAGGAACATATGAAGGCTAAACTAATTGAAATGAAGGGAGATGCACAGGAAACCAATAGTGATGGAAAGGAAATGGGGACTCAAATCAATGGAATGGACCAGAAGGAAGAACAAAACATCCCACCAGAAAGGAATGAAGAAATGAGAATTCAAAAAAATGAGGAGAGGCTTAGGAACCTCCAGGACATCTTTAAACGTTCCAACATCCGAATTATAGGGGTACCAGATGGGGGAAAGAAACAGCCACGAGTGGAAAACATATTTGAACAAATAATAAAGGAGAACTTCCCCAGTCTGGCAAAGGAAATAGACTTCCAGGAAATCCAGGAAGCTCAGAGAGTGCCAAAGAAGTTGGGCTCAAGAAGGAACATACCAAGGCACATCATCATTACATTAGCCAAGACCAAAATGAAGGAGAGAATCCTAGAAGCATCAAGGGATAAGGGGACAGTCACCTACAAAGGAGTACCCATCAGACTGTCAGCGGATTTCTCAAAAGAGACCTTACAGGCAAGAAGGGGCTGGAAAGAAGTATTCCAAGTCATGAAATCCAAAGACCTACAGCCAAGATTGCTTTATCCAGCAAAACTTTCATTTAGAATGGGAGGACAGATAAAGTACTTCTCAGATAAGGTCAAGTTCAAGGAGTTCATCTTCACCAAGCCCTTATTATATGAAATGCTAAAGGGACTTATATAAGAAAAAGAAGATGAAAAATATTAACAGTGAAAGGACAGCAAGCACACAGCAACCACACCTAAAACAAAAGCAAACCAAGAGGACAGCTAGATCAGCAGTGGAACCATAGAAATGAAGAACACATGGAAGGTTAGAAACAGGGGGGTGGGAGGGGGAGAAGGGGGGAGAAGGCACAGAAAATAGCATAGATGGTAGGTAGAAAATAGATAGGGGGGAGGGCGAGAATAGTGGGGGAAATATAGAATCCAAAGAACTTGAGACACGTGGTTATAAACTAAGGGGGGGAGAATGGTGGGGGAGGGAGTGTGTGGGTGGAGGGGAATGAAGGGGGGAATAGAACAACTATAATGGTATAATCAATAAAATATATTTAAAAAAATAAATAAACATATAAGATTGGCCCTGGCTCATGTAGCTCAGTGGTTGAATGTCGGCTTGTGAATCAAAGGGTTGCCAGTTCGACTCCCAATCAGGGCACATGCCTGGGTTGCACACCACGTCCCCAGTAGATGGTGCAGGAGAAACAATCACACATCGATGTTTCTCTTCCTTTCTTTCTCCCTCCCTTCCTCTCTCTAAATAAATAAATAAAATCATTTTTAAAAACATGTAGGAATAAATACATAATATTATATAAATAAGTTTCATTTTTTGGGTCCCCCATCATATACTTGTATATATTTCTTTTTCTACTTTCTCCTTACAGGGGTGTTTTGACTTCTGGTAACACTCTGAGCTCAAGTGAAGCTCAGAGCTAAGAGGTTTCTGAGAGACGCTGTTTCTGTGGTATGAGGTAGGGGTATCTTGACTGGCCTTACAAATAGCCTGTCATGAGCTTAAAAGTGCACCTTTAATGTGCCAGATTGTACAAATGTGAAAACTTATACCAACAGCAATTGGTTATAGTGTCCATCACATTCATACTGGAACATGAAAAATTATGGAGAGAGATGACAATGTTTTCTAAACCCCTTAGCTGGTAACAACGGTTTGCCAAGGAAGCACACCCATAATTCTCTGGAGGCACGTGGGCTGAGATCCAAGAGGCTCTTACCCAGGGAAGTTTTGCTATTCTTGCCATAATTAAAGAAACGTTCACAACCAGTCCCTCCATTCCTATTCTAAGTATAGATGTTTGATGGTATGACACATGTATCTTTCTAAATCTAAACTGAAATAGGGAAGTACAAATTCAAATGTTCATAGAAACATTTTACTCGGAAACTTCAAAGAATACCAATGCATAGTGGAGTCTGAAGCTAGATGATTTTGAGACTAAAAGTGTAATATATGATTTCACTAGCACTGCAGTTATAAACTAAAATGCTGAATTGGTTGTATATTCATTTAAGCGAAGGCCGAGTCAGAATTTGATGGAAAGAAATGTGTCTTAAATTTTGAAATGAGAATATTGATGGTATAGGAACTGGTCTAAAAGTGGTAGAACAGAGTTCTACAGTGCAAAGTTGCAAGAGCTCAAACTTATATTTCATTAACAAATAGAACATTTGCCTTGCTGAAGATAAGAATAAATGCAACAGTAATGCAACTGTTTGGCCCCACTGATGTCTTCCCTAATTCATCTCCCTAGAGCTTTATATTATCAGGGAGTAACAAATCCCTTGCTGAGTAAGGCTTATCCTGAAAATGTAATTCTCCTTCCTTGGCTTCTTTGTTTCCTCCTATGTATATCAAGATGGACAATCGGACCGCTTCCAGCATCTCCGTGACTATCACTCAAGTCCAGCCTTGTTTGGTCTGTGGCTTTGTCTTCATGATTTTTCACCGGCCCCGAGCGCCACGCAGTCTGTTCTCCATTTAGCAGTCAGCATGGTCCTTCTAAAACAAAAGTCAGACTATGTCGGTCTTTGGCCCAATGCGTTTCATGTCAATTAGCGTTAAATTCTAAGTTCTTCTCTTTAGGAACTTGCTCCTTGTTACAACCCTCTAACCCACTTGCTATCACTTTGCTCCTTGCTCATCCCATTCTATTCACCTCTGCCTCCTTACTCTCCCTGGAAAACATCAACACATTTCTACCTCATGGCCTTTGTACTTCCTAGTTCCTCTGCCTGGGTACTTTTCCCCCAGATGTTTATTTGCAAGGCTCGTTCCTTTTCTTCTGCTCACTGTCACCTTTTCGGAGAGGCTGTCTCTGTCAATCTCCTTCCACCTCACCCTAGAAGTCCTGGTCTTTTTCTTTACTCTGGTTTATACTTCTTCATTGTACCCATCACCTTCCGACACATTTCAGGGTTGTTCTCCTACAGGAAAGCACAGGATTCATCTGTTTGGTCCCTGTAGTTTCTTCAGATACTATAGGAGTACCTGCAATATAGTGGACTTTCATGGTGTATAAATGATTGAATACTTATATTAATGATGGTAAATAGGAAGATGTATCATTGTAGATTAGTGCCAAATGTTTTCAGGATATTACTTAGAAATTTTGGATGCAGATTTATAGCCTGCTGCTTCTCAATCAAAAGCACTATAATTTCTGAAGACAAGCTTGTAAAAGTGCAGTTACTTACTATTCCCCATTTTCACGCATGTAATCTTCCTCAAACTCTCCTTAATTCCAAATGCATAAAAGAGGCCACAAACTGCCATTCTGTGGAGCATTTTCTCAGTCTGTTGAAATCTTGCTTGCAGGCATATCCTCTGTTTGGCTCCAACACATTTTTATCAAAATTCTCTACAGATTTGGATGTTCTCATGTTGACAAAATCTCTGAAGATATGCAAGGTTTGGAAGAATTACAACCCCTAACAATCAGCAAATCTCTCAGGGAAACAGAAATAATTACATACTATATCTAAAACTTATCTGTGGCAGCCCATGGCTTAAGTTTATCTCTAAAACATATGACCTTATTCTACTTTATTCCTGTAGGTTGAGCAAGCAGAAATTGAATTATGGCAAGGGCACTTAAATAATTATGTTTCTAATTGTAGTTAATAGAAAGACCTATTGTGGTAGATCCACGCCAAATGTTTTAACGATGACCCAGGAATGTGGTATGCAATTTTATAGTCTGCTGCTTCTCAATTGAAAGCACTATGATTTCTGAAGACAACCTTGTAGGAGTGCAGTTACTTGTGTGTATAAGACCAAATCATCTGTGGTTAATAAAACTTGAGAAAGAGGGGAGGAAGGGGTATTCAGTCTTTCAGTAATATGCTTGTCTTGCACTTGCCAGACTTCTCTTAGGCAATATGCTCTATGCTCAGGGGGCCATGTGTTTAATTGTAAAAATCTGTCAGCATCATAGGATTCAAAAGACATCAATCATGTCTGTCAGCAAGGAAAGAGTGACGACTGTGTGACTCTTCTATCATTAGGAAAAGATGTGCTCAAGAGAGAAAAATGTACTCTGAGGAGGGCTGCGCGGCTAGAGGTTACAGGAAAACAGAGCTGCAGACTGGAAGGTCACCCCTCCACCCACACTTTGGATGGGGGTGCTCTATTTTTCATTTCATGCAGTTCCATGTGTGCAGTAAGACATTATGTAACCCGGCCAGTCTTGGCTGTGCAATATCCACTAAGTGCTTTAAAGTGGCCGTCGTTATGAACGGTGTGGTGGATGTGGACCCCGTGGCTTCGTTCAGCTTTGGCAGAATGCGATATAGTGTAATGAGGCTGGAGCTGGCCTCTATTCAAAACTATATTCCAAAAGGGCTTCTAGTCAAGCCACATGACAACTGGTTCTCTTTTTCTTACGACTTTATTCTAAGTGGACTAAAAACATCCAAATTGCTGTATTTGGACAGTTCTGTTGGTGCAATGGGAATTTTCCGATTTATTACTTTATGCTAAGATTTCTGAATTATACTTAGCTTGACCTTTAAAGACATCAAGACACAAATTCCAGCCTCCTGCATTCTAAAGTGGGTGGACTTAGGCTGGTAACTTCAGTTTTCTGTGCCTCAATTTCCTTATCTGTAAATTAGCCATTATACACTCTAGGAAGTTGGAAGAAGGCCAGCAAAGCTCCTAAGTTTCAATTGTATTACTTCGGGCAAGTGAAATGATCACCTTTGTGGTCAGCTGTTTCCCTTACTAAAAATGGGCCAATCGCAGTTACCAGGGGCAACAGTTGAGAATTTGATGATATAGGCAAAGCTTCTAGAACAGTGCCTGGGCACTTACTTGGCAGCTCAAGAGTACCTGATACTAATGATATGAATGCTAGTGACCACGCTCTAGGCTGATGTGGGTGACTCCAAGGAACATTGCGTGCAGAAGGAACAGGAAGCCGGTACCAGGACAGAGGCCAGAGCTCTTCAGCCCCGCGGGGGCAGCAGGCTGACCCACGAAGCACGGGGACTGAAAACCGCCTCGCCCCACCCCTGCCGGGCGAATCCGGGCTGCAAGTTCCGGGCGGTGGCGCTGCGAAGTCCGCGTTCAGGCCCTCCCTCTTCCCATCCTCCCGCGCCTCCAGCTGCGCCAGCTGCGCGTGAGCCCCGAGAGTCCACTACCTCCCCGCAGGTGTCTGCGGCCGCCAGGTCCTTCAGGTAGGAGCTGCGCCGTGGCCAGAGGGCAAAGGGCTCCCGCGGGAGCCCGGTTTCCGCTGCCCTCGCCCTCCGTCCCTCCTCCTCCCAACCCGCCGCAGCTGGCCACTCCCCGCCCAACTTGGACGGGACCTTGGCGGCGGAGGCAGGCGCTAGCGCCGCGCGGCCTCGCAGGACCAGCCTCCCTGGCGGATCCCGGGGCCTCCCGTGAGCGCCTCCCCGTCCAGTTCCTGCAGAGTGGATGCTGGCAACTTGGGCGCTGCGTACTTTTGCCAGGGCGGGCGACTGCCGAGAGCGCAAGCCTCCCAGGCTCCAGGCCAAGGTTGGGGCGGTCCTCCACTGGGTGCACCCGCCCCCTCCGCCGCCCTCATTCCCCTGCAGGGCAGCACGTCTGGCACCCTAGGACTTCTCACGCGCTGTGGGGTGACAGGGATGGTGACGGGAGGTCCCGCATCCCGAGGCTTAGAGCCCAGACTTCTGGTTACACTGTCCCAGGCGTGTGGCCACACAGCTGCTAGTTGTGGCGCCAGGAGGTGATGACGCCGAAGTGGGGCATGGGACACGAGGCCTGGATCGGGGCATGTGTTAAGGGGGCTCCCCCCACCTCTGCCCCACCCTCAACTCAGTTATTCTGGGACCTACGTCCCAGATGCAGGAGTGCAGTGCTCCAAGTTTGAACAGGATCTTGTGGTGCCCTTGAGAACTGGCCTGGTGAAATCGGTCCAGAGCTGTCGCCACGCCTCTATTTGTCCTTGGTTATCTCGGATTATTGTCTTCTTTACTTCCTCTCTGAAGTACTGGCTGATCCTCATCTACGAAGTCTTTCCCCAGAACGGAGAGTTCTTTGACTTTTTCCGCCAGGCCTGCCAATTTGAGTTTGGCTAACCGTTTGCGGGCCTTTTGAAGGTCTCTGGGAGACCAGGTACCCAGAGACCGCCTGTACTTTTTAGGTAGGCGGTGTAATGAAAGCCTGAAGAATGAGGAGTTGACAGCGTGAATTGTTAACAGACACCATATTTACACACTGCCTATTTGAGTAAGGATCTCTTTTGGTAAATGTTTTGTCACATACATGCAAATCAATTTTTACATAGGCTTTTAACTTGAATTTGTATGTAGCCTTTCAGTGTTGTTTGGGGATCTTTTAACTAATTGTTTCAGCTCCCAATTTGTCTTCTCAGGATCCAGTACAATTCACAGTCCATACAAAAAGTGAGTAGTTAGGGCTTGGAAGGAGATGTGTCTTTACCATATTTGTCCCTGATGTCAGAATATTCATGAACCAAGGTGCTTATTTAGGTCTTTGAGGATCCTCGTTGGAAGTTGAGTATTGTGTGTTTCTTAGTAAGAAATGCTTTGTTAGAAAATCAGTTTATCTTTAACTCACAGGGCTGTTTTTTAAAGTTACTCATTTTATTGAGATAAAATGCACAGAACATGACATTTGCCACTTTAAGCATTGTTAAGCACACAATTCAGCCGCATTAAGCACTTTGCCGCGGTTGGGCAGCCATCACCACCCTTCTTTCGTAAAGCTCCTCTCATCTTTCTTGTTGGGTTTTAACAACATTTTAATGAAAACGATTGGGTTGCAAGCTTTAGTTTTCTCACTAAGCAAGGTTTGAGCTCCTTCTCATAGCTTTACAGAAATGCACTTGTAAAGAGAAAGGTGAAAAGCCATAACCAGGCTGTGTTTAGCAAATCTTGTCCTCATCAGGGAACTTCTAATATAGAACTATTTTAGGATAAGCTTGCGGGCTATTTAAATTTATATGTAAAGGTATTGGGAGGTTTAGCTCTTGTGAGGGAGGAACAGGTAAGGGAGTTGTTCGTAGTTTCCTCCCCTTAGTATCTAACAGGAAAATGGAATGCTGGTCTGCTTTATCAGTGCAGTTGGAGTGCCTATTTAGTAAGCAGAGGCAGTTTTGATCCAGCTAGCTGGTGGGTGTAGCAATTTCCTCTCCATTCCAGGTGTTTGCTAAAGTTGCATGCTAGGGGACCCAGCATGTAAGATATGGCCCTTTAAACCCTCAGTTAGTTTGGGTAACTGTTTTCAGTCAACAAGTGTAGCAGTGCTGGGTCCAGTTTTATGTTTACAATCCTTTAAGTCTCTGCACTGCAAACATAAGATGTATTCTCCTGCTGGGTGTGGTTAAATGTTGTTGCAGAGTCAAAGTGAGAAACTCCTAACCTAAATTTCCCATAAGCCTGTGACATTTCTGAATAGAAATAGAATCATACAAGTTGTTATCTTATGCTGCGGTGGGAACACATTCTGATATGATACAAGTTTCATAAATCCACAGTGCAAGGTACAGTCTGGGTCCCAGATATTTTAATGCTGGGTTATTAAACAACCGTGCATGCTATGTGTTTCATAGTGTCCCAGTTTTTTTTTCTTCTGTTGTGAACGTTTCTTACTGTCGAACTTAAGATGTTAGTTGTTAGGGAACAAACATTGCAGCAACAGACTAAAATGACTGGTTTATTTTTTCAACACTTACATGGGGCATTTTACAACATGAACACACTTAACATGGGGTTGTTTTGAGAATTGAATGTGCTTATCCCCATTTTATAGATGCGTTACTTTGAGGCATAGTGAGATCACACAGCTAGCACAAGGCAGAGCTGGGATTCCATTCCAGACAGCCCGCACCCAGCATTTTGGGTCTTCTATCTCACCAGAAAATAAGACCTGAGATTCCACCCTCCTAACAAATGAACTTTTTTTCAGGTTGTTATATTCCTATCTCATCCTTGTCCTCCGGGACATGTAATCTGACCCAATCGCAGTAGGAGTGTACCATAGACAGTCAGTTCAACTCCCTTATGTTTCAGAAGAGGAAGTTAAGGTGGAATGCGGTTATGTCCCAGTTGAGAGTGCTGGGGCAGGACCTGGCACCCCTCTTCTGGGCCAAACCATAACTCTTGATCGTGGGGAGGTTGGGACAGGGGTCTTGGAAGGGTCTGGGGAGGCCAGGGTGTGTATTGAGGAGTAGGACAGTCTTTGCTAATCATTATGACTGTCCTGGCGCTGACTTGCTAAATAAGGGCCCAGGTCATGTGAGAGGCAGACAGAGCAGAAGCTTGTGGCGAGATGGTGAACCTTGGGACGTCTTGCTGCTGAGGGCTCCGCAGTCCTGGATTCCTTCCCTGATAGCTGGTGGAGGCCTGGGACTCTGGGCTCCCCTCTGGATGAGGGGGATATTTTATTTTCTTCTCAATCATTTTGTGAGCTTTTTGGATCTAGGGTTGGGAACCTTTTAAAAGCCTTTGACGCACATAAGAAAATCAGCCAAGAGCAACATGGAAATAAAAATAATTTCATTTAGTCAGTTCTTTTGCTGAGAGAAAGAAAGACTTCAACTGATAATCTTTATATTAAGAACAGGAAAATCAAAGTTCAGGATTTAATAGTGATTTTTTTTTCAAAAAGACTTTTACACATGGTACATTTGGCTGAAGAAGAATAAGGAACAAACTTGGGAAAAGGAAAACAGTGGAAAGGGAGGGAGAGACCATTGCAGAGAGAGAAGGAATTTGAAGAAGGGCACAGAAGGGAAAGTCAGGGTGCTAAAACCTTTGTCAGGTCTTTATACAAGTTTCAGTCCGTTACTTATTAACAGCAGTCTTTGACACACCAAAATAATCTTTCATTCAGTTTATCTAGGACTGCTCTTTTTAAAAAAATTGATCTTAATGTTGCTCGAAACCATTGCTAATCAACAAAGCCTGGGGACAAGGAGATACCTGGGAACTCAGCTCCTGCTTGGGAACTTCATTACAACCCAGTCTGATTTAGTTTACGTCACTTTTACAGGGATGGATTTCATATATAGTGTGATATTAGAATCACTGCCTTTGTAATTGTTTTGTTTATGATCCATCTTCCTTGTGAGAGGACAAGGTTCTTGAGGTCATAGACTGTGCTTTTGTCATTTTTCTGACCACCGTGGCCATTGTAGGGTGTGACAGATGTGAGCTGAATGAAAGGGTGCATTGATGGATGAAGGATGAGGGTGCCGTTCATTTCATTCAAAATATGTAGGCATTTCCAGAAAAGAATGTTTTTATGGCTGCTTTACTTATTTATTTGTTCTATCGTGCTGTTCATTCTTACAGGTAGATATGTAGGTGTAGGCTTGGCAGTCTGTGGCGTTTTGGTTAGCAGCTGTCCTCATTTCATTGTCCTTTCTCTGCAGTGCTTTGTACCCAATTCTGATAAAGGAGTCCTTTGAAGCTAAGAGATTGGAAGATTGTATTGGGCTAGGATGCAGGTTTCTGGGTTTGGAGCAGAGACCACTCTGCTGGTGGTCTGACCGTGCAGAACCCCAAGTGCAAAATGTGGTGAAGGGCCTAAGAGTACAAGAAGAAAAAAATTAAAGGTGAAGTTTAGATTTGTTTTTTAAATCTTACCATTGTTTCCACTTTGGAATAAAAACATTTATGCTAAGGTATGAGTATAGGATTTGGGGATAAAATATATTTTTGGTGCTAATATGATTGTGACATCAAAAAGATTTAAAAACAAAAAAGGGAGAGTAGGAAATCCAGACCGAATTCTGTTATCCTCAGGGAAAAATCCACCTGTTAGGGTGGGTTTGTACTGGCTTGGTCAAAAAGTCTGTTTAGTTTTTTCCATAAAATAAAAGACATATTTTTCATTTTCACCAATGACTTTATTGATTTGGATTATTTTGAATATGTCGGCTATCTCCCACATAATGCAATGATTATTGGTCTCAATTAATGTCTCAATTTGATCTCTATCAACTTCAATTGGTCTACCCAACCATGGCGCATCATCCAGTGAGAAATCTCTGGCAAAAAACTTCACCAACCACTGTTGACACATTCAATCAGTCACAGCACCTTCTCCGTACAGTGCACAAATCTGTCTTTGCATTTCAGTTGTGTTTTTACCTTTCATGAAATAATAAAGCATAACTTGCCAAAAATGGTGCATATTTTCTTCCATCTTCAATATTAAGATGGCTACACCAAAATTCACCACTTTTGATAAGTTTTTAAAAAATGCACGCCGATATGACAGCTGTCACAATACAGTCTAACAAAATTGTTTCAGATGAAGTCAAAGACAACCAGCTGAGCTCTACTAGAGTCAGCTTATGGCAAAAACCAAATGAACTTTTTGGCCCATCCATCAGATGGTAAGCATTTCAAAGCTAGGCACATGGAGCTTTGCTCCTAGCTTTGAAATACTTCGAACATGGAGAGTTGGGCTAAGCCTAACTCTCACTTCACCCCAATCCTAACCCCAGACTGACACTGTCTAGGCTGGAAAGGCAGGGTCATGGGGCAGTGGCTAACCAAAGCAGGTCTGTGAGGTTTGTAAGGTACTGTTGGGCCCCCCAGGTCCTTGCTGGGAGGAATAATGACAACGGGCCTTGGCCTTGGAGCCAAAGAGCTTGAATCCATATACTGAGGACTCTAGCACTATATGGTCTGCGACAAATAGCTTAAAAATCCTCTATGCCTTGGTTTCTCCATCTGTAATATGGGGATACAATAGTACCTCTCTCACAGGATTATTGTAGGAAATGCAGAAAATGCCTGTAGAGTGCATAGGAATGAAACGATAAACATTAGGTTCCCCTCCTCCATATGTCACCCTCCCCTCTCCACCTCAAATCCAGCAGGAGCCACACCCATAAATAAAGCAAATTGGAATCAGTGCTAGAGTGGACAGGGAGCTGTGCCCTATGGGACTATGGAATAAGGACACATGCATTTTCCTTACAAGGAATTCTTGGGTGACAGTGAGATTCATTGAGACCCCAGTGATGAGAAGCAATGGAAAGACTTCTGGCAACAAAGCTGCTTACAACCAGAAAGAATGAACTAACTCCATCCTTTGATAATTACTGTACTTTCAGGGTGTGTGCTTTGCCATTAGCTAGAAAATTTGATTTTCATAATGTATAACCATAGCTTAGCATTTAATAGGAGAAATAGTGATTTATTTACTAGGAGAAGCATAGCATTTGATAGGAAAAGCATGATTCATTGCTCTTTATTGATATGTATATGTATATGCATAGGGGTATGGGCAATTCATATCTGCACGAATCGTGGATGTTCATTAGTAGTCAATGATCTAGACCAGCAGTTTCACACTTAAAAAATATTGTGGTTACTGTTTCCCACCCCTACTCCCCAAAACCACTTTTCTGATTGAGCTCTTCTGTGATATCCCAGTATGTAACACGTCCCAGAGCTGAGCTGTCTTTGTTGACAATTCCTAGATTTGGTCAGTGAGCCAGCTGCCTCCTCACATCCCCGCTGCCTGCACACTTCCTGACACCAGCTGCCCCTCCGCTGCTGGAACTGGGGGGCTCCTAGGAGCAGATATGAAGACATTGGCATATCCGTGTGGCAGGAAAGAGAATACTAAGACCTGAGAAGGGATGAGGAACGGAAAGGCAGTAGACTGGTTTTTAAAGCTTTCGCCAGTGGTGTGCCAGAACTGGCTCATCCTGAGAGATGATCTTTAAATTTCAGGAATTTCATGAACTGATTGTTATACATGGCATTATTGAAATTTAAATCATTTGCAGTGTAGATTTTAAACAAATAAATTATATTGAAAACAAAGGTAATAAATATGACAAGTCATCACTTACTAATCATTTTCCTAAATTTACTGCTATCTAGGCTCTTGAAGTTATTTACATCGTTGTTTCTATATGGTAAAGATACTATAAGTACTGCACACCTTTTCTCAAACTGTATATTAAAGTGACGTCTTGTTGGGAGCTTGAAAGCAGCTGTGGTGGGAATATTTACACCAGGGGAATTGGCAGACACTACAGGGCTTCTCCCATGTCCACAACTAGTTAAGCATTTGTCAGCACACTAGTGGTTTTCTCCCTCTGTAACGTCAAAGCTTCTTTATTCCCTCCTTTCTCATTGTGACCAATGAGATTTGACTAATTCTTTTCTTTTAGTTATCACGATGGCTCTGAATTTGGGGATATGTTTGGGGGAAAGGAATATACTTTGTCATGTATTGCTTTTATCTACCTCTTCCTATTAGCTGGTACAGATTGGTTTCAGACATTTTGGAGCTCAATAGCACTCAGTTTAATCCTCAATTCTACTTTTTTGTGGCTATAGGACTCTTTTGACTCTGTCCGTCTACCCCCAAATAACTTGCCTTCTTCCCACCTCCAATTACACTAATTTTAATGTCTGGCTAAGCGAAATCATCTGGGAACTTATTTAAATTCAGGTTTTCAGGTCTGTCACACACCAACTGTCAGCTGATGCCTGCTGGCCCCAATTCAGTGGCAATAGAAATCCCTAATTTGGGGTGTGGTGAAGTAGGAGACTTCATTCAGTGCAAAGAGCTCAACAGTGATACGGCATAGCTGTGAGGACAGCATGGCTGTGAGGCAGCCCAGCCACGAGGTGGCCCTGGGGCACGGCAGCGTTTGAGAAGGGGGTTACGTTGTACCTCCTAGAGAGGGTGTGTAGCTACATAAACTGCTGGAATTCTTTCACATGGGATATTTGGCTTTTTATTTCCATTTATTTCTTTAGTCAACTACTTACACGTTGGTGTGGACTCATGGATACGTATCTCATACTTTGGGTTATAATTCAATACTGTGTTATTACTTATATTAGGATTTTTAAAGATTTTTTTCAAACACAAACATTGTGCCGTCTAAAAATATTAGAAAATTGTTGTTCATAGTTTAAAAAAACTCTTGTCTCCTTTTTGTTTAAATATTCTATTTTTACATTTATTCACTCGGGACAATAAAAAATAAGTTGCCACTTAGGATTTAATTATGCTTTATTTTTTGCAGGAGTCAAGTTAAAATCTAAGTATTTAAGTTATTTTTTGAGCACTAGAGATCAAAAGCCATTTGCCCTTATTGTAAACTGAGTTTGCCCTAGGGACTTTCAACTATTGCTGAGATCACCTATGGGGATTTTATAGCTAGGAATAATTTTTGGCCTTCTTTTTTTTTCTCCAGATTTTCCCTAAATTAAATAGAAACTTTGAAAACACTACTCAGTATACGCTTTTCATTCTTACCACTGGGAGGCTGGTAGACTTGTTGGAGGAACCTCCACGTGGTCACCCGTGCTTTCTGTTCTCTGAAACCAATCTTCCCAGTGCATTTTTTTCTCTACTAAGGAATATCATTAAATAAAATGTATGTAAACTTGTATTTCACCTCTTTTTAAAGCATCTACAAGTGTAACTTACAGCAGATCCTAACATGCTTATTGACTGATCTTAAAATAGAGAGAAAACATACAAAAATATTTTATTTCATTTACTTCTCTTAATGTTATAGATTTTCTTTTGTATTTCATTGGTTACTTCTGTTTTAAAATCCAATGCTTTTCTGTACTCTTGTTTCTGTGCCAGTTCATATACATATAAATACTTGAGAGAGTGATTTTAGTTGCAGGCAAGTCCCCCCCTTTTTTTTGATTGAAACTGTGGGCAGACAGTTACACTCAGATACCAGGTGAAGACGACCTGGCCATTCGGGCCTGAAAGATGCCTGTGACTCAGGTTCTGGTTAGTGGCTTGTGTGTGATGGGTCACTGCTGCAGCCTAGTGCTCCGATGCCTCACTGAGAGCTCAGTCCTCCTGAAGGGAGGGCGAGGCCAGGTCCAGCATGGCTGACTCTGTAAGTGGCCAAGTAAACTTGGCCTCTAGGTCAGTTCCCAGGAGGATCGGGAATTCATCCAGAGGTGGGCCTTGAGATCTGGCTAGACAGGTCTAAAAAGTTTACCGTTGCAATTAAATAAAGGATAGCAGTATTAATTTAGGACATGTTGAGAAGTCAGTATTGTGTTGCTTAGTAATTAAGCACAAATTAAGCATATCAAATAAGCATTTTACTTAATTGACTGTAATTTGAACATTGTCTCCTGATGCCACCTAGGATTTGGTTCTCAATTTATTTGTTCATTCTGTGGGGGAGGAAAAATAATTTCCCTTCTACCTTTCTAAATTCTTCTGGCTGGACTAATAATTAAGATAACACGAGACAGATGAACAGGAGATAATGTCTTAAATTTATTGTATGTGTACATGTGGGGGTTCCATAGGACTTTGAGACTGAGGACAGATGGCACAGTTATCTTGAGCAAAGGAGGAGGGAGGGATTGTGGTTTGGAATTTCAAAGGGCAGGAAGGCAATTCACGTGGAGCTAGAAAAGCAAATGGTTGGTACGTAGATGTTTGTTGTGCCATCCTTCGCAGTGGGGCATCAGAGGACTTTGATCAAGTGGGCCTTGAGGTTTCCCCCTCTATCACACACTAGTTTATATTAAATTATAGTTATCTGTGATAATAGCTCTCCTCCCGGAGCAGGTCCTCTCTCTAAATTCTTTTACAGAAGGTCAAAGCTTCTTTCTGAGTCTTTTGTTTCTTAAAAACAGCCATTTAAAAGTAACCAGTCTCCCAAAGGCATACTCATATTTTGGGGAAGCAAATTCTGCTTCCCCTTAACTCACTATTATAGACCCTTAATCTCATTATTTCTGTGCAGTAAACATTTACTTACACCCCCATTTCCTAGGGCAAAGGACTCAGGGAGGCTGTGAAATGTGTGCCTTATTTAAAATGGCCCTTTGTTTGATAAGCAGGCCCTACCACAAATGATTAATACAGTTTCTCCTCTTTGTAAAGGCACACAAACCCAGCTGAGTCTGGTCAGGGAAGGAAAGATGTTGCTTCAGAGAAGGCCTGGGCTTCTTTGGGCTTGGGGTCCTCCTCACTACGGTCCCAGAAACGATCTGGAGCAAGAGAGGTATAGCTCCAGCACGGAGAGGATGGTGACCACCCAGCTAAAGAGTTTTTAGACCCTAAATTAGTCTCTGGGTTCACCAGCCCCCTGGAGCCTCTTCTCACAGCGTGGACACTATTTCCCAAAATGGCGTCTTGGTTTCCTTCAAAGTATAGATCCACTGCATAATGCTGCAAAGATGGGTTTAGAATTATGATAGTAGAAGATGTTTAAGTGGTTGCATCTAAAACCGTCCTGTGGGTACAATTTACTTTCATAGTGAGTCCTGTAAGGAATTTGAAGAGTGCAAATTCAGTAGCCAATTATTCTTCAGTTCCTGCAAGACCTGTTTGTACAAATAGGACTCCTGTGAGTAAGCCTTCTTGTCCAGCTGAATTACCTCATCCTTTTTAAAGTCACAGATTGTAAATGGCCTGGTTTGTTAATTGTACAGTCTGTCATAGTATGTGATTTAAGCACACTATCTACTCCACATAGATGCTTATGCATGAATTTGAATGATCTACACTCACTATTAGAAACTATGGACATGCTGGAAAGAACTTAGTGTGATATGAGGGATAACCTGAGTTTTGGTTTTGTTTCTGCCACTAACTTACTGTAACCCTGGGCAAGTTATTTCCAGAAATTACACTAGTGCTCTTCTCTCTTTCATGCCCTGCTCTCGAGCTGGGACCTTAGTCCTTTTAAAATGAACTGTTCTCGAGCAATTTAGGATCTAGTGTGGTGGTTCTCACACTCCACTGTGCATCGGGAGCCCCTAATGGGCTCATCAGAACACAGAGAGTGGGTCTCACCCTGAAGTGTTGGACTGGGTGGAGAATTTGCATATCTATCAAGTTCCCAGATGATGCCGATACTGCTGGTTTGGAGACCACAGTGTGAGAACCATTGATCTAATGGTTTAGCTGACACATCAGTAAGAACGATTCAAAGATTAAATGCTGTGAAATAAGTACGAGTAATGTGCAGTAGGAAACAGTGTGGAGAAATGGGTCAAAAGGTTAATGAACAGCCGGAGATCTGAGAAGCTCTGATGGAAGAGGGAGAAGTTAAATGGGGTCTTGACTAGTGGATACCACCTTGACCGTCAAGACATTTGGGGGAATGACACCATTTGAATCTCCTGATGGGAGGGAGATTGCAGAATGTATGTGGGAGCAGAAGTCTAGTCTAGCATAGGTGGAATGGAGGGTAGATAGGGGAAGGAACAACTAGAAACAGATGGAATTGAGAATGAGAAGGCTGGAGAGTCAAACCCACCATGTTCATGGTTTTTGGATTTTGGCAGCAAGGGAACAGCATGATCAGAGCCATGCTTAAGAAGGGTAACTCTGGCAATGGGATGGATGGCTTGGGAAGAGAATGAGTGTGCGCCGAATCCGCTGGGCAGCCCAATCTGCGCACGGGAGGCCTCAAGAAGAGCCCAAAGGTGGGAGGAATGGAGTTCTGGGATGGATCTGCACAGCAGCCACAGATTTGGTAGTTGCTTGGTTCCTGGGGATGAGGGAGACAAAAAAGTCAAGGGAGAGTGAGGAGTCAAGCCTGAGTTGTTGGGGGAGAATGGTGGCAATGGGACCCCCCAGGGGAAATAGAATTGGACAGGAAAATGAACCTGTTGGGGCCTTTGTTTCTTTAAAACCAGATGCTCTCAGAGTCTCTTTTTGCATGATTGTAATCAAGGTTTTGGGTGTTTTTGCTAGTCTGAAATATTATAAAATATACTTGTACAAAAAGCAAATGGCTTACAAGATCTGGTAGCAGCCCAAGTGTCAGTCCATCATAGACGAGTGGATAAAACAGCTATGGTACAATACACAGTGGAATACTCCTCGGCTATAAAAAAGAAAATGTACCCTTCGTGACAGAATGGCTGAACCTGGAGAACATTATGCTAAGTGAAATAAGGCAGTCAGAGGAAGATAAGTACCATCTGATTTCGCTTATATGTGGAATCTAATGAACAAACTGAACTAACAAGCAAAATAGAAGCAGACTCATAGGTAGAGAGCAGGCTGATAGCTCATGGAGGGTTGTTAGGGAGTGGAGAGATGAAGCAAAAAGGAAACAGGACTCGTGGACATGGACAATAGTGTGGCGATTGCAGATGGAGGTGGAAGGGATATAAGGAAGATAAGTGGAAATGGACAACAAATAAAAATAAATTTAATAAGTAATAATAAAAAGTAAATGGCTTATAGATCTCAGGCATTCACGTGTCTGTTGATTGGTTCATCTGGATAAATCATTAACATTTACATCTGTAAATAGCCTTCTTGTCCAGCTCTTCTTCATTTTGCTTTTAGTTTTCCTGCTATGTCACCTTGGTCTTCCTCCCATTTATGCATGTGAGCAGTTTTTGGTTTTGTGTTCTGTGTATATATTGTAAATAGGTGTAGCAGATATTTGAAATCCCTTTGACTCTCCCTTGTAATAATCATACCATGTATGAAGACATTAGTGTACAACCTGGCTTCCTACTGGATTATAAACTTCTTCTGAGTAAAGAACATGTCTTATTTAGTTTAGTCTTCCTCACTGCACTTATCCTAAGTGCTTGTATAAAGTGGCCAGAACATGTCTCAGGAATTGGATTGAATCACAGTGAGAGACAGAATGGCTCAGGCAATAAAAAGTTCTAGTTTAAAGGGAAATGGAAATCCATGCATCTTGAGGATTAGAAAGAGGAAACATTAATTCAGTAGCCTTTCAGGACTAGAATAGAGATCTTTGTGAACACTTTAGGAACCAGAAGTAGAAGCCCATAAAAAGTAGGAGAGTACGTCTTAAATTAGTCATTGAAAACTTTGGGCCAGATCTTTCTACCCTGGGCCTCAATTTCCTCAATTTGTAAAGCTGTGGTAGTAATAAAGCAGAGATTTTTATAACTCTCCGCATACCTATTTGGGGAGAATTCTGAGCAAAGGGAACAGCATGAACAAGGCACTTGCGACGGGAAGGGGTGTGAAACAGGAGAGGGGATGCAGGCCGGCTTCAAAGGGCCATTTTTGCTAAGGTAAGNGTATGGTTGCCTTTAGTGCATCCCCTGCTGGGAGTTGGCCTGCAGGGAACTGGCCTGCAACCCAGGTATGTGCCCTGACTGGGAATCGAACCATGATCGTGTGGTTCGCAGGCCCGCGCTCAATCCACTGAGCTACACCAGCCAGGGCAGAGATTTTTATAACTCTCCGCATACCTATTCGGGGAGAATTCTGAGCAAAGGGAACAGCATGAACAAGGCGCTTGCGACGGAAAGGGGTGTGAAACAGGAGAGGGGATGCAGGCCGGCTTCAAAGGGCCATTTTTGCTAAGGTAAGGATCTTGGGCTCTGTGCTATAGGAAGGTCTTCTGCCAGCAATGCCATCTGGGGAGCAGGAGGGAAGGACCAGAGAGAGTCACATGGGGAAGGAGGCATCATGGAGTTGGTTATTGCCATAGGCGTCTGTTTGCTGGATTCTGAAGGATCGCTCGTCTTGGAATAAGTCTCATGAAATGCATCTCAGCACAGTTTTCCTGGAGACAAAGGGGAGAAGATTTTATCCATGTGTCATACCTGACCCATGCACCAGCCCACAGTGCCCATGGCATCACAGCTCATATGAGATATGAGACAAATTCACAGGGACTACCTAGTCCTGTGGAGGAAAAGGGACCGCATGGCTACTCCCTCAAGGGGGGAGCAGCTCAGAATAGCCTGGCAACTCTCTCAAGGGGAGAGCAGGCTGACCCTTGCCTAGACAGGCTTTTATTGGGTTTAATTTGCTCAGGAATACGGGCACAGCTTATTAATCATTGTCAGGCAGTAAAAATCAAATGATAGATATTATACAAAGAACTATTAGGGCTTCTTCTGAGTCAGTGTCTATCAGCTAAAAGGCTACAAAACTTTGGGAAACAAACTCTTTATTTGCTTGGGCCTTTATCATTTAAATAAGAGCATTTTTAGCAAAGCAGGCTTCATGAGTTTACCTATCCTTTCTCAGGCCTGATCACCCAGGGAACCCGCCTTTTCCAGCACAGGGCTGCACTGCGCTCTGTCATTGTTTCAGGCTTAAGTCAGGCAGAGAAGGCAGATAGCCAAGGAATTTTTGGAGACTTCTCCCGGACTCAGGGGAGTCAGGCTTTGTCAAAGCCGAGGGGCAAGAGTCCATCACCCCCTTTCTCCATAGTCCCCAAGTCCTTCCCTGGGGCCTCCCCATGATCATGCCTGTCTCAGGTGGTTTCCCCCTTGGGGAGTCTTACTCGTCACTGGTAACTGATCAAGCATTGGGGGCCAGTTATGGAAAAAGGAGCAGGACCCGTGCTCCTGCCAGGGAGATGAGCTTTGTCTCCTTAGTGGCTTATGGTCCGAAGGTCGCTCACTCAGCCTTAGCCCCGGGGCAGGGGCGGGGCAGGGGGGGGGTGGGTTACAGCTCCTGAAACCAGGCAGGGCGGTTCCCAACAAATACCTGCCATCAAATCGAGGCAGCCCTACTTTTTAGACTGCGCATGTCTGACTGCCAGGCAGGCTCCCATGGATGCCACGTGAAGCAGCTTCAGAGGAGCCTGGACTCCAGAAGCCCTGTTAGGTTGAACTGTTGTAAAGCAAACTGGAATCTTCTTGGAACTGGCTACCATTGCAACGGCCGGCAAGCAAGGTGAGTTTGAGAGGGTTTCAAGCAGTGCATAGAAGGTGGCCAGGACAGGGAGCTATTAAGGAATTTTTAACAAAGGAACTACCTAATCCAATTTATGCAATGCTGTGCTGGTAAATGTTTAACAACCAGCTCTCCGGAAAAATTAATGTGTACACACACATATTCAGCAAGTCTTTGAATAATGTCATTTCATTTAACGTTGTTTTGTTATAATGTTGATGAGAAAAAAAAAGATTCCCAGCTGGGCCTCTTTCTCTGTGGAGTGTTCGCGTTCTCCCCATGTCTGTGTGGATTTTCTCCTGGTACTCTAGTTTCCTCCTGCACCTCAGGGAGGTGCATGCCTGGGGCGAATCCTCACCTACATCGCTCCAGTCTGAGTGTGGGTGGGGGTGTGTGTGAGTGGTCCTTCCATGGAAGGGCAGCCTGTCCAGGATGGGTCCCACCTCGATCTGCCAGGAGAGGTTCTGGGCCACCCGTGACCCTGAACTAGAAGAAGTGGGGTGGAAAAGAATTTTCTTGTTGTATTAATCTTTCTTAAATGTATGTATAGCTCACATTTATTTCAGTGTTTAATATTAGGAGTGTTTAGCTCTTCATTTAGAAGTCTGGTGATGTTTTTGTGACTAAAAGTGTGACATAGGAACTTAACTCTTGTTCATATCGTTTAGCCTCCGGTAAAATCGGATTCACTACACATTGTTTCACTTAAAGTTGCAGTTTCCAAGAAATTACCAAGGACATTAAGTGAGGACACCATATATACATGTATATATATATATGTCTACTGTAGATTTTACTGATATAAAGGATGTGTAGCACACAGTTTACAAATAATGAAAAGCATACTACACTCTATGGTGAAGTCCATGTAGCCAATCAATTCTGACAGGTTTCTGTTGGATTTCACTGAACCCTTATATTCATAGCTGACCTATAGTTATAGTTGATGAAAGAAGATGGTGGATGTTCTTCTATGACAGTATGGAGTCAGGAGAAAGTGGGACAGTGAAGGCACATTTCAGAGCTTCATTTGTTCATTAAGCATCTATGGCTGCATTGGATAGCACTTGAAGAATATTTCCTCAACATTTTTAAAAAAGATTTTTATTTATTTGTCTTTAGAGGGGAAGGGAAGGAAAGGAGAGAAGGAGAGAAATATCAATGTATGGTTGCCTCTTGGGAGTCCCCTGCTGGGAACTGGCCTGCAACCCAGGCATGTGCGCTGAATGGGAATTGAACTGCGATTGTGTGGTTCCCAGGCCTGCACTCAATCCACTGAGCTACACCAGCCAGGGCTCAACATTTTGTTTAATTTACATTATAACCACTGTAGGCACCACAAATTTTTTAAAGATTTTCTTTATCACTTTTGTAAGCCTAGACAATCAACAAATCAAAAATCAAGCTATAATTCATAGGGTTCCTCAATTTCTCTGTGAAAGTATTCTCATTATGGCTGATTTCAAGTTACAGAAAATTGGGAGAACAGGTGCAGTAGCACAACGTTATACAGTATTTCCTCTTACAGGTCAAATAGATGTAAGTAACCTCAAGAGCATAGAGGTTACTAAAATGTACTAAAGTAATAAAGAAATGACTAATTTTGAGTATTTATTACCTGTGAGTTTGATATAATTTATTTCAGTGTAAGTTTATATGAATTAATTTGAAGCAACTTCTATGTTTAACAGCTGATTCATAAAATTTCCCTCAAGTTTACCAATCAGTTCTTAGGAGCTCAGATGAGCCAGCCCAACACACTACCGGAGTTATATTTCTTGAAGATCACTGGAAGCAGTCTGTAGAAATGTGTGGTCTGGAGGTGGGAAAAAAGTACTTGAGCTGTTAGGGGTTTGGATTAGTAGACAGACTTAGGAAATGTGTGCAGCCTCTGCCCTGCTGAGGGTTTAAATGAAGTCAGGTTAATAGAGATGATGTGCATTTCACTGGCTTGTGTTCAAACGGGGATATGTAGGACCTTTAATAAAAGTCTCACCCTGACCAGTGTGGTTCATTTGGTTGAGAGTTGTCCGCACAAAGCAAAAAGTTCACCAGTTCTATTCCTGGTCAGGGCACATGTCTGGGTTGTGGGTTCAGTCCTCAGCTGGGGTGCATATGAGAAGGACCTGATAGATGTTCCTCTCACATTGATGTTTCTCTGCCTCCTTCTACCTCCCTTCCCCTCTCTCAATCAATCAATCAATCAATCAATCAATTTAAAAGTCTCCTCCAGGTACTTTTGGAGCCCCCGAAGAACTGTTTTCAGGTAAACAGTTCACCCCCTTTGCTGTCTTCACCCCCCTTGGCTGTCTTCTGCTTTGGTTTCCTTGGTGACGACCACAGGCCAAAGGGGTTTGAAGGCGAGGTCCCACTTGCCATAGCTGCAGGTGCCTTCCTGGAGAACAGGACTCATGCCGAGGAAGACACTTGCCGGGTCTTGTTCTTCTAAGTTTGCAAATCTGGGGGATGGAGCCTCAGAAGGAAGTTAGAACCAGCCGAATGCCCCACAGAAGTTTGTCTCCAGGAGCCTGAAGTTGCTGAGTCTGTTTTCCTGTGACTCAGAGGCAAGGAGGAAGACAGCCTTCGACATTTCTTCTAGTAGCTGCTGATGGCAGCAGTCTCAGCGGGTCCAGAGTGGGGCAGGGCAATAACCTCTCCTCCCTCTCCTGGCTTGGCCCCTGGAAATCACAGTGGCCTCTCTGTCTGAAGGCTCCTTTCTTCTCTGCAGATCAGCTGGTGCAGGTGAATGCTCGAAAGCCAGGAGTCTCTGGTCCATCTGCATTCCCAGAGCGCATGATTTCATTTGGGGGTCATCTAGACTGCATTACTCTTAGTATAAAAATAGGGTGGAAAGAAAGAATGGTGAACGTGACCTCTGGGTGTGTGGTGGAGCCAGTCAGTAACGTTTGGAATATGAAGGGTGGCACGTGTGTGGCTGGAAAGAGGACAGAATTGAGATGTGAGGCAGAGGAAGGAAACAGCACAAACGAGGGAGCTGAGGCACAACAATAGTAGCTCATGCTGGAAACGGCTTGGCCCATAGTGTTCACACTTACAATTTCCCTAGTTTAACTATTCAGAGTTACGATTGTGTTAACTTCACCTTCCTTCCTCCCTCTATAAAAAAGGAGTCAAAGTCACTGCAGTCATGAATGACCCAGGGTAATAAAGACATCTCACACTTGTGCACTATGGCATTACTTTGATCCAGGCTTTTATAGTTTGAGGAGAAAAAAAAAATTACTGCAAGTTAAAGGTATGGAAACCATCAACTTCTTCCTGTTTGATATCTCTTGCTGTGTTTTCCGTATTAATCACTTCATTTCCCCCTTGGCCTCGGGCCTGATATTATTTTCTCTCATGGTTGTCAGCTGCTGGGTGTGTCAGGCAGCTTTTCACCATGATACAATGACACAGTGGAGCTCAAGGGCAAGGTTACCATGTGAGTGTGTGCCACTCTTGCTGGTTATGTTCACACACACCCAGAAAGCCCAGTGCTACTGGACTGAATTACAGGCTTCGAAATGACTGTGTGGTTTGCATTCAGCAAAAAAATATACCCCAGACATGCTCGAGAATTGTTGGTTTGGGAGGAATTAGATGACTCCAATGTGAAAAGACAGAGCCTACCTAAAGAGATAGTGGAGCAAATTTTCTACAGCACAAATCTGTCGAATAAGTGGATTCGGATGCAACCACAGCCTTGCCAAGTGAAATTCTATTCCATGGGAATTAAAGTTAGTGGCTTTGTGGAGGCATTTATCTCAGACGAAAAACTTTTCTCAGAGTCTTTTGCTGAAGAATAGAAGCAGGCAGACATAAAAATGGGCTTTTACAGCCACTGTCTGCTCTAATCCCCTTAAACACTTAATGTGTCCTCACACACCTAGCAGTGAAATGAAACAGAGCCATTCCTTCTAATGTAGCAAGTTGGATGCATTTATCTACTGCTGAGGGACTAGGAAAACTGGAGAAAGCAGTCCTTTTTATCAGTCAGGCATTGTGTTTAGCTCCCAGGATCAGAGGCCCCCCTCGACAGTGGCTTTATTTCTCATGGAAGAGCGCTCCGGACCTGGGCAGCCGTGAGCTGGCATGACAGCTGCAGGAATCACCAGGCTCTCGCCAGCCCTCCAGTCTGCCATCTCCAGGATGTATCCGTGTCCAGGAGGGCCACTGCAGCTCTCCGGGCGTCATATTCACATTACAGGCAGAGGATGAGGAGGGAAGAAGGGTGTGACGGCTCTGTTTTAAGGATCTGTCTCAGAATTCTAACACTTCCACTTGCATCTCCTGGGCCAGAGTGCAGGTATTGTAGATAGTCATACCTAGCTGCAGGCATTTTTAATTTGCTCCATATTTCTATAGTAGTATAAATTTCAGTTTTTAAAAAGTTAATTAATCTACAGTCTTCTGTTTTCCTGGTCATTTTTGCAAGAGGCTGGAAGAGAGCTCATATACGAGTGAGATTCTTTAGTGTCTTTTTGGATGTTCCATGCTAAGAGGTTTTTTCCTGTGTCTTCTCAACAGTAATAACTGTAACAGGATCCAGTCAGGGTTTACCATAGAGACAGAGCTAGTGGTTTTCATTGATTAAGGCATTATTCTGTTAAGGAATTGGCTTAACTCCATTGTGGGACTGGCTAAGGATGCTTGAAATCCATAAGGCAAGCAGTCAAGAAATTAATATCATGGGCAGGCTGGAACTCCAAGGGCAGGACTAAAGCTTGGAGTTTCTGAACTCAGAGAGGGCCCAAGCCCTGTTTTAAAGGCTTTTAACTAATTGCATAAGTTCCACTGAATATAATTTCTCTTTTGACTAATAAGAGTGAACTGATTAGATATCTTACTTAATTGCCTGCAGATTCTCTTCACAACAGCAGTTGGTTAGTATTTGATTGAATAGCTGGGAATAGGAGTGTGTAGGCTGCTGCAAGTCTGCTGCCTCCCTTTGCTCCAGCTCCCGGGAGGGAATATTTGTGGCAGTCAACCCTAACAGGAAATAGGCAAGAGGGAATTCTGGGGGATGTAGTTCAGCCCAACCACGCTGATATTTCACAAAGCCATTGTATACTGTTACTTAGTTGTCACCTAGGGAAAGAAAGTGAAAACAAGTCAGTGTTTCTTCATTTCTGATATCTGGCAGATGGTGCCCTGATGCTATGATTGGTAGCTAAAATGAGGACCTGGTATTACTTGTGCTTTTTAACTATTTTTTTCAGCTTTCTTTTCCCTCTCTGTTTATCATAGATAGATAAGACTTTATTTTTGATGTTTTCATTAAGTAACTCATCAGCCATTGTGAACTTAGCAAGTGAAGAGAATTTAAAATTTGCTTTCATAACTAATGGTAAGCTGTCCATTTTATAATTTTTAATAGCACAAATTTTTTCTCATTTGTACCTTTTAAAAAAAGATCTCATTTATCTATTTTTAGAGAGAAGGGAAAGGAGGGAGAAAGCGAAGGACAAACATCAGTGTGCTGTTGCCTTTGCCTGGCCCCAACTAGGGACCTGGCCCATAACCCAGGCATGTGCCCTGACTGGGAATCAGACCCACAGCCCTTTGGGCCTCAGGCTGGCACTCAGTCCACTGAGCCGCACCAGCCAGGACTCATTTGTACATTTTTGTCTAGATTATACAGAGATGTTAACATTCATTTTTTATCTAAACCAATAATGGCTTTTGTAATTAAGGCAAAAATTAGTAGCATTGCAAATCTGTTTTTGCTGATGAGACTCAGATGCTCATTGATCTTTTATTGCGAGTCCTCGATTCTTTCACAAAAATTAATAGCTTTATTGAGATATATGATTCACATTTCATAAATTGTACACCCTTTTAGAGTATACAATTCAGTGATTTTTAGTATACTCACAATGTGGTTCAATTACCACCAGTTCCAAAACGTTTATATTCCTTATATTAAATATAGGTGGTAATGTTTTAAGGCAGATGAAGAATTTGAAAAAAATCAGTTCTGTTTTCTGATTTAAATTCACTTGAAAAGAGAAATTGGTGACTTTTTAAGGGCAGAGTTGCAAATTTGGGGTTTTAATTCTGCAAAGAGGATACACACAGTATGGGATTTACTAACAAGTTTAAGTATATTATTCCCTGAGATGTGATTTGAAATCAGGACTTTCATTCATTTGTTTAAGTGTTTTTGCTTCTTCGCTTTGTGCCAAGCTCAGTGCTAGACCCTGGCAGTGCCAAGGGAAATGAGACTCAGCAACCCTGTGGTCGGGTGGGTGGAGAGAATGGTAAAGTCACTCTGTTGGCCCTCACGATGACGATGCCGTCTTGACCGTTAGCTCAGGAGGCATGAAGCCCCTAGAGGTAGCGTGTACCCTGTGCAGGAATAGAATAACCATGAATTTGAGGGAGGGATGTGACTGCATCTGTACAGAAAATTTTGAGAACACATCTGAACATTCTGTGAGAGACCCAGGTCTAATTCTTAGGGGCTGGTTTCCTAGCAGGTCTCTTTTAGGATGTGGACACAGATTCTGAGGCGTGCAGTGAATGTTGCTACGGTTGGTGAGATACGAACTGAAGGGGTCCCACTGTAGTGGGGTTTGCATCTTCACTTGCTTGAGATCTCTACTTAAATATCACCAACCAGAGAGGCCTTTCCTGACCATCTATCTAGAATACACCCTGTCCTGTTCTCTCACTTTGCTTTGCTTTCAATCACTGCTGGGCTAGCTCTCTCATGTTATATAGTCATTACTGCAGCACCCCCACCCACCATCCCCAAAGAGTTGACACATTGTCTTGTTGGCTCTGCTGTCCCCAGTAGAGTGTCTAGCACGGTGTCAGGCACCATAGTCGGTGCTGACATTTGTGTGTGTGCATGAATGAAAGTTCTAAAAGGGGGCACATTATAGAACTCTGTTCCTATGTTTCCTTATATAAGCAGGCATTAATTTTCTCAATACATGCTCTGTTTGTTTTGGCGTGTTTATTTGTGGATGGCAGTTGGGTAAGCGTGGGTTCTCATAGTAAAACTTCCTTCCTTAAGTAAGAAATGTGGTCATCTTTGACCCTAGTGCCTCCCTGCACCCAAACTCAGCTGGTTACTAAGTACCTCCTCAGTGCCTTCTTTCCCTTTTTGCTGTGGCCACCACTCAAGTAGGTGGGATCCGGAAATATTGCTGATTCTCTGCCTCCAGCTTTACAGAGTGATCTTTGTAAAACGCAGATCAGATTATGTTAGTCTACAGCTAAAATCCTTCTGTGCTTCCCATCACCAAAGATTGGATCTAAAACTCTTTAGCATGGCATTCCAGATCTGTCTCAGTTTGTGCAGGCTGTTATAATGAATTTTTGCCACTGGACAGCTTATAAACAACAGAAATGTATTGCTCACACTTCTGGAGGCTGGGAAATCCAAGATGAAGACACCAGCATAGTCCCCTTCTGGTGAGGATCCTCTTCCTGGTTCATAGCCAGGTCCTCCCCGTGTCGGTAAAGGGGGCTAGGAGCTCTCTGGGGATCTTTTGTAAATCAGTAATCTCATATATGAGGGCTACACCCTCATGGCTTAAACTCCTGCCAGTGACCCCATTTTCTAGTATAAAACTTTTGGGGGTGAGGATTTCAACATACAAATTTGGGGGGAACATGGAGTCAGATGATTGCAAGACCTTTCTCAGTGTGGCTGTCACATGGTTTTTCGACTTTTTCCAGCTTCCCCAGCGTACATTCACACATCCTCTTTCTCTCCTTCCCTCTGGCCCTGCTCTGTGGCTCTCTCTACAGGCATTCTTGGGGCCACAGCATGCCAGGTGCTCTCCTGCGCCTTGGCTCTTTGAAAAGGATGCTGTTCCTCCCTTGTCCACCTACAGGGAAACATCCTACACCTCTCTGGAGTCTTCCCTTACGACCCACTTTCCCTGCATGCTCACTCCTGCCTCTCTCTACATTTGCATGGCACTTCCATACACAACGTCGTTTATACACAGTGTACTTTTGTTCATGGGCCATCTAGGCTGCTTTCTCTGTGAGTCTGCCAGCCTTCTGAAGACAGTGTGTCTTATTTGTTCTTGAATTTGCATGCCTCACAGTGCATCGCAGATAGTAGGAACTCAGTAGATGTTGGAATGAAGTAATAAAATTTCAATAAGCTGTCTTATTAACAGATGCAAACCAACTCCCTGGCAGCAGGGAATTTAAGTGCACATGGATCACTGGACTTGGCAACAGAAGTGTATAAACAGACACGTAATAAGCGCTCTTCTTTGTCTTCTCAGACTGTCTTCAGGAATGTTGTGCTTTTGTAGGTGTGAAGAACCAGACATCAGCAGCTGTGTCAAAGCTCATTGGTCCAGGTCTAAACTGAGTCTCGCCATCGTCTTGACAGTGCTTTTCTGGGTCAGTGTGCAGGAGACATGAAATGTTTTTTAGCACAGTTTTTTTAAAAAGGATATAAAAGTGTATTTTATTTTACTTGTTGCCATACTGTTTTTGTCTGTTGGTGTTGGCTTTTATTTGGGGAGCTAATGAGAGACAGGTTGTTAGAAAACCAGAGGCAAGCTGTTTGGTTCACTGACGTACTAAATGAACTCAGGTACGAGCAATCCAGGAATTCTGTGCATCAGGAAAAGCCCATCCTCACCGCCTCCAGGTGCTGTTACCACGGGAACGTGGCCTGCTTTCCTCGGCGACTGGTAAACTGATCATTCCTTTTTTCTCTCTCACCCTATTCATCAGTTCACAGGTGCACATAGTCTCCTCTCAGGCCTTACAAAGAGAAGTCGCAAGTGCACTCACAAACACAAAGGTTCATTTTGTTCTTGAGGACGACAAATATTTAAAAAATATTCCTTTTCATAAAAAACCTAATTCCCACGTTATTTTAATTTCATTATGCCATCAGGGAAAAGATATTCCCTTTTCTCCACTGAGGATGCAGGCTCCACGTGCTTACTGCTTCACAGGAGGCTCCAGCATTAACTTGCATCAGCCTGTCCCGTTGGCCCCGCCCCCACGCACGGACCACACTGTGAGCATGAACACCATGCCGTGAATATTTAGCAGGGAAAACACTTCCCTAGTCTTATTTCCTGGGCATGTTGATGTCTAAGTGAGTTACAAAGTGTGCAGATATACTTTAGAGTCCTTTTCTGAAGCACAAATCCATATCATTTCCTCTTAGGTTAACACTGTGGTGTCGTCTCTTCTCTTCTCTTCTCTTCTCGAACTGAGCTGTAGAAGAAATGGGCTTAGGAAATGAGTCACAAAGACAAAAGAAGGGCCCTTGGAGCTTAGGACGGAGAAAGGTGAAGGGATCATGCCTGGGGGAAAGCAGAGGGAGAAAGGCTGGGTGTGCTCCCAGAAGGGAGAACGCCCATGGGCTTTTCCTTGTACAGCCAGCTGCTGCCGTGGGAGAGAAATGCCTAGAAAGGCCAGCCACCGGTGGGCACTCAGGTATTTATTTAACCAAAAAAACCCCTGCCAAATGAAAGTAATTTGATCTCAAGAAAGAAGCGGAAAATGAGTGCAAATAGACTGTTTCAATATAACTGATCCAGAAAGTGGGTCTGTGTTGAGCACAGATGACCATATCCTAAGGAAGGAAATTCACCAGACAGCCTAATTTACTGTACAAAGTCAGGAAAACACCAGACTGGTTCCTGTTTGTTAGTGGGCACTTCGGCATAGGCACATGGCCTTGGGGCTCTCAGAGGGACGAAGGCGATCAAAAAGCAGAATGAGAAGTCATTGGCAAGAGAATTCAACTGTAAGCTTCCCCAGGGCCAAGAGTACATTTCTTTATCCTCTGTTGTGTGCTGCGTGCCTAGCACTTTGCTGGAGAGGTGCACTCAGTAAAGATTTAATGAATGGCTGGATGGATGAATTGAGTGAATGCACAAGGAACTAATAAACAATGGGTGGGCAAGGCTGGAAGGTTTAAGCAGTGGTGACCTGTTAATGAAGGGAGTTAGCACAGGACGTCTACCAGGCATTGCTTGTACTGTAAGGGGTATTTGCTTGGCTGGACCATTTGCTTGAGAGAAGAGAATTGGTGAGGAAATTCCCATGTTACCTATTCTGGTTGAAATTTTGTTGGGGAAGAAGAACTAGGGGTTGAAAAATGGGTTAAACCGGTTTGGCTGGAGGGAGGGGTCTTGTGCAGAAGCACATTGGGAGCAGTGCAGAGAAAAGGGGGTAGGAACGAAAGCAAGCGGCTTCAGGCTACAAGAACTGGGTGACAGGAAGCCCTTCCATTCTAAGATTGGACAAGCAAGGAAGTGCTTCGGGTGGTTAGAAGGTAAGATACCACGGGCCTGTGGCTGCAGGTTCAGTCCCTTCTCCCCACAGTGCAGGCAGCTGCAGCATGGCCTTCTGCTGCACTTTGAGTGGATGGGTGTGCCGGGTCCGTGTGTCCACGTGTCTGTGTGTCCTCAGAGAGGCAGCAGCTGGAGGCCCCGCCCTCCCCCCTGTTCCAGAGGCCTGGAAACCAATTTCAAACTTTCTTTTTTTACCCACAAGAATTTTCACTGCAGTTTTCAGGTGGCTGTGACTAGAGGCACTTGACCGTTTCACAACATATTTAAAAAAGAAAGAAAAGAATAGAGAAACTTGGAACTTCAAAGTCAATCAATAAACATAGTAAGTTACATTTTAACATGTGTATTAGAAAATACTCAACTTGTTTTTCAGAAGAGCATATTATGTAGTCATATAAAGCCACATTCTCATTATTGTGTGAAAAGGAAGCCCGCATTATACGAGAGGCCAAAGTAATCTGGGAACTGATAAGGTTATAAAAAAACCTCCTGGCCACCCATGATGTAATTTTGTATAAATTTGTAGGAACCTAAAAGGGTGCCTGCTTGCACACCTTCGGATTTTATTGCCAAGTTATAAAATGTTGTTGCCTCTTTGGAGGGTCAGAATAGATTTCAGAGCAATTTGCAGTAGTTATGAAAATTACCCTGTAAAAGTAAGAGAGCAAAATAAAATAAAATATAGATATGAGCCATGACAGATGTTACAGAGTAGGGGAGTGGACGTGCAGACAATGAGTGACATTGTTGTTAGCACGGCCCTGGCAACTCGAGTCACGGATTAAATAATGGACGCCAGTTGGTGGGCCCAGTGAGGAGGGAACAGAGCGCGCCTTGTTTCAGCTTGTCTAATTTCAGACTAATTGCTTAAGTACAGGCTTCTGTTCTTGTTATAGCCAACTTAAACAGTTGAAATATTGTAAATCTTGTAATTCACCCTGGATCGGTAATCAGGACCAAATAAATGAGCTTTGAGCAAAGCATCCTGGTAACTTGTTGCCTTGCCTGAGGAAGGCAAGGCTAATGGAAGCCTGAGGACAAGCAGGCTTCTGGACCTTTCTCTCCTGATCAGGTTTAGCTCACATGCTCTGTGGGGTCTGCTCTTCTTCGAGCTCCTCTGTGCTCATGACTGTGGCTCCTTGGGGTAGAGTGGAAGATGCCACGGGCTGCCCCCATGGACTGGTACAGCACTCTGGTTGTAGGGCCTGGTGTCTTCCTGGGCTGTGGATTTCTGAGGTCTCAGGGAGATCAGCATTTTCCTTTTCTTGCTCTGGGACTTTGTGATCAGCTAATGAGGTGATCCATGTGAAAGCACTTTATTGGCATGAGTGAAGGGATTACTACTTTTATTATTCTAGGGTGTGGAGTTGATGGAGGGAAGAACACGAGTCGGAAGTTCTGGGTTGGAATCATGGAATCATGGGTCCTCTCATTGTAGGTCCTTTCTTTTCTGAATGCATTTTTTTAAAGGTCTTCCTATGGGTTTTTCTTTACCCCTTTAAATCAGAAGTTCTTCACATTTGTGTGTGTGTGCCACAGACCCCTTTGGCATTCTAGTGAAGCTAATGAATCCCTTTTCAGACTAATGTTTAATGCATAAATATAAGTGCATAAAATCAGAATGCATAGGATTATGAAGGAAACCAGTATATTTTATATATATACTAATAGATCATTATCAATACATATACCAAAAACGTAATATTGTAATATACAGTCTTTATTAATGCATTACATATCAAGAGCTAGTGGTAGTTCTAATAACTACTATAATTTTAAAGTGGACATGAGTGGAAATGATACTTTGAGATACTTGCAACAACTGGCAATATGATAGGATTTCTTTGATTCCTTGTTGTGACAAGACACAGCGATGGCTAGTTTTGGAAGTTGGTAAAAGTTAAAATGAAATTCCCCCCCACCCACGGCCTGAGTTCAGTCTGAGATCCCCGAAACCCGTTCCTGGACAGCATCACCCTCTCCTCTGACACTGTGCACTCTCCAGGGGCCAAGTCACCGCTCCCCTCCAGCTGCAGTTGCCTTCCTCGGCACGGAGTCCTGGCTGTAGCCCTCCTGTCCAGGCAGGGAACTGTATGGAGCCCCAGCCCTACATCTCCTGCTGTACCTGCATCCGGATGGCCCCCAGGACCGCATACACAGCCTCTGAGGCCAGCCCTTCACCTTGGCCATCCCACCTCCCTCTTCCTGCCAGCCTAGTCTTTCTTCTGTGTCGCCAGCTCTGTGGATGATGTTAATGACTTCCTCGTGGCTTAGGTTCCAATCCGAACTTCAACAAGGGAGCTGGTGAGCACCTGTGATTATTGCCCCAGCCTTTTTGATAAAGTTTGTGAAAACGTAACCTTGTTTGTTTAAAAGCACTGGTCTGCCTTTTCCCTTACCTGCAATATCTTCTAAATTTCTACTTACCCTGCAAGGTCTAGTTTCTCTTTGCTTATGTTTCCAACATGCACATCTGGTCACTTTCTGGTTGAAAATCTCTCTACATCCCTTTGCCTCCGTGATGTTACATCAGAGAACTCCTGCCTTCCTGGCAGTGGATGCCCCGCCCCTGCCCCACCCCACAAGTCCCCTAGCCTCCCAGAGCTCCCTGTGGTCCCTCCAATGGCCGGCTCCTCATTTTCTCCTTTGCTTTGGCAGGGTCAGTGAATGCCTTCTACCTGGGCATCCCTTCCCTGCCATGTTGCCTTCGGGTCTCAGCTCTGTGTCTGCTTTGCTGGGAAGCCTCTCATATCCCGCCTGCGCCATCACGAGGACTGTCTACAGAACAGTTCTTGTCCAGCCGTCTCCTCCTCCCATGCTTTGACCAGACTGTGGCCAGCTTTCACGAGCACTGGGTACTCCGGGAGCAGAATTAGTAAAGTCTGTGCTCAGGAAGGAGCACTGCCTTCAGAGCCAAACCGCTTGGAGTCTAATCCCAGCACCACCACTAGCTATTGACCTTGGCATGATACCCTAATTTAGGTGTTTTGCTTTTCTCATCTGCAAAACTGGTATAATAATAGAGTGGTGAGTTTTAAATAAGTTAATACTTGTAAAATGCATTAGAACCAGTGCTAACTTGTAGTAAAAACTTAAACATTAGCTACAGTTATGAGTTTCAGCTTTAATAACGTGACTTGGGCTCATTTACGACTCTTTAATTTTTACTGGAGTTTTAGTAAAGGCCATAATGTAATTTGAAACCTGGTGTTTAATTGTTCTTATCTCCATTGAGATAGATGTTGGAGGTCCGATTTTAGCAGAAATAATTAATATGAGACAAACGAAACACTTTGTGACAAAAGGTAAGAAAAATATTGGAAATACAAGCTTTTAATGTAGAAAGATGGAGATGCTATCCCACCAGTAGTGACCAAGATGAATTGGAGATACTTCCATATTTCTTTCATTTCTGAGATTATGTGGACTTCACAGGAATTTTTTTTGCAGATCTTTGGATAAAGGAGAAGTCAATATTATTCATCAGAGGATTTCTCTTTGAGTGCAAATTATTATACATGTTTGCAAAGCAGATACACAGAAAACAGATGGTTTTGAATATACATACTCTTTTTTTGCATGAGTATTTTCATATCCCCTAGATATAATCTGCTCTTGTGGGGGAAAATTTTTCATGATACTTACTACACATTATATGTGTCATGAATGTACTCTTGTAATGCAGTGTTTTTGTTTTTCTTCCGACCTCCAAGTTTAACTGTTCTAGCCTTTTCTGAGTTTTGCCACCAGGTGGGGTAGTGGCTCCTTTTTAGGGTGGTTTTCCCGTGGCGTGGCTGTGACTGTTGCTCCCCTCATTCTCACATGACCCCACAGGACACTGTGGAGCCCCGTCCTAGGTAAGGGTGGGGGAGGCTGGCGGCTCTCAGATGTGGGGGAGTCTTTGGGTTTTTCCTGTCTGATCTTGTTGAGCTCATAGGCTGATGACTTTGGTTTCATAGGCTTCGAGTTACTTGAATTGTTTCAGAAATACACGTAAATCTATTTGGCAACAAGTGAATCAAGTTTTTCTTGGAATATTTGATCCAATCTTATGGATTAAAAGAAGCAATAAGGTTAGGTAACTTGGACCATTATATAGCTGTTATTTAAATAAGATAGAAATCAAGCTGTTAGAATTAAAACTCTTCTAGGAATTGAAAACTAGGGGAAGATTGTGTATATTGGAGATACATTATATTAAAAAGCATATTATGGAATCTTATTCTGTCTTAGGCAATATGCTGGAAGATTATTGACTTTTAAGATATAAATTCCTTAAGGAAATCATCAATTACATTTGAATACTTTTCTATATTTTGAAAAATATAGAATGAAAAATATAAATTCTATACTTTGAAACCATATTGAGTCACATTAAGTCCCATTTTAAACTATAAAAAACTCAAAAACTACCAAAAGTCTTTTTATCACATATATATGAGATTGAATTATAAGTGATTTTCAGGTTTACAGATACCAAGTGAGCGTTAGAAGTTAGAAGGTTCTTTGAGAAATTTTGTTCTTGAACTTAAATTAGCTTTTAGACTTTAGTGATTAAAGAGGTTTTAGACCTTTGTAATGTGACCCCTCCAAAATCTAAAAACATGGATAACATGCAACTTTGAGACTCAGAAACGGCAATTTCACGTGTGCCTCTTGCGAAATCCTGGGGCCGTGTGTTTTACTACCATCACCACCCAACTTGGGTAACAATGTAAGTCTCAATTCCCCGCCCAAATGGAGGGCAGACTGTATTCTTCTTGTTTAAAATAAATGAGTCACTTTTGTGCGTATCAGAAGGGGGTCAAGGGTATGCATTCTCTTCAAGTTTGTGTGTTACAGTTTTCTTGGACAGCAAGGACAAAAACAAAGCCTGAAGCCTCTGCTCATTCCGTCTGTGGATTTTATATTTCTCACAGTAGCCCAGTGTCTAGTTAACATGTGGGGTGTGGTTTCCAGTTCATTACTAAACCTTATAGGCTGAAGTGCTTTGTGGGCTTGGCTTTGACTTAAGTTGCCTTTAGGGAGGCGGCCAAAAGCAGGGAACAGACTGCTTTCCCTGTGTAGGTGGATTCCCAGGGCTGTCAGTGCTTCTCCCCCTCTCGGCGACCAGCTGCTTTGGAGATTAGCTTCATCGTAAGGGTTCTTTCGCTGAAGCAGCATGAAGAGACTCTTTTCAGGGGGGCACCAGGTTAGTACGCAACATTTTGAACTTTGTGCTGCATGTCAGGTTTGCTTTCTGTGCTCACTGGGCAATGAAATGACAGCACAGCATTTATGATGTTGCTGTGTCCTTTTACAAAACAACGGAGATTGGGAGGTATGGTTGTCCTTATAATATGTGCATTGTTTGACGCTCTTAAATGCCGTGGAATGCACAATGAAACGTCCCATGTGTGTTGGATTCGCAGTCCAGAGATTTGTTCTTGTTTGTAAGCGTTTTCAGTTCCTTTTTCAGAGTTACTCTTTTTGGTGTCCTCTCATTAAATCTTTTGGGCATAACTATGATTGTAGACACAGTTGGTTCCAGTTTATTTTTGAACACTGGGCAGCAGGGCGCTGCGCCCCGGCTAGTGGTGTCGTTTCGCCCACAGTCCCGATGCACGGTTCTCCCTGGGGCCTGCTCCAGAGTTGCAATGGACCACAGTATCGTTTTAATTTTCTCTTTGAAACATGTGTCGTTTTTCTAGAATGCCTCGTCAAATACCTGCCTAACAGCGGATGTGGGCAGTGTGTACAGGTGGATTAAGCTGGACTGAATTCCTTCCTTCTTGTCACTGTTTTTGAGGGAGTCCTCAGAATCCGAGATTACTCTAGGACTAGATAGGACTATAAAGATTACTGCTAATAGTAATAAAATGAGATTAAGTCAGGAAAGCTATGTATTGTGATACCATTTTCTTTAATTTCCTTAACCTAAAGATCTAGAGAGCAATTTCTCCTTTGTGAGTTCATCACAGAAGGCATCCAGCGTAAAATTGTTCTGTAACACAAGTTCAGTTCGATGCTGTCTTAAGTTTACAACACTTTAGGAAATATGCTTTTGATTTACGTTATTTTAAGAGTGCTTCTGTTCAAGGTAACGCACTAATGTTTTAACATGTGATACGGTGCTTCTGCTATTACCATTTTAGTCTTCTATGGTTTTTGTTTGTTTGTTTGTTTGTTTGTTTTCCCAGCTGGGAAATAGTGTTTCATTTCAGAAAGGGTCTGTTCTCTCATCTTCAGCTCTGTTTAATAAAATCGAAGGAGAATGGAGACAGAAATAGGTGCTTCAAAAACATCTCTGAGGTGACTCACTAAGTTTTAAGGGCCCAGTTCCCATTTCTACCGAGGCAGAAGTTGTCAGGTTGAATGACTGCATGCCGCTTCAGGACTACAAAGCAGGCTGCACCCCGAACCCCTAAGACCTAACTGTGCAGCCAATGACTGACCTGCTCTGCAGGTTCTCTCCTTAACAGTAGATCCACCAACTGTGATATACTTAATATATGCTATTATTGCATGTATGTGCTATTAACTAGTAGGTGTTATTCATTTAAATCTTAAAGGAAGACTTTTATCAATTTGATTGTAGCTGCCCAGTGATTTTAAAAGAACAATGTTAAGACATTTTGCTCGTTTGTGCTTGTTTTGCATGGATGACAGCCTGGAAAAGCTGATTTATGTGTGCTAGGTCTCAGTTTCTGTGTTCGCAAGTGTTTCATGTCCTCTTCTTCTAGAGGTAACAAAACAAAATACCACTGATCAGAAACAGAAATAAACAATGAAGCAAAGGATAAACTAAGAGGAGAAATGCCCTAAAGTCCAAATTTTAGGGTTTTCCCAAAGAATATCATTTAAAATAAGTTTCTTTCAAACATGGGGAGAAAAAAAGACTAGAGTGCTCAAAATATGTAATTTTGGGATAATGTATTTAAGCAAATCTTATTCCTGATTCTAGGTCTGTAACACACGTTGCAATTCTTGCTCTTGTGTTGCTGGGCTAGTTTCGTTTTATTGCATTTCAGCCTTTTGGCAAAAATCAAATAGGGATAGGCATTTTCTCATTTCCACTCATTTTAAGTTACACTTTGAGTTAATTAATTTATATATATATGTATATATATATATATAATGTTCACCTGAGGATATGCTTTGATTGATTTTAGAGAGAGGAAAAGAGAGAGAGAAAAATATCAATGTGAGAGAGAAACATCCATGGGTAGCCTCCTGTACATGCCTTGACCAGAATCAAACCTGCATCCTGGGCCTGTGCCTTGAGCAGGGTTGAACCTGCCGTTGTTTGGTGTGCAGGACCGCGACTCAACCAGCTGACCCACCTGGCCAGGGCTGAGTTCATTACTTTTTATCCAGCATACTTTCTTGTTGTTATTCCAAGTACTCCAGATGTCTCATTAGTGTTTGAAGGCTTGTGAACCTAGCTGATGACCCAGAAGCATGTGAACCTTATTTCCTTTTAAAGTTATTCTGAGTTTTGATGTTGGACACACATCCTTAGGCGAATTATTTCAACATGAGTTGGCCCACACTCCAAACATTGGGAAACTTGAACGTCAGTAGTAGATTATAAGCACTCTGAAAAAGAAATGAGTAAGTAGGGGTTGTTGTGATATTAGAGGTGGTTTTCTGACTGCCGAACCTTGATAAATTTTCACCTATGGGCCTGTTCCACTCACACACCCCACATCATTCTCATTCCCGCCCATGGTCTTAATCTTCACTGTGTATCTTTCGGAAGGTGCCGACTCTCAGTCTACAGTTCTGCCTTGTGAGGAGTCATGCGATGGCTGCAATGACCAAGGCCGCTGCGACCTTTTCCTTGCTTACCCCCCCCCCCACCTCCCGCCGGGGTCTCGCTCTTGGTCCTGCTCTCTGAAGATGCCTGTGTGCTGGTGCGTGGATCTTGTGCTTTCGAATCAGGGAGCAGGGACAGAAAGTGGGGGAGGCTGGGATTCCATCCCCCCGGAAACTCACTGTTTTATTCCTGACAGTACATACCGACTTCCTAATGGCATTGCAAAGGCGGAGGGCAGACTTTACTCCAGGTCTGACCTGACCGCAGACCTCCAGTCTACTCTCTCATTCTGAAGAAACAAATTCAAGTCCCCCCTCTGGCGTTTCCGGAGGTGATGTAAGAGCAGTCAAGGCAGGAGTACCAGAGGCAGTGGTAAGAGTAACAATAACAACTAGCTCCCAAAAACGTTCCCTAAGGGCAGGCCTATTCCGAGCCGACTATTTAATCCTCACAACCACCCAGTGGTGTCGATGTCTTTATTATCCCCATTTTCCCATTGTGGAAACTGTCTCAGGGAGGTTATGTAATCTGTCTCAACTCATAGCAGCTAGTAAGCAGCAGTAACAGTATTGTGCCTTGGAGGAGTGATGTGGTGCAGAAAATTTAATTGACATGAGAAGTTGATGTTCTTGGGAAATATAATCTGCTATTTATTAATAATGAGAAGCAGCCATGTAAATACTGACATCTGCGTTGCTCTTCATACTTGAAGGTGCTTCTATTGATCCACCGCCCACCAGTGAGGCGTGCATGGCCTTTCTGTTCTTTTTCTCCTGGGTGTGTGGGGGCCGGGGTTGAGTGTGTGTTCTGCTTTCTCAACTCTTCTGCTGGTGACCAATGGCTAGAATATTCTGACCAAAGGCAGGATGTGGAGGTGGCCTGTGGTCGGTAAATGAGACCAATAGTGACCAGTCCACATTGGAGAAAAAGCCCACAGCATTGGGAACTGTCTTGCAACTACATAAGCTAGTCTTGGAACTCTTGAGATTTTTTAAGGCTAAAATAATAAAACACTGAAGCTAGGAACTTGGTTCTTATTGTTTAGCTTGAATTAGGCCTGTGCAAGTGCCTCTCCATTTCTGCCCGGTGTGATTTCCTGCTGATAATCAGAGCTCTGGTTGTTTTGTTAGTCCTGAAGGCTTTCTGAGGCTTAGTGTAAAGCCAAGAATATGAGGTGTGTATTTCCTTTAAAAATATCAATGTGCATTTGAAAACGTTGGGCAAACAACCTACATGTGGCTTAAACTTAAACCTGTGATAAATAAGCTTTGAATTGTTAATAACATATTAAAAGATTAAGGAGCCAAGTTTTTTAAAAAAGGGAAAAAAGAAATCAAAGAAAAATTCTGATCTTTGGGTGGGGAAGCACTTTCTCTTCCTAAAACCAAGAGAAGAAATCACCAAAGGAACAGGGTAATAGAGCGGAATTTTTTAGGTAGAAGAGTGAAAACTTTCAGGGCAGAAATGCTCATTGAAGCATCATTATTTATTATCATGAAAAGTTGGAAATAAAACATACAGTACAAGAGGAAAACTTCATGATGGACCATTGTGCAATTTTTTCTAGTATAATTTTACTTTTGATAAGTTATAGTAGAAAGAAGGGGTGATGCTAGATCTTTAAGTTAAGACCCTGGATATCAAACTACCTGAATATCAGAGACCTGGCTGTGTTTAAGACATACTTCGTTCTGTGTTCAGTGCTTAGGGAGACAGCAGGAAGGGTAGTCAACTTAAATTAATAGGGTTTAGGGATTATTTTGAAGGTGGGAATTTCTGCTAGTTTATTTTTTCTTATGTTTTTCTGCATATTAATATTTTAAAGATCATTTCCTTATATTAAAAAATATTCCTGGAGAGAAAAAAATGAGAATAAGACATACCCAAATTTAGTACTAGGTTAGCATCACCCATACGAGCACTCTATTTAAATTGGTGGTTCTAGGAATGATTTTAATTTCCTCAAATATTATAGTTTATAAATTTAAGATTTCTTTTGAAAAAAATAATTTTTATAATAAAAATTAAAATAGATTAGGAGTGACAGGCCAGAGTTGAGGCAAGATCAATTTTTGTAAAGAAGAGGATACCTTTACTTTGGAGAACAATTATTTTGCTGTGTTTATGCATTATTGTAGGAAACTCTCTTTCGATTTTTATACATCAGGTTGAAATTTAGATGTTATAGCTATTGAAATTATAAATAAGATAGTTTATTTAAAAAGGGGTGTGGGATGAAGCTCATTTAAATGCTTGAAGCATTGGTCCAGGACAGACACTCTTACAGATTGCCAGTGGGTTGTGGTAACGCTCCCTTGGTCTAAGAGCAGTTGATAATGTTTAGAAAGGGGCAAGTCACAGTGAAACAGTCCTTAGAAGAGATGGTCCAACTGGAATAATGAGGATGGAAGGGAACCTGAGAGAGTTGGCTTTATTCTTTCCCTTCCTCATCTTGTAGATGAGGCCCTTTGGGATCTTTTGAGGTCTTCTGACTTCCCCCACCCATTGCTGCTATTTTTAATATTCCATTCTGTTCATTTGCAAACAGTTTAGTAATGATGAATGAGATTATATTTCTATTTTTCCTGGGTTGGTGAAAATCAAAAGCTAAGTCCATTCAGCACTTACTTAAGGACATTTGAGAAAGATCCTAAAGGCCTATTACTACTTCCATGGACAGCTTTCAGGCATGGTTTGTATTCTCATCGTTGTGGTGTGAACGTTTTGTTCTTAGATACAGGCTTATTCATTGCACATCTGGTTTCCGTGTTTGCTCTGGAAGACAGCAGCCCCACAAGTGAGTAAAGATCACTGATACTGCACCCTGGACATTATTCTTTGACAGCTTTATTGATAGTATGTAACTTACATGTTGCAAAGTTGATCCCTTTAAAGTGTATAATTCAGTGGCTTTTAGTGTATTGATAAAGTTGTGTAACCATCAACATAATGTCAATGTAGAACATTTCTTTCCTTTTAAAAAATTTTAAAATGTTATTCAATTACAGTTTGCATTCAGTATTATTGGGTTGGGTATGAAGTCCGTTACGTTTTTTCTTTTCGTGCAGTGTCTCTAGAAGTGCTTAGTTGTCTTTTTTTAAGATTTTATTTATTTATCTTTAGAGAGGAAGGGAAGGACAGAAGGAGAGAAGTCTCAATGTATGGTTGCCTCTCGTGCATCCCCTGCTGGGAACTGGCCTGCAACCTAGGCATGTGCCTTGACTAGGAATCGAACCGCGATCAAGTGGTTCGCAGGCCCGCACTCAATCCACTGAGCTACACCAGCCAGGGCTGTCTTTTAACTTCATTCAAAACAATTTTATTAGACTGTATTGTGACAGCTGTCATATCAGTGTGCATTTAAAAAAATCAAAATTGGTGGTTTTTTGTGCAGCCATCTTAATATTAAAGATGGAAGAAGATATAACATTTTTCACATCTTATGTTGTTTTTCAACAAAGGTAAAACACACAACTGAAATGCAAAAAATAAATTTGCTCAGTGTGTGGAGAAGGTGCTGTGACTGTTCAAACATGTCAAAAGTGGTTTATGAAGTTTCCAATTCTGTCTCTGTTCTTCTTGTTTGTTCAGTTGTTTTTTATATTCAGTTGTTGATATTCAGTATTTTTTGCCATTTGGTTGTTCCTACTTTTGCTCTTCTTTTAAATAAGTCCCTTTAACAGTCCACATAATAATGATTTGGTGATGATGAACTCCTTTAGTTTTTCCTTGTTTGTGAAGCTCTTTATCTGCCTGCCCTTCGATTCTAGATGGTATCTTTGCTGGGTAGAGCAATCTTGGTTGTAGGACCCTGCTTTTCATGACTTCGAACATTTCTTGCCAGTCCTTTCTAGCCTGCAAAGTTTCTTTTGAGAAATGAGCTGTGAATCTTTTGGGAACTCCCCTGTAGGTAACTAACTTCCCTTGCTGCTTTTAAGATTCTCTCTTTATCTTTAACCTTTGGCATTTTAATAATGATGTGTCTTGGACTGGGCCTCTTTGCATCCATCTTATGTGGGACTCTCTGTGCTTCCTGGACTTGCATGTCTATTTCCTTCGCCAGGTTAAGGAAGTTTTCTTTCACTATTTTTTTCAAATAGATTTCCAATTTCTTGCTCTTTTTTTCTTCTGGCACCCCTATGATACAAATGTTGGGCCTCTTGAAGTTGTCCCAGAGGCAGCTTATACTATCCTCATTTTTTTGGATTCATTTTTCTTCTTTTTGTTCTGATTGGTTGTTTTTTATTTCTTTAAGTTCCCAATCATTGATTTGATTCTCAGCTTTATCCATTCTACTGTTGTTCCCCTATAAATTGTTCTTTATTTTAGTTACTGTATCCCTTTGTTTCTAACTGTATCTTTTTTATGCTATTGAGGTCCTCACTGAATTCCTTGTGCATCGTTATAACCAGTGTTTTGACCTCTGCATCTGATAGATTGCTTACCTCCATTTCATTTAGCTCTTTTTCTGGAGTTTTGATCTGTTCTTTCATTTGGGCCATGTTTTTGTGTCTCCTTGTTCTGGCAGCCTCCCTGTGTTTGTTTCTACGTATTAGGTAGAGCTGCTGTGACTCCCTGTGTTGGTAGTGTGGCCTAATGTAGTAGGTGCCTTGTAGGGTCCAGTGGCACAGCCTCCCCTATCACCCAAGCTGGGTACTTGAGGTGCACCCTTCGTGTGGGCTGAGGAAACCCTCCTGTCGTAGTTGAGCCTTGGTTGCTGCTGACAGATCAATGGGAGGGATTTACCCAGGCCAGTCAGCTGGAAGAATTGGCTGTGACCATTTACCACCAACCTTCACTCTCTGTGGAGGATCAGCCGTGTAGGGGCAGGATGGTGGTGCTTTGGGGTGATCTGTAGGTGTCCACTGGATACACTGGTCCTGGGTTTTCCCAGTGGTGCAGGCTGAGGTCAACCCCCACCTGTATTTTGCCTGGTTTACCCTTCCTGAGTTATAACGCAATCTGAGATGGCTTCTACTTGTGCTGGGGTTGGAGATTCCCAGGTGAAGCCAAGCTGTGTGATTTTTGGCTGTCTGCTGCTAATGCCAGGCCTGGGGCTCACTAAGGCCAGCTGTTGCTTGTTTGAGGTGATTTAGGAAGTTGTGAATCAGGAGCCAAGACCTGCCACTCACATGGAAAAGCAGCTTGAGTGGATCTGTAAGTTGGGTGGAGTGGAGTCTCTGGGGATCTCCAAGACAGGTCAAACAGTGTCAGCCAGGTTGATGGATGACCTGAATGGTGCCAGGTCATTGTGCTCAGATATGGCACCAACCTCCTGGCTCTGTAGGGGGACGGTTCAGAAAAGGGACAATGGCCTCTGTTCACCTTGATGCCGGACACCTCAATTTCTCTTTGTATACCACTGGTACCTTTCAGACTAGACCTTGGAGGAGGTGAGTCTCAGTAGGTGAGTCTTCGTGTGGGTTCTTTAAGAGGAACTGCTTGGGCCTCCAGGAGGTTTCTTCCACCGACTCATTCCCCACTGGTTTTTGCAGCCAGAAGTCGTGGAGATTTGTCTTCCTGGCTCTGGAACCCTGGGGGCTGGGTGTTCTGGTGTGAGGCTGGGACTCACTCCCAAATTTTTATCCACCACATGTGGGTGAGGGACCAGCCTGTTCCTTGCCTGTGCCCCTCCTACCAGTCTGGATTAATGTGGTTTCTTTAATTCTGTAGTTGTCAGACTTCCATTCAATTTGATTTCTGACATTCCTGAGTGATGGTTGTTCTATATTTTAGTTGTAATTTTGATGTGGTTGTGTGAGGAGGTGAGCCATTTCTGCCTATGCCGGCATCTTGACTGGGAGCTGGAGTTCCTCTTTTTAAGATTCAAATAAAAATATTCAAATTAAAAAATTTATGGGGGTACATGCCAATTAATATGAGATTATTATAAACTATGTTGCAAAATTGTTAGGTTAGACCACTGCTTAATGCATTATTGACTTTTCCAAGACTCAATTTCCTTGTGAGTAAAATGGGGATTATAATACTAGCACTTACCTTGTAGGGCTCTTACGAGAATTAATGAAATAATGTATGTAAAAGATCTACCACAGTGCTTGGTGCTTAGTAAGTGTTAAATGAGTGTTAGCTCTTGTTATTAGTGTCACTTTAAAAAAAACTAGAATGTTATTTCATTTTTTAAAAATTCATTTAATTACTGTTCAAGTACAGTTTTCTGTCTTTTACTCCCATCCCAGCCCACCACCCCCCAGTGTTATTTCATTTTTTTATTATTGTATATAGGCCCTATTAAAGATCGGAGTTGGCTTGCAAGAATATTTGCATTCATTAAACACACACACATGCACACACTCACAGGAATAAAACAAAACTAGGTATGATAAAGTTAGTAGAAAAATAATATCAGAGGAATGGACAATAACAATAGTAATGATAGCTAACATTTATGTAGCAGGCTTTCAATATACATTTCCTTAGTGTCTTTGCTGGCAAGGTGAGGGAAAAATGCCAGATCAGAGATGGGCAGAAATAATCCAATGAGAGCCCCAGGCTGGGGATGGGGGGCAGCTTTGATAGTCTGTAGTCCACCTTCCTACCCCATGCAGGAGACATGGCCACAGAGGACAGCTGGTGTGGTGTTGGAACTCACAGTGTGCAGGCAAGTTCATAGCTCCCAATATGTACAGCTACTATTTATTAAGCAGTTACTATGAACTCAGAATTAGAACCCAAACTGACTCTAAAACTATATAATTATGATGTAAACTTGCTCACTCAAAGCCAGTCGTTTCCTTATTTAATAGCGCTGTTTTCTGGAATGCTCTCACACGTAGGAAACTGAATGCACAGTCTCGGAGGTCCCCCTCCTCCCTGGATGCTCACAGTCTCTTCCACATGAGAGGGGCAGTGCCCAGACAGATGGTCCCCAGGTATCTGATGACGATCACTGCGGCCTTCACTCTACTTTGCTCCCTGGCTTAGACATCAGGGTTAGGGTTTATTACTCTTTAGATTACATAGTCCAAGATGCCATAGCTGTTTCTTTTTCCTAGAATGTGCTTCTGAGTGTGCTCAGTGGACTCCTGTGTGGTCTTCAAGATTCCTTTCCAATGTGTTTTTCCAGCAGCCACCTCTCCCAGTCCCCAGATGGAGCGCTGCCTCCTCGCCTCCCCCCCCATCCCAGCCTTCCCTTCACACTCTGAGAACTGACTGTGAGCAGCCCGTTTCCTCCCCTGGACCCCGTCCTAGCACCTGATACAAGGTCAGTGCAGAGTGGAAGTGAGAACTTTGATCTTATGTCATGTGGATTCCTAACTGTATCTGGTTCTACAGAGGTAGCGATCATAAGAAATTCTTTGGACAATAGTTGTGGTAAGCTTTGATTAACTGAGGACCAGAAGTAGCATCAGCTGGGGAATAAGACAGTGGTGAAGGCCTTCTGCTCTGTCACTGTGACACTCATTTTGACTTGTTAAAACCGTCCGCTCATTGCCCAGTGTAAGTAAGCAAGGTACTAGTTTGTGGGACAAGGCTGATACCCACCACCTTTGCTCAGAGAGATTTAGATAAATTGATGATAACATTGACAGTGTGATTGAATCACAAAGTTCACATCAAGCTTAGTATCAGTATTCAAGTGAATGCTGATAAGAAGATACAGTCCAAAGTTATGCTTTCACTCTAATCTGAGATCTTACCAGTTTTTCCCTGAGTATGGGTAGAGGTTTTTCCTTAATGCATAGGTTCAAGGATAATATTTTTTAGTAGTATCTCATTGTGATTTTATTTCCTGTGGACAGAGCATAACTGGGGCAACGAGGGAGCTGGCCTACATGTGAAGAAAAGAATGATCTCTCACCAAGAGTTTGCTGTAATTCATAAAACTGGTCTGCATCTTTTTTAAAAAAGATTTTGTTCTTATTTTTAGAGAGGGGAAGGGAGGGAGGAAGAAAGGGAGAGAAACACCGATGTGTGGTTGCCTCTCACACACCCCCTACTGGGGACCTGGCCTGCAACCCAGGTATGGGCCCTAGACTGGGAATTGAACTGGTGACTCTTTGGTTCTTGCAGGCCAGCACTCAGTCCACTGAGCCACACCATCCAGGGCTGGTCTGCATCTTCAGTGGGCTCATTAGACCCCAACTGGAACATTCTACATGGGGTAGGTCAGGCATGCTGGTGGTGGTAGCTGTCTCAGGACTTGCAAAGTGCCTACTCTGAAGGCCAGACTTCATCCTTCTTCACTCCATGGCCCCTAGAGACACTGCCTCTTGCTACCTGAGGTTGAATTTGTCAGTCTTCAACATCCAAACTGAGTCTTGCCTTCCATGTGAGTTGTTACAATACCAGACCGCCCAGGAAATTCGTCATCTTCTCCCTTTCCTTTTTGCCAGGTGCTAGCTTTTCCCTTCCATCAGCCTGTGCTAATGGAGGCCTAGGGGCACCCGTACTCTGAGTGGCCCCCAGAGGTCCAGCCCAGGTCTGCAGGAGGAAGAGTCAGGCGTGGAGTTCTAGAGTTGAGGTGGACACAGGGTGGAGTTCGGGAGACAGGAGGGAAGCCTTTCTGGAGAGTGCCAGACTCGTGCTGTCCAGGCTCTGATTGCGTGCTCCCTGTTTGGGGGAGCTCACCATGTCCCAGGCTTCGTTCACTCCTAGAGAGCTCAGCGTGTTAGAAAGCTGTCCCTAAGGCGTGGCCCCTCTAGAACACCCATCCCTGTGTTCCAGCTCTAGCCCCCGGAACTGCAGGGGACACTTCGACTGACACCCCTAGGTCTTGGGGTGTTTGAAAGGCCCCTCATTTTGGTTTGGCCTAAAAACTCCAGATTTTTCTCCACCATTTCTCATAATGCATGTTTTCCAGACTCTTCTCCAACCTGGTCCTTATTCTCCGACTACCCAGAGTTTGCCTTGTTGCTCTGTGGTCCTCAGACTGAACGAGTGTAGACCGACTAGCGGGCTGGGGTTACTGGCTGCTTCCTGGCTGCTGTCCTTCTGACATTGTATCCCAAGGTGCATCAGATCTTTCAAAAATAATAGTATTAATACAAGTCACTTTTGAACAATTACTGTTTTCTAGGCAGTGCGTCAAAGTGCCTTATATATGTTATGTCATTTAATCTTTGTAACAATACTGAGTTGGGCATTGCTGTTACCTTGTTTCTAGGACACTGTTAATGGCAAGACACACCAATGAATTTCAGTTTTACAAGGCAAATACCGTCACATTAAAGGTAGACAAAAAGCACAACAGCCACGGCAGTTTCAGGAAAAGTTAGTATGTATGTGTTGGGGGAGGCGGGTAGAAAATACATCTTAGAATCGTGGCAATACGGTATCTTCATTCCACAGATGAGGAAACCGAGCCTGTGGAATTTAACTAACCTGCCACAGTCTGCAGAGGGGAGAACCGGGACCCACTCCCAGATCTAGGGGTTGCAGGGTGTGCTCCCACTGTTCACGCTGCTCCCACCCAAGGGGCCCTAGAGTGAGGTTAACTGGTTCATCCCAAATCCCCAAACCTTTCTCACAAAACAGCTATCAACCCAGGCAAGCAGCCTGTACTTGTGTGTTTAAACCTAAAGGCAGATGTCTGTCTACCTTTATTCTTGATAGTTAACTTTCTGCATGTCGCTTTCCCCATCTTTTTCTTAACTGAATCTATCGGGGTGGCATTGGTTCACAAAACCATACAGGTTTTGAGTAGACAACTCAATAAAATATCAGCACACTGCATCGTGTGCCCATCGCCCCAAGCAAAGTCTCTTTCTGTCCCCATTCCCCGCCTTGTCCACCTCTACCTACCGCCCATCCCCTTTCCCTCTCACTATCACCACTGCTGTCTGTGTCTGTACCAGCTCTGACACATACAAAGTCTGTCCAAAATGTATCCAGCCATGCAATATGAAAAATAGACTTTTATTAAAGAAGATACAAAATATAAGAAGCAATGTACATAGGACAATGACATCTCAGTCTTCTTCAAAGTAGGCACCTTGGGACCTCACATAGGTCTCCCAACTGCCATCCTTCGTATTTTCCTGAATCTCATTGATAGTTCGAAATCTTTCCCCTTTCAAAGGTGATTTTAGATTTGAAAATATAAAATCTTTTCTGGGAAAAGCCAGAAGGCGCAGGGCACTAAATCTGGGCTGAATCACTTCCGGGATTTGATGTTTTGCCAAAAAATTCTGCATGAGATGTGATGCCTGAGTAAGAACATTGTCGTGATGAAGCAGCTAATCACCAGTCACCCATAGCTGTGACCTTCTGAATGATCCAAATAGCTTCTGTGAAGACTTTTGGTCTTAATGCAAAATCTGATGCAGCTTCATTGCTCTGCTTGCTCAGTCATTTTGAACGTCACAGCCACACAGTACACATTCTCACTTAAGGACGTCTACTGCTCTCACTTACTGGTACAGAGGAGTCGTCATTGTTCACCCACATGCATTCCATTCCACTCTCCTTGGCTGCCAGGTTACATTGATGTCACACAAACCATTCTCATGACATTAACAATGGTTGAACTTTTCTGGACAGACCTCATATTATATATATATATTTTTTGCTTATACATGTAATATATATTATTTATATTATAATACCATATATAATATGTTATATATATATATATATATATATATATATATAGCTTAATCCCTTCACCTTCTTTCATCCAGCCCCCTAACATCCCTCCCCTCTGACAGCTGTCAGTCTGCTCCATGTATCCTTGTTTCTATTTCTATTTTGTTCATCAGTTTATTTTATTCATTAGATTTCACATATAAGTGAGATCATATGGTATTTCTCTTTCTCTGGCTGGCTTATTTTATTTAGTACAGTACTCTCCAAGTCCATCCATGCTGTTGTAAAGGGTAAGATTTTCTTCTTTTTTATGGTTGAGTAGTATTCCATTGTGTAAATGTACCTCAGCTTTTTTATCCAAGTGCCCATCTGGGCATTTGGGCTGTTTTTATATCTTGGCTATTGTAAATAGTGCTGCTATGAACATAGAGATACATATATTCATTTGTATTAGTGTTTCAGGATTCTTAGGATATATTCCCAGAAGCGGGATCACTGGGTCAAAAGGCAGTTCCATTTTTGATTTTTTGAGGAAACCCTATACTGTTTTTCGTAGTGGCTGCAATAGTCTGCATTCCCACCAACAGTGCACGAAGGCTGTCTTTTCTCCACATCCTCACCAACACTTGGTTTGTTGATTTTTTGATGATAGCCATTCTGACAGGTGTGAGATGATATCTCATTGTGGTTGTAATTTGCATTTCTCTGATGACTAGTGATGTTGAATATTTTTTCTTATGTCTATTGGCCATCTGTATGTCCTGTTTGGAGAAGTGTCTATTCAGATCCTTTGCCCATTTTTTAAACTGGGTTATTTTTCTTCCTGTTGTTGAGTTATATAAGTCCTTATATATTTTGGAAATCAGCCCCTTATCAGATGTATCATTGAGTTTTCTTTTCATTTTGTTGATAGTTTCTCTTGCTGTGCAAAAACTTTTTAGTTTGATGTAGTCCTATTTGTTTCTTTTTTCCTTTGTTTTCCTTGCCTGAGTAGATATCAGCAAAAACATTGCCGTGAGGGATATCTGACATTTTACTGCCTATGTTTTCTTCTAGGGTTTTTATGGTCTCGCCATAAAAGTTAAATTTGCCTTTTGCTTTCCCTTGTCTTTTAAGAGTGTTATTACCATATCAAAGACTATAAATGTTTTTGTGGCTCTACAAACATATTACTAAATTATTCTTGAAAGTGGTATATTCATCAATAATATCACCAGCAGGGAGATTGGTTTAGCACAGTCATTACGAGTTTTAAATGAAATCCGTTACTGGCCTCATTTGGAATGGGAATCTGTGGGAAACTCATGCATTCGATTCTCTCCTGGGACTCCTTGGGCCTCCTGAAGCCCCCATCCTGGGCTGACCCAGGCCTGTGGGTTGCTCTTTTATTGCTCCTTCATAGTTACTAGACGCCTCCCATTTCCATGGCCTTTGGACTCAGCTCTGAGTCAGAATCCTCGGGACCACACTGCCCTAGACTTCCTTCTGCTTCCAGCTTGCCCTCTGACTTTGAACAGGCTCATGTCATTCATTTTTTCCTTTATTGTCAAACCCAGAGTTATTTGATGCACTTTATAGGAAAATCTCTCAATCTGGAGGACAATTCATGGCAGTAACAGAATAAGTAGGTAGAGAATTAAAAGCAGGGTTTTTTTTTTTTTTGTTGTTGTTGTTGTTTTTAGTTCCTTTGTGGTTGAAGGCGAACCTTCTAATAGGGGTGACCAACCTTTTCGTATTTCTGGGCCACACTGGAAAAAGACTTGTCTTGGGCCACATGTTGAATACATTGCGACATGTAGTAACAAAAACATCTCATAAAGTTTTAAGTAAATGTAAGGCTTTGTGTTGGGCCACATTCACAACCATCCTGGGCCGAATGGGGCCCATTGGCTGCACGTTGGACACGCCTGTATCTGGATGATTAATGAGCAAGAAATACTCTAGTTGTTCTAGTTCCCCCTGGATGAAGACAGTGAGGAAGTAGGAAGTATCAAGAACGTATGATCGAAGGCTTTAAGGAGAGGAACCTGCCTGGTAGTTTTCAAATGTGAAATGATACAACTAAAGAAGAGAATTTCTACCCATATGCTATGCTGCTTTTAGCTCCAGGAAGTATAGAATTGCAACCAGGAAATAAATGTATTTTATTTTTAATTTTTAAAATGGGAATAAAGGAAAAAGTTAAATATACCTCTTACCTTCTACTGAGACCACTTTCAGTTACAGGCATGGCTTTTAAATGTGGAATTGCTGGGTTTCATAGCTCTGTTTAAACAGGTAAGAAAGACTGGGTAAAGGTTAAACTCTGCATTTTACTTTGGTGCTTCCTTAGATTCTGGCTCATAGAACAAGGTGACTCACGTGCCCTGTGAGAGGACAGTCATAGCCTGCACTTCTCGGCTAAAAATACAGGCCACTTTGACTCAAAATGTAGGTGTACCACTTGAAAGAGGACTGCAAACCCTATTGAAATAGCTCAAATTTAAGTTTACTTTAGTGTTGTATTGTGCTTTAAAAATGTGTTAATGTTCAAAAGGATAAAGTTACCTTGATAAGAAGTGACTCCTGGATCATGAATGAAGGTGGTAGAAATTATGGATCTTGAGTTTTCTCAGTCTATAGCATAGCTCTGCTCTTCACCTGATGAATGATTACTTGTCCAAGTCTTAATGTATTTTTATGTGCTTCATGATACATGCTTCTAAAGACATAGGTTTGGAAGTTCTAGCAGGGAGAGGAACTACAGGCAGACTCCCCATAGTTTCAGCTATTGCCTCTGTGATCCGTTCCCTAGGAGTGTTTACAGGTCCTTTATAGGTATATATGTATGCCATTATTCGGGTGAGGTGGGGTCCTGATATAGGCCTAGGAAGTTGGCTTTGTTCTTACTGAGTCTAACTCTTTGGTCATATTTTCCTTCTCAGACCTTCTTTCTTCTTGTCATTAAAGCAAATATATCATTTAGGGGCTAGTCTAAAACCAGTGCCTTTCAAACTGATGTCCATATGCATCTCCTGGGTTTCTTAGCAAAATGCAGAGCCTGATCCTGGGATGTGGCCAGGCTTCTGTAGTGCGTCAAGCTTCTCAAGGTGCTCCAGGTCCATGCGCCACACTTGGAGTAGCAAGGCCCTCAAGGTTTTTACTGCCCATGCTCCCAGGGAGACAGGTGCTAGGAAAAGGTGAGCAATAAAGCAAACGGAGGAGCCTCACATGTTCATTGATGGAGAGGCAGCAGTGTGCATTGATTGACTGAGAACCTGGACCTCAGAGTCCTCTCTCTGCCACCCAGCAGTTGATTCACATGGGTGCATTGCTCATCTCTCTAAACCTCAGTGTCCAAATTTGCGATATGCAGATAATAAAAAACCTACTTTATAAGGCTATTATGATGGAATGCTATCATGCATATAAAGTACTTAGTAAGTACTTGCTAAATGTTAGCTACAAAGTATTTATTGAATACCAACTGCATGCTTGGCACCTTAAGGTAGGTACATAAAGATCAAAGGCAACTTTTTAGTGTCAGCAGCAATTTAGTTGGTTTACGTGGAGGGGGGGATCCTTAGAGTTGAGATTAGATATAAAACTTAAAACTCCAGGGTTAGGACCCTTCCTGCCTAATTCTGTCTGTATGCTCTTTGGCTCTCATGATATGTAGTCAGTCTTACTTTGCAAACCTGGTTTCAGACAACTTAATTAAGTGAAACCCATGTGCTGAGTCACAGTGGATTTAATGTGTTCCATCCTCTGAAACCAAAGGTGAATTATGTTTGGTTTCTTGGATTTGTGTGAATTATCTCCGAGGATAGAAATCAAAGGATAGGTTTTTCTTTTGTTTCCTGTCAGTTGAATTGTTTTGCTTGATCAACCAAAACTAAGTGGTATCAGAGGATCAATTTCTGTTCTGCTGAATCAAATTCTAAGCACACACCTGCCTTCTGCTTTGGCATCTACCTCTTTTAAGTGATTTAGAAATGACTCTGCCTTTGTTTGATTTTCTGCTACAAACTAAAAATTGTTCACACTGACTGTTTTCCAACAAGCACCTGCACAAACGTGCGTGCCTGCTGGGAGCAGGGCTTTCCTCTCCCTGTCATTGGTACTTTTCCTTGGAACCCTGTCTTGAAAAGAAAATGATTACTGACCCAGAATTCATCTCTCCTTATCTAATTATTTCTCTAGTTATTAAGACGTGCATGCTTTGTTTTCTGAGCTTACGATAGTTCTTTGTGACACATACTTCTGTAATTTTTAAAAAACATATCAGTCTGGTGAAAACGCCCCAATGTGATGTTGTATTTGTGAAACCGTCTTCGCGGTGAGCAGTCTTCAGACGGAGAAAGCAGAGGCACTACAGCAAGGTTCAGCGTCAGCAGGGCTGACGGATGGCTTCCTGTACACGTCCCAACAGTGTGTGTTTTCCTTGGTTTTGGTCATAAGGAGCAGTTTGTGTACTTTTGTAATAAGAAATATAAATGTGATTTTTGCTGCTGTTATTCTTCTGTGGGAATGAGGAAAATTACCTGTTCTCCCTTTGAGTACTGATGTATGTTGATTGATTTTTTAATTTTTTACAACTCTGCTCATTATTCCTGTATCTTTGCAGATTTTTTTTTAAAAACAGCTTATTTGGGGTATCATTTACAAACTGTAAAATTTACCCACTTAAATTGAACAACTCAAAGGTTTTCGTATAGTCACAGAGTTGTCTTTGCAGGGTTTTGCCAGTACCTTTCTCTTATCTCCTTCCGCTGTGTATGCCCGAATCCCTCCACATTACCATTTATTTAATGATTTTTGTTACTAATTATAGTTTTTGGTAAATATGGGTGCTATAAAAATGATTTCTTAGAAGCTACTGACTTAAAGCTCTTCCTGATTACACTGTGGTTTTTCATTAACTTTATATTAATGCTTTTTTAATGATGAATCAATAATCTGTCAACGACGCCATGTGTTTTTAAACCCGGTATGTTTCTCATTACTCTTCTGTCCTTCCTTCCCCCTCACCTTCCCCCTCTACAAATAGCCAGCTTAGCTTGTTGACCTGAAATATTGCATAGTTTCTCCAATGTGACAGACCTGAACTCTGAGGGTCGCATTAAGGCATTACTTCACTCAGCTGAAACTCCTCTGGGGGTCGTTGTTCATTGTAGTGAGTTTATGAAGAGAGCGGAGCCAGTTTTCTGTTTAAGATTTTATTCATTTATTTTTAGAGAGAGTGGAAGGGAGGGAGAGAGACATAGTTCAGTTGCCTCTTGCAAGCCCCTAACCTGAGACCTGGTCCCCAACCCAGGACCTGGTCCCCAACCCAGGCGTGTGCCCTGACTGGGAATTGAACTGGCAACCTTTTGGTTTGCACACTGGTGCTCAATCCACTGAGCACCAGGGCAGGGCAGCCAGGGCAGGGCAGCCCTGTATTCTTTTTTATTTGTGAAAGGACACTATTGTTTTGCAGGGTAGTAAGGAAATAACCAATTGAAAGTGATGTTACTTATTCCACAAAATCTTATTTTGGGCAACCGAACTTAGTGTTGTTGAATGCTTTGTAGCTCCAGGCCCCCAGCATCAAGAGCAGGGATGGGAGGTGGTGAATGGAGTCTCAGTTGAAATCGAAGCACCTTCACATCGCCTGCCCTGTACCCTGTACACAGCTATACTCCACTTGTTTGTTTCCTCAAACCTGCCATGGTTATAGAGAGAAATATAGTGGTCACACTGAAGAGATACTTAGAATTTGGCAGGACTTATTAATTGACTTTATAGATTTGGGGAAAGATAATTGCTAAGAATGAGTTCTAGGATTTGGTTTTTGAAGTTGGTTTCAACTCCTGCAGGAGGAAGGAAACACAGGAAGAGGAAATGTTTGGGGCTTTGGAAGATGATGAATTCTATTTTGAGCGTATCAAGTGCACCTAATGGGAAAGTTCACAGGCAGTTGGACATGTAGATCTGAAGCTTAGGGAAAAGAACAAGGGTGGAAATAGTTACTTGAAAGCCCAGGAGACACTAGTGACTGGACATGCAGAGATGGCCTCTGCCTTCAAGGAGCTCCGAGCCTCATAGGGGAGACAGAGGCCAAGTAGAAAGGAGTATACTCAATGGTGATATCACCTGTGAGCCTTAGAAACACCAAAGAAAGGAAACATCAGCACAGACTGTAACCATTAGAATGAGTGAGACCACCCTGACACGTGGGCAGAATGGGAAAGACTGATCTTCGGACCCTGAAGAATACCAGCATATAAATGTTGAGCAGAACAGCTTCAAAGGAAATTTCATCTCAGTGGCCGGTGAGGGAGTAGAAAAACTGGAAAAGTGTGGCAGCAGGAAATCCAAGAGAAGAAGCTCTTAAAAATGGAAGCAAGAGGTATGCAACAGAAAGGCTTTAGTGAGGTAATAATAGGGAGGTAGCCTTGAGGTTACAAGACATTCTGGTGGTTACGAACTTGGGAAAGCTGGTAGAGTGTGGAGGTGGAATCCAGCTGTGGTGGATTGAAGAATAAGGGAGGAGTGATCAACGATAAGGAGGAAGCAGACAACTTTCCTAAGAAATTGGCCTTGAAGTGGGGAGAGAGAGAGCTGGACAGGTTCATCTGAGGCCAGAGTCCATAAACACTAGTCCACACAGTAGAATGCTTTTTCTTCATTTACGTCTAGAAACCTGGGCATAGGAGCCAAGAAGGCAGATAATTGGATTAGCCCAGGATCGAGATTTTCCAGATGACTGCAACGGAAGGACAATGGGACATGCCAGTAGAGGTTTCAGCAAGAGAGGAATTAGGGTGACTGATCATGTGCTGTCTGCTGAATGAACAGGGGCCTGAGGCCTGGAGGGGCTGAGGCAGTATTAACAGCTCGCTGGAGATGCAGGAGTTGCTGCCTGTCAAAGGTGTTCTTGGATGAAAACCACGTTCATTGCTGCCCCACCAGATAGGATGGTGATTTCCTGGTTCTAATAATGAGTGACTCATGGGGAATGTAGCCATGTCATCATGAGCCCTATTTTGGGGATATTTAGTAGGTTTCGTGGGAGTCTGTGATTTATGTTCATGCATCCCACTGAGGAAAGGTAGAAGTGCCATTTCTGTTGTCCTGGCTATCTCATTTCCTTTTCTAGATTTACTTCTTTTGTTAAAATTAAGCAGAATTCATTTATGTTCTTTCTAACAAGTGTTTGGTTAGGCACAGGGCAAGTCGATTAGTTTCGAGATACCAGGTTTCTATGCAGAGAGTTTAATAGAGTGTTTTGTAATATTGACTAGGAAGAGAGGAGCTTACAGGGAGTGGAGAAAGGAGGGAACATGAAGTTCAAGGTGAGAATCTGAGTCTCAGATCTACCACTTATGCAGTATGACCCTGGGCAGACCTCTTAATCATTTTGAATCATTGCTTCTTCAACTGAAAAGAGGATTAAAAATAAAACAGTTTGCCCTGCAGGATTAGGAAGATCAAATAAAATGTATATGTGGAAAATGTTTTGTAATCTGGAAAGCATTATGCACATGTTCTCTTCTTTGCCCACACTGGGAGCCATTCTAAGTCTTATTCACATTTTCTTCATTTCGGTCCACAAACAGTGACTGAGAGCTCAGTAGTCACTAGGAACTAAGGACCCAGAGATGACCTCTCCCTTTGGTGAACTGCGAGTCTTCCAGAGGAGACAGAAGCCAAGTGGAATGGCATGTTCTCCATGAACTCACCTGGATGCTGTACAAACACTGAGCAGAGGCATCTATACCAGCTGGGAGGTCAGGGGCGGCTTTCTGGGAGGAGGTGACCCTGAGATGAATCTGAATGAATGATAGGAGTTAATTAGTCAGAGACGGAAATTGGAGGAAGACAAAGCTGAAAGGGAGCAGCCCGTTGGAAGGCTGAGAGGGCAGAGGATGGAGCAGGTTTGGTTCAGTCTAGCTCAGCAAAGAAGTATAATACCTTCTCTAAAGCTTGACTATGAAGTCACAGTGAGAGAGAGGTGAGAGGTAGAGGGGAACATACATGTAATTGACATGCTTGAGAATGTTTTAAACATAGTGAGAAAAAAACAGAAGAGCAGGAGAAGTTGATAAAGGAGTTGATTAATGGAGTGTTGAAAGGAGGGTTGGAAACACACAGATGTGAGACAGGAAAAGTGGGAGGAGGAGCCCTCTTCTCAGGTGTTTGGGGGAAAGGAGGCAAATACACAGGGTAAGGAGAGGAGTAATGAGAGAATTCCTTCCCTAAAGCCCCTCTTTTCATGGTGCAATAAAATGCATGAGGTCGTTCTGCATCCCCCGAGCCTAGCACGGTGCTCAGCAGCATGTGGTTGCTCAGTAAATACCTGTTGAATGATTTACCATCACCCAGAGTTGCTTGAGGAACCCCACAACGCAGCTCGACTGCAAAGCAAGCTGTCTTGCCAGGCTGGCTGATTCATACTGCCTCTCTCCAGTTCACTGAAGTTTGACTGGCTGTCTTTCAGTTTGCCCTTTCTTGTTAGCATTAATGCAGTCCAGATGTCACAATCAGGTGTCACTGGAATAGCTCTGTTCTTCAGCCACATTCATGAGAGTGGTGGTTTCTTGTGCAAGAACCAAGCTAGTTCTTTCCCAGTGAGGCTGGCAGCCTGTCCACACCTACTGAGCAGAGTCTGGCTGCCACTAAGACGAAAGTGGTTTATCCAGCCTGTCTGGTCATTCTTCTTACACATTCTGGATGTGGTTCAAAGCTGCCTTTTAAGGGAAAAAGGCAGCTCCTGAAGGAGACTTGTGTGAACATGCAGGGTACAGAAGAGTTCTAGTCTCACCTCTGCTTTCTCGGGGTGATCCTGGGCCTCTGTCTTTTCAGCACATTGAAGGGGGTTGAACCAAACGAGTACTGAGATTATCGTGTCGTATCCTGGTTTCATCAGCCTGAAGATGATATCCCCAGTTCTTACTCATGTCTGCCACAAAATGTGTGTGCCATACAGATGGATTGAATTGGATTGCATTGGCTTCTCTTCTCAGACATGCACACACCCATTGAAGAAAGTGTGATTTGCTTTCTTCACGTAATTAATTTCTTTTAGACAAATGCTAAAGACATGAGATAAATTGGAGTTGATTTCTCTCAGTGATGACACAGCTGAAAGCCCCTGAAGTGCAGAGGTTAGAAGAATTAGGAGGCTGTATTCAGGTTCAGAGGAAACTGGGCCGTGATCATGGATTCTCAAGGAGCTCAGAGCTCAGTAAGAGTGAAAGAGATACGAACAGATCACTTCACTTTAGCAGAAATGTGGATTTGGATGATCGAGACCAAAGGAAGGGCAAATGCATTGAGTTTGTCACTTTTCAGATAGTTTTTGTCATTTAGTAAACATGTCTGTTAGCAATGTTTTATTTTTTTCACTTCACTTGGCTAGAGTTAATGTTCATTTATTGATGTACCTTTTCTACTAATGCTACTAGTAGTAATAATATTTAGTAGTAATATTTATGGTGTCGACTATGCATTGAGTTCTTAATTTGTGTCAGGGTCTTGGTTAAGCACTTTATATACGATATTCTACCATCCTATTAGATAAGATTAGCCTCATTTTACAGATGCTGCGAGGACTGAGACCCAGAGAGGCCCAGAGTAATCTGAGTAAGGCAAGAGGTTAACTAGTTATAAGACTAATAAGAGGCAGAGACAGGGTGAAGAACCCATGTTCTTCACCCAGGTGGGGACTCAGCTTCTGTACTGTGGTTACAGATAAGCCTTATCACCTCCTATGTAGGTGATAAGGATGGATTGGGTGGGGGCTGAAGATGGGGATCTTATAAAAGGGTAAACCCAGTACCTTCCAAGTTCTCACCTAATTTTTAATTGATTAGTGTTTTTTAATACAACAAAGGGTTTTGATTGCTTTACTATGTATATCTATGGGGATGACCCAGCTTCTAGTCCCCAAAAGTTTACAGTGTCACAGAGGACACGAGACATGGCCCCAAACTTGAGATACAAGTGCCACTAAAGACTTAGAAGCCAAGTGATGTGAGACTTAGTCAAGAGAGATGTTACCTCTGTCTTTGGGGGTTGGGTAGAGAAAATGCAGGCATGTTTTAATTAGAGGGAGGGTGGAAAGTCTCGCCAGGCAGGGAAGTGGATGAGGGGGCATTTAAATTTACAGGAGAAGATGCATGGGTAGGGGGAAAACCAGGAATAAATAGACAGCTTAGTGCATAATTATAAGTCAAACACTCATGTAAACTCTACTCAGGTCAAGAAAAAGACTTGTGCCAGCTCCCCCCAGAAGCCATTCCCACATGCCGTGTCTTGGTGCCAACCTCCTGGTCCCCACAATCATCACTGCCCTTGTGCTTCTTTATAGTTTTGTCATCTGAGTGTGCACACCTAAATACTGGAGTTTAATCCTTATCCTTTTATCATTTTCTTATTTGATATGCATTTTGAGCCACTTTTAATCTACAGGTTCCCTTGTATCCTTTTCTTTTCCTTATAATCTTTTTTTTTTTTTTTTGAAGGACCCAGGTCATTTGACCTGCAAAGTTGCCCCCGGGCTGGGTTTTGCTAATTGCATCCTCATGGTGCAGTTCAGCGTGTTCCTCTGTCCTCTGTATTTCCTGTGCATTGGAAGTTGGATCTAAGGCCTGATCAGAGTCAGGCTTCATCCCTAGGACCATTTGGCCATGAGTAGCCAATGAGTAGAACTCCAGTAATAGTGTGCTTGGGCTAGGTGTAGTGTGTGTGTGTGTGTGTGTGTGACAGAGAGAGAGAGAGAGAGAGGCAGAAGGGAGGCTTGAAGGGGCCGACTTTATAGGTTTTTGAGCCAAGAGCAGCATCTTCACAGGTATCCTTTCCAGCCACATATCTGTGTAGGAGTGACTCCACCGGTCATGATGTTAAAAGGGACCAACGAATGTGAAGTCTTGGAAATAATATGCAGATGGTTGGTAGTCATTTTCTATAGTACTATGATATAAAGCTAGTAAGATTTCCTATGAAATCTTACTAGCTAATCTTACTAGCTAAATCTTCTAACTATGAAATAAGGAATGGTTAGTTCATTGTGTAAATATTCTGGTCAGTAGCATGAATATTATAAGAATAGGTCTAGGGAGAAACATATGAGTCTTAAATCAAGAAGTGTAAAAGGAACTAATCTAAGTAAAAGGAAGAAATTAAAGAAGGTTATCTGTTGAAAGAGAGGGATATTTGTACCTATTTTGCTTAAGGAAATAAAAAAATTCACTCTTTTTCCAAATGGCTTCTCGAAACTGCTACTCTCAGAAGAATTTGACTAGGACAGTGGTCTCCCAAGTAGTTCTTAGAGTCATGAGGACCCTCTTGGCTTCATTTGGCCTTTTAAAAGTAAGAAGGCTGATTTATAATAATCACAGCTGACATGTACATAGCACTAACTTTGGACTGGGTATTATTTTTACCATTTTATGTTAACTAAGTTTATCCTATGTAGGTGTTCAGTCTGAAATACCTGTTCTTCACTTCAGTAGGGTTTGAGCCTGAGCCCTGTCTCCACTGCACTCCACAGCCAAGCGACCTGGCACAGGACCCTTCTCTTCTCCTCTTTGTGCCTCAGTTTATTCACATCTGCTGAGGAAATAACCGTGACACCTTCGTTGTGTACAGTATTCTAAAGGTCGAATGAGATCAAGTATAGGAGAATGTGGTAAAGAAGCAGAATGCTGTTAAATTCTTAATATTTATTATTATCTGTACTTGTGTATTTTGAGGGATTTGTGAGATGAACTTCATTACATTTTAAGTGCTTGGATGCTTAGACTAAGGAAAGGGACTCCCTAACTTAAAAAGTTAGATCGCCCAGTGCTAAGGTGGGGAGGTTTTCAAATGGCTGTATTAAGGCCCCCTTGTTTTAAAATTTTAATTGAAGCAATTTTAATAGCTTTTCTGCAAAGGCAGGAGTAAGTGTACCTTAGTTTTGATGACTCTTTTTCCCTTTCCTGAGTGTCACTGCTGTTAGTGATGGAAACCCCAGCTTTGTAGACAAGAGCCAGAGAGCGTTAAGGTCCTTCCTGAGAGGTTAATTTAGTCGTCTCAAAGGAGGCCACATTTACTCTCAGTCCCAGCATGGGCTAATTTAACTTTATCTTTTTACTGATGTACTAATCCCCAGGCATGGTTAACATTTGCGTACGCCAGTGTTGACAATAAGGGAAATCAAATTCGAATCAGTAGATTTGTTTGAGAAAACCAATATCTATTCATTTCACTTTCATTTTTGTTGAGCTTCTGGACTGTTTCTGATGAGAGTTGAACGGTCATTAGGATGGGTCTCCTGAATGTAATAAGCCATTTTGTTCTGGCTAATTTTAATATTTTCTCTTTTCTTTATACTTCAGCAGCTTGCCTTTAACGTGGCTACGTGTAATTTTCCCTGTATTTATTCCTGCTTGGGATTTACCAAACTTCTTTAGTCTGTAAATTCACCAACTTTCATAAACTTTTTTGGCCATTATTTCTTCAGAGGTTTTCTTTCTGCCTCGAAAAGCTAGAAACACAAAGCTTCTGGCTTTTCAGAAAACTAAAATCACCTTTGAAAGGGAAGAGACTTCAGACCGTCAATAAGATTCAGGAAAATATGTCAGGGCAGCTGATGGCAATCGGGAGCACTGTGTGAGGTCCCAAGGTGCCTACTTTGATGGGGACTAGGGTGTCATTGTCCTGCGTACAATGTTACTTGTATCTTTTATCTTCTCCAGTAAATGTCTCTGTTTTTTATATTACATGGCTGGATACTTTCTGAACGGACCTCATATATTGTAGAAAGTCTGGATTTAGTTACATTCAAGAGTTTTTTGGGTTTTGTTGTTGTTGTTGTGTTTTTGTGGATTTTTAAAAAATAGGCAGTTAACTTGACTGGACTTATAGTGCAGATTTTATATTTCCTGTCTGGAGAAGCCATATAAATCTCTGTTGAAGTCGTTTTAATTTTAGTATTATCTGAGCTGCCTTGGAGTGTGCCTCTTCCCTGCATGATTCAAGGGTTAGCCTGTGCAGAATTTGATGCCCTCCCTGTGTGGCTCCTTTCTTTCCAGGACTTCCAACTTCACGTTTAAACTGTTGGGATTGTCGTGAAAGCAGTTCTGCGTTTCCTCAAGCCAGTCAGTATGGATTTTCTTTCTGAGTTTTAGTCACTGCACTTGACATGTTTCGGGGCATGCCCTTAGACAAAAGCAGTGACATTTCTCTCATCCAATTCAGAACTTGAATTCTCTTCAAGTTTCTGCTTGTTTTTTACTGTTCTTAAGTTATTTTTTGTATTTTGTCCAGAATTTGGAGTCATTAGCAGTAGAATAGCTGATCTAATAGGAGCACTACCTCATCCATTACTGAAAGCCAAAAGTTGTGATGCTGGATAATTTTTATATAAATTTTCATTTTGTAGTTGCTAGCGTTCCATGTCATTTTTTCCCAAGGGTTGCTGGATATATTTCTGCCAGTCCCTTTTTTACAGGTAGCTCGTGGAGGATTTAGGTTTTTTGTAGGGGATTCACATCCAGACTCCTGCCTCCCGCAGTCCTGAGATCTTGTGTCCTAACAGTCATGTGGGCACAGAAAATTAATCCCAGACCCTTTATCCTTTGGGCCTCTTCAGCTTCAGTTCCACTTGTATCCATCTGACTTCAATTTGCTTTTTTCATTCTTGGAAACTGAAAGCATTCCTTCATTATTGTTTTTGTTGCTGCTGTCTCTCCTTTCATCCTTCAATAAATATTTTCTAAAGATGATTACAATTTATTCAGAAGTCCTGTGTTTGTAGTAATGGGGGCATCTACATTAGCTTAATTCGTTTTGTTTCCAGATATTTGTAGCCGTGTTTACTCTCGTGGGCAACACCAGACCTTCCCCAGAACACAACTCTGGCTGCTAACTCCTGTACTCAGGAGGGGACTGGGTTATGGCAATGTGAATGCTGGACAGGGGCCTGTAGCTCTTAGAATAGCAGAGGGCATAGGAGCAACCAATGCTATTTCAGCATTTACGATAGCCCGAGCTCTAAGCCCCTCACTTTATATGATTTAATTGTTACAATTCCTTATTTTAATAATGTTACCTTCATTTTACATATTAGAAAGATGAGATTAAGAGCCGTAAATAACTTGTTTCAGCATAGGGAGTCAGAATTCAAGCTGTCTGACTCAAAATTACGTACCTTCCATGATACTCTGCTGCCTCAACAAACATGTTTGTGGGTACAAACAGGTAAAACGTTGAGACTTGGCCATGTTTACCGGCAGTTGTGACAAAACGGCAGAACTCAGTGGCACTGGAGAATATCTGGAGGAGTTTACCCAAGTGTTTGCCAGTTTCATTCTTCTCATAGGTGAAATTTATGGATTATCATTGAAAACACTCCGTACTAATTAAACCCACACTAACAGAGATTGCTCACTCTCTTGGAGGGAAGTGAAAAAAAGGAATCAGAAGTTAAACAGTTGGAAAGAATTTTCATGTTTAACAGTCTGTACGAGGATCTTATGTTCTTCCAGCTAAATGGGACTGACATCATAAAATGAGAAGTTCAGTATTAAGAAAGAAAGTCGCCCTGGCTGGTGTAGCTCAGTGGATTGAGTGCGGGCCTGCGAACCAGAGGATTGCGGTTCGATTCCCAGTCAGGGCACATGCCTGGGTTGCAGGCCGGTTCCTTGCAGACCAACTACCAGCAGGGGATGCACAAAAGGCAACCATACATTGATGTTTCTCTCCCTCTCTCCTTCCCCTCTAAACATAAATAAATAAAATCTTTAAAAAAAAAAGAAAGTCAATAATAGTAGATATGATTATATTAAAACCCTTGAATTAATATCTGTAGCTTTGTGATCAACATGATTTTGTTCAAAAGGAACATTGTGTTCAATAAAAAGATCTTTATTTAGTATTCAGAGCTGGTAAAAGAAAATTTTTCTTAAAGTCATTAAAATTTTTTTTATTTTCAGTTATAGTTAACATACAATGTTATATTAATTTCAGGTGTATAATATAGTGTGATTAGATGTTTGTATGGCTTGTGAAGTGATCAGCCCAATAAGGCTAGTACCATCTTACACCATGTAGTTATTACAATATTATTGACGATTTTATGGGAAACTTTTCTGGCCCACAAAGTTGCTGTTAAGGGATCAACTGACAGTATTATGGGAGTTCCCTTTTTGGTAACCAGCTGCTTTTTTTCTTGAGACTTTTAAGATTCTCTTTGTCTCTAACCTTTGGCATTTTAATTATAATGTGGTTTGGTGTGGGCCTCTTTGAGTTTATCTTGTTTGGGGCTCTCTGCACTTTCTGGACTTGTATGTCTATTTCCTTTGCTAGGTTAGGGAAGTTTTATATTATTATTTCATCAAATAAATTTTCAATCCCTTGCTCCTTTCTTCTCCTTCTGGCACCCCAATGGTGTGAATATTTTCACCCTTGATGTTGTCCCAGGGTCCCTTAAACTATAGTCATTTTTTGGATTCTTTTTTATTTTTGATGTTCTGACTAGATGTTTTCTGCTACCTATTTTTCAAAATTGCTGATTTAATCCTCTGCTTCTTCTAATCTATTGATGATTCCTTCAAATGTAGTCTTCATTTTAGTTATTGCATTCTTCATTTCTGTCTTTTTAAAAAATATTTTCTATCTCTAGCTGTATGTTTTCTTATTTATTTTTTTTGTTACAGTTCTCAGTGAGTTCATCTACTCTTTCCCTAAGTTCATTTAGCATTCTCATAACCAGTGATTTGAACTCTACATCTAGTAGATTTTTTTTGGTCTCCGTTTTAGTTCTTTTTCTGGAGTTTTGTTCTTTTTAAAAAAAAGTCTGAACATGTTTCTTTGTCTTCTCATTCTATTTGTCTCCCTGTGTTTGTTTCTATGTATTAGGTAGAGCTGCTACATCTCCTGGTCTTAGTAGAGTAAACTTACATAGTAGGTGTCCTGTGAGGGCCAGTGGTACAGTCTCCATAGTCACCTGAGCTGAGTGCTCCAGGTGTGTCCTTTGTGTGAGTTGTGGTTCCCTTGCAATGATTGAACCTTGATTGTTTTTGGCATGTCAATCTGAGGAACTGACTCTGAGGCTGATTGGCTGTGAGGACTGGTCATGTCTGTAGAGGAGGTTGTTGTGCAGGGGCTGACCCACAGAGATGAAATCACTAGCAGGGCTCTGGTGCTAGTGTCTGCCCTTTGGATGCATCATTTGTGAAGTGGTGCTCCATTTGGATGCACCATTTGGATGGTGCTCTGGTGCCGTCTGAAGTTGGCCACTAGGTGTGCTGGGTCTGAGGCCTCTGGTTCAGGTCAAGGTCAGCTGATGCCTGTGCCCTGCCCTCGTGCCACCTGGTAAGAGCTACAAAGTGATCTTCAGATAGTCACTTGTTCTGGGTTTGGAAGTGCCTGGGAGAGGCTAAACTGCAAAGAGGCTGGCTGCCACTCATGGCAACCACGGGGCTGCTTAGCAAGAAGTAGGGGACACACCCAGGCCAGATGCTGCTTGTTTGGGGTTTGTGAACCTTTGTGAGATTTTAGGAAAGACCGCAGTGTGAGCCAATATAGGTCCTTTATATGGAAAAGCCACTGGAAGCAGCTTGGGTGGGCCTGCAAGTTGGATGTGGTGGTGGGATCTCAAGGAATAGCCAGGGCAGGGTGACCAGTGTTAATTGGGTTGATGGAAACTTAGACACGGTGCCTGCCTGCACCTGAAGGCTGGGTGGTGGAGAGCTCAGTGCGGACGAGTGGTGGCTGCCCACACTTTTGGGGGGGGGGGGGGAGGAGGAAGCTGCTCCTCCAGCCTGATGCCAGACCATTCTCTTCCTCCGAATGTGCCCCTGTGCTTTTCCAGCTGCTGCCCCAGTGCTGCAGCTCAGAATGAGTGAGTTCAACAGCAAGTAAGTCTGACCACAGGTCCTTAAGAGATACCTGCCTCTCCAGAAGCCTTCTGTCTCACTCTGCCACCATCCCAACCAGTTTTCACAGCCATAAGTTATAGGGACTTCTTTTCCTGGCACTGGAACCCTGGGCTGGAAGCCCTGGTATGGGGCTGGGACCCCTTCCTCCTTGGGGGGACCTCTGCAGTTGAGATATCCCTCCTAGTTTTTAAGCACCACACATGGGTGTGGGACCAGCCATTCCACGCCTCTGCCCCTTTTACCATTCTTGACGTGGCTTCTTCTGTATATTCTTAGTTATGGGATTTCTGTTCAGCCAGGGTTCAGGCGGTTCTCACTGGTGGCTGTTTTGTAGTTTCATTGTAATTTTGATGTGGTCTTGGGAGGAGGGGTGCACAGCATGTACCTACTCCACTGTCTTGGCTGAACGTCAACGATCTTAAAGTCATTTTCATAGCTTAATTAACTTTATCCTGGGAAAATATTTATTTTGTTCATATATTGCTTAACCACTGAATTATCAGTGGTCTGAGTTTCCCTTGGTAAGAAAAATGTTTATATCATTTTACTTATTAGCATAATGAGTCAACCAGAATGAAACATGTCCCCAAGAATTCAGGACGTTCAGTTAGTGTCCTCTCTGAAAGACTTGTCACAATGAATGCATACTCTTCTCTTGTCATAAAAATGGACTATTTATTCAACCGAAGGATATTATTTTTAGAAGTGTGGTCACAGTTTTCAGCAATATTAATTACCTTTTTTTAAATAAAGAATTTTCTTTTTGGATTCCTTATTGATTTAAGTCAGTCCCTTGGTTGTGCAAGTCTCTCACTCACCACACTTAGTAAACTTATTAACAAACTGGAATAACAAGAGGGCCCTCCCACATTTTCTCTCAGATACAACACAAGTGTTTATATGTACACTCCCAGTCATAGAGGCAGGAACAGCTCTTACTTAGATGTTGGCTCAGAGTCCTCACCTGAATACCCCTAGCCTTCAGGCTGGGTTTTTATCACCCGGTTGGGGTGACTTAGACTGTGTTGTTTTCTCTGACTTTTAGTGATGCTGAAAGTGCAGTTTCTCTTATAATAATGCATCTGTTGTCAAGTCCTTAACACAGACAACTGCTTATTAATTTCAGTTTGTAAGTGAGGAAACTTAGCATGAAAGTGACTTTGTCCAGTTAGCCAAGGCGAAAATAGGAGCAGACTACAAAGTTGAATCCCATCAGGTTGCTGTGTGACCTTGAGCAAGTCACTTAACCTGTCTGTGTCCTCAGTTTCCTTGTCTATAAAAAGTGGCTAACAAGAGTCCCTTCTCCATAGGGCTGTTGCGAGGGCAGGTTAAGCAAATGCATGCAAATCACCTGGTTCACTACCTGGAATGTAGTAAGTACTATGTGAGTCTACTTTTTACTTTTACTTTTCACTTTAGCACAAAATGCATTTCTGCCGGAGGCAGGGTGGTTCAGTGGTTCATACTGGTTCCAATACTATCCTAGCTCAGCTTTCCTGTGTAACAGAGCCTGAAGTAAGGTAGGCTTTACCGGGAACAGCCAAAGAGAGGGGAGAAGACAAGAGAGGCAGAGACATATGCAAGGCGGTACATTACCTGGCTGGCTGTAGCTTCTCAAAAATCAGCTAGTTTTTTGGTCCCACAGATGGGCTGTGTGGTACCAGTGCTCAGCACAGTCAGGCAAGGAGGAATGGGGAGAGGCATATGTCTGCCGGGTTTTTAACACCCCCATCCTTACAGGGCGCTTGGCTTGGTTCCCCATTTCCTCCCCACCCCTTACACACACAACTCCTGAGGAAGTCAGGTTTCAACATTTTCTCTGACTTCAGAAGCTTCAGGGGTGCTGTCGTTGCAGTAGGTCCTGCTGGGCTTTGTCATGAAGGCTGTGCCGTGGCCCTGCCCCTCCACCAGGGAGGAGGAAAATGGCTGGTGGTGTTAGGAAAAGAGGTAAGAGTGGTGGAGATGGGGGTCTCTGCTGAGCCAGTGGCAGAGGCTGGGGAGGCAGGTGGGACAGAGCCATCCTGGGCGGCCTGAGCACTGGGGCCAGCCCCGCCGCTCACAGTGGTGTAGCCTCAGGAAGCTCCTGTGGCTCCATGTCCTTCATTCTAAATGACATTGTTTTGAGGGCTGGAAGTGATGCATGTAATGTGCATTCAGTAGGAGTCTAAAGTAGGCACTTAATAAATAACAGATATTTTCCAATCCACCCATATTTGAAGTAGGCATTCATATCTCTTAATACTTGAATTTGCCTCTGGAAATAAAACATCTGTTTGAATTCAAAGGTGTGATTGAGATGTACTATGGATAGAATAAGCAAATGGGGTGATATTTTACCCTAGGAAATATCAGAGGGAATGAGTAAGGAAGCTCATGGTAGATAGAGAACAAAGGCCAGCCAAGAAGGTCAAAGGATTTAGGCAAAATCATGAGAACTGAGAAATGATCTCATGCTAGAAATGCTGTATGTAATTTTGTTTTTAACTGGAGAAAAGACAGAACGTGGTCTCCACTGCAGTTCTGTGGACCCAGGGAGTCCAGATCAGCACTATCATCTCTAGTCTTGATGTCTGTGGGGGAAAAGCAGTGTCAGTGTTGGGTCAAATGGAGGCTTTGATAGGAAACCAGGGAAGAAGGGTAAGTAAGTGGGACTTTGCTGGGCTCTGTTGGCTTCGAGATTAGATTAGATGTGAAGCCCAGAGGGAGAATAGGGTTTGGGAATCAAACTTCTGTCTCCTGGAGCCATATACATCATAGTGAGTGGACACTGTGTCCATTGCAAAGAGCAGAAGCTGAAACCCTGGAGGGTGACAGTGCCCGATTTACACTGATAATGAAGATAGAACAAGCCTAGTTCATCTGACCTGGGCCCCACATCACTGACAGTTTACTGCCTGTCCTAGGCTCAGAGTAAGGCCTCCACTGATATTTTTGGAACTAATGTTCTTTAAAAAAAACCCTCAAAGAACCCAGTATACCTCAAAAGGTCATTCTCTCAATGTATTCTTTTCTCATAATATGTAATCTGGAATGTAAAATATGATGATATAATTTACTTTATCCAAGTCAGCTAAACTCAAGAGAGACTTATCCAAGGCTTATTATGTCACTAGAGATTGAATGTAGTACTGGAATCCACATTTATGAGTTTGGCATTTCAGGGAGCATCAGGTCAGGTCTAGAGAAATCATTGCTGTATAATGTGTTTGGGAAGGTGATGGAGTATGGACCTAACAATTAGTTTCATTACAGTGAAAAATGGGAAAACAAGAAATCCTCATGACTCGGGTTTTTTTTTTTAATATTTCTTTTTTTTATTCTGTTCTTTTTTTAAATATAGTTTATTGATTATACCATTACAGTTGTTCTATTCCCCCCTTCAATCCCCTCCACCCACACCCTCCCTCCCCCACCATTCTCCCCCCCTTAGTTTATAACCACGTGTCTCAAGTTCTTTGGATTCTATATTTCCCCCACTATTCTCGCCCTCCCCCCTATCTATTTTCTGCCTACCATCTATGCTATTTTCTGTGCCTTCTCCCCTCTTCTCCCCCTCCCACCCCCCTGTTTCTAACCCTCCATGTGTTCTTCATTTCTATGGTTCCACTCCTGATCTAGCTGTCCTCTTGGTTTGCTTTTATTTTAGGTGTGGTTGTTAATAACTGTGTGTTTGCTGTCCTTTCACTGTTCATATTTTTCATCTTCTTTTTCTTAGATAAGTCCCTTTAGCATTCCATATAATAAGGGCTTGGTGATGATGAACTCCTTGAACTTGACCTTATCTGAGAAGCACTTTATCTGTCCTTCCATTCTAAATGAAAGTTTTGCTGGATAAAGCAATCTTGGCTGTAGGTCTTTGGATTTCATGACTTGGAATACTTCTTTCCAGCCCCTTCTTGCCTGTAAGGTCTCTTTTGAGAAATCCGCTGACAGTCTGATGGGTACTCCTTTGTAGGTGACTGTCCCCTTATCCCTTGCTGCTTCTAGGATTCTCTCCTTCATTTTAGTCTTGGCTAATGTAATTATGATGTGCCTTGGTGTGTTCCTTCTTGGGTCCAACTTCTTTGGGACTCTCTGAGCTTCCTGGATTTCCTGGAAGTCTATTTCCTTTGCCAGACTGGGGAAGTTCTCCTTTATTATTTGTTCAAATAAGTTTTCCACTCGTGGCTGTTTCTTTCCCCCTTCTGGTACCCCTATAATCCGGATGTTGGAACGTTTAAAGATGTCCTGGAGGTTCCTAAGCCTCTCCTCATTTTTTTGAATTCTCATTTCTTCATTCCTTTCTGGTGGGATGTTTTGTTCTTCCTTCTGGTCCATTCCATTGATTTGAGTCCCAGTTTCCTTTCCATCACTATTGGTTTCCTGTGCATCTCCCTTCATTTCAATTAGTTTAGCCTTCATATGTTCCTCTAATTTGTGACTATAATCTACCAGTTCTGTGAGCATCCTGATAAATAGTGTCTTGAATTGTGCTTCTGAGAGGCTGGCAATTTCTCGGTCGCTTAGAGTTATTGGCTCTGGGACTTTGAGTTCTTCTTGCGCCATCTTTCGGGTTGTTCGTGCCTGTTCCATAGCAGGATCAGAGCCCTAAAGTGTTCACTAGAACAGGGCAACGAAGTTGCTGGGTTGTGACGTTGTATGTGGGGGCGGGGTCAAAGAGGGACAATGGCTTCCCTCCGGCGCCCGCCGCCGCAACCCCCACCAGCACCGCAGCCACCACCGTCACCAGGGCCACGCGCCCCGCTCCACTGCACGCGAGTGTGCCACTGCTGTCAGCCCTCCACCACTGGGTTCGCCCCCTGGGGCCTGCGTGGTCCGTCTCACTGCGTGCAAATGTGCGACCTTGGTCAGTCTGCCCCGCACCCCGACTAGGTCCAGGCTGCCTGCGCTCCTAGGTCTGTCTTTCCCGACCCTGCTCTGCTGCTGGCTCTGCCTCTCTTACCGTCCCCGTTGAACGGTTCATAGCTGTCAGACTTCCATATAATTCGGTTTTCTGGTCTCTGGGTGTGTCTTAGTTCTCCAAAACTTTTGTTGTATCCAAACTTGGTTGTGGGAGAAGGCACAGTGTTTCCACCTATGCCTCCATCTTGGCGGAAGTCCTCGGTTTTGTTTTAAATGATCTAATTATAATTCACATTTTATATTCACAATTGAGAGGTGATTTTTGGCTTTGAAATCCATTGCACTTATTTCTATTGGTAAGCACAAATAATATTGAAAAACTATGGTGGGACTTTGCATGTTATTTTAGGAAAAGAAGCAAGAAGTAAATCACACCTATTTTCACAGAATGAATGTTGAGTTTTTTGTTATCATTGTTCCTTTTTGAATTGTTTTATTCTAAGCATATGTAAATTAAGGAGTGAAGTCTTCTGGTGTCTGCACCCCCTGGTACCCTCAGTTCTACCTCTGCTAGGAAAGTAGCTGGACTTGGGAGTCAGATCAGCTATGGTCAGTCCGACACGTCCAGCTCTAGCCCTTCTCAGCCGAGTAACCCTGAACAAGTTGCCCACCCTCTCTAAGTTCCTCATCTTAAAAATGGGAGTAACAGTGGGACCCAACTCCTAAGATTGTTGTGAGGATTCAATGAGATCGTGCAATTATTTTTTTATAATGCCAATATTAGCTAATGCTAATATTTATTTTAATATTAATAGTTATGGTGGATAATATCGTTATTTTGTCTATGACAATATTTATGTATGTGCTATCTGGAAAGGAAAATATCTGCTCCCTTTGATGTTTGGCTTCGCAATTGTTTTGAAAATTAAGATCAGAAAGAAACTCTAGATTTCTCTGATTTCACCACTGAATAACTGGAAGTAATTAAATGTTCCTTGTAAAGATTTTTAATTCTAGTATTCAACACCAAGAAAAAAAACAACAACAACCCAAACAAACCCTATTTACTTCCTGGTTGCAGATGCAAACAGAAATAAAACACAGCTGCTGTTATCACTCCACGGGCACCATCTCTGCTTGGTACCAAAAGAGATGATAATCTTGAAGCATAATTTTATAAGGAGGTGACAAAATCAATTACATTATCTCAAGTGAAAACACTGGGGCCCTTATCCTGCTGCTGGTTAAGATAGGCTGTAATTGTGGCAGCTGTTCACCCACCAGTGGAGATTATTTTAGATGAATGAAAACGTGGGCTAATTAGTGAAGGTTTGACTAGGACAATGCATGGCCTCACAGTAGGGTATTTAAGAATGATGCCAGCAACACAGTTGTTGGGTGAGCAGTCAGCACAAAGCAACCACGGACATGAATGGAGGACAAATAATCTGGTTCCTTTTTCATTATTAAATGATAGAGTGTTTGCAAAAGCATGAACAAATGTATAAACCCTTTGGGCCTGCTGAAATTCCACATTACTCTAGAAAATACAATGAACCATAACAAAAAAAGCTAAGAAGAAATCTAAGACAGGCCATAGGGATACATTGCTTCCATAACTGAGAAGGCTGTGGGACTAGTAGGGTCTTTCCCCAGATACGGAGATTAAAGTAGAGAAGATATTTTGCTGTGACAGAATTTAAACTTCATATAAAAGATTAACTTATAGACACTCAAACCCACAACATAAAAATCAGTAATTTAGGAATCTCTAAAACCAAATTCACGAGCTGGCAGAGCCTGACCTGCTTTATAAACTCTTGGACGAGTTACTTAACCGAATCTTTCTTGGACTTTGGACGAGTTACTTAACCGAATCTTCAGGATAATCATAAATACCAGGTAGAATCATTTTGGTTATTAAATAAAATAACTGTGCTACAACTGTGTTTAGCACATCGTGAAAACTGGGGGATAAATAAGAGGATTCCTTTGTTTCTTTTCTCATTCCTCTTTAAATTTTCCACCTGTTTATGCTTTCTTTCTCTCCATTTGAAATAAGATATTTATTTTAGCTTGATCCAGTGACTCTGTGGTGTTTATTCCCATTATTTACCATGTGTAGAGATATGTAAGACATCTCTGTATACCTTCAATTTAACATTCGTTTTTCACATTAGCACTCTGTCCAAAGGCAAAGTCATTGCAAGCCTTGCTCTCCTTTGCCATGCTCAGAAGGTTGGCAGAGTTCATCATAAGGCCTTTCAATCAATAGGCAATACCAGAAGGCTCTATGAAGTCACACTTCCTCTCAGTGTCTCATTTCCTCTAAAAGTTTTTATTACCTCCTATATTAAAGCAAGATCTGGCTCCTGGTTGGCATCTAGTCAGTGTTTGTTAAATGGAGAGGGAAGGAAATAAATATTTTAATTGTGACTCGAGGCAAACAGCTTCTTAATGGGGGCAGAACAGATTTTGATTAAATTTTTCAGGTTAAAGACCATTCTACCACCTGTTTGTTATATTTATATGAAAACTACTTCAGTTAGTATCTTGGCATAGGAGAAGGGTCATGTTAATTACATTGTAAGGGGAGGCTGAACAATTCATAGCACCTTTTATCTATAGTTTGGGTTAGGTTTTTAGTGTTAGATAGACCCTAGATGTGAAATGGCTCAACCTCCTGAGGATTTAAGCGACTCCATCCTGTGATGCTGAGCAACAAGAGGAATTCGTCTCCTTTTCTTTCCATTTGAGTTAGGTCCTTGACTGAACCCTTGTTTTAATAAAATGGATTTCCATCTATTCTAGGGGCATTTATATATCTATAAAAATCATATAGGAAGATAAATACCTTCCTGTATGGTTGAGAACATCAGCTCTTGGGTCAGAAGGAACTGGTTTCTGACCCCTTCTCCTCTGAGACCTGGGTCAGATCACCCAAAGTGTTCGTCTCGTTAACCTAGTCTCTCCAAGTCTCGGTTTCCTTGGCTCTAAAGGAGGGATGAGAAACAAACTCATGTCATCTTCAAAGTAGAAATAACAATGCTTCATAGATTTATTACTGACGATCAGTGTAATAATGTACACAAGGGATTATCACCAAGCCAGGTGCATACTAAGTAATTGCATGTTTTTACAATATAAATTGAAGTGGGCAAGAAAGTTAAAGGGAAATGATGCAGGCAAGGCTTGTCCTATGTTTTGCTGAGAGCAGGCCACCGATTTGTCTCCCAGCTGCCTTTCAGCCAACACAGAGTAACAAGATTGATTACATAGCTCTCAGGCAACTTGGTCAATTATATGTCTCTGACCAAACCAGAACCACTCTCTTCTACCTCCATCTTTGAATTTTCAGCCAGGATCTCTTTCCACCAGGCAAAGCAGCATAGGCTTTACAGACTGGTTGAGCTACAATAGGTCTGCTCAAGTTTGCATTTCCAGTAGAGCCCTCCAGCTTTTTGATGGCCCCTGTAGGAGGCAACCCAGCTAAGTGTCTTCCTGAGAATGGCATGTGCTGAGTGGAAGCCAAGGATGGACTTGGGGTTATGTAGCCTGTTTCCTTCACCCACATCAGACGTTCCTTCATCACAAAGACCAACCTTAATATCTTTACATACTCAACTCACTGCGTCTTTCAGAGTGAGTAATGAATGCGTGCTCAGTAAATATTTGTGATTTGTAGTAATATATGAACATGTGTAGAGAATTTACTGTTACAAAGCCCTCCTGTTTTAGGGCCTGGTTGTAACAGAGAGGTTATTTCAGGCAAGATGGATTTTTCATCCAACTCTGATGACAGTGCTCAAGGCTTAAATCTCAGTATTTTAAGTGAAAAATAAAATCTATATGAACTTCTCTTCTTTGGGTACTGATGTGCAACGACTTGTGTTATTAAATGTCGGAATGAAATAGAACCAGTTTTCTTTAAAAAGGAGAGAAGTATAATTCTAGTACCTCTTGTATCTTTCAGAGTTGGTATACCAATGAATTGCCTTTCAGGACATGTATATCATTATAACTCACGTAAAGTCATGGCCAAATCCTGTCTCCAAAAGATAGCTTACACCTTGCTTGGAATGTCACCCACAGAGGAAATGTAGAAAGATTATGCAATCTAAAAATATTATTGTACAATGATCTAGATTTTCTATAGAAAATATTTCAAGTTGCTTACTTTATATATTCTTTCTTTCCATGTAATTGAGCTAATCAGTCCCTTTTCTCTTTAATCGTTCCCATACCAATCTCCCTCGAGTCTCTCCTCATTTATCCGCGTGAATAAAATTGGATGTTAACATTTATTCAGTGTGGCGTTCCTTTTACTTCCTTGTGTGTGATTAAGTGTCCCACTCCAATTTAATTTACAAGCTAGGAGCCATTTAAATATTAAACAGAAAAATAAGCTGAGAGGTTGTTTGAGATAACTGAGGCTCTCACAGAGCTAGTTGACTTGTTTCCTTATGCTGTATCTAACCCTGGATTCAAATTGTAGAGTAGGGCTCTATTGGACCAAAATAACAAGACCTTGTCATTTTTTCTTCTTTCTCAGTCCCCTTGCTGGTACCCTGTCCAGAGCCAACATGTCACTGAAAACTGAGCCAACAGCAAGTACATCTGCTCTGCAGAAAATCGCTGCCGACATGAGTAATTTGATAGAGAACCTGGACACCCGGGAGCTCCATTTTGAGGGAGAGGAGGTGGACTGTGATGTGTCTCCCAGCGATCCCAGGATACAGGAAGGTAAAGGCTGGTCTGAGTCAGAAGAGAGTTTATCAGGGCAGCCGGGCAGAGCACAGATTTGAAATAACCAGCAAACGAGTGATCTGTTTTGCTGATGTCCTAACACTGGGCCAAGAATGTTTCGTTAACTGTTTCTTCTTGTCGCGCGTTAATATTCTTAAGAAAGATGCCTGGGAAAGGCAAGTTAGTTATGCTATTATCGTGTAATCTTACAGTATCAGTTTGTTCTTGCAATAACTTTATTTACTTATTTATTTTTCAGTGTATATCCCTTTCTCTGCTATTTATAAGACGCAAGGATTTAAGGAGCCTAATGCACAGACATACCTCTCTGGCTGTCCAATAAAAGCCCAAGTTCTGGAAGTGGAGCGCTTTGCGTCTACAACAAGGGTCAGCACATTTCTGGACTCACTTGATATTAGTCAATATATCGGAAGTAACACACTGAATTCCGTTTTTCTTCCTCCTAGCTATGCCTGTGTTTCCGGCTTTTTGTTTGTTGGTTGGTTTGTCCATCACTTCTAAGTTCTTATTGCCTCTCAGGGGCTTACTTTCTTTGCATTTAGTTTTTATTCTCATGTGTCTCTTTCCCTATCCTGGGAAATGCATTTTTTAAAAAAGGCATTTAAGGCACTTTAGAAGTTTAATAAGTTGCAAAGTGCCTCTTCTAGTCTTCCTTGCTGCCCAACATTCTGTTCAATGTGAGTTCTTGAGGACATAGCCACTCCACCTAAAATGCCAAATATAAGCCAAGGAAAAGTTTAGCTTTCCTAATGCTTGTTGAGGAAGAACAGAATGAAACTACCTGGCTCTTGGGAGGAAAAAAGCCAGGATGCTGATTGGCCAGAACCATTACCCAGATGTACTGCGGAGAGAATCCTGCTTGCACAATCCACCCTGATGTGTCCCTAGCACCTGTCTGTTAGGCCTCATTTGCACGTTTTCCCTTAGAGACTGAAGTGGCATCTGGAGTAAAATATCTCCATCAAGCAAAGCCGCAGCTTTGAAACGGATTGGACCCGGAGAAACTGTTAGGGTAGCTGCTTTGTAGTTGTTGAGTCTGTTGGGTGAGGAATGTTGCTGCATTTGGTGGTGGCCTTTGTTTCTTCAGGAAAAGCTCTGGCTGCAGGCGAGTGCGGGCACCATTGTCATCTGCCTCAGGGCAAGTGTAGAGTAACCTTTCATCCCCAGCAGGCTTGCCTTCCCTTCCTCTTTGTCTTTGTGAGGGTGACATGTGCTGCCTGGGACCTGATGGCTCTGCCTGGTGCTCTGTCTCAACCTCCCCATGCGGGTCCTGACTCCTTTCACCCACCTCGGTGTGCAGCCTTTCCTCCAGGCTCTCCTATGAGTTGGGTCCTCCTCTCCCTGGTGTACTACTGAGCACCCCCAGAAATGTCTCTAAGGTGACCTATGCCTTTTATTTGCCTACCAGCTTTTAGACTGAGGGGCAGTAACGTGGGGATTAAATGCACAGACTCCAGAGCCAGACTGCATGGTTTAATTCCTGTCTTTGCTTTGTGACCTCCTGCAAGGTACTCAACACCTCTCTCAGTGTCCTCATCTGAATAATGGGTATAATAGAGCCTATCATCTATACTTGTTATAAGGACTGAATAAAAATATACATAGCATTATATTTATGGTATACAAATATACTATCTATGATATTATGTACACTGTGTAATGCTATGTATCATGATGATGATGATGTGTCTCTAAAGTTACTCATGAAGGTAAATACTCAAGCTTTTAGACCCCAGCCTCTTCTCTTTGCATATACTCTTCTGTTAGTCAAGTGGGTTTGGTTTAGTTCTGTTTTAAATGTTAGTCTGTGTGAGAAAGCTAAGGATTATCCTTATCTTACTTAGTGTCTTGTTTATTAAGAAACATGAACTAAATTTGTGCAGTTTGCGTGTTATTGCAGGTAAATAAAAATGACCCCTTTTCTGATTTTTGAATATGTTCCATGTGCCAGCTCACGGCTAAGCACTTCGCTTTTCACTCCCATGATGACCTGATGAGGCGGATGCTGTCATGTGTCCTCCCAGGCTGGAGATCTTCCCCCTGTCCCTCCAGTAATAGTTAAGTTGGGGGAGAAATAGTTTCTCTGTAGGGAGATCTTTTGCTCCTTTCCCTTTAATGGACTTGTACCTTCCTGGTTACTGATGGTGCTTCTGTGCAGGGAGATGCAGACAAGGATGGACCTTATAATGCATTTCAGAAGATATAATGTCATTTGCGAAGGGCTAAGATAGTGCTCCTGGAATCCATTTCTTCATGCTTTCCTTTCATCCCTCCAACTGTGCTCACTGCTTCTGCTTTTGGACAACCCCCGGGGGCTAATTAGGGTCTTCATACATTGTTTCCTTGACTTGGTTTCTTGTTTCAGGTGTGTGTGTATTTGTATGTTTGGAACAATAGGATTTGTGGGAGTTGGTCTTTAGTGTGATTCTGAGTTTCTCTTATGTACGTTATAAGGCAAACATTTAAGAGAATATTATTCTGTAGTCAGTTGTTTTTGAAACATTTTACTTAAGTACTGAAGTTGGATTTAAGGTACTTGTAAATTACTTATTAAATTAACTATCATTAGTTGAGAGATTTTGGAATTTTTGTTGTTAACTAAAATACCACCCTTTTTCATTTGTCTCTGTAGGTACGAAGTACCAACCTTTACACAATTGAATTAACACATGGGGAATTTAAGTGGCAAGTTAAAAGGAAATTCAAGCATTTTCAAGAATTTCACAGAGAGCTGCTCAAGTATAAAGCCTTTATCCGAATCCCCATTCCCACCAGAAGGTAATTTGTGGGGGCGGCTTTCCTTACGAGTCCCCCCGTGTGCCACAGATAAGAGTAAACATGACAGAGACATGATGTGATCTGCTTGGGGAGGAGAGGTGGCCAGTTTCTCAGGGGAAAAAGGCATTGAGCCTTTTCCTCCAGTGGCTTTTATTGGGTTGTAATACACAGGAATACAGGGCGACAAGGATCAGACAGTAGATATCATTTCAAAGAAATCTGTGAGCTTAGTCTGAGTCAGTGTCTGTCAGGAAAGGGGGTTTTGCAGAAACTTTGGGAGACATACTCATTTCCTGCTCAAACCCTTAACATATGAATGAAAGCACTCTTAGCAGAGCAGATTTCACAGGTTTATCAGCAAGTCTTTGTGATGCCAGATTTTCCCCCAGGACATACTCTAGCAAGGCAAGGATCTGCACCTCTCCCCAACAGGTATTCAGGCTTAAGGAAATTAGAGCCAGGAAGCACTTCTCCTAGAGAACATGGGGACTCGGGGTTTGTCAAAACCCTGGGCAGGTGGCAAGAGTCCATTGCTCCTTCTTTGTTGCAACCGCCCCCCACCCCCCTGAGTCCTTCCATCATGGCCTCCCAAGTGATTGTGTTTGGTCTAGGTTGCCCCCCGCTGTGAGGGGTCTTACCTGTCATTGACTTCCGACCAAGCTTTGGGGGCAGGGAGAGGAAATTGAGGCAGGTTTTGCTACCAGAGACAATCTTTGTCTCCTGCGGCTCGCATTCCAGAAGTCCTTAGCCACAGAAGGTAGAGTTACAATTCCTAGAACCAGGCAGAGCTGTCTACAACAGTAATCATTTCAAAATTAATTATAAGGTTATCCCAGTGTCCAAGTTGAGAGCAAAGAGTATTTTATTCATTTTATGGGTTAATTGTTCATTGTTGGTGGATATTTCCTATTAAATAGGCCCTTCTAATAATAAGCCATCTCATACTAGTGCAGTGGCTCTAAGAATGATCCAATAAATGCTCTCATTGTGCTGTGTGTGTGATTTAGACACACATTTAGAAGACAGAACGTTAAAGAAGAGCCTCGAGAGATGCCAAGCTTGCCCCGTACTTCTGAAAACATGATCAAAGAAGAACAGTTCTTTGGTAGAAGGGTAAGTCCTTCACTCCTCTGTTGTTCTGAGCATAATTTGTCAGCACCGTAGAAATGTGGCAGCTACCGAGGTGGGTTTGGCTACAACCTTTCCCACCCACTGATCCATCACCCAGCCTGGTGTAGCTTCTCTGGAACGAGTTAGGCAGCCCCTTCTTCCCCAAGTTATTCTGACCCTGGGGAGGTTGAGTTTTTCCAGAAGAGTTTTCTTTGGTAGGAGCAATGTTATAAAGAAGCTGTCTTCCTGGGGAGGGAAGGCTTGTGAGTTGGATCTAGAAAGCAATGAGGTTGCAGACTGGTACAGCCACTATGGAAAACAGTATGGAATTTTCTAAGAAAACTAAAAATGGACCTGCCTTTTGACCCAGCAATTCCACTACTAGGATTATATCCTAAGAACCCTGAAACACCAAGCCAAAAGAACCTATGCACCCCAATGTTCATAGCAGTACAATGTACAATAGCCAAGAGTTGGAAGCAACCTAGGTTCCCCTCAGTAAATGAATGGATCAAAAAACTATGGTACATTTACACAATGGAATTCTATGCAGCAGAAAGAAAGAAGGAGCTCCTACCCTTTGCTACAGCATGGATGGAACTGGAAAGCATTATGCTGAGTGAAATAAGCCAGGTGGTAAAAGACAAATACCATATGATCTCACCTTTAACAGGAATCTAAACAACAAAACAAACAAACAAGCAAAATATAATCAAAGACACTGAAATAGAGAACAGGCAGACAGTGACCAGAGGAGAGAGAGGAAGGAATTTTAGGGGAAAAGGGGAAGGGTTTACAGGAACAAGTTTGAAGGATGCATGGACAAAAACTCAGGGCAATGGAAGTGGGAGGGAGGTGGGGAGCATTAGAGGGTGGGCTGGGATGGGAGTAAAAGACAGAAAACTGTACTTGAACAATTAAATTAATTTAAAAAAGAAGAAGCTGTCTTCCCAGTAGGAATATCTTTGGGCTTGTTGTGAGTCAAGATTGAGCTCATCATTGAGAGTTTTGAGATCTATTCTTTTTAAATCATATATTTTCATACATTAGCTTCAGAATTTGGAATAGTTTATCCTAAATAGGTATAAAACCTCATTCCTAAACTATAGATGGGGCATTTAGGGTATACGAAGAGTAGGAAAGTGTCACAGGCATGTACTTCAGTAGGGCAGACGCTTCAGGCCTGCTCTGCTTCGGTGATATGGTCCTGTGTAGGACAGATTAATTTCTTTTACTAGAAAATTAACAAATAAATGTTAGTGCTGTTTTCCCATTCAAAACTTTTGTGATCTGAAAAGCATTTTTGATTTCTCCTTTGTAGTTGCCATCTTGTTTAAACTCTTTTTAGGGCCCTAGGATACTTATTTTCCAGGATGCCTAGACAGATAAAATTCTACAGGCTGGAGTTGCCATGTGTATATATACAAGTGTAGTTGAAAATGGTCAGCTTATGGCTCTAACAGCCAGTTCTCCAGCGTGTGTTGCAGTCAGCCTAGTGGACATCCCCCTCATCCCTCTCACTTTAACGTGTTCGAAATCAGGGTACAATTTACTAGAAACTGTTTTTATTTAACCACCCTTCTTGTTTTTCCCCTGAAAAGCTGTTTAAAAATTGCAGTATATCTTCCAGTCAATTCAGTGTTAGAATTGAGGAAATTCAGGGTTTTGATAAAAATCAACAAATGCTGTAAAACCACCCACTATGGGCAAGTTCTGTGCTGGTAACCATGGCAGATTAAAAGGACATACAGCTGGGGCCTTGTCAGCAGCTTACAGAAGACCTAAGCATATGAAAAGTAAAATGGCAAGAAGAGATTTAAGTAATGGTTCCAGGGGACTGTGGAAATAACTCCTTAATGCTATTCAGGATCCCTTGTCCAGTGATAATAGTAACAAATCATTGAATCACTTACAGAAATTAAGATGGTTTTTTTTTACAATTTTATTTGTTATCACATTATTGCTACTGTCTAAATTTCTCTGTAAGTGTGATGATATTATTTCTTATCCCAAGTATTTGCATTACAGAAACAGCTGGAAGATTACTTGACCAAGTTACTAAAAATGCCCATGTATAGAAACTATCATGCAACAGTAAGTATATTTATTAATTTAAGTTTTGAATTTATAAAATTGTAAATTGTCAGCTAAATTTTGGATCATTTTATTTACACAAGCGCTTGTTTCCACTTTAGAATTATTCCTCGCATTAAAATAAATAAAATGAATACAAAATTGATTTGACAGCAAGAATCTGGGTTATGGTGATGCTATTTTAAAATATAAAATATAGCTGAATTTGTCTATAACAGTGGATTTAAATGATCTTGAAAGCTGCTACAGGCTTGATTATCTAGAAATCAACCTTCTTTTCTCCTCAGGCTTCCAGAATAATCTCCCAAAGCATTTCTAACCTTCACAAGAAAACATTAAGTAGGAAGTGATGAAAACAGTTGAGCAGAGTTGAATACTCAAAGATCATACGGAGCGTACTGTGAATGCCATCTGATCAGCCTGTGATGCTTATAAAAGGCCTGCCTTTTCATGTGAAAGTGAGAAGCATGGGAAAAGCTAGGGAGAGTAGAACCTCTTGGAAAATAAGAGAAGATGGGAGTTGGAAACAGCTGGGAGGCACATAGCAGCCAGCATGGGGGAGCAGGCTTTACAAAGGGAATCAGAAAACAATGAGCTCTAAGGTCCTGGAAGGTGTGGTGTTTTTAAAGGATTAGCCTTCAGTCACATGGAGGCCCAGGCAATTGAGAATGCACTGGATTATCATATTTTGCGTCTGTGTCTGTATGCATTGTGTTGCTGTGGGGCTGAGTGTATGTGTGTGGTGTCTTGCAGAGCTTCAGAGCAGGTGCAGCTCTGACTTGGCCTCTAGTTTGCAGTGCTATCGCATAAATACTGAACAGAAAGAAGGAAGGCCTCTGTGCATTTGGGAGAGGAAGCAAAAGCCCCGTCACCCTTAGGAGTCTTTTGTTGACTCTGACCTCTTGCTGTCCGCCAGTGTATTGTTTAGAGGGTAGGGCACGTACCCAACTGGAACCTTTTACACACAAATGGCCCGGGTTGACCATGACCCACTTTCTGCAGCAGCTTGCCCTGTGATGTTTGATGATGGACTTGAAGGAGCTTGTATGGCTTCGTAATCCTGGAGGAGAGTTTTCCCAGGGAAACTAGAACTTTGGGACCAACCAGGAGACCGCAAGAGAAGGATGATGGGAAGGATTTCTTTCCCTCTAGAACTCAGAAACATTCAACTTTGAAAGAACGTAACAAATAAGGTTATTACTGCTCTTATTAATAAAAATGCTGCTTCCTATTGTGTTCTCTGCAATCTGTTTTCAGATATGTTGTTTTATTTAGTAGGGAATTATTTAAATGTGCACAAGCACCAGATGCAATGGTTTTCCATTTGTTTTACTTTTCTGGCTGCCTGTGCTTTCCTTTTACTCTTTCTTTGGGTTCTAGAACAGTACGTGCTGGGTCTAGTCTTCTCTTGCCATGTACATAGTTATATTTTGGATTCTAATGTTGACTAAACAATTTCTAAATGTTTATTTTAATGTCTTTTTTAGTCATAAAAACCTTTCCAAGGTTGACCCATTTTGTATGTAGAAATTCCAGAATGTCTTCTAAACATTTCCTTTGGAAGGGAAAACCTAGTTTACAGCTGCCTGAATATATGTTACTCCTCGTTGTTGGTTTTCTCTAGACTTTTATTTATTTTTTTATAGAGGGGGAAGTGAAAAAGAAAGAGAGGGAGAGAAGCATCCATGTGTGGTTTCCTCTCACATGCCCCCCACTGGGGACCTGGCCCAGAACCCGGGCATGTGCCCTGACTGGGAATCCAAGCAGTGACCCTTTGGTTTGCAGTCCGGTGCTCAGTCTACTGAGCCATAGTGTTACTCCTCATTTTTGATAGCAACAGCAGAACTCCCAAAAATGACTCACCTATAGGATACAATTTGATGTATCTTCATTCTCTGACATTATTTTCCTTTCATACTGAATGTGCTCTGGCCCAGAGACCAGACTTACAGGCCTCTTCCTCATATTTGTGAAATTAGATGCACATCTATATGTCTCCTTTGATAATTGTGAGAAATATCAAAACTGCTGTCTACAAAAAGCATATTAAGAAGTTATTTTTATCTGATCATGAATAACTAATTAATATTTTGCAAGTGTATGACAAACCTATTATAAAGTAAGTTGGGCCCTTAGGCTAATAGGGTCCTGGCTCAGAGGTGAAGGGATCAGATAGGATCATGTCCCTAATTTCAGTAAAATGTCAATGAAATCAGACTTGGACAGCTCTTCCTTCCTACTTTTATAGGGTCATGGGTTGGGTTAGTATTTAGACAAGTGTTTTTCCCTCCATGAGTATGAAGACTTCCTTTGTTTTTATCCCTCTTTTTCTTCCTGAGATTCTGAAAAACAAATTGTCCTAGGGTTTTAGTGGATTTAGCTTCCGATAGTTCCCTCAGAGATGAGTGGTAATTTGTTCTGTTTTCTCTACTCATTTGTAAAATGGGGCCAAATATATTTGGCCTCTTCTCAAGGTGTAAATATGTTTTTTTCTAAAAAGAAATATTTACTGAATTGTACAATAACATGGAATTTCAAACAGAATTCCTTTTGTGTTCTGAATTGTGTTGATTTTGGCTACAGTACCAAACCCACTAGCTGGGCATTTTAATTAATAACTGGAAAATGCTTATTTTCCAGGGAATTTAAAGAATGAGCCATTGGAAACAATAAACGTACTTTTTCCTGACTGAATGTTAAAATCTAGAAATGGAACAAAGAGCATAATTTCCCAGAGAAGCGCCCTAAGCTGATAGGGTGCCATTGCTAACTTCAAGATAATCACCTGATTCCCAGACTTCGATTTCTTATCTCCAAGGTGGTGATTAGCTTGAAATCACCAAGTTGGAAGTGAGGAATCTAAAGATAAACACCCCATGGATCAGTAACACTGAACTCACCTGTCCCTTGCTTTGTAAGATGAATAAATTTAGCTTGAGGGGAAGAGTGGGTAAAGATTAATAAAGATACACTCGCCGTGTTTCCATGCCAACGGAGGAAAGCTGTACTGATTTAAACAGCAGCATCTGCAAATTGATGGAAATGTCGTCATTCTAATGTGAGTCTTAGACGTGGGAAAGTACAGCCTCTCTGTTTTCGCCACGGATGAGCTGTCTGCTATTTTCTTCCCCAGAGCTGTACTGTTTTACCTGGAAGGCAGCCTTTGCTGGAGTAGTTGAATCCATCTCCCACCCTTACTACGAGTGTGCTGTGCAACCAACGTTCTTGTCTGAACTTCTGAGAATTTCCTCCTTGGTCACTCTCTTGAATTTTGTTACTTCAGGAACACAGGGGACCTCTGAAAATCCCCCCTCTCTAATGCAAAGACAGGGTAGTGAAACAATGTGTATGTGATTGCCAAGTAAATTCCAGGGTTTGTTTGTAGTACCTCTGTGTGGGAACTCTTTGCTTTGCTGTTTCCCTAACATGCTTTTTTAAAGTTCCTTGGGGGAAAAAAGATATTGATTAGTACATTATTCAAGAACAATAAGCCCAGTGAAATATTGTCAGGCTAAATTAATGATTAAATTCTTCCTCCTAAGAATCACCTGCCCAAGTGGAGAATGGAAGTCTTATCACTGAAGATACAGTGAGAAGTTTAGACAACACAATCTGTGTTAAATTTCAAGTTGTATTGTTTAGGTTTGCTTCTAAATTGATCTTGCCACATTTACTTTCAATCTGATAAATCTGTATTAGAATACTTATTGCCAGAAATTTTTTTCTTTGTAACAGGGATTGTTGTTTTGTTTTGTTTTGTTTTGTTTTGTTTTTTTAAACTGGAGATGGTGAAACAAGGAATATGAAGCAACAGGAGAGAGACTAGGTGGGGCTACTTTGTCTCATTAGAAATGTTGTGGGAAAGAAGTGAGCTGAGGGGAGGCTGGAGGGTTAGAGAAAAGGGGCCTGTGGACAGACAGGTTCAGTTATCCCAGGATGAGCTACTGCTGCCCATTGCTGCTGCACTGGTTCCAAGTCTCATTTGGTCCCTTAGAGCAGGGGTATCAAACTCATTTTCACTGGGGGCCACCTCAGCCTTGTGGTTGCTTTCAAAGCAAGGAAATTTAATTTTAGGACTGTATAAATGTAACTACTCCTTAACAGTTAAGCGAGGGCTCAGCACTGCCGCCACGTAGAAGCAAGGTGCCAGGCCAGATGAAACAAGCTGTAGGGCCAGATTCAGCTCACAGGCCTTGTGTTTGCCACCTGTCCCTTAGAGTTTAGGAGATGCCACGCCTGTGGGGGAAAGGAGAAGGGGAAGGGAGAGGCACAGGAGTGCTCCTGGGAAGGAGAGCATGTGCTAGGTCCTTCCTCTTGAGGGTTTTAAAGGCTGGGGGTTTCAGGGAGGTCTTAGGGAGGATTTCAATAGAATATTTATCAGCTTTATGCTGATGTGCCAAAATGAAATTTATTCCCTTAACTCCACTGTCTTTGGGTAGGGTTAGCACAAATGGTGCTAATTGGGTTTCTGTTCTCTCTCTCAGCAGGGTGATTTCAGCTCTTTACCCTCTGGTTTGGGAGAAGTATAAACCATTTACTCTGAAGTGTCCTTGGTTTAGGGAAGATAGGATTTTGCGATTTATTAGATGGCTCTCAATGGTTTGGCAGTTTAACTATGTGCCTCAGTTTTCATATTCCACTTGTTCTGGCTTACTTGAATGAGCTTGTCTCATTCCCCCTCAGGAGACTTCCATCCCTGAAATCTTTTAGGGGTAATCAAAGAGGATGGTAAGTCTTCAGTAATTGCTTCCTGCTGCTGGGGACTACAGTCCAGCCTGTAGGGTATGGAAGTCTCTCCCAGCCTAAGACAGATAAGGGAATAGAATCAGAGACTGGAACAGAGAAGCTGTTAGCAGATTCTCCCAAAATAGGGATAATCTTGAATCCCCGAAGCATCATTATCTTGAAATTATATCATATTTCATTGACTCATTTTTATAGTCCTGAAAATAAGTCAATTCAGTTATATTGTTGAATCTCATTTCAGGAGGTGGTTATGAACATGGGGTCCTAAAGTGAGACCTATATTGTGTAAACAAGCAATCAGATATTTAATAAGGACCATACCTATGAAAACAGGGGAAACAATAAAGGTTAATGATGAGAGCAAATTATAAACCCATTTCTGAGTCTGTAAGTCTGTCAGTGGAGAGGATTTTTGGAAGTAAGTCTCAAAGTTTCTTTTGTTGAATGAAAGCAAGCAGTGACAATCCTTTTTATCTGCAGTTTGAATATCTCTGTTGATGTAAATTCTGTATGGTTTACACAACATCAGTTGCTAAGATTGTTTCAGTATGAGCTGTTTTGGCAATATCATGTCCTTTGGCTGTAACTTGTGAGAGCAAAACTCAGAAAAAATTTTTTTAGTTCTCAATAATTTTGAGTCAAAGGATGTGTGAAAAAATGAAATATTAGTTTGGAAGAAAACTAGAAAAATTCAGGAACCGATTCAGTTTGTAGATGAAAAATAAAACTTTAATTAAAGTCTAATATCTATCACAGTATATTATAGATTCTTTTGAAACACATTTTTCCCCTAAAGTCACCTCCATTTTAATCAGAGAGAGCCAAATCAAGACAATGTACTGTATTAAGATCAGTTTCAATTTGGTCTGCTTATTTTCATAAACACAACAAAAATAATAATTGATCATATAGGCGCTCAGTCTGTTTTGCTGCAATCTCAAAAGGAATCTCCAGATTGAACTTTAAGTAGCCCCTTAGGGCAAAGAAGCCAAGTCACATATTTGCCAGTAGGCTTTGCCTGCAATATCTACAAGTTTGGGTGAATTCTTCAAGTTCTTGAGGTTCCTAAAAAATGTCGTAAGCATCTTTCTTTGCCATCTCCAGGGAGAGCAGTTATCATTCCTTGTCTGGAAAGACTGCTGTGAAACATGTGAATATGAGGGAGGACCCCCCAAACCCCAGAATTTATTTATAAAAAATTGTGTATTTATTCTTACCTGTTGAACTTCAGTGACTTCAAAGTACTCTCCGTTGAAGACTTTTTGATTTTGCAGTTTAGTTTTGATGATACTGGTTGGTTTGACCTGCAATACCCCTTGCTTATTTAGTGATCTCGGGCAATTTATTTAACTTCTCTAAACCAGAGATTGGTAAACTATGTCCCATGGACCAAATCCAGCCCACTGCCTGTTTTTGTATGATTTGTGAGATAAGAATAGTTTTTACATTTTTAAATATTGGCAAAAAGCAAAAGAAGAATAATATTTCATGACATAAAATGATATTAAATTCATATTTTAGTATGGATAAATAAAGTCTTGACAAAATACAGCCATGCTTGTTTATTTATGTATTATCTATGGCTTCTTTTGTGCTAGTTTAACTATATGCTTCATGAAGGGTTAAATATTTACTGTTTGACTCTTTGCTGACAAAGTTTGCCTATTTCTGCCCTAAACCTTAATTTCCTCTTCTGTACAATAGGGCAAATAGCACCTATTTCAAAAAGGTTTGAGATAATGTGTGAAAAATGCTTAGTACACAGCCAATATATATTAAGCACTCAATGGCTGTTAACTGTTGATGTTTTTTATAGTATCTACAGCTTTTAATATTCTCATGATTTATTAAGTGAAGATGGATTAAAAATTCTTAATTTACACTCACTAAAATATAATTATTTTATATTATAATTACACATAATTAAATTTTATTAATTATTTAATTTTAATTTTATTACATTTTTATTAAAATAGTTTGATATTCCTGGTATTCAAAGACCTCCCCAACCATCCCTCAGCTTACTTTGGCATTTAATTTTCCATTATTCTCCTTTATCTTACTGACTCTTGCCTAACTATACATTCAGTTACCTTTTTACACCTTTCCTGTTCTATGTCCCCCTTCATCTCCCATTTCCACATGCCAAGTCTAGTCCATCTTCCAAATCTGGCACCAACCTCACTCCCTTCACACAGTTTTGTATAGTTCATGTATACACTGTGCCACACAATCTTCCTTTGCCAACAACAAAAACAAATACAAAAGACTATTGAGAGGAAATTCTTTCTCCATGATCTTCTTGAACATTTTATTTCTGCATATTAGAGTATGCATCACTTTCTTGCCTGTGTTTTAATTATGTGTATACTTTTAATCTCTACTCTTTCAGGGCAGTCCCATTGTTATTGGTCTGTGTAGTCTGTACAGCACCACAGGTGTATTTACACACTGCGATAACTAATCTGTGTTTTTTGAATGCATAAATTTATCTTTTTCTAGCTTTTTAAAGTGTGTGTTTTTGGCCTCTTTTCAGACAGAATTCCTTGATATAAGTCAGCTGTCTTTCATCCACGATTTGGGACCAAAGGGCATGTAAGTTCCAGTGCTGAATCTTTAAAAAGAAATGTGAATGTTGATAAACATTAATATTTGATTCATCAGCATGCCATGATAGTGGAACTCACCTGGGTTTACCACTAGCTTCTTATCTCCTCAGCAGAGGAGCTGAGTCAGAGCCACTGAGGAGATCTGTTTATACAAAACATATCTTGCTACATTAAACAAGGGCAGCAACCACTCCACCCTCTTCCTTATGTGCTTATAGCACCAGTGTCTTCTAACCCCACAGTTGGAATGTTTAATACAGGCAGCAAATATGGCATGTGGGAGAATTCATTAAAAGTCAAACATACTATATTATATATTTGAGAGTTGCTAAGACAGTAGATCTTAAAAGTTCTCTTCACAAAAAAAAAAAAACCTGTAACAGTGATGTTAGCTAGACTTGTGGTGATCTGTCACTTCACGTTATGCAAATATTGAATCCCTGTGTTGAATACCTAAAGCTAATATACTGTTACATGTCACTTATATCTCAATTTTATTTATTTATTTTTTTGTTTTTTTTTAGATTTTATTTATTTATCTTTAGAGGGGAAGGGAAGGAGAGAAGGAGAGAAATATCAATGTATGGTTGCCTCTCACACGTCCCCTGCCGGGAACCAGGAACTGTCCTGCAACCCAGACATGTGCCCTGACTGGGAATCAAACCGAGATCGTGTGGTTCGCAGGCCTGCGCTCAATCCACTGAGCTACACCAGCCAGGGCCTCTTATATCTCAATTTTAAAAATCAAATATATAAGTCCCTTCTTCTAGTCACTTATACAACTGAGCTTTTCTTTGCTCATTTTCATGAGTAACAATAATACTGTGTAAAATGTATGTTATGTAACAAGATTGAAATTTACTTAATATTTCCCTTCACAATGAGAGCTTGATATGGTAAAGAGCTTAATATTTTTTTAGTATTGATCATTGTTAGTAGTTGTTTTAAAATATTTCTTTATTTAGCCATTTTTATTGTTCTTTCTTTTCACATCTTTCAAAAGCAAGATCTTTCTCTTTCCAAAGCTAAAAGCTTTGCTCTGTCTCCTTTAGCATGGTCTGGTTCTAGAACTGTACACGAATGGATGCAGAAACACTTTGGAATCTGTGGGAGAGCACTTCTGATGTTCGAATAGCAGTTGAGCCATCCTCATGCCAGCACGAGGCAATGTGAGGACTTTTTCAGGCTGTTGCAATGACTGGAGGGAATGCTCAGCATTTAGAGCCAGAAGCCAGGATACTTAAGTTCCTGCAGTGTGTAAAACAGTTATGCTGCAACCAGAGTGCTTTAAAGATTAGCTGCTAGAGTCCTTAGCCTAGCAAATAGGATACTGAGCTATTTGAGGGTGAAGGAAGAAAGAGTGGGAGGAAAGTCATGTGAGAATGAAGTGATAAATTTAGTCCCAGGTTGCAAGGCTGTATCAGCTAAGAGTGAGTCTGAAATTTGAAGATAATGGGTTAACTGGATGTCTCTTTCAGAGAAGGCATGATAATGAAAAGATCAGGGGGACATAGGATACCTGGCTTGAATTGCTGTGGTCACGGGAGAGCCTGCTATCGCTGGTCAAGAAGGTAAGACTTCGGAATTTTGTGTATTTGTTTTTAAAAAGTAGATATTTGGGAAGTTTTTATATACTAGTTTTAAACTAAATTATAAATGATAAATCCTTTGAAAGTCATAGAGCAAATTTTAAATCATTTTAAGTTCCAAGTTTCATCATCTGTTTAAACATTTTTCTCAAACCTGGACTTGTGGACAGAGCATACAAATTATACACATAAAAACCAAGCCAGCTATTGTACTCAAAAATTGGTCAGCCCAAGAACATATACAAAAGGCCAATAGGCACAAAGAAACATGCTCGAAATGACTGGTCATTAGGGAAATGTAAATCAAAATCACAGTGAAATGGAACTTCACACCCACTGGATAGCTATAGTAAAAAATATGGACAATAGGGAGATCCAAGGTGCCAGTGAACTAGGTAGATGTTATACTCACCTCCTCTTGGGACCAAACTGGAATTATAACTAAAATATACAACAGTCAACCTGAACAAACAACTGAAGGCTAGCTGAATAGAAGTCTTTTAACCAAGGATTTACAGAAGAAGCTACCTTGAGACTGGGAGGAATAGTTAGGCATGAAAATGAGAACTTCGACCAAGAGATAAAAGCATAAAAAGGGGCATAGAAACCATTAAAAAAAGTCAGAAATGAATACAATATCTGACATGAAGAATGCACCAGAAAGAATAAACAGTAGGTTAGATGAAGTAGAGGATTGAATCAGCAGCTTGGAAGACAATGTAGCAGAAAATACCCAATCAGAGCAGCAAAAAGAAAAAAGAACTTTAAAAAAATCAGGATAGTTTAAGAGACCTCTGGGCAGCATGAAGCATAACAACATGTGAATCATAGGGGTACCAGAAGGAGAAGAGAGAAAGCAAGGGATCATGAACCTGTTTGAAGTAATAATGACCAAAAACCCCTCTAAACTGGTGAAATAAAAAAAAAAACCACACAAGTCCAGGATGTGCAGGGAGTCTCAAACAACATGAACCCAGAGAGGCCCACGCCAAGACATATTATAATTAAAATGGCAGAGATTAAAAAAAACAATTTTTAAATCATCAAGAGAAAGACAGTTAGTTACCTACAAGGGAGCTCCCATAAGACTGTCACCTGATTTCTCAATAGAAATTTTGTAGGCTAGAAGGGATTGATATGAGATATTCAACATGATAAAAAGCAAGGAGCTACAACTAAGACTCTTTACCCACCAAGGCTATCATTTAAAGTTGGAGGAGAAATAAAGAGCTCTGCAGACAAGAAAAAGTTAAAGGTATTCCTTACCACCAAACCAGTATTACAAGAAATGTTAAAGGGTCTTCTTGAAGAAGAAGCAGAAAGAAAAAGAAAAAAACGGAGAACACCCTGATCAGTGTGGCTCAGTTGATTGGGTACTGTCCTGCAAAACAAAAGATTGAAGGTTGATTCCTGGTCAGGTCACATGCCTGGGTTGCAGGTTCGGTCCCTGGTCAGGGTGCATATGAGAGGCAACCAACTGATGTTTCTCTGTCACATAGATGGTTCTCCCCACTCTGTTTCTTCCTCCCTTTCCTTCTCTCTAAATATAAATAAATAAAAATCTTTCAAAAAGCAAAGGACATAGTTATAAAGAATAAAATGGCAGTAAATATATACCTATCAATAATCACTTCAAATATAAATGACTTAAATGTTATAATAAAAAAACATTGGGTAGCAGAATGGATAAGAAAATAAGACTCACATATATGCTGTCTACAAAACATTTAAGCAGAGGGTTGATTGACAAGAAGGGACTATCCATGGAAAGATCTGGAAGAAATTATTTCTAGGCAGAAGAATAGTGAATACAGAAGCCCAAAGTAGAACAGGATTGTCAGGCTGAGGAACAGCCAGACCAAGGCGATGGAAGAGAACTGTGGGAGAGGAAGCTGAGAAGGCGATGGCTGGCTCATGCCTGCCCACCTGCATTTTAGTGTGACAGCAAGCAGTAGCATAGGCATCTTGGTAGAACACATCATAATTTCACCTGATTTAAAACAGGAATATTCATAAAAGTTCGAATTTATTTGCGTCTGGAGCTATGCTAAGCAATGTACATGAATCATCTCAGTTAATCTGCACAAGCATGTAGGAGCTTGGCATTGCTGTTCCTCTCATGTTATAGATTTAGACTTTGGGCCCAGTTGCCCAAGTTCACAGTCAAGCAGGTAGGTGGCAGAGCCAGAATTGGAGCCCAGGGAGGCTGACTTGAAAGCAGGTGCTTAATCTCAGGACAGCTGGTGCCAACTCCCGAAAGACTGGTTGATGGATTTCTTTCTTGATGCATATCCTCCCATTAAAGAAAAAAATCTATTGACAAAAGAGAAAGGGAAGAAATCAGAAGAGTTTTAATGAATGGAATAGTGAAGAAGAATTCTAAATAAAGTCCTGGAGTCAGTTTACCCTGATAGCTCTGACTGTTAAGAAAGAACAACTCATCATTGTCAAAACAGAAGCCATTATCTTTTTTGTTCAGCTTTCAAAATTCATCTGTCACTACTAACCAATTCCATGTTTCTAGGCTGCCACATCTTGGAGGGATGAGGGAGGAACCATTCACCTAGATACCACACAAATGGCACCCTCTCATGCTGAGCAGTGCCCTGGCCATGCAGTACACCCTGCCATTGCATTGCTCTTGCTGAGCAGGATTGTTTGTAGCCTTTTGGGAGCTGGTGTGCAAATTAGAGAAAAACAGCCCCTTCCTGCAAGGTGACGTAGCCTGCACCAGTGCCTGCCTTCAGCAGGCTAGATAAGCAGGAATCCTTGTGGATCGCATGTCTGCACTGTGGCCCCTGGTGGCCTGTTCCTGAGGACATCTTTTGAGGCTCTTGGCCCTGGTGGTTATGCCATGACCCGTGCTATCAGGAGCATTTCTGAGATCTGTCTTGTAGTTGGAGCTGGTGCACCTGAATATGTATCATCCCACTGTTGTCTCACACTGCTGTCCCACACTGTTGCCTCTGGTGTGGAGCTCTGGCCAGAACTGGCTATGATGCCATTCAGGTATCCTTGACTTCCAGGCAGGCAAGTTCACAAGCCTGGTATGTTTGACTTTCTTCTCAGATTAGCAAGCCCGCCGTCTGTGTTTTCAAAGCCTGTGGCTCCTTCCCATTCAGCAGCATAGTACACCAGGTCTCTGAGACCATGCCTCATGTCTGTTCTCTAGCTTGCATCAGAGTCAAGCTGAGAGAAGGGGCAGCAGCTAGAGAAGGAACTTTTCCAGATATGTGATCCATCTACTCTCATTTAGTCTTAACCAAGTTTTATCAATAGGCAGCCCCATGTCTGGACTGATAACTCAGCCAGGGCCATCAGAGTCACTGTTACCATTTGATAGAATGGCCATGTCATTCATATTGAGCAGTGTTTTGAAAATGCTTATAAAATGTAATTTTCTGTATTTGCTGAGAATTATTGTGAACATTATCCATTATATTGTGCAGTTGCCTGTGTTAGCTCCCAAACGAGAGAATTCCTTTGGGAGTTAGCTTCTTGGATGTGAGACCTCTTATTTCTTTAACTTACGCATTTGACCAGAGAAACCAGGAAGCTCAGACCCACATTGGTCTGCCATCACTGTAAACACATTAGCACTGTGGTTACTTACTTGCTTCCTGTGACCACTATTCTTTCCTGTGTAAAACAGTGTCACATGTATGTTCTGTACTGTAAGCTATCCTCGGTCCATCCTATCCCCCTTTATTGGGAGGGAGACAGCCTGTGTGTTAAAAAACACATGGATGAAATGAACTGGGTGGAAATCCGTGTAGACTTGTCTACATTAAATCTTGAATTATAAAGCTACTAAAATATCATCTGGTTAGCAATTTCAGTGAAGGTTTCTTATAAATTTCTTTTAAATTCTGAGTTTCCATGTGACGTTTATAATATTACTTAATTTATGTGCAGGTGTTCTGGCCTTACTTATCCCATAATGTGCTTTACTTTGCCTAATATGTGGTGTAATATACCTGTTGTTACTTTATCTAATTATCAACTGAATCATTCAATCACTCCACAACTGTAGGTGAATATGCATATACAGTGTCACATGCAGCAGGACAAAGTTGCCATTTGTTTTTACTTGACATCGATCCCATTTTCTCGGTCTTGCTCTTCCCACTCTCAGGGCCATGCCTGTCATCTACATCCTTACCACTCAAAGTGATTCTAACCTAGGCAGCCCCTCTGAGTGTGTTAGAAATGCTGAATCTCAGGCTCTGCCCCAGACCTATTGAATCCAAATCTGCATTTTGACAGGATGCATTTCACAGCCAAGCATAAGAACAGCTGTTCTTTATTATTACAGCAGCTCACTAGCTTGCCTCAGTCCATTCCTCTTTCTCCTTCATTCCTTTCTTTATGAAACACAGTGCCAATGGTATTTCTGTGCTATTGCCTTGGCAGGGTGTGAGGATTCCCTTATTCAATAAATACCTTGGTGTTTTATTATTTTTAAACATACTTACTGAGATTATACTTACTGAGCAACTGTTGACTTCTTCTACGATAGTTTGTTTTAGCAAACAGCAGCCCATTCCATTCTGCCAGCAGCTGGGCCCTGGCGCACATCCCATGAGCACTGCCTGCCGTTCTCAGGGGTTTTCTTCCAGGCTTTGCCCTTAATGTTTAAAAAGCTAATGAATTATTTTGAACTGCTTGGTGACAGTACTTCTTAGAAAAACATAACAGGAAGGCTTTGGATTTTCTTGTTTTACAATGGTTTTCTAAAAATGAATCCCTCATGTAACAAATAAAGTTGGCTACTCTCTGCTAGTGTGCTGACTTCAGATTTGCCGTATGATTTGTTCTTTTTGTTTCAGTAATTCAGTGCAACTTCAAAAACGCTTCTTATCCTTTCCCAGGTGGTTGATAGTGAAAGATTCCTTTTTACTGTACATGAAGCCAGACAGTGGTGCGATAGCCTTCGTCCTGCTTGTGGACAAAGAATTCAGAATTAAGGTGGGGAGGAAGGAGACAGAGACGAAATATGGACTCCGAATTGATAACCTTTCAAGGTAGAAATTTCGAGTATTTTTGGAATAGTAAATATTGTCTCTGGTAAAAAACAATTTTACCAATATCTCTTCAAAATACCTTTTCTCCCAACCTTAAACAAAGGGTGTAACATAACATAAATGTTTGAAAATTTTTGTTTAGAACTTATCCTCAATCAAAAGTAATGAAATTACTTTTTCCTTGTAGTAAATGTTTAAGAATAACATATCTTATGTGCAGCCGTCAGAGTAAACTATCCTGTGTATTGATACATGTCTGTTTTAACAAAGTTGACCACTCAATCCCGTTTTTCCAAACAGATAAATTAAGGAATGGTAGTTCACATTTAAAAAAAATAAAATTTTACTTTATGAACTGATATATTTAACAAAACACTTAAAAAGTGATCTGTTTTATAAAAATTCTGTTTACACACAGATTTTAAGAAAAATACCTTGAAAGGATACTCAAGTGTACATGTACTATAGATTTTATTAGTGGGCATGTGTGTTGATATATATATTTTTCTGGAAGATTACAGACATATAATATATACATGTCTTTCTCTCTGTATACATTTGGTTCTCTAAAGTTCAGCCTCCCTGGCTGGTGTAGCTCAGTGGATTGAGCGCGGGCCTGCAAACCAGAGGATCACGGTTTGATTCCCAGTCAGGGCACATGCCTAGGTTGCAGGCCGGTTCCCAGCAGGGGACCCACAAGAGGCAACCATACACTGATATTTCTCTCCCTCTCTCCTTTCCTTCCCCCTCTAAAGATAAATAAATACAATCTTAAAAAGAAGTTCAGCCTCATGTATATGAATATATTGACTATATACATTTCTGTCTTTACTCACAGTGACTGGCATAGAGTTGTAGATAGACCCTTGCCAATATACATTTGCATGTGTGTGAATGTGTGTGTGAAAGATTTGGAACTTCCTTATCTCCTCTGCCAAGTTCAGGATTGGTTATTGGAAATGCAAAGATGCTGCCATTAAACCTTCTTCCTGCCACTGCATTTCTGTTCTGTGGAGGGCCGTAGAAATCAGGCTACAATTCTCACGGATCCCTGTAACAAGATCTCTGAACCAGTCTTTGTGATCAGGGGCCCGGAACACGCCATTTTGTGTGGGTTTCATGGACTCAGAGTTGGAAAGGGATTACTGTCTTAAGGTACAATCAGCATGATGTTTCCAGAAGCAGAGGAGACGGACATCAGGCAGTGCAAAGGGAAATGACCCCTATAGGAGCCTACAAATAAGTAACACTGAGACATAGGCGCTTACCTCATTTATACCTCTTTCATCATCCTCCTTACAGCCCAGCACAGTCACAGGCCAACAGTGTGTGCTCTTACCCATGTTTGCATGAGTGAATAAGTAACTTGAAAATTTATTTTGGCTGCATTGACTATATTTTAAAATTTTGCCAAAGTTTTTTAGATGTCTGCTCTTTTGATATAAGATGCTGTTTGCTTCAATTTTCAATTTATGTCTGCAGTACCAAAACAAAACAGGGCATGCTTGATCCTTAAATTTGTTTAAAGAGACAAAGCACAGAGTAACCATTCTTTTCCATATTTGGCTTTTCCTTGAAGGACACTTATTTTAAAGTGCAATAGCTATAGACATGCGCGGTGGTGGGCAGGCGCTATAGAGGAATTCGTCCGGAAACATGGAACCAACTTTCTCAAAGATCATCGATTCGGGTCCTATGCTGCTGTCCAGGAAAACACTGTAGCCAAATGGTAAGATCTCTTTGCTCGAAGACTGTCAGGATAGTCAGAGCATCTGATTCACCTTTTCAGTTTTCAAAGCTGTGAAAAGATATAATGCATTACCCTTAACAAGGGTCTTTCTTTATAGGACTACCTGAGCACTGATTAATTTTCCAATGAGCTTTATTTAGAGAGCTAGCTTTAGATGTTGGAATTTGATTTTAAAAACTAACTTTATACATTCTCTGGATTATGCAAATGAAAGACTTCTTGAAGTCATTAGTCATAATTTAAGAAAAAGAATTTACTCGCTGGATATTTTGAATAAAATCACACTAAGAATGTTTTTCTACCCATGAATTGGTAATCAGTAGAAAAACATATTAAGCATGATTTTCTACTGATTTTTTTCCACTCTGTTTGAAGTCTTAGAAGACTTCAAGGGGATGGGAGACTTCCCTTGACCCCGTATGATAATGATACCAATCAATGTGTTGTTCTCTCGGCAGGAAAGAAGCAGGCTGCTTATTTCTATTTACTCTCATATCTATACAGCAGGTGGTATTCTCAGTCCTTGTTTTCCATTCATAAAAGATAAACTGGTGGTTGTGTAGAAACTCCTGGCAGTGGCTGCCATCTTTGACTTTTTTTTGTAATTTTTGTAAAAACAAAAAAACCCACATGTCTTTCAGGTATGTTAACTCCAAAGGATATTTTGAAGATGTTGCAAATGCGATGGAAGAGGCAAAAGAAGAGATTTTTATCACGGATTGGTGGTCAGTATGGGTCCAGGGGGGTTGCGTTTAGCGGTCTCTGCGTTCAGGAACGTACAGCGGTGTTTGTTGTGCTGTTTCAGAATCAGACGTTACAAAACCCAACAGTATCACAGATGGTCTGGCCAGAGTCTCAACCAATTAACTGTAGTGGCCTCCAGTGAAAGGCCTTTTCAAATACTCGGCATCCAAGTATGTTCTTAAAATATTTAACTTGAATAATTTTGTATTCATCTGTTTGTCTGGAAGCAGACACTCAGAAATCACCTTCATAAGGATTCCGTTTCAGTGCAAATATAGTTGTAGAGGTGGTGGAAAATAATCTTCCTGGGGCAGTTTCCCTTCATTTTGGTACGTCTGTCCTCGGGTCCAATAAATACAATTCTTCCAAATTATCTTTTTTAAATGGGACTAATTCTGTCTACCCATTACTGTTAGAATGTCCTTGTTAATGACTAGCCTGGTCAGTTTTTTTGGAGATAGTTCAAGTTTCAACTTTCTCATCCCCTTTAAGAACATCCGTGAGAGTTATGATGCTTATTAAAGACATTGGAAGTCTCATATCTAAAACTCAATTAGCTACTGGGAAATTTTACTCCTGGAGTTGGTGTAGGCTTTATAGTCTGACTTTAGTTTCAGTTAGCCATCTGCCTGGACAGTTAAAAACGATTACAGATGCCAACATTGACTACCCCAGAAATGAAAATATTTAAAATGAATTTTCCTTCTAATCTAAGTTGCTTGAAATGCCCCCATTTTCCCGTCATGTTTCCTTCCAAATGCTACCTTATCTATGAACTGTGAAAATATCATCATAATTTATTTCCTCCTAGTTCTAGATTTTGTGGGGAAGGGAGAGTTGTTAACTCATCTCTTTCCACCTTTTCCCTCAGTGATGTGAAACTCTAATTCTAGGACATATTTGTCCAACCTGGGCACTACTACCGTTTGGGGCCAGATAATTCTTAGTTGTGGAGTGTTGGTCTGTGCATTGTGGGATATTTAGCACCATCAATATGCCTGGCTTTTACCCACTAGATGCCAATAGCAAGATTCCAGTGGTAATAATCCAAATGTCTTTAGACATTGCCATCTGTCACCTGGGAGCTAAAGTTCCTCTGGGTTGAGGATCATTGATCTAGAGTGATTAGATGAGGTATGTGATGGTTAGCACATCTGCAAATTTATTTGTTCTCATACTGATGGAGGAGCTTATTCTTGGCCGTTATATTCTTGCCAATTTTTTCTCTTTAGTCAGTTACCAGAAATAAAATAAAGTCTCCTATTTAGGAGATATTTCTTTGGTTGAATGCTTTCTAAATGCTTATGAGAATACATTTTAGTTTAATGTCATACTATATTCCTTGAAAAAATATTTCTGAAACTTTGATGAAGACATGAGAGAGACTGAATATAGCTTTTACACTAAGCCCATGTTTTCATGTTTTATGAAAGAAAATAATATCTCTTCTGAAGGTTGTGCACATACTAAAAATGCAGACTCAGGTTTAAACATCTAAAGAGATGGAACCTGAATGTTTTCTCTTCTACTGTGAGAAAAAAAATGAATCAGGAGGTTATTTCTTTTTCATAACTGCTCTAAGATAACATCTTATTACAACACTCCCTTTGAAATAAAACCTTTGCAGTAACTTCCCTCATAACAAGTGAAGAAAATTCTTGTCATGCAAGTATTGCAAAAGGGAGCATTCAAAAACTTAATCCAACACTGTTTTATGTCTATATCTGAGGGAGTGATAGCATAGAGAATACACATGCCCTGTAGAAACCTCTAACTCAAGAGACATCATATACTTAAGTGAAAATGGTATTCATATATTTCTAAAACAATTATTACACAAGCAAAGGCAGATATGGTGAAAAGAGAAACAACCTGGGACTAGAAGCACTTGATTCCTTTGTTCATTAATTTTACCACCTATCCATTCCTTTGTTAATTTATTCACTCATTTACTCCAGGGCTCTTTAGTGAGCCCACGTTCTGTGACAGGTAGCAAACCAGGCCATGTGCATATAAAGATGAGTGAGAGCAGTTCCTACTCTGGAACAACACAGAGTCAGGAAATCATACATAAAACAGTGGATTGGGGGAAACTCAGTGATGAGGATCAACACAGCAGAAGGCATGGAGGGACAACGACCATCATACTGCATTCTGTTGTGTTGTCTGTGTCTAGGAGTTTGTTTTTCATTTTTAGTTTTTATTTTTTTAGAGAGGGAGAAGGGAAAGGGGGACAGAGAAATAGAAACACCAGTCTGTTGTTGTACTTAGTGTGTTCATTGCTTTTTTCTTGTATGTGCCCTGACCTGGAATCAAACATGCAACCTGGAGTATCAGGTTGATGGTCTAACCAACTGAGCTACCCAGCCAGGGCGAGTTTGTTTGTTTTATTTGTTTAAGCATGGGAGTTTTAATCAAATCGGTTTGCTAAAAAGGACCACTCTGGTAATAGTACAGAAGATGAATTGAACAGTGGTTATAGAGACTGTTTAGTAAGCCATTGTGGTGGTACAGGAACAAAATGGTAAGGGTCTCTGTTGAGACCACCATGGGGGCCTGACTTACTTATGTGGTGCAAGTCACGTTAACCTGTCTATGGGTAGTCTAAGGCATAGTTGAGGGTCATTAATAATAATAGCTTCTATGTGTTGAATTCTTACTAGATATCAGGACTGTGTTATAGAGGAGAAAAGTTTAAGAGTCAATGAGACAGATTAGAAAACTGCCTAATCACCCAGCCAGTTGGATCCGGGTGTGTCTGCTCCAGAGCCTGCATATATCAGAGTGGCTTCTCAGAGGAGCTGGCTGTAATGTCTGGTGTCTGAGGTTTCTGTTAGCTGTGAGATTGTTTAAGTAAAGGATGAAGATTTTTTAAGGTGCTAGATAAAGTAGTAATCAGATTTGGGTAGATTTAGTCAGGGGAAATTTTTTGAAGAGGTAAATTCTAAGGTAAGGCTGTTAAGGTAGAAGAGAAAATGATTTTGTTAAAGATACTATTCATTAATTTTTAGAAAGAGGGGAAGGAAAGGAAAAAGAGAGGGACAGAAATATCAGTGTGTGGTTGCCTCTCACGTGTCTTGGCACTGGGGTCCTGGCTACAACCCAGGCATGTGCCCTGACTGGGAATCGAACTGGCGACCCTTTGGTTTACAGGTTGGCACTCAATCCATTGTGCCATACCAGCTAGGGCAATTTCTAAAAACAATCTAGACTATCTGAAAATTCGGGCTAATAGTAAAATCTAGCTAGATGTTCAAGGTACCAAAGGATGACGTTTTTATGTAAATGCAAGTGAACATTCTTCACTTGTTTATCTGGAACCGCCAGAAGAACATGTATTTTATGTTTTCCCTGTGCTTGGTGCTATTTGAAGTTACCTGTGAGCTAACTATCCAGTAGTCATTGGAGTAAGTTGTATAATGAGGTAGGAGACCAAGATGTGGCTTCCAGCTCCATCGCTGAATTGCTGTAATTTAGGACAGATCCAAAGAGCATGGTTAAGCTCAGCTTTTCTCTTAATGATGGTGATTCTGATTAGCAGATTTTAGGCTTTTCATGTCACATACAGTCTCTGATGCATATTCTTCTTTGTGTGTGTGTTTTATAGCCCTTTAAAATGTAATAGCCAGTCTTAGCTCATGAGCCAAATAGGCTATAGGCCATATTTACTTTATGGACCATAGTTTGCCAACCCTTTTTAAAAAGTAGATTTAAGTTACTATATTATGTTAATATTAAGAGCTAAAGTATATGGTAAACTTTTTAAGAAATGGTTGATATGTTTTTCAAAGTGGTTGTACCAATTTGGAGTCCCATGAGTAATGCCAAGAGTTCCAATTCCTACATCACTTCTAGCACTTGTTATTGTCTGTCTTTTATTAAATGTTAGTTATCCCAAAGAGTATGTAGTCATATCTCATTATAGTTTTAATTTGCATTTGCAACATCTCATGTTAAACATATTTTCCTGTGACTTTTGGACATTTGTTTCAATTTTTTGGAGACATGTTTAAATATTTTTCTCCTCTTTTTACTAGATTATCTTGTTATTCTCTTTGAAGTTGTTTCTCTGTTTTTAGTTTTCAGCAGTTTGATTATAATGTTTGATTATAACAGTTTATCCTGTTTGGGGTTTCACTGAACTTCTTTTTTAAAATAATAATAATATTAATCATTATTATTATAATTTTAATCCTCACCAGAGGCAATATTTATATAAAGCAAGTCTTGATGGACATAAAGAGGGAGTAACATTAGTAACACAGTCTTAGTAGGGCATTTTAACACACCATTGACATAAATGGATAGACCTTCCAGACAAAAAAAATCAGCAAGGAAACAGCAGCCTTAAATGACAGACTAGATCAGATGGATTTAATTGATGTCTTCAGAGCATTTTACCCCAAAGCAACAGAATATACAGTCTTTTCAAGTGCACATAGAATATTTTCTAAGATAGACCACATGTTAGGACACAAAACAAGTCTCAATAAATTAAAAAAAATTGAAATCATATCAAGCATCTTCTTTGAACATGTTATAAAATTACAAATCAATCACAAGAAAAAAATGAAAACAAAGATATAGAGACTAAATAAAAAGTTACTTAACAATAAATGGGTTAGCAATGAGATCAAGGAAAAAACCAAAAGTTCCCTTGAGACAAAAGAAAGTAACCACAATGACCTAAAATCCGAGGGACATAGTGAAAGCAGTCCTAAAAGGGAAATTTATAGCATTACAGGCTTATTGCTAGAAACAAGAAAAATCTCAAATAAATAATTTAACTGTACCCATAAAAGAACTAGAAAAAGAACAGTAAAGCCCAGGGTGAGTAGAAGAAAGGAAATAGTAAAGATCAGAGGAGAAACAAAATGAAGTGTATAAAAACAATACAGAAGATCAATAAAACAAAGAGTTGCTTCTCTGAAAAGATAAATAAGATTGACAAACCTTTAACCAGACTCATCAAGAGAAGAAGAGAAAAAACCTGAATAAATGAAATCAAAAATGAAAGTTAGAAGTAACAACTAATTCCACAGAAATATAAGAGATTGTAAAAAAAAGTTCAAACAATGATATGCCAACAAATTAGACAATCTGGGTGAAATAGATAAATTCCTAGATAAATAGATATCTTTTCAAACTGAATCAAGAAGGATCAGAAAATCTGAATAGACTTATTACAACTAATGAAATTGAAGAAGTAATCAAAAAACTCCCAGTGAACAAAAGTCCTACCCTCAATGGTTCACAGATGAATTTTACCAAACATTCAAAGGAGAACTAACACGTATCCTCAAACTATTCCCAAAAATTCAAGGAGAAGGAAGTCTCCCAAATTCATTTTATGAGGCTAGCATTATCCTAATTCTAAAGCCAGATAAAGACACTACACAGATAGAAAATTATTGCCCAATATCTCTGATGAACATAAATGCTAAAATACTCAACAGAATACTAGGAAACTAGATCCAGTAATATGTGTACATTGAAAAGATCATACACCATGATCAAGTGGGCTTTATTCCTGAGATGCAAAGTTGGTACAATATTAGTAAATTAATAAATATATACAACAAAAATAACACGAAGGATAAAAAATCACACAGTTGTATCAATAGATGCAGAAAAAGCATTTGATAAAACCTAGCACCCATTTATGTTAAAAACTCTCAGAAAAGTGAGAGTTTTTAACATAACTGGGAACATAAAAGTGGGAACAGAGGGAACATACCTCAGCATAATAAAGGCCAGATATGACAAACCCATAGCCAACATCATAGTCAACAGGCAAAATCTAGAAGTATTTCTCCTAAGATCGGGAATAAGACAGGGTTGTCCACTCTTACTACTCTCATTCAGCATAATACTGGAAGTGCTAGCCATAGCAATGAGATAAGAAGAAATAAAAGGCATCCCAATTGGAAAAAAAGAAGTAAAACTGTCATTATTTGCAGATGACACGGTACTGTATATAGAAAGCCCTAAAAATTCTATCAAAAAACTATGAAAAACTGATCAATGAATTTATTAAAGTGAAAGGAATTAAAATAAATATCTAGGAATCAGTTGCATTTTTATATACCATAATAAACTATCTGGAAAGGAAACTAAGAAAACAGTCTCATTTATAATTGCATCAAAAAATACCTTGTAATAAATTTAACATAGGTGGTAAAATACCTATACTCAGAAAATTATAAAACACTTAAGGAAGAAATTGAAGGAGATACAAATAAGTAGAAGTATATACTGTGTTCATGGATAGGAAGAATTAACATCATTAAAACATCCATACTACCCAAAGCAATCAATGCAATTTCTATCAAGATACCAGTGCCATATTTCACATAACTAGAACTAATATTTCAAAAATTTATATGGAACCAGAAAGACCCTGAATAACCACAGGCATTTTGAGAAAGAACAATGAAGTTGGAGGAATCACTATACCTGATATCAAGCTATACTACAAGGCCATAGTAATCAAAACTGCATGGTACTGGCATAAAACAGACACATAGATCAGTGGAACAGAGTAGAGAGCCCAGAAACAAACGCATGCCTTTATGGTCAATTAATATTCTACAAAGGAGGCAAGAACATATAATGGGGTAAAGTAGTCTATTCAATAAATGGTATTGGGGAAATTAGACAAATACATGCAAAAAGCAGACAAACTAGACCACCTTCTTACAACATACATGGGAGTAAATTCAAAATAAATTAAAGACTTAAATGTAAGACTCAAAACCATAAAAGTTCTAGAATAACACATAGGCAGTAGTCTCAGACATTTCTCATAGCAATATTTTTTTCTTATATATCTCCTCAGTCAAGTGAAACACAAGGAAAAATAAACAAATTGGACTACATCAAACTAGAAAATGTTTGCACAACAAAGGAAACCATCAACAAAATGAAAGACACCCTATGCATGGGAGGATGTATATGCCAATGATAATATCTGATAAAAGGATAATATCCAAAATATATAAAGAACTTATGCAACTCAACACTAAAACAACAAACAATCTAATTTAGAAATAAGCAAAAGACATGAAGAGACACTTCTCCAAAGAGGACATACAAATGGCTAATATCTGTGTGTTTATAATGTCAGATTTGTTTTCAAAGCCTTTGAGGTATTGTTCAGTTTTTGTCTCTCTATGTGCTCCACCTGGTGGCCAGTTTGGGCAGTGGTCTATTTCTTATTTCAGTTCTCAAACTCTAGCATATGACAGAGTGGAAAAAATTAGGTTTACAGTTGTTATCATGGAAAAGATGCAATAATTAACAAATAGTAATACAAGAATAAACTCCATGGTTTACAGACTCAAACTATAAGCCTACTTTTGCCCCACTCTGTATTTAGGATCAAATTCATGCATATGCAACATGGGAGTAAGCTACAAGTCATAAAAATTTTATAGGGCTGCTTTCTGAGCACCTCTTTCTCCATAAATCTCCCACTATTTTTGGATTCCCCGCGGCTTCCCTTTTTAGTCCACTAGCTAGAAAGGCGGGGCTTTGTTTACCTTGTTCTGCCACACACTTTCTGCCATAACACTTGTGTCTGGAGTCCAGCAATGGATATTTACATTGTCCTCTTGAAAACATAGGTTTTCCCATTGGGGAGGAAAGTTTCACTCCCTCTGAGTTTTTAAAGCCTTTGAGCCCCTTGCCGCCACCCATTTCACTGCTAGAATATCCCACTCTTTCTCCTCAAGCCTGAGCTAGTGGACTTCTCCTGTAGTTCTCCACCTTTTCCGGGTTCTTCCTCCAGGCCGAGGAATCAGAAGAGGAAAAAAAAAGAAAGGTAAAAATTACCACTGGTTAGGTGCTACGTCAAATACTGTTCTTTCTCAGTATTGTGTCTTCTAGTTCATGAGTACTGTATAGCTCTCTGTTTAGATCTTATTTAACTTTTCTCAGCAGTGTTTTATACTTTCTATATACATGTCTTTCATACATTTTGTCAAATTTCTCATGGATGTTATTGCAAATAGTATTTTTAAAAATTTATGTTTCAATTGTTCAGTTCTGGAATATAGAAATACAATTGATTTCTTAATATTGAGCTTACATGCTGCAGTCTTGCTTAATTTAGTTGTTAGTGCTAGCAGCTTTTAAAATATATATAGATATAGATATATAGAAATAGATACCTTAAGATTTTCTCCATAGATGGTCCTGTGATATATGAATAATGACAGTTTTTCTTTTCTCATCTTTATGCTTTTATTTTATTTTATTTTATTGCCTTATTGCATTGGCTAGGATCATCAGTAAAATGTTGAAGAGTAGTGATAAGAATGGACATCTTTGCCTTGTTCTTAGCCTTATGACAAAAGCACTTAAGTCTTTTATTAATATGCTTTAGGTAGAGTTTTTATAGGCACCTTTTATTACTTTGAGGAAATTTTTTCTACTTATATTTTATGAAGGGTTTTTATTGTGAATGGGTAGTAAAATTTGTCAAGACTATATCTGCATTTATTAAAAAATCTTTTTTTCTGTTAATGTGATGAATTGCATTGATTGATTTTCAGCTTTTAACTAAACCCTGCTTTCTTAGGGCAACTCCACTTTCTCATGATCTATTGTCCTTTTTCTGAACTGTGGAGTTTTGTTAATGATTTTTACCTCTATGATCATAAGGATATGGATCTTATTTTTTTTATTTTTTTGAATTGTCTTTGTTTGTTTTGATATTGGAATAATGCTGGCTTCATCATGTTAGTTAGTAAATGTTCCCTTGTTTGTTTTCTGAATGAGTTTGGGTAGGATTGATTATTTTTCTTACATATTTTGTAGACTGTTTCTATAAAGTTGTTGAGGTCTGTAGATTTTTTGTGGGAAAGTTTTAAATTATGAACTAAATTTTTATTAACTATAAGGTTAGAGCCTTAATTTCTTTTAGTTTCCACTTTGATTACTCTTTTTTATGGAAATTGTTCATTTAATCTAAATTATCATATTTATTTATATATTTATAATATTCTTTTATTGTCCATTTACTATGACCTTAATATCTGCAGGCCTTGTATATATAGATTTAACTCAGACACTGACTTTAGAACTCAAAACAAAAGGAAAAAGTGACCCTGCTGTCATGCGACATTACTAAAAAGCTAAGGGGTTTGTTATCATGTTGGAAAAATTTTATCAGTGAACCTGCCTCTTCTTTCCTGTCAGAAAAACCCAGGTTTCCAGGACACTGCTCCTTGGTATAGGAAGTCAGCATTTATGTTTATCAGTTAGAACACTTTTGGCTTGGATTAATAGAAGACTTATTTAAAGGTGGCTTAAATAATGAGAATTTATTTGCCTCACTTAATGACAACTCCAAAGTTAGGCAATCCTAAGGTTGGTGGAGTGGTCTAGTGATTTCACAGGTCTGGTCTTCCCCTTAGAATTTCAATATGGCCGCCCTTGTCAGAGCATCATAGCCCCAAACGACATCCATCCTAAAGCCTCTTTTCTTGTTTTGAGTGAATGTGTGTGTCTCTCTCTCACTAAAAGGGAAAGACTTTCCATTAACCCCTCATTGTACTGCCTCATATGTCTCATTGTGCCCTAGCTGCATAGGAGCCAGGGGGAGCAAGTATGTAGAATATTTATACGAGATAGTGGAAACAAGGAAGAAGAAGGGGGAGAATGGCTGCTGGCTGGGCAACCAATGGTGGCTGCATACGTGTGTCTGTGTGTATGTGTGAGTAAGATATATAGGGAAATCTAGATTGACTTTTTGTATGGATAAAGGCTCTTGCTCCCATATGAACTTGTACATGGATTTGTATGGATGACCTACCACAGTGAGGGATGATGACGGCATTTGGGCTAAAATTGTCTTTGCTTCTATGACACACTCAGAACTTTAATTATTGTTTTAGTTACTTAAATTTTGTGATTTCAGGTTGAGTCCAGAAATCTTCCTGAAACGCCCAGTGGTTGAAGGAAATCGTTGGAGGTTGGACTGCATTCTTAAACGAAAAGCAGTATGTACTTTTAAAAATATATATTTATTTTTGGAGAAAGGGAAAGGGAAGGAGAAAGGGAGAGAAACATCAGTGTGTGGTTGCCTCTTTGCACCCCCTGCTGTGGACCTGGCCTGCAACCCAGGCATGTGCCCTGACTGGGAATTGAACTGTCAGTCCTTTGGTTCACAGGCCTGCCTTTATCCACTGAGCTACACCTGTTTGGGTGAAAAGCAGTATGTACTTCCCAAACAAATGCTGAAGGGATTTCTTAAATGTTTATTGCCTCTGAAATGCCCTTTCTTTTTTAATGTTCTTCATAAATACTTAAAACTTTTTTCTTTAGAGTTTGACAAAAAAGTAGAATACTTGCTCTTCAAGTTTATTTAGTTCTGATTTTACCCCTCTTACTCTTACGTGCATAATATTTTAGCCTAATTCACAACATGGATTTTATTAGCAATTTTAATTTTTGTTTTTTAATCTCTTATGGGCAGTTAATTTGATAAGCAAACACTTGGAATAAAATTTCATTATTGAAAAATAATGAAATGAAATGAAACATTGCATTGCATTTTATTTATTATCCTGCTATTTGAGCAAAAGACAAAGTTATCTGAGGTTTCAGTCAGATGAGGCCAAGCTGATGTTGCAGAATATCAAAGAGGAGGGACATTAAAAATTGATGTTGTTTTAGCTCAGTTTTGCGGGCAGATCTTGGTAATAACGTGCAGTTGTTTCCTGTGCAGTTGACCCTGTGGATTCTGGGTGAGCACTGAGTGTGCTCTTTTTGCTATAAAGAAATAAATAGCTGAATCAATACAGGATCACCAAAGACTACATTCATATTTCTAATGAAATTTTTAATGTAGTTGGTCATCAATCAAGTTAAACTAAGTTGAATTAGAATAGATGTGGATTTATTAATAATCATGTTCAAATGGGGAATGCTAGCTCTTTTTACTATTATTTGAAATTCTCTTAATCTTTTTTTAAAGATCCTGAGTAATCAGGGGTAGCATTTTTCTATTTCTCACAGCCTTCACTCATTTATTTTTTCCTCATCCTTTTGTTTCCCTACCTCTTTCCACACTCACCTTTTCCTCTTCTTTCAATATTTTTTTCTCCATGTCTGAGGACTTTTGCAGCTATCCATAATATAATCAGGCCTTAGTGCTAATATTGAAAGACAAAGTTGACAATCTTTATTCCAGACGTGTGTCTTGCCACATAGCATCATTTTCATGGCTAGTCTAATTCACTGTCTCAACAGAAGTCTCTTCACACATTGGGAATTCCAGTTTTGACAAGCATTATTTGCATATTTATTAAATAATCCAGCACAGTTACTGAGTGTCTCTTCTGAGCCAGGTACCATACTAATTTCTGAAGCCCATGTGTGTGAATAGGATTCCATCTCTGCCTATGGAAGGCTTGCCAAAGGTAGGCTCCTGGTGGAAGGCTGCCGTGTTCTGGGCTCAGTCCTAGGATTATCAAACTTATTTCTATACTTACATAGAACTTTCTCCATTAGTCAGTCATACTAGTAAATCTTCTCCTTATAGTACTTATCTAACACTCTACTGTTTTAGGTTTCAATCAACGTGTGTTTGCGGAATGCCTAGCATGTACAGAGCACTTGGCTAATCATATGGACATGTACACAAATAAGAAACATGATTTTTGACCTGAAGGAGCTTAAAAATCTATACAAGAGTCAATTGGATACAGAGAGAGCCTAGATTCAAAGGCAGGAGGGAGGGCATTGGGCAGGCCTGGTGGGGAACCCCTCACAACATGAGGGATTTTAGGGCATTTAGGATGGGCAAAAAATTTAAAAAGAAGTTGTTTTCAGATGCAGGAAATGTGATGAGGAGACATTCTGGAAACAGGAATTCAGAAGGCTTTGTACGGTGATGAGGTTGATTATGCCCTAACAGATAGGTGGGAAAACAGATAAAGCTGGAAAGGAAGGCTGCAGCTAGGATGTGGAGGGTGGATGACTCAAGCCAGTGGTTTACGCTTTATGGAATACAGTGGGCATCTACTGGGGCAGGCGGTGTGATGGAGGAAGGGTGATCTGATCAAAATTATGTGTGGAAAGGTGAATCTAGTAGTAGGAGGAAGTGGGAAGAACTCAAGAGTCAGAGAGCTAAATTTTAGGTCACTTGAGTGTGAGATGTGTGCAGAGCGTAAGTAAACCGCAGAAAGCCACTCAGTGCTGGCATAGGACTCAGGAGGACCATCCTGCACACCTAGCCCTCCCCCTTATGTTGGCCAGCGTGTGTTTATCTGCCCTGCTCCAGGTGCCTGTCCAGGCGCCTTTTCTATCACAGGCTGGCTTCTCTTCACTTTACTGCCCTGATGAGGTTCCAGGAGAACACCATGACTCGGTAATTATTATTGCTTGATAAGGATCTTCATTTTAATTTCATCAGCCTCTGAAACTTGTAATTTTTAAATTGTGGATAATGATTTTTTTAATTTCCAAAGGGAATAATAATACTATTAAATATTAATTCCTCAGTGGTACATTTAGCAGAATTGCTCTTCTTTAATCTAGCTACAACAAATTATTATTTTAGTCATAAATTTTTAACAGTCCGATCATTCCAAACTGACATTTCATATGCTCATGAACACTGCTTCACATAAACAATTTTGTTTCTGAAAGCCACCAACTCCACAAAGTAGTGGGTTGATGATAGCATTTATTCTTGCATTAAAGAGTCCTGGAGGTCCACAAGGTTGATTAAAATAAATGATTTTTTTTCTTCTATCTGATCGTGCAGATTTTGGGGAAGGAATTTAGCATTTCTGCCTCATAGTTAGCATGTAGGCAAACGTCTCTTATAACAGCTGTTTCTTGGGGCAAAAATAGAACTTTTTGTTTCTCTATAATAGTCAAGTTAATATTTTCCTGTCTCTTTGGTCTTCTGATATGCCCTGTTATTATTTAAAATGGTATAAGCCAACCTTGAGAGGTAGAGTGCTGACAATTCAAGCCAGCATCCCAGGGTTTCCCACAGTTCTGCGTTCACTGTACTGAGAGGTGAGAGTATATATACTTTAGCCTTAGAGACACTCGGTGCTCCTGATGAGACTTGCACTGAAAAGAATCTTCAAGTTGAGCAACCTGGAGATTTACAGAAGCTGTAGGCCCTTGGGGTGCTTCTGCCATCAGGTTACTTTCTTACTGCCCTGGACCACAAGATGCTTTCTAGAGTGGCATTCATGAGCAGTGGGAGAGAAGGGTGTCCAGGTTTGTCAAATGAGGTGAATAATCACATCTCTGCCCATACAAATCAAAGAGAATCAGATGAAAGTGGTGGCCAAAAGGGCACTTGCAGAGAAGGGGAGAGGAAATGTTCAAACTCGAGAGGACTGTCCTTTAGACAAAACTGTTTAGAAAAAGTTCAGAAGCATTTGTGCTTTTACATCCCAATTATGCCTGCATTTCAATGGTGAGGATATGGTTATTTTTCATTCTGTACTTTTCCTTTTCCTGAAATTTTGCACCCCTGGGGAAGTCCTTGACAAGTGGTAAAATTAGTGATTATCCCACAGATGTGTAAGCTCAGCTCTTTGAGCAGTGGACAGAGCTGGCTGTAACTAGAAAATATTTTGACCACAGGACTTTGAACAATCAGGCAAAAAAGCTGGATCAGAAACAAAGTCTCTTAATTTCAACTATGAAAAGTTTTATATTTATTTTGTCTTCACATGTCTGATGTATATATAAAACTGTTTCCTCCTTTCCAATTTGAATGCCTTTTATTTCCTTTTCTTTCCTGATCGCTGAGGCTAAAACTTCCAATAGTATATTAAATAGAAGTGGTGAAAGTGGACAACCTTGTCTTGTTCCTGATCTTAGTGGAAAAGATTTTAGTTTTTGCCCATTGAGTATGATGTTGGCTGTAGGTCTTTCATATATGGCCTTTATTATATTGAGGAATGCTCCCTCTATTCCCACTTTGCTGAGTACCTTTATCATAAATGGTTGTTGTACCTTATCAAAAGCTTTTTCCAAATCTATTGATATAATCATATGGTTTTTGTCTTTGCTTTTGTTTATGTGATGTATTACATTTACTGATTTGCGGGTATCGAACCATCCTTGCATGCCAATGTTCATAGCAGCACAATTTACAATAGCCAAGAGTTGAAAGCAACCTAGGTGTCCATCAGTAAATGAATGGATCAAAAAACTATGGTACATATACACAATGGAATTCTATGCTGCAGAAAGAAAGAAGCTCCTACCTTTTGCACCAGCATGGATGGAACTGGAAAGCATTATGCTGAGTGAAATAAGCCAGGTGTTGAAGGACAAATACCATATGATCTCACCTTTAACAGGAAGCTAAACAACAAAACAAACAAGCAAGCAAATTATAACCAAAGACTCTGAAATAGAAAACAGGCTGACAGTGACCAGAGGGGAAAGGGGAGGGAATTTCAGGGGAAATAGGGGAGGGATTTAGAGGAACATATATAAAGGATACATGGACAACAACTGAGAAGGGTGGAAATGGGGGGGGAAGCACGGGGGGTGGGATGGGATGGGAGTAATAGTCAGAAAACTGTACTTGGAAAATAATTAAATAAATTTTAAAAAGATTAAATATATATTTAAAAAATAAAACATAAAAAATAAAACGGTTAAAAAGTCCTACTGTTTATAGTATTGTGTCTGTTCTACTTGATTAAAAGCAAATTATAAAAGAAGATAGAACCTTCATCTTTGAAAACTCAGGTTTAATTAAGTTTATTTTGCAGAAACTTCAGTTTAGTTGACTTCAGCAGAGAAATGAAAGGTAGTATTGCATAGTCAAATCCAGGCCATTCATCTTTCTACTTCTTGTATTGATATTTTTCTCCTCTTACTCATCAAGCAAGAGTAATTTCTCCCAGAGTAACTAAAGGGCATTGGTAAAATATTGACTGTTTCATAAGTATATTTTTTAAATTACAGAATTAATATTAGTCCTCTCATTTTCTTTTCCATTTGGCTTTCATTTTGCATAACTATTTCCCACAGTTGTATAAGTCTTCACTATTATGACCCAGGAAATGTCTTTGTTTCCAAGGAATGATTTTTCCTTTGCCCTGTATAGTTTAGAGTTTATGATAGTATTGCAATACCTTGACCAAAAGAGGAGTTTATTGCCTCATTATCACAGAAGTCTTATCACTAATTAACCTTAGAGATGAGTGATACCATCAATGTGGATTTGGATGTGAGTAAATAATTGTAAACCAGACTGTGTAAAAATGAACTTTTTATATTTAATTACTTCCTTGTTAGTCATTGGTATTTAAGCTAAAAAGACTGAGTTTCTACCCTATTTCCTTTAGAGTTAGCTTATTTCAATGGTTACAGACACAGCACAGAAGAAAATGTCAAGTATAATAGACGGAGGACAATGATATAATCTATTAGCATTAACGTCTCTACTATTTCAAAAATCCATTAGCTATGCAGGTAAATGGAAAACTGTAAGATTCAGGCCAGTTTCTAAATTGCATCTGCTTCCCTTATGAGTGAGTAATAACCTAAGAAGTAGAATTTCATCTATTTAAAGCAAATGAACTGTGATGAAAGATTTCAACTGTAATATACTATAATTTGGGTTGAAATTCCTGGTTTTAAACTTCACATTATATCTTCCAGTGGGAGGCTCTTTGTTGGTAACTGTTATTTGGTGCTGAATGCTAAATATTCAAATAGAAAAATGAATCTGAAAAAATAGGGAAAAATAAAATAATGTTCTACCTTTCATTTAGAACCCTCAGACAGTGGTTTATTGAAGAGTAGCCAATGACCAGATGATTAGACGTTAATCTGTTCACTTCTTGTCTACACTTTCACTTCCTTGTCTCTTTACTCAAGCAATAGTTATATAATTATAATAAATAACAAGCAAATTCCAAATGTCAACTCTTACCCAGAGAAACAGAATGACATAAGTATGTGTGTGCGTGTGTGTGTGTGTGTGTGTGTATTTCTATCCTACTTTTTTTTCAGTGCAGGAGTAGGTCTTCTAGTATGTAAATCCAGAATGTAAATCCAGTGTGTCCCTTCAGCCAGGGCTACTCTTCTTATATATTACTAATATCAAGAAATATAGAGTGTTAGTATTTCGAAGTGATGTGTTATTATAAGGCGTTAGGGGCCAAAATAATGCTTCTTAGTATGGGCAGAACAATATTGAAGAATTGTATATGTGTTTGGTTTACTCTACATTTTTATATCTTGCAACTTAAAATATTAAATCTTATGTTATTTCCCATTTCTAGGTGAAAAATTAGATGCTTTCAACCCAGTCAAGATTTGTTACCTTCCATTATGAACAATGTCTAAGTGTCATGGATTATTCATAAAAATTTAAATAATTCTTTGTCACTATAATTTATCAGCTATGCCTACATCTCCAATATTTTAGAAAGTATTATGGAAAATTTCTTCCTTTTAATGTCTGGGATATTAAATGCCTAAGTGTAGGTAGACACATTAGGCAATACATATACAGTATGTTTCAGAATGCTTTCAGAGCTTCTGGATATAGAAAATGTGAGTTTAAATGCTGCAAACGGCACAGCAACACTGAGGGTGCAAATCTAAAATATAATACAGGAAGTCGGGGTAAATAAGACAAGAGTATATTGGTGGGGAACCATCTAAATGGACGTGGAGAAGGGGAGGGACATTCGGGATGGGAGAATCTAGCACAGACTATAAAACCTTGTCACCACCCAGAACTAGATAAGAAAATATAGTACTTCTTTTATTACCAGCTATTGAACATTGTCTTTTTTGATGGTTAATATTAATAATAAATGTTGTTTATGTAGGATTATAAAGTTTACTAGGCACTTTTGATTTGACCCTCACAATGGTCTTATCTATTTCCTTTTAGGTCCAAGATCTAAGGGTGAATCCGCGTTTTGTTTTGTTTTGTTTTAAATTGAATTGAAAGAGAGAGAGAGAAACACTGATTTTTGTTGTTCTACTTATTTGTGCATTCATTGGTTGATTCTCATATATGCCCTAACTGGGGATCAAACCCGCAAATCTCGTATACCTGGATAATGCTCAGGATGGATCAGTGTTAATTTGCGTGAGGCTGCTAAAACTCAACAGTTTTGGAATACTAGAGAGGCTGACTCCTGAAGTCATTTTACTGATAAAATAGACATTAATGATTTAAGTATGGGTAAAGAGTATGAACCAACATATTTATCTTCTGAAGATTTAGAAATGTTTTTTCCATTTAAATACTTTTTATGAAACATTCCCCAAGAACATTAAAAAATATTTATTTTAACTTACTATGTCAGAGTTTTTTAATCACTTCAATAATTGAAGTATAATAAATACAAACAAAAAACCACTAAATTTGTGACATGAATCCAGTCAAAGCTTTCTCAATAACAAGTGTTTGAAAGTGTTCATGGGTGTAAGACTATCAGACACTCTTAGGAGTTGTGGTTGTAATTTCAACCTTGTGGCTGTAATTGATCAAGTATTGACACTGTCTTGGCATGTCAAGTTATAGGAATGAAAAGGAGATAAATTTCATTTTTGAGATTTGTGCCTTAATATATATACACTTATGTTTTACCTCCTTGTATTGTGTTTAGTGAATATTTTATTATGCTTGTTTATAGAAGAACTTTTAGAAAGTACAATGTATGGAAAGGAAGAAGAGAAAGAAAACCGTAACCTGCCTGCAGAAATTCTCATTTCCCCCTGTGTTTTCTCTGTGACAGCAAGAGGGGGTGAGGATTTTCATAATGCTCTACAAAGAGGTGGAACTTGCACTTGGAATCAACAGTGAGTACAGCAAGAGGACTTTAATGCGTCTCCACCCCAACATAAAGGTATTTGGGTTCATCTTGTTGAACAAGGTTTCTTATTTGTTATTCTGTAGTTTTGCAGGTATAGTTTGCTCTGAGCAGTGGTAATGTGTAGAATACCTAATGTATATTTGGAATCAAGAGCATCATGTCCTTCTCAGAATTAGAAAAAAATACTATACCTTTTTATATTTCTATTGACGGAGTCAGCAGAGTTGATATTTCCACTTCTCTTATCCTTGCTATTTACTCACTTCTGAGGGTGTTTGAATGTTTGAGGCTTGTCATGCTTCCTCTTTCCTCATTAAGACGAGCCTGAAACCTTCTGGACGTGGCCTGTGCGCGGCACCCCTTGACTGCCAGTGGCAACAAGGAGAGCTTCTCCAGGGCGTACCATGCTTTTCCTCATAGCACCTTCTATGAAAGACTAATGAAGTGAATAAGCACAAGAAGCAATATGAAAAAAGCTATTTGCTATTTGAACAAGGACCTAAAGCCTATGAATAAATATTGGCTAGTCATTAAGATATATCTAGACAATGAATCAACAAATCTCCAGCAGGCTTAAAATATGTTAAAATTATATATTTCACCTAGCTAAAAAAAGATATTCCATGTACATAGTAAACAAAAGAGGGCAGGAGTAGCAATTCTAATGTAAGACAAAACAGACTTTTAATTAAAAAGGTAATAATAGACAAAGAAGAAGATTATATATTAATGAAAGGTTCAAAGCAGAAAGAAGATATAATAATTATAAGCATTTCTATACTAATAATGACCACTAAAATATATACAGTAAACACTGACAAAATTAAAGGGTGAAATAGACGAGTTCTGCAGTAATAGTTGGACACTTTAGCATCCTCCTTAATAATGTGTTGATATGTATAGAGAATGGAATATTATTCAGTCTTAGGATGGAAGGAAATGTTGATGTATGCTAAAACGTGGATGAATCTTGAAGACATTATTCTAAGTGAAATAAGCTAGTAACAAAAAGACAAACATCATATGATCCCATTTATATGATGCCTATAGTCGTCAAATTCACAGAAAGTGGAAGGGTAGTTGCCAGGGCCTGAGGGGGGAGGGCGTGGGGAGCTAATGTTTAGTGGGTACAGAGGCTCATTTTGCAGAGTGAAGGGTTGTGGAGATAGGCAGTGGTGATGATTGCACAGTGCGAATGAACTTAACACCACCGAACTGTACACTTAAAAACAGTTACTATGGCAAATTTCATGTTATGTGTATTTTACTATAATTAAAAATTAACCTGCAAACTTTTGGAAAAGTTTCTGCTTAACGACATACAGAGGTCAGTCTGCGGTCATTTAAGGCAGGAAGCATGGAAGTAACTCTCAAATCAAGAGCTGCCAAAATATCTGTATCTGTGCTTACTATTTCAACTCAATGGCTGCCAAAAGATGAATATAGTTTAAAAATTTTGCCAGAGATGGATGTTAGTTAAAATTTTAGAGTGTTTTTTAATAATACCAGATAAAATCCTTTTCAGGGGGAAAGGGAATCAGCTATTTCATGGAGCTTTTATTGAAATACGTGACCAAACTTCAAGCTAAATGGCAGCTGCCCCAAATGTAGTGTGGGTGAGGGTGGGGAGTTTTACAAAGTAATTAGGAGTCTTCCCCTGTTAAACACTGAGAGTAAAATTAGAAGTTTGGGGATCATCTGTGTTGTATGAAGAGTCCATTTTGGTATTTGAATGATAAAAAATGCTACTGGTGGGGAGAAAAGAGACCTAGTTTTTATTACAACACAAGGGTCATTTAAAAAGCACCTTCCACATGCATTTTTTCCTGTCAAGGTGATGAGGCACCCAGACCATGTGTCATCCAGCGTGTATCTGTGGGCTCATCATGAGAAACTTGTCATTATTGACCAGTCAGTGGCCTTCGTGGGTGGGATCGACCTGGCCTATGGCAGGTGGGATGACAACGAGCACAGACTCACAGATGTGGGCAGCGTGAAGCGTGTCACCACGGGGCCATGCCTGGCTGCCCTCATGGTAAGTGATTTCATCACCTGTGCAGAACAGCATCATGGGGGCACAGTTTGTGTGGACATATCGGAGTGTGACGGGCCGACTGACCGGATGAGCGGCGGTGCAGCCCTGGGGGAGTAGAGAACGTTGAGTCAGACGTGGACAGACCTGGTTTCAAATGCCACCTGGCAGGTCTGTAGCTCTGCATCATCGTCTGTTTCTTCTCCTGGAAGAAAAGAAAACAGATTTGATGGAGCATTTGCTATCTCATAGTCAGCTTGTTTTTTTTACCCATTTAAATTAAAGATTATATTTGCTAGTTGGTAAAAAGTTTATAAACAAAAAAGTGTGGCAGTTGAGCTTTAAGTTAAATAAGCTGCCTTATTACAGGTAACTGCCAGGGGTTTTGGAATCTTCCTACTCAAAGGCATACAAAAATAGGATAGATAATTCCATTTGAAAGCGGGAAGTTGATAACTTCTCAAACTACCTTCAAGCCAAGAGCTGCCAAAATATATCTAGATATTTATGATTTCAACTCACGTGGTTGCCAAAATATCAGTATGCTTATTTAAAAATTTGATGGTCTCCATCCTGTTTTACTGCTGGATATGTTGGTGATTTGAGGGCAGGGGATAGAAATTTAGTAATTGGTAACAGGGAGAATAATTGATAGGAAAAGCATTGCTTACTTAATGTTTAGCAGAAGAAGTTCAGTAACTCAATAGTGAATATAACTTACATGATTGTATTTGCAATAACTTGGAATGAAATTTCAAGAATTTCTCCTGAAAGAGGAAGTACAATGGAACACCTGGAATGCCTTTGGTGGTATTTAAACAGTTAACAAGGATCTCCACTGCCCTCTGGCCGACCTCACACATTACTGTGAGTCTGGTAGAAGCTCTCACATGTGTCAACTTCACACCTCACCTGAGTGGAATTAAAGGGCCACGATGCAGTGTATCTGATGCAGTGTCTTTTCTTAATGATTTTCTCAGGCTGAAACAACAGGGTCTATGGAATCCTTAAGCCTCAAAGATAAAAATAGTCCTAAAAATGTGCCCATCCTGAAGAGTGTTGATGATATGGATTCAAAACTGAAAGGCGTAGGAAAATCGAAAAAGTTCTCCAAATTCAGCCTCTACAGGCAGCTCCACAGGCAGCACCTGCACAATGCGGACAGCATCAGCAGCATCGACAGCGCCTCCAGTGAGTCATCGTCTCTGCTGGAGCTGGTCTTGACCACGCTCTGTTCCTCCATAGCTAGACGCGGTAGACCTGGTGTTAGAGCCCGTCTGTCCATGGTGGGGTAAACTGACCCATGCTGAAAGGTCACTGGGTCATCTGACTCAACATCACGGCATCTCACGGCTTTGCTGGCCTCATTTTAGAACAGATTTATTGTTTTATTCACACAGGTTGTCGTGACAACCACAATTCATGCCGCTGATGGTAGCACAGTGACTCAGCATTTATAAAATAATTCCTTCCAAGTTATAAAGGAAAAAGAAAAGTATTAGGGGTACTTGATCAATTTTTTTTAGAGAAGAAATTTTCTCTTCCCATCCTGAAAAACATCGAGTGTTTATCCTCAAGTGTCATATTTTCTACATCTTATTAATACACTATTCCTTTTAAATCTGTCTTAGAGCCCTGCAGTTTTCTGTTACCCTGAACTTGTGACTGATTTTGTACCCTTGCCTAGTTTTAAGAATGCTCAAACCTGCTTTCCAGTTTAGAAAACCCAATATATATTTATATCTTTGTAAAAAAAGAACTCTCAACTTTCTCCAGGTTATTGTAATCACTGTAGAAGTCGTCAGAATTTAATCCATGGTTTAAAGCCCCACTTGAAACTCTTTCGCTCTTCCAATGGTTCTGAGCAGGGGCTCACTAGACCTGACATGGGTAAGTGATGTGCGAGGCAGTGAAACATGCTTAGGCTTCAGCTTGCGCTGCATGAGCAGAGTGAGTGTGTTTCTGGATTGTCTTGCTGTTCCTACCGTTTTCACGCCATGTATATTGAGAGCAAGGCCTCGGGAGGTACCCGAGGCTCCTACTCCCCGAGAACTAACACCCCAACACTAAGATAAAACAACCTAACAAGGGTACAGCGTGTGCACCTGCACTTCAGGGGTGTTTTAGAAGTAGTGCGGGAGGTGGGAGAACTTCTCTGTGATGATCCAGAAAGGTGTTCTGGAGGAAGGGACGCTGGATTTAGGTTTGGAAGTAAAGTGACTGCATAGGTGAGGACAGGAAGCCATTGCAGGGGGAAGCCATACTATGGGGGAGAGGTGAGCAAGGTGCTGGAATGGGAAAGCACCAAGTGCTTCTGAGTGTTAGAAAATACATCATTCAGTTGAGATGCAGTCTGTGATAGGAGACTAGGAAGATAAGCAGCTGTCGCATTTGGACTCGCCAACATAAGTAAAGGAGTTGGACCTTTATTCAGTTCCAGATCTTGAATGGAGGAGGCATCATGCTCTAAAGGTGAACTTTTAGAAATTGTGATCTGATAACCTTTTGTAGGAAGAACCACGTACTTGTGGACTAAATTAATCAGGCTAATTTGTGGTGGTGGGAATGAAGAGAGTTGGCAGTGGATCAGATACAGGGACAAGTAGTCATAATAATGAATAACAATTATCATAAAATCACAAGCCAGTGTTTGTGCACTCTGAGCAGGTCACTGCCCCGAGCACTTGGGGTGCTTGGTAGTAATAGAGTCACCTCCTCTTCGCAGGTGAGGTGCCTTGTTTCAGAGGTGGTAAGTGACTCGCACAGTGAAGTTGCTGTGCATCGGCTTCCCAAAGCCCGTGGTTCAGAGTTGTGGTTGAGCAGAGACGCAGGGTGCGCCGTGACCTTTGGTTCTAGTGTGCTGTTCGGGAGAAGGCAGCCAGAGCCTCGCTGACGTGGCTGGATGGGAGTCACTTGTGGTGACAGAACCTAATAGTCTGGGGACCCTGCGTTTTTAAAACTGATTATATGTAGTGAACGAAAGCTTCAATGCTATGGTTAAATAAACTTGATGGAAATTGTAACATTGACATACATTTAAAATGGAGAAAACTGTATGTGGAGTGTGACTTCAAGATGGCTGTGAGCTTTTAAGTAGAAAAACTGTACTACAATCGGTTGATCTTAAATGTGTGTGGTGACTATGGTTGATTTGTGTATATATTTTAATTCAAAATCACTCAGCCATCTTCAAGAATTTTTTTTCTTTCTTTCAAAATTATATCATAAGAGGGAGAATTTCCAATTGACATTGCTTCGATGGACACTTTGTTATTTAAAAAGGATTGAATTTCACTCCTCTTATATTCAGTGACTGTTGCTTCTTTTTCTTTTAAGCAATATTAAATAGATGACTGAGAGGGGAAATCATTTTTGCTATTAAATTGAGACAGGTGTTTCTGTCAACATAAGAAACATACAAGCCTGTAGAAAATTTTTATGAGTTTATCTGAGCCAAACTGACAACAGTTCCCAGGAAGCAAAATCTCAATGGATTGAGGAAATGTTCCAGAGAATGGCAGTTTCACAGTGTGTTTTATACATTACAAACAAGAGAGGAGGCAGCAGGAGAGTTACATATAATTCATCCATGACAGATTAGGGAAGTGAAAGAAAGCAAAGTGGGGAAATCTCTGAGGCTGGATAAACAGTGAAATGAAGCAACAAATCCGTTGTTTTCATGGGTGGGTATGGGGTAGTTAACAATTATCCTATATAGTCCGTAGGGATGCTGTGTGGTCTCCTGCTGTGGCGGGGACATTGTGCCCTGAGGGGTCTGTAAAAAAGCGGATTCCTCTGACATTCCAAAGCTGTGTTATTGCAGATGCAAAAAAGACATAGACAGACACAGTTAAGGTAAAGATTGGCTTTTGTCAAAGAAGATAGAGGCCTAGGACATGGCATGACTCACTTTTAGTGAAAAAGTGTTCATTTCAGACCACGCTATGTGGTCATTCTCGGTTTCTGAGTTTGTAAGGCCACCAGGCAATCCTCCCCTGAGCTTGTCACAGTTAGTGTGTGGCTACCTTTGCGTCCACGTTTCAAACTCAGATATCTAGTCCTAGGGGATAGTGAATACAGAGGGATGCTCTGTTCATTCTGTTCTCAGGGATGCAATGATGTAGATGTATGAGACATATTTTCTGCTGCTAAAGAGCTTACTATCTAATAGGTAAGCTTCAGTTTTAAATGTTTCACTAACCTAGTGCCTGAGTAATTCATCAGGGGGAGAAACCCTTACGGACAAAAATTGTCAGAAGACTTCTCCACAAATGTAAAACCCTTACCCACAATTCCAAAATCCAAAAAGTTTCAAAAACCAAAACATTTTTTGAAAAATATAACTCACCGAGGACCTGTTTTGGAACTAGCCTTGAATGTAGGTAGACATTCAGTAGGTAGAGACTATGAAGGGAGAAAAACAGGCATTTCAGGTAGATGTTATTTCTTAAGACAGATATGGGAGATGTAAAAAGTATGTATTTCAGATGTAGGCTTTGGAGGGGATGGGCACTGTGGGGTGGGCGAGATGAGGGTGGTGTTTTACTAAGTTATGCTGGAGAAAACAGGAGTCTGACCAGCTTGCTCCAGTGGGCCTGACAATGACATGAATGGGACAAACTTTTTCCAAAGGAGGAATCAGCAGAATTTTAATTTGGGAAGTGGTGATGGGGAGGTGGGTGGAGAAGATAGTAAAGAAGAGAGAGGAGCCAAAAGTGATTCTGAGGTTTGAACGTAATTATGAGCGAAAAACAGTAATCTTGAGGGAGGACTTGATTTCATGGAATAGAGTTCCAGCGTTACATGTGATTTTAAAGTTCCAGTGAGACAACTAGGGAGACAAGGTCAAGTGAGGCACTGGAACTCACTGCAGATCTGCAGCCCAAAAGAGAAGTGTGGGTAGAGGGTACATCTAGGAGAACGTGGGAAAACTGTGTATGGGAGGAGGAGCTGGGAAAGATCTCGAGGGTGGGCTGGAGCAATGATAGGGAAATGCAGCCTCAGAAGCCAAGAGATGGGAGAAAATAGGAGGGCATGGCAAAGCTAGAAGACACTGGGTAAAGACTTCCTTTCCCTGAACATCAGTGGTAGCCAGAGCCTGAGCCACTGATGGATGAGGATTGTAGAGAACTGGCACGAAAAACCTGTGCAGAAAGGCAAGGCAAGTGCGCTTATGAAATCAGTTGGGAGCCAGATACAAACTAATAAGAATCACTAAGGTGAACATTTCTGGTGTAGAGTCCTGCCTTCTTATTCATTGGTGCTCATACAATTCTGAGCCATAATCAGTAATGAGGGGTGTTTGGCCCTTTTGCCTTAATATTTCATTTGTCCTAAGAGGACCCTGATCAATTCAGAATCATTTAGGCCATGACTAAAAACAAAAACAAATCTTAATCATAAGTAGTTTGAATTCAGTTAGCACCCAGACAATTTTTGGAGACTGAGGATTTTCTTGCATTTGTTTTTCTTATAATAACTGGTAGGTGAGAGTTAATTTTTAAACAAGCGTAGGAGTATATATATAAAACTTTAGCTTAGAGTTTCTCAACTGATAAAAACAACTTTTACATGCACCTGTTTTTTTTAATTTGGAATTTTTCTTCTTATTTATCTCCTTCCCTTCCTTCCTTCCTCATTACCTCCCTCCCTCTCTTTTCTTCTTTCTTTCCTTGCTGTCCTTTCTGTCCTTTCTGTAAACTGCTGTGTTTTCTATGACGAGCCTATAGGTGAGCAAACAGACCTGGCAGTACTTCGACTTCTCATAGAGAGCAGGGACATAAATCACTGGCAGAAGTCAACAGACTTCTATTTTTAACATTATTCAATTTTGTTCATCTTTATCACTTTAAGACATTTTTCTTTTGTAGGAAGTTTCAATAACCTTTGAAGGTTAATTATTCTGTTGGAGATAGAATATTAGCAGTGAGCGGGGTGATTGCTTATACATCTTTGCTCTACAAAGACTTGTGGATTGCCTACCGAGTGCCAGGAGCTGCCCCAGGCAGTGAGAGGAGGCCCTCCCCACCCTGAGGAGCTTCTAGATGAGTGTGGGACAGGGAGGGATCATCCTTACACAATTGTGCAACAGAATCAGAGGCCCTGGGTGTGTAGCTATTAATGGTTCTGCAGCACAGCAAGTGATTGCCTCTCCCTACTAGGGGACAGGGGAGTCTCTAGGGCACGTGACAGCTCTGTGGCTCTTGAAGGATGATGAGGTCAGGCTGAGAATGAGGGAAGAGCATTCCAGGAAGAAGGAATAATGTGCCAGCTGACATGACGGAGTAGGCCTGTCAGAACGCCTTGAGGAATGTGTTGCTCATGGGACCTCAGTCGTACGGGGAAAAGCAAAGACCAGAGAGAGCGAGACTGGCCCCAGTTTGGGAAGAGACTGCTCTGCACACTAAGTAAGGCCTTAGGATTTGATCCTCTCTCAGAAGGCTTTTAAGCAAGGAGTCTGCATTTTAGAAAGACAGTTCTGGGACAGTATGATGGTAGGAGGACCAGTTCAGGTCTCACTGGCTACTGTATGTGGTATCATTTATTCATTCAACAGACATTTTTACATCCAGTCTCTACTTGCTAAGTGTTTCTTTTGTGCAAAGCACTGCATCTGTGTTTTGTAGTTCTGTTGGTCTTCCCGCTTGAGTTGTCTCTATTTGGTCAATATAGCCCATAAACGTACAAACAATTTAAGTCAATGTATTTACCCCTGAGTAAAATTGTCCTGGCAAAGCTCTTTGTGCAATGTTGCAGTAGATGGCTGCCTTTGTGCATATATAGTCACAAGCTTCTATCTGTTGTTGTGATTTTTGTCATTATTATTGTGTGTGGTTTTATGGTTGTCATTTATGATTTCAGGGATATAGAATCTTAGAGCCCGAAAGATCTTAGATGTCACCTAGGTCAAATTCTTTGTTTTACACATAAAGGACTTCTGACCAAAGTGATGAAGCTGATTAATCCAGGGCTGAAATGTGGGCTGTTTGCAAATTTGATGGTCTCGCTTTTTGAGACGCAGAGGACACAAATGACATGTTAGGTGTCTGCCATACTGACTGAGGAAAGAAAAGGGCATGACTTCTTAATATCTCATGTTTCCCTATCTGACCCAGGGCTTTCCTTCGCTTTCAGAGTCCCTCCTTGCAAGCTCCTTATTCACAGTTAACCCTGTGATCCTTTCTTCCACTGCTCTGGTGGACAGTAAACCTAAGCACGTTACATTCATTGTCACATAGCAAACCTGGTTATAGCCCCAACTGCCCACTATTAATAAACTTAAGGTCTATAAAACCCTGTCAGCCCACAGCCCCAGATGGAAGAGACATATACTTCCCTAGGTAGCAGTCTTAAGAAGGAAAGTTAAGTCTTTAGGTGTTTTATAAGTGAGAGTTGAGCCTCCCCACTGGGGCCAGCTTGAACCACAGTCTCTGAGCGGGTCTTTCTGTGTTCACAGACACCGACTCCATCCGCAGTTTGCAGACAGGCTTGGGAGAGCTCCATGGAGAAACCCGATTCTGGCATGGAAAGGACTACTGCAACTTCGTCTTCAAAGACTGGGTTCAACTTGACAGACCTTTTGCTGGTGAGTACCACTGTAGTGGGTGGCTGCTTATGTTCTGTCTGTTTTCTTGTCAACATCTCAGCAACTATGCCAAGAGCATGATCTAATGTCTGGTTTTCCTTCGAATATTTGGTAAAACTTTGGAGACTGCGATTCAGTCATATAATTAAGGACTGCTTATAGTTATAGTAAGAAAAAAAACATAAAATAGAGCTTATTTGTTTGACACCTCCAGGTTTTATATAGGCGTATTTTGGGGGTAATAATCTGTCATTCTCCAAAAGATGGTACCTTCCCTTTGATCCTCTCCTCTTGTGCTCATCTTCATTTTTCATCATTAAAATGACATATTTTTAGGTTAGCACTGTGCTTCTGTGTCTAAGAGGAAATAGAGATGGAACTGCATATGTACCTTGGCATTATTTCAACAAGATAAAAAAGAAAAATGTAGCCCTGGCTGGTGTAGCTCAGTGGATTGAGCGCAGGCCTGCGAACCACATGATCGTGGTTCGATTCCCAGTTAGGGCACATGCCTGGGTTGCAGGCCAGGTCCCAGAAGGGGACTCACGAGAGGCAACCATACATTCATATTTCTCTCCTCTCTCCTTCCCTTCCCCTCTAAAGATAAATAAATAAAATCTTTAAAAAAAAAGAAAAATGTAATAGGAGTACACAGCTGTAGATAATTTGTACCAACTCACATCTGTCCTTGTCTAGTGATTGTCTAACACCGAGTAAAATGGAAACATATTTGGGGAGGTGCATGGAGATGATTGCAACATGAGATCTGCATTTCACTTGGTTATGGAGGTATTGTTCCACCCAAACCAAGAAATATGCACATAGTGGACATTACCACATTTCCTTTGTTGGGGTCAGCTCTGGGTTCAGATGCCTTCTGTCTCTGGCACAGAAGTTAGTAGTGCTTTTTGCCTGGTGCACCTGGGCAGATTTCATTGACAGATACTCTACCCCCCGGATGCCATGGCATGATATCGCCTCTGTGGTCCATGGGAAGGCAGCTCGTGATGTGGCACGTCACTTCATCCAGCGCTGGAACTTCACAAAGGTACAGGGATCGTTTTATGGTGATGCGGTCCATGTGAAGAGAGACAGGCCGGGAGGAGGAGACACCTAGAGGGTTGGCAAGCAGGGGCTGCAGCAGCCGTAGCTGTGCTCCTCACCTGCTGTTGGGGGCCTGGCTGTCAGAGCACATGGGCTACTGTGCAGAAGAAAAAGGAACTGGTCTTGAACTTTCACCGTGCAGATCATTTAAAGCACAGAAGGAAAGGTGCTACTCTCAGGTCCAGTGGTTTGAACCCTTTTGCCATCTTGGATGGTCAGTGTCGACTGAGCTTCTGGCCTGGGTGGATGGTTCCATTTTATTCACTTTCAATGGTGATGAGGCGTTCATTATTCTTCCCAGTGATTTGGAAAAAGACTAGTTTTACCAACAACTAGAGTCTCACCTTATTTTTCATTTATGTAGCATTACGAGCAGAGGGAGCTTTTAGAAGCAATGGATATGTCTTTAATAAAAAACTTAGGAGACATGAATGAATAAACAAAGTGATATTACCTTTAAACTACTAGACAAGTAACTTTTTTTTAAATTGCTAATACTTACAGTTGGGTCTTGGATTTCTGATGTTCTTATACCCTGTTTCTCGGAGTAAATTGAAAAATAAAACTGAGAAATAACTGAAATGCTCATCAATGGTAATTTATTAAAGAAATTACGATTTTTATAGCATTTTACCCTGGAGTCAGTTTTAAATGATACACAGTGCTGTATGCTGCAGCAAGATGTCTACAACACAGTAAAAAATCAGTGTACAAGAGGATAGCCTTGGGTTTGTAATTCTCTAGCTCTGATAACTCTACTTACACTTTCTTTAAAAATACAAAGACTATATTCTTACTCTGAAAGGTAAAAGAAGGAAAAAAGGAATTCTCCATCTCTGGGAAAGAGAAAGAAAATAAAAATAATCTGTGTGCCTCGTCACCTAGAAACATCCACTGTTAATATATTTTTTCTATTTCTTTTATAATCACCAAATGTGGAAGAGTGGAACTGTTTTCTCATTTGAATTTTTTACCTGTTTTTATTTGTTTTAGATTATGAAATCAAAATACCGGTCCCTTTCTTATCCTTTTCTGCTTCCTAAATCTCACACAACAGCCCATGAGTTGAAGTACCAAGTGCCTGGGTCCGTCCACGCTAATGTGCAGGTCAGTCTTGCTTTTCTGTATTCAAAGTGCTGCTGGGTAAAATCACTCCTGCCAGATTAAGTGCCTGTGACTGGTTCCGTTCACATCATTCAATAAGGGCAACTCCAAAGGAAATCTGAGTAGATCTTTTAAAATGTATTATTATATTTCATATTGTAAATATATTCAATTTATCCTCTTTCCAACACTTTTCTATAAATATAGTAAATGCCCTTAGAAAAAGCCAGTCAAGGAAAGGCTTGTCTTATAGTTCCTTCTGAGCTGACCCTAGCAACACGATCCATAGTAAACCTGAGACGGATACCGGTTAAGCACTGGGAATGTGACTTGAAACTTTGCTATGCAGCTAGTTATAGTTCAATCTAATTTTAGTGCCTAATTAGCCAAATGTCTTTTAGAGGCTCATGTAATAGAAAAAGGAATTTGGTAATAGTGTCACAGAATTTTACCACATCTAGTCCAACCGTCTCAAATTACAAATGAGAAAATTAAGACCCAGTGGGGCTATGAAACTTGTCCAGGGTCTCATAGCCGACTACAGATTAGAGGTGGACCTTCAGATCCTGTTTTACTTCACCATTAGCCAATCAGCTCCCTCTAGCAACTTCAGCTCACCCAGCTTGAGATCATTCAGGGAGAGAACTGGGGTAGGCCACCTTTAGCATCACCTTTTTTTCAGTCATCACTATCAGCATGAAAAGTGTTGTTCGAGTAAAGATCCAGCAGTTTGCTGTGACATCGCTAGTTTAGATTTACATAATCTGGACATGGATTCAAGGAAATGTGGTTGCATAAATAAAACACCTAACTCATTTACTTTGTACTATGTGCAAGTAGAGATACTTGTGTATATAAGAAATGAAAAGACACTTCAGACCATAAATCAAATAATAAAATAATCAAGAAGATAGATCACAAGAGAAATACCTATAGCAAATACGTCATCTTGCCAGGCTAAAGGAGACAAGTAATTTAAACTTAGAGGCACAGATATACATGCATTCCTATGTAAGTTAATGCATATTTTATGAACCTGTTTAATTTTATTCTACATAAAGGGAAAAAATGACCCATGCTGTAAGGTGAAATAGGAGCCTTGATATTAAAAAACAAGAGAATTTATGATTTGAGATGTCATTAAAATGGACTCAATGATCAATTTATCAAAGTTATTAAGCATCTGTTAAAAAGGCATTGCTGGGAATTATGTAATTTTATGATCAGCAAAGGATATTCTATCTCAATGTTACATACACTTACATCTTCTAATGCCTGTTAGTAAAGCCCTGCTTTAAATATCCTCATTCGGCCACCCAGGTAAGGCAGATAGCTGCTGTGCTGTGTCCATTCTACCAAATGCCTCCCTTGGTTCACCTTCTCTGCCACATGTGTTTATTAAGTACAGTGCCATCTGTTTGCAGAGTGAAGTCATCAGTGTGCACACTGGGATGCAGAGGAGACAGAGAGAAAAGGGGTTCTGTGCCTCTGGAGACATAATCAGCCAGGGGAGAGAAAGCTGTGATGTTGAAGAATTCAGTTGACAGTGGTAGGCGTGGTCTGGGACTAAATGCCAGTATGAAAGTATGGACCAGCACACTGTGAGAGCTTGGCACATGAGAGGGAGGGTACTAGGTCTCCTCTGAGGAATAAGCCTGCCTGTTCAGGCTATGGTAAAACTGACTACAGTAAACCATTTGCCCTCGAAGAAGTGGTAGATGAAATTTAGATGGTATAAAGCCTTGGCCTGCAGGCCTGGTTTATTTTGACTTCACTGGGGAGGTGTTGCTGAATTTTGGGACTTTTTTTTATCCAGGAAGAAGAGAGATACATGAATGTTTTATGAAGATTAACCTAGATCAGAGTTTTTCTAATTGGGTTTTGCCTATAAAATGCTAATAGCTATTCTATAAAAAGATTTCTGTGGAATTTCCAAAAATTCATTTTTGCACAAGATTAAAAAAATAAGATATCTTAGTGCCTTTGTTATGCTGATGCGTATCACGAAGTCATGAGTGAATATGCTGAGAATTCCCCAAGCTTAAGTGACCGAGGATCTCATTTTGTCATGTTTGTTTGCATCCCTTTGAACAAACATACTTCGGGACCGGAAGCTTATACACATGAAGAACGTATTAGACTAGAAAGACCGAGAGCAGGAAGCCATTACAGCAATTCTAACACATGCTGATTTTGCATTCATAAATCAATATTCTTTTTCTTCATGAGGACTCCCCACAATTTTCAAAGTGTCAGACCTCACAAAGCTTGGATCCCTACTGGTTGCCAGTGAATGTTTTCCAGACCTGCCCAAATAGCTCCAGTTGTGAAAACAATGGGGACATATAGTGTGCAATCTTTTAAAGACAGGAGAGGTCTGAGATGAACGGAAACTGAGTAAGAAAAGAACTCTGTTTGGTAAAGTTCTGACCACAGTATTATTTCATTTCACATAATTTACTGGCTCTAAATCTTACCCTTTTGTTCTAGACAGTATTGTTTTGAGGTCATAAACATAGAGTGCTTTGAGGGCGAAAGAGATCATCTTGCCCAATCCCTGGTTTTCCAGAGAACCAGCAGGGTTCAAGGAGCTAGGACCTGGCTATCATTACCATGGAAGATTAATGAACAGGACAGAGGGCAGTTGACATGTTCCTTAAAGTGAAAGAAAATCCATGATGCCAAATTAACATCAATTTAGAATCGATACAGGGAACAGCCCTTTTTATTAAATTGGGGAACTTATTGGAGAAAAGCCATTTCTTAGAAAAATCATTGCTGAGAAGTCCTATCAAGTTGAGGGAAATATTGCCTCTGGAGTCATGTCTTTAATCTGTTTCTCTATTAATAAAAAACAAAGAAAGAAAGGCAGGAAAGGAGAGAGGGGAGAAGATGGGGAGGGAAGGAGGGAGGGAGGGAGAAAAATATGCTGGCAATTATGAATGACATTCAAGTATACTGGAAAAATTTGTGCCTATGCTTGGGGAAAATGTCAGAACAAATGTTCTGAAGGATGTCGATATAGGAGTCAATGCAGATTTTAAAGGGCAGCAAACTGTGTTGTTTTGTGAGAGAATAAAGCAGGTAGGGAAGGGCTCAAGGAAGCCATGTGACTTACTTCAAAGGGCAGCAGGGAAGCTGTTTCCCACTGGTGGGCCAGTGACACTGCTGTGTGCTGCTGGGGGTCTCTGCTGGCTGATGCCCCTCAAGCAGGGAGTGTTTGCTCCCGGCCCAGCGTTGCACTAGGCTGTACGTGGATGGTCTCATTTAATACTCACCCGTCTGTAAGTTGTACTCCCGATCGATCCCTTATTCTTTCAAATGAGGAAACTAAGACACCTCGAGGTTGAAATAACACAGTGAGTAAGTGGTGGGGCTGACAGTGGACTCTAAGCTGTGTGAGTCCAGCGCCTGAGCTCCTCACTGTTCAGCAGAGACTGTTTCCAGTGAGACCCAGGGCAGCTGCAGCCACCAAGGGCCCTAGCAAGGCACAGCTGCTTGTCCGGCTTGCCTTGCATGACCGTCTTCTGTTGCCGCAGCCCCAAACCCGACCTCGGCAATGTGTGTGCTTCTTCCTGGCCCCCAGGCCCCTCAAGTATACCTTTCTTCCTGGGACTTCACAGGCCTTAAGTCATATTCTCCAAAAATTATATTTTCTTCTTCTCCTTCAGCCTTAGGTTAACCTCCTAAGGTTAAAGATGATGCATCTTAGCAACAAAATTCAGCATAGATTTGAATGAACTAAGAATTAAGACTTCTGTTTGTTCAATCTTTATTTCTAGTAATGGACAATAATGCAGATCTTTGGGGATGATGTGAAATCAGGATATTTTTCCCAGTGGGGGTCATGTTTATCTAAATTTTCCTTATGAGCCCTGGCTGGTGTAGCTCCATGGAATAAGCACAGGCCTGCAAAACAAAGAGTTGCCAGTTCAATTCCCAGTCAGGGCACATGCCTGGGTTGTGGGCCAGGTCCCCAAATAGAGGGCACATGAGAGGCAACCACACATTGGTGTTTCTCTCCTTTTCTTTCTTCCTCCCTTCCCCTCTCTCTAAAAATGAATAGATAAAATCTTTTTAAAGATTAAAAAATAAAAATACATTTTCTTAAGAGTTTTCTTTTGTGATATTTGACTATTTCTATTCACAATTATATTTTCCAGTTTTATTGCACACATTCATGTAATAAAATTAAATAAAATGCTTTGCAGGGAGCTGTTTTGTACTAATACCTCACACTGAAAAAAGAAATAACATTTTAAGGATGGCACAATCAATGATTTTAGGAACTATTAAGTTTCAATTTTAGTAGCTTTATAGGTGCAATTTTTAAAGTTATTAATTAGAGCAAGAATTGTACCAGATTGTTTATATATGGGATGGGCAAAAGTAGGTTTATAGTTGTTTGTATGGAAAAAATAATAAATAATAGGAATAAACTCTGTTTCACACACTCACAACTGCAAACCTATTTTGCCTGTGCCTGTGTAACAGACAAAACTGATTATGCATTGGATCATTTTATATATTCTTAATAATTACAGGCAATTTTTTCAGTTTTCAATTTCTGTTGACCTCATGAAGAACAGTACCAACATTCATTTCAAATCAGGAATACTAAATCTACTTTCATAGTGATTCCTATGTGATGCCCTGCTATTACTTAAGGAAAGCACTACTATACACCCAACATTGTACTGCAATACCAGTTAGAAGGCTGAAAAAGATTATGGCCCATGGTGCCTTAGTGGTGAAAAGCCTTCCGTGTCATCTAGTGCGCCCTCTCTGCAGTGTCGCTGGCATGGTCTGCAACCACTCAAAAACACCCTCCAGTCTTCTCATTAATAATAGCAAACACTAAGTACATAGCGGTGACTAGGTGCCAGGCCTCCAGCACATTCCACAGTAATTCATTTAATTCTCTCTACAACCCTATAAAGTAGCTACTCCATTTTATAGAGCATGAATCTGAGGCACAAAGAGGTCAAGAAATTTAACGAAGATCAAAGCCACTAAGTGGCTGAGCTAAGCTTTGGACCCAGGCAGCCCCACACTGTGTCAGTGTAGTTCACATGCATTCAGGGGTCTGAGCTGGAAGCTCTTACCATGATCTGGGTGAGAGCAGGTGAGTGTCTGATTAGAGGGAGGCAGAGATAAGAGGGAGTGAGAGAGCTGAGAGTGAAGTGGCACACCACAGATCAGACTGCTGATTAAATGAATCTCTTTGCCTGTTAGCATGTATTACTCTGAACAATATCTCTCTGAGGGAGGAGGAGTAACCGCATTATCGAGTCAGAGCTAGGATGGCCATATCATATGGTTCCAGAACACTTTTGGGAGTAAAAGTGGTAGCATTAGTAAATGCACCAGGACAACAGGAATCCTGGGGTAATAGTGGAGCTCTCATGGAAGAAGAGAACAAATGGTCACCCTACTCGGCCTCCAGAAGGGGATGTATGAAATACTCTTACTAGAAACACTTCATAGTTTCCAATTTTGAGTGACAAATATATTGAGTGGAAGAAGAAATACTCAGTGCTTGATTGCCAGCTGGGCTCCTTCCTTACAGGCTATGACCAGTTCCCCACCCACCTACTCTTGCTTGACCCACACATGACACTGAAGCCAGTGTACTCCTCGAGTTGTTCAAGAGAAAATGGATTGACTTTATTGTATCAGTATATCTGGTGTCATCCCCACTGTCTTATGTTTGCTCATTTCTGCTGGCTGCCTCGTAGCTGCTTCGCTCTGCTGCTGATTGGTCTGCTGGGATCAAGTACCATGAGGAGTCCATCCACACAGCTTACGTCCATGTGATAGAGAACAGCAAGCACTATATCTATATAGAAGTAAGTCTTGCTCGTGTAAATTGCTATGACAACCTGCCTTCCCATAAATATCAGACGGAGACTACAAGGTCCCCAAACTCAGCATCTATTGTGTTAATAAGTGTATGTTGATATGTGGAGCAGTTACCTGAATTTTTACTTCTCCAGTATACCTGATACTAGCTCAGAACTCTAAAAGAAGACACCAAGATCCTTGTAATTAAATGTATCAACTCATAATATTGTTATATCACTACAGTATGGATGCATACATTAAGAATTGGCTAGAACTGGAAATGTGAGGCGTGTACTGCTTCAGGAGAGCACAGACAGGCATAAGTTATTAAAATAGAGACCCCTGGATGCCACTAGTGTGGGGATGTTGGAGAAGGGAGAATGCAGGCAAAGGAGCATGGAAAAGGAAGATGCAAGAATATTGAGGGCAGGTACCACCTCCTTCAATCCTGTGCGAACAACTATTCATTACGAAGCTTTTCAGATCCCAGAGTCTGTGTTCAAAGAATAGGAGGAGATCTAGGGACCCTGGGTTTACTTTGGGAACTTTAATTGCACTTCATAGTCCATCTAAAGCTGCCTCCGTGCACTTGGAAAATTCTGAAAAAGTTAAAAGTCATGACAGTGCAAAAATAAACTAGAGCACATCTCTCTTCTTTATTTCAGTCTTGCCTTTTTCACTGAATTTTGTAAAACTATGGAGGGAGATGGGGTGCCTGGAGAAAAGCCTTCTAGCCCTGCTTTCCTCCCTCTTGAGTTCTGTTCCTTAAAGGCAAGTAGGAAAGAATTAGAGATTTATTTATTTCACAGATGTAGAAAAAAAGAAGGTGTATTAAAAATATTAGCAAGCTAAATGCAATGTTGTGACCTGGATCGAATTATGCAACAGAAAAAGGACAGTAGTGAAAAAAACTCATGAACTCTGGATAAAGTCTGGAGTTTAGTAATACTGATATGTTGAGTGTTATTGATTTCAAATATTGTAGCATAATAATGTGAGATGTTAACAGCTGGCTCACCCATTACCCAGAATTCTTTTGCTTGACCTCTTCTTGGTAACACCAATGTTGATACTCATGGATGAGGACAATAGCCTGATTGGTATACCTCTAGTCAAGGTAAGACATCAGCATTCACCCTGCTGTCCCCTCCAAAGAAGTAAAGGCCATGATACATGGCCAGTGTGCATGACAGCTGCTGAGAAATGCTGTGATGTAAATTCAGAAAAACAAACACGGTTTGGTTACCACTGAGATTTTGATTGTTTGCTGCCCTAAGGGGAAAGACATTCTCAAGTGAGTTTCTGCACAATATCTCCTTGTAGATTTGTTTTCAGGAGGCAGTTTACAGATACATGCGCTTAAATATAAAAATGTGTATAGTAATAAACACGGTAATGTTACATAAAGGTGATGATATACCGACTCATTGCTTATACATCTCTTTAAGATGATTGGCAAAGGTTACTTTGTTATGACTTTACTTAAAGTTACAGGGGTATTATAACAATATGTATAAAGAGAACTTGTAATAGTGATGATGTCTGTATCTAATTTTGAACATTCCTTCATGCAGCAACTAAATCTTTTATACCATGATAATAATGTTGTACCCCGGATTTTTAGTAAAAGCATTGTAGAATGCTTTATAGATGCATGAATAATAGAAGTAAAGAAAAAAAGGAAATTATTCCGCCTTCTGTTTTATTGGTCCATTTATATATATATGCAGCATACAAAAGAGATTATAAGCTTCTTAAAATAGAAGTTCAAGCGCAATAACAGGCCCAAATGAACAAGATGAAGCCAAAAGCAGATATTAGTCAATAATGGAGAAAGATGGAGAAAATTAGACCAGGATTCTACCATCTACCTTGTTAAAAAAAAAAAGTAAACTTAGCATGAGACACAATGTTTGCCAACATAGAATTTTTATTGAATTTATTGGGGTGACATTGGTTAATAAAATTATATAGGTTTCAAGTATAAAATTCTACAACACATCATCTGTATATTGTATTGTGTGTTCACCACCCAAAGTCAGCTCTTCTTCTATCACCTTTTCCCCCCTCTATGCTTTTTTTCGGCTCATCATTTTTTTTCACCCAGCCTTCCCTGCCCCTCCCCCTTGACTTCTGTCAGAATGTTCTCTGTATCTGTCCAACATAGAATTTTTAATCATAAGCATTTATGCAATGTGTGAATCTAAAAAAAAATCTGATTTTCCCATTAGTTAAATTTGGAATGTTCCTACCATTCATTCTAAGCATGTAACATATAAGGACTTTACGTGATGAAATAATAGTTTAGCCTTTCTCTTGATGAAGATGCTACTCCTGTTAGCACCTGGGAATGCATGTGAACCAGAATGAGATGAGGCTTCTTGTATTCTGTGATTTCCTTTCCTGAGGTGATTTCAGGGATCAGAGCATGTCTGCTATGTCCAAATTTTTAAAAATATATCAACATGGGTTTTGTTGTATACCACATCTCCCTTACAAACCTCCTAAGACAAGAAAGACTTACATGATTGTCCTACTGTTTTTCCACAGAACCAGTTCTTTATAAGCTGTGCTGATGACAAGGTTGTGTTCAACAAGATCGGCGACGCCATTGCCCAGAGGGTGCTCAGAGCTCACAGGTAAAGGGGCCTGCATTTTGGCTGAGCTGCGACTGCGGCTGTTCTTGCATTTACTGCTAAAGAGACTTTGGGAGGCCAATTTCATAAAAAGCTGGCTTTTCCTCAGCAAGCATGATTTGGTTAAGCTCCCAGGTTATTGATTCCTTAAGCCTGAGTCAGTGGCCGAGAACTTTTGAGTCCCTTTTTTTGAGGGAATGTGAATTCTTCCAGAGCACAGTCACTTATTCCTGGCCAGCCTCTTTTCCATGCAGATTTGTGATTTGGTTTGTTCAACAGCAGACAATGAGCTGAGTTTACTTAGAAATAAAAGCAAAACAGTCATAATATTTTTCCATTAGTTATATTTAAATTCTTGTTACCATATGTCTTATTTTGTTAGCTCATGGGGTTATTTCTTAGTAACACTTTTATTAAGATATTATTCACATGCCATATAAACAATTAGGTGATTTTTACTGTATTCATAGCATTGTGCATCCATCGCCCAGTCAAATCGAGGATATTTTCATCACCCTAGAAAGAAACCTCAGACCTTTGTTGTTTTGCTCATCCCCTTTTCCCTGGGCCCCTGGCAACCACTAACCTACTCTCTTCCTACTTTCTTTTCTAATGATATTGCTCCTTTTTAAATAAAATACTTTATTTATTTATCTTTAGAGGGGAAGGAAAGGAGAGAGGGAGAGAATATCAATGTATGGTTGCCTCTCGTGCGTCCCCTGCCGGGAACTGGGAACCGGGAACTGGCCTGCAACCCAGGCATGTGCCTTGACTGGGAATCGAACCACGATCCTTTGGTTCATAGGCCCACACTCAATCCACTGAGCTACACCAGCCAGGGGCCTACTTTCTTTTCTATAGACATGCCTGGTCTAGGCATTTCATGTAAATAGAACCATATGATATGTGTTCTTTTGTGACTGACTCCCTTCACTTAGCTTGATGTTCTCCGGGTTCATTTATGTTATAGAATGTATCAGTAGTTCATGTATTTTGATTGACAGATAATATTCTGTTATCTGGATATACTACATTTTATCTATCCATTTTCAGTTGGTGGATATTTGGGTTGTTTTCACTCCTTGGTTATATGAATAATGCTGCTAATACACATCCTGTACTAGTTTTTATGAAGACATCTTTTCATTACTCTAGGGATAGAATTGCTAGCTCGTTCTGTGACCCTTAAACAGTTTGAGGAACTGCCAGGTTGTTTTCAAAAGTGGCCACACCATTTTACATTTGCACATTGTATGAGAGCTCCAACTTCTCTGTATCATGGTCAATACCTACTACCTGTCTGTATGATTCTAGCCATCTTAGCAGGTATGAAATGGATCTCCTCGTGATTTTGGTTTGAATTTCCCTAATGACTCGTGATGTTCAGTATTTTTTTCTGGTTGTTTGTTAGCCACTCATGTGTTAGCTTTGGAAACATGTCTATCAAAGCCCTTGCCCACTTTTCAGTTAGGTTGTCTCCTTGTTGAATTGCTCAGAGTTCTTTATATATTCTGGATACGAGTCTCATATCAGATTTATGATTTTCAAATATTTTCTTTCATTTGGTGTGTTTTTTTCCTTCTTGAGAGTGTCCTCTGAAGCCCAAAGCATCGTAATCTTGGTAAAGTCCTGTTTATCTGTTTTTGTTTTACCGCGTGTGCTTTGGTGTCAGAGCTTTGTAGCCAGTGCCTTGTCCGAGAACCTGGGCATTTACTGCTCTTCTCTTTTAAGGATTTTGTAGTGTTAGTTCTAACATTTAGTCTTCCATCTATTGGGGGTTATTTTCGTACATGGTGGGAGGTAGAAGTTCCACTTCATGCCTTTGCATGTGGCTGTCCGGTCATTTCAGAACCATTTGTTGAAAAGACTATTTTCCCCACTGAATTATCTTGGCACCTGGGATGCTCTTTTTATGGCTGACTTTAGCTCTGTGTAAAAGCAGCAAAACAAACAAAGCAATTGCATTTTATTATTCCAGTCCATTGAACACATTCACTGGGGAATGTTCAAGTTCAAGCATTGGGTGATTGAGGCATTTTTTGACTTTCAGTGACATGTGATGCTTTAAAATCTTTTCTTCATGTGATAAATGGGGACGTTTAGTCCTAAGAATAGTTTGGAACGGTAGCTACCACCATTTTATGTGGTTAATAGTTTATTTCTACAGACTCTTACTGAATCTTCACAGCTGCTCTTGAACGTAGATCATAGAGTTTTTGTTGCTGTTATTGTTCTTGCAATCCCTGTTTTTAGAGTGAAAAAGTGAGATTTATGTGGTGATATGAGTTGTATAGGCCACTCACAGCAATAGGCAAGAAGACTTTGAGCTCGAGTCTTTGGACTTCCAACCCCGTGTCTTCCCGCACATCACTTACCTTCAATTCATTGACAGGATCAAAGACCCCTTCAGGGCTGCCCCAAATGAAGGCTAGAGGGTTGGGCCTTTGGTGTCCCCTCCTCCCACACTAACTGGTCGTTAGATGCAGGCTGCCTATGGGAAAAGGGCGCGAGCTTGGATGGGGCAGGGCTCTTCATACTGGGGAGGACAGTTCTTGGAGAAGGACTTTATCGTGGGTAGTCAGTGGCCCAAACTCACAGTGAGAGAGGAAATGGCTGTCTCCACCCCATGGTGAGAGCCTCTGAGCAGCACATCGTAATACCTACTGCATCCTGCAGGAGGTGCTGTGAAGGGATCTCTGCCTTTGCCACACATCAGAATTACCAGGGGACCTTCTCGAAAACACAGAGAGCTGGACTCACCTCCAGGCTCCCTAGATTAGAAGTTTCTGGAGGGGGGGCCAGCCCCCTGCATTTTATAATGTGCCACAGGTAACTTCAGAGCACAGCCAAGATTGCTTACTGCTCATCTAGAACAGCATATATGACTATAAATATTAATAATGATCTGTGCTATTACAGGTGACCTTTGCCCTTTGCCTTCTCTTATATTTTTTAAAAGAAAGTAACCATAGGTTCTATTTCTGAGATGACTTTCAAAAAAAGTCTCATTTGCCATTGAACATACATGTACACACACACTTTTCTTGCATCCTTGCCAGCTCTCCAATTCTATGGATCATTTTTATGTCTTGTTTACTAAATTGCATTATCTTTCTTTCAACTCTTGCATTTCATGGTGCAGGAGTATCTATTTTACCTATAAAATATATTTGACAAAAAGGAAAAATAATTTTTTCATGAAATTGGAAGAAGTCAAGGGAGAACATTAAGCTGACAAATGAACTCATTGAGCTGAGCAGTGAATCATGAATTTTGGAACTGGGATCTGCTAATAAGGAGAGTGGCTCGTACACCTTCAATCTGTGCTTCACTCGTCCGGGTTATTACTTCCCTGTAGTACGTGGTCTCATAAGGACTTGTAAGTGGTTGGTTTTTCTAAGTCTTTGGGAGCCTGGAAGAATATTTTTCTCTAGTATATTACTCTCTTTAAAAATCTGGACTACTTCTAAACTCAGAGCATTTTGGGGCTGGAAGGCACCTTCAGCTACTGTCTGATTGAACATTTCCCCGTGATACTGTGGGCCACTCCTGAAAGGAAGAGGTGGGAAGGTGAGGCAGCCTATGTTTGTGCTTTACCGTATCCAATGCTTCCAAGTTCACAGGCATGTTAGAGACTGGCGACTCCATGCCCACTCTGTAAAAAACAAGAATCAAGTCCGTTGAATTTCACATTAACTGGGTCCTGTGTTTGATCTCTCGAGTCTCACTGTCTTTGACAGTCACGTTTCAAAGTGGCATGTCTGTCACACGTTCAAAGTTTTAGTTGATTATACACACCTATTCCGGGAATATCTTGTGCATTTCCTCCTTCTCGGTATCTCCATGTTATTATTCATCTCCTGCGTTAATTACAACTGTAAAGTAGGTTTTCATTGAATAATTTCAAGTCTCTGAGCTTCTATTCTTAGGGAAGATAAGGGTGGAATTTAAAAGTTCATCATGCAGGCTGCCAGCAGTGGGGCCCTCCTTTTCACTGGGGGGCTGGGGTGTACCAGCCCCTAGCTTGCTCCTCTCTCTCCCTTCACTGACTTCTCTGCCTTCCTCTTATCTGAGACTCAGAACTTCCCTCCCAAAGTCACATGCCTAGCAACAAGTATAATCTTGGCTCTTGGAAAAAGAATAGAATATAGCACCAAGCAGGCAGAGGGAAATGACAGTCAGCATTCGGCCAGCCTGACCAAGGAGCACAGGCTTTCTTCCAGGTCCCTCCCACCCTAGAGAGATAGGAGTCTTTAAAGTGCCAACTCCCTCACCTGGGCCGAGCCTTTACGTTTCTTCCAGTGCTGGAATCCAGCCTCATACCAGTTTCCTGAGGTGAGTTCTCTGCTTCCCTCACTTCCTCCTGCTTCCCTCTCAACAGCCATAATTCTTTACAGAAACTGGCTTGTGCAAAGCATTCATGCTTGGTCCGTGACCTAGAGTCTCATAATATTGTTCACCCCATGCTGAACTAAGAACAGCTGTGGGAATCTCTGCAGAAACCGAAAGGTCTGCTCTCAGAAGTCAAACTGTCTCAGAGTGGAGACCAGCTCTCAACCCACTTGAAGCCTGGCTTTGACCACTCCAATCTGGCCAGATTTCAGGGAGAAGAAATCATAATCCACAGCCTAAAGTTGACTGATTTATGCCATATTTGTTTAAGCCAAAAGAGGGAGTAGAACCAACTGATCAGGTGCATGCATAACTTTGCTGCCTTGGTAAAAAGTCATGAAGCAAGAGAGTGAGTGCATTGTGCACAAAGTCGACACGTGCCATGAAGTAAGCAGTTGATCTAATACCTCTGCATTTCAATACTAAACTGCCTTAAAATACAACATTAAAGTACATTGAAAAAATACACAGTTCTGAAAATCACTCAAAGCCTTCATGCCTCCTGTAACTGTAGACAGCGCCAGAGAGGGCCTGCCGTTTGCCCATGAGCAAGTGGTGTGGGGAGCGTTCCTCTGGGAATCTGGAATTGACTGGGAGCCAGGCATCTAGAGACCTGGGTTCTTTCCAACTCTCTTATCCACAGGTATGTGACCTTTGGAGAATGTCAGTTTGCCTTTCTGACACTGTCTTTTTAATCCTCAAAAAAAAACCCCACCCCCAAACCTACCTCATCTAGCTCCTGTGAATGGATGCGAAAAAATTTAAAGACCATAAACTGCTAGTTCATGTAAGAAATTATTATGCTTTTTTCAGGAAATTTATTCATCTAGAAACCTGCTAGCTCACTGTAAATTCAAGCAGGGAAAAAGAAGCACAATACTCAAATCAGCTGCTTCAGAGTTAGTATTTATGTTAGAAACAAGTGTTTTAATTAAATAGATGTCTGGTGTGCCTTATTTTAAATCATCCGATGGCTACCGCTGGGCAAGTGAAACTTCCTTTGGTTTCCCACCGCTGGCCCTCGTTGGTCCTGAGACAGGAAGAGGCGCATTGTTTAAATACCGTCGCAGGGGTGTCCAGCTTGCTTTTACCGTGGCCACCTCAACCTTCTGGTTGCCTTCACAGGGCCAAATGTAATTGTAGGACTGTATAAATGTAACTGCTCCTTAACTAGGGGCAAGGAGCTCAGCACTGCCACCAGGTAGAAACAAGGTGCTGGGCCAGATAAAACAAGGTGGAGGGATGGCTTCGGCCTGTGGACCTTGTGTTTCCACCTGTGGTCTAGAGGTGTGGATGTCCTGCCAGAAATCCACAGCTGACACCCCTGGGAATCGATTTTTGGATTCCCTATCATTGATTTATAACACTCTCTCCCAAAATATAAATGAAGTAAGAGGTATTCTGAAGTATAATATGAGTTCAGTTTTGCTTTGTTTGTTTTAATTTTAGGCACTACTTTATTGTTCTTTGAAGGTATAGAAGCTTTCTAATTGAAATCACTGGTTGTTCATTGAATAGTAGTGTTACCAAATTTTTGAGTTGTTCTGCATCCAAGGTGTTTTATATACATCACTTCATTTATTTATCATGTCGACCTCATCAAGTAGGTGTATAGTGATTCTCTGAGGCCAGATGAGACCAGGCAACTTGCCCGAGTCACACAGCTATTGGTGAGTGGGACTGAGGCTCCAGCCATGTCATTGGGACTTCGCCGTGTGCTCATCACCGCTCAGCACACGGCTTCCTTCGTCTCAGGGAAGTAGAAAAGTTCTAACGTGAAGCCTTCCAGAAATCCATGAGAGTTGCTTTATTCTAAAATAATAAAATCAGATGAATATTTTATTTATTTATTCTTAATTTTTTTATTGATTCTAGAGGGAGGGGTAGGGAGGGAGAAAGAAAGGGGGAGAAACATTGATGTGAGAGAGAAACATCAATTGTCTGCCTCTCGCACATGCCCCAACTGGGGACCAGACTTGCAACCCAGACATGTGCCCTGACTGGGAATCAAACTTGCGACCTTTTGGTTTGCCAGTTAACACCTAGTCAACTGAGTCACACAGGCCAGGGTGATATTTTATTTTTTTAAGTAATTGCTTGACACATAAAAAATTATTAGGCTTAAAAAAATTCTACATTTTATAATTACCACATTCTATGCATACCAAATAGCACACATGGGTATGTTTTTTTTCTTTTTGAAAAACTAGAAATTTATGGTCAGTTAATTAGAGTTTAAACATGTGAAATGTTCTGAATGTCCTGTTGTACAGCGTTCAGTCTTTTTGGGGGGGTATGTTTTCAAAGCACTGTCTTAAAGAAATTTAAACTACAGTTATAATAAAAAGAATAAAAAATATTTGAACTAAGACACCACTTGCTGGTTTCACATTTTTTTTCTTATAGGATAATTTCCAAGCTCTATAAAATTTCTGGAGCAGAGGTGACAGCACATCACGGCAGGAGAACTTTTAATGTAGATCATTTTTTTTTGCTTTTTCTTGATTCCAAAAATTATATACATGGTAACCTGCACAGACAGAGAGAGGTAAAGATCACGGCAACTTGCCCGAGTCACACAGCTATTGGTGAGTGGGACTGACCGCTCACCACCAGGAGGAGGCCAGCAGTCGTTGGGCCTGAGCGCGGGCCCGGGCAGGAAAAGGAAGGAAGGAAGGGGCAGACTCAGTAGAAGTGAGAATGAAAATTTGGGCCACGGCGAGAGCAGCTGAATGAAGGGTTTTGCAGAGTCTTATCTGGGGTCACAGAGGGGCAGGGCCGTGCCTGCCCAAGACTGTGAAGTCCGGAATGAAACCTTCACACTGAGCTAACCTGATCACTCTTACATTGAAAAGCTTTGCCATTTTCAACAGGGAAGATTATGTGTGCGTGTGCTATAATACATATAGTACTTCATAATGTGTAAAATCACACATAAAATATTCAAAGTCAGTGCTAAATAGGGCCAGTATTTCTGGTGGACTAGGAATGCTTGTAGCCAGCTCCCTCTCTCACAGAGGAGCAAACCGAAGCTCAGGAAGATCCACCACATTTTAAAAGAATTACCAAACACAACAAAATGGATTGCATCCTGCGGAGAAGCAACAGACCCAATTCCCACAGAACTGATAGCACTGTAGGGTAAAACTCTCTCCGCACAAAGCACTGAGGCCCAACCACAGTCCTTGTTTCTGCAGGCAGTCACTGCAGCAAAAGCTACAGCAACGATTGGATTCGTAACCAGCTCTTGAAGTTTACAGCAATGAAATATGGTTTATAAATCTCAAGTTCTCAAAAAATACAGCATCTCCTCACTAGAGAAGCACAATGACCCCCTTTGGGGTCTTATTACAGATCCGCAGACCCCCTTCTCCTGACTACCCTCCTCACTGAGGACGGACCTCGGGCACTGGAGGAGGGGGTTTTACAGAGAGGAGGACAAGGGACAAGGGACAGGGGAACCACTGCGGCCACCCGTGTGTGTGGTGAATTAGCACTCCCCTTTTACAGGGATGGACAGCGTGACAGCAGTCACAAAAATTAAAGATGCTATTAAAGATTCCATATTCTCATCACCCTAAAAACTTCATTTTTTGTCTTCCCATTTCCCTTTTTATTCATGGTAATACACATACTTCTATTTCTGTCGAATTGTCACTTTTTTTTGTCTCTGTAACTCACCTGAAGTTCTGTCTCAAGTCCATGTTCATGCAACAAAAGGATTTAGTTTAGTCAGTTCCTGATGAATGTGTGCAGAATTGGGGGTTTCTTGCTACTTCTGCTCTGTAGTCAGTCAGTCAGCCAGGCGGCTACACACCTTTGTCCCTGGTGTAGATGCTGAGGGGACCTGGATCTTTGGGAAGGGGTTTCTGGCTTTTGGCATTGACCTGTCTCCGGCCCGTTCTGGCATTGGCTTCCTGTGACTCGGGGGCCTCAGCCTTCTCCTGTCATCCCTGCCTTTCTGCCACTTCTCCTGTATTGCTGTCACCTCACATGGACTGGTGGACACTTCTCTGGGTTCCTCAGCTCCTCAGGGGTCCCCTGAGGGGACCTCGCATGGGAAAGGTGATGGGGTGTTCCTATTGTCCCCGGAACTCTGCTTGAAGGCAAAAGACAGGGACCCTGCACAGAGGAGTCTCTCTTTCTTTTCTTTATACTCCTGACTCAGCTCAAAGAATCTCTATCTAGTTCCCCAATCAAAGAAGCTGACATCTCTGTGCCCTGGTTCCTTTTTTGAGAGTGCCCACTCTACGACCACGCCTGGTTCAGGTCTTCAGTCACAGAGTGGGGGGAAGTTAACACATTTAAGGGGAAAATTATGTAATGTTTTATAGTATCAGCCTGCCACATCTATAATTGTCTCATAATTGTAACTGCATCAGCACCCTTGCAACACAGTGAGAGAAGTATTCTGCTAGGAGGTCATCGTGATGGTAATTTTTAGTGGTGCAAAAAGTTATACCCATTGAGTGCCTACAGCCTAATTTTGTCAACCATCCCTCTATTATTGGACACTTATCTCCAATTTTTAGCTATTATACATAGCACTGCTGTAAGAGTGAGTTTTGAAAGTCAAACTTACTTTAACCAAAAGCCTGAGAATGCAATTTTATAAAAATGTTCTGATCTAAAATAGGCTGTGTGATTGCTTGCATGATGGCTTGCCCACTTGCCCTTCTCTGGCTTTTAAGATCATTAATAATTCTGCAGCGTAGGAGCTCCCGTTCTTGCCCTCTGCTGCTTGCTATCATTTGTGCCAGCCCCACGTTCTGAGGGGGCAGAGTTTCAGAAGAAATTAAAACCCTCAGCAGGTGGGAGTAGTTGTTTTCAGTGGGTGGGATCAGTGAGGGAGATTGCATATACTCTCAAATAGAATTTTCTCTTCATTGGCTTAAACTTAACCACAATACTATGGTCTGAAATTCTAGAGCCCTTTTCTTCTCCAGTAGTGAAAATCTGTGACATTTCTGCTACCGTGCTGAACACTCTTTAAAAATTTCATCATTTGGGAAATTCAAGAACTACTGCATTACAAAACCAGACAAGGCTTTGATATGGAGTTAACAGGGTTCCAAGAACAAGAAAATGTGAATATTCTGATTCTCAGAAAGTCAATTTGCAAGAATTTTTAATCTAGAGATATGAAAATTTTATAGGCTACTTCTCAATATCCTACATAGGAGGTCTCCATTTTGCTGTCATTTTTGCTTTTATAAAACACAGGGTTAAACGGGGGCCATCTTTTACAAACGCAATCGCAAACACCCAGTGGTCAAGACCGGCAATACCACTTCTAAAATTTTTCTAACAAAATGGCAACAAAACTTTTGTGGGTCAGCACACATAGCAAAGTTGTTGTTTTGAAACAGCAAGAAATTAGAAACAATTTAAATGCCCACCAGTAGAGAACTGGTCTAAATATTATGGTATGGATTATGGTGGCATACTATACCACTGGTGTTAAAAAACAGGCAGTTCTCTGTGCACTGAATTTCCAGGGTACACTGATAAATGATACAAATAACATTTAGAAAAGTGTTTATAATATTCCAACATTTGTGTGTAAGGGAGGAATACATATGTATGCTTATCAATTCATAGAGTGTTTCTGAGAGAACACGGAAGGTATAGGAGTTGCTCTCAGGGAGGGGGAAAGGGGCCAGGAACAAAGGAATGAAAGAGAATTTGGGGAGGGGGTTACCTTTTAAAATTAAATTTGCTGGGGTGACACTGATGCACAATCTATGATATGTCGTCTGGATATGGCACTGTGTGCCCACCACCCAAAGTCAGATTTTCTGCTACCCCGTGGACTTGCCCCCTTTACCTTTTGCGACCTTGCCTCACCCCCTTCCTCTGGTGACCGCCACACTGTTGTCTCTGCCTGTGAGTTTCTGTTGGTCTTGTTTGTTCACCTGTTGTTCTCAGGGTTGTGTGCCATATGTGAGTGAAATACAAGTCTTGACTTTTTCTGTCTGACTTACTTCACTTAACACAATAGGCTCAAGGTCCATCCGTGATGTTGCAAATGGTAGTATTGCATCTTTTCTTGTGACTTGGTAGTACTCCATGCTATATCTGCATCTGATCTTTTTTATTCAATCATCTGTCAAAGGACACTGTGGTTGATTCCATGTCTTACCAGAAAGAAAATTGTTTTCATCCTATAATTTACTACTTCTTAAATGTTTTACTATGAGCATATATTTATCCACGAGAAAATGTAATTTGGTGGTTCTTCAAAGAGCTAAACATAGGCTAACTACATGACCATGTCAACATCCAGCAAGGCCATTCCTGGATGTCGACACAAGAGAACTAAAGCAGGGGCTGAATGCCAGGGTTCACTGGGGCCTCGTTCACAACAGCCAGCAGGTGGCAGCGACTGAAGTGCCCGTCACAAATGACTGGATAAACTGTGGTTTATACGTACAATGGTTGATTATTCAGCCATGAGAAGGAGGAAATGCTGACACATGCTACGACATGGATGAGTCTTGAGGACATTATGTTAAGTGCAATAAGTCAGACACAAAGGACAAATACTATATGATTCTAGTTAGATGAAATACCTAGAATAGTCAAATCTATAGACACAGAAAATAGATTAAAGGTTACCAGGAGTTGCAGAAAGGGGAAATAGGAGTGTTATAGCTTAATTATCATAGAGTTTCTGTTTGGGGTCATGAAAAAGTTTTGGAAATAGATCTTGTCAACCAGTGGTCACTGGTGCCATTTCTACACTAACAGAAATACCCAGTTTGGAATGCGGTGAAGAATAAAATTTTATTCACTGCAGAACAGCTCCACCCTGATATAGCAAGGCTGTGAAAACAGCATGGCTGTGAGACTGCCCTGGGCCAGGCCTTCCTTGGCTAGACAACTCTGCTTTGCTCCTTGCAGGCCTGCTTTGAGCTGTGCTGATTGACCCTGCTGTGCTTTAGTTTGCCCCATTTTGTGCCAGTCTGCTCTGGTCTGTGCTGGTCAGCTTTGCTATGCTGTGGCAAAGCAAAATGAAGATGTCTATGCTCAGGCATCTTCAGTGTTTCAGCTCAATCAGGGAAATGCAGCTTTTGGTCTTTGGTGGAAAGGGAACGTGGGGCACAGCCAGAGGGGAGCTGGCTTATGTGCATAGAAGTCCCTGCCCCTGGTCCCTGATTGGCCTGTCCTCATGCAAATGAAGAGTCCAAACCCTTGCAATGTGATCTGTCCTGATTGGTCAGAATATAACCACTCTGGTTGGTTGGAGCTATGCATCTCTGATTGGATGAGGAATACCTCAGTCCCATTGGTTGAAGTAGGACTCCAGGAACTCCTTTATAAGGGCTGGCTCAGATGGCAGCAACACTGTGCAGGCAGGCAGTTTGGTGCAGAGGCAAGCAGTTCAGCACAGGTTTCTCCCTGAAGTGCATGAGAGGTCCCTGTGTAGAAACGCCTGCTAGGCTCTGTTTTTTGTTGTATTGTTTGGGTTTTTGTTTGTTTGTTTGTTTGTTTGTTTGTTTGTTTTAATTTGAGCCCAGCTAGCTACTGGGAGCCCTTCTTAGCAGGCGTCTTCTTTCTCAAGGTTCACAACATCACTGATGGCTTCAAAACCTGTGGATGTAATTCATACTCCTGTATTCAGGGGTCAACTTAGAAATGGTTAAAATGGCCACAGTAAAAAATTCAAATTAAATGTAATTTAATCTAAAAAAAAAAGTCCTGTGTGGCTTAACCTTTTCTTCCCAGAAACATTCTTCCACCCTGACCTCATCTTTCCAAAGAAAACTGTATCAAGTGCATACTGTGTGCTAGTATCCTCTATCAGGCACTTCCCAAAATAGAAAGCTATGTGGACATATGTCCTGTATTCCAAAAGAGCTTATCACATAGCCTAGGCAACAGACATGTGTATCAGTATTGTGTAAGGCCAGAGGGTGTGAGTAGACATTCTGGCATTGTGCCGTGGGAACACAGAGGCAGGAGCGAACCAATTTTGATTGGAAGATCCAGGATGGCTTGACTGGGGATGGAGCCTTTTAGCTGCCCTGGAAGAAGTGGGATTCCACGGGGCAGAGAAGGGAATTCCAAACTCGGAGAGTGGGTGAGCCAAGCCTCCTTAATAGGGAGGCTCACCCCTGAGCAAAGGGGCAGTGGGTGTGGGCCGCTCATACTGAAGCTGATTCTGGAAAGGCAGTTGAGGCTGGATGGTGTCAGTTTTTAAGTGTCTAGTTTAATTTGTTTGGACTTGTAAATACTGGCTGTGAGGAAATAGCTCATGTACTCTTTCTGTTCTTCTTTTCTACTCCCCCGTTTACCATTTAGGGATATGAGCCTCTTACCCTTATTAGAAAGAGAACTTTAACAGTTTGCATTTTTTTAATGGTTTATTTTCCTCCTCAAACTGTGTGTGCCATCTAGTGATTAACCCATGCCATTACAGCAGCCTACTTCAAATTCCTGGTTTCTCAGCACCAGTTAAGCTCACTGTCTTCCAACCCTTGTTGGCTGTGACTTCTGCCCTGAACTTCACTTTCCACATGTCCTGATGAATACATTGGCATTTAGAGACCTTGGTAATGAATCTGACCCCTCAGAGTAATAATACTCATCTGAAAGAACAATGTGGTTGTTTAGAAGAAATGAACTTCAGAAACTAAGTGTTATAAACAGTTTCAGTAGGATCTGCTTTGGAAATTATCAAGTAGGAGCGCCTTTGTGTGAACTATATAGACCTCTGAGACATGTGGCTGAGAGTCCAACCCCAATGAGTGCCACAGTCATTTCCAGGCTTTCTCTTCTTCCTGTCTATCTTCCCGATGGAGACGAAGACTTGAACAGCGTGGCCTCCAAATAGGCAATGCCTGTTTGAACGAAAGTCTCCACATGTCTGATGCTCTGACTGTGGATCAAAGTAAGGAGCTGCATGTTTTTCCATTTGCGCCATCGCTGAGCATAAGGCTCCTCTACAGCTTTTCTTTCAAAGGCTGTTGTTAGTCAGTTGGGAGAGTGGGCCAAAGACACACCGTGTTACGTGTGCAGGGGATTCACAAATCCTCAGTCACTCAGAATTCTCGAAGGACCCAGAGTAATATTTTGCCTCTAAACCAGAGCTGTCAGAACTGAATCCGAGTTTCTAAACAATGATGATTTCTGCACTGGAAAATAGTCTAGTAGGTCTAGTATGTCTTTTTGCCTCAGAGATCTAAGCCATGAGAAATCATTTACAACAACTATTAACTGAATGCCAGGCTCTGAGCTAGGGTATAAGTATGGATATAACTTGTTACACACAAAAGCAATATGATAGTCTTTTCAAAAATTTTGTTATGGACCCCTGCCCACCCCCACCCCCCACCCCCACTCACACAGGCATGCACACATACCATCCATGGGATCCAAGCCAGGCTCTCTTATGATGAATTTTGTCCTAGGGAGGGTTATGCTGCAGAGGGATAGTGGTACAATTCCCACTTTACTGCCAAATTCCCTCATTTTTCAGTTTGTTATGAACTGTTAGCCTGGAAAAGAGCTTCTGGCCTCCAATCCAAGAGCGCGCGGGAAGCCCTCAGGTGTGATCGAATGTGCTGCAGGAAGCCATTAGTTCAGCCTCGCAAACCCTGTGAAAAGCTTGGCTGTCATTTGAAACTGTTGCTGTATGTATCATTTTGTTGTTGGACTTCTCTGTGTCTGTTTTTTGCAGGGAAAGCCAGAGGTACCGAGTGTATGTTGTGATACCCCTTCTGCCAGGGTTCGAAGGAGACATTTCAACTGGTGGAGGAAACGCTCTCCAGGCAATAATGCACTTCAACTACAGGTGCCAGATTTCTCAAGTCACATGTTCTCTGCTCTCAGTCACGCCCATACACTGGTGAAAGGAATGGAAATGTTTGCCCATATCTTTTCAGTGGATTGTTGAGCAAATTAACACTTTTTAAAATTTTACTTTGAATCTTGGTCTATTTACTAGTTGGTAAAATTCAAGTAGAGCCTAAAGTCATAAATGATAGGCCTAAGACACATGGCAAATATAAAAGGACTAAAATATTAGTCTCTTTTATATTGATTACCTAGTATATACCTACACATAATTTTATAATGCATATAAAATATGTGATATAGATATAAATATAAAATATATAATACATATCTATAAAAATATAATATACAAAATATAAAATAATATATAAAAAGAGTTCTTGTATCCATTTATAATACATATATTTATATATACTAAAGAACTAAAATATTGGTCTCCTTTATATTCACATATATTTTATATGTATGTGCATATGTATTATATATACACATATACATATAAATCTTTATATGTGGATTCAAGGACTTTATATGTGTATATATAAAATATATATCATATATAAATTGATTTTTTAAATATTGGTAAGCTATCAGTCATTGACATTTTTATATTCCTTGTAGTAAGAAAAGAAAAAATGCTTGAAATGCTGTGATTTGTGCATGTTTGTTTATTATTCTTTGGGGACCAAATCCTTCTGCAAAGTTGATCATAATAGTCTCTTCTAGTAAAGTAGAGCATGAAGGTTCTTTCCTAGCTCCTGAAATTTTAATTCTTTTTCTCTCCCACATCTTAGTTAACATTATAGGAAAGTAGTAAGTTCTGTTCCTGATATTCTAAAAAGCAGAGTTTCCCTATTCAAAAAGGCCCTTGAGGCTTCAGCCTTGGCCAGCAGAGGGTCATGAGGAAGGCTGAGAGGCACGAGCTGGTGGACTGCTGTAGAGAGGCAGGCTTATCTCTGCGTCTCATGGCTGGGAAAGAGAATGGAAGTCAAGAGGCTAGTGGCCAGGCCTGGGCCTGACTCCAGCTCCCGGGGACGAGCTCTGTGAGCTGAGGTCTGAAAGAGCCTACTCAAGATCACACTCTCAACAAGGCAAAGCAAGGACCTGCACCTGGGTCTTTTCTTTTACTATCCCTTGTTTTTCGGAGTCGCCTGCAGTTGACCTCCTTTATAATCAAACCCTTTTCAGAGGACAGATGGGACCTTATCCAGAACCCCCGGTGTGTAAAGCAGATAAGGGTTCAGAGACATCATCAAATTGGGGGGGAGGGTTTAGATGCCTTCCTGCTGGGGCGCCCCTCCCCACTGGACCCCATGTAGGATCTGAGGGTCTTCTGTGCACATTTGAGTGCCCCATGTGGTGGAATTTTTTCGTCCTCTTGTTTTATTCAGACTTCTCAAGCTTGTATCTTCCTTCCTGGGTCTCAAGTAAAGCGTTTGTTTTGTTTTTGTTTTGTTTTTTTCTTCCTCTTGAGTAATTTTGCCTGGTGGCAGTGTGAGAGAACTTTGTGCTATGGTCTGTTCTGGAAGACTTGCCCATTAGATGGAAGACTTGCCCATTTTTATTATTATCTGATTCACCACATGACACAGTTTTTCAAGTATTTAAGGCCCTGACATAGTGTTTAATTGGATATTAACCACTCTGTTTGACATTTGAATATTATTTTTGGAATATTGTCAATTGTAATTTTTTGTGACTATTTTCTTGGGTTTAAACCAGCCGAATGAAATAACATACTTGGCTTATGTTCAGCAACTAAAACTATAACTTTTTTATGCAAAAACATCTCTATTTGCTGGCATAATCTCTAATAATATCAGCATTTTCCAGGCATAACTCTATTTTCAATTACTTCCATAAAGCAAGCAGATGGAACATAGAACTTTTTGTTTTGTCCATCTTTATAATTCATAGACTACTATCAGAGTCTTGAAAAAACAAAATCATTAATAGTCAGTTACTAGAGACTGTATTTTTCACTTTTAAGGGGTTTGCCGACTTTACAGAGATAGCCCAAGTATAGTAGTTTCTTTAATTCCAAAATTGCTCTACAAAGTGTTTGCCCTTTTCACCTCTGAAGGTGAAGTGATTATGTGATTATTCTTACCTGTTGAGGCATTCTAAATTTATCTTCACTGGTACTAAATTTTCTAAAAAAGAAAGTTCATTCATCATCCATCTTTTAAAAATAACATCTCTTCTTGAAATCAATTTTGTAACTTTCCCGTTTACTCACCTCAAAACAACTACCTTATTCCATCACTAACATTACAGAAGTGATATTCGTTGGTTTTTTCCTTTTAAAAAAAGTCTATGCAGCATCTTTTCATAGAAGCACGTGTGCTGTTTTTACTCACCTTGAGGCTATCATCCCCCACAAATGGGGATTGGTTCCTTTGAAACCGCCATAATTATTTATTTTCTTTGCATATCTTCAGAACCATGTGCAGAGGAGAAAATTCCATCCTTGGGCAGTTAAAAGCAGAGCGTAAGTAACTGCTTCTCTTTTCCTCCGTGCTTGTTTTGGTGATGCATCAATAATCATTAATACCTTCACAGTGTATTTATAGAACTCTGTTTCTGTAAGTATCCTATGAAATACTTAACCAAGATAAATTTATTCTCATTAAATTGTCCAAACTGATGTTCAAATGAAGACAACATGACTGGAGATGCACAGTAATAAAAATGAGAGTATTTTACAATATATTTTATGATTTATTTTGATTTATCTATGATAACTGTTTTGATGATAAATGAGATTTGGAAGGCACTTCGCCAGACCTTCCATATGCCTTCTCCGGTGCCCCTGCACCGCAGTCCTAGGTAGTGAGCAGGACAGCTGTCATCCCTGCATGAAGGGTGAGGACACAAATGCTACAAGGTTAACAGGCATTTGTGTGGCCTCCTATAAGTGTAGCTATTCCAGGGTCTGAATTTTTGAGGACATTATACTGAAGGTAAATAAGAAAAGAACGCAGTAATACCTTTTAGTTTTATAATCATTTGTATAGTCAAAGGCACTTTCTTAGATAACTTCTCTCTTTTTTTTAATCCTCACCTGAGGATATGTTTATTGATTTTAGAGGGGAAGGGAGAGAGAGGAACATCCGTGTGAGAGAGAAACAGCTATCAGTTGCCCTGATTGGGGACCAAACCCACAACCTAGCTATGTGCCTTGTCCAGAGATTGAACCCATAACCTTTCGACAAATAGGATGATGCTCCAAGCCACTGAGCCACCCAGCCAGCATTCTCAGATATCTTCTCAAATGATCCTTCTACGTAGTTCTTAACTACCATAGATTGTAACTGCAGGTTTACTTGCCTATATCTCTGTGAACTGACTCTAAGTTTAGCACATAGTAGACGCTTAATAATGTTCTATACCCTGTGCAGTAGGTCTGAAAGTTTCCATAAAAAATACGCTGGAGTCAGAGCCCAAGTTGTCTGACCTTCAGTTCATATTGGGTCTAGATTGTGAAAAGTTGAAGGGCCACCTTAAAAAGACTAGATTTTATCCAGAAGGAGATCAGATGAGGTTGATGGAAGCCCCTGATTCCTGGAATAGTCGCATATAAATAGTGATGTTTATATGAAGATTCACTTACTACGGGTACGCACAGTAGAGAGAGGCTGACAGCAGATGAGAGGCGGTGGCACACTGGTAATGGAAAGCGAGGATACGTATAAGACTGAAGGAAGGTTTGAGTCGGGGTATGGGAGCAAAAGAGTAAGGGAAGCAGATAACTTGAAGAGTTTCTGCCCCACTGGAGAATGGAGCTGCCCCTGGGGGGCTGGAGAAGGCGGGAGGAGCCATCGCAATACATGACCCCAGGTGGTACGGCCTTCAGATATGCTAATCACCTCCATTTTTTGAGGAGTTAATCACTAGATAATGTATCAGAATATGGGGAGAAAAATATTAGTCCTTCCATGTATGTATATTTTTCACTTAAAGAATTAGAACACTGCCCTGGCTGGGTGGCTCAGTTGATTGGAGCGTTGTCCTATACACCAGAGAACTGCAGATACAATCCCTAGTCAGGGCGTATATGAGAGGCAACCAATCAATGTTTCTCTCCCTCCCTCCCTCTAAAAATCAATAAACAAAAATCCTTGGTGGAGAACATTATGTTGAGCGAAATAAGCCAGGCGATGAAAGACAAATACCATATGATCTCACCTTTAACAGGAATCTAAACAACAAAATAAACAAGCAAGCAAAATATGACCAATGACACTCAAACACGGAACAGGCTGACAGGGTCCAGAGAGGAGAGGGGAGAGAATCATAGGGGAAAAGGGAATGGACTCACATGAACAAGTATAAAGGACACATGGACAATAACTAAGGTGGGGGCCGGAAATGGGAGGGAGGTGGGGAGCACTGGGGTGGGGAAGGGCAGGGAATATAAAACAGAAAACTGTACTTGAATAAGAATTAAATAATAAAAATAAAAATAAAAAAAATCCTTGGGTGAGGATTAAAATTTTTTTTTTATAATTAGGACATTACTAGGAATGGCATACGCTGAATTTCCAAAAATTCACTCCTACATAAAAGCAACTAAAACACAAAAATTATCAAAGTCATCTTTTCCAGAACTCTGGAAACCTACCAAAGGCATGTGACACTCTGAGGAGTGTTTATTCAAGAAAGTTAGCAGCACCTTGGTCAAAACAGCAAGCTTCATGGCACTTTAATTCATAGTATACCCATTCCCCTCTCCTCAGTTCTGCAGTAGCCATGAACACCGGCTCATCCCTGTAAAAAGCAGCGGCCTAGTGGCCACTGGAAGGGGCCGAGTGGGTGTGAAGCTCCTGCGTGCTGACAGTTCTGATGATTGTCGTAATTTGACCCGACAGTGTGAGTCTCTGAAACAACCAGTTTAACTAAGCTCTTCCTTCAAAGAACTAAGAGAAATGATATGTAAAGAACTAAAAGAAGTATAAAAACAATGTATCCTCAAGTAGAGAATATATAAATGTAGGATTTTTTTTAATTAAAAAGTTTCTATAAAAGTTCTTTTCTTACAATAAAGGAATGACAGACGTACACGTTTGGGAGTGGAAAAGTGTAACAGCTGGAATGAAATGCACAGTAGAGGGTCTCAGTAACAGGCTGGGGCAGGCAGAAGAGTCAGCGATGGCAGGCAGGCCCGTTGACGGTGTCCAGTCTCAGCAACAGAAAGGAAAAGTAATGGAGAAAAGTGAGCAGAGCCTCCGAGGCCTGAAAATACACACACAACAGGAGTCCCAGAGAGACAGGAAGGAGAAAAAAAGTGCGTATAGAATATTTAAAGAAATAATGACTGAAATTTCATGAAAACATGAATCTACATATCCAGGAAGCTCAACCAAATCTAAGTAAGATGAACCTAAAGAGATCCACACCAAAACACGTTATAATCAAAATAGTGAAAGACAAAGACAAAAGGAATCTTGAAAGCAACAAAGGACAAGCAAATAATCAGGAAGATTAACAGGCAAATTCTCATCAGAAACCATTGTCATTTATTTCTTTGATAATGTCCCTTGGAACAAATAAAAGCCTTTATGTTTGATGAAATAGCTATGTGTTTGTTTATGGTACACAATCCAGGAAACCATTGCTTAGTCCACTATGAGAGAAAATGTTTGCAAATCTGATAGGAATTGATATCCTGAATATATAAAGAACAACTGCATGTCAACAATAAAAAGCCTGATTTTTAAAATGGGATAAGTATCTAAGTAGACATTTCCCAAAGAAGATATATAAATGCTCAATAAATGCATGAAAAGATGCTCAATATCATTATTAATATTTAGGGAAATTCCAGTAAAAACCACAATCTACTGCTTCATGCCCACCATGATGGATATAATTTAAAAAATAAAAAGGGGATTGACAAGGATATGTTGATATTGGAACCCTTATACAATACTGTTGGGAATTCAAAATGGGACAGGCTCTTTGAAAAGCAATTTGATAATGCCTCCAAAATTAAACAGAAAGTTATTATATAACTTTCTGCTCCATAGTACATACCTAAGAGAGTGCAAAACATATGTCCACACAAAAACTTATACATGAATATTTATAGCAGTGTTATTTGTAATAGCCAAAACATGGAGACAACCCAAATGTTCATTACTTGATGAACATAGAACCGTGGCATGTTTATTCGTACAATGGAATATTATTTAGTTAATAAAGGGCATGTACTGGTACATGCCACAACATGGATGAACCTTGAAAATATTATGCTAAGTGAAAAGAAACAAGACACAAAAGGCCACATATTGTATAATCTCATTCTGTATGGAACATTTTAACAGGCAAGTCCATAGACACAGGAAAGTGGAGTTGTCTTTGCCGGCGTCTGTACAGAGGGTGGAATGGAGAGTAACTCCTAATAAGTATGGTGTTTCTTTGGAGACCAATAAAAATGTCTTGACATCAGATAGTGCTGATAATTGTACGGCACATCAATATACTTTTAAAAAACACTGAATTGTACATTATAAAGGAGTAAATTTTAGGGCATATGGGCTTTTACATAATTTAGAGGCTTTCAAATAATGAATTAAACTTATATGTATAATACTGTGTATGTATGTGTATTTGGGTGCTCACAAATTTTTCACTATTGGTTGCTCAGTCTAAAACAACTTTAGAAAAAACTAATACTAATTCTAATGACAAAAAAAAATAAAAAACTTTAGAAACAACTTCCCACATAAGACATGTATATCAGTAATAATAAATACTTTGCAAAGTTTTACCTAATTGCATCCAGGACAGAGAAGATTTACTGGAGACTGATCCTTAACTCAATTTTCTGACAGCTTCTAGTGAAGATGATGGTGAGGGAATACTGCTCTAAAAGATGCACTGTTGGAACAAAATCAGGAAAGCCAGTCAGTGCTGACAGTGGCTAGTAAAATGCAAAGTGAGGTTGTAGAAGAAAAACAAGTTAGAACAAGCCTGTTGAGTTTCTCGACCGTAAAAATGGCCTGAGCCGATTGCAAAGCATTTCCTTTGGCTCTGAGCCCTTTCCTTGCCTTTGCCTATTCAAGGGGAAAATTGGATTTTAACACAAGAAGTAATTTCAATGTTAAGCCCTCTTCTGAAAAGATTTCCAAGTACCCTGGGAACAAGTCAAAATCAGACATCTCAGTGGGGAAAATATACTCATTCTCTAAACAGGGAAGACCAGATTAGTGACATAATGCCCCTTTTTGAGGCACAACGTTCTGTTGTTGGTTTTGTTTCTGTAAATGCATAGTGGGTTTTAAATACATGGACCAGCTAATCTCTAATTGGATAGAAAACTATAGTTCTGTACCATTTCGGTTTTTTAAAAATAACAGAATTGCCGCTGTGAATATGTTAAAATTGCAGCCATTAGTGTATAATTATCTGATACTCCAATCTTCAGTGATTTAGTGTTTCATTTAAAGCATTTCTTTGTCATTTTTATAACTTTTGTGAGTTATGACATTTTAGCATCCAATTTAGTATGATTTAACAGAAGGTCTAGATGTATCTGATCAGGATTAGAAATGTACAAATATGAACTGCTACAAGTTTTCAAGTAACAAAAGCCTGTGGCAACCCTTGAGGTCCTTTTACAAAATTTTCTTACAAATATCGAGCCTGCTGCATTGATTTACTCATCTTTTGAGGTATATATGTGCAATGCTCATAACAGATGTGTCCTAGGAGCCTGTATAAACCTCGAGGTTCTGAGGTACGGTACTGCCATGATGTATGATTTGGAAATCTCCTGATCTATTTCCATCTATTGCTTCATATTAATGCTTGTGCATGCTCCTGGCTTTCTCCCATTTTCTTCAAAAGGTACTTGTTTCCTCAGTCCATCCTCACACCACAAGAAACATCACCAACATTGTGTATCTATGATGTGTCGGTCCAGTTCCAGTTTTCTTCGCAGAACAAAACACTAGCAGAAACAATTTCTCAACTTGCTTCTTTTTCTTGCTAGATGGGCCCCACCCCTGCATTTGACAGGCCACACTTGAAATCATCCAAAATGTTCACTTTCTGGCTGGGGACCGTTATCCTTCTTTTGAGTCCTGTTATAGCTACTAACCCTTCGCCTTCTTCTTGAGGGCATTTTTCACAAACAGGTTAAATTTTTATCACCTTGTGGAGCTATTTTACAGTCAAGGATACAGGTTGGACCATGTGGGCTGGGAGGCTCTCCAGCTAATTGATAGGTTGCGGGTGCTCCCCAGCCTTGCTTTAAAACGGCACAAATCTGTGCTTTAGAAAATTACAAATCACTAGGTCTTAAACTTTTAGGTTGCATTAGTCCGTATCACTAATGTTTAAATTTTTTTAAAAATAATTTTAGACTTCTGGCTTCTAGAACTGCTATATACCCTCCACTCTGATTTCCCAAACGTTAACATTTTACCTTTTTGCTTCATCATTCTCCTTTACTAGATAGGTGGCCATTTTTCCCCTGGACCATTTCAGAATGAGTTTCAGCCTTAATACCCATATACCCCTAAATACATAAGGATGGGTTCCTGAAAAAAAAAACAGGACATTTTTAAAGCAGCTATAATTCAATTATCAAAAGAAATGAAATCGACATTAGTGAAATACTATTATCCTGTTGTAGACTTTACTGAAATTTTGCCTGTTGTCCTCCTGATATCCTTTATAGCAAAATGGGGGGATGATTTGTTCTGACTCAAGATTCAGTCAACAATCATGTGTTGCATTTTGTTGCCATGTATTTTTATTTTTCTTTAATCTGAAATAATCCCCCAATCATTTTTTGGAAGGTGGAGACTTTTATGATCTTGATATTTTTTAAATATTTTATTTATTTATCTTAAGAGGGGAAGGGAAGGAGAGAAGGAGAGAAATATCAATGTATGGTTGCCTCTCTTGAGTCCCCCACTGGGAACTGGCCTGCAACCCAGGCATGTGCCCTGACTGGGAATCAAACCTCGATTGTGTGGTTCGCAGGCCCTCGCTCAATCCACTGAGCTACACCAGCCAGGACTAATCTTGATATTTTTGAAGAGTACAGACTACTTATTCTGTAGAGAAGCCCTTAATTCGGGTATTCATTGCTTCCTCGTGATTGGATTCAGGTTATGTCCTTTCGACAGGAATGTTCCGGGAGTTCTGCATTCTTCCTCATGGGCCATGTCAGCCCGGACACGATGTTGGGGTGCCCCACGACTGGTTTCATTGACTGACTGCTGAGTGAAGGTGGTATCTGTCAGGTTTATTGACCACGTGATTACTGTTTCCCTTTGCAATTAGTAAGTATTTGTGGAAAAACACTTTCAGGCTATATAGAAATCTTGCTTCCCATCAAATACCCAATAATTTTTGGCATGCATTAGTGATTCTCTAATGAATTAATTATTACCACTCTGATTCAATTATTATTACCATGACAGTTGCTAAATGCTGGTTTTCTCATTCCATTATTTCTTCTTTATTTATTACTTTCTTTTTAATTTCTTATTTGCAATTCTACTTACTCCAGCAGTAATGAAATCTTTCCCTTCTACATTTATGTATTTATTCTTGTTTTTATATCGGTGTGCATTCATAGATTCTTATTTTATTCAGTAGGTTATAATTGTGATGCTCAGCTCACATACTTTTGGCCTCTGAGGGATTTTCTTGAGGGGCTTTTGTGTGCTTTTTGCCATGCCCCCATCAGCCTTTTCCCCCACCCCAGCACAGCAAGGGTTTCAGGCTCACCTTGCACATTCCTACAAGTCCTACAATGGTCGTCAACCATTTCTCCAAGGGACGTAGATTTGTTCGGTGGAATATAGAATTTAGAAACCAAGATCTGGGTTCCAGATAAGATTGCTACTGGGCTGTGACTGCTTTAGGCCGTGAGTATTCTACTTATCTGTCAGCCATCTGTCTGTCTGTCTGTGCTCCATATTGGCATACCGATACCTCCAATTCCAATCGCACATTGCAGGATTCCTTCTAGCCATCTCTGTGTTTTTATAACTCCTTTCTCTTTCAGTGAGAAACATCACTCTCTACAGATATAGTATCTACAATATCTGTATCCATTTCCTCAGTCCCAGAATACACAGAAGATAGTTTCTTCACTGCTAGCCCATGCTACTATGAAAAATCAATCTACTCACTAGAATTTAATATTTGTTCATAGTTTCTTTTGTCTTTAGATTAAGGCTATATGTACACTCAAACGTTACTGTCCAAAATTTACCTGAATTATATTATTAATTTTAAATACAATGAGGTTTACTTGCTTCAGTTTGTATTCCATTTTAGAGATTTTTTCTGTAGTTTTTGTGATTTTTTTTTGAGTGTGTGCAATATACAAGGGTTGGCAAAAGTAGGTTTACAGTTGTATTGCAAATAAATAATACAATAATTAACAAATAATAATACAAGAATAAGCTGTTTCACGTACTCACAACTGTGAATTACTTTTGCTCACCTCTGTACTTCAGATAGTTTAAATATGAAAAAAAAACATACTTGAGATACATTACTCCCCTTTGCTTTCTTTTTCTTACCCACCCTCTTTTCCACCCTATTGCCAAACACCTCCTATGGTTAAACAATTTTATCAATTCCTAGATTATTCTTGCTGTGTTTCTTTTTTGCACGAATGAGCAGGGGCATGCATATTTTCTTATTTCTCCCAATCTCTTCTATAAGAATAGCATACTACATATTCTCCTATGCACTTTGCTTTTTCATTTAACAATATATCCTGAAATTAACTCCATATTAATTTGTAGAGACCTTCATGCCTTTTTTACCTTTGCATACCCTTCCATGTATAGGTTTGCCATAGTTAATTCAATCACTTTCCTAGGTGTGGTCAGGTTTTATTCAGTATTTTTCAATTACACAATGAGTAACACTGAATATGGATGTTCTTATTTGTTGCACTTACATATTTAGGGTTAATTTCTAGAGTGGGACTGCTGGGTCCATAGGTAGAGAAACACATAGGTAATTTTGTTAGATATTGTCAAATTTCACTCCAAGTAGCTTGAGCCAGTTCACACTCTCAACACCAACGTGTGAGAGAGCCTGCTTCAACAGTCCGATCAACAGAATGCATTGTCCTGCTTTTTCTTGCCAATCTCAGAGGCAAGAAATGGTTTCTCACCCTGCCTGGTGTAGCTCAGTGGATTGAGCGAGGGCCTGCGATCCACACAATCGAGGTTTGATTCCCAGTCAGGGCACATGCCTGGGTTGCAGGCCAGTTCCCAGCGGGGGACTCAAGAGAGGCAACCATACATTGATATTTCTCTCCTTCTCTCCTTCCCTTCCCCTCTAAAGATAAATAAATAAAATATTTTTAAAAAAGAAATGGTTTCTCAGTGTAGTTTTAATTTGCGTTTCTATTATTATAAGTGAGGGAAAATATCTTTTCAAATATATGTTTTTGTGTGTGTGAATTGTCAGTTCATGCCTTTCACTTATTTCTCTGTCAAGATTTTGAGCTGTCCCCATTAATTATTGAGTTCCTTGTAAGTGTGCACTCTTTGCTTTTTATCTGTGACACACACTGCAAGCACTTTCCCCCACTTTATTATTTGTCTGTTGTTTTTTGCTTGTGGTGTTTTGTATCTTGAAAATATGGTGGTTTTGCTTTTAATTGAGCCAAAGTTATCAATCTTATTTTTTATTGCCTCTGGACAGTGACAAGCCTTCCCTACACTCAGGCCATACAGGAACTTACCCGACTTTCTTCTAACACTGCTATGGTCTTATATGTTTCCATCTCTCTGTCTGATCCATTTGGGGTTTATTCTTGTGATTGGTGTGAGATAAATATATAATTATTATCCTTTTCAAATATTGATGCAATCGTATGGGAGCCTTTTATTTAAAAGTCCTAGTCCTTTATCTAAAAATTCTTTCTCCAGTTATTTGAGATGCAGCCTTTATGTACATATGCAAAATTTCCATATGCACTTGGGCCTATTTCTGGACTTTTCTATTCCATTCCCAGGTTTAGTTGTCTGTTTATAGGCCAGTTCTGCACTGTGTTAATTACACAGACTTTATGAAAGGTGTTAATATCGGGTGTATGGGATGGGACTAATGTCCCCCTATAGTTTTTCTCTTTCAGTTTTATTAATAACCATTCTTGACTTTATTTTTCATATAAATTACAGCGTCAGGTTTTCTAGTTCTGTGAAAACATGTGGGTGTCTTACTGAGATTACATTATGAGTAACCTTACACGTGTAAGTTACTCTGAAGAGAGTTGCCATTTCTTTTTGTTGCTTAATGTTGAATTGTTCTGTCCCAGAGCAAGAGATGTCTTTTAATTTGTTCAACTTTATGCTTCTTTCAATAGTTTAAAATTTTTCTTCATCAACATTTTGCACATTTATTGTTACATTTATCTTTAGGTGTTTTATCTTTTTTGTCACCATTATAAGTGAGGCTTTGTCTATATTATATCCTCTGAATGGTTATTGTTTGTGCGTTTGGAAACTATTGATTTCTAAATTTATATTCTATTGTGCTTATTCTTTTATTGTTTGAGATAATGTTATCATGGAGTCCACAAGTATATTACTATATTATCTATAAATGGAGGTGATTTTACTTCTTATGTGATTTCTTTAGTCTAAATGCATTGGCTGATGCCCCCAAGGTAATATATAGACACATACACAGATGTACATATATAATTCATGTACTATGTGTGTGTGTGTGTGTGTATATATATATATTCAGCATGTTAAGAAAGTACTCCTCATTTCCTACTTTGTTTGTTGTTTTTATTAGAAATGGGTATTAAATTGTGTCAAAAACTCTTCAGCATCTGTTGAGATAATTGTGATTTTTCTTCCTAGATTGATCAATATCCTATCTTATATTAATGGGTTTCCTCATATTGAGCAGACTTGCACCCCTAGAATGCATCTCACTTGGTCATGCCGTGTTGTTTTCTGAGTGGGTACCACTAATCTTAAGTCTATAAATACCAAGACTCTGTTGTGGTATCATTCAAAGAGTGATGTCTCCTAGGGCATTTGAATTACATATTTCTACTGCATCAGAACTCTGGGGCAGTCCCAGGATTCTGCTTCTACCAGGTCCCCAGGAGGTGGTCTCTGTGCACACTGAGAACCATTGGTCTGCTCTGTTGCTCAAAGTGGATATTTTATGGGAAGTTACTACAAAAAATGTTTGTTTTAGCACAGGATTTGATCTGTGATTTTTTTATAAGCTGCTTCATGTCTTAGAATTTTAGATTCTAGATCATGAGCCATGTACAGGAAAGTAGATGATACAGAGAAACCAAAGATAAAATACCCATGGCTACCTGTTTATCCATTCCTCTACTTACTCATCTATTTAACTTTTTAAAGCACTCTGCAAGGGTTTAGGATACAAAGATGTATGAGGCCTGTACAACAGTAGGCAAAATGAAGGATTAAATAAGTGGTGGTAAAAGGAATGTATTAAGTGTTATATTAGAAATATTTTCCTGGAATTAATGGGCATGCAGGACTTAAGAGAGGAAATACTCCTCTCCCTAGTTCAAAGAGGAGGCAATTCTTTGTATAGAATATGCTTGCAATGTAACATTAACAAATGGAGAAAAACTATTTGCAAAAATCTCCTTTATATGAGACTTGTCTGCTAGCAGACACAGAAATGTGTCTGCTACACATGAGGTACCAGTGTACCAGCACATCAGTTCCCACAGCTGCAGGCTTACCCATATGTGTAAGGGGAGGGTCTCCATGTGTAACCTATGAATGAAGTTCTTTCCAAGATACTCATATTTAACAGGAACACTGAATATGACACCAGCAGTAAAATAGAAAACATTGCTAATACATGGAAACTTCAGTCAATAGAACATGAACTACATTGGTTCTACTAAAGTGCTTCAGATTCCAATAAAGAAAAAAAAATTATGTTCTCTTTCTATTAGAACTTGTGATGGTTTGGTTCCACTTCATTTATTCTAGTATCAGACTTCGCTCATCCCAGACAACTGCCATGTTGGTGAGGGACCGTACAATCTGTGACTGCCATTCATGTCAGGGCAGTGGTGAGGGGCTGGCGGGGTGTGGAATGCATTTCTCCTTATCACGGGAAAGGCCCTTGCATGAGGAGAGGGCAATGAGTTCAAGTGCAAACCTGGTCTGCCTGCTCTGAAGAAAACTCTCCAAAGTCATAAAGAGTCAGGATTCCTTCATTTCCTCATTTTTATAATTTAGGAGTGTCATTTAATTGCCAGCATTTATATCTACCCCAAGTCTGTAAAATCTAACTGCTCCTTCGTGCTGCATACTTGAGTGCTGCAAACTGTGCATACCTCAGGCAGTTTGGGCACACGCCCTGCATCTGATTTCACCTGCAGCAGGTGGCGACCAAGACGGGTCACACGATGCCACACCTAAGTCTTGGCTTATCTGCTCGGGCTTGGCTTTGATGATCGCACTGCAGCAGTTACTCACCAAATCATTGAAATAAAATGTTTATATTCAAATATACTTTTGGATTGCCTCAGCAAAAGGAAGACATGGAAAGCACTTCAGTATGATTTTTTAAATGTGTGTGTACAAGATCAACAGTATAAAATTATCCAGATAGCAAGAATAGATCCTGGGCGAATCTGGGAATTACACGCGCACATTCACACACACATTATACAATCTATTCTTAACCTATTTAAGTAATATAGTTGTTTTGGTAAAATTGAATATGCTGTTACTGAGCTTGGTCGTATTAATTTTAGTAATTTCTCTTTAAACTTACAGTTGGCAATCAGTGGATAAATTACATATCATTCTGTGGTCTTAGAACACACGCAGAGCTTGAAGGGAACCTAGTCACGGAGCTCATCTATGTCCACAGCAAGTTGCTAATTGCCGATGACAACACTGTTATTATTGGTAAGTAGATGGTCTCTAACTGTTTCTTGCTCGTTGACTTAAGTCATGCAGAAATCTTTCTATTCCTCTGAGCTTTCTGTGCAGTTGAGAAGGACAGTAACATACCATCTAAAACATTTGTGAAGTGATCTGTTTTGCTTACAACCTTTCTAATCCCTGTTTTTATCTGTGAAGAAACACAGGCCCAGAGCAATTAAATGACCACTGTGTAAATTGCAGTATCCAAAGGCAGCAGTTTGACCCAGCAGAGTGGCAGCCGGCCTGCTCTCTTTAATTCTTTTATACTCCTTAGTTTTATTGAATCCAAGTGTCTGCATTTGGGGACTTGAAGAAGGAGAAATGGGGTGGGAGAATGTGTCACACGTGAGTACCTGGTGGCGATGTGTGTGTGTTTGCCCCCCACCCACCTCGCCATGGCCACAGATCTCAGGTTGTGCCAGGGTCAGAATCAGAAACTATTTTAAACTATTAAAATAGTTTCCTCCATGCTTTCTGTTTTTTTCCCTAGAGTCTTTGTTTTGGGTGTCATTAAACAGGGTGCCAAGTGGACCAGCTGGGTTGGTGTGAGCGTGGTCAGGGGAATTGTGAAGTAATGGTATGATGTAGCTCTGCAGTAATGTCTGCAGTCGTTTCTTGTCCAGGATACACAGTAGAATTCTCCAGAGTCCTCTCCCCACCGACGGATTCACGAGAGAGTTATTGGTTGTACATTCTACCCGGATTCGATCAACTTGACCAGAGGGATGGGCGTTCAGCTTGGTTGTTTTATACACATGGAACGCTTTGTTTTCCCATCACGGAATTGTTTTTGCTTTCTAATGTTGTGTTACACATACACAGAAAAGCCAGGATGAGAAACTGTAAATAATCAGCCAGGTAAATGAGTTGACAAGGGTTGGGGTTAGGTTACTTAGAGATACAATGTGTCCCACTATTGGGGACGCTGCTCATCTGCTTTAAATAAAATGTAGTTTTTCATCTGTTATGCGATACTTCCCTATCCGTTAAGAAACTCAATGTCCTGCAGTGTTTTGAAATGTCTTGGCAATAAATATAGACATCCTCCACTGATAAAAGAGGAAAAAAGCCTCCAATCTAGGGGTAATGAGACTGCCTTATCTGGTACCAGATTGGGAAGAAGGAAAAAGGAGTTCTGAAGCCAGAAAATGTATAGACCACAGTGTGGTCTCACATCCAACCACACACGTGCACACACACACAAACTGAATACATATACTGGGCATTTAAGAAAAATGTCTTGCGTCTCTGATCTCTTGCTCTATAGGGATCAGAGCTCTTTAAGGATTCATTTACTCCTCTATTTCACCCAGAACAAGGTTTCTCTTATCCCCCTCAAGCTACTCTGGCCTTGCCCTTCAGAAGCCAATCTCAGAATATATTTATATTAAAATTTGGCAAATGACAGTAGGAAGGAGCAATACTAATGTTTGCTAAAATGGAAAAACAAACGAAGTGAAATAAAATTCGCTTGATCTCTGTAAAAAGATTTTAGAATTCTAGAAGTAAAAAATGACAGATGTAAATATTTTACTTTTAAAGGTCATTTTGATTTTCAACCTGTTTTATTTTACTTAAAGGGTAAATGCAAAGTAGTTTTCAGTAACAGCGCTATCTGTTAAATAGGTTTGTTGAGTTTTTTAATTGACTTATTTTCTAGAAAGGTCTGTGAACCCTCAAAGGTACAGTTTATTTAGGCCTATCAATCATAGGTCAGTTTTGCATGTACTTCTTACTCTCCTGAGACTGAAGATGTGGCCTTGGAAGTATGAAGAGGTCTTCCTTTGGTTCCAGGGGCTGATTTCTCTCTCTCCTTCCCCCAGGGCACAACAGATTTCCCCCGGGGAAAATTCCAAAGATACCCTTGTTCTTTTTATCTCAGTGGACGCTCCAAGTGTAAGCAAGTTTGCAGTTGCTGCAAACAGTAAGCAAGTTTAAATTCATAACACAGGGAACAACGTTGAAAATTCTCAGAGAGGAGTTTGAGAAGTTATGGAAGAATATTTTACAGGTGTTAAGCAAGTTATCTCAAAGCTTAAGAGTTAAAGTAACCCATGATTAAATTTTCTAACATGGGAAATTGATGCCAGAATTATCGAATGATTGATTTAAGTACAATGAATAATTGTGTGTCCTCATTTTTCCCTCAGGAGGAAATACTTGTGTTCTCCCACTAAAGTCTCTTTGGTGTAGAGCTTCCATTGTCTGTTGGCCTGAGCAACCCTGCTGGTTCTGAAACCCGTGGCCAAATCCAGTTTTCTAACCCATCTTAATATCGTCCCTGAGCCAAGTTAACACCGATTTGCTTTTCTAACCCAAACAAGGCTATCCTTAAGTAGAATTTAAGTCTATTGTGTTGACTATGTGAAGTGAGTTTTTGGTGCTCCCTAATCCACTGCCAAGTACAGTGGGGAATGTCAAACAGCAATCAAACACTGCGCTGCCCCATGGAACTCCTGGGCCGGAGGGGCGGCTGGGGTGCTTTGCACCTGACACTGGGAACCTCCGCATGCAGACTGCAGAACTGGAGCAGGCGAGGGTGGGTAGGAGAGAAACTCCTGGCTGGGAAACTTCAGTGGCTGCTGAGAGGCTGCGGTTGAAGGGCTTCCAGGTAGAGAGGGATTCTGCTTGATCTCGTGTTGTGGGTCTGTCTCAACCCTGGCTGCCTTAGAATTGCCTGGGGAGCTTTTAGCAACTTGTCATTATGGAGAAGCTTATTTGTGTCTGCAATTTTTCTTAAACCAGATTTTTTTAAAGGATGGATTAATGAATAGGTGAAAGGATGAGGTAGTATTGGAAATGTCTGGTTTCTACTTGCAGAAATTCTGACGAAATCGGTCTGGTCTGGGGCCCAGACATCAAGGTGTTTTTGTTTTTCTCTTTGGCACCAGTATTTTTTCAAAGCTTCCTAGGTGAGTCCCATGGGCACTTCGAGCTGAGAATTTCTGAACTGCAGACACAGGGAACAGGAGCGGGTGGGAAGTATAGGATAGCTGATGTGGGCTCAACAGAAGAATCAGTTTTCCTTTAACACGCTAAAACACAGCACAGTTGGTGTGTCCCTTGTCTGTTACTGCTGCAACACACGACCACAAACTTAGTGGCTTGAAACAGGGCATAGTTATTGTTCCGTAGGTTAGGAGTCCAACACAGACTTCCCTGAGCTAGCATCCAGGTGCCGGCGGGGCTGCCTCCCCTCCCGGAAACTCTAGGGGAGAAGGCATTTCCTGGTCTTTCCCAGCTTCCAGAGGCTGGTCACATTCACGACCCCCTTCCTTCGTCTTTGAAGACAGCAACATTCTATCTCTCTGAAAGCCCACGAAAGTTTCAACCCATTTTCCTGGCATCTCCCTCTGAATCTCCTTTACTTTTAACGATGCTTGTGATTATATCAGCCTTATCCAGATAACCCAGGATAATTTCCCTATTTTAAGGTCAGTTGATTAACATCCTTTGTTCCATATGCACCCTGAGTGCCCTTTTGCCCTGTAACGAGACAAATCCGCAGGCTTTGGGGACTAGGATGTGGTTGTCTTTGGGGGCCATCATTCTGCCCACCATAGGCAGAGTCATGGTTTCTGAAACAAGATGTGAAAAAAGCACAAACTGCAAAGGGAAAGATAGATAAGTCCAACTGCATTAAAATTCAGAACTGTATCCATTAAAAGACACTGTAAAGAGAATAAGAAGCTAAACCACAAACTGGAAATAGATATTTGCAGCACACTTAATATTCAAAACATATAAAGAACTCCTATAAATCATTATGAAAAGATAACTCCAAGAAGAAAAAATGTCGAAGGAACTGTATAAGAACATCGCCAAAGAGGACGTATCATATTTATATATATGAAAGGTGTTCATTCTCATTAATATAATCATGAAACAAAGAACAGTTTTTAAAAATATCAATTAGCAAAAATTAAAAAGTCGTCCAATCCAAGTATTGCAGGACTGCAGAGCACCAGTCTCCAATTCTGCAGACGGAGCCCAGGCAGACTATCACGTGTGTGCACCGGGAAACATGCACACGCTGTGTGTGGCTGAGTCGTGCATCACAGCAAAACCATGGAGACAACCGGACATCCATCAGCAGTAGAATGAAGAAGTCCTGGTGTGTTCACTCAAGGAAAACAATAATTAACAGTTGTGCACAGATAAATCCCTAAGACATAATATTGAATGAAAGATGCAAATCTCAAAAGATTAGGTAGGATTCCCTTCATATAAACTACAAACATGCAAAGTGTAATGAACACCAAATTCTCTATCAAGTCCCCCACTTGGTAAGGGGAGGGCCTGCATGGAAGACACCCGAGGGCTTCTGGGGTGTGGTTGTGTTGTTTTCAGCCTGAGTGTTAAATTCCATGATGTTTGGTATTCCTAAGTTTTATTTCCATATATGAAAATATATGTATTTTCCATATACTCTTTTATATATTGCACAAAGTTTTAAAAAGTTTATTAATACTCACAGACAATGAGGGTATAAGGGGGATAAATGGTAATGGAACAATACAACAAAAAAGAATCATTTTCTAAAAATTAAGTGGTTTTAAATTTTCAGGGCAGTGTCCTAGTAAAAACAGTAGATTGTAGTTACCATACAAAAGCACTACATGCATAGAGAGCATGTTTTTGTAAACAATCCAAACTCTGGAAACAGGTCTAAAGTGTCAGAATTCCCCGGTTGTCCCCCCTCTCTTTGCCCGAAGGCACTCCCCTTCCCACCACTTTAACGTGCTTCTTTCTGGAACCGTGCTGTGTCTTCTGCCTTGTGTTATACAGAAATGGAATAATGCTACGTCTGCTGTTCTGAACTGGGTTGTTAGAGTATGGGAACGTTGAATAAGAACAGCATTCTTACTAAATAATGTTTAATAATGTAGCATTTACATCCATCGATATCTCATTTCCAGTACCTCATTTTCTACCTTCATTTAAAATTTTCTCACCTCTTTCTTCACATTCCTATTAAATAGTAGCCAACACTTATTCAGAGGCGGCGCCCCAGGTAACTTCAGATCAGCCCTCAAAATACAAGAACCACTCCCCTCCCTAAGAATTCCAGTTCTGAATGCCAGGAATGTATTTCTTCCTTTGGGAGTAGGACCCACCTTGGCGGAAGGGGGACTGGAGGACTGGTGTGAAAAAGTGTGTGTGGGAGGGGGAAGGCTTCCCATCCCCAGTTGAGAGACAGTGGAGAGCAGTGATGACCACCCAATCCAGTAGCCTGGATCCCAAGAGCGTCCTCTGCTGCAGACCAGGGGTAATGAAGTCCCAAAACAGTATCGTGGGAATTTTTTTCCTCTCCATGTTGCAGTTCACACACACGGTAAAAGGTGATTAAAACCCAGAGAGGAGGCTTCTCTGATACAAATGCTACTTGCCAGCAAATTGTCCCTTCCTATGGCAATGTTCTGTGGTGCACATATTACAGAATTAACAAGTACTTGATAATAATGTTAATAATAATTAACATTTGTACAACAGTTTGTAGATTAGTAAGTGCTTCCACATGATCTTAATTCTTAAAACAAGGCCACAAGGTCTATATTATGATCTCAATTTATAAAAAGCAAATTGAAGCTGAGAAAGATTAAATAACTTTGCCCATGTTGTTGCTGGCCCAACTGTCCAGCCTAAAGATATGACTGAATTTTCTAGTGTAATCAAAAAGTGTACGTATAAAGTGTTTTAAAGGTTGTCACCTTACCATGCTCCAGCAGTACTCCCAGATGTCTGTGAGGGGCTCCCTCCATTCCCTGTCACCCAGGGTCACTGTGGGGCACCACTCACATCCATAGCTATCATAGATTTGTATATTAATGACATGACAGTTTTGTGGCAAAGGGCAGTAAAGTCTCTTCAAGATGGGACAGCTTTTTCTCCTGTACAAAATCCCTCCTAAGGCTCAGGACAGGCTGCTGTCAGCTGACGCCGTGGCAGTCCCCATCATGGAGAGTAGCCAGTGCTCCCATTCAGCCTGACCCTTCTGCTCCACATCTGCAGAGGCAGTGAAATATGTGACCAGGGCCAGAGGAAGGAGAAGAAAAGGGGGTCATCCAGGCCTCTTCTGTGGTTTGGGGAATACCTCAAGGATCTGAAAGAATGAATCCGTGGTTAGTGAGGAGAACATGATGGAGTTTCTGAGGACAAGGCAGAGGAACACAGAAAGCACAGGCGCCTTTGGATTTATAAACAGAATGGCGGAAGGTAGATAGAGAAGCTGTTGGCAGGCCACACGAGTGAGGTGAGAGAATGGAAAACCCAGAGTCACTAACGATAATCTATTCTGAAAGTGGGTTCTATTGATTGTGAAGGTATGCCTGGGTTTTGACGCTCATGATTACATGACCATGGGTTAAAGTCTTCACAGTGTCATTAAGTCTAAAAATGAACTGAACTGAACTGGTAAGCATGTCTTTTTTCTTCGTCTGTTTAATGATTATATCAGTTGCAATGCTTTGATCCACAAAATAGAAAATTCAGGTAGAAATGTGTGGAACAGAAGTTAAGAAAGTCCTGGTGTTGGCTAGTTCAGGGACTTAAAGATCCACGGTCTTTCTTCTTTCTGCTTGCCATTTTCAGCTTATCTGTCTCCTAGTGGTTACAAAATGGCTGCTGCAGCCCTTGGAATCACATCTTCATCCAGCCCCTCAACCCAAAATACTCAAAGGCCTGTGTCACTTTATGAAAAGAAAGAAAACTTTATCAGAAGCCCCCAGCAGACTTTCTTTCATGTCATACTGGCTAGAATCATGTCAAGTGTCCATTCCTAAGTCAATCACTGGCAAAAATAATGAAATTGCAACAGTTGTTTAAACTGATCAAGATGCACTTATGGGTTAGAGAAGTCCCCCTCTCCTTAAAGCAGAATTAGGATTTTGTTAACAAGGAAAAATATGAGTGGGGAGGGCAGCCGGCAGAGTCTGCTGTGGGGAGAAGATTGTTCAGTTTCACTGTTTCTCCTTACAGGCTCTGCCAACATAAATGACCGAAGCATGCTGGGAAAGCGTGACAGTGAAATGGCAGTCATTGTGCAGGACACCGAGACAGTCCCTTCAGTCATGGATGGGAAAGAGTACCAGGCTGGCCGGTTTGCCCAGGGTCTGCGGCTGCAGTGCTTCAGGTGGGCCCTCCACAGCTCCATCTGTCTGAACGTGGTTTGGCCGCAGGGGTCTGGGACCCAGCCCCGCCCCACGTGCCATCCGTGGGTTCTCCTTTCTCTAGTACAGTGTCTCTCAGAGTACAGGATGGGGACGGCCGGGGCTAGGTGAAGTGACGTTACGTGTGGCACAAACATTTTCTACTTAAAGGTTTTTATTATGTTCATATATAATAGAGGAAAGTAGCATTTTAAATCTATGAATGGACCTGGGACCAGGCCAGGTCACACCATCTAGTGTCTATTTAAGTTTTTTATAGTGAGCTCAATTTTTAGAAATTGAAATAGTCCCAGTAATACAAAGATATAATAAAAATTATTAAAGGAGAATGCCCCCAAATACTGGTATTAAAATTTATTTTAAAAATACTTTATTTATTTACTCATTTATTGAATTTACAGGCATGGCATTGGTTAATAAAATTATGTAGGTTTCAGGTGTACACATCTATAACACATCATCATCTGTATATTGTATTGTGTGTTCACCACCCCAAGTCAAGTCTCCTTCCATCACCATTTATGGCCCCTCTACCCTCTTCTACCTGCCCCCATTCCTTTCCTTCTGGCAATTACATACTGTTGTCTATGTCCATGAGTCTTTCTCTTCTTTTTTCCCCTTAATCCCGACACCCTTCTCACCCATCCCCCAATTCTCTCCCCTCTGATGGTTGTCAGTCTGTCCTCTGTATCCATGAGTGTGTCTCCACTGTGTTTGTTAGTTTCTTTTGTTCATTAGATTTCACACTTAAGTGAAGTTATATGGCACTTGTCTTTCTCTGACTGACTTGTTTCTCTTAGCATGCTAGCTTTCAGATCCACTCATGCTATTGCAAAGATGTCCTCTTTTTATGGCTGAGTAGTATTCCATTGGGTAAATGTAAATGTACTTCAGCTTTTTTATCTACTCATTTACTGACGGGCATTTGAACTGCTTCCAAATCTTGGCTGATGTAAATAATGCTGCAGTGAACATAGACATGCATGTATTACCAGAAGTGGAATTGGATATGCTCCCAGAAGTGCAATCACTGGGTCATAAGACAGCCCCATTTTTAATTTTTAGGATAACTCCATACGGCTTTCCACAGTGGCGCACCAGTCTATATTCCCACCAACGGTGCATGAGAGTTCCCTTTTCTGTCTATCCTCACCAGCACTTGTTGTTTGTTCTTTAACTGATGATAGCCATTCTGACGGATGTGAGGTGTATCTCATCGAGGTTTTTACTTGCATTTCTCTGATGATTAATGACATTGAGCATTTTGTCATATGTCTACTGGCCATTCGCATGTCCTTTTTGGAGAAGTGTCTACTCAGGTTCTTTGCCCATTTCTTAATTGGATTTTTTTTTGTGTTGAGTTTTATAAGTTCCTTATAAATGTTGGATATTAGGCCTTATCAGATGTATGGGTGAATATGTTCTCCCAGTCAGTGAGTTATCACTTCACTTTGTTGATGGTTTGTTTCCTTTGCTGTGCAAATACTTTTTAGTTTGATATAGTTCCATTTGTTTATTTTTTCTTTTGTTTCTCTTGCCTAAGGCAATGTATCAGAAAAAAATATCACTATGGAAGATGTCTGAGATTTTATTGTCTAAGTTTCTTCCAGGATTTTATGGTTTTAAGTCTAACATTTAAGTCTTTAAATCATTTTGAGTTTATTCTAGTGTATGGTGTTAAGAAGGCGATCTAGTTTCACTTTTTTGCACGTATCTGTTCAGTTTTCCCAACGTCATTTATTGACTAGACTATTTTACCCCATTGTATATTCTTGCTTCCTTTGTCAAATATTAATTGACCATAAAAGTATGAGTTTATTTCTGGGCTCTTTATTCTGTTCCATTGAGCTATGTGTCTGTTTTTATGCCAGTCCCAGGCTGTTTTGATTACTGTTGCTTTGTAGTATAGTTTGATATTAGGTAGTCTGATTCCTCCAAGTTTGTTGTTCTTTCTCAGGATCGCTGTTGCTGTGTGGGGCCTTTTGTGATTTCATATAAAATTTTTAAATATTTATTCTAGTTCTGTAAAATATGTAATTAGAAACTTGATAGGAATTGCATTGAATCTATAGATTGCTTTGGGTAGTATGGACATTTTAATGATGTTAATTCTTCCTATGCATGAGTATGATCTATGCCTCCACTTATTTCTATCTTCTTCAGTTTCTTCAGTGTCTCACAATTTTCCAAATAGAGATCTTTTACATCTGGTAAAATTTATTCCTAGTTATTTTATGTTTTTTGAAGCAATTATAAATGGGATTGTTTTCTTAGTTTCCCCTTATAATAGCTCATCATTGGTATAAAAATGCAACTGATTTCTGGATATTTATTTTATATTTTGCTACTTTATTGAATTCATTTATTAGTCCTAGTAGTTTGGTTTTTGGTGGGGGGGGGATAATTAGGATTCTCTATATACAGTATCATGTCATCTTCAAATAATGAGTTTTACTGCTTCCTCATTTGAATGCTGTTTATTTCTTCTTCTTGTCTGATTGCTGTGGCTAGGACTTCCAGTGCTATGGTAAATGAGAGTGGTTAAAGCAGACATCCCTGTCTCGTTCCCAATAAGGGAAACATTTTTAGTTTTTGTTTATTGGGTATGATGTTGGTTGTGGGTTTGTCGTATATGTTTTTTATTACATTGAGGTATGATCCCTTATTTCCCCTTTGCTCAGAGTTTTTATCATAAATGGGTCCTGGATTTTATTAAATGCTTTTTCCAGTGTTAGATTTGAATGTAGAAACTTTGGTTCTCATTTAAGATGACTCCAGACATGGAATATTTTTGGTCTTCTGCAAGAAGATCTGATTTTTAAACAAACTTATAGGCAAGTGGAGAGATCACAGGGTTAGGAAGCAAGGGCTATGTGGCCTTAAATGAGTCTTTCATTTAATTGTTGCTGAGGACTTTCTAGGGCTTTGCTCTAACTGGCCCTGCCCCAGCCCTGGCAGTCTAGGCTCAGGGGTCAGTGGTCCTTCTAGGATCTAACTCCACTGTGGGTTCTTATGTCCTCGCACTCTTCTCTTGCTCACTGAGACACACTGAGCTCCCCACTGGCTGTGGACACCCTGACCACTCTCCCACCTCCAGTTTTTTGCAGTAAGTGCACAACTGTGATTCTAGAATTGTATTTGCCAGGATTGGATTTCACAGTGAGAGGCAGCAAGTGTCCCTGAGTAAGGGCAGTGCTGTAAGCCGTGTTGGGGAAGGCACCACACAGACACATGTGACAGCCCTGTTTTAACCCTTCTAGGGTTAGTGGTTGCATTTGGAAAGTGGTTCACTCACAGATGGACACCAAATGAGCACTTTCCCTTTCTGCAAATGCTGGGGCCATTCCCTCATTCCTAACTCCAGACTCTGCTTTTGAAAACCAGTACAAGCTTCCGCTCCAGAGATGGTTCACTCTGCTCTCTCTGCCCCAGCAGCTCAGCAAATCCATCCCTCAAAATCCAGCTGTCAATACCTTCTCACAATTTTTATTGCTGTCTTTATTGCCTTGGTTACTAATTGTTTTGCTAGTAAGATTTTTTTCAAACCATTGATATTCCAATTAGCTTCTAATGTGTTTTGCTTAGCTCTGGAGAGTTTAAAATTAGTACCCTGCTAATCAACCCATGATTGCCTACTGCAGCATAGATAAGGAAAAAAATTCTTGTGTAAACTAGAAATAAATGTCCTATCTTTTCAGTTCCATGCACTGAAGTCTTTTCTTTAAAGTGGTGGGTCTCTTTGTGACTTTCTAAATGTATAATAATTATAGCAGTAGGAGGTTCTGATTACAACATATGTATTTTCATTGTAGAAAATTTGGCAAACACAGAAAAGCAATTAAAAATCAAATTTATTTGTAATCCTACCACTCAGTGCTAACAATATTAACATTTTATGTATATCATTACTCTTTATATATATGTATATAGATATAATGTATTTCTTTTTAAAAACACATAATTGGGATCTTACAGTTCTACAAACTTCGTTATTTAAATAATGTTATGCGCATGTCAGTTATCTCCCATGCGCATGTTATGCGCATCATGTGTTATTTAAATAATGTTATGCACATGTTATCTCCCATGTCAGTAAGTATTCTATAACATGTAAGGGCTGCATTGTGTTGCGTCCCATGAGTCGGCCATAATTCCTTTAACTAACACCTCATTGATAGGCAGATTTTTTTGCTGATATAAAAAGATCATATGTTTGTACATAGCATCTTGTTTACCTTCTTAATTGTTTCCTTAACTGAATCCTAACTGTGGAAATTTCCAGTCAGAGGAAGCAGCAGGGTTCTTTGCCCTCCAACTCACACTGCGACCCCAGCGGTGTTTTAGAGGGCTTCTTCCCCCCATCTTTCCTGAATTCTGCATTTTGTTTAGTCTTTGCCAATCTGGATTCCAAATGGAATTTCATTATTTTAATTTGCATTTTGAGGGTTTTCAAAAATGGACTCATTGGCCGTGTGTCATTGTTCTCTTGTAGAATGTCTAGCCTATTCATGTTCTTCGCCCAGTTGGAATGTTTTATTTTCTTTGAATGATTGATAATTAATTATAAATTCCTATGTCACATTGGTTGCCAATCTGATTTTTAATGGCCTCATAGTCATATTTAGAGTATTTAGGGGAAACTTCAATTCTTATTAATCAATCTATCAGTTTTTTTCTTTTTTCTCTCCCTTTTCTTATATGTTTAGAATAGCTTTAGCAACCCAATATTAAATATGTACCTATGTTTTTTCTAGTACTTATTTGATATTACATTTAACATTTAACATTTGCAATTTACTCTGGTGTAAGAAATGAGGTAGGAATGGAAACATTCCCCCCCCCACCAGTCAGCTGACCCAGAACTGCATGCTGGGTAGGCAGGTGCCCTTTGCCTCTCCAACCTGCAGGGCCTCTGCTACGCCGAATACGCATGGAGGCTGGCGGCTCTAAGTCTCTCCACTATGTTCTCTTGAAAGTCCGTTTACTCACAGTTAGATACATTTTAATCACTATAGCAATGAATTTTAATACTTCTTCTCACCATACCACTTCCCAGAACAATCTTGGCTACTCTTAAACAGTCATTGTTACACAAGAACTTTTGAGTTATGTATTCAAGTTCTCTTAGTTTTTTTTTATTGGTCTTACAGTGGATTTATAGATTAGTAGAAAAAGAATTGACGTCTTTATAATACTGAGTCATCCTATTGAAGAATAAGGTATAGGCTTCAATTTATTCAAAAAAAGGTTTTTTTTTTCTGTCCTGACTGATGTGCCTCAGCAGGTTGGGTGTCATCCCATAAACCTAAAGGTCACCAGTTCGATTCTTGGTCAGGGCACATGCCTGGGTTGTGGGCCGGATACTTACTCAGTTGAGGGCATGCAAGAGGCAAGTGATTGATGTTTCTCTCATGCATCAACCTTTCTCTCCCTCTCTTTCTCCTTCCCTTCCCCTCTCTCTAAAAATTAAAAATCTAAAATTTTTGTTTTGTTCTTCAATAAAGCTTAAGGGTTTTATAGGGGTCAGGTGTTGTTCTTAAGTAATCATTCAAGTTTTACTTTTATTTTTTCATGCTGATCCAATGCATGTCATGCTAAATTTATTCCTAGGTACTTTTATTTTTTCCTGGTGATTTTCAAGTTCTCTTAAAGATGCAGTTGTTCTTGAACAGTCATTTTCATTTTGCTGCAATGCCATACACAGATAAAGCACCACAAAAACCTTGTATCAATTTTAGCCCCTTTTAGTAGGAAATATTCTCAAAGATAAATATTGTGGCTTAGAGCACAGCCATTTTTTTCCCTTAAAAATTCAACTTCAATCCATTTTCAATCTAAACTATTTCTGAATAAAAATCGACACATTTTAATGTGAAATCAATTCTAAGTAGAATCAATCATCCGGGCACTGCACTGAATGTTACAGCTATGTGCCGAACAGCTCATTAAGTCCTAGAAAATTATCCATCACTCAACAGAAGCCATTATCCACACAAGCGGAGTCAGAATCATTTAAAGCGATAGACAAGAGGAATGGAAAGAACAGAAACAATTTTGTGCAGTTTTTCTATTGTCCCACTAATGCATAAGCAATTAAACTTTAAATAATTGCCACTATATACATCAACATAAAAGCAATCTAATTTTTCTCTGGAACCTTAGTCCTCAAAAAAATACCCAAAATACTTGATATTATTTTGACTGTGCATTTTAATATGTTTATTATAATTTTAAGACTGACAGGGAAAATAATTTATTACTAGATATTGTCTGTCATAGACTTATTTAAATGCTTTCTATGCATACGAGCTCCTCACTGATATCTTGGTAGACACATTACCTTACCTCTTGTTCTAATTTAAAAGCCAAGTCACAGAAAAACTCTTTTGGCTCAATTTTCAGCTAGTTAGACCTGACCCAATCAAAGGTATTGTTATAATCGACTTAGCATTATAACTCATACCATCCCTCAAATTAGGTGCAGTTAATTTTAGCTTCGGATCTTAATGAGTAGCAGCTTCCATGTGCAAACATCATCCCTTAAGACCTTTGTAAAAGTTATTTCTGTATTGTCAAAAGGACACATTTGAAGTGGAAATAGAATTTTGAGGCTACAAAATTCTAACATTACTACTGAGCCCAGGGTGCCAGATCCACTTATTTTAAAGAATGTTTAGATAGCAGAAAAAAATGCAAACTAAAACTAAAGTGAGATGCTGTTTAATCTCTATAAGCCTGGCTCAGTGTGTGCAGGAGTTGATAAGTTGGAGATACCTGGTGTATGGAACAGTCTTTCCTGAAGTAAATTTTTCATATTCTTTGACCCAGGAATTTCAGGTCTAAGATTTCTCCTAGTGAAATAATCATGGAAATTCACAAAGTTTTACATGTGATGGATTAATTATGTTCATTGTAGCACTGTTCATCATAATGAAGTACTGGAAACCACCCAAAAAGCCATAATAAAATAATTGTTTAAATAAATTTCACATGATAGGAAACCCTGCAACCATTAAAAATGATGATGTGAAGCTACAATTTTTAAAAATTCTCATCTGAGGTTATGTTTATTGATTTGAGAGAGAGAGAGAGAAACATCGATTAGTTGCCTCCTATCTGTGCCCTAACTGGACATCAAACCCACAACCTTTGGGTGTAAGGGATGACACTCTAACCAACTGAGGCACCTGGCCAGGGCAAGCTGCCTTTATTTAAATACAAAGAAGGTAACAGTGTAACGACCTCCACACTGTTCAGTCCCACCAGGGGTCATTTCTCATTGCTGTACTTTATGTGGTTCCAGGAACCACATTGTCTGGCTTTTCTCCAACCTCGATGACCACACCTTCTCTCCCCAGCTGTGGGGGTGCACAGGGTCTGCTCTGTCTATATGCACTCCTTTTGGGAAACCCAGTTAAAGTCACATGGATTTACGAATATGCACGTGTGGGCAATTCTAAAATTTCTATCTCCAACCAAGCCTTCTCTCTCAAACTCCAGATCCACTCCTCCAGCTGCCTACTTAACATTGCCACTTGAATATTTAATAGATATTTCAACAGGTTTAAAATTGAATTCCTAATCTTCCCCCACAAACTGGCTCTACCCTGAGACTTTCCAGCCTCAGCTAATGGCAACTACATTCTCCTATTTGCTCAAGCCAAAAGCCTGCTAGTCATCTTTGATGTCTCGCTTTTTCTCACACCCCACACCTACATAATCAGTAAAACCTGTTGGCTCCACCTTTCTCTGCACCACCCAAGCCACCATCATCTGTCACCTAGACCACTGTAGTAGCTCCCAACTGCTGTCCCTGTTCCAATCCTTGCCCTGCACCGTCTTTTCTCAGCACAGCGGCTGTATTTTAATATGTAAGTCAGGTCCTTGTCACTCCTCTGCTCCTGTGTCTGCAGCGTGTCCGGTTTCACCTGGTGTGAAAGCCCGCGTCCGTCAGGCCTTTCCCCCACTTGTTTCCAGTGTTGTACAAGCCTTTTTGATATTCTTTAAACCCACCAGGCATGTGAGCAAAGGGCTTTAGTTTAGTCTCAGTTTGAATTTTAGCTCTGTTGCTAGTCTGTCTCCAAACTCAGTTTCCCATCTGCAACATGGGAATCATGTACCGTCTACCTCATAGGACTGAGGTGGGAGTATTTTTTAACCTTAAGATCTTCTGTAAGTACAGGGTCTTTATAATTTCCCAATATGACCTCTAAAACTTGTCTTGCTTTGCTTGAGAATTTCTTGTTTCTAGTCCCATGTTTATATATAGTCAATTCAGACAAGATCTAATATGTGGATTCTTTTATGCCAGGCACTCTGGGGATCTGAGAGTAGCTAAGTCATGTTCTTTCAAATAATTTCTATGCTGGAAGTAGGTCTGTTAGAAACAAAACAATGCATAAAGTATCACAGGTGCTCTGATAAAAATACAGTACATATGAATTACAGAATGTTCAGTCCTAGGAGTTATAGGGACAAGCAGGAGACTGAAAAAGGGGAAGCCATAAAAAGTTTTATAGAATTGATTTTGTATTGAATTCTAAAAGATGGTTAGGTAGGGTTAGGTAGACAGGTGGGCAAAATTCAAAGCCTCCCTAATTACTCCTATCTCATACTCTTAAAGCATACGTGGTATTTATCAAAATTTGAATTAATTCTCTTAAGGGTGATTATTTATTCATCATTGATCTTACCTGTGGGAGAAACTGCGTGCAAGTCCCCCCATCCACCACGGATGAAAGTAACACTGCCAAGACATGATCTGCTTGGGGAGGAGAGGTGGTCAATCTCTCACAGGAGAAGGACCAAGAGTCCCTTCCTCAGTGGCTTGTATTAGGTTTGTAACACACAGGAATACAAGTAAAGCTCATCAATCAATGTCAGGCGTCAAGGATCAAACAATAGATAACATTTCAAAGAAATCTGAGGGCTTAGTCTGAGTCAGTGTCTGTCAGGTAAGGGGGTTGCAAAAACTTTGGGAGACATACTCATTTCCTTCTCAGACCCTTATCATATGAATGAAAGCACTCCTAGCAATCAGGCTTCACAGGACTTTTAGGAACTCTTTCTTATTCCCGATCACCCCGGAACCCACTCTAGCAGGCAAAGGGCTGCACTGCCCTCCCTGTCGTAGGTTTTTAGGCTTAAGTGGATCAAAGCTAGGAAGCTCTTCTCCCAGATGGAAATGGGGACTCGGACTATGTCAGAATAGCTGGGGGGGTGAGGGTCCATCACTTCCTCTTTGCTGCAGCCCCCGAGTCTTTCCTTGAGGGCCTCTCAAGCGATTGTGTCTGGTTTAGGTTGCCCCTCCTCTGAGGGGTCTTACCTGTCTCTGACTAGCCAACCAAGCGTTGGGGACAGGGGATGAAGCAGAAGGAGCGTTGCTGCCAGGGAGATAAGCTTTGTCTCCTTAGTGGCTCATGGTCCAGAGGTCGCTCACTCAGCCTTAGCCATGGGGGGCAGTTACAACTCCTGAAACCAGGCAGAGTGGTTCCCAACACTCACCCACCAAATTTAAATCTTCTCAGAGAGGTTCCATGTCATTTGGATTTACTTTCTGTTCCCTAGAATTCAGCATAGTTCTTGGACAGGCAGATAAGAGGAAGGAAGAAGAAATGAATATAGGAAGATCAAGTCACGGTGAGGAGCACAGGTTTGGGAATCTAATGGTTCTGGTTGGAATTCCAGGTCTACTGCTTACCAGCTGGATGACCTTGAACAACTTACTTAACCTCTCTGTGCTTCAGTTCCCTTATCTAGAAAATGAAGATAATAACAGTTACTTCTTTATAAGGTTGTTGAGGATTCGCTGAGATACTTCTTGGAAGGGGCTTTGCACGTTTGCTGGCACATGGTGTGAATGTTAGTTCTACCCCCCAAGGTTCTCACATCCTTAGGCCAACTACAAGGACAGTCAGGTAAAAATTAAGGCTTTTTCTCTGTCCAACAGTTAAGTCTTCTGAGTATCATAGGAAGTTAGAGGTTTTTGTTTTGTTTTGCAACATGGGAGATATATGTATTTATATATATAAATATATTTACATACATATATGTAAATATATAAACACACACACACATATATATATATAAACACACATGTGCACACATACAGAATTTTAAGAAGTTACCACTAGAAACAATGCCTGTGGCAAACTGCTTTATCTTAGTTACTGAATTTGGAGGACACTTGTATTTCAGGCTTGTGCTTGGCTATCTTTCTGACCCAAGTGAGGACCTTCAGGATCCAGTGAGTGACAAATTCTTCAAGGAGATATGGGTTTCAACAGCAGCTCGAAATGCTACAATTTATGACAAGGTAAGTCTCACATATTCCTGCCCTTTTTAAATTGAATCTCATCACCAAAGTGCATCATTATTTCTGCATATTATTGGAATCGGTATATTCTTAATGCATGTAAAAAACAACATATGAGGTCTGTCCAGAAGGTATCCAGCCATGTAATATGAAAAGTAGAGGTGTTTATTGAAGAAGGTACAAGAAATATTGTACATAGGACAATGATGCCTCAGTCCCCTTCAAAGTAGACACCTTGGGACCTCACATAGCTCTAATTGCCATCAGCTGCATCATTGTATTTTCCCGAATTTCATCAATTGGTCTGAAATCTCTTCCCTTCAAAAGTGATTCTAGTTTTGGGGAAAGCCAGAAGTCACAGGGTGCCAAATAGCGGGGCTGAGTCACCTGGTTGACTTGATGTTTTGCCAAAAAGTTCTGCACGAGAGCAGGCGCACTGTCGTGGTGAATCTGCCAATCACCAGTTGCCCATAGCTGCATCCTTCTGAATCATCCAAATAGTTTCTGCAGAGGAATGTTCAAGCTTCACACAAAATTCAATGCAGATTCCTTGCTCTGCTTGCTCAGTCATTTTGAATGCAACAACCACACAGTACACAAGCTCACTCAACAGCATCTACCACCCCCCACTGACTAGTACAGTGAAATCATCATCATTCATGCATGCATATTCAAGACCACTCTCCTTGGCTGCCAGGTTACATCGATGTCATGCTAACTATTCTCATTCTATTAATAGTGGCTGGATTTTTTCTGGACAATCCTCATATCTCCAAGTCGTACTAAAATACCTCTTAGAAGACATTAGAAAACATTGTGTCGAAAAGCATCATAGGTGATGGTTTAGAAGAGACTTCAATGGCATTCTGATCTCTCATCTGACCCAGGAATCCATCAGGGTCATCCTTAGCAGTTGATTACCCAACCTTGTTACATGTCCGGTGACAAAGCGGAAAGAGGCAGAAGAGGTCAAAAAATGAGTCAGACCTGGGTCCAACCCATCTCACCCAGTTGCGGGTGATATAACTGTGTAGAGTGACATAACATTCTGAGCCTCTCATTCTTCTATAAATGAGGAAGAATATTTACTAGGGTACTTACAAGGATAAAGAATAGTCTATTAATCATAGATGTATTGGTCACATAGTGAATGGTAAGTGGTATCCATCCTTGTAATGAAACTTAGTAATGAGGAGCCATTTTCTTTTTTGGACAGCTCTAATTTTGAAAAGGTATTTCAAAACCCACCCCATTTGTTAGGGAGGTGAAATGCACTTCCTGGTAAGTTCTATCCATTGATTCTGTACAAGAGTTAAGGATTGTCTAACAGTGAAACAGGTTACTTCACGAAGTAGCCAGCTTTCCATCAGAGCAAATATTCTGGCTGAGATCCATTGACTGTCAGATTGGGTAAAGTGTTCTTCTTCGTGATTTGTAGGGTCCCTTCCAGCGCAAGACTTCATCATTCCTAAGAAACACGATGGCGCATAGCCTTGTTTCATGCCGAGAACCAAGGCCATGATCAAATAGGCCATGTGCGGGGAGTCTTTCAAAACATCATTTTTAAAATGCAGTGGACAGCTTGTTCATATTCTGGATTGGGGGGGATAGCAGCTATCAAAGGCACTTTGGAGTAAATCTGAGTGTGGACTCTGTCTTAAACGACATGCAGTTGATTTTCTGAGGTGTAAGAATGGCATCATGATTATGTAGACATGTGCCCTTGTTCTTAAGGAGTGTGTGCTGAAGTATTCAGAAGTGAAGCGTTATGATGTCTGAAACTCATTTTCAACTAGCAAAAATAAGTTCACGATTGATAACTGTTAAGTCAAGGTACAGAGAGAAACATTTTCCAAAACAAAAAGTTAGAGAAAATAAATTATGCCATTTTCCTCTTCAGCCAGAACCTCCATTGAAGCTAAAGATTGTTTATTATACAAAACTGAAGATTGATTATTATCCAGAAAAATTATCATCAGTGAAATTCCTTACCAAGAGCTTGACTTTATCCAGGGGTTAATAATTTGTGTGGCTCGGATATAGGAATCTGTCTATGACTTTTAGTTTTGGAAGGAGGCAGATCTGGCAGTTTCTTTGTAGGAAATAAGAAAAGCAACTCTTTTGTGTTTAACTAGGTGTTCCGGTGCCTTCCCAGCGATGAAGTACACAGTTTGGTTCAGCTCAGAGACTTTATAACCAAGCCCATACCGGCAAAGGAAGATCCCATTAGAGCTGAGGAAGAACTGAAAAAGATCCGTGGGTTCTTGGTGCAGTTCCCCTTCTATTTCTTGGCTGCCGAAAACCTCCTGCCTTCTGTTGGAACCAAAGAAGCCATAGTGCCCATGGAGGTTTGGACCTAAGAGTCATGGGGTCAGAGACTTCCACCAGCGAGCACACTGCGCACAGTGACTGCCAGAATCCCTGACCGCCCAAACAGCCCAACGCACTCTTGTACCCAACCTACAGATGCTTCTGGTTGGCTGGGAAGGGCTGTAGTCCCACTGATGTAAGGGCATTGAATCTCATCAGGGCTTTCTCCTTCCTCCTGCCTGTCCTGTGAGAGAGGGACTGCATTTTTATTGGCAGCATCTGCTCAACAGCCTCAACGTGTACTCAAATTCCACGATGTACACCAAAGTGCCTTTTCTGCACTAACAAGAACTGACCTGTAACTATGATCTAGGTTGCCCAAAGTTGTCTGAACCTCCTTGTTCTTCTCGGACCTTCATTTACGCAACTAACATCTGCTGGGCCTGCCCTCGTTTCATAGTCCAGGCACTGTTGGAGATCTCGCTTAGTGTTAGAAGATACCGTGATGCTGCTTCAGGGTTCTTCAAGGTTACGTGGAATGCCCATGCCCATCGGGTCCTGAAGTGGCAGTGTTCACTCCAGCAAGGGTGCGGTCACCCTTGAAAAGGAATTTCAGTGAGTGACAGACAGTAAAAACTTCAGTCTCCATAGCAGTCCACATTAGGCAGTTCTGGTAACACTGATGCTATATAATGTATAGCTTGACACCACGGAGCAACAGGAAGGGATTAAATTCAGTTATTGAGGCAGCGATTTCCCTTTGCCTCCAAAGGCACTGACAAGATGTGTCCCCCAGATCAAATCTGGAAACAACGAGTAGGATATTTGATTACAGCAGCTGATAAAAGGCAAACACAGAGCACGCAGCCTTCAGAAACCTTTGGGGGGGGGGTGAGGGAGAGGGGGGGTGGTATCTGATCCAGATAAGAAAAGAAGATTCCTCAGAGTCCTATAAAATTTCCTGTCATTCTTAGCTGCTGGGTTGACTGAAATTTGAGTTTTTATATTTCAAAATGAAACCAGTGAAGGCAGTTTGTCTTTCAGGAGAGTCAGAGGTTTCCTAACTCATGTCGCAATTAACAAGCGTGTGAGCCTGACCTTATTTGACATTCAGCTCTCTAGCTGCAGTATCTTCTTAAAGAAAAATTAACTGATTGCAGAATATGGGCTACGTTGCTTGCCTTATTAAATATACATTAACATTCCGTTGGGAGGACAGAGGTGAGGATATTCATTTATTCATATTGTTGTAATCTGTGAATTATTCTGGAAACTGTTTTCTTGTTTCTCTTTTTGGACAAGAGTGCCCTTTGGTACACCATAGCGCTAATTTTACAAAGCAGAGCTGTTCTTAGGGCCAGAAGAGCTAATGCTGGCTCCCAAAAGGCCCATGTCCGTAAAGCATGAAGTAGGTGCGATGCTTGCATGTCTGTGTGTCGCCTGGGCAGGATCTCCTGTGGGCCGTTCTTCAAAGAAGAGAGGACCCACCCACCCCCTGGTTTTTGCGGAGCTCATAGTGGAAAAGGCCTACTAGGGGCACAGAGTCAGTGATCTGGGTCAGCAGGAAAGAGCCAGTGTCAGACCCAGGAGAGGACTTCACAGCCAGAGAACGTTTCACAAATGAAGTGAGACTGTGTGACCCATGGTGGAAGTGAGTAGGCTTTTATGAATGATTAACTTTTTTCTCAGATTGCTAATCATGGAAACAAGAATTCACTCTCCAGCAGTTGTAAATAGAGCATTTGCTCTTTATGAAGTTTCGATTGGCATTTAAAGTGTTGAGTGTATGTGGAATACCTACTTTTTATAGTTCATTTTTAAACATTTTTTAAACTGTAGAGCAGTCAACAGACTGGCTCTGGATTTTGTGTAAACCCATGACAAAAAATAAGAGCCTAAAAGGACCCTTGCCCTTTAAAAAAATTCATTCAACCTTCCCCCATTTTATAGATGAGGAAACTGAGGCCCAGAATGATTGAAGGACTCAATTAAATGTACCCAACTTTGGTGAACCCGGGTCTAGTGAAATTCCTACACTCCATTATTGACCTCTCCTTTCACTTTATCATAGATTTCAGAAGGACATCTCTAAGCTGTTCTGAAACCCTGTGATACTGTGCATTTAGGTGCTCGTCCGTCTCCTTTCCCCTACTAGAATGTAAGCACTCCAAGATGGACACTTTCCTGTGAGTTGTTCATAGTGTATCCCCAGAGCCTGGAACCGTGTTTAGCATACATGAGGTGCTCCATAAATGTTTGCTGGGTGAATAAAGGAGGTGGAGGAGAGAGCTAATGAAGTGAAGAACTTACAGTCTCGGACAAGAAAACTTACTCCTCGCTTCTATGGCAAGTTTCTCTCCTACTGCACCTTCTCAAAAGCAAAATGCTCATCTGCAAAGATGAGCGGAAACAAGATCTCCTTGGATGGGTTTTTTGGGAAAGCTAGTGCGGTAACTGCCTGTTTTGTAGTAGAAGTTTACGTTGTGCAGCATTCTGCAAAAATTGCACGGGATGTGGACATGAGATGTATTGTGTGGCCTAATTACCCTTCCTCCTCTGACACCATTACTACCAATAGAAGCTCAATGTCTGGCATGAACTTAAAAATGCAAATGACCCAAAGCCTTGAAAAACTATTATGGATCAGTTCAGTGTTTCAAATCAACTGTAATCTTTCCAAACACATTTAGTGCTGTACCTGACACTCTGATCATCTGCAATAATTTTTGTTTTCGAGAAGGAAAATTCTATAATTTTAAGAAATGAAGGGTAAGAAGCGGTCATTGCCTGTGAAAGGTATTCAGGTCGTCCAAGCTTAGTCGTTGGGAGGAGGTTCAACACAGCAGGTCTGGTGTGGGCATTTGCTCTGCATGAAGTGTCCACGTGGTGACTCACCCTTCAGTGATGTTCTGAATTCTCAGCCACAGTGCATCACACAGAGAGCCAGAGAGCTGGTCATTAGATGATTGAGTGGATTATTGTAAAGCAAAATATTGGTCTCATTACCACCTTTGGAAGAAAATTTTACCTATAGATAGTCAAAAATGAGCAGCTAATTTCTTATGTAATAACTTGGGAAACTGTAACATTGTGAGCGAACAGCCTCTCCAGATGAAAACAGCCCAGAATTCATTGCCGATGGAAGACTACCAGCAGAACAGATGGTATGTACTGTCCATCACGAAGAACTGGGCTTCTCTCTGCATCTCCTCAGTCCTCGTTCCCTCAGCCTTTGTCCACACCAGAGTGCCTCCTCATTGCCATTTTAGAGGTCAACAGAAAGTCTCCTGGAAAGAAACAGAATTAGGCCTCTACAATGAATCTTCAATTTCATTTACAAGTGACTGACACCATGTTATTTTTTCACAGAGGTAATCATTCTTTGTTAATACCCCTGGTCTGATACGCCACTTGGGCATATTCAGGTGCCCGTTGCCCTCTGTAGCAGAGCCGAAGAGGACCCTCTGTGACTTTCTTTACCTCTTACTCTCTCGTACAAAATGGGCACATGCTAAACATTTTAAGAATGCTTTGGAATATATTTTAATTTCCTGGAAGGTCTTCTGAGGCCAATTATTATTGGCAGTTTTGAGGTATAAAATGGATTTTACTAGGCATAGGCCTCGGGAAATTCTTGGATCTAGAAATTCACTGGAAAAGGAATTTGTCAGCATCTGTCAAAAAGTTGCAGGTGAAGAATCAATGGATTTGCATTATTTGGGGATGGAGGGCAGGTACCATAATATGATTCCTAGTGGCATTTAATTCATATGTGAGATATTTCTGGCTTTGACTTAAGATTGGAAGAATTCATTAAAGGGACCAAAATTTTTATGGCTTACTTTCTTTTAATTTTCTTTTATACCATTTTAATTTCTAACTTAAAAACAAAAAGTAATCACACGTAGGATAAATGAAAACTCGCAATAATAATTTTAAGTTCTAAAGTAAGACTGGGTGGCAGCCCAACCCAAATGCTGGCTTGCTTACCCTTGCCAGTTCCCAAGTAGCTACAATTGTTGGCTTTATTATAGATAAATACATTTAAGTGAATTTTGTCTCAGTTCACTTTGATGCTGTGAAATATGACATCATGCCCTCTAAACGTAGACTCCACTTGGAATCTTCACATAAAATGATCTGGACCAAAGGCACTGACATTGTCATCAACCATTCTAAACAAATCAGACCAGCACATTGAGGCTGGAGCACGTCTCTCTCACACAAAACCCAAATACTTGGTGATAAGCATCCATTCAGAGTATTCAGACATGGGCAGAACTCGACCTCCTAGCCTCACCATTGCAGTAGGGTTTGGCAAACTAAGGCTGGGCTTCCTTTTTTTTTGTACTTGAAGTTTTATTTGAACACAGCCATGCCTGTTCACTTACATGTCTTCATGTAAATGAATCTGCAACTCGTCTCCCTAGAGGAAGGATCACTAAGCTTTTTCAAAAGATGGTAAGGTAGAGCAAAGAATGTCCAGACAAAGTACCTCGACCTGACAGATTTGAGTGCATTTTAACTCTTCCATAAACAAGGTTTTCAAGTCTCCCTATCTCAGAGCCCAACATTCTGCAATAGATTTATTCTAAGATCAGGGTGAAGGCCTTTCAGGAATGAAAATCACGTGTTTTGGTTCAGGAAAGAGATGTCGCCAGCTAAAGCAGGCTTCTCCCAGCTGCGCACTCAGAGGCCAGCATGGTTGATGGTGTTTACATCTAACGTGTTATATAAAGGAGGATGGATAGGTGTAAGGGTTTGTTTTCAGAATGAGAACTGTGAACTTAAGACACTCAGTTCCCCTGAATTTTTCTTCTGTGAAGCATTGGAAACAATAAATATATCTATTCTTGGCTTCACGATCAACGCTTTCTATGCTGGGTTCCTTAACTGCTTTTTTTTTCAAATGTAAATATTCGTTAATCAATTAAAAGTGTGAAATCATCAGTGACCCTCTATTTGGAAGCAAGAGTTCTCATTCTGAGAACACGCTGTTAAAATGGCACAGAATGAGAGCGGTTCGGCGTGGGTGCTGGGGCGCATCAGTGAACCAGTCGGAGCAGGTGCCCCACCTTCATGGTGCTCACATTGTAGTCAATGGATAGTTAGTGGAGGTCCAGGTGACCTCCATTCTCACAATAGCAAAGTGCCTGAAACCAGAGGCGTTTGGGGGAACACTGCCCAGCCAGAAGGAAAGACCAGATACTGCCATTTGCAACAACGTGGATGGATCTTGAGCATATCATGCTAAGTGAAATAAGTCAGATGAAGAAAGTCGAGAACCATATCATTTCACTCAAATGTGGGCTATAAAACTGAAAGCAGCAAATGAACAAATATGACAAAACTCATAGACATAGGGAACAGTATGGTGATTACCAGAGGGAAAAGGGGTGGGGGGCGTGCAGTAAAGGGTAAAGGGGGTCAAATACAGGGTCCAGGTCCAGCAGAAGCAACTCCTGCTTGGGTGTGGTTAGTAGGGTAATAATGTGGGTATAATGATTTATAGTTTGAACTTGAACATTTCACCTAAAATGTCATGTGGTGTGCTTGAGTGTGATATTGTTGTTACTGAATCACACGCTTATGATTTTGCTATAAAAAGGTGAGTTATTATACAGCCCCTATAGATGGTGATAGAATGAGATTAGACTTCGGGCAGTGATCACACCATGATGTGTCATAGAATTTTACACTTGAAACCCATGTAATTTTATTAACCAGTGTCACCTCAATAAATTTAATACACTTTTAGAAAAGAGATATTTGGATACAAGTGTTGAATTTTGCCAAGCTGAGAGCAGCAAAAACTAGAATAAGATAAATGCTAGTCTCTGAGGGCAGGAGAGGAGGAATCAGGGAACAACATCACCACAACTACCAATACCAATGACAATAGCTAACTAACATTAGGGGCTTTGTTGGTCAGGGCCCCTTCCCAGGCAATCCCTCTCTCCAAAGCAAGCTGAGATGGTTAGTCACCCTAACAGCATGGTAGGTCACCACACATGTGGTCAGCCACCTACGACTTCCTTCTCTCAAGAGAAACTAAAGCTTACCCTGCTGGTTAGCTCAGTGGATTGAGTGCAGGCTGCTGACCAAAGGGTTGCCGGTTCAATTCCCAGTCAGGCCACATGCCTAGGTTGCAGGCCAGGTCCCCAGCGGGAGCTGTGTGAGAGGCAACCACACATTGATGTTTCCCTCCCTCTCTTCCTCTCTTCACCTCTCTCTAAAAATAAATAAATAAAATCTTCAAAAAAGGGAAGCTAGAGCTCTTTTTCCAGGGGTCACTCCTGTCTCCTCTATAGCTTCCATCTTAAGCAATCAGTGTGACATTGACTTAAACCTCTTCAATAGCTGTTATTTTGTTATTTCCTCGAGAAAAGTAATGTGGAGGGTCAGGGGCACACAGAGGTGGAATGGGGTCAGATTATATGTAAGGAGCTCAGACATTTTGAAGTACAGAAATTCCTGGCTGGGAATGGAACACAGACATTTTTTTTTAATTGAGTTGAAAGCAGCTAAAAAGCTGGAACGTATTAGGTAATTAAAAATTTTTTTCATAACCCATCTTGTCCTGTTAGAATGAACAATTCTGGTTAGAAATCCAAGTGAGAAAGCCAGCATGAACTAGAAAGTTCTCTTGCTGCTACTCATGACTGGCAGGTTTAGACCAGCACAACTTCTCTAATTCTCTCTGAGCCTCACTTACCAAAACCCCTCCAACCATGCAGAGGGCCCAGGGCATCCTCAGGCCCTGGTTCCACCTGCTCCCTGTCCAGCCTGGATCTGACTGTATCACCTCCACCCTGGTGCCTAGGGCTGGTCCTTAGTTAACGTCTCTGCTGTTCCCCAGCTCATCACAACCCAGGCTTCTGGAACTCCAGCTTGGAACCCGAGCCCTAGAACTGTGCGGATTCAGGATGGAATCAAGATACATGGGAGAGTCTAATGCTGGCTTCACAAGCAGTTACAGATCGTTAAAGTTCCAACCCAGAGCTGGTCCCAAGCTTTGTCCAAATTGCCATGTCCCCAGTCGACTCTATTAGGGAGCCCCTGGGCTGCCTGGGTGGCTCTGACAGCCTTTTGCCTCCTTCTTTAAGCCAGACGGCTCTGTCGGCTCTGAGGGGTACCCCAGGGTTATTGTACAAGGCTGACAAATGAGAATTCATGCAGCCCAAAAGCCAGCTGGATGTGTAAACAGAGGACTTCTGGTGGAGAAAGAGAAAACTGACAGGTGTTCTTCCCCGAAGTCCTCAGTCTTTCTGGGTGGGAGTGTGTGAAAAAAGGAGGATTTTTTCAGAGTGGCTACATGAGGTAGAATTAATTATATAAATTAAAATCAGAGCACACTTCTTCAATTCCCCTACATAAATCTGTGCAGAAATTTTTATTTTGATTCTTCAGTGGTCCAGCTATTAATTTTAGATACAGGATATGATCAGGTTCCTGCAAAAAATTTAACTTGTTATTGTCTACACAGAGTAAACGTGAAGGTGAAGAGCTGATAGTCCATAGATTAAGGTGCTCTCAGCCTCTTTTTTAAGGAGCCCTATGCAATAGCCATCGATATCAGTAACCTGTTGTCACAATAATGCCGCTTGACAGCTTCAAAGTCCCGGGGCTTTAAACAGTGGTCACTGTCTCTGCATGTCTACTGGGGGTCAGCTGACCCGGGCTGAGCATGTGTCCAGACCTGCTTCATGTGTCTCTCCTCGTCCCCCTTGGGCCACAGGCCTGGCCACAACATTTTCTTCTCAAGACAATGGCAGACGCAGAGGAAGGCACCTAAAGACAGAAATGCCCCTTATAGACTAAACTGGAACTAGAAGCTGGTCACTCTGCCCACATTCCATTGGCCACACACAATGGAATGTAAGCCCCACATTCAAACCCAACACCCATGCATCCAGTGGAAGAATTTCAGAGTCACATGCAAAGGGTGTGGCTACAAGGCTACAAAAATTGGAGACAATAATCTACCAAAACATCTAACAGGATTGTACTTGTATCTCACCACGTCAGTTCTGTCCGGTTTTCCCCTAAGTATACCTATAGCACTCCAAACCCACCTGTGTTTCTCTCTTTGCCTGACTGAGCTGCCTTCTTCTGCTGACAAGCCAGCAAGTCCACTTTTCCTCCTCAGATTCTGGCTTTCCTAACAGAAAGATGTCTGGAACTCAGGCTTACGTTTACCACCTGGGTGAATACAAAGGCCTGAGTAACTCATGGAAAACTCACGTGCACTGCCCCAAATAAAACAAAAGCCTTCAATATTTTCTTGATTTGATTGAAAATTCCCTTGATTTAAGTATTTTTGAATATGTCGTTGTGTCAATTGTAAGTATGGCTTTGTAAGTATGGCTTTGTTGAGTAGTTGAAGTATTTTCCTGCGATAAATTATATATTTCACTCCTCTGTTTTCCCAGAAACTTCAGATAGTTCTGGCCCTGTTTCCTGACCACAGGTCACGTGCACAGGCTGACTAGGAGAGGGACAGCAGGAAGGGCCATTTAAAACTGGCAATTATTGCACTTGCCATATTGCTTATTACTGAGTATTTGCATTCTTCATACTTCCCCTCAAGGGTGTTAAATTTTGATTAAACCCAAGGATCTCTGACTGTCTTCCATAAATAGGGAAAATTCTAAAGTCATAGGCAATGGTTTCGTATGCAAAAAGAGTCACTAACTTACCATGCTAATTATTTCTGGTGTTTATCTGCTTAAGTCCTGCCCAGTCCCTTCAGATTTGTGCTAAATCTTCCCATGACATTCTGGGTGAGAATATTTTTCTTTAAGGTTCCCCTTCCACAAACTTTGCATCACCTCTAAGGGAAGATTGTACCCCTCTTTGACAGGATTTTGAATCAAAAATACCCAAAGAAAAAATGTGAAAGGTTCTCAGGCATAAGCAGAGGTCAATGTCAGTGTTTCTGAGTATCGAGGGCACAGTTCAGTTCTACAAAGATAACATCAGAACTCGCTGTGCACCCAGCCTTTGCACGCACCATTTTGGTGAGTCCTCACAGCAGCCCTGTGAGCTAGCCGGCGTTGCCTTCCAGGGTGCTGATGAGAGCGTTGCTTGGCCAAGGCCCCTACATAGTGGAGGAGGCTGGATTTGGACTCAGATGCATATGAACCCACAGTTTACTTTTAACTTTGAAAGGGTCCCTTAACTGTTTTCTGGAGGATAAGGAAGAACTATGATGGACTCCCAACCTCAGACACATTACTGAAGTCTGCATCTGCTATATATTGTATTGACTCGACAGGAAGAAATTCCTTAAGCACTGTCTTTGGATTTTGCAGTTCCATCAAAGCAAAGCCTGAATCAATCCCCCACACTTCTCTATTTCTGCACCAATGTGTTTTTAAGAGCCCCCTGTTTCCCAGGTATAAATATTGAACCCAAGACCCAGATGCCTTCCCCCTGGGCATCTGCAGATTGTTTAGCCTAATTTTTCTCCCCAATGTGCACAATTCACATAATCATTCCTCTACACATTTTAGTCACTGCCTTTTTCAGTAATACATTTTTCTTGCTTAAAAAGATGACTTTTACACCAATACTCATAGTGGCATTGTTCATAATAACAAAAACCCGGAAATAACTCAAATGTCTATCGATGATAAATGGACAAATAAAGTGTGGTCTACCAATATAAAAAAAAACACTATTCAGCAGTCAGAAAGAATAAAACACTGATGAATGCTACAGTATGAAAAAAACCTCAAACGTGCTGTGCTGAGTGTAAGAAGTCGGCTGAAGAGGAGCACCTGGTTCCATTTCTGTGGCATGCCCTGAAGAGGCAGCTCTGGGGACACGAAGCAGACTGGTGACCGCTTTGGACTGGGGATTGGAAGGGTGTCATTTATTTAGCTTAGTTTTTAAGGGGCTTAATGCTAGTTGGAAGAGGCTTAATTTTAAAAGAGGCGGGAGGATCTTGTTGGGGTGATGAAAACATTCTAAAACTGCATTTAGGATGATGGCTGCACAATTCAGTAAATTAATAAAAATTATTAAATTATATGTTTAAAATGAGTGAATTTTACAGCATGTAAACTATACATGAGTAAAACTGTGTAAAGAAGAATCCATGGATGACATTTTCAGCCCCATGAAACGTTGGTGAAATGTTTTACACAGTAAGCCCCCGAGATGAGTGTATTCGTCAGCAAAATGAAGATAGAAATTTCTACCTTAAAGACAACTGTCTGGATATCAAATGAGTTATTAAAATAAAGGGGCTTTAAAACTGAAAAATGGTTAATAGAAATGCAAAGATGTCTTTGACTCAGGAGTGGACAGAAATTTTTTTATTCTTTCCTCTAGGTGGTGCTAGAATCTAAAAATCAGCAACCCCCTGGTACACGCATCAGCTTTGTAGAAATTGCCTTTCCCTGTGAGGTTTTGTGCCTAAAGGGGGTTTTTGACCCACTGTCCTTGAGTCCAGAGCCTTCTCCTGAAAAAATCTTCAGATAACAGACCTCGGGCTTCACTACCGAACTCCTAACCACTCCCAACTTGTCAATGGCACAATCCATGTGCTGTGGTTGGATGGAAAACATTCATCATCCATCTCTCCCCACTAGTTCCCGTGAAATACTCTCAGTGCTTGAGTACTGAGTTAGGGATTAACCAAACCATTTGTAAAAGATCTCAAAACAAACCCAAGCCTAGCAAACAGCACCACATCAATGGAGAAACGCAGCTGCAGGCCCCCTGCCTGCCCCCACCATCCGGGACAGAAGGAACCGCGATGTGCTGTGTTCTGGGTCACTTTATGTGTTAGAAAGTTCATGCTTCCAAAGTTGTAAAAAGAGCTTCTGTACCATGTTTAGGTCTTCAATCTGAGTCCAGCTTCCCCGTGTCTCTCTCTTCCCCCCTCCCCGCTTCTGGCTCTTTCCCTCCCTCAAAAATAAAAAAAACAAAATCGAAGATGGGTTTATACATTGTCATTTTGCTCTTCATCTGTTGGTTTCTAAAAGAATCCGATTCAAGTAGTAGAGCCAAGAGCCCAGAGTGCAAGGTGTGTGGGCCCCCCTGTGCAGCAAAGGAACACAGAGCCATCCTCTGAGCCCCGGGGCTCCCACCGGACCGACTGCTATACTCAGTTCCAATAGGCCACAGGGCTGATACTTTAAGGGAATATGGAAGTCGAAGCTTGTGACTCATGGTGTCTTGCAAGAGGAAGAATGCAGAAGAAACACAGAACATGCATGCTGGAGTTGTGCAAACAGGCAACTCGTTACCGAGAATTTCTCACTGGTAGAAAGGGTTTCCCACAGGGGAAGCATTAGAAAAACGGCTCTTGCCTGCTAGAGCCCTCTGGTCAGTGGAAACAAATAGCTTTAAAAATACAATACCCTGGAAACTTCTAAAAGTAGTATTTAAGCATCATGGAAGTAACCTCTGAGAAATTAATGCACAATCAATTCAGGCACACGATTTACATCTGCTGTGTATCCAGATTGGCTCTCTCCTCTAACTGGAAATCTATGGACTAATTCTGGGAAGGCCAGAAGGAGTTTTATGTTTTCTGGGATGTAGCTGTGCAACCTGCCACAGTGGGGAGATCTGTAAGCCTTTAGGGACACCTGAAGCTGGCATCTGAAAATACACATTTCAGATTAACACCCAACAAAATAAGTGTTCACAGGTGTAGGCCTTTAAGCCCAGCCCTCTGTCCAAAACTGCAGTCTTCCCTCTCCCAGCAGGCTTGGCCTTTCCTAAATGAAGTTCATTGCAAACAATGAGCTGCTCCTGCTTTGAGGATTGACAGTGAATGCCTGGAAGAGACACAGCCAAGTACATCGCAGTGAGAGAGCTGGGAACCAGACTTCTCAGTGAACCAACACGGTACAGACCCAGGGCCTGCTATGGGCCTCTCTCAGTGTTCTCATCTGCCCAGGTGGGTATAATGCTGATGTAGTGGGTTAATTATGCACAAAGCACAGTTAAAGCTCCAGGTTTTGAAGTTAACTATAATGAGAGATGCTGAGAAAGAGCAGAGGAGGAGTACGAGGGGAATGGGAAAAGGGTGATCTCAGGAAGTTGATGGAGTTTCAAGAAAAGGGAGCTCCAGGGAAGAGGAAGTTGGTAAGGGTGTCCAAAGCCATCCTGGCAGCATTTCGTGGAAGGGGAGGCAGGGCAGAAAGCCCCCGTAACATGAATGAAAAATAGATGTGGGCCCAGGTGCCCTGTCTTGTGAAGGGAAAGGAAATGAGAAGGGGAATTGCCAGGTGGATGTGTTTCATAGGAGAAGGTTTTCTTTTTTTTGTATTGCAAAGACTTTCTTATGACCTCGCATGCCTCTATCCAGTGCTGAATTCACACATGGAAAATCTAATCTTGCCTGAGACACCATCCTTCTCTGATTGGCTTCTGGTAGGATTTCAACAAATGTTTGTGGGAAGAAGCAAGGCTGCACTCCCAGAACTGCCGTGCTTGAAAGCAGAAATCCTTCTTAATCATATTGAAAGATTTCACTCGTTTGTTTTTTACAATTTTGCACTTCTTACTTGTGTGGTCTCAGACAAGCAATGTCTTTGGACCTCAATTTCTTCATGAATGAAAGTATAAAAGTCATGGCCCACAGCATGCAGGTTTTATCCTGTTTTTTTTTTATCATCATCATCACTATTATAACCCATATTTTACCATGTATAATGTGCACTTTTTTGCCAAAAAATTTTGTGCAAAAATTTTGCACAAAAAATTGTGCCCAAATATCTGAGGGAAAAAGAAGGGTGTGCATTATACATGGGTAGTACTAATTCTGTATCTGTATAAATGTTTTTAATTTATGCTAACAATATCCACATACAAAACAATACCCCTTATAATACAAAAAAAACAAGTACCTAAGATAAATAAATAAATAATTGACTTAAAACATTAAAAGATTTTTTTCCTGAAAGTTTGGGCAAAAAAACATGGGTGCGCAGTATATACAGCAAAATACGGTATTTGTCGCCCTGGGAGCAGGGGGGCAGATACATACTGCACAGCTCGGATGTAGGTGGACCTTGGGGGGGTTTCCACACTTTGCCCTCTGTGCTAGGCCTCTGTGCCCAGGACTCTTGCACATGTCCATGATGAGGTGAACCATGGGGTTTCTTAGAAACAACCTGAAGTGAAACAGCAATCTTGTAGACTAGGCTGTGGGTGGCGTTGAGGCAGGGATGCTAAAAGGTTCTTGCTCTGCTTGAGAATCAGGCTGGCCTGGTTTGAAATCTGAGCCTCCCCAGTTGGCTACATGACCTTGGACAAGTTACTTAATTTCTGACCCTCAGCTCCTCATCTGTCAAATGGGCAGAATAATGGGGCCCACACAGAGGGCTGATGTGAGGCTCTGGGGTGATCATGTGTATGAAAAACTTTACAGTGTTTGGTGCACAGTGGCTTTTTTATATTATTATTCAGTAAGTCTAATTCTTACTACCTCTGCTTTTGTCCTTCATAGAAAAATAAATTTCTAAATGTTACTTCCAAATCCGTATGTTTCATCAGCTTTTAGGGAGAGTAGAGATTTCCTTCCTGTTCTCACAGGGGTAAGGGGTTAGTGATAAATTTGTTTTTCTTCTTTCTAAAGGTCAGAGCACAAACTCATGTTTCTCTTCTGGTTTCTCTCTGACTCATCTTTGTGCCTAAAGCAAATTGTGTATTTCCGGTCTTATTTTCTTTATCTGACAAATGGGCTTTGCTTAATCATTTCTCTCCCTGTCTTTCAGCAAAAACCTACTGTTTGGGACACTCTATAAACTGTGTTCCAACATTTTGCCTCCAATTTTTTCCTGTACGGGGTGATTTAGACTGCTTTCCAGCAGTAAGGAATGGGGGCAATACTTCTCCAAGGTATTATTAGAAAAAAATACCACAGGACAGTGGTTCTCAATTCAGGGGAGGTTTTGCCCTCCAGGGGACGTTTGGCCATTGGAATTGGTTTGGGTTGCCACGGCCCAGAGGAGGGGATGCTATGGCCTGTGGAGGTGGAGGCTAGGGATGCTGCTAAACATCCTGCAGCACACAGGACCGCTGCCCACAGCATCCACTAGGCCGAGGTTAAGAATCCCTGCCGTGAGGGTCTCAGTATTTTAACTTCCTCCCTTAGTTTTTCTTTTTCCTGGTTTCCTTTGCATTCATGCCCTTGGCCTCAATTCTGTCCCGTAGTCAAACCTCCCTCCCCTCTCCTATGTATCTGTCTTTATGTATCCTATGTATCATCCCCTTCTGACCACTAAGTCTTTCTTCATCCTGTCTTCTGCTCTCTCATTGTTTACTGTTTCATGATCCTCCAAAGTTCCTGGTCCTTGGAAAATACTCATGTAGTTGCTGTTCTGACTCTGTCACTAATTAACCGTGTGCCCTTCGGTCAGTCATTTTAGCTCTCTGGGAGTCCACTTCCTTTTTGTAAATAGGCACAGGGCAGAGTGATTTCTAAGGCTCAAATCCATGATTGGCAACTGTCCTGGCAATTCAAATGCCTAGCAAGCTTACAAGAAAATTTCAGTGTGAGAGAAAGACCCTATAAAGAAAACAACGTTAATTTATTGGTATATAGTCAGAAAGAAAAAGATATTTATGCCATTGTATAAATACCCAGAAATTCAATCCTGCCAAGGCAATCATGGGTAAGATAAAATCTGTATGTAGGTGGCTAATTTTCAAAAAAATCTATTAGAAAATTAATGTGTAAAATGTACTCATTGTAGCATTATTTGCAATAATGAAAAGTTGGAAACAAATAGCCAACAATTGGGGGTTTAGATGAAAATTATATTTATACAATGAAATATCATGCAGCCATTTAAAAATATAATTATGTTTTTAATAACATGGACAATATTTTTTTATTTTTTAAAGATTTTATGTTTATTGTTAAAGAGAGGGGAAGGGAGGGAGAAGAAAAGGAAAAGAAACATCAGGGTGTGTGAGGAACGTCAATAGGTTGCCTCTCGCCCCCAAATGGGGGCCTGGTTTGCTACCCAGGCATGTGCCCTGACTGGGAATAGAACCAGTGGCCTTTTCGTTTGCACAACGATGCCCAATCCACTGAGCCACACCAGTCAAGGCACAGCATGGAAATATTTAAATGCAAGTAACAAAAGTGTATATACTTTATCCTCATATTTAGTAAAAGTAAGTGCCATTTTCTAAAGTGGACATTTTTTGGTCTTTTTTAAAATAATTTTTTTATTGTTGTTCAAGTACAGTTGTCTCCATTCTCCCTCAACCATGACCCCCTGCCCTCCCCATCCCTGCCTCCTACCCTTGAATCTACATTTAAAATTATTTTTAGTTAAATTATTTTTTAAATTAAATAGTATTTTAAATTATTGTTTCCCTACTTTCAAGATAATACATACTTATTGTAACTAATTTCAAAAACTCAGACAAAAAAAGGGAAAAAATGTTCTATAATTGACCACCAGAGTGAACCCCTGGGATATCTTTCCAGTGTTTTCTGTTTTTTAAATAGCAGTGGGGTTGCACTGTTTCTGTGGCCCGTGCTTTCTTTCCTTGTCCTTAAATGGTTTTCCACAGGGGCGTTTATTGTAGTTGCTTAGTGTTCCTTTGTATCTGTACTAGATATAACTGATGGGGGAAGGAGTAAATAAACTTCCCCCCAAAAGGAGCATGCCAGCCAGTTCACAGTCGGGGGGCCTGGTGGACTGAATGAATTATTGATGTTTCTTTGGTCAGTGTAGGACTTGTTAGGTCTTACCATGAGATCATAAAATGGCAAGTGGGGGTGTTATAGAAAACAACTCAGCCGCTTTCGGGTGTATGGAGTGGAACCTTATTTATGCGCTCGGACCCAGAGGAGGCAGTCTCCAAATTCTGGGCCCCGAGCTCAGGCAGGGGCTTGTTTATATAGTGTGGCATGTGGAAGCGATGTTACTAAGCCTATGTGGCAGAAGCAGGTTTACAGAAGCAAGAAAGCAGGGCTGCTGAGAAAGCAGGGCTGCTGATAGGGTCATACAGTGTTCTTTTGTTCTTACTTCTTAGTTACTTAGTTGCTTACCCTTCCTTATCTTAGTGGCTCAGCAAATGGACCGTGCCCTTCTGACTTGTCTGGGCTTGTCTAAGCAGGTTTCCTCCTACAGGGAGACCGCACAAGTCACTTAGAGCAACCCCTGCTCCCTCTCTTCACCTCCCCACTCAGCACGTGAGTAGGGGCCCGCCCCTCCTACTGACCCCGTGTGTTTGGTTTGACCAGCCCAGAGCCGCAGAACCACTGTGTGAGGCCCATGCCCCCCAGTCTCCCTCCCCCACCCCCACTCTATCTAGTAGAAACGAGGGTGGGTGCTACCTGCTTCTCGAACCTTTTCTCCTTGGGTGGGAGCGGAGGTGGGGAAGGGGGACTCGAGACTTGGTTTGCTGTCTAGTTCTCACGATGCAGGTGCAGTCTGAGACACTTCCCTTTGTGGTTCACTGCCAAGTCCGCATCTGCTTCCTTGTCTGGGGATGTTGTGGGAACCAGATTTATCTGGTTGAAGAAAAAATGCTTACCGGCTCATGTCTTCCCCTGAGCCCTCTGAGAGTACTCCAAGGTTCAGGATCAACCTTCGAGAGGCCCAAAATGACATTGCTCTGGCCGAGGCCCTGCCACCTGAACCAGTTTTCAGAGGATACAGAACCTTCCTTTTTCTGGTGACTCCTCTCTCTGGGTCTATGTCCTGTTCAGTCCCCCTTCCTGACCTCTCCCAGCAGGCACAAAACACCTGAGGAACTGATTTTCCCGTACGCTTTCAGGACTTGACATGCTGGCATTTGTAAAGAGTGGGGCAACACTTAATCCAAAGCCATGACTTGGGAACCGCAGGACCTCGGGTGTGTCAGAGCGGCTGTTTGACCCAGAGGCCTTTCCGAGGCTTTCACCACAGGCTATTCCCACTTCAGAAACCCAAATCCGTGGAGCCCCACAGTGTGCCAGGCATGGTGCCAAGTGCTTTCTGTGTGTTTCCACATTCATTCCTCACAACACCGTGTACTGGGCATTGTTATTCCAGTTTTAATAGGGAATAACTGAGACTTCCAGAAATGAACTCTTTGGCAGAAGTTGGCAGAGCAGGACTGGAACTCAGAGCTGTTGATTCTAACATTACATCATAACACTGCCCCTCCCTAAGATCAGAACCCATGAGTTTACCGTGTATTTTCAAAGTAAAACTAAGTTAGTATGTTTCTGAGCTCTGGCTTATGGGTTAATATAATTGTTTTTGTACAAAGTGAATGTCTCAGAGCCCTTTTGCTCCAGACACCTGGACCACTAAGTTCAAGGGACAAGAAAAGTCTCCGCTAATCCACACATATTGACTCTAATGATTGTCTCCCCTGCCACCCGTGTTCCTTTGCAGTTGCCTCTGCCTAGTCACAGAGGTGAGCCACAAGTGACCGGGGACAGTGGTTCTCAAAGTGCAGTCCCTGGGCCAGGATGGCAGCGTCTCCCGGAAATTTGCTAGAAATGCCGTTTCTGGGGCCCCGCTCTAGACCTGAATTAGAAAATTCTGAGGGTGAGGCCCACAGTCTGTCTTTTTAACAAGTCTTCCAGGCGATTCAGCTGTGTTAAAGCTTGAGAACCACAGACCTAGATGGAACGTGTCACGGACATAAATCCTTGGCTCCGCCCTCAATATCCAATTAGTTGCGAAGCTCCGTGAATTCTGCGCCTGCCTTCAACTTTGTCTGTCTAGGTCCTGGGTGAGGGCCTGTTAAGTCCCATTGCACTGTGGCTGCAGCTCCAGCAATCTCCTCCCCTTTCATCCCTCACTTCCATTCAGTCCTTGTCACCTTCTGATACCACATAATTTTTCTGCTCTGATGATGTCATGCAGCTATTGGAATAAAATCCCAACTCCTTAGTTTGATATTCAGGATCCTCTAAAGTATGCCTCTAGCTTTCACTTTTAATCTCATTGCCTCCTTGTCCCTCTCTTTATGCCCTCTGTCACCAAGTCATACAAAACTATTCCCTGCTTGCTCCAGATTCATCCTTTCTCTTCTCTGTGCCTTTGCTTGTGCTGTTCCCTGTAATGAGTGCAAATTATCTCCCACTCATCCCCACACACATGTGAAGGTCCAGCTCAAATGCCATCTCCTCTGTGAAGTCTTCTGTCATTCTTCTAACTATTGCTGTTCCTTTCTTGAACTCACATAGAGTATATCTTTACTTCTCTTACAGAGTTGACTAAATTACACTATGTGCTTACTTCTGAACATTTTGATCTCCCCACTAGGTAGTAAGGGGACAGAGCTGTGCCTCTTTTCATCTTGTATCCCCTACAACACCCAGCATAGTGGCAGAGCCTAGTAGATGGTTGTGGAATAAATGAATGAATGAATGTTGGATTCATGTAAGTAAAATTGAAAGATTTTTCCACCCCTTATTTTCCTAAAGATGTCTAGCAAAATCAATGATATTACTATATGGTTTTCCTAACAAAATTGTATCCATTTTAACTCCTCTCAAAACTGGGCCAGTTGGAAAGCACAGATTTATGACGCACAGTTATGAGGGATGGCAGTGTAGGCAGAACCAGATCCTTCCCACAGTATCTGTGGTGTGGTTAACAACATGGGAGGAAACAATTAGAAATTTTGTTGCTAACCTTCACCTCGAACAACCTAACAGACAACCAAGCCCTAGCAAATCCACTTGCTAAGCAATGTGAGAATAAAGCAGAAATAACTCTCAAAGAAGCAACCACCAGAACCTTGGAAGTCCCCAGTTACAATGCTGGCCTGGCTGGATTCCAAAGTTAGGAAAGAGAACCTCTGCCAAAACAGAATAAGTTGTGCAGGTATTGCGATACTCAGCTCCACCTTGAGGTTCCCAGTCATCAAATACCTTCCTCTACATGGGCTAAGAAAATGACCTAGTGAACGCTCAGGCCCTCAGCCATAGAACACCAGCAACAATGTGTTAAGCACTGAACAGAAACCAGAACAGAAAAGATAACCCTGGTTCCTGGGTTTACCTTCCCCAGAGACAGTCTGTCGCCACAGAGAAATAGGAGTGTCTGATGCTTCCAGAGCAGTCTTGATTTGGATAGGTTTTTAATATTCCTGAAAATGCAAGTGCTGGAGAGATGCAATCTCTTCTTTTACAGGCTCTGGGTTTCTAGCTCTGTGGGGAGCTGGACTTGCCTCTTCTCTCTGGCTCAACAGTGATCCTTCCTTGGTAAAGACTGTGATCATTCCAAGCTTCATTTCAAGAGGGCAGTGGGCCCTATCTCCTCAACCTCCCCTCTACCTGGGCAGGGGAAGAGTTAGGGAACTGGCCCAACCTCCCAAAATTGGGCTAGCCCATGAGGCTATACCTGGAGGGAAGGGCCTTCTCCTGCTCCCTCCTCCCTAAACAGGTGACTCCTTGGCAGTGAGCGCCCTTTCCAGCCTCAGCCCTGGCATTTTTCTGTCCTGTGCTATGGCTTTGAGTGACACGCCTCTGGGTGAAAGGCCACTGTCTTCCATTTGTTTTCTGCGCATGAAGCTTCTCATAAGAAGCAGGCACATTTCTTAGGTCCATATTCACTGTGTGTCTGTAAAAATCTTGTTCTACGTGTCGTCAGGTGTTCGGGCACCTGTTCGGAGCAGCATGCTGACTAGTCTCCCCTCTGTCTCCGGACGAATTCATAGACGGGCAGCCCATTTGGAAGCTGGTGTCACTGTGAAGCAGCCCTCTGGCTGCTGTGACAAAAAGTGCTGTTGTGGAGGAATAAATGTTTAATAATGTGGAAAGATGATCTTCATAACCTGAAGTATAAAATTTAGGTTATAAATATAGCATATATATTATTAACATATATATACCGTCACACAAATATGTGTTAACAGGATAAATATTAAATATTAATAGTAGTTGTCTTTAGTAAATGGTTGGCTTTTTCTCTCTTCTCTTTTCTTCTCCTGGTACTTGTCTTTATTTTCCAATTTTTTTACAATGAACAGAGTTTGTTTTGGTGATAAGAAAAGGCGAGTAAAGATGTCTTCAATTTTCTGAATAAGTTATTTTGGGAGAAAAAAGTTGCTGGGAGAACCTCTAGATTAGTACCTCTAGGGGCTCAGAGATAGAGCACGATGCTCTGTTCTTAGCATCCTGGGACAGGTGAGCAGCGGCTGCCCAGACTTTGCACAAACCCAGCTCCCGAAGCAGGTGAGGTCCTGGTTCCAACCCACCGAAGGAGTCAGACAGGCAGCAGGCTGTCCTCGAAGTCAGACTGCTGCGCTTTTTGCCTCAGTCAGATCCGGCAACTAAAACGACAGGCGGGAGCAGCATCTCCTGAGGAAGAGGGGTCCCTTCAAGGAGAGGATGAGAGGTCCCCTACCTTTCCTTGGTTCTCTCCGTATTTCGTATTTCGGCAAAGCTCTGAAGCACTAATGCCCCAGAGCGCCATGGTCCTCTAGTAAATGCCCAGTTTCAGATGAATCACTTGTTTTCCAACTGTGGGACTAAATTAGGTGCTAGAATTTTGAGAGACGTAATTTGCAGGGCTGTTTGGGAAGTTTGCATAATGGTGCCTAATGCTCCTTTCCAGATAAAGCAGTTTTGCATTTCGTTTTCTCTGCCTCCTATCTTCACTCCAGACTGTGAGGGAGTCAGCCAGGTGCATGTCTATAGCTACTCAATGGAAAGAGAATCATCACGTGGTCCTGGTGCAAATTTTCATCAAAGACAGAGAACCCTGAACACCCGACACCCGTGGGCACCACCTTGCATGGCAGGACCTGAGGTCTCTGAGCCCATAATCCGGCATTGGACGTGCTGGGGCAGAGCAAGACCCCACAGTTCCTAGTGTGCTGCTCTTCTGCCCGTAGAGAATTCCTCAAGTACTGTTCATCCCGGAGGCTCTTCACCTTGAAGATGGACCTAACATGGGAGATGTATTTATGGGGTACTGGCTGTCTTGCAAAAACCCATGTGTTCTAGACGATGCTTTGCAATCTGGTTAAAACTTAAGCCTGAACATATGGGTTATTTATCATAAACTTCATTTATTTAAAATTTTTTTTAAATTTTATTTATTTAGAGAGAAGGGAAAGGAAGAAGAAAGAGAGGGAGAGAAACATCAATGTATGGTTGCTTCTTGCACACTCCCAACTGGGGACCTGGCCCACAACCCAGGCATGTGCCCTGACCAGGAGCTGAACCCATGACCTTTCAGTCCACAGGCCAGTGATTAAATCACTGAGCCACACCAGCCAAGGCTCATGTATTTTTTCACACTAAAAACACTAACGTTTCCTTCCCTTGTATGTATCCTCTCCCCCTCCCTGTAAAAACCACGTGTCTATGGTCCCAAGCCTAAACCCTTGGTACATGGGGGTGTACTTGGACTTCTCCTAAAGCTGTTTGAAAATCTAGTGATTTTTAAATCAGCTCTCAGAGATCTGTTACAGTATAATAGTAGGCATAGAAAAGTAAAGGTATTTTCCCAAGTATTTTTATTAATGATGAATCTGAGCAGATGGCTAGAAGTCATATCTAAGATGTATGTGAGCAAGAATGTGCGATGCTGGTTCCACGGCTTAAGCCCAATAAAACTATAACCGTTGGCATTTTTTAGGAAGGATTGAATGTCCTCTCTCAACAGCTAAATCTCTGTGGCCCTGGATAAATGTTCCCCTCTCTCCTAAACCACTAAACATTTAATTACAAATAAATTAAATGGCATAAGCCTTCTATCTTCCCTATGACAGATTTCATAATATCCTGAAAAGGAAAGTATGACTTTAAGATGTGAGGTTAGTATGATCTCCGCTACATTTAAAGAGATATCCCTATGCATAGGAAAATGTCTCCGGACAACGTGCTAACTTGAAATCTTTGGGTGGTAAGGTTGTACGTGGCAGTTATTTTCTCCCTCTGTTTTCCACAGGAACTGTGGTTGACTTTTATTAGCAGGGAAACAATGAACCATTTCAGAAAGGAAAGTTAACTGCTAAACCATGACTGTCCTGTGGCTCGTGGAATCGGCTTCTGCATTTGAATCTGTGTTGGGGTCCTTCACCACTCTTGTCTCACTGATCTCTTTGGCCAACAGATCACAGAACTGCCTGAGTCATGTTTAAGAGAAATATGTTTTTTTTTTCTTCCAACCACAAAAGAAAATTCCAGGTTGTCAGGGGGAGCCAAGCTCTCATAAAAAGAAAGCTTTTGAGAAAGAAGTCATTTTCCCCACCCTTTTTGCATTCCACCCCATGACCAAGACCGTGTTAATGACAGAACTCCTGTGCGCAGACATGTGTGGAGAAGTTTCCGCAACACAGGGTTGCATTGTGCAGAGCGCCTGTGTCCCGGAGGTCCACAGCAGCTGTGGGCCCTGAGGTCAACGTGAACAAATTCCCCCGAAGAAAGGGAGCTTCACCAGGGAGCGTAATGAAACCTACTCAACTAGAAATGCAGTCAGTAAGGGCTAGAGCTGCTGATAGAGTCAAACGTTTGGGAATCAGCAAAAGAGAATTCTGAAAATAACTAGCCTGCCTTTATGACCCCTGTGTTACTTAAGTTTGGGGGAAACCAAAATTCGCTGTCTCCAATACCCTCTACCTTTTCTTTCCCACCTCTCTTCTGTATTACTGATTCAAGCCTTTCCTGAAAGAAGTGCTTCTTTGCCTTGCAGGCAATTTTCTTTAGCTGTCCTCAAAGAGTCCAGGGGAGAGATTTAGAAAATAAATCAAGGATCTAAGCTGTGTGATAACACTTGCTGTGAACAAGAGATAAAGAAAGCTAATTCTGTGACTGCCACGGAGGGCTTGGCTATTCAGGGTCCACAAGAAGAGGCCTAGGAGACTACATCATCAGCTTTCAGATGGAAGAGTCTGGGACGTAAAAAAAAAAAAATACACACACACACATACACACAACCCAACAACAGCAACAAGAAAAACACTCCAAATCTCCCTAGTCTTGTAATTCTTCTCTTAACTGACTGCTGAGGGTTAGCAACCTCCTAGGACCTAGACTCCATGGGTATCAGAGTTGGGAGCAGTGTCAGAGACCATTTCGTTCAGGGATGGCAACCTCACTGCCCACGGGGCCTGGGAGAGGAACATAAATGAGTGGGGAAGACTGGGTAGAGCTAATGAGGAATGGTGGGGGCCGAGGCAAACCAGAAGTGCATGGATTTTAAAAACACTCTGTGAGCCAAAGGAAACAGGGCTATTAGCCAATGTTGTCAAGCTCATTTGTGACCTATGGCTCCAAATTAATCCCAACTAATTTGTGGATGAAGAAATAAAGGCTCAGAGTGGTGACATGACTCACTCCAGCTCACAGGCCACGCAGTGGTGGAACCAGTACTGACAGTGCAGTCGCCAGACTCTTGTGCCAGGGTTCTCCCACCCTCTTCCCCTACACCTTGGGTGCAGCTGGCTCACCACAGGGAGCACCTCTCTCCTCTGATGGAAGCTGATATTGGGCATTTTAGTGAGACCCAGGGTACTTTTCCTATTGCTCCAGTTTACCCAGCAGGCCGTGCCGGCTGCAAATGCCACCACTGTTTAGGGCCTTTCCCACATCCTCTTTTTCTTCCTCTGACAGCATAGGAAGAGCTTCCCTCTGTCGGGTTTCCCTCTGGGTGCAGCCTGGGGGTGCCTCGCTCCTCCAAAGCTTCAGGCAACAAAACCAAAGTCTGGGTCTAAAACTTCTGAGTAAGGGATTCTGAACATCAGTGTTGGTTTTGCTAAAAGTTACCTTTAAATTTGTCTCTAAGGTATTGGAGGAAGAATTAATTACTACTACTAAAGCACTGTGAAAGTTAGAGATTAAAAGATTCATGAATCTACAAAATATTATTATAATTAATGAATATATCTATCAATGAGTATATCTACCTATCAATACACTATGATCAAAAAGTGGGGGCGTTTATCATAGGTTATCGAGCTGAGGCGTCTTTCCCACAAGTGCTTTCAGCACCATCTGTTTTGCTAGACGTGTTCCCTGTCTAATTCGCTCATGGGAGTTCTGCCTAATGAAAAAGATACGTCTTGTACTTTTGAGACAATGCCGTCGATGTTTTTATACACCGTGAGTTAGTAACAAAGGACAATACACTTAATTTCCCTTAATAATTTCTCACTCTTGACAAACTTTCTTTTCTTCAAGCTTGGTTTCAAGGAGAATCTTACCAGATAGCACATATTTTTAAAGTTTCCCTCCCTGATTGACAGGTCCTCTAAGAACTCTTTTGGTTTTTTTTTCAAACTAGGAGAAACTCTTTTGATACATAAATATCAAATACTGTGTGGAACCCAGGGCCTGCACATAGTACATGCCGAATACCCTTTTGATGAGTGAAGGAGTGAGTCAGGGAGTGAGTGGCAGGCCACAGTTGCCTGCGTGGGTTTGGATAATATCAGTGCTCTGGCTGGGGGACTTAATTAGTTCATCAGGTAAATGCTCAGAATGTCCGTCTGCTGGTAACAGGACTGAGCGAGGAGCGAGGATTCTTGATTTCTGAGGATTGGTTTGGGTTTCTAGTCAATTAGTCAGCTCATTTAATGACTAGTAGTCGCCTCACTGCTCAGAGGTGATGAAGACTGGTTGATAAATACAGTTCATTGGCTAGTGGGCTACAGGTAAAAATACCATTAGGCCTGAGGACAGAACAAAGCAATTGCAGTGATTCTCTTGCAACTCACAAACTACATAGGTGCTGTTTTGAAAAAGATAAAGCGTAAATGCTTAGGTTCAATTCCTAGCCAATAATAATAGCAAATATTTAAGCAGCAATTACATTATGCCTGGTATTGTGCTAAGCATTTTTCATGTATTATCTTATTTAATCCTCATAGTTCATAAAGGGGATATGGTATTTATGCCCATATTTATGTTGAGAAATCAGAGACATAAAGTAATTCATCCCCAACTCCACTGGTAAGTAGCAGAGCTGGGCATTGGGCTCCAGTCTATCTATTTCTAGGGCCTGAGTTCTTAAATCCTGTAACAAATCGCCTCTCATTGCCACAGCTTTGCCATTTATTACCTCTGTGGCCTTAAGTCAGTCCCTTGACCTCTCTGAGATTTGGCAGTCTCATCTTTACAATGAAGACAGTCATAACCATTGTGCAAAGCATGTAGCTGAACATCAGTCTCTTTGCTCCTCCCTCTAGCTTCAACCAAATGGGTCAAAGGGAGCTCTTTTCTTCTCCCAGTGCCCATTTCTGACCCCTCTGATTGGTAGAAGGGAGCGCACATGACCCAAAAAGACCCAATCAGAGTAGCCTATTTCCTTGTCCGTAGTTGTTTGGTCAGGGAGTAGATCCCTGACTCAAATTAGGTCAGTCAATCCCCTCTCTGGAATTTATTTCACTGGACACCAGTAAAGGGGAGCTTCAGCCCCTTGGTAGTAGTAAAGCAGAAAGATGGGAGCCATATTCATAGAGGGAATGGTGCTCACTGGAATTTATGGCATATACCTGGGCACTCCAGTGCCATGGATGTATGATCATTATATCACCCACAACTTGGTATCTCGCCCATCCCCTCCCAGTGTAAACTTATTGCTCATTTATAGGCCTTTAGAATCTTGGCCTTTACCAGTAGTTCTAGTTGTCACAGAGCCAATACCAAATATCAACGAGGAAATTAAATTTATGAAAAAATGCTCCAAAATAGCAATGATAATTTTATTCAGAATTTCTCAAAACCACAAGCATCAATGCCATTTTAGGACCTACACTCTGAAAATGCATTATCAGGATACCTTTTAATTTCTATCTCTTCAGTACCTGGACCTTAAACACACAAAAATAGTAAGCTGTTTTCAAGTGCCAAGTAAAATTCAGAAATAGTTCTTTTCATTTCAGTTACTTGGCATATTGTTATAACTGTTTACTGCTAGCACTAGGAAACATGCATTTAAAAAATTTATAAATGGAGGATTAGACCCAGAAAAGCTGGTCTGCAGTCACAGAAGCAACATTAAGGGTATATAACCCAAGCTGTTATATTATGGCTATTAGTCTAGTATATATTACTTACATATACATACACACAAATGCAGGTATGCCTGCTTTCCAAACCATCACTATTTGAACTCAAGAATCGAATGGATATGTGTAAAATTTTATATCTATCTTTCCTGTCCTAATTATTCCCCCTTTTCTCTCCAAATCCATTTCTTCCCTCCCATCCCTACTTTATGTTCCAGAAGGCTGATGCCTAAGGCCTGTATCACCTGGGTTGCCTTGCCTGTAGGTTCTAGTTGGGTATGGCCCATAAAGATCAGTGGGGCGTGTGACTGGAGTTTTCATTTTCCTTCTCCCCCTGTGGGAGACGCTGTTGGTACTACTCCCACATCACTGTTTCCCTGTGTTCCTTTCCCAGCTTCTGTGTCCTCCGTATTTGTTGGCTGACAGCTGTAACTCTCTTCAGGAAAAAAAAAACACATTGCCCAGGACAGGGAGAGAGCGGTGAGTGCCTGGGGGTTCGTGTCCTGCCCCGACATTAGCCAATGACTGGTATGAGAGGATGAAAGTCCAGCTCCTTTGCTTGAGGCAGACACTCTGGGGTGTGACAGGTCTGGGGTACGGTTTCATGCCCGAGAAACCTGCAGGGTTATGCCAGGGCTGGGGGTTTGCTTCAATCGCACTCTTGCAAAACTTTCTCCCCTTCCCNATTTGTTGGCTGACAGCTGTAACTCTCTTCAGGAAAAAAAAACCACATTGCCCAGGACAGGGAGAGAGCGGTGAGTGCCTGGGGGTTCGTGTCCTGCCCCGACATTAGCCAATGACTGGTATGAGAGGATGAAAGTCCAGCTCCTTTGCTTGAGGCAGACACTCTGGGGTGTGACAGGTCTGGGGTCCGGTTTCATGCCCGAGAAACCTGCAGGGTTATGCCAGGGCTGGGGGTTTGCTTCAATCACACTCTTGCAAAACTTTCTCCCCTTCCCTGTCTTGGTTCCCCTAATATCTTCTGTGTGCCTCCAGAGACCACTTCCTCAAGCATTCACTGACACATGAATCCTAAACCCAGGGTCTCCTTCTGAAACCTCAGCTAAGACCTTCCCTGGTCTCAGCCTCAGCAGCAGCTGAGCCCTCTACAGCCACAGGCCCTGTTTTATGGCCCCTCTTCCAGGATGCCAGTTGTCATGGAGGCTCTGGGAACACCAGTTCTTCTCCTTGTCCCTTCAGGTCTAGGGATGTTAACTGCTTCCTGTTAGTGCTAGTTTTGGGGCTCTTGTCGGTGCTCTTAATGCTGCCCACAAATATGTACACAGGTCCACCTTTACTCCTCTTCCCTTAAACCCTTTGAATGTACCACCTCTTTCTGATTGGGACCCCAACTGGGAATCCTCTCTGCTCCCAACTTCAATACTCACTAGCTAAAACTTAAGAACCAAATCCACCCACACTTAAATTCTCTGTCAAGAATCTTTTCATCTGAACTCGGGATCTAACAGATTGTAGGTAGTGAGGATAATTACACATATCCACACACAAACATTCACACATCCATACACACACATCACACTTGTCTCATACAATTATTTTGAAAGTTATGCTGAGGACACTAAAAGGTCACTCAGAAGAGAAGCAGTGCAAGATGCCTTAACCATATTAAGCAAATTTTTTATTGTACCCATAAATTATTAACTGCGGTAGGCCTTGCCCCCTTCATGTACACAACTAGGAAACAGACAACAGGTATATGTGAAACCGCTGTTTGCAGACTTTGGACAGAGGCAAAGCAGAACTCTAATCTCTGAACAAAGGAAACCACACGAGGCGCGCTGCCCCTGTGAGTGCCCCCGTCACTGCCTGGAGGCAGTTTGCAGGCTGCAGAGCAGAGAAGGGGAAACCCAGACTGAGCGCCACAGTCCCACCAAAGTGAGGAGACACAGATCAGGTTTCCGGGAGACCACAGCAGCCAGAATTGGTGGGGCGCGGTACCAGGAATGAGGGAAACACACAAAGACAGAGCCCTGGAGATCCCCAGACGGGCCTCTTCGGATCTTTCGCTAAATACTGACCTGTGAGTATATGGTATGAAAAACCACAAGGCTGGAAAAAGGAAAACAAGAAAGAAGCTGAGCAATTCCTCAAGTTCCCACAGGGCTGAGAAATGTTCACGTTACTGTTAGTCAGAGCAGAGAGACCACAAAAAACACAGGGCATAAGCAGAGCCCTTTGAGGGAACTGTCTTCTCAGTGGGGCAAAAGGAGCCCTAAAACCAAGGCTTCTCAGAACCCACCTACTGAAGCTTTAAAAAAATCTTGAAAGAATTAAGCTGCTTCCAGGTAACTTAATTGTGTGTCAGAACAAAGTGTGCAGTGACTTAAAGGGGTGCAACAAAACGCAGCTCCCAGAAACAACAGAAAATTCAAATGTCTTGATCCGATAAAAGACTACCGGGCCTGGAACACGAAGGAAAATTACCCGTAATCATGATCACAATAAATCAATACAAACAGGTTTAGAAATGACAGAGGAAATGGCATTAGAAGAAAAAGACCATAAAACAGTTATTAGAAATATATTCTACATGCTCAGGAGTATAAAGAAAAACATGAACGTAACAATAAGAGGACTAGAAGATATAACAAGAAGATCCATGTTTCTGTATAATATTGTAAGTAAAAAACATGCTGGGTCAAATTAGTGACAGATTAGATACAATCAAATAGAAAATTACTGAGCGTGAATCCCTAAGAAGAGAAATTATTCAAAATGAAATGCATGAAGAAAAAAGTTTTTTAATGAACAGAGACCTTCAAGAAAATAGCAAGTGGCCCAGTATATGATAAATGGAGGTCTAAGAGAAGAAGAAAGAGGGGAAACAGAAATAAATTTGAAAAAATAATGACTGAAAAATCTCCAAAATTTAATTGAAATGGAAAACCTGTAGATCCAGGAACCCTAAGCTTCACACAGGAGCAAGAGAAAGAAAATGACATAAGGCACATAATAGTTAATTTGCTCAAGAACAGTGATAAACAGCAGCCTGAGGAAAGAAACAAGACAGAATAAAAAGATGCCTTGTCAGAAACTACGCAGCCAGAGGACAGTGGAGTGACATCTTTAAAGCATTGAAAGAAAACACAACTTTTTCATACAAAGCCAGAAGACCTTTACTGCAAAAATGTTACAGGAAGTTCTTCAGACAGAAGGAATATGATGCTAGGTGGGAATTTGGCATGATAAAGGACACTAGAAATGAAATATATGTGGGTAATATACGAAAAAAACATTTTCTGCCCTGGCTGGTGTAGCTCAGTGGATTGAGCATGGGCTGCAAACCAAAGGTTTGCCAGTTCGATTCCCAGTCAGGGCACATGCCTGGGTTGCAGGCCAGGTCTCCAGTGGGGGCCACATGAGAGGCAACCGTACATTGATGTTTCTCTCCTTCTCTCCTTCCTTTCCCCTCTCTCTAAAAATAAATATATGAAATCTTTTTTAAAAAGTTAAAAAACAACATTTTCTCATTCTTTTAGTGTTTCTACCACGTGGAGAATTAAAATGAATGACATCAAGAACTAATGGGGAAAGAGAGGAAAGATTTTAGAACACATACAAAGGTGAAAGTAAGCTATGATAAGCTAAAGTTGTATAATATATACTAGAGCACTGACAAAAAAATTGACAAATAATAACAAAAAACTAAAGGAGCATAGCTAATAAACCAATAGTGAAGCTCAAATGATATGGTATGAAGCTCAAATGAAGCTCAAAGGGTATGTTGTAAAACTTTAAAAAGGAGAAAAAGGGAAGAAAGAAAACAGATGGGATAAATGGAAAATAAGCAGCAATAATTGGCAGACTTAAACCAAACAATATCCATTATTATGTCAAATATAAATAGTGTAAACACTCCAGCCCTGGCTGGTGTAGCTCAGTGGATTGAGCGTGGGCCTGCGAACCACACGATCGCGGTTCGATTCCCAGTCAGGGCACATGCCTGGGTTGCTAGGCCAGTTCCCAGCAAGGGACTCACGAGAAGCAACCATACATTGGTATTTCTCTCCTTCTCTCCTTCCCTTCTCCTCTAAAGATAAATAAATAAAATCTTTTAAAAATAGTGTAAACATTCCAAGTAAAAGAGAAATTGTCATCCTGGGTAAAAAAGCAAGATCAACTGTATATTGTCTATAAGAAACCTACTTGAAGTAGGCCAAAGGGAAAAGATGAGAAAAACATAATCATGCAAACACTAAGAAAATGAAAACAAGAGTGAAAATATTACTATAAACAAAGTAGACTTCAGAACAAAGGATGTTATTGGAGATGGAAAGGAACATTATATAGTTATCAATAGATCAATTCATTAAGATGTCATAACAATTCTGAACATATATGCACTTAATAATAGAGCTTCAAAACATGAGGTCTGTCCAGAAAGTATCCATCCACATAATAGGAAAATAGATATTTATTGAAGAAGATACAAGAAACATTGTACATAGGACAATGGCACCTCAATCCCCTTTGATATAAGCACCTTGGGACCTCCCACAGTTCTACCAATCGCCTCAGCTGCCCTGTTGTATTTTCCTGAATCTCATCAATAGTCTGAGATCTCTTCCCCTCAAAGATGATTTTAATTTTAGGAAAAGCCAGAAGTTACAGGGCACCAAATCTGAGCTGTAGAAGAATGGGGGAGGCCTGAGTCACCTGGATGATTTAATATTTCACTAAAAAACTCTGCATGAGACGTGGTGCATGAGTGGGCACGTTGATGTAGTGAAGCTGCCAATCACCAGTTGCCCGTAGCTGCAGCCTTCTGAATCTTCCAAATAGTTTCCATGGAGCAATGTCAAACATAATGCAAAATTTGATGCATATTCATTGCTCTACTTGTTCAGTCATTTAGAATGCAACAACTACACAGTACACATGCTCACTCACTGGTGTCTACCACCCCCACTGACTAGTACAGTGAAGTCATTGTTGTTCATGCATGTGCATTCTAGTCCACTCTCCTTGACTGTCAGGTTATATCCATGTTACACAAACTGTTCTCATTATATTAACAATGGTTGAACTTTCTCTGGACAGATCTCATACATGAAACAAAAACAGAGAGAACAAAAAAAAAAAGAAAAATTCACAATCCTATGTAGAAATTTCAATACTCCTCCCTTAGGAATTAATAGAACGAGCTGGTAAAAACCACAAACATATAGAAGACTTGGACACACTGTCAACCAACTTGATAGAAAAGTGAGTGGTTGTCAGAATCATACCTTCATGATGGAATCCTGACATCGGTTCACTCACCAGTCAGATGCTGATGAGGACTTCATTTGTAGTGGTAGGTATTGATTGTTCCTGGTGTGCTGTAACAGAGCAATTGCTAAAACTCGCTTGTGGAGAATGGTAAGGAAATATAGGGGAAGTGGGATGCACCAGCTTATACAATGTCTCTGGCATCTGAGAGGTATAAAAGAGTATTTCCAAGGACTGTGGAATTGAGAGACCAGTTAAAATCAAAGCGGGAGGGCTAAAGAGACCCCTGGACAGCATTTCAAGAGACCCTCATTTCTTTTTCCCAGAGGGCAGAGTGAGCTGAATGCATGGCACAATGAGTGATTGTGAGAGAGGTAGAATTTAAGAGAAGCTAAATTCTCAGGAAGGCAAGTCCTACCCAAACTCAGAACCTCTCTGTTTGCAAATTGTATCAGCACCTGCTGCAGAGTCTTATATAAAATTCTTCCTAAACTGAATTGTTTTCAAGAATTGGCCTATAAAACAAATCCTGAGGCAGCCCCTGCCAAGTCTAGCGTGGACAGATGATTATGACCATGCCAAGCTAGAGAAGTCTCCAGTTTCCCTTGAGACCACAGTTCTATGGCCTCACTCTCTCTAGCAGCCAAGGGTTTGCCTTCCAGTCTGGGTGTAACAAATGCTTGAAGCCCAGTTTGCCTCACATTCCTATTCCTTTCATTTAAGAGGATAGTGGATCTTCTGAATGCATTTCATTTCTTTCTGGAGGGTGCTTCTAGGCATAGCAGAGTAGCTGCAGGCAATTTCTACTTTGCACTCAGGGCTGACCTTTAGAGAGGAAAGGAACAGAATTATTTCCCAAGAGAAAAATTCCAACTTACTAGAGAAAAAATGATGAGAGTTCCCAGGTGTATGGATTTAGAAACATTTTGCTAATCTTGGTCAGTTCAGTAGAACATTCCTTTTGTTAAAATTGGAGGGGGCGGTGGTGATGGAGTGGGAAGAGTCTCATACCAAAAATGATTAGCTGTTAGGGAGACTTTTTAAAGCATTTGAGTTTCCACTTTATTGAAGCAGACTTCAAACCATATTCAAGTTAACTTAGTTCCCTGTATTTTCTTCCAAACCTCAGATACAACTAAACAGTTGGGCTGGTCTCATCTCTTGTAAGAAAGGAAGGGGAAATGGCTGGCAGGCAGGCAGGCAAGAAGACAGACATAGAGACTGATAAAGACAGACAAACACCATCTACATCGATTACAGACCTTCTCTAATCACGTAATTATTTGGCTCTGAAGCTAGCTGCACTTAATAGGTGCATTCAAACCACTTTTGTTGGTTTACTTCATCTGTTTCAAATGCTCTGGCCTTGTGACATCCTCTCCCACTGAAGGGTATGTTGTAATGAGAATAACTTCATTAGTGGTGACAGCTAAGCATGGTGACTCATTTCTTGGAGTGCTGTATGCCAAAAAGGCAAAACATTATCACCGAAGGTGAGTGGCTGAGTCCCCAGTAGACAGAACAAGTGCTGGGGCTCAGAGGGAGGGGAGTGCCACATGTACAGAGCCACCCTGAGTCCTCATTGTTCTTCTGGCCACAAGCCTGCTTCCTGAAGCAGGTCTTTGGCTGCAAAGACATGTTTTTTAATTTTGTATTTGGAAAATTGTATGATTTTTATTTATTCTGCCTTAGTTACAATAATCCCTTGATTAATCTCCTTGCTCTCTGCCTTGTCTCTCTCCCTTGATCCACCCTGCACATAGACGCAGAGCCTTCCCAAACTCACGCCACTCAGGCCCAAAAGCCCACTGGAACTCCCTGCTAGACAATACTTCAAGGACATCTCACTTCCTTTTGTAGCAGTCAAGGCCATCTACAATCACGGCTCACTTCCCTCTCATCTTCCACCTAATCTCACGCCTGCTCTAAGTGTTGCAAGACTACAACAGATGTTAAAGTGACTATTTTTCAAACCCCAAATTAGAATATTTGCTTTGACAAATACAAGACTCACTGTGCAGGTATTAGGAGAGGATATTTTCAGTCTGTACTATATTGGAAAAATCTGGGTCTTGTGGTATAATTTCTCCTTCCCAGCCCTTTTCTGCCTTGAGGTCACTCTTTTTTCTGCCTAGAAATATTTTTTAACTTCCTCAATCTTCTCACTCTCATGTGCTCTCCTGTTGACACTCCGTGTTCCTGTCCAGTCCCAAATCAAATGCACACTTTCTGTTTCACACTTTAAATCAATTTGTCTTCTCCTTTTCTAAATAGCTTCTCTTACACAAACGATTTAAAAAATCCATGAAATATTTTCTCTGCATTAAAGGAGGATGTGTTTTACTCACCTTTTTGTTCCCCTGAGTATCTAGTTACAATAAAACTTTTGTTTTAGTCTTTCTCTTTTTTAAGTATGTGTTATTAATTATGCTATTACAGTTGTCTCATTCTTTTTTCTCCCCATTATCCCCCTCTGCCTGGTACCTGCATTCCCCCCAGCATCCCCCTCTTCGTTCAGGTACGTGGATCATACATATAAGTTCTTTGGCTGCTCCATTTCCTATACTGTTCTTAACCTCCCCCTGTCTATTTTGTATCTATCAATTATGTTTCTTATTCCCTGTACCTTTTCTCCCACTCTCTCCCTCCTTGTCCCTGTTTATAGCCCTCCATGTGATCTCCATTTCTGTGATTCTCTTCCTGTTCTAGTTGTTTGCTTAGTTTGTTTTTATTTCTTTTTTTAAAGATTTTATTTATTTATCTTTAGAGGGGAAGGGAAGGAGAGAAGGAGAGAAATATCAGTGTATGGTTGCCTCTGTGTGTCCCCTGTTGGGAACTGGCCTGCAACCCAGGCATGTGCCCTGACTGGGAATCGAACCGCGATTGTCTGGTTCTCAGGCCCTCACTCAATCCACTGAGCTACACCAGCCAGGCTGTTTTTATTTCTATTTTTGTTTTCTGAGGTTTAGTTGTTGATGGTTGGTTGTTGTCATTTTACTGTTCATAATTCTGATCTTTTTCTTAGATCTAAGTTCCTTTAACAGTTCATATAATAAGGGCTTGGTGATGGTGAACTCCTTTAACTTGACCTTATCTGGGAAGCACTTTATCTGTCCTTTCATTGTAAATGATAGCTTTGCTAGATAGAGTAATCTTGGATGAAGGTCCTTGCCTTTCATGACTTGGAATACTTCTCTCTAGTCCCTTCTTGCCTACAAGGTTTCTTTTTGAGAAATCAGCTGCTAGTCTTATGGGAACTCCTTTGTAGGTAACTCTCCTCTTCTTTTGTTGCTTTTAGGATTCTTTCCTTATCTTGAATCTTGGGTAATTTAATTATGATGTGCCTTGGAGTGTTCTTCTTTGGGTCCAACTTGTTTGGAACTCTCTGAACTTCTTGGACTTGTATGTCTATTTCCTTTGCCAGATTGGGGAAGTTTTCTTTTATTATTTTTTCAAATAAGTTTTCAATTTCTTGCTCTTCCTCTTTTCCCTCTGGCACCCCTATGATTCAGACGTTGGAATGTTTAAAGGTGTCCCAGAGACTCCTCAGCCTTGACTCATTTTTTTGAATTCTTGTTTCTTCATTCTGTTCCAGTTGACTTTATTTCTTCCTTTTGTTCCAAACTGTAGATTTGAGTCCTGGTTTTCTTCCCTTCACTGTTCATTCTCTGTACATTTTCCTTTATTTCACCTTGTATAACCTTCACTTCTTCCTTTATTTTGTGGCCATACTTAATCATTTCTGTGAGTATCTGGTTACCATTATTTTGAACTCTGCATCTGATAGGTTGGCTACATCCTCGTCACTTAGTTCTTTTTCTGGAGCTTTGATCTGCTTTTTCATTTGGGCCATATTTCTTTGTCTTGGTGCCCCTGTTACATTACAGGGGGCAGAACCTCAGGTGTTTTCCAGGGCAGGAAAACCCACTTCACTGTGCTGTGGTGCTTGTATGTGGGAGAGGGATCAGAGGGGGAACAATGCCTGTTGCTCAGCTCTCATCCCCCTTTCAAGAGACTGGTGGTTTCTCCTGCAGCCCCAACCCCACAGGTCTTTACAGCCACATGTTTTGAGGCTTTATTTTGCCCATGATGGAACCCTGGGTTGCATGGTCTGTCTCACTCCCTAGTTGTTCCTCCCAGCTTATCAGCATGTTAATGTGTGATCACCCAGTCTGCCAACCCTGGCCTTGCTGCACGTCCTCTCTACCCCAGCTTCCCATCTCTGCCCCTCCTATCAATCTGAATGAATGTTTCTTCTTTAACTCCTTGGTTGTGGAACTTCCATACTGTTTGATTTTCTGTCAGTTCTGGTTGTTTTTTTGTCTTTAAATTTGTTGCTGTCCTTCTTTTGGTTGTGTGAGGAGACACAGCACATCTACCCGTGCCTCCCTCTTGGCCAGAACTCTCTTAGTTATAATAAAACTTTCTTAATCATCAGTTATGTAGCAAGAACTTTTATTACTTAATTTTATTCTCACAACAAATTTCTCACATGTTATTACCATTTTACACCTAAGGAAATTGCATCCCACAATGGTTAAGTAACTTGTCCATATTCGTGTGGTTGCTAAGCAGTCAGTCTGGAATTTAGACCCAGCTATCTGTGGCATCAGACTTCTGCAAACTCAGGAAGTGCTCAAAAAACAGTTTTCTCAAACATTGAATTGAGTCAGGTGCACCAAGAGATAAGGAATCACTCTGCAAAAGCAGTTAGCACTGAGGAGATTAGTGGCCCCTATATTTTTTCTTCACAACAAGGAAGATACCAAATAATTGATTCAATTTCAAAGATCATTGTGAATAAAGCATGAGAAATGAATGTGAGCAGAGAATTTTTTTAAAGTCTACATACATAAAGAAGCTGCGTTCAAAATCCATGTCTTCTCCCCTTCGTCAAAGGTGGATCTTTCCCCTTCTGCTGCTCGCTGGGCAGGTGCTCACACACCCCCACCATACTGAGTGCACAACAGCCCCACCTGGCTTCCTCAGCAGGTGTCACAGGCTGCTGCAGAGTGCAGGCCCTCGGAGCCTGCATACTCCATACCATTCATTTATCCACCTTCTCGCCATTTACCCAGCCCCAGCGAGAAGTGTCACCTTGAGCACAACATGATGAGCAACTGCTGAGGTCACCAGGGATGACCAGCCAGCAAAACGGCCATTGCTGCATTGGACATACACGGAAAAGAAGACCAACTATGAAAACACGGCAAGTCTGAAGTGTCCTTGGAAAATGCCGTCTCCTCTTGGCATAGGAATGGCCCCGTTTCATCTCCCAGATAGGGACTGTGACCAGGGGTCATATCATAATTATTGCTGCCACCAAGTAATATATGGGACTCCACTCCTATCAACCCATCTTGATGACCTCATGATGGTTCATTGCAGGTCTGACTAGTCTAAGGTTTCCAGAACAAAATTGTTTCATCAAACTTGGACTTTTTAATGCGATGCCCCTGGCTTCCTCATGTGATCAGCTCTCATGGAGGCAAAAGCAGGACGCTATTCCATTTTAATTTCTTTTTATTTTCTCCTTTCACCCTTAGGGATTTTAGATAAAAGACTTTATTAGCTGAGTTCACTGGCTTGTCTCCCCAAAGCCTAGAACTATGCTTCAAACTTAGCCAAGGCCCTTCCTTTGAGAGGATGCCAGCTACAAAAGACAAGCAAGCAGGTGCAGACTGTCTGTTCCAGTCGGCCTTCCCTCAGAAAACTCAAGAACAAGCCCACTAGGCCAGCGAGTGACGTTCTGACAGCAGAAATCACGGAGAAAATGGTCATTTGCATAGTTTAATTACAATTCCATAATCCATTTTCCATAAGGCTAAAGTCTAAAAATCTCTGAAAAACCAAAGTGTTCATGGACAAATCTGTACAAGCTCCTTTGGTAGCAAAACCTGACAGGAACTGGCAGGAAGTCATTTACAGTTGTTATCTCATTTAGGATGAATATTCACGCATGTTGTGGCAAAAACGTAATCGGTTTAATTACAAGGTATTCCCTGCTAGTGTGCATCTATGTGTGTATCTGAAATATTGTAAATCTCAAAGGACATAGAACCCCGGAGGTTGTAGATGGTATGAAAACACTCTATCAGTTCCTGCTGAATAACTTCATGGAAAGTTCTACCCCAGGCCTACCCTTCTGAATTTCTCGTTCCCTCTCTGACTGAGTTGGAACTGGCTGGTACAAGAAGAGTTACTTTATCGTCGTGGGGCCTGCCTTGAACTGTATGAGTTGGGAGGGAGGCCTAAAAGAAATTGTTTAGCCTCTCAGAGGTTAATTATTTAGCCTCAACTGGGGTAATAAGAATAAACACAAAGTGTTGCTGGGATGAAGTAGGTCCTCTTTCCCATTTTCCAGAAACATTAAACAAGACTAGAATTGCTTTTTAAACTGTGGAGACTGGACTTCGTAATCCAGGTTCCTAAAGGTTCTGAAGCACAGGTCAGTGATGACACTCAGCTTTCAGACTGTCTGTCTGGTATTTCTCTACTCTCAGTCACTTCAAGTCTCTCACTTACTGCCTAACAAAAATTTTCTGAGTCAATAAACAAACTTTATTTGAGTAAGATAGTGTACGGGTGCTATATAGCAATGAATTATTACCCTTTTCAGGTGGAGGATAGGTGACTGTCACAGCAGTCTTTCCTCATCCCTCATTTCCTTTATTTGCTCACTCACTCATTAAAAACGTAACACCTGATGAATATCTCCTAAGTGAAAAGATTTTACCTAAGGGCTGGCTAGCTAGGTATTAATGTGTAGGCTTTGAGTTAACAAATATTTGACCCCAGACATGTAAAGAAAAGAAATTCCAACAGTGCACAGTAATACTATTACAGGACGCAGCGTCAGGAGTGATCAACTCCATCCTTGGAAGGTGGGGCTGTGGGTGAGCTCAATGAAGACTTCCTGGAAGAGGTGACTAAGCCTAAGAAAGTACAAAGCAGCTTAACAGGCAGACAGACTAGGGTGGAGAGAACCTTCCTGGTTGAGTGAACTGTTTACAGTTCGACTGTATAAAGTTTGAACTTAAGAATGGTGCCAAATTAGGCTGGAGTGCACAGGTCAAAGCGCGAAGGTGGGTTTGGGACTGTGTCGTGGGGCTGACAGAAAGCCAATGAAAATATTGACTCAGAGAGCCATATCATGATTCACATTCAGAAAACTCACAAGAAGATTGTAGAGGATATGGATTCAAGAGCAGGCTAGACAGAGAGAGAGCGAGGAGGCAGGTCTCGCAGCAGCAGCCCAGGTGAGAGAACCTGGGGACGTGCTGTGATACAGGGACAGTTCATTGAGGCCAAGAAAGGGAGAGAGCAATTCTGAATGGGAAGATCTGGGAAGACAGCCAGAAATGGGATTTGACTGTCCTGAAAAAAACTGAACTTCAAAGGCACAAGCAGGAGGCAATGGGAACTCCTTGTAGATAGTCTGTGTTTGCTCTAAATCCCTAATGCCTAGCACAGATCAAGCCACCTAGAAGGCTTTCGGGGTATGTTTCTTGGATGAATAGAAAGGAAATTCCAGGGTGTATGAGTTATCTCTTGCTGCATAATAAGCTGCCCCCAAACTTAGTGACTTAAAACAGAGATCTTTTGTTTTTGCTCGCCTGTCTGCAGATTAGATGGTTCTCTGCTACTCTGGGCCAGGCTTGGTTGATCTCAGTGTCAGCAGTCATCACTCAAGCATTTGCAGCCCTCTGGTGGGTTCGAGAGTGGCTGGATGGCTGTCAGGTTGAGAGAGCAGACTGCCTGATCTGCATGTGTCTTATTGTCTAGGAGGCCGGCCTGGGCTTCTTCTCATGGCGACAGTAGGGTTCCATAGTGAGTGAACGAAAACATCCAAAGCCTCTTAGGGCTTAGGCTCAGAACTTGCATTACATCACTCTGTCGCATCCTTCTGGCCTCAGCAAGTCACAAGTCCCACTCAGATTCCCTTTCCTGAGGAAATTTCACCTTCTGATGAAAGAAAATGAAAAGTCACATTGTAAAGGGTCAAGGAAGCTAATTGCTTTCATTTTTACAATCTACCACGCAAGCAAAGGAAAAGACTGTGCAAAGTTGAATGGTTGGACTGTGCTGAGCATAGTCAGGGCAAATGGATGAGCAGTGATGATTCCCATGCAGGCTGGGTGGGAGGTGGGGCATGGAGAAGAATGAGATGTGTGAGAACATGGAAGCTGGACCGATGGAGGGCTTTGAAGACCAGGCTGAGGATGTTTGCACTAAATTCTCCACTCCCTGGGAAGCTCTCAAAAGGTTTTAAGATGGGAAATGGTAGCATCAGATGAAACCTCAACCGGGCTAGGGGTTGACCTTGGGGAGTAGGCTGGGCGTTCCAGCTCTAAGGAAAGCAGAGAGCAGCAGGCTCTCCCTCTGTTCCACCCCCACCAGTTCCTCTTGCCCGGTGCTCTCTCAAGTGGCCACTGGACCTGTTTCAAGCACTTTTAGGCAAGTCCAAGTTTACTGAGACCACCACACACCAGTAATGATTACAACATTCTTAATGACGTACACGTTTGCCAGCCCAGGTTAATTTTTAGCTACTTCCTCCTCTCCTTTGTAAATATCTTAGTAGTAGAATGAATACAATTAACAATCTCCTGTATTTGTGGGACATAAATACTAAACCTTGTGGCAGAGCCAAGGGGTTATTTTCGCAGCCCCGCAATATTCTTTTTAAAGTCTACTTCCTTGCACAGTCATTGGACTAACATGGGGTTTGCACTCTCTGATTTGTAGTCTTGGGAACTTAACCAAAAAAGGGCTAGCAACAGAGTAGTAGGTCCTGGGTCACTGGCTTGTGAGTAGGCCCAAACCCTAATGCATCTTAAATGATAAAATCCCTGTCCCCTAAGGATAAATGCCTTTCATTGTTCTCTAAGCTATACCAAATTGACAAAGTAAGTCACATCACTCATGCTAAATATAATAGCCACACCTCAGATGGGTCCACTCTGTTTGGAGGAATAATCATGGGATGCTCTTCTCCTGACTTCATGTGGTTAATTCCTGTGCATCTTCCAGACTTCCACCTCTACAATGCGAACTTGGGGCCATGGCCATCTGGTTCCTGGCTTTACCACTGGGCTTAATGCTTAGTTGGTGCTTATTATTAGTCAAATGAATACACGAATGAATGTTCAAACCAAAGAGAATGAATGGATTGGAGAATAACAACACCGAATTCAGCTCTTAGCTGTGCTACTTGCTAGTTGTATTTTAATGAGCAAATTACTTGCTTCCTTCCTAAGCCTCACATTTATTTTATTTAAAGTAGTAATAAGAGGCTCTACCTCAGAGTTTTCAAGGAAAAATTTACCCATATAGGGTCTGCTACATAGTAGATGCTCAATAAATAAAGAATAAGAATGGACAAATTGCAGGAGACAGCCCAAAAGTCAGGGGAGGTAGAGCTCTATCTCAAACCTGCAGAAGAGGACATAAAGAACAAAGTTATTCTATTTATCTGCATCTGACAAGAAGGTGTCATGTGACCAATCTCATTGGGGGGGCGGGTCCTGCCATCTCACCAAATCCATTCCCTTCCTCATTTGGAGGTGGGCTTTTAAAGTGTGGTCCATGTGTCAGACAGCAGCATAACGTGGACAGAACATGACTTACGTTGCTCAGTAAAGCCTTCACAGAATGCATCAAGGTCAGTTGTGTCCCACCAGAAAGATATGCCCAAGTCCTAACCCCTGGTACCTGAGAACACGATCTTATTTGGAAATAGGGTCATGGTAGATGTGATCAAGTTAAGGCAAGGTCATACTGCATTGGTGCAGGTTCTAAACCCAGTGATTGGTGTCTTATAAGAGAAAGGAGAGGGAAATTGGGACACAGAGACACAGACAGGGAAGAAGGACATGTGATAACAGAAACAGAGATTGGATTAATGCAGCTCCGTGCCAAAGAGTGACAAGGATTGCTGGCAACCGAGAAAGGATTCTCCCCTAGAGCTTTCAGAAGGAGGAAGTCCCTGCCAAAACCTTGATTGCAGACTTCTAGCCTCCAGGACTGTGAGGGAATGTGTTGCTGTTGTTTCAAGCCACTCAATTTGTGCAATTTGTTGTGGCAGTCCTAGGAACCTAATACATATACAAATAGCCCTTTTCTAGTCTGCCGGATTTGTTCCCAGCCTTTCATGGAAAAAGTTGTGTATCCAAAACAAAACACGTTTAGGCAAACGGACATTTCAAATGTGAGTATTAGTAGTCATGGGAGCAAAGAAGGGTAAAAAGGGAATAAGCAAGAAGAAGCAGCAAAGGAGATAAGGGCAAATGGAAAACCATTAAGGCAAATGTGTAACAACGGGCACTGTCAGCCAGAGACTCCTTCCGGCTGAGTGGAGCCAAGTGGGGCTGGCTTGGACAGTTGCTACGGAGGCCAGGTGTCCTGAAGTCAACTTGCCCGGGATAATTGCAAAGGTCACACAAGGTCAGGCCAAAAGTCAGCCTGGAAATGCCCATGCCAGGTTCTCCCCAGGCATTTGATCGTTCCTTCCATCCTACATCACGGACACTCTGAGTTTGCTTACGCTTGGAAAAAGCCAGCTAGTCTGGCACTCACATGGGCTTTCTACCTAAATCATTCCTGGAAAGCTGCATTTCCTGCGAGTTTGCAGTATCAGTCTGTCGTGAACCTTTCATTTGCCACTAGTGTATCGTACCACCCTATTTGTGTATTACTACGGGGTCGTTCCCTGCTCCCCACCTTCTACATAATCCTGGCGGAATTCACCAGGGCGCAGGGCCACATAAAAGGAGAGCAGCTTGGAAATGCCACTGGCCACACACAGAGGCAGAGGACTGAGGCTGACTTGTCACAAATGATAATGGCTCCCTCCCATCTCCTCAAATTAGGGAGAGAAAACTATGAACCACCTGTAGGGTGAACTAAAAGTTCTACTTATATGGTTGTTTTTGAAAGACTTCAGGACAATAGCTGGCTGTGTTATTTAGAAATTATTCTTCAGGACGCCCTCTGGATTAAGTCAGAGATCATGACCAAAGTACCTGTTGTGCAAGAAGGAGCTAGATGAGCACTCAGATATGAAGCCTGGTGAAGGGTCAAGCAAAGGCCAGGGGGAAAGCAGGTCAAGAGAGGGTCGATCACACGGACTCGTGTGGTTTCGGAGAGCCTACGCTGCACCAGGGCCTGGGGCGAGAGAGACAGCAAGAATAAGCACGGGCCTTGCCTTGGAATAGCTGCAGTCGAAATATGCTCCACATGCGCACTCTATTCCGGCAACGTCTCTCCCCTGCCCCCTTCTGCCACTTACTTCCCTGTCCTTGTCACTCTCTGCCCTACTTTTTTTCGCAGGGTTCACCACTCCCTGAAAAATCTTGCTTGTTCATTTGGTTCCCTGTTGCTTGTCTTTCTCTGACAGTGGAGGGAGAGCTCCAGGGGCACTAGCTCCACATTACCCCTAACCCCCGGGGCTGGTGTCTGACAGTTATTAGTTGCTCAATGAATGTTTGTTGACTCAATGAAATACAGCCAAGCAGGAGTAAGAGAGGCTGATAATAAAATGAATTAAGAGCATCTGTTTTGAATCCAGACTACTGGAGGAAAGCTCAGTTCCCCCATTTACTCACTGCTTCACTTTGATTCACTTGCTTGACCTCTCTATGCCTCAGTTTCCTCGACTGAAAAACAGGAGACTAATATAACCTGCTTCCTAGGATTGTTAGGGAATTAAATGAGTTAACATATACAGAAAGCCCTTGAAACAGGAGTTAGCAAACATTGTCCCATAGAGCTGTACAGTAAATATTCTAAGCTTTGCGGGCCATACACACGGTCTCTCTCACAATGATTCAGGTCTGCCCCACACTGGCACAAGAGTAGCTGCAGACAATACATAAATGGATTGAGTGGGGCTGTATTCCAATTAAAACGTTTAGAATTATAGCACCACATATAGCAAGAAAAATTATAAAAATTATAACACAAAAGAATAATCTATTGGCAGGGGAATTTGAAGTCTTTCTTTCGCAACAAATTCACTCTGTGGTTTCAAACCGTCTGAGTCACAGTTTAGTCATCTGTAAATAGACAATAATTACTCTTACCTACCTCACTTCATTATTTGGCGATCGCATAAGACAGAAGATAAAATGAAAAGTACAAATGTACTGTGTACAAATAATGCAATATAAGTGATTCTATAGTACTGCTTGAATCCCAGGTTGCCATGTAGCAGGTAGGTCAGATATGAGTACGCTCAGTGTGCGGATGAGGAAACCAGAAATATTAAATGACTCATCGAGGTCACACAGCTGATAAATAGAACTAAATTTGAATTTTTATTCTACAACACATCCTACAATCAGGCTATGAAATAGAAGCATTATATATATTTTTAAGTTCAGTTGTACTTTTCATTAAAAATTTTACATGTTTATTTTAGAAATATGCAAAGTATAAACCTGAAAAATAAAAACCTTCATCACACCAGCTGGAGTTAACTCTTATTATTATTTTGAATGAGTTAATATTGAAAACAATATATATACCTCAATAGTTTTTACTTAATGTTACATCTTGAGCATTTTGCCATGCCATTATAAACTCTTCAAAATGCAGTTTTTGGTGGCTATGTAATAGTTTATTGTGTGTAGTACAGTAGACTCACTGACTCCCCTGTGGTAGATACTTAGTTGTTTCCAATTTTCACCCTTACAAAGTTAGATTCTGAAAGTGCGCCTGAGTTCCCGGGGATGTGAATACTTTTTGAGACTCTTGGTGGATATTTTAAAATTGCTTTTCAGAAAAATTGCATAATCAATGTAGGAGAGTGACCACTGCTGTTTTGTAACACTGGGCGTGTTTTCCTCTTTTATTTATTCAAATAAGACCACTTTGATTTCTGGTGAGGTCGATTCTTTCTCCAGTGTGGCAGTCACTGCAGCTGTTCACATGTATTTCAGTTTTTCTCCCGTGAAGAACATGATAGACATGGCTTCTCCCATTTTAAGGACAGTGCACTGAACATGCATATCCCTGTGCACTGAACATACATCTTACACACCGAGTTCTTCCTCTACATTTCTTGTGCAGAAGTATCCTACTTCCCTAGGTTCATCCCAGGCCAAGGGGTTCCAGAAATACTGGACCTTGTAGTTATCAAGAGATAATTATGAATTCAGCCCACATTTTGTCTTGTCAAATCAGAGAAGAAAGGGAAAAAAAGGAAAAAGTCAGTGACATCACCACACCTTAATTAACTTGAATGTAAAAGGAAATGTTTACAACATAATTTCATCTCCATTCCCTCATCCCCAAAACACACATTTTTAAGAAGTACAAATCCCTATTCTAGTCAGTTTGTGTGTGGGTTGAGTTGCATATGTTTTATGACTGCAAGACACTTACTCAGCCTAAGTCTATAGTAAGAAGATGGGCATGTAGCAGTTGACAAAGGCTTACTTACCTTTTTGATCAGGGTGCTGAGGCCCTGCGATCATGGGAACTAGAGACTTCAGTGGGCAGCTACTTTGTGCATGGAGCTTACAACCATGCTAAATGCCAACTAAATGCCTGTGCGTGAATTGTTCAAGTGCTGTATATTTTTAACCCACTAGAACAGCTAAAATAAAAAAGACCGACACTTCAACATTCGCAAGAACGTGGGGAAACTGGAACCCTGTTACAATGCTGATGGGAATGCAGAATGGTATAGCCGCATGGGGAAACAGGTTGACAGTTTTTTATTTTTCCAGTTATAAGAGATATTTTATTTGGAAAGTCGCAGAGCTGGAAAAGGTGGGCCAGTTGGGCTTCGTAAGTTCAGGAAATAAGTTACTGGGGGCAAAAGAAGGGCCTTTGGAGCTTAGGAGAGAGAAGGGCAGGGTAATGTGCCTGGGGGAAGAAGAGGGGAAAGGGGAAGATGTGGGCACACTGCAGAGGGGCGCATGGGGCCCAGGTTGGCAGTTTCTTAAAAAATTCAACTTTCACTTTCCATATGACCCCAAAATTATACTCCTAGGAAACTGCAAGTATTTGTCCACATAAAGATTTTTAGGCAAATGTTTACAGCAGCATTATTCATAATAGCTAAAACCTAGAAACAACTCAAATGTTCATCAAATGATGAATGAATAAACAAAATAAGTTTTTTTAATACTATGGAATGCTACTTGGTAATAAAAAGGGATGCATTACTGATATATATAGCAATAAGAATGAATCTCAAAACCATCATGCTAAGTAAAAGACAGACCAAAAAACTACACTTAAAAAAAGAGTTTATTTATTTATTTTTAAAGAGAGGGGAAGAGAAGAAGAGAGAGGGAGAAAAACATTAATGTGTGGTTGCCTCTTGCGCACCCCCTGCTGGAGACCAGGCCTGCAACCCAGGCGTGTGCCCGACTGAGAATCAAACTTTGACCCTTTGCTTTGCAGGCCTGTGTTCAATCCACTGAGCTACACCAGCCAGGGCAAGACTACATATTACATAGTTCCACTTATATGAAACCTTTAGCAAAAGCAAAACTATATAGCAACAGAAAGTTGATTAAAGAGCTGAAGGTAGGAGACGGGGAGAGCAGGTACTGACCACAGAGGACATGAGAAAACTTTCTAGGGCATTGAAATATTCTAAATTTTGAATGTGATGATAGTTGCATGAGTGTAGACTATCTATTTGCTAAAACCCATATAACTGAATGGCTCACATGCGTGTATGTTAAGGCATATAAATTATACTTCAATCAGGCTATGAAATAGAAGCATTATATATATTTTTAAGTTCAGTTGTACTTTTCATTAAAAATTTTACATGTTTATTTTAGAAATATGCAAAGTATAAACCTGAAAAATAAAAACCTTCATCACACCAGCTGGAGTTAACTCTTATTATTATTTTGAATGAGTTAATATTGAAAACAATATATATACCTCAATAGTTTTTACTTAATGTTACATCTTGAGCATTTTGCCATGCCATTATAAACTCTTCAAAATGCAGTTTTTGGTGGCTATGTAATAGTTTATTGTGTGTAGTACAGTAGACTCACTGACTCCCCTGTGGTAGATACTTAGTTGTTTCCAATTTTCACCCTTACAAAGTTAGATTCTGAAAGTGCACCTGAGTTCCCGGGGATGTGAATACTTTTTGAGACTCTTGGTGGATATTTTAAAATTGCTTTTCAGAAAAATTGCATAATCAATGTAGGAGAGTGACCACTGCTGTTTTGTAACACTGGGCGTGTTTTCCTCTTTTATTTATTCAAATAAGACCACTTTGATTTCTGGTGAGGTCGATTCTTTCTCCAGTGTGGCAGTCACTGCAGCTGTTCACATGTATTTCAGTTTTTCTCCTGTGGAGAACATGATAGACGTGGCTTCTCCCATTGTAAGGATAGCCTTGGCCTCATGACTTGCTCTGGCCGCCAAAGGAATGGAGCGAAGTGGCAATCCACTTCTGGCAAGAAGCGTTAGGAGCCAGGGCGCAACTGGCCACACCCCCCTTCCCTGCCTGGGTCATCTTGAAAGTCTGCGTCAGGATGAAGCCTCTGCCAGTTTGAGTCCCCCAGTGACCCCACACTGGAAGGCAGCATGAGTGAGAAANCCCGTGGAGAACATGATAGACGTGGCTTCTCCCATTGTAAGGATAGCCTTGGCCGCATGACTTGCTCTGGCCGCCAAAGGAATGGAGCGAAGTGGCAATCCACTTCTGGCAAGAAGCGTTAGGAGCCAGGGCGCAACTGGCCACACCCCCCTTCCCTGCCTGGGTCATCTTGAAAGTCGGCGTCAGGATGAAGCCTCTGCCAGTCTGAGTCCCCTAGTGACCCCACACTGGAAGGCAGCATGAGTGAGAAATAAACCTTATTCAATCATTAAACTTTAGGGGTGGGTGTTATAGCAAACAACTGAGATTTTCCTGCCTCATATGGTTCTATGTATTCTTTTATGAAAATAAGGTGAAAAAATTTACCAATGTCCTGTTGTGTTAAGAAAGTGCATAAGTTGGTACTAGGATTGTGTGATTCTGAAACAAAGGAAGACACATGTCCTCTTGATCAACAATTTTCCAGTTTTGAAAAGAATTTCCTAATGCATTTCTATAAATAGGGTAAAGAAAGGAAGTTATTTCACTCATATAGACACAGTGAACCAGGGGAATTTATGAAAGAGGCACCAACAATTCAATAAGAAAGGGGAAAGGCAATCCTGAGACTCTGAACTGATCCCGATATGACTCGCTTCACGTCCTCCCACCACTGTCGCCCAGGCAGCCCTGTCTGCGTTGTGACCTGGGGCCCGAGGCCCGGCTCTGACGAAAAGAGGCGTCAGAGGGTCACACAGGACACGTTGTGACAATCAAGTTGCTGCCCGTGGATGGAGCATTTTGTGTTTGGATCCCAAACAGGAAGTTGTTTTTCTTGTAAGAGGAAAGAGAATCAATTATCTTCCCCACAGCTACACCAGCAGAAACACACACAGGATGCAGAAGGTCAGGCCGGCTACAGCGGCAGGGAAACGGGGTCGCGTGTACAGCACAGAGATAACACTTCACACACCGCATTGGAGGGCAGGCCGGAAGTGTCCTTCCACGGGAATTAAGGGCCCGAAGAGGCAGCCTCTCAGTATGAGTAGGCCTGAAATTTAGGGCCAGGATCCACAGAGCTCATAAAATGCAAGAAAAGATAGTCACTAAAAGCCGCTGGCTAAGTGTTTTCACCCTACAAAATGATAAGTCTTCATAATATTTTATTGTTGTTATACATAGAATATTGTGTGTATGCATATGTGTGTGTGTGAATACACACACACACACACACACACATACACATTCATAGGCCTAGTATGATCATTCTCAAAAGTCTGGCGGGAAAAAAAAGTCTGGCAGGAAGAGGCGTCTGCTCTCTCTCTCTGTCCCCTCTGCCACGGAGACGTCAGCTCGTTTCTAGAAAAGCATGGTGAGGAGGTGCACACGCCACACTCCCTGCAGTTGATTCGGAGATAAGGTTCTACATCTGACCTCGAGGAGATTGCGGCCGGAGGGCACGGAGGTCATGAGCATGCATGACCCCTTCTGCACACTAAGATGCTGCTTTGGACTTTGAGGTCCATTCCTCGAGAGAGGAGATGGGAACAAGGGGAAGGTTAATGGACTAAGCAAGGCCAGGACTTCCAATAGAGAATGTTCTGTTGGTTTTTGTTTAAGAGTATCAGGATATGTTAGCCTAATAAATAATTCATTGGACTGCCTGTTCACAGACTAAAAGTGAAATATTGCAGAATGCCTACGTGTCAATCGGTCTTCAGTGAGTTAGATAAACACTTTCTACAGATGTCACTTGTAAAGCCCAGATTTGTACATTAGTTGTGTATTTTACCCAGGCAAAAACATAGTATCTAGTGACTTCACTTAAAAGTCTATTAAAATCTCATGGCCTTGGAAAGGTTCCCTGACACCTTGTAGGTCAGATTCGGGGCTGAATAGACATGCCCCCGGCCACTGAGCATACAATAGCTAAACACTCCAATGACACTGTAGTTACACTTGCTGCCCTTATACAGAAGCACAGAGGCCTGTGATCCTTCTGGGCCTGCTGGAATTCTCCTGACTTCAGGGGCACAGCTGCAGCAGCAAATGCAAAGGCGGCACGTGTGTCTGCAGATGCCTACACATCCAGCCCCCTCAGCAACTCCCATTCCTACCTAAACAATTTCCTGACTGTCTGGGATGCTTCTAAAAGAAAAGAGGATGGTGATGTAGTAATAAGGTGTATTATTTATACAATTTTAATATTTAAATATTGATATTTAAATGTTGGTATATAAAATAACATTGTTTTATATATAAATTTTAATATTTATATATTTATTATAGTTAAGTCCTACTATGTCCCAGGAGTTGCGTTAAGTGCCTTCTAGACCATTTTTCCATTTAATATTTACAACAATTCCGCCCCATTTTCAGATGAAATGTCCAGAATAGGAAAATACACAGAGAGTAATCAAAGTTAGCTCGTCGGTAATGCAACAACAAGCTGACCACATATTGCTACCAATGAGATTCACTCAAAAGGAAATAAAATCACTTCTATGATATTTTTGCTTAAAATGCACAGCCCAATTCAATCAAGACCAGAAAAACCCAAACTGAGGGACATTCCAAACAATTTCTGGGCTGTGTTCTTGAACTATGTCAATGGCATGAAAGACAGAAGCAGACTAAGAATCTGTTCCATATGAAGGCAGACTAAAAATAAGAGAGCTACATGTAACACATAAACCTGGTTAGATTCTAGGTCAGGAAAGAACAGTAGTAGGACAATTGGTGAACTTGAGGACCGTAGATCAGATAATAGTATTTTGTTAATGTTAACTTTCTGATTTTGATCATTTCGTTGTGACATGAAAAAATAGTAACATTTGGGTAAACTAGGTACTGGGCACTCAGCAATTCTTCGTGCTATTTTCTAACTTTTCTTTCAAGTCAAAGATGATGTCAAAATTACAAGTTGAAAAATGAGGAGTGGGACCCACAGAGAGCCACAGGGAATCTGGGGGAAAAGAGGAGACCAAATACAGAATGAAAAAATGGGAATGTTGCTCTTCCCACAGCTCTGGATGCCATTTGGAGTTTGTCCTTGGAGGGGTTCATCCAGAGGACACATTTCTTTAGCCTAAAATTCTGGTGAATGACAGGCTGTTAGATTTGGATGAGAACTTGAAGTTATTCTTCAGGGCCTCATTTTCCAGGAAAGACAGGTGAAGCTCAGAAAGGCATGGGGATGATGGGCCCAAGGTCACACAACAGGAGAGCCACGATTAACACCTAGCTCCTTCGGATCATGGGATGCTATTTATGTTTCACCACTCATTTCTGAAAGAGGACACCTTCGCGGCAGAGGGAACTCAAGCCCAGAATCCGTAGTGCAGAGACCTTATCCATTAGCTGTGTGATTCTTCTAACCACCTGCTAGAGATTTCTTCTGTAGCCAGATAGTCATTCATTTACTCACCCATTCAGCGAACATTTATGGAGTGTCTTCCAAGTGCTTGAAGGGCTTATAGATACAGCAACTGTCAAAGACAACATCCTCAAATTCTGGTGAACCGGCCTGAGTACTGATCAGTGCTCCACAAGTAATGACCTGCATGACCTTGGGCACAGTCTTTTACTTCTCTAAGCCTCAGTCTGAGCTTCTGAAACACAGAGAAGATAGAATTACTCAAAGGTTACTCTAAGTATGAAATAAGATATTGCATCTAAGCTCTTTGCAGAACTGTCTGGTATATAAGTGCTCAATAAATATTAAGTATTACTGTTATTTTCTTTCTCTCCAGCCTGAAATTCTCTCAGTTATATTACCTGGTGGGGATATTTGGGAGTGCTCAGAAATTCTATAGAATATTTCTAAATGCATTGAAAAACTTACATTTAGGAAGGCGAGTTTTTCCAACAAAGTAATTTTCTATTTCTTTGTTATTTTCAAGGGTAGATAATAATAAAAAGAAAGGGCAAGAAAGGCTAGCTGAGAAAATTGGTACTGAGAGAGGAATTCAAATGGGAGTTGTAATATGCAGAATGTCTGATAGGTTTCATCAAGATTCAAATGAGATTGTTCTTGGAGGCTGGTTGTGTCCAGCCTTCTTCCTGGCCATAATTTGAATGCCATTTTAGCCAACCCTTGATTATTTCCACAAATGAAAAGAATAATAAATTACAGAAAGCAAGATGAACAGAGCCCACTAGGGCTGCTGGGCGCAAGCTTCTGGTGCCTTTCTATTGCTCTATTCTGAGACTGTGGCCATTGGCCCTCTGCCACGACCCTGGCGCCCGCCCCCCAGGACCACCAGGTCCATCTGGGGACGCACTCACTTCCCCTCCCCCAGTTTCTCCCATAGCACCCATCAGAGGGTCTCAAACATAGGATGTGTTCAACAAATCTTTGTGAATAAATCTATTTGGGGGGGGATGTAATAAAGCAATCAGAAAATAAAGTTCAACTATAGTGAAAGGTCCTTCAATTCACTCAAAATTCTGTCTGCCCACCGGCAGATGGTTGGGACTTCCAGGAACAGAAAATGCTTCAGTTTCACACACTTCCTGTGTAACATTGTTCATTGAGAGGTGGGATATTTAAGGGCTTAGTCTCATATTCTCCGGTTATAAATTCTTTGGAGAAATGACACTAAAAAATCTAATTAGGAGATCTATTTGGCTACATATACTGTATATGTGGAAGCAGAATTCATGGGTCATGTATGCGAACAATAACATAAATGGAGCACCTTAGGATGGAGCTGGAGCCTCGATGCCAGAGGCACTGCCTCGCGTGCCTTATTCCTCGACTCTTTGGAATGTTAAAACAGGGCAAAATAACCATTCTGCTGGGCCTGCGGAAACACCGTGCCCCGAAGAACTGTTTGCAAAGATAACAGGAAAGCAGTTACTACTGGACTGATTGGCTACTGGACTGGAAATTAAAAACATTTTTTAGAATTAACATCCCTATGTTATGTTATCGGCACCAATGGAAAGGCCCTCCGTCTACTAATGTTATTGTTCCCCTTCTCTTTCTGATAACTACCTACTGCCTTTGTCTCCCAACCTGAACCCTACGTGGGCTTCTGCCAGAATCAGTGCGTCCTGAATAGCTATTCTTCTTAATCTCCGTAAATGCTTGTTGCCTCTCACTTTGAAAGGCCTTTTATTGTTAGGTTAGCAGTTTCTCGCAGCAAACACAAAGAAGGTAAATCAGCAACACGATTCCCAGCATTTGTAAGATAAAAATGTACCAATCACCAGTAGAAGGGCAGGTTTTCCTGAGCTGAGCACTAAGTAGAATTTCTCTTGTGTGGTTTAGCGGTAGTCTCCATAATCCTTCTGCAGGAAATAGGGCAAATTATAACATCACGACATCACTCTCTGTAGGCCTACGGCCCAAGGCCAAGGTTAAAGGGCAGGGCAAGTATAGAGGCAGAGTGCAGCATGTGGTCAGTGCAGATGGCTCAAGGATGGCTCACTGGTGGTAGAGCAGAGGACAACTGTAGTCAAGACTTCTATGTACAGTTTCCTCTCTAACCTCAACCCTTACCCCAACCACAGACTCTTGGGTACCAAGGCTGGGTTGTTTACTTAACAAGAGCCTAGCATTGAACTAGGCAGAAACCACACCAGGGCTCGTCCCCTTACAAGAGCTCTGAGGAAGCTGTTTGAGGTTCTCTGTCACTGACATCAGCTGGTTAGCAGAAAACTGATGTGTGATTGTGAGATGGAAATAAAAATGAAAAGGAAATAAAGTTCGCCAACCAGGGCACTGCCCCTCGGGTGTCACTTTCCAGAAAATCCACCGTATCATTTATCCTCTATGGGAACCTGTTTCTGAAACAGACTTTACTCTGCATTCCATCTTTTCTAATGTACGCAGGAGATTTTCTATCTCCATGAGCTAAATAGGGTCAAACACAGTGAGAAACAGGACAAAGCAAAACTGTGGCAAAGAGTGTCTCTTCTGTGGGCAAACAACATGAAGAGACGGCGAGAGAGGGAGAGAGGCGGCCGCAGGCAGTCTGCACATCATTCAGACAGCTACCTGTGCCTGGGGCCCATCCAGAAACAGAATCCCATTCCAGCACTTTGTCCCCTACAGAAGTCCACTGAATCCACTGAGAAGGTCTGGACCAGCCCAGGGTGCAGAGAAGGAGGCAGCGGCCTTGGAAGGGGTGTGGGCCTTACAGTCAGACAGGGGCCTGGGATGTAATCTAATCCTGCTCTCTTCCATAACTCAACTTCTCTCAGCCTCAGTTTTACCACCCCTGAAATGGAATACTAATGCCTTCCCGTTGAGGCCAGAGAAACTATAACAATACCAAGGATGAGAAATCAAACAGCACCTGAATCAGGATCAGAAGTAAACAGGTGCTCTGTAAACCAAGGCAGCTCATCCATCCATCCACCTATCAATCTGCTTACAATTTTTATTTCCTTTTCCTGCTTTTTGTCGGTTCTGAGTATCAGCTGCACAATCAGGCTGGGGAGAAAGAATGGAGCAACCAGGAGGGATGACATGATAAAGAGTCAGCTTCCTTCAGAAAGCAGTATTTCCGGAGAGCTATCCCATGGCTCTAGGGAAGTGAACACAGGGCTTCACAGCTTCATATTTCCCAATCACTTAGATGTTAAGAGCAGCGGGAAGCAGGAAGTCAGCTGACATTCCTCTGTAGGAGAGAGGCTCTCACTGCTTCCTTCGCCCTGAATGTTTGTCTCCTCATGGCTCGGGCCGTGGCTCTCAGGTTTCCACGCCTCGCCATCCTGCTGCTCCGCGGTGGTCAGACACTCCACTTCCACAGACCCACCCTCTGGTTCCCACCCTTTGGGTGAAAGAGTCCTATTGCTACTTGTTTCTATGGTTCTGAAATGTGCTTGCCTGACCTTCCTAGGATCCTTTTAATCCTTTGTTTATAATGTTAATTTCTTTCTGATTATCAAAGTAATGTTTATTTATTATAAACATCTGAAAAATACACACACACACAAAAACCAAAAAAGGAAAAGAGCAAGGCCTGCTAATTGCCCTACCTAGAAATGTCAGTCTGCTAACCTTTTCCCAGCCTTTTGTACTTAGTACACATGTATTCTCTCCTCCCCACACCAAACAGAATCACATGATTTATATTATAGTGTATTCTTTATTTCCACAATATGTGTTTACAATATACATTTCCCCCATGCCATTAAATATTTTGCCTTATTCTTGTTTGATTCTCTTTTATCTCCCCAGAACCAGGGTGAAATCATCAAAGCAGGAAGTCAGGACGCTGGGTCCCAGTCAGCTCGGTGACACTGTATGAATTGTTCAGTCCTCGCCTGAATGAGCTACATACTCTGTCTGGCTCAGCATCAGAGGTGTGTGATTCCAGGGAGAGTAGTAGTTTTTTCTTCACAAACAAGTGGATTCTGGGTTTTAAAGATACAGATCCTCTCGAACAGCCAGGTTTTCATGAGCTCCCACATGTATAACCTTTGTGAGGGGAAAATCGATGACCACCAGGGCTTTCCGTGCATGCCAGATGTGATCCAGGAGGGCAGGGAGAGATGCTGCACGTGCTCCCGTGAGATAAACGCCTCCCCTCTGCCAGCCTCGGGCCTGGTGGGAGCTGCTCCTGCTGCTGCTTCTGGTGGCTGGCTGCATTTGAACCCTGATTTCTACCCAGCCTTGGGGCTCTTAGAGATTATTGAGCCAGATTATTAGGGCTGTGGCTGATCAAGGCCTCTATTTACTTTAGTTTAGCTCGCTGCCCTCACAGAAATCCTATGTGGTTGTTTGTGGAAAATGTGTTAAGAAGCTCCAGAACCTTTGTTTTCTTAATTAAAAAGAAAAATCATGATGGATTCTGTGACCAACTGAATGTTCTTTTTGCCGGGCATAATTTTCATCATTAAACCTACATGTTTCAGTCATTTCATCGCATTTTATCAGATCACAAATCCCCACTATTTTATAATCTTAATATTTCAAAGATTACTTTCACAAAAATACTTTCTAATTTCTGTGACTAGATAATATGGAAATATAATCTGTGGTTAAATGGAAACAAATCAAAACAAATAATGTTTAAAAACCAAATGAAATAAACAAGTAGTATTGCCAAGAGCAAAATGAGGAAATAAAAGCATATAAGATGTCAAATATTTGGTGATGGAAGAAGATTTGACTTTGGGTGATGGGTACACAAGACAATCTTAAAGATATATCATAAAATTATACACTTGAGATTACAGTATGTAATCTCACTAACCAATGCCACCCCAATAAAAATTTGAAAACATTCAATGAGTGTACACAAATGTACACTTATGAATATACTACAGCTACAGTCACCACGTTTGCTGAACACAGCCGGCACCTGTCACACATTCCACATGAATGTCTTGGTGGTGTTCAGTGCAGAAGATCTGCAGGAATCCCAAGCCCTGCTGGATGTGTGACCCTGAGCTTGTCATCGAGCCATTTGTGCCACAAATGGGACACTGATACAGCTCGTGATAATAAAATGAGAAGGTGAAAGTAAAAGCTGATCTAAACTGTGAAGTGATAACAAATGTGAGGCTAAAAAAAAAGGCAAGGCGCATAAAAGGAAAACTCAAAGGATGCCATTTCCCTACAGGATTTTACTTTCCTTCACAGGTTCCCAAGAATGAGGCTTCTGGATTCTCCCTTTGGGCGGGCTGAGCCGGCCTCAGGGCCCAGCTGCTCCGCGTGGAAAGAGCCCCGAGCGAACAGAACCCCGCCTTCTTGAGCCTGATCATTCGACCTCAGCTTCACCAGCTGCCCTTGCTCAACCAGGTTAGAAGTCTCACTTCTCTGTGAGTCATCACGTAAGATTACAAACGGAGACTATCAGTCTTGTCTGCTACTCATTCAGTGGGTTACGGTCCAGAGGAAGTGGGGTGACAACTCGGAGAGGAGGGTTTCTATAACCCTGGGAAAGGCTTCGCCTGGACGGGAGCAGCAGGGAGAGGCGGAGTGTGCCAGGGAGCGTGCAGGGGTCAGGCCCAGGGAGCTTCGGCTGGCACTATCTCTACCTTTTGTGCCCTGGTTTTGTTATCTGGAAAATGAGAATATTTCCAGGCCTAAATGAGTGTATTTTGATTTATTTGGGGGGTAATTTTATGGAAGTATAATTGACAAATATAAATAAATTATCTTAATAATTATTTCTGATACCTACTCAGTGGTCTAAATCTACATACATAATGTTGCCTGGCTTTCTCCTCAAAAAAAAAAAATGCTGAGCGACAGACAGTTTGGTAATTTGATAGTTGTTAGTCTCCTGTTTTACTGACCGATATGGGCTATGATGGCTAATTTTGTGTGTCATCCTGACTAGGCTAAGGAATGCTCTTAGCTGGTATACATAGCATTTGAATCAATGGATTGAGTAAAGAAGATAGCCCTCCCCAGTGCAGGTAGACATCCTCTGATCTGATGAGGCCTGAAAGGAACAACAAGGCAGGGGAAGGGTGAACCTGCTCTCTGCTTCGGCGGAGGCACCATCTGCTCCTGACCCTAGACATCGGTGTTCCTTGTTCTCAGGTGTTCAGGCACGGTCGGTTCAGACTTGCACAGTATCAGACACTCTGCTTTTCCTGGTTCTCAGCTTACTGACAGCAGATCTCAGGATGTCCTGGCTTCCTTAATTGGATGAGCCAACTTCTATAATAAATCTCCTCTTATATCTCAATATATGTATAATCTGTGAGTTCTGTTTCTCTGGACAGCCCTGACTAATAAATACATGGGCTAAGACAGACTAAGCCTTAAAACGCTCTAGTGGTTATAACACTTCAGTAGCCCCCTCTCGGCTCCATAATTTAGTCCAAACTCCTTACCTTGATCACTGTTTTAACCCCTGATCATATATACGTTCAGCTCCAGGTCTACTCAGTTGACCTACAGTTTCTCTAAGGCAGTGGGTCTCAGAGTGCTCCAGCAGCAGCATCCCTTGAGCACTTGTTAGAACCCAGATCCTTGAGCCTTGCCCAAACCCACTGAATCCTACACTGGAAGGGTGGGGCCTGGCCAACTGAGGTTTAACAAGCCGTCCAGGAGATTCTGCTGCTTGCTTCTAGGCCTTTCTCATGCTGATCTTCCTGCCGGGAGGAGGCAACCCTTCAGTTCTGTCTCAAGCTCCAAGCTCTACCTTCCTCCCCACACTGCTCACCCCTCACTCCCTCCATTCTTGTCTCAGCATCCACTGAGTTGATTTACTACTCCTCACTGTCCCAGGTCTGAGCAGTTCTCTTTGAGTTGGTTGCCCAACTATGTGCCACCAGAGAAACCTATCCATTCCTCTAAAGAGGAACATTTTACATTGCTCAGTATTAGATTTTCTATTTCCCTCAATGGGCTGTGTGCTCCCTGAGATCAGAGTATACTTTCTTTATTTCTGTGTCTCCAGGGCCCAGCCTAATGTCTAATAAAGGTTCGGTGAATGGAGAAATGAATCTAATTAGTCATTGAATAACAAAAACTAAGACAAACCTGTATCAGCTGATTCTAAGCCAGACAGGATTACCTACAAAAAGGGTCCCGCATGAACTACAGTGTCTATTCTCTCTTCTGCTTCTTTTCTCTCTTTTAAGACATTTACACAAAAACTCAAATGCTACACAAAGACAATGTTCTATTTCGGTTGATTGAATGAAGGAATGTGAAGAAAAGCTTTTTTGCCATCTACCTCATCTTCAGTCACATTCAAAGCAATACTCTACATTTGACCACCATCAAAAATAATTTATTGTTGACAACTTAGAAAGGGTTCATTTTCTTCTTCTTCTTCTTTCATATTTTAGTTTTGATTTCAAATGTGCTTTGATAAACACTTTACAACATTTTGGACAGTTGAAGGACTAGCACTAACACGGTGGTCATCTGTCTGTAAATGTACTGCCTGGAACAGGGTTTCCCAGCCTGGGTGCCAGGGCACAGATGATTTTTCCCTGTGGGAGCTGTCCTGTGCATTGTAGGGTGTTTAGCCACATTTCTGACCTCTACGCATTAGATGCCAATAGCACCAGCACCCCTAACCTGTGACCACCAGAAATGCCCCCAAACATTACCAACTACCTCCTAGGAAGTGAATAATTCTCACTCCCCCTTTGAGAACCACTCAAATCCAACAGGTAGCATTTTGCTACATTTGTTTTAGTGTATAATTTTTTTTGAAACCGTTTGGAAATAAGGTGCAGACATGCTGGCAGTCCATCTCCATATACTTTACCTGACATCTACAAATAAGGTTATTGACCGATATAACTACAATACCACTATACATATAAGGATATTTCTATATCTCCAATATTACTAATATTACAGAGTCCATAGTCTCTACACGTGCAAAGAGATATTGGCTTTGAATCTGGGAAAGGAAGATATATTTTACTGTCTAATTCTGTTCCTATTTCTCAAAAAAAATGCATGATTATACAGCTGCCTTTGCTTTTAGGTTGGGGCAGGGAATTTAATTTCAAGTGGCTTTTCTTAGTTTTAGTGTTCTGGCCAAGTATTCATGACCAAACTGCAACATAGTTGCATCATGACAGTAAGGGAGTTTTAAAAAATAATAAATGTAAAAACGGAAGTCCTCCCTAACAGGTATGACTCAGCTGGTCGGACATCATTCTGCAAAACAAAAGTTTGCTGGTTCAATTCTCGGTCAGGGCACATGCCTGGGGTGCAGGTTCGGTTCACAGTTGAGGTGTGTCCAAGAGGCAACCAATCTTTTTCCCTACCTTCCCCCTCTCTAAAAATAAATAAACAAAATCTTTAAAAATGTGGAAGTCATTTTAAAAAACGAACCACTGAGCACAGAGATTGTCTGGTTGTGCACTTTAGTACTTTCGATCCCTAAATATTTTCATTTTCTCTTTCTGTCATTTCCTTCCTGACATCAGTTTTTTGTACAGAGCTTTGACTGGTACATCATGCTATTACCAGTTCTTATTTGACTCCTCATCTGCTCCAATGTCCTTTTCTCACAATTCTTAGAAAGTCTGTAGCCCTCAAAGAATGAAATACATGCCTTCTTCCAGATCACTCCCTGCCATTAGCTGCAGAAAGAATCATCCAGATTGATGCAACTGTAAATGCCTGCGCCCCATATTCAGCTGGGCTTCCAGAGCTTACCAACCCTGTGAGGTTGCCCTGATTGTGTCCCCTAATGTGCACAGGGTCTGTTTCACAGACCTCTGACCCCTTATAGCTCATCCCACTTCCTACTCACTGAGTCCATGGAAGTCCAGGCGTGCACATGCATTCTCCTCTAGGCTTCCTCCTTGTTAGCTGTCTTTAAAAAGTTGTAACTGTTTCTGCCTCAGACCCATGCCCTTTGAAATATTTTGGAGCCTGTTTCTTGTCCTTTCTCAGGAACTTGGTCTGCTGATTATTCCTTCTCTTTGCTGTTTCCTTAATCACTCCCTCACTACTGTATGTTTATCTAAATATACTCATCTCTCTCACCTGAAAAAGAATTCCACCTTGATCTCATGACAGTTCTCAACTAAGTCCTGATTTCTTTCATCCCCTCAATAGCCAAATTCTTTGAAGATATTATTGGAGAAAAGATTCATAGCATTCGTCAATTCTCACTTCTTCAACCCCCAAAAGACGAAAAACCTCTTTTCTACATCCTTTTTCCTAGGAAATCTTATCTACTCATATGGCTTCAGTTACTCTCCACGTGTTGCTGAATTCTGATTCCCCTTCTGAGTTCTCCATTTCCTGGATTTGCAACTGTACAGGCACCTCAAACTCAACAGATGTTGGGCTGATTCCTGCCCTCAAATAAGCTTCTGCTTGCTTCCCATGGCAGTGAGTGACAGTCTCCTCTCAACTGCCCAAGGCTAAAACCAAGGGGCATCCTAAGTAGCTCTCACTCTTATTCTTTGTATCCAATCAATACAAGCACTGCAACAGTCCTGCTCTCTGGGTGTGTGTCAGGTCCGAATGCGTTTCTACCCACTTGGATCATCCCATCTAGATGGCCTGGGTGACTGCAGCAGCCTCAGCACCAGACCTCTCTGTCACCAGCCTTGCTTCTCTCTAGTCCATTCACCATGATGCAAACATGCATCTAATAAAAACTTTTATTTTTTTTAATAGTTGACATAGTTTCAGGTGAACAACATAGTGATTAGACATTTATATAACTTACAAAGTAATCACCCCGACAAATCTAATATAGCACCTAACACCATATATACTTGTTACAATATTGACTGTATTACTTATGCTATACTTCACATACCCATCACTATTTGTAAATAAAACTTGTACTTTTAATTCCTTCACCTTTTTCACCCTTCTCCCAACACCCACCCTATCTAGCAGTCAATTTGTCCTGTGTATCTGTGAGTTTCTGTTTCATTCGCTCATTTATTTTGTTTTAGAGGTGTTTTTAGATTCCACATATAAATGAAATCATATGGTATTTTTCTTTCTCTGATTTATTACATTTTCTCTGTCTGATTTATTACACATTTATTAGCATAATATCCTTTAGGTCCATCCATGCTGCCACAAATAGCAAGACTTCACTCTTTTTTATGGCCAAGTAGTATTACATTGCATATATATAGCACATCTAATTTATCCAATGTCTTTTAATGGACACTTATGTTGCTTCCATATCTAGACTATTATGAACAATGCTGCAATGAACATAGGGATGCAAGCATAATTTCAAATAGCTGCTTTGGATTTCTTCAGATAAATGCCCAGAAGAAATTGCTGCATCATATAGAAGTTATATTTTTAAATTTTGAGAAGCTGTCATACTGTTTTCCACAGTGGCTGCGTCAATCTGCATTCCCACCAGCAATGCATGAAAGCTCCTTTTTCTCCACATCCCCACCAACACTCGGTGTTTGTTGATTTATTGATGATAGGCAATCTGGCAGGTGTGAGGTGACATTTCATTGTGGCTTTACTTGCATTTCTCTGATGATTAGTGATGTTGAGCATCTTTTAATGTATCCGTTGGTCATTTATAGGCCTTCTTTGGAGAAATGTCTACTCAGATCCTTGCAAATTAATTTTTTAACTGTTACATTAAGTTTGGAATGTAAGTTACAAACAGAAGAAACATTCGTCTAGATCATTTCCCACCCAACATCCACAAAACCTTGGTATCTTCACCTGAAAAACATGAATGTAAGATTAGATTGTACTCTTATTACTCATTTGGGCAATGCAAATCAAAACAGTAGTGTAATACAACCTTATACCCACCAAAATAACTCTTGTCAAAAAGACAGAATGTATTGGCAAGAATGTGGGGAAACTGGAACTGTCACACCTTTTGGTGGCATGCAGAACAGTACAGCATTTTAGAAAATAAGTGGGCAGTTTCTTAAATTAAACTTAGACTTCCCATATGATCACCAAGGAATTCAACTCCTAATAAAAGGGTTGAAAACATCTCTATACAAATATGCACATGTTCATAACAGTATTATTGATAATAGGTACAATGGAAGCAACCCAAATGTCCAGGATCTGCTGAATGGGTAAACAAAATGTGACGTACCTATACCATGCAATATGATTCTGCCATGAAAGGAATGAAGTACTGGTCTGTGCAACACAATGAATGACCTTGAAAATAAGATGCTGAAAGAAACCAGTCACAATAAGTCACATATTATATAAATTCCTTTAAATGAAATTTCCAGAATTGGCAAACCCATGAGAATTGTGCAAATCTCATGCACAAAGATTCTCTGCCTAAAGACAGAAAGCAGATTAGTGGTTGCCTGGGATGAAGGGTGGGCATGGATTTTAGAATCAGGCATCACTGGATTCAATATTATGACCTTTGAAATCTTGGGTAACATATTTAAAAGCTCCCACTCTCAGTTACCTTGACTGTACAGTGAAAATAATAATGCCGACCCCTGTGAGGATTAAACTGAGCAATGTAGTAAGGTGTCTGACACAAAACACACTCAGTAGATGATCGTTATTGTTACCGTTATTGTTATTGTGGATAGAGAACACAAGATAAGAGATACAAAGGCTAAAACACAGTAGAGATGGGCACAGAGCCTTTGAGCACAGGCTCTGTTAATTCATGATTTGATCATTACCAGGCATCAACAATGGCCTTAATTGAATTCTATCAATTTAATAAGATGTGTTGCAGAAGTGTGGAGGAAATATTAAAATTAATGTGGAGAACTGAGTGGAACATAAAGCTGATTTCTAAATAGTTTGAAGAGGGACTTTGTGGACTTTACAGGGGGAACCTCAGCCTTAGAATTAAGAATTATACCACAAGTGCCTTTTACTGAGCATGCCCCTGGGCCAGCACTGGTACTGTCATTTTCTTGTTTAGTTCACCTGACAACACTAAAGGCAAGTGTTATTATCATCCTGTATTTCTAAATCAAAAAAGAAAAAAAACACAACTGATACTTAAAAAGCTTAACTCACTTTCCCAAGGTCATGAGTGGCAGTGCCACCATCCAAAACCAGCCTATTGAAATCCAAAGTGTGTCCTTTACAAGGAAAGGAGGGTGACAGGGATGGGGAAGAAATGCAGGCAGAGAGGAATCTGGAGGAGGACCGCAGTTAAGCTGGGGGCCTTCCCTTTAGATGACCTTGTCAAGGACACCAACTTTGCTTTTCTCCAGACCTCATTTACATTGTGTGCACTGTGCACAGTTCCCGAGGGCTGACTCTATTTACAGAGAATACACCGTGAGTGGCCGAGACCAGCTGCTTGCCTCCACTGGATCAGTGTAGGAGGCAGCCAAGTTGCTTACAAAAGACAGCAAGGTGAGTGTATGTAGGGTGGGGGCTAGAAGGTGGAAAAACTGTGGGAAAGGATGCTGGGAGGTGTGATAAGGGGTGAACCAAAAATAAATGGAGAGTCAGACGGCAGCACCCCGTGGAGCACAGGAGCAACGAACGATGGGGGTCAGGTTGATTAGAAAGGGGCAGAAAAGGAAATTTTGGGTCTAGATTCATTCAGGGAAAATAGCCTTGGAGAACAAAGTATCCTGAAGTCTTGGGGCTCCACAGTGGGAGGAAGGGAGCTAGGAGCTCCATTGGGTGTGAGGCCAAAGGGAGAGGAAGGGGAAGAAAGCCACAAGAAACCTTGCCTACTTTGCAGTTTCACCGAACACTTTTTCTGAGTTGTTTTCAGGGCAAATGGTGGGGTGGAAAAGAAAAACAGGTTCGTGATTGGTGTTTTCTCTTAAAAAAGAAATACTCAGGAAGTTTTCATGACGCAGTAATGAAAGTGATATTGTTTTGACGTGTGAAGCATACAAGGGGAATTTTCTTTCTGTAACTGTGTTTTTCACTGTTTGATTTTTTTAAAAAAATAGTTTAAAATGGGAACATTTTTTCCACTGATGAAAGATATATCTCAGTTTGGGCCATGTTGTTTCTACCCACAGAGCAGGCCAGCAACAATGGGGCAGCTTCCTCCTCTGATTTTGGATCCGCCGCTCTGACTGCTTTGTCGGCAGGTTTCTGGAGGCCATTCTCCTGACCACCCCCCCTGCAGACATGGAGTCTGACACAGTTTCACCAAGTCACCAGGTAAATGGTTAGTAGGCAGGGCCCCTCAAAATCCCAGATATTAAGGTTTAGTCCCCAACTAAAATTATAATAATATTTAAAAATTATGATAAACCCTAAAGCACATCTGGAATTTCTCAGAAACTCATAAATTAGCATTAAAAAATTAAATGGAAGGTAGATCAATTCCATTACATTTGAGATGTATTCATGAAAGCTTAAAATTTAATTATGCACTTAACAGTGTACTAGTCATTGAACTTGCAAAAATACATAGATACCACTTTCTACCTAGTGCTTCCAAATCTGCAGTAGTGCCCCTGAACCATGTGAAGCCCACATGCCTTCACAGGTGCATGGGACATGCCACCAAGGTTGTGGGTTGATTGTAGAAAAGCTTTTTACAGAGGAAAACTCTCTATTTTGTTGCCATATAGTAATTACACTAATATTTCCCATCTGAATAATGCCTATAAGTTTACACAGCTGTTTCACATGTGTGTTCTTTCTTATCTATCATAGTAAAGTAGATACTAGCATTATACTCCTTGTACAGATATGGACACTGAACAGCAAATGAGATGCAGTGGTTTCCAAACACATTTGCAGCCTAGCAAATTCCACTTAGGAAGTAATATATACATAATTAAAGGGCCAGAGGTGCTTCTTACTGGAGTGTTGGGGCCAGCCAATCTCGGGAGGTTCTCTTATGCACAGTCTGAAGGCCTCCCGTTCAATTTGGAAAAAAAAAGCATGAGTTTTAAATTTGGACAAACCTGATATTCAAACCCAATTGTATAAACTGATGGATTATTGAACCCCTCTAAATCTCAGTTTGCAATTTGTAAAATGGAAATGATAATATTGTTGATTTCCTTGCACTGTAAGTTCCCAACCTTCATCTTAACCCTATCTTTGTCTCCTTAAGCAATTTGCTGAAAGTGTTGAAAAGTAATTTGAAGAATCTAGATCTTCTGCCACCAAACCTATGGCTTTTTGTACTCTATTGTGTGGCTACAGATTACATTCGCAACCACGTCTAGAGGCCTTGACAGTGGCTGATGTCTTCCCCTAAAGAAACAAAGTCCCGTGTGTGTCCTGTGGACAGTGGCCTCTTGTGTACTAAGAGCAACAGAGAGACAAATTGGGAAGAAACATTTAAAGCATGTGTTCTTCCCCTGGCTGGTGTGGCTCAGTGGATCGAGTGCCAGCCTGCAGGCTGAGGGGTTGGTGGTTCGATTCCCGGTTGAGGGCACTTGCCTGGGATGCAGGTGGGGTCCCCGGTTAGGGGCACAAGGAGGCAGACACACATTGATGTTTTTCTCCTTCCACTCCCATCTCTGAAAATAAATAAATAACATCTTTAAAAAATAAAGCATGGGTTTTTAACTCAGGTCGGAGACCCATAAATCCCCCTGAAAATACGGGCAAAATATTTAGATGTGCACAGATGTACTTTTTTCTTGGGAGATGGTCCATAGCATTAAAATGATCAAAAGTGTCTGTAAAGTGAGAACAGGTCAGAGCCTGTGGACTAAGGTGTCCCTGCCTTAGCCATGGACTTTGATGTTCTTTTTACAAAGAAAGTCCAGAGGTTGTTACCATCTCTACCAATCTGTCCAGCGAAGGCCTGAGATTCCCAGGTGTTAGTGAGTGTAAGAATCATGTGAATGTGATAGCCAAATACAAATATGACTAGGGTCAGATGATATTAGTATTAGGAAGTGATAGTTATCTTTGTTAGGTGCCATTAAAGAAAACTTTTCAGGTAATGTAATTATAAACATCTGAACATTTTATTACCATAAAATGTTGTATCATTAAAGAAGGCCTTAGCAGGACTATTTAAAGACTCACTCTTATTTTATAGAAAAAGAATGGTATGATATCTAATATAGAACATTAAAAAGAATACTATCACCCTGGCTGGTGTAGTTCAGTGGCTTGAGCACGGGCCTGTGAAACAAAGGGTTGCCAGTTCGATTCCCAGTCAGGGCACATGTCTGGGCTACAGGCCAGGTCCCCAGTAGGGGATACATGAGAGGCAACTACAGATTGATGTTTCTCTCCTACTCTTTCTCCTTCCCTTCCCCTCTCTTCAAAATAAATAAATAAAATATTTAAAAAAGAATACTATCTGAAGTTCATTGAACCCTTTAAAATATATTTTATTGATTACGCTATTATAGTTGTCCCATTTTTTCTTCCCTTTATTCCCCTCCACCCTGCACACTCTCTTCCATCTACATTCTCCCCTCTCCTTTAGCCCAAGTTCACGGGTCGTACACATAAGTTCTTTGGCTTCTCCTTTTCCTATACTATTCTTAACCTCTCCCTGTCTATTTTGTACCTATCATTTACTCTTCTTATTCCCTGTGCCTTTTCTCTTATTCACCCCTCTGCCTCCTGGCTGACAACCTTCCATGTGATCTCCATTTCTGGGATTCTGTTACAGTTCTAGTTGTTTGCTTAGTTTATTTTCATTTTTTTGGTTCAGTTGTTGATAGTTGTGAATTTGTTGCCATTTTAACTGTTCATAGTTTTGATCTTCTTCTTTTTCTTAGATAAGTCCCTTTAACATTTCATATAATAAGGGCTTGGTGATGATGAAGTCCTTTAACTTGACCTTATCTGGGAAGCACCTTATCAGCCCTTCCATTCTAAATGAAAGCTTTGCTGCACAGAGTCATCTGGGATGGAGGTCCTTGCTGTTTATGACTATTGTTTTACTGCCAGCCCACTAGGTGTGTCAGTACTGGTTTCCAGAACAAGCCTGAATTTCATTAAAATTTATCAGAAAAATGTTTAAGAACTTTATCACAAATGTAAACATCTTTACAGAAGGTGGTTAAGAATTACATTATGCAAAGGTGTTCTGCCTCTGACCTGATTTTGGACATTTTTTTTCTTACTGTGACAGTAGCATTATCTTTCTGCGCCTCCTTCTTATTTACTGAAAACAACAAAGGTTTGTTCCCAACACTTTACTCAATATTGAAAACAAAAATGAAAAAATAAGGGTTTGTAATGACATTTTCTATTTATTTGTTTTGTTTTACGTATTTTCAGCCTTATGGAAATGTAACCAACATACAGCCCTGGGCAGGTCAAAGTGCGCCGTGCCATGATCTCACACACACATACACTGGGAAATGACTGCCGCAGCAGGAGAGTTACAGCTCCATCACCTCCCACAATTGCTACTCTGTGTATGTGGTGAGAACGTTTACGATGTACTCTCTTAGCAACTTTTAAGTATATAACACAGTGTTGTTACCTGTAGCCACCATGCTGCACATGAGATTTCCAGAACTTATTCATCTCGTAACTGAAAGTTTGCACCTTTGGTAAACATCTCCCCATTTCCCCACCTCCCAGCCCCTGGCAACACCATTCTACTCTCTGTTGCTGAGTCTGGCTATTTTAGAGTCCACGTAGAACTGAGATCAAACAGCATTTGTCTTTCTCTGTGTGACCCATTTTATTTAACATAAGTTCTCAAGGTGCATCCACGTTGTCACAAATGGCAAGATTTCTCTTACCCTCCCTTTCTCACGCCCGCCCTTTCTCCCAGCTGAATGATATCATATACATACACATACATACATACCCCTCACATTTTCTTTATCCATTCACGCATGGATGGATGCTTAGGTTTTTTCCCACATATCGGTTATTGTGAATAATACTGCAATAAGCAGATATCTCTTTGAGACCCTGATTTCATTTCCTTTAATCATATGTTTGTTTGTTTTTTGCTATTGTGTTGTATGAGTTCCTTATACATTTTAGACATTAACCCCTCCAAACACATAGATAGTTTGCAAATATTTTCTTCCATTCTGTACTTTCCCTTTTCATTTTGTCGATCATTTCTTTTGCATGCAGAAGCTTTAAAGCGTGATGTAGTTCTGTTTGTTTCTTTTTTTGCTTTTGTGCTTGTTCTTATGGTGTCATATCCAAAACTCATTGCCAAGATCTATGATCTATTGCCAAGATAAATAATTAGTTCTAACAGGTCATTTGGAGGAGTCTAGGATTTTCTATACATACAATCATAGCAACTACAAACAGAGACAATTTTACTTCTTTCTTTCCTATTGCATGTCTTTTATTTTTTTTCTTGCCTAATTGTTCTGTACCATGTTGAATAGGAATGGTAAGAGTGAGCATACTTGTCTTGTTTCTGATCTTGGAGGAAAACCTTTCAACTCTCCACCATGGAATATGACGTTAGCTGTAGGCCTACCGTATTTGGCCTATGTTATGTTGAGGTATGATTAATTTGTAGAGTTTATCAGGGGAGAAGTTTTTGTCAATGCTTTTTCTGCATCAATTGAGAAAAATCATATGATTTTTAACCCTTCATTTTGTTAAGGTTGTATATCACATTTATATTTTAAATATATTTTATTGATTATGCTATTACAATTGTCCCATTTTCCCCCTTCACTCCCTTGCACCCTGCACACTCCTCCCACCCACATTCCCCCCTTTAGTTCATGTCCATGTGTCAAACTTATAAGTTCTTTCACCTCTATATTTCCCACACTACTCTTGCCCTCCCCCTGTCTGTTTTCTACCTGCCATCTATGCTACTTATTCTCTGTACTTTTTCCTCCTCTCTCCTCCTCCCACTCCCCTATTGCTAACCTTCCATGTGATCTCCATTTCTGTGGTTCTGTCCCTGTTCTAGTTGTTTGCTTAGTTTGTTTTTGTTTTTGCTTTTACGTGTGGTTGTTAGTGATTGTGAGTTTGCTGTCATTTTACTGCACACGTTTTTTGTCTTCTTTTTCTTAGGTAAGTCCCTATAACATTTCATATAGTAAGGGCTTGATGATGGTGATCTCCTTTAACTTGACCTTATCTGAGAAGCACTGTATCTGCCCTTCCATTCTAAATGAAAGCTTTGCTGGATAGAGCAATGTTGGATGTAAGTCCTTGCCTTTCATGAGTTGGAATACTTCTTTCTAGCCCCTTCTTGTCTGTAAGGTCTCTTTTGAGAAATCCTCTGACAGTCTGATGGGAACTCCTTTGTAGGTGACTGTCCCCTTATCTCTTGCTGCTTCTAGACTTTTCTCCTTCATTTTAATCTCGGCTAATGTAATTATGATGTGCCTTGGTGTGTTCCTCCTTGGGTCCAACTTCTTTGGGACTCTCTGAACTTCCTGGATTTCCTGGAAGTCTATTGCCTTTGCCAGATATGGGAAGTTCTCCTTTATTATTTGTTCAAATAAGTTTTCCACTTGTTGCTCTTCCTCTTCCCCTTCTGGTACCCCTATGATTTGGATGTTGGAATGTTTAAAGATGTCCTGGAGGTTCCTAAGCCTCTCCTCATTTTTTTTGAAATCTTTTTCTTCATTCTTTTTTGGTTGGATATTTTTTTCTTCCTTCTGGTCCACACTGTTGATTTGAGTCCCAGTTTCCTTCCCATCACCATTGGTTTCCTGTACATTTTCCTTTATTTCACTTAGCATGGCCTTCATTTTTTCATCTAATTTGCGACCACATTCAACCAATTCTGTTAGCATCCTGATCACCAGTATTTTGAACTGTACATCTGATAGGTTGGCTATCTGTTCATTGCTTAGTTGTATTTGCTATGGAGCTTTGATCTGTTCTTTCATTTGGGCCATTATTTTTTGTCTTGACGCACCTGTTACATAGTGAGGGGTGGAGCCTTAGGTGCTCACCTGGGTGGGGCAACCCAGTCACTGGATTGTGATGCCATATGTGGGGGTGGGGTTTGAGAGGGAACAATGGCACTTGCTCCGCTCTCTGCCGGATTTCAGTTCTTTCTGCTGCTTTCCCCAAGCAAATTGGGCCCTTCTGGTGCTGATTCCTATGTGGGTGGGTTTGTCTGTATTCTAGGGCCCAGTGGGTCTCTCCAACAAACTCTCCTATGAGGCTGGGAGTCTCGAAACCCCAAAGGTGTTTTCAGTTGGTGTTTTGAGGCTTTATTTCCCTGAGCTGGGGCCCTGAGTTGTGTGGTCTGTCTCATTCCTCAGTTTTGCCTGGTTTATCTGCATGCAAATGTGGGACCTCCCACCACCTTGCACACCTCACTGTGCCCCTCCCCAAACTGCTGCCTCACTAGGTCTGCCAGCCACCACTTTGTTACGAGCCCTCTCTGTTCCAGCTGCCAGACTGCGCCCCTCCTACCGGTCTGGATGAATGTGTCTTCTTTACCTCCTTGGTTGTCGGACTTCCATATAGTTCAGTTTTTCCATTGGTACTGGATGTTTTTTGTTTTTAAATTGTCATTGTCCTTCTTTTGGTTGTGCAAGGAGGTGCAGTGTGTCTACCTATGCCTCCATCTTGGTGGAAAGTCAGGAATGTATGTCACATTTATTGATTTAGGTATGTTGAATCATCCTTGCATCCCAGGGATAAATCCTACTTGATCATACTGCGTGATTCTTTTAATGTGCCATGGAATTTGGTTTGTTAGTATTTTGAGAATACTAGCAAATGGAATGTTTCCATTTATACGTACCAGGGATTTTGGCCTATAGTTTTGTTTTCTTGCAGTATCCTCACCTGGTTTTGGTATGAGGGTAATACTGGCTTCATAAAATGAGTTTGAGAATGTTCCCCCCTCTTCAATATTTGGAAGAACTAGAGAAGGATTAGTGTTAATTCTTCCTTAAATTTTTGGTAGAATTTACCAGTGAAACCATCTGGTCCTGGGTGTTTCTGTATCGGGAGGTTTTTGGTTTTTGATCCAATCACCCTACTTATTATTGGTTTGTTCAGATTTTCTTTTTCCTGATTCAATCTCAGTAGATGATATGTTTCTAGAAATTTATCCTTTCTTCTACATTACCCCATTTATTATACTCCTCCTTTTAACAAATAATATACTTAAAAATTTTGACTAGTTTTAGATTTACCAGAAAGATATAAAGGTAATATGGAGTTCTCATGTACTCCGTAACCAGGTTCCCCCATCGTGAGCATTTCATTACCGTGGTGCATTTGCCACAGCTAAGAAACTGATGCTAGCCTACCACTACTAACTAAACTGCATGCTCTATTAGAGTTTTACTAGTGCCTTTTTCATTATATCATATCAGGGTTAACTTTTATCAGCATGACTTTTCACTGATATTAGCCTTGATTATTTGGCCAAGGTAGTGATTGCGGTTTGCTAGATTCCTCCACTGTAAAGTTACTTTAGCCCCCGTTCATACTCGAAGCTTTGGAAGAACATCACTAAACACAGCTCACACAAAAAGCTCTCATCCTTTTTTGAGATACACAGTGAAATATTTAGAGGTGAAATGACGTGATATCAAAAATGTATTTGAAAATATTTTAGAAAAGGAAAAAGGACACATGGACAAAACCAAAAAGGGGTAGGATCGAGGGTGGGAGGTGGGGATGGCTGGGTTGGGGGGGTTGGAAGTGGAGACAACTGTACTTGAACAACAATATAAAAATTAATTAAAAAGAGAAAGCATGGGGCAGGGAGATAGATAAAAATAACTATGATGATATGCTGACTGCTACAGAAGCTAGTGACATATATACTAGAAGACAAATAATTTTAAGCAACTTCGCAGGGTGGTCCATCATTGAAAGATCACCAACAACATTTATATATGTCTAGAACCTCTGTCTGGCCAGTTTTAAGATTCAATATTTTTCTTCATAGCGACCCTGTCTTTTCATTTCTTCCACCCTAATCAGCTCTTCTGTGCATTTCACCCATGTTCCATTATGTTCTTTTATGTGATTAGACTTTGTTTTTTGTTGATATGGACTGAATGTTTGTGTCCCATCTCCCTAAATTTAGTTGTTGAAACCCTACCTGACAAAGTGATGGTATTTGGGGGTGAGGTCCTGGGCTGTGATTAAGTCCTGAAGGCAGAGCTGTCGTGAGGGAGGTTTGTGCCAAATAAAAGAGGTCACAGAGCTAGCTTGTCCTTTCTGCCATTTGGGGACCCAGTGAGAATGTGGCTGTCTGTGGAGAAGCAGACCCTTGGCAGGCAATAAATATGCCAGCACCTTGATCTTGGACTTCTCAGCCACTAATACTGTGAGAAATAACTTTCTGTTGCTTATAAACCTCCCAGTCTGTGCTATTTTGTTAAAGCAGCCTGAACAGACTAAAATATTTACAGAGTTATAATGAACTCCATTATTCCTTTCGTCTAACCAAGTAAAGACCTTGTCCATCAAAGAGACTCAATAAATATTTGAGAATGAGAAAAAAATCACCTGGGAGGGTGCTTGTTTAAAAGTGAAGATTCTTGAGCCCTGCTCCCCCAATACTCTGGAAACATACATGTTAATTAAGCCCTGACTCCCCACCCTTCTTTGAATATGTGTGATATAAGTGCCCTATGGACCGTACTTTTAGAAGCTCTGCCTAAAGTATAAAGGCAGAGACCATCTCGATATTCAGTAAATGTTTTTGATGAATTCACAAAGGACAAATTCATATGGAGTGAGTTTGTCCTCTTTGTGAATGGATGAGAAAGGTGGAAATCCACAACTGATCTTGTTACCAGCTTTTGACATTCATAGTTGTGGGACTCTTGGTTTGTTCTCAGATGCTAGTAGTCATGCAAAATCACAGCAAATATAAAACTGTGGACACCTAGAGGGCACAAAAGACTTGTCAAATTTTTTTCTGGCTGCAAAGTGGCTGGTTCTGTCCACATTTACCAGCTTCTTCACGACTGATTTATTGATAAATTTTTGAGCAGCACTTTATTGCAGGCACTGTACTAGACTCTAGAGAAATAGAGCTGAACAAGGAAAGTTCCTTATGTTCCTCAGCTCCATGGTGGCAAAGAAAACCAATACAGCATCTTAAAAACAACAACAGGGACAATGCATTTTCCAGTGTAGACCTCAGGAGTCATCCATGTAATTACATGAAGAGAATGTGTTAAATCCCTAGAAACGTTTGGCTTCTGCCTCCCTGGGCCAACGGATAAAGCAACACCCATGTCTCTTTTGGTTTCCTGGTTCTCTGTCTTCAAGAACCCACGCAGACAAGCTTCTTGGCTCCACTTTTGGCAGTTCCGCCTACACCAGAGCCAGCATCAGGCATGGCAAACCCACTCATTTAGCTTGGAGCTCTCAGGCAGCCCACACATTGAGGGAAATAGGATCAGTTGTGTACTTTACAGTTTACTTAAGATAAGAACCACAACACAAATGGATAGATAGTATTGGAGGCACAATATGGTATAGTAGAAAGAACAGTGGACCAGGAATCTGAGGGGAAGCCATAACAGTAAATACAACCTTGTTTTCTTTTGTGTTTTTGTACAAAATCTTCAGTTCCCAAGGGCCTTCCCAGTGCTAAATCTGTGACATTAAATGAGTCACACAAGTGTCTCTGAACCTTGGTTTTCTTATCTGTAAAATGAAAGGGTTGAACTCAGTTATCTCTAAGGTTTTTCCCAGCTTTAAAAGCCTCATAAAAAATTTCATCTACCCTATGACTTTCTGTGAAGATCCAACTGGGCGCCTTAACCAGTGTGGCTCAGTTGGTTGGAGCATCATCCTGTGTGCCAGGAGGTTGGAGGTTTGATTCCTGCTCAGGACACATGCCGAGGTTTGGGGTTCGATCCCCAGTTGGGATACATGTTGGGGGTGGCCAATGGGTGCTTCTCTCTTGCATCAATGTTTATTGCTCTCTCTCCTCCTTCCTCTCTCTCTAAAATCAATACATCTATTTAAAAGAAAAAATGATCCAACTAAGCTACTCCTTCCAGTTCTGACCTAATCTGTAGGGTTAAACCATTCAAATGTATGGACATGAAATAAAACATCATAATTAAAATTATTTTGTGCATGGTATGGTACGGGGAACTTAGAATCTAAACTTAAAGAGAATACAGTTCTGTAGGAAAGTTATGTAGAAAAAGCAAAAAATAATTGAGATAGCCAGTGGGGAACAAAGGGCCACAGGCTTTTGATAGAGTTTGAATAGACCTTGGTGGTCAGGAAAGATGTCCTTTGATCATTTCTATTACAGTATGTTTTCTCATTGACCAGACATGTATGGAGTGCTTACTGCTGCCAACACTAGGTTGGATCCTAAAAACACTGAAGGAGAAGCAAGCTGAAAACTCCATTGTTTAGCTAGAGTATAAATAACTTAAAGCTACATTAAGATTTAAGAGGATCAAGCGAGAGAAATTCCAAAAAATTATAAATAATTACACATTTACAATCAATATTGAAAGATTGTAGTTGCATACTAAAATTTCTATATGTATTTGTTGTTAGGACTTTTTCAAAGAATGAAAGCAAAAAATGCTCCTTTGAAAGAGCTGGCCAAATTTTTGGTAAAAATACTTGTCTGTATTTGGGGGAAGTGTAATATTGGTATTTAAATAAAGTTTTGTGTCTGTCTTTGGGCTTACATGGTGCTAGATAATTAGGAGAATTGCTCTGAACCCATCTAACACAAAAGATGTAGTGACTTGGCATTATTCTTCCAAGGGTAACTAAGTTAAAAAAATCTATCTATGTAAAACAAGACACGAGAACTGTAAAACAACTGTATTATTTTTCCTTTTCTATTTTAGGAAAGTTCTATTTCAGGCAGTTGAACTCCAGGGACCAGGCTCCCACCTCAGCTCATACTACATGGAATGCAGTATATTAAATTTCAAGCTCCTAAACACTTTGAGGTCCAGCATGGAATGGGAAGGAAGAGTCAGAGAGAAAATAAATTGGAAAAGAATGAAGAATGCCACCAGTGGATGGAAGTGGGATGTCTCTGAGTCTATAAACAGTGGTAATGCCGACAAAGGCTACAATGAAGCTAGAAAGCTAGGGCATGTAATTGGACAATGGGAGACTGGAGTTTTCTTTTCTAAGGTAGAGATGTTTAAGAAAGTAGTCAATTACTGCCCTGGCTGGTGTGGCTCAGTGGACTGAGCCCGGCTTGTGAACTGAAAGGTCACAGGTTTGATTGCTGGTCAGGGCACATGCCTAGGTTGTGGGCCAGGTCCCCGGGTGGGAGTGTGTGAGAGGCAACCAATTGTTTCTCTCACTCTATTTCTCCCTCTCTCTAAAAATACCTAAAATATTTTTAAAAGAATAAATTTCTGATTGGGTCCCTGGGAGTAAGTCTAAGTGCAGTGAGAGCCAAAGGCCATACTAGTGAAGGTCCAAGAATTGTGAATCACATATTTAAATAAATCTGTGACATGAATATTGAACTCGCCTAGTAATGTGGACTCTGAATGTGGTATTTATGATTGCTACCTTTTGATAATTGTCAAACTTTACTTTGTGGCCATTTCAAATCACATGGCTTTGCTTTTCGTACTTGAGAGCTTCTGTCTTTTAATAAGGGCACATATTCACAGGTTCCAGGGATTGGAACAGAGACTTCTTTGGAGCAGGGGTGGGGGGGCAATAGTCTACCAACACAGTGCACAAAGAATGAACATGTGTCTTTTACATTACATACTTCAGTTATTTTTTCCTTCATTTCCATTGAATTCATCAAGTTATTCTTGTTCTATTTTTTCCACTCAAGTATTTTTTAACTTAAACATCCAATTTATAATTACCTATATGGTGACCCTTATATTTATCATGTATAACTGACTTACATTATTCTGTTTGTGTTTAGAGATAGTATGTATATACACCTACAAATATGACAAAAATTTTAACTCTTCTTTCCCTTTTCCCTCGTGATAAGATCATTAGGGTATCATTAGGTATTAGGTTATCATTATTTCTTTTCACTTTATGAATTAACAATAGTAAAGCCTTAATAAAAGTTTTAATTTTATTTTTTGTAACAGGAAGTGTTTGGCTGCAAATATCAGAATATCCATCTGAAGGTGGCTAAGTAGAATGAAAAAAGCTTATGTCACATAAAAAGAGGTTCAAGTTGTTCTTGGATTATTTAGTGGCTGGATGATGTCATTAAGTATCCAAGGGCACTTCATGTTCTGCTTTCTTTCTCAAGCTCCTCCTGACCTGGTAGGAAGATGGCTCTGTAGCACCAGCTATTATTATATCTGCACACAGTTCTGTCTGCAAGTGTGTTATTAGTTATCTATTACTGCATAATATATCAAGTGGCTTATAACAATAAAACTTATTATCTATCAAGGGGATTCAGGAGTAGCCTGGTTGGGCCGTTCTGTCTCAGGTTCTCCCACAGGTCACAGTTAGAGGTACCAGGGACTGCGGTCACCTGACAGCAGATAAGAAGTAGGTGATCTCGTTGGAATTTCCACTTTTATCCTAATGCCTTGATCCTTTGAAATTCCATCATGATGTGTTCAAACATGGTATTTTTTTACTTATTGAATAGGAGCTTTTAGCCTAAAGTCACTGGAACATTTTTGTCATTTATTTGAGTATTTCCTTCCATCCATTCTCTGGATTTCCTTTAGATGAATGTTGGAACTTTTAGATTTATTCTCCATATTACTTACATTTTTGATCATTGTTTTAATTCTTTCTCCTGCAATCTAGGAGAAAATTAAGCCCAACCTTCCATTTTACTAATTCACCCCTCAGTTCACCTTGAGTAGGAACAGCATGGTGATTGAAAGCCTGAGGTCAAATCCTGGTTTGGCCACTTATTACTGTTGCCTTGTGTAGGTTAATTAACCTATTCAAGGTTAATTATTCTTCACTTTACTATTCTTCACTTTACTCATATGCACAATGAATATACTAATAATGTTGTCTGTTTTATGAGTATTAAGATTAAATATGTCAATACATGAATGCCTAGGAGAGTATAGCACACTACTACCTATTGTTAAATCTATTCATTTAAAAATTTAATAAACAGACTATTTAATCCTCTAACTAGTTTACTTTTATACTAACCTGTTAGTTTTAAGAATATAAGATCCTGTATTATCCTTCTTAGAAAAAATATATATAGCATGAAGGTTCTTGCTCTATTAAAAATAACTTTGAGTGTTCAAATCCATTTGCTGACTGAAATTAGTGCCTCTAACAGTAATAGTTTCTCACAAACAATTGGTGGTTCTGAGTTGTCTGCTCACCTTCGCATTTGGAAATCTCCTCTGCTTGTCTGCTGTGCTGATTCTAATTCTCAGGGACCGCTTTGCTTATTGTGGTGGGAAGGAGAGCAGGACAGGACATGGCATAGGGCGGGGGATGCAACTGGTATACCTTCTGTATGTGTGTGTGGTCCCATTTCTCCTGGCAACTGGTGAGCAACTCCAGGGGCTAATACTCTCTCCCTAGCCCAAGCACCCATATTCCCAGAGAGTGGGTGTCAGCACTGGAGGGTGGACATGTTCATCTGCTGATTTCCATAACCCTGCTTGATTTTCTTCACATCACTTTTCACCACCTCAAATAATCTTATTTATTGATTATTTATTTACAAGTTTATTATCTGCCTCAGTGAGGTCAAATCTCCCAGGCCTTGCATTGGGCCTTGCACAGAGCAAATATAAATATTTGTTGAATGAAAGAGTTAATGTCATTCTTTAGTTACTCACCATGATAAAAGTGCCTACTCCCTATCGCCATGGCTTTTGAGCTTGAAACTGCCCTAACTCACGCTACACAGTTCTCGTTTGTGGGTGAGTCAGCCCTGTCTCCCTATATAATCCAGGAAGTCTTCTGAATTGCTAGACCACTGATAGTGCCTTTTCTTGTCTTCTAGAACTCTCATGAATTTTTAAAAATACATTTTCTGTTATATTCAGGGATTTGCGGTGACAGACGATATACGGAGTGTGTTTTCATAAGCTCCACCAGCAGTATTAGGATTTCCACAGTGTTTATTTCAGTTGGAGCATAGATTTGACATTAAGAAGCAGTGAACCTAACACAGAGAATATAACCCCCTTTGGAATTCTTTTTTAATGAATATTTTTAAAATATAAAAACCTTTCAAATATACAAAAAGATAGAGAACAACATAATGAAAAGTCATTAGTGTAAAGGTAAAAAACAAGTAAGTTCAACAGCATTGTTGGAGCGTCCTTTGTGCTGTCCCATTCCATTTCTCCTCCTTTCCCACTATCCTGAAGTAATCTGTATCCTTCCTGCCTGCGTCCGGGCTTTTTATAGTACATGACATATTTAGACAGATATAAACAGAATATTGTATTGTTCCAATACAATACAGTCTTCCAACCTGCACGTAAAGGATATCAATTCTCTCAATCCTTCAGATTACACCAAGAAGAAAAACCTCACCTTGGTCAAGTTCTGAAACGAACAGCAGGCCTCAGGATAGGAGCCTCAGGATAGGAGCCTCAGGCAGGCAATGATAGCTGGTGAGAATGTAATGATGTGGCTTTATTTTCCATTGTGTTTATTTTAATGGTTTCTCACTACTTTAGCAAGTGTTGCTAGCTTTCCATTTACAGTAGTGACTTATATTTCTTTTTGAATTAAATGTAAAAACAGAAGTGTTGATTTAAGAAAAATATTAAGTAAATAATAACAGCACAGGAGGTACACAGACATGACAAAAAGATTTAGGAGTTTTTGCTGAAATTTGATACACACTTGACCTGAAGAATAAAGTTCAAGTGCCTCAAGGCATGTGAAGCTCTACCTGATCTGAACTCTGCTTTCTTCCTTAGTCCAGTCACCACTTCACCTACAGCACAAACTGCTTGGAGTTTCTACCTTCCCCCATCAGCTAGAAGTGCTTTGGCGATTAACCTCCCCTTTTATGGTGCTTCCTGCAGCTCTCACCCCTGCCTCCACCAGGCTCTCTCATCCTCCTCCTGGCTCCTAGGAAGCCTTCCTCCAGGTAGCCTACCCATCACTGGAATGAACATACAGTTTTGTAATGTAATTCTAAATCCAAGGGTAGGATTCAGTGCCAGTAACACGGCATGCTCATGGCCTGAAACAGCTTACTGTTTATATAATATCGGAAGGAAGTATCCATTTGTGATATTTCAAGTAAAATCTGCAGTATAAATGTAGGTTTCCCACGGAAAAAATGTCTCATTTTAAGAATGTTTGGAGTTTTAAAAATAGTTCTGTTCATAGATCTCAGTACCTGATCTTAAGTTATTTTCTTTCAACACTGAGATGATAACTTGTCATCTAGATTAAAGGTAAAAAAGGGACATAGGAAAATAAACAGTGATAGGACATGATCCTATTTTACGGCTTACTTGATGGCTTACTGCACACCACTTATTACCTCAGGCTACATGATTTTATTTTTTTTAAAAAGAGAGATGAAATGGAGTGCTTTGAGTATACTACATGTAAATGTTTGTCGTTTTAATGGCAAAAGCTCCTAAATTCTTGCAGCCATTCAGATGTTGGAACAATTTTCACGTTTCAAGATCCACAGTACGTGTAAGTATACACATTAATACTAATAAAAGCAGTACAGGGAATGCTTTTTAAAAGTCATTTAATGTCTGCAGTCGATGAATTAACTGCTTGGGCTTGCATTCATTCATTCATTCATTCATTCATTCAAAAGCCTTATTCTGAAGCTGACATCCACACTACACGTTTAAACTGAGCCCCTGCCCCGCCCCGTGCTTTCGGCCAGGTTAAGTTCTCATCTTAACAGAAGTACAGATAATCCTTCCAAAGCTATTGCTGTATTTGGGAGAAAAGTTTGATTGCACCATTTCTCCCTATGTATTTCGAGCGGCCAAAGCTGGAGAGGAAGGGCTGTGCGGGGCTAGTGCAGGGGGCGGGGGGTGGTGATGGGGGAAGTGACTTCACACTCTTGATTACAGAACATGAAGTTTAACACTGTAAACGGTCAGCCTTCAAATGAGAAAGCGGGCGGTGTGAAATCGCTCTGGCCATACATCTCGTATGTTAACATCTTACCCGCCAGACAAACTTTCTCCATCAATCTGGGTAGGTCAGCCACGGAAACGCTGCCTGAAAGGGAATTGTAGGGTCCTAAGGCGGCGTGTATTGCTTTACCCAGTGTTGCCTTTAGAATTACCTGAAGCATTCAAGCTACTGAACCCAGAGAGCAACCTTCTCGGTTCAATTCGGTCGTTTCCGTAGGGAATTGCGGCACGGGCATGTCCTGGGTGTGGCGATGCCAAGAGGAAGCTCAGATTCCCGGCTTTCCCGCTTCTGGCAAACCTTTCCAGCCCCGAAGCGGCGAGTGACCATCCATCCGGGATCCCGGGGAATGCTGGCGGACCCGACCCAGAGGCCAGGGCAAATTGGCGAGGTGTGGGGCTGCGCGCAGTGTACGAGTGCGCTGCTCTCCCATTCGTTAGCCGCTGGAGGCGGATCCCCTTCCCTGCACACAAGTCCTTATATGCACCGGTTGCACCAGCCTGCGTTACTCCAGCCACACAAATAATTAATGGCGGAGGGAGGGGCGTCGCTTTTCCCCCATACATTTTTTTCAGCGCCAGAGTATTTGAACCCTTCCAAGAGTCCCCCAGATGCTATTCAAGGGTCATGTTGCTGCAGTACATGAATTGGACACACAGAAATGTGTGTGCCCCAAAAGCTCCTTTGCCCCTACGATAAGCGCTGCAAGGTTCAGAAACAGCTCTTCAGATCCATCCAGATTAGCCCGCCAGCTTTTGGGCGGAAGGGTGCCCTCCCCTCCCCCATCCACGCTGGTGCGGAGGGACCGGGTCAGGAAGCGTGGACTCTCCCCAGTCAGAGACCACGCCTCCTCCGCCTCTTCCCTCCCCCCTCCCTTTACTCCTCCCAGGAAGCGTTGATAGACAGTTCTGTGTGGTTCTCCACCCCCAACCCCCAGCTGAGTGGAGGAGTTGATGTGTCTCATTATAACAGCCAATGCAGCCGCCATCCACGCACAAGCAAAGAAGCATGTCCCATTTAAATACACCCACGCAGCCCAAGCGCCCTTAGCCGATCAGGGCGCGCAGCCCACACGCACCGCGGCTCCCGGCTTGGAGGTCCCGGCAGGTTGGGCTCCCGGACCCAGCGGAACCAGGAGCGGAGGATCGCGATCCCGCGCTGTGGATAAGGGGTGGGCCGGAGAGGCTGGGCCCGGGGGCCTCTGGCGCGACACTCGCATGAGGACGCGGGTGAAATAGATCAAGGTGGAATTTCCAAGGGAAAAGCTTCAGGGTGGTTTTGGTCCATTTCTCCCGCGAAGAAGTAGACATGGCGAGTGATTCCCCGGCTCGCAGCCTGGATGAAATCGATCTCTCGGCACTGAGGGTGAGCAGAACGTGTTTTTCGATTTGTTTCTCGTGGTTTGAGTCCGTGTTGGATGGGTTCGGTGCATGGATGGGGCTGGGACTGGTGGGCAGAGGCGGGCGAGTGCGATGCGGAGGGAACCTGGATCCTCTTTTGGATTTGTGGGCTGCTGAGGTGCTTTCGGCTAAGTCCCCACGGCAGGGGCTGTGCCGTAAGTGTCCTCCTTTGGCTGTGGTCAAGGACCCCCTGGGAGCGCGTGGAGCTTATGCCAGTTTCATCTCAGAGCGGTGTAAGCGCATTAAAATGAAAGGTTCGTGTGTGTGTGTGTGTGTGTGTGTGTGTGTGTGTGTGTGTACACAAGCCCCGGGCAGTTGTCTCCTGCCAAGGCGCGAGACCTGTCTCTTTCAACAGAAGGAATAACAACAGTGTGAATGAAGGCACCGGCTCCCCCCACGTTTTTCAGCTACCTGCAAAATGACACTGTGAGCCCGGCGGTCCCACGGAGCCGAACCTGCCTCTCCAAGAAGGCAGCTATTGCTATGCTGGTCTTGTAGATGGCAACTGCCTCCCCTTCCCCCTTTCCTGCCTTCCGCGCCCGGACTCTCTCAGCGCCCTCTCAACGCCAGTCTGCCCCCTCACCTTTATCTGGGGTTTAACTCAGCCCTGCCTGTGCTGACTTTGTGGCTGTAACATTTCAGTTTTTATGGCTGAACTTCAGCAGGTGAAAGGGATGTATTCTCCGCTTTTCCCCAATCAGACCGGAACTCCCGGGAGTGTGTGTGTGTGTGTGTGTGTGTGTGTGCCCCTGGGTCTGTGGCCAGCCCTTTGTGGAGCACTTCCCAACCCCCAGCCCCACTGAAAGTCTGCGTTTACCTTCACGTGAATGGCTTCAGTCGCCGGTTCATTGTATTGACTAAGACATCACGCATATAGAATCCATTTTGCTGTTGTGTTGAGACCAGAATACCAGGAATCCGAGTGCAGCCTCGACGCCTCCCCACCCCCACCCCTCAATCCCAACACTGTCCTTCGGGGAAGGGGGCAGAGCTTTCTTGCCATTTTAATTAGATGCTGCCTGCCGGGAAGGAGTTGATGGGTGGGGGTGGCGACAGCAGTGGGGGTCTGAGAAGAATTGGACGCCAATTTAAAGACGGCTTCTTCCTCTCCTGACCCAAAAATAAAATTTTAAAAAAACCCTGCATGTACGTGAAGCATGGAGGGTCGGTGAGGCCAAATCGATGGTGGCTGTCAACCCAGGGACACGCAGGATGGGTGAGGCTTCAAAGTTCACACGCCCTCCTGAGAGAATACGTTGTTAAATTGATGCTAAATCTTGGGGTTGTATACCTGCATCTTCGGCACTTCTCCCGACATTGCCTCCTCCTCCACGGTTATGCTAAAGAGCTGCCTGGATTGTGCAAGTGTCACTTTTTCTTTAGTCTCATTAATCCTCTCCCTACCTAACCCCCCCTTTTAACTCTTCCTTCCCCTCTCCTTAATCCTTGAATCCGAGAGGTGAGGTTTCTGCGAGGCAGTCAAGGGGTTGGGGAGGAACAGAGATGCTATTTGTAACTGGCTTTTTTGATAGCTGGGCAGCAAAAGCTCATTCATGCATTATTACAGTAAGCTGTCTATTTCCCTGGCACCGAAATGCCACATGCAGAACAGGGTGGGGGCTGGTAACAAGCTGGGTGATTTGGCCGCGTCTGTGGCTTCCTGCTTTACGGACTGTCATTTGCCCTACTTTGTGCGCTGTGAGTTGCTGCCAGCCTGTTAATCAGGTGGATGGATGGTCCAGACTTCGGGGCAGGAGAAAGTGGCAAAGGTCAGGGAAGGCGTCTGAACAATGGGCAAGGCTATGGTCTCCCTGATCCAGCATCTCAACATCGCTCCTCTCATGGAAAGCGCCTTGATCTGATTTTAAGTTGGGCTTGACCAGCGGGTCCCTTGTCCTTTTTTCCTGGGAGAGATACTGAGCACAGAGCCTGCAGGCTTATGAACAACCATGAGGGCTCACCCACTGGCCTGGAGTGTGATTCACACATGGGAAACCTGCGCCTGAGATCTGTATTTTGAAAAGATATCTCTGCAATTTCAGGATTCACTGAAATTATTCTTTGTGGCTTGCGTTCAGTGCTCTGCCTCTGTATTTCTGCCTGCAAGAGGTGTGGAAAGAGGAGGGGCCAGGCCAGCCTAGGAGGCTGGAGAACTGCTGGCTGGAGGACTTAAATGCCAATGTGGAAACAGTTGGAGGGCTGGGGTCTTAGACCAACCATTCTTGTAGTGGGTGATGTGGGTACGGTAGGAGTGGGTCCAAAGGCCATATAGGTGATCTCTGCAAACCAGAGGGCAGGTCATTATCTCTCTCTGTCTTCTCCAATTAGGAGAAGGGAGCTCATCTAGAGGAGAGGTCTCATTTGTTCCTAAACTCTCAGTAAAGCCTGCCTTCTGAGAACCTTCTGGGAATGCCTGACCCCTGAAATGCAGCCAAGGTCAGTGGCTTCTAGGAGAATTTGCTGCAGCTCTACCAGTCCCTTGCTGTTTCAGTGGCTCTTTAATGTACACAATCAATGCTCTTTTTGTAAACGCTGCACTCAGCGCACTAAAAGCGGATCCTGTCTGGAGAGGCCTTTATCCTTCTCATTTTGGGGGCTTATTGTTCTCAGTCAGTGATCCCAGACTGGACCCTGTCTAAATTTTCCCCAAATAGCAACAATGCATAATTTAAACCAGAGCAACCAGTGATAGCGCTGATTATTTAAATTATGCAAGATTTGGATGGTTTTAAAAAGTAATATAAAACAGGATCTTTGGTTAGGAAAGAGATGATCTTAATCCAGTATTATTAGCCCTTATTTTTAGAGCTCTGGAGAGAAACTACATCTTAGGGGATAGGGGGTGAGTGCATTGATTTAGAAATGGAAGAAAATTGTAGAACACTTAGCCACTCCTTTCATTTAATACTTGGGAAGCTGAAGCCCAGAGAAGTGAAGTCTATTGCCCAAGGTCACACAGCCCCCACCCCCTCACCTCTTGGGTGGTTTGAAGACAGTATTTGGTTTCCTGACTCCTCATTCAGTGTTCTTTACTCTAAGTCACACTGTCTGTGCTTGAATCCGAAATCAATAATACATTTTCTATCTGAGCACAATGGCAGAGAGGAATAATTTCACCAGGATCATAGAATTTTATATCTTGAAAATAGAGAAACTGCTTTATGCAGGTAAGCTCATAGAACACATAACATGGAGCTTTAAGATGCCTGTGGAATTCATCTTGTTCAACTCTCCTTCAATTCCTTGTCTGCAGGCAAATGGCTGTCTAAATTGTCTAGGATAGGTGTTTGTCCTGTGTGATAACCTCCCTCCATAATCCATCTCCATCTGAACATGTCTGAGGGGTCATCTAGACACATACACTATTTAGATGTGTCTGCATGTAAGGTTTATAGCTCTGGTATGCTTTGTAGAATCTATGTGGTACCTATATATAGTATTATGGATATAAACTATCCATGTGGCTATATGAAAGTATGTCTACATGTAGGCTACAGAAAACAACCTACTCATTCAAAGCCAGGGCTTGAGTTCAAGGCATCACAGTATTGACAGAAATGAAATTTGCCACCAGTATGCTTTATTACATATGAAGTGAGATCAGCCCAGAAAGCTTTTTGGAAATTAGCATATATCTGAATCTGATCACTTTGGCTGTCCTTAGCTTGGCCCAAAGAGTAAGACATTTAAGGCCAAGATTGGTCACTGCTGACTTCATACTCTTGTTTCTGCCAGGACTCACACTCACTTTTCTATTTGTACAGATTTAGATGACCTCCACTTGTCTTTTCCCTGACCCCTCACTCCCTTCTTGGGGCCTAACTATTTCTTTCTCCAGCAAAACCTATATTTAACGGGGGGGGGGAGTAGGAGAGGGTAAAGGAGAGGATAAATGGTGATGGAAGGAGACTTGACTTGGGGTGGTGAACACACAATACAATATACAGATGCTGTATTATAGGATTATATACCTGAAACCCATTTAATTTTACTAACAAATGTTACCCCAATAAATACGATAAAAAATTAAAAAAACACAACTAGATTTAAGAATTGACCACATCTGGAACACTTGCATGCATCCTTCCCACTATACTTTTCATGCCTGTGTTATGAGTGGTATGTAGTTTTCTTTTAGCCTGATCACTAAACTGCAGGCTCCTTTAGGCCAGAAGCTTGGTCTTGCTCAACTTTGAGTCCATAGTTCCAGTTAGTTGAATAAATGAATAAATGCATGAATGAGTGAGTGAGTGAATGGAGTGGACCTAGCACCAAGTTCTATGTACATGTATTAATAGTTTTGGAAATGATCCCAACTGCTTGCCTTCTCATACACTGATTTTTTGTTGTTTTTTTAAAAAAATATTTTATTTATTTATTTTTAGAGAGAGGGGAAGGAAAGGAGAAAGAGAGAGAAACATCAATGTGTGGTTGCCTCTTACATACCTGCCACTGGAGACCTGGCCTACAACCCAGGCATGTGCCCTGACTGGGAATCAAACTAGTGACCCTTTGCTTTATAGGCCCACACTCAACCCACTGAGCTACACCACCCAGGGCCTCATACACTGGTTTTAAAAATCAAATTATTCAGCCTTGGCTGGTGTGGCTCAGTGGACTGAGTGCTGGCCTGTGAACCAAAGAGTTGCTGATTTGATTCCCAGTCAGGGATCATATCTGGGTTGCAGGGCAGGTCCCCAGTGGGGGTCACGTGAGGGGCAACCACACATTGATGTTTCTTTCACTCTCTTTCTCCTTCCTTTCCCCTCTCTCTAAAAATAAACAAGTAAAATTTTTAAAAAATCAAATTACTTATAGCAATGCTTTGAAAACTATAAAGCACTATAACAGTGTGCTAGGCCATGATTAAATAGAATTTTATGGGAAACTTGATTCCATCAACGTTTGATCCTAATGATTACACTTAATTGAAAATGATCCTGAGAAAAATGTCCTACATCTCTTTAATAGTATTTTTTCATTTTTACATTTTGGTATGCTCTGGTATGTTTCTCTGGTGTCCTGGGTTAACCTTTGCCCTAGAATCAGCTTTTATTATGTATGAGGTGAGCTTAGCCCAGAACATTTTGGAGATTAGCACATTTCTAACCCAGTATCAAGTATCAGCATTATTATGCTGATAATAAAATAAAATAAAACCTTTCAGATTTTCTTTTCTAAAAAAGATCTCTTCTCCTCTTTATGGATTGACCATTTTTCAACCAAAAACAAATTACTTATGCCTGTGCCCTTTTAAAGTTTGTGTTTGGAGGGGTCAGTGTGGGGGGGCATCAAAAAGGGACATTACTAGTCCAGTCTTTAAAAGCTTAAAACGTGCTGGTCAGAGGTCTTGTAGGGCTTAACGAAATCTTGAATTATTATTAATTCATTACCTAAGGTAATTTGAATTGAGTCTTAAATGGGAGGTTGGTAATTGTTGCAGGAATTGATAACAGTATCTTAAAATGAAATTAGCAGTTTTAAAATTAGATATATTTGTCATATTTTAAGCTATTAAACAGGAGTTTTTTTGCCTTGACATTGCCTCATAATAAAATAGGGTATAGTGGTAGTTATCAGTACATCAGAGAAATCTGCATAACCATTTTCGATATTCATTACTAAGTGGAGTTATCTTAGTACAAAAGCTAATATAAGTCATGGTTTGCTGTTTGCATAATTATCTACTTAGGAGGTCGTGGACTATTTTGTTGATGAGAGAATATGCAGTACATTTCCTTCATGGAAATATCACATTTCCCCCCTTATCTCTAAGGCTCTTTGAAATCTTGTAATTTTGAGTCTTGCTGGTTGTCCCTTTTTTCCTTCTGTGTCTCTGCCCTGCAACTAATCTTCTGTGCCTGTCTTGTTAAATGCCACTCCTTCTTTCCGTGGTGGTGGTTCTAAAGTCCACCAGCTTTGAGCTACTGTGATTGAATCATGGCGGCCCTGCCCAGCTGGGCACAACACATCTCTGAGTCTGTGCCTCTGATAGACTTTGCGATAATTTGTGCCTGAAAGATGCTTTTATGTCAAATTGGTTCTTCTATTTCTGTGGGGGAAGTCGCTCTCTGAGAACAGGGCCTGAACTAGCATTGTGCTGAGAATTCCAAGAAAATCTGGGTGATATTTTTTGAATGAAATGTTATTTTGCACATATAAATATAAGGTTTCTAGTGGAGAGGGAAGACTTAAATAGAAAATGTTGGATGAATTCCGCTTGTAATTTCACTCTGGTTGGAAGCTTATTTCCCTCTAGAGAAAGATGATTCTCTACTCACTTTTTACTTGCCCAGACTGTCTCCATTTGTCTCAAGGGAGTGCCTTGAAATTCTCAAAACACATTTTATTCCACCACAATCTTAAAAATCTTTTTTTAATAGCTATTGTCTCCATTCCTCCCACCACGGCGGCAGTTACTGTCATGACAAGACCTGGCTCCTATGTTTCTGCCAGCAGCCTTCCCCTGACTGGTGTCCCACGGACACTGCAGTATGTTGGTCTTTCGAAAACACTGTTCAGCACAGGGTCACGGCCAGTCTACTTCATCCAGCTTGGCTGCCCACCACATGCTGCAGTTTAATGACCATCCCTTCTCTCCGCCATGGGGAACAACTTCCTTCTCCCCATGGGTGCTCTTTAGGGGGGTGCCCTACCTTATTCTCCTTTTCTGTACCTACGACCCTAACACTGAACATTCATCTGCCACCTTCCCCAAAAATTGTCCCTGATTTCTCTCAGATAGAAGTTATCACTTCCTCTTGTAAACCCTCTCAGAACTGACCTCCCAACTCTTTTAGAACATTCTGAACTTTCTCTCTTGCATTATATCCACTGCTAGACAATAGACTTCATGAAAGCAGTGCATACATTTCCTTAGGAAACTGCACCAGGATGACCTCTTGGGCTGCATGGCCCAGAAAATACAGATTGTGAATTGGAGCAAAGACTGCTGAATTGTTAAAATTTTGTTTAATTGAAACAAAAAAAGCTTTTTCTGGTTCTCATTACGACAGCAGCACATGATCATTGCAGAAAACATGGAAAATGGAGAAAAATAAAAAAGAATTTATGATTTCCAATGATAACCAAGTATACATCTTATAGATGGCTTAGTGACTTTTTCCTATGCATAGCCAAATATAAATAAATTTATATTTATTTATTGTAAATATAATTTAAAATTAAATTTATAGTAAATAAATGTAAAATTAAGATTATGTCATATATATTACCTGCAATCTGTTTTTCCAAGTTAATAATCAGACTCTTTGCATATAAAATTTAAGAAACTTTTTATTATGGGAAATTCTAAACTTATGAAAAGGTAGAAAAAATATTAGAGTGCTCAAACTTTGCTAATGGGAATATAAAATCATATAGCCACTTTGGAAAACAGGTTGGCAGTTCCTCAAGATGTTAAATAGAGAGTTACCACATGACCCAACAATTTCACTGTTAGGTATATACTCAGGAGGATTGAAAACATATACCTACTCAAAAACTTGTACACAAGTGTTTATGGTAGCATTATTCATAATGGCCACAACATGGAAATAGTCCAGATATCCATCAATTGAATGAATGAATGAAATGGAGTGCATCGATATGATGGAATATTATTGGCAGTAGGAGGAAGTGCTGACACATGCTGTAACATGGATGAACCCCACACTTCGTGAAGGAAGCCAGAGGCACAAAACACCACGTATTATATGATTCCATTTATGTGAAAAGTCCAGAGCAGGCAATTCCATTGAGACAGAAAGTAGATTAATAGTTGCTGGAACAAGAGAGGAGGAGTAGGGAGTGACTGCTAATGTCCTAAAATTAGTTAATGGTGATGGTTGTTCAACTCTGTGAACATCCTAAAAATTACTGGTACTCTTCAAAAGGGTGGATTTTATGGAATGTGAAATAAATCTAAATAAAACGGTTACTTAAAAAGTAGACAAAATAGGATAATGAGCCTCCCCCCAACTTAACAGTTGTCCACTTGTGCCCAATCTTATAGCTACAGCCCCACCCACTTCCTCCCCCATATTATTGATATTTCAAAGCCTCATATTATTTGATTTGTAAATATTTCAGTATGCATCTCTAAAAGAAAAGCACCCTTAAATTATGTAACCACAGCACTATTATCATGCCTAAAAAATTAGTATGTAATTTTAAATTTCTTTAAATAGTCTGCCAGTGTTCAAATTTCTAATCATGTTTTTAGTGAGTGCTTAGCACTTTATTAAGGGGATATATTTAATCACTTTTTATTGATGAAGCTTTTGGTTATTTCCAACTTTTCAAATCTCATAAGTAGTGCTTTGATAAGCATCCTTATGCACAAGTCTTTGTATATCTCTGTTTCCTTAGAATAACTTCTCAGAAGTGCTGTTTGCAATGAAAGTGTACAAATGATCTCTATGACTCTTGATATCAGCACATTACCTCCCAGTTTCCTGTGAGGTAGGTATATATCATTTTCAGATGAATGCACAAGGCCCAAAAGAATCAATACATTGTCTCAAGGTCATAGACTAACTACATGGCCAGGCTTTGACTGACCTCCCCCAAAGCCGTTGCCCAGAGTGACTCACACAGTTCTTCTTTGAGTGACTCACACAGTTCTTCTTTGATTCACAGACCATGTCATGACATCAGGATTATCTGAGGTCTTCTTTCCTTGGGGTTCACAGATTCCCCAGAAGCATCGTGTTTGGGGCACAAGGTCTCTTTGATGGGCATGGTGGTGTTTTTAAGAGTTGTTTCTAAGGTATTTCTTTCTTGCAATTTTTTTTTTAATATCCAGGTCAGCTTAGAATATGTTAATTGTTCTTTCTATTGCCTAAAAACCTAAACAAACACAAAATACAAACCATTTTGGGATTAGCAGTGATTTCCTTGTACATTGTGTATGAGGGATGTTTACATTTAATCTTTCATTTTCTTTGGAAAATGATCCAGCGATTGCATATGGAAGATGTGGAATCAGGCTCAAAAACTTCCATTTTTTAAAACAATTTGAGACCACTGAATTTGTGATTATCAGAGAAGACAGCGAGATGAGCCAGAAGGCATGCTAAAGCAAGGGCCATTTTCAAGCCTTTAGCTATCTCAAGTTGCCCTTTTTTTAAAGGTAGATATAGACATTTTTAAATTACAGTGGAGAAAATGGAAGATAGAGCTGGCAATCAAAAGAGTAGAGTCCTGTGTTTTGAACATCATCTACTTTCCACCTTGTTTATAAGTAAGAAACTGTTAAAATCAACACAACTTCAGGGATGTCAGTCTGGTGAAGGTCAGTTGCCTTAATTCACTAGACTTTATAACCTAACCCTTCATTTAAAATGCCTATAAATTATTTATGCCTAGGGTAAAAATCCAGACCTTCACATGGACATGGTTTCATCATTTCTACGTCTAGGTTTTTTTTTAAGCTGCCTGTAATCAAATTATAGCAGTGCGGTGGGTGAAATAAGTCTTAAGCAGTAATTGCAAACTGTATTTAAATAATAATAATAATACTTAGCATTTATAGAGCACTTTATATCTTCAAAGTACTTGCAAACATTATCTAATTAAATATCCTCCCTGATTATAAACTGGATATAAATGTACTTAATTCCAGAACAAGGTCATGAGAAAACTATGCATTTGACAGTTAATGCTAGCTATACTTTAGAGGTTTTTAAAGGTTTATCCAATGACGGGAGAGTTAGAGTTTGGAATTCCATAGGTTTATCCAATGATGTAGAGTTTGGGATTCTGTTGTATTGTTTTTATGCATCCTTCTGTTCACCTTATCAATACCTCTGCTTGATTTCTGGTCCTTAAGGACTGAGTGCTAATCACTGCCCTGGCCCTTACAGACAATAAAACATAGACAACATAAATAAGCTTTAAAAGGCTCTCTCACTACATTTCGTCCTCTGGCCTCAGATGAAACTCTCATTAGTAAGTGAAATGAAGTGGGGTAGAGCAAGAAAGAATGGCTGTGCATTGTGGTTTAGTAATTTCTATCTGAGAAAAATAGATTAAACTGCACAGTAGGATACATCATAAAGAAAAGCTTTGGAGAAATAAAACATCCTTAGTTTAACTGTACTAATGACTTCTTGCTGTTTTGGACATGTGTCTGTGTATTGTCTCCTTGCACATATATCCAGTGTTGGCAATTTCCATAGTATTTGGAGCAAGGACCTATGAGGCTTACCCAGTTGGTAATACAGGATTCTGCTGCTGATTGGTTCTCAGTGTTATCCTGTGCATTGCGATTTTCTAAGAGCTGGTTGACGGGTTAACTGCCTAGAGGAACTCAAAGTGAGATAGATCCTCAGATCAGCAGCTTCATTCATGATCACCTTTTAGATCCCACCTCTCCCTCTTACCTCCTGAATTAGGAACTCTGGGGATGGGGCCCAGTAACCTGTGCTTGAAGAGGCCTTCCAGGTAATTCCACTATAATTTAGAGTTTCGGAATCCAAAGTGCAAATGTTTAAAAGACAGTTTTCTTTCTTCTTGTTTTCCATGCTGGGTCATTTGTTCATTCCACACACATTTATTGAACATCTACTATATGCCTAGTGTTGTGCTAGATGCTAAGGATGTAGTAATGGACACACACATGCACTGTCCTCATGGATTTTAGTTCCTAGTGAATGAGAGAAACACATATTAAAGAAATAATTACAAAAATTATTTACTAAATGTAGGTTGCTTTGGAAACACATAGAGCATAGCCATAGAAATTTGGTAGTGCTTGAAAATGTTGCAGGATAGGAAGTAGTGATTTATGTGAGGTAACTGCAACTTTTTCATAAGGGGTGTGGCTTTAAATTATGGAAGGCACATGCTTATAGGAATACAGAATTTAAATTTTTACACTACTATTATATGCATTTGAATTGTTTGTAAGAAAGGGTATACCTGAAAAGGAAAAGTCTACAACTTCTGAGGGATAATCCTGAACTGCTTGTATTGCCAATGAAAAATGTTTTTATTAGCAAATTTATTCAGGGGGCAGAGAAACCCCCATCCCCATGATTAAGAAGTTGCAGCACTTTGGTGTTAATTTCCTGTTTTTTCCTATTGGCCTGGAGGGATTCAGCTTAAAGCCCCAGGAGGTGCTGACATTTGCCTAGAAGCTTTCAGCTCTACTTTTGTTTGAAGCCTGAAATCTTTGGGTTGTTTGTTTTTTGAGACTTGGAAAATGAAATAGACATTTGCAATCTAGACAGCAGGTTAAAGGATTTTCTTACTGAGCAATCTCACAACCTTTCCTTACAACAACAATCCATACACGTCCCTAACCTAGCCACAAAGATGTCCCATGTCAATATTTGACATACAGTTCTGAGATGAATGCTGCGTATACATGTCTTTTTATTTGGGAGAAGGTAGATGGTGGTTATGGTTGTTAAGGCAACTTTGTACACAACTTGGTAATGAGCATCCATCAAACTTACTTCATACTCACTGCCAGAGAAGATGCTTTTGAAAAACTGAGTTCAAAGACTCATCTTGGAAGATCTATTTTAAAGGGAAAGTTGATGATTAAATAATCATCATTAGGCTGGTTATAAAAATGTCTGGCTAAAGGTGATTCAGTTTTTTGCAGGATTGATAATTGGGGCCAGATCCAACTTTCTCAGAAGAGGTGTTGCTATTAGTAAAGTAGCAGGGAATTGTGCAAGCATTTTCATCACAATTGTTAATTATTCTCTAGTTGGGGCAGTGAATTAATTACATTATTCAGAAAGTTCTTTCTGGGACAGTGTTTTTAGTGGTGGGATCTTAGACGCTGAGGCAACTCCAGATTCAAAATGGCTTCTGTGGAGCCATCTGCATAGTTGAAAGGGTTTTTGAGTTTGGGAGTTCTGGGGTTTTCCCGTTGAACCTCTCAGACTGTCTTAGAGGCCAGAGACTCTGGGTAGCAGTGGAAGCATGGTTCTGTGCTGGTGACTTACTCTTGGAATGGTTGGTAAAGTCAAAGCCAAGTGTTAGTTGTTCCTAAAAGGCCACCCTGTCTTCTGTTTTCTTAAACTGGTAGCTCTAGGGCCAGACAGAAAGAACTCAGTTTTCTTTCCATGCAAACAAACAAAAGAAGTACCGTGCCCTTCCGCAGCTTAATCCCCAGATGCTCCTCTGGGAAGGAACACGGCGCACGCTTTTTGATCTGAACAATGTGTATGTTCTCTCTGTGAGTATTTTAAAGTCATAACTTGCGCTGGCATTGTAGTCATCATTTCTTGAATACCGACAGTTTTTATTTTTGCAGAAGAACAGATGTAAAAGTGTGAAATACAGAAGTCTACGGATTTTGGTCTGGTGGGGTAAGGGGAGAAGGAACAATATTTCTTTAAAGTCGTGGTAACACAATCTTAGTTACTCCTTTGTTTTCCTTGAGTGACTGAGAATTAACAGGGGAAATCTCCTGGCACCTGCCCAGCTGGGTACCTAAACCTCCACTTAACTGACTGCACCAGAAAAAAAGTGCTAGCGGATGATTAGCCTAGGTCCTCTTAGGTCCCTGTTGCTAGGAACCGAAGGGTTCCTGCCAAGGAGGAAGCCTCTCTGTGAAGAGGGGAGATTGTACACATCCCGTGACGCAGGTAGGATGCTTAAAGTGAGATGTGAGAAACAGACGTACAAGCTCCCAAGAGGGGTTGGGTTTCCAGATTGGGAGAATCTGAACGAGTGGAAGGGGTTGGAAAATTTGGTGTCCCTCTGTGGTCAGTTCTCTTGCCAGTTCCCCTGGTGCCCACCGTCTCCTTTATTTTGTGTGTATGTTTGTAAAAGGGACCTGGGGTTTTCAAAGCAGCCAGAACATTCCTGTGACTGTTCTCTGTCCCCTTGATAGCAGGTCTGTCTCTTTTCTTTTCTGAAAGTGGGGTCTCTGCTTTGTTGCTCATCACCTGGCACGATGCAAGTTGCATCAGATTTAAAGAAATAGTTCCCCGTCTTTCTTTCCTGGTTTCTGGCTGTGGTTGCTGCCGGTTTGCAGGATTCACAGTTAGGGTTTGGTCCCCGTGGGCACTCTGTTTAGTGTTCCAGGTATAGTCTCATTTGTCATGCTTGGTTCCTTGATAACTCTCCTTTGACAAACATTTCCCCTGAATTTTCTGTGACCATTCAGTCCAAAAGTTTGGTCGGCGTTGCATTTTGATGCTGAATGATTTTAAACATGTTTCAAATAAACATCTCTGATACGTTCTTTTCTAAATTCCAGTGACTTTTGGAATGTGAATAAATTGTGAGGGCACGTGCACTCCATAGTTCACGCACCTCCTAGTGAAAGAGCCTTGTCTAGGCCACGCTTAGTGTCGTGATACATGTAAATCTGGATCTAAAAATGTACCTGAGAATGTAGATAAACTGGAACTTCCATACATTGCTGGTGGGAATGTAAAGTGGTTAAGCCACTTTGGAAAACAGTTTGTCTATTTCTGAAAAGTTAAGCATAAATTTACAATAACGACCCCATAATTCCACTTCTGAATGTTACCTAAGAGAAATAAAGACATATGTCCAAGCAAAAACTTGTATACAGCAGCATTATTCATAGAAGCCAAGAAGGGGAAACAACCCACACGTCTATCAACTAATGAGTATGGAAACAAGATGTGGCGGATGCAGTGAACACAATTTGGCAACCAGAAGAAATGGGGACATGCGACAACATGGATGTCACACTAAGTGAAAGAAACAGACACAACAGATTCCATTTATATGAGATGTCCAGAAAAGACCAATCTGTAAAGACAGAAAGAAGAATAGTGGTTGGCTGGGGCTGGAGATGAAAACAGAGTGATTACAGTTGGGCACATGGATTTTTTTTTAAAAAAATATTTATTTATTTTTATAGAGAGAGGCAGGGAAGGAGAAAGTCAGGGTGAGAAACATTGATGTGCAAGAGAAACACTGACCCACTGCCTCTCACACACCCCCACCTGGGGATCTGGCCTGCAGCCCAGGCATGTGCCTTGACTGGGAATCAAACCAGTGACCTTTCCGTTTGTGGGACAACACCCAACCCATGGAGCCACACCAGTCAGGGTGCAGGTGGATCTTTTACAGTTATAGAATATATTCTAAACTGGATAGTGGTAACATGAGTGAATTTTATGGTATGTAAATTATACCTCAATAAGGCTGTTAAAATAAAATACGCTGGAGACGTTGCTTCATAGTTGGACCAGCTCCATATACTCAGAGGGCAAATTCCTCAGGCAGGTTACTCTGGTATTTCTGGGAAGGCCACCTCTTCAACACCTGGAGGGGCGGGCATTCTGGTCCTGTCTTCTGCTATCTGCTTAACCTTCTCGTTCATCTCTTATTCTGACGTGCTTCCCAAGTTTTATAAATATAATTGTAATAATGTCCTTCAAGATAAGGTGGCCCAGATAACTTATCTCCCCTCTTAGAGAAAGGAGGACTTTGAAACCGGGTCTGGACCATTTTTACTGAACTACTTTTAGTTCTTGGTTTCACGCTGTCACTCCCCGGTGCTGTTGGGCCTGCTGTTCCCTGAGCCTGGATGGCTTCTCCAGTTTCTGTGGTTAACAGACGATTTGGCTCCCTACCTCATTCCTCCAGAGGAGACTGCAAGTTCCACAAAGGCAGAACTTACATTTTATTTATCCTCATATCTAATTATTAACGAAATGGACGATTGCTCATGACTTACAACTTGAGGCTGAACTTCATTTGCCAAGTTCTCCTGTGATCACACCGTTGCCTATTTCTTTAACAATATCGGCAGTCACCAAGCAACTCCCTCGCCATGTGAGAACCCAGTGCTTTTCTAGTTGTAATGAATTGTGAAGTGAGTTTATGGGGTTGCTTTTGGGAAAACATATGATTAGGATAGAGTAGAAAAATGTTACTGTGCACATATGACGTGTGTGTATTAGGGCACAGTGGAGAATTGTACTGTGGGTACACGTTTCTTACAGGGTCTGAGACTAAAAGCTTGAAGTTCACTGCTCTCGCTCAGGGCTGCATGAGACTCAACTAGAGGGATTTTAATTTGCAAATTCTAGTTGAGTCATTAAGCCTGGGGCCCACGAATCTGCATCTCTGTGCCCTTCATATAACTTGGATGCACGTGATCTGCATTTTAAGAAACTGTAACGAACTGCAGTAGCTGACATCTACCTGGGTGATTTAGGCTTCTTGTTCACTTACAAAACACTCCCTACGAGCTTGGGAGCAATACTGTGCCCTGGACGCGGTGGTGAACCCAAGAGATACCGTCCAGCTGTAAGACAAATACTCCATGCTGCTGCCTTTTCTGCTTGGGATTCCCCACCCCCATCTTTGCTATACTAACTCTGTGAGGACCAGCTATGCAGCTTTCAGATTTAACTCAGAAAAATTAGATATGTCTTCTGCAGCTTTTTATAACGGTCAATGACATTTGGTATCTGTATAGAAATTTGAGGAAGACAAGATGCTAAAAGGATGTGACCACTTGAGAAAGGGCGTCTCCAACTTTGTGGGAGCGGGGGCTAAGCTCTAGGCATGACAGTGCAGGGCGGCAAAGGTCAGTCGTCAAGGAGAAATGAGTTCCTGGAAATTGCAGGAGCCATCATGGCCACCGGAACACCCTCTGGAAAACGTGGGGAAGGGGAAGACGTGAGAACTTTGTAGAAGTAGCACAACTGGGTGGGGGCTCAGAGCCACTTATCACTGTGGCACCCCCAGGCTGGCATGGTTTTGGATATCATAAAAGCAGAGACAGAGAAAAAACATGGATGCTGTCTTATTAAGCACAGGAAACTGTTAGGGAGCAGCCTGTAGGCTTCTTTTTCCCTGTGTGGCCCCGGTGACACTGGAGGAGCCCTTCCTTCCCAGCAGCTGGGAGACAGTAGAATGTCCATGAAACCAGTGGAGACTGAGCACATGTTTAGCTTCTGGGGGGCTGGTTGTGCCAGCTGCTGAGTGAGAGGCTGGCAGGCAGGTGGGTCAGTCTGGTGTCTGGCCTTGGTTAGGGCAGAGATTTGATCCTCAGTTTTGCAGTTCCCAGAACTTTGTGTGGTCAGGGTACCAAGTCTTAGGTCTCACCAATACGTAGATGCACCGAACACTGATCTTAAGCACAAATTATATAATAATAATAACAACAGCAGTAATACCAGTGGGAATATTCTTTGTGGCCGCTTGCCATGTGTGACGTACTGGACCAGTTATTTTGTTTTGTATTTTATTTTATTTTATTTATTTTTTTCTTTTTCTTTTTTCTTTTTTTAAATTGTGGTTCAAGTACAGTGTTCTGTCTTTTACTCCCATCCCAGTTATTTTAAAAGTCTGGTTTTAACTAATGTAGTCATTTTGTGATATGTACAATTATTCTTCTACTTTTATGGATGGGGAAATTAAGACCTAGGTTAAGTGACTTATTGAAAAATGGTGGAGCCTGATTTGGAACCCAGGTTGGTCTGATTTTGAAACATATGAAATGTAAGCATTGTGCTATTGCTACTTCCTGCTCTCTAAATATATAGTGGACGTACCTTTCTAGTGGTGGAAGTACAATTTGCTCTCTGGGGCAGTGTATTCTTGATTTTGCAGAGATTTTTCAGTTTGAGTGTTTGATTGGAAACTTACTTGCTGTGGCTGGAATGAGGCTGAGGTTGAACTTGGACCTCTAGCCCTGTACCCCATCCAGGTCAGGATACTGATCCCACCGTGAGTGCTTTTCAGACAGATGTGGATCAGTCCACCCACTCTCCCTTTTGTGGTCCTGATCAAAACACAAAAACCTCTGTTATCAAGATCCTTATGAAAAGCATATCAGTTATAGTTAGTTCATCATTTAGGACCCCCACCCCTACACCTTGTTAATATTAATTTCTATTTTGTTTTTCTGTCTTAGTTTGCTCAGACTGTTTATATCATTGGCAGCTCTGTTTTGTTCTACAATCATTTATCCATATAGCCATTAGTGTCTGCAAATTACAAGCATCTTAGAGACAGAAACTGTGTCTGGTTTACCGCTGTGTCCCATTGTATGCCTGACATAATTCAGTGTAAGGTACATTCTCAGAGTGACCCTGTTTGGAGGGTCACTCTGCAGCCCCACTGTGCACTGGATGGATAGAGGGCTGGTTTTAAATTTCGTGTTTTCTGACAGTAAGAGGAGGGATTGTGATACTAGGAAATCAACTCTGAAGAGAGTGAGGCAACTGCTGAGAAATCAAAAAACCCGTGTCCCAGGCAGCTGTAGGCATTGATCTCAACATTATTTGAAACCTCCTGGGGTCCCATGAAGTTCAGTGGAAAGAAGCAGAACCGGGCTCTGAAAGGGTGAAATGGCCTTTAATTATTGCTTTTCTATATCCCTTCAGACTTTAAAGTGGTTCATTAACACAACAGACCATAAACATCTTTATAAGCACAGGCTCGGTAAATGAGACATGGGTGAATTTTTATTGGTGACAAGTCACTGTAAATGTACAGCATTTATATTCCCACTTCAGTTCTCTGGACTCTAAAAGGCACTGCATGGGGGGCAGCTGCACCAGTGACTGGCGGAAAGGCAGGATAAAGGACTTTGTGTGACATCATGGTATGGATGGCTAGCTAGATAATTAGCTGGTTATCAATCCTGTGGATTTCCTCAGCACCTGTCATTCATGGCGCATTGTGGGCACCCAGATATCTGTTGAATGAAGTCATCTAGAACCTTCTCAGTTTACTTTTGAGAAGTGTATGAAAGAGAAAGAATCTCTCTCCCTAACTCAGGAACATCAGATGAAGTTCATGGATCGCCTCTTGGTGTGGCAGCAGATGAGAGACACATGGATTTCAGTTTCCTTCTAGGAGCTGGAAATGATGGGGCCAACCTTGGCAGTAGGCCCACTCTTGCCTCCCTGACTGCCATGCGGGAGAGTTCTGCCTGCGTTTGGACTGTTCTCAGAGGGGGAGGTTCTGGAGTATCTCATGCAGCTCTGAGCCCCAGAACATCTCAGAAAAGGTCACAGGTATTACCCTAGAACTAAGTCTGGGGAGCTCAGGATAAAAAAAACCCTTTTCTCTGCCTATGCAGACCTTTGTCTATTTTTTGTTTTATTTTTAGCTTCTCAATATTGATTAGCTTTAGCAAGTGCTCGCTGGCTCTTATGATTCCTTTCTTACAGTTGTAGGGGGATAGGCTCATGGCTGGTCAATGGCATTCTGGGAACCGAGCAAGGCGGAGGGGAGCTTTTTTCATCAGGTCTGCAAAGTACAGTTCAGCAACAAAGGCTAGCATCAGGGCTCCATGTTCTTTGCTGAGTCTCGCTTGTTGAACATGGACACTATTTTCTTTTACAAATGCATATGGTTGCACTTTAAGTAATTAGCTGGTAAGACGATAATGGACTCTGGCTTCACTGGATAGAATCTTTGAAATTAAGTATCTTAAATTGATTCTTCCTTTCGCAGGTAATAATGAGTAGAAATTCCTGCTATAAACATGGAATTAATAGATTCTAAGCTTTTACCAGCTTTGGGGAGGTAATGAAGGGAGAAGGGAACGACATGGATACGGCTGCACTTGGTCTCATTCTTCGCGAGGTGCACTGCGATTTGACAGTCTGGCCAGTTGGTCCTGAGGGGCAGATGTCCGAGCACTCTGTGGGCAGATGGGGAAGGAGGCCAAGGTGGACACATGGCCTCTTCGGATGCAGAATTGTGCTGAAATGTTCAAATCTTCAACCTGTTCTCCGTCCTAAACTCAGGGAGTGTACATGAATGGTGATCGCCGCTGGCGTCTGGTTAGGACTCTCCTGGTGACACATTGGCAGTGAACCCAGCCAGAACGTTTCTGGCAGTCCCTCAGAGAGTAACCTGTGTGAGAGGTTACAGTGACATAATTTGGGCTCATTTGTGAGTTTGTGGCTTTTCCTATTTGTTTTCAGAGTCACAGAAAGCCGGATGGCTTAGAGGTTACATCAGGAGTCAGACTTTGGATTTGAATCCTGACACCAGAGCATAAAAGCTTGCAACGTGGGGCAAGTTACGTAAATTCTTAGGCTTTCCCACACCTATGAAATAGAGATAACAATAATAGTGCATACAGGAATATTGCAGGAATTAAAAGCACTTTATATAAAGTGCTCTAGACTGTGCTTGCCATATTGCAAATGCATTATTAAATATTCATCACATTCAACACCAGCATCATTTTCCCCAAACATTTAGAGAGCCCACTGTGATTCCGGGGCAGTGCAAGTAACTGGGTATCTGTAGGTTTACACGTAGGATCTGGAGAAAAGTATGTATATATAAAATTTAATATATACATAGTATTGTTTATTAATAAACAGCAATGTGTGTGTTCTGCTGTGTATGAGGAAGCCCAAATATTGCTAATTAATATGGAATTAAAAGGACAGAAAATGCCTTTTACACACCTTTGTTTCTGTTTTAGGAAATCTATTAACACAATACAACACATTAGTAGGCCAAAGGATATTAATTCTGGAATCATTTCAACAGAGGTCAAAAGTCATCAGTAAAATTTAGCAATCATTATTGATTTCAACTCCCCAAATGAATTATTCTTATTAAATTAGTAATAAGGGGATTTTTCTTTTAGCTTGACAGAGAATGTGTCTAAAACCACCAGCCCACCTCATTCCTACTCTCCAAACACCAGAGACTCTGGGTGCCACTGCTGGTTGCCTACCTGTCAGTTACTCCCTTCTCCTTTCTTGCTGTCAGAGCTCTGAATCTGTGTTGGTGTTTACCCTCCCGCATTCTCGGGAGAAGTGGGTGCCCCTCCCTATCTCCTGCATGGAGGAGGTGGGGTAGATTAAGGCGGTTATTTAGATTCCAATCATTTTCTGATTTTTTGATAATTAGTTTAGGCAAGTCATATGATATAACCCTGGCCAGTGAGGGGACTGGGGATGTCTGACTGGGGGTTCCTGGGAAGGTTTTCCTCACTTTTACAAATGGATTTTTTAAAAAGAGACCTTCCCTATTCTAAAAGATGCTTAGAATTGCTTCACCCACCTGGCAACCATGAGAGGAAAACCAGGAGAATCACAGAAAAACCAACTCAGGCCACTACATTGTTGAGCAGCTGAATTATTCAGCCCTGGAAATGGCCTGACTCCAGCCTTCATATTACATTAGTAAACACTTTCCTCGTTGTCTCAGCCACTTTAGTTGGGCAGTAGCAACTCTCCTAATTGATATATATTATTTTTAAAATCAGGGGCAGTACAAAGATGTCAGGGATGAGGGCTAATAATAACATATAATGTTCTGGAAATTGTAGCCATTGAAATAAAGCAAGAAATAGAGGAAACAAAAATAATAAGTACAATATTAAATGATCGGGACAATGTTGTCCTTATTTACAGAAGGTATCTTGAGAACTTAGGAGAATCAACAGAAAAAAATTTTGAATTCTTCAGCAATGTGGCTGAATACAAAATAAGTATACCCAAATCAATAACATTGTTCTTAGCCAAAGTAAGCAGTTAGAAAATGTATTTGAAAACTTCATTTACAGTAATAATAAAAATGTAAAATAACTGTAACAAAAATTCTGCAAGACCTATACGAAGACGAATTTAAATCTAAACAAAGGACATACTGAAGACTTGATTAAATGCAGAACTATACCACGTTCCTAAATAGGAAAACTATAATTCCTATATATCACCTTTCCTGTCTTCATTTTTGGGTCTTTTTAGACTGTTTCTGGTATAGTCTTTTATGTTTATCTTTCACAGCATGGAAATTATTTTCCAAGTGTCATTCTGTTCTTTAAGGCCTCTACTTTCCCTCTTCCGTTTCAGGCCTCCTTGGGTTCATTTTTCATTTTTGTCCTTGTCCTTGTCTCTTCCTGGTTGTCTCCATGTTCCAGCTTGAAGGAGGCCGCCTCCTCTTACAGTTCTCCTTTTTGATTGCACCGTGATGGTGTGCTCTCACATTTTTATATATGCTTCATATGTTTTCTTCTACATTACTAGAACATGATGCAGAATAAGAGAAATGGAGTACTGTCCAAGGTCTCTTGGTTTTGCGGTGTGTTTCTGTTTATACATTCTCAAAAAGAACTAATGAACAGTCCTGGCAGTTGCCAGAGGACAAGGTGGAAATTGCCAGCCTGGGTGATGCTTCCAGATGTCAACCTGATTGTGTTCTAGTCTTGTGTGCAATGTATATAATTTCTCTGTGACTCAGTTTTCTCATCTATAAAATGGGAGTAATGATCTACCAATTTCATAAGGTTAATTGAGAGGATTAAATGAGATGTAACATGAGAAAAAAATTCTCTTAAATGCAGAAACAAGCTATTGTACTATTGCTTACATAAGACCCAAATATCTCCTTAAAAGTTATTTTTTAAATTTTGAAAGTTGATACGTGTTTGTTGAAAACAAATGGAGTATTACAAAAATGATAGAGAAGGAGTTAAATAATTATGTGGTACCTTTCACAGGTACACTTATTTTGTAGAGTAGCACTACAGAATGAGTGTGACGCATTATCACCGAATTTCCTGAGAGCGTAATGTTCAACCTGGTCCACCTGGGCTTGGTTCTACTTTTATCTTCTGTAACATACAAGTTCTTTAAAATGAAGTCCTAATCTTGTTATAGGTGTTTTTATTTACCTACTACCCCCTTAATATTCACCATTAAGGGGCGATCTCACAGCTTTGGAATGATATTTCTAAAGCTGTGAAATATAAAGAAAATATAAAAGAAGATCCTGTCTTTAATTAACATTAAAATTATTTGGTTTTGATAAAATAACTTATTTCTATATCATGTAATATTAAATTAAAAGGATTAAACCAAACTTGATTACAACAATATTAATTTATTTTTTGGTTTATGTTAAATACCAGAGTACTTTTGCCGTTTAGTGTAAGTTTCTTCACTAAAAATTAGGGGTTGGGGCAAAATCCACTTGATGTTTAATGTGCTACTTACTACTGCTGGAAACAGCTGTGTAAAACTCAGGTTTCTTGAGGGACAGTGATACACTAGACTGCACTTGGCATTTTGCATATTATCTAGTTGGCAAGATACAAGAATTTAGGGCTGTATTTGATAAGTTAGTGGTTCTCAAATTTTAACATGCGTCAGCCTTACCTGGAGAGTTTGGTCAATCACAGATTGCTAGACTCTGCCTCAAGTGATTCTTGTAACCAATCAGGTGATGCTGATACCGCTGTTCCCAGAAACACACTTTGAAGACCAGTGCTATGGGTACTGTGGGAGTGGTCCGGACAGCAAATTCTAGGGGAGGGATGCTGCAAACCACTCTCGATTGGGATGTGTATGTGTACAACTTCGGGGGCATTTGAGGTAGGATTTGAGTGGTGTCTTGATAGGTAGAGAGTACAGGGTCAGGATGAGAAGTTGGAAGAGAAGCCAACCTGAGGGTGGACTGTTGGGAAGTGGTGTAGAGATGAGGGTGAGTGAAGCTTATTTGAGGCTGGAGAGACCATCTAAAAGGAAGCAATGGCTTTCACTGGACATTTATAAGGAATAAGATTGGACTGGTTGGTAGAGACTGGATTTTGAGGGTCTTTAATATACACCCAAAGAATTGTACTTTGGGGGCTAGTAAAAGGGCTAGGTGGACTATATCAGAATTTCAAAGGGGAAAATATAACTAGTAGACTGTTTACTTAAAAGAAAAGCAAACATAACCCAAATTGATCCTTGCTAATATTCTTTTTGCTCTTTTCCTCTTTTTTCTTCCCCGTCAACTCCTGAAGCCAATGTGGGGCCAATAAATATCATAGGTGATAGTGATAAAAAGTGTTTTGGAAAATTAAGCTGAGGGCATTGTAAAATGAAGAGGCCAGAGGGGAGGCTCTTTAGTGAGGCTCCTTATAGATGTGAGGAAATAAAAATATTTATATTGGGATTGTTATATCCTTAAAATAAATAAGGGAGTTACAGTAAAACAACTTGCCTTGTAGAGGGATAGTTAAGATAGATTGTTTGGTTTAGGGCTCTGGGAGTTTTCTAACAGGAAAGTAATGCTCATGTTTGTGGATACAGAGCTGGAGCCTGGGAGACAGGTGAAAACTACGGGGATAAGATGGCTGGTGGATTCATTCATTCATTCAATCAGCAGTGTTCCAGCTACTACTGAACTGGGTGCTGGGGACCAATGAGAGGAACATTTAGAATGGCTGTTGAGTGTAAGGCCCTGATAGAGTAGCTTCAGAGGGGCAGAGGATTCAGGGTATGGTATTTGAGAGAAGAAAAAAGGAGGGGACACTGAAGGAGAGACAGGAGACTGTGGAAGGAATGATCACAGACATCACCATAAATCAGGATACTGGATCTTGCCGAGGAGAGACGCTGAGGGAGGTGGTAGTTAGGCAGTGCCAGGTGCTACAGGGGAGCAAGAAGATCACAGCAGAGCATCATGGCTGCTGGACTCTTTTTAGAGGGTCTCTCCAGCCCTCAAGGAAGCCTCAGACATCCTCACCTTTGCAGCACTGCCTGGAATGTCCTGGTTGCCCTGCAGGAGTGTTGTTTAGAAGGGAAGAGGAGGTGTCTTTTGTAAAGGGGAGCGAGTGGGGGAGTCCTTAAGGAAATGCAGGCAGTGGTTACAGGGCAATTGTGCAGGAAGTTTAGTGTCAAACATTAGGAGAGATTAGGACGGCAGAAAGCTAATGTGCATTCTTTTCTCCAAGTGAGGAAGACCTTTGGGCAGTTGACAGTAGGGGGCAGGAAGCAGTGGTGGGGAGAGATAAAGGCATTCGTTACCCCACCGTCTTGCCCATCTGAGTAAAAGCCACTTTGTTCTTCCTTAGGAGCCATCACTGGCTTCTGCCTTGTTCTGCACTGCACACTGGATCCACCAGAAAACCCTCTGATACTCTAGTTCTGGCAAAAATATACCCCAGTTCCAACTACTTCTCCTCTCTGCTGATACCAACCAGCCACTATCATCTTTCTCCTGAAATTTGAAAGTCTCTTAGCCTTTGACCTTGAGTCTGTCCTCAGCACAGTGTCTGAAGTGACCCTGATGATGGTTAAGCTGGGTTGTGCCGCTGCACAAATTCCACCAGGGCTCCTTTCCCTCCCTCCCAGGAAATGCTGAGCTCCTTACGCTGGCCTTTGCTTTGGCCTGTGGTGTCTGATCTGCTACTTCCCTCCTCTGTCTTCACCTGCTATTATTCTCCCTTTTGCTCACTGGCATCGGCCACACTGGCTTCTTGGTGATTCCTCAAACTGGCCAGATGCTCCTGTCTCAAGCCTCCCAGGAAGTTTTTACCTGCTTGGCCTTTCGCCTCTTCCAGGTCTCTGCTCACACACGTGCCATCTTTCACATGAGGCCTCCCGGGACACGCTTTCATAAATGGTAACTCCATAGGGCTTCACTTGCTAACACTTTATAATTTATTTCTCTGTTTTGTTTATTGCCTGTCTGGTTCTGCCTACTAGGCTGTAAACTCTCTGAGGGCAAGGAATTTCCCCTTGGTTTTGTTCATTGCTATATTCCCAGCGGCTAGAGTGCCTTTTAGAAAGTTGCCTCTAAGTGGACTTTGGATCAGTGTGAGGGAAAGTGTGCATGGTAATTGAGGGAGACGGGCCTTCAAGTGTGATAATAGCTACTATTTGTTAAACACCCTACTCTGTGGCAGGTGTTTTGATACGTTTTGTATTTAAATCTTACAACTGCCTTGAGTAGTGGGCCTTATAGCATTTATAGCCAAGGAGGCCGAGTCTTGGGGAGGGTAATTAATTTTTACGAGGTTAATAAACTTGTGTAAGCTATTAGACTATGGAGACGTTGTAGTATATCTGACTAAGAAAAGGGGCTCAAAGGCAGGGGTTTCATCTTAGAAATCAGGAAGAATTGTTCTCAAATAGGAAGAAAGGTGAAGACGCAGAAGAGCTAAATTTGAAAGAAGGTGTGAGGGATGTCTTTTCTGATGACCTTGATTTTTCTTAGTAGAGAAACACAGCTAGTTATGTGGCTGGGGATTGGGGGAGGGCGGGGAGGGCATGACCCAGGATTTCTCGGGTGGCCTGGTGAAGAATCCACGGGAGATCGATGGTAGGACTCCTGAGGTGTTTGGGGGTCCGGTGAGAGCGGTGGTGCAGCCACAGAGGGTGCCGGCCGCGGATGGCGTCGTTCAGATCATGGAGTCCGGTCCCCCCGTTTCACGCTTTATCACTTAACCCCTTTTGCCTGTTATCTGTCAACATCACGTTCACTTCCGCTCATGTTTGAAGATCTTTTATTTGTTCTCTCTTTGTGGGTCGGTTTGTTTATTGTCTTTATTATTTTGGGTGAATGATTAGTTCAGGCGGACGACCATGGGGCGCCTGGACATCATTCCTCAGTGCCGTCCTCTGCTCCACTGACCTTACGCCCTCCCCTCCTCCGTCATCTGCACCTGTGCCTGCATTTGAGGAGCCTGTAGCCTTATAAGGAAAGCAGCAAAGGGTCGACAGAGGCAGGGTGCGCTGAGCAGGGGTTAAGGGACAGTTTTCAAGGAGGGGAGGAAGACGGGGAGTTTCTAAAGAGGACGGCACTCCAGTTAAAGTGGGGAGAGATTTGAGATGAGGGAGACCTGAATAAAACCCATCCCTATTTAACAGTTTTGTATGTATGCCAAGATATTTTGATGTCTTAAAAATGCTTATCTTTACATGGATGGTGCTGTCATTTCTTCCTTATTTTGATAAGTAAAACCCCTATTGTTCACATGAAAACTTTTTTGAAAGACGGAGTATATTACCAGTGGAATGTTTTCTGCATAGAATAGGGGTAAATACCATGTAGGTATAGGTAATAGAGCATGAATAATAAGTATACTTTCTTAAATTTTTAGATAATCAAATTATGCATTCTTGTCTTTATATTTAGCCAAAGAGCTGCTAAAAAGTTGGCATTTGTAGTGGTATGAATGAGTGTTACCATTTATAATCTTACTAACAGTGACTAGAGAAGAATTGTTAGTTTGTATGCCTTTCTTTTGCTATTTGGGAGATTGCTTAAATTGTTCCTTTTGAAATTATTACATGCATATTAAAATCAAGTATTAATTGCATTGCTTTCTTCTAAGCATACAAATTAATCATGCATAAATTGAACAGAAGTGCACATAAATACAGTATACCAGTTAATATGAATTCAGATGATTTTTTAGTGTAAAGAGTTTGGTTTTAAGTGATTCAGGTGATCATCGCTGTGCAGTTAGGGTCTGTCTACCTGCTGACTCTGGGTCACACACTGACCAGCTGCACTGCTTCACTGGGTTCTCACCTCGACGAAGAGTGCGGGGCTCTTTCCACCTCACGGATTATGGGAACGGTGCCGGGGGGGGGGGGGTTAAGAGCTGCTGGGTGGGAGCACTGGGACTTGAACCCGAGGCTTCCTTTGGAAGGTCTTTGTTCACTCATCCTTAGGCAGTAATTTGGGGCCATGTTTGTTTATTTTTCAAAACCAGTTTTATTGAAATATAATCCACATGCCATTTAGTACCCCCATTTGAAGTGTGCACGTCAGTGGAGTTTTGTGTGTTCACAAAGTAGTGCAACTATCATCACTATCAATTTTAAAACATCTTTATCATTGTGAAAAGATGTTTTAACCGTATGTTTTAACCGTATGTAAGTGCTAATGACCTCATAGAGACTATCAGTCACCTACCATTTCCCTCCAACTCCCTCTCCACCCCAGCACCAGGCAAACATTAACCTACTTTCTCTATGCATAGATTTATCTGTGATGAACATTTCATATAAATAGATTCATACAATTTGTGGCCTTTTGTTACTGGCTTCTTTCACTTAGCGTAATAGTTTCAAGATTTGCTCATGTCACAGCATGCATCAGTCTTCCATATGTGTTCGTGGCCAAGGAATATACCACTGTATAAGACATACCGCATTTTGTGTGTTCATTCATCAGCTGATGGGCATTTGTGTTGTTTTCACGTTTTGGCCAGTGTGAATAATACTGCTAAGAACATTCGTACCCACGTTGTGTGTGGCCATGTGTTTTCATTTCTCTTGGGTATAGACCTAAGAGTGGAATTTCTGAGTCATATAGTTTGGGCCATGTTTTAGTCTCTGAGGCTTTTTAGGTTCTTTTGGAAGTTGCTAGAGTACTCAAAATACATCGAGGTAGCAAAATACAGAAGAGCTAACCAAGGGTTTATGTTGTATTTTTGAAATCTGTTAATCATATCCCCTCTTCTGTCCCACGTAAGGAACACTCACTGGAAGTATAGAGACTCAGAATTGGAAAGCGAGTGAGAGGTGGCCTTGCCTACCTGCTTTATTTTAAAGATGAGGACACTGAAGCTCAGAGGCTCACCTCCCAGGATCATGCATCTGGGTAGTGGCTGGACATGGGCCAGGACCAAGCATATGGTCTTCTGTTTTCCCATGGGGTGTTTTCCGGTGGGTCAGCCTTGCAAAGAGGGAGCAGTTCCTAGAAATGAGGCTCAGTTGCTGAAGGATGGATGCTTCAAGTATTGTTTGCTGCAGGCTGCAATCTATTTGGAGTGACATTCTACAGCTAGGTCATGGTCATTCTTTGGGGTACGTGCTATCTCGCCTTAGAGAAAGCTTGCCTTTCAAAGCATTTTGATTATGAGAAGGGGTGCATGAGTCCCCAGTGGAATACTCGTCTTGCAGATTGTCATGAAAGGGTGTTAATAAGTGCAAAATAAATGTAAGTGTTGAAGTTCAGTGAGCAGTCTGATTTCAGTAAAGTCGAATGTGAATGTTCCAGAGCCTGATGATCCAGGACATTGACAAATGTCAAGATTCACAAATGGAAATTAAAAAAGCAAGGTGTGATATGAAAAGCAGAAAGGAAAATGATTTCACAATACTGAAATCAATTCAGTAAGTACTAAAGAAATGAGCAACTTTAAAATTTCTCATTGAAGAAGGTGAGTGAAGGTGCAGTTGACACAGATAGGAAAGGTGTGTAAGTCGGCAGCGGGAATGATTTGGTGAAATAAGACTCGTTAATGGAGATAGATAAGAGTACTCAAAGATCTCACTAAATGTTCTTACTGTCATCTCAATTTGAAATAAGGTATAATAAAGACTTATTGAAGCAGTAATTGAAATTTTTGTACATGGAATGAATGTCTGGATTTTCCAATATCTTCAAAAAAAATTTTTTAAGCTGCAAAGGGTAGTTTTTCTTGTTAAACATCTCATGAAATGGATAAGAGGCTTTTGGTAAATGAATGAAAATTGCAGAATCAGAAGGTAAATTAATTCTTCAGTGCATTTTGTAGCACATAGGAATTCAGAGTCATCTAAAAATTTAAGTAAATAGTCGTGTGGTCCAAATTAAAGTACAGTAATTTTTATGAATTTAACAACTGTGTGTGAGCTAACTATTCTCTGTGAGGAATTGTGTTAACCTTAAGGAATGCAAAGATTGACCAAGTATCATTATTTACTCTCAAGGAATTTGAAATGTAGTGGCTAAAGTGGTATTTAAAAAGAGCATTTTACTAAGTGTTAATGCTACCCACCACCAGTTCGCCTCCCACCGTGGCAAAAAAGAGAGATACACAAAAAGAATAATAGAAGTGCAAAAGGCAGGCTTGGGAAACACAGTTTTCATAATTATCTTGTAAATAAGGATTTACCAACTCTCTGTCCTTCAGTTGGTATTAAGGATGCCCTGTGGAGTCTGAGCCTTGTTGACCTCAGAGTATGAGTCTGTCTGTGACCAGGTGTGAGTGCAGAAGGACATGATGTGTGTGGAACATGCAGGATGACTACTCGTGGAGGATAAATTGAATCATGAGTAAGTGGGTGTAACTAATGGAGAGTTTGTGAACTCAACAATCCCTATTCAACTTTCCTCAGTTACTCAGTTTTACAGCTATGTTTTCCCCAATTCAGGATCCAAACAAGTCTTTCAAAAAACCTAGGAGAATCTTCCTGTCTTTTTTGTTCTTCCTGACATGAACTTTTTTTTTTTGGAATCCTTGCCAATTGTCTGGATATGTAATGATTTTCTCATAATGACATTCCGTTTAAGTATTTTTAGCAAGAACACTTCATGGCTGATGTTGAGTAGCTGTTATTGCATCAGATTATTCTGATGTCACAGTGTTCTGCTCTCACTTGATGATGAACAATTTACTGTGCCACGTGCAAAATCCAAGGAGTAAGTTGGACTTCTTTCCGAGAGGGTAGCCTCAGGCATGTGGCGGAACTGCCGTAGGTAATGGGAGGCGTAGGGTGGCGGTGGGAGAGGAGTGTCGGTCTTTAATCTGTTTTTATCAGCTGAACCATTAGCTCCAGTGATGTAACCTTTGGTAACAGTTGAAATCATAGTTGTTCTGGCCTCAGAGATGCTGTTCACTTTGTTCTGTGCTTTTCTATGGCACCACTTTACCTTCTGTTTGTCCCAGTTGTGAGATTTACTTTTGCTCTTTTGTTTTCACGAATAAGAATCTTTTCAAATCAGAAGACGTGGAGACTTTGAACAGGGAAATTGATAGGCTGCATTTCCTTATGCAACAGGAATCTATTGGGGGCTGCCTATTGTCAGGCACTGTTCTAAGTGCTGGTGAGAGAGTAGTGAACTGTGTAAAGCCCTGCCCTCATGAGCTTACATTCTAACAGAGAGACCATTATAAACAGGAAGAGAAAACATTTGTGAAATGTTGGTGTTACAGACTGTGATGAAACCATAGGAAAAGTGTGTGTGTGTGTGTGTGGATGTTAATGAGAGAAGATGGGCTGAGTGAGGTAAAGTAGTAGACCATTCGGTAGGTGAGGAGGCCCTGATGGGTGTTCAAATGGAACATACCCTTGTGCGTCTCAGGAAGAGCCGGGCAGCTGGAGGGCACTGAGTGAGAGGAGCCTGGTAGAAAACTGGATACAGGAAGAGGATTCAAATGAGGTCCATGCTGAACATGGCAGTAGGAAATCCCTAGTGGCTGTATATTCTTTCCCATTTTACTGCTAGAAAGATGTATATGAAAGACTCTGAAAATGGTTAGTGTAAAATAGACTTTCAATGGAGGTCTCCCCCTTAGTTCCATGTATTACAGAACTGCATTAAATACCATATGACCGTTTTTCTTTGCATTTATGTCTCCAAGTGATAATACAAGTACTTTAGTGAAAATATAAATTATCAGTGGTTTCCACACTGTCCTGCTGCGTGTTGCTTTTTTGTAAAGATGTTGCAAATAGTTTTTGCATCCTGTGGTGCCATAAAAAGAACACTGAACTAGGTAGGAGCTGGAGGATTTGAACCAACCAACTGGCATGGGGAAAGCTCTTGAATCTTCCTGAGCTTTCCCATGTATGACACTGAGATAAGTCCTCTCACTGTCTGATGGGACTGCTGGAAGGACGAAATGAGATGAGAGGTATGAATGTGCTTTATAAACTGCAATGCACTCTGCAAGTCTAAGGTATGATTAACACCTAGACCTTTATTATAGTTTCGCTAAACAGAGAGAGTCTATTATCTACCTCTCATTTGTAAGAGGAATGACAAATAGTTACTTCAAGGTAAAATGCTTCTCAAAAAGCAGAATCTGATCAATGCACTTTAAAGGACCTAATGAATTATTCAGCTGTTCTTCAAACCAGCAAATCTGAGCTAAGGGAATGATCACTTTTCATTCTCCTTTTAGCCTTCTGGAAATCAGCACACCCTGTGTGAGACCCTGTCTGGAGAGTCTTCTTGAGTTTCAATGCTGGATTAATAAACTGGAGACACAGCTTTGTGCTTCTTGAAGAAATGGAAATTTGAGAAGGATCAGTACATCTGAATTAAGCAGTTGGCAAAGATTCACTGAATGCCTAACATGGATGGATGGATGGAAGGATGGATGATAGGTAGATAGATAGATTTGATAGTTGGTGCTGTGGATAATAAAAAAATGTGTAAGGACTCAACATTGATAATTATTATAGATGACATTATTAAACATATATGTGTCTTGGCATGAGTCCTATCCCAAACAGTAGGAGGTAACTAATATTTTCTCATTTTACAGAGGAGAAAAATATTATTTAGAGAGGTTAAGCAGCTTGCTCAAGGTCATAAAGTGAAAAAATTGCAGAGCTGGCATTTGACTGCATATTTGCCTCACTCTTAAACCCATACTCTTAACCACATCCTCTCTCAAGTTGCATATGGTATCATTGGGGAGAGAAGGATCTTCTCTAAGGCAAGTTACATAGCAACACTGAACCATGTATACATGCAGTAGAGAAGAGGAGGCCATACATGCAGGAATTTAATTTATCACTCACGATTCTGAAGTCTGGAAGTCTGAGATCAGGGTGCCAGTATGGGTGGATGAGGGCCCTCTTCCAGGTTACAGACTTATTGTATTTCCACATGGCAGAAGGGACAAGGAAGCTCTCTGGGCCCTCTTTATAAAGGCATGAATCCCATTCATGAGGGCCCCACTCTCGTGACCTAATTACCTCCCAAAGGCCCACTTCCTAATACCATCATTTTGGGGGTAGGATTTTAGCATACAAATGTTGAGGGGATTGAAGCATTCAGTCCATATCATTTGTCATCTTGGAAGAGGAGGCCCTTTAGCATGGCCTTAAAGGAGCGAGAGGACTTGACTGGGAGAAAATGAACAGGAGCTGGTGCCCAGAGGACCTGGCTAGTGTGAAGATACACAGGTTGGTTGGAAGGGGCAAGGTGTACACCCCTAGGGATAAATGGACTGAGAGGCCTTGCTCTGCCTAGAAGAGTTCCAGATGGAACAGGCGGGGTGAGAGTATCGAAATGGAAGCCCGAGTCTCTGCTGAAAGGTAAAGGAGGCCGGATCGTAGAGACTGGATTTTATTCCATTAGCATTGAATATCTGCAGGCGGCTCTGCAGCCAGCTAGAGGTTTCATTAGAGCTGTGTCTGAAGAGGACTCTATGTGGAATCAGATGTAAGAACCTATTGAAGCTGGAAAGGATTAAGTGGTATCTGTATTTTGCAGTGAGGAAACTGAGGCTCAGGCAGGTTAACTAAAAGTCACAGAAGTAGCACAGTGATTGGTGGAATTGGGATTAGATACTAGCTTTGTCTAATCGAGAAACTCCTGTTTTCTCTTCTGTACTTTGTGTGGGAATTAAGCATATAGACTGAATTGCTGGCCAGTCTTATTCCCTCTCTCGCTAAGTGCTCTTGGGCAGGTTATTAAATGTACCCCTGCCTCATTTTTTTATTTGTAAAGTGGGGATAGTCACACCAATATCTGCCTGGCATACTGTAAGGGCTCAATTAATAGCTATTTTATGATGTATTATTATTTTTTATCACCAAGTCTTTCTCTTAGCTGTAACTGGTACTCAGAAAAAGGCTTACATTCTAGCAGAAAGAAAAGAAAGTTTGAATATTCATTCCAGTTTGTTGCTATTCATTTGAAACCTGTAATTAGCTATCTGCTTCCTCCCTGGGATTTTTTAACCCATTTTCCATGTCTCTACTACTCACCTTCCTTTCTGTACCCATCTGTGATTGTCGCTGCTGCTCCCTGCTGGGCTCCGGATACCTAACGGTGGTGAAGCGAGCACTAACTGGAGGTTGCCTCACTGTCATTCTTGCCTTACCCTCTGCAGAGAACACCTGCCTCTCCCCAGAGTGAAAGAGAACTATTAGAGCTGCTGTACCTTACTTTGACCTTGTGGGCAAGGACAAAGTCAAGTAATTATGATGGTTTGAGATTTCTGAAGAAGTCACTTAGTAAATCTGAAATAGGCTGTTATAAAACCAGGCAACCAAGGCCAAAAAAAAAAAAAAGCTATCTACTTGGTGGCAGTTATCAGAAAGGGGGAAGATAGAAGATTCAGATTAAACCAATTCCCGCAGGGTTTATTAGTCATCTAAAACTGAGAACCCCTGGCTTTGTCCTTCATGTGTTCTTCTCGGTCCTAGCATGAATGAGTTACTAATGGGGATAAGCTTTGGTCTAATTGCTAAGTTGGCCTTTACAGGAGTTACTTCTTTCTCGTGTGGCTCTAATGAGCAGTTTATTTATAGAAGGATATATCCTCCAGTACTAGTTGTATTGACTTCTGGGTCTAATTTAAAATACCTGAAGTTTTCCTGCTCCTGTAAAGAATATTCACAGCAGGAATTCAAAAAATGTTTCCGTTGCTAATGTTCTGAAAATCTGTTTGTCCAGTAGTGACTAATTATTCACTCACTTCCAGTTGGAAGACCAGCACAAGATGAGCAGTGTTGTCATTCGGTGACTAAAGTTTGAAATTAAACCTAGTGCATGTCCATGAAAACACTAATGGTGTTTTTTTTTTTTTTTTTACTCAGAATACATTAAAGCACAATAAACATGCAAATGTGATGGTTGTCAGTGATCAAAGCCAACTATTTAACCTCTTTTTCTTTCTAATAACTTCCCCAACTTTGGAGATTGACAGTAAAATGAAATCACTATAAAAAGTTAGCTGATGACTTTTTCTGTGTCTCAGAATTAAGATTACAATGTTTGAGGGGCTGGACATCTGCCTGCCCACAAGCCTGATCCATTGCCACCTGCCCTTTGTGATGGAGACCAAACAAGGCTGTGTGTAGCGTGTTAATGCCATCTTCAAATTCAAGTCTCTTGTTGAGACTTTCCTTTTGAATCAGAATGGGTTGGGTTTGCTGACTTCTTTGCTGTTAAATTATCACAGAAGTGACTCTGTGCCTGTTTTATGGGCACAAGGCTTTATGAGACTGCAGCCTCCATTTTCTTATGCATTGGAACACCTTGCTCTGGGAGAAGCCAGCCAAGCTTTGAGGAGGCTCAAGATATTTATTTGGAGAAGTTGTGCGGGGAGAGAGAGACACCAACCCACCAAGTCTTCAAGGTGACAGACATGTAAATGCAAAGGCATTTAGATGATTACAGCTTCAGCTAACACCTCTAAAATCAATAAAACAATGTTACTTGGAGCCGCTTTGTTTTGGGGCTGGTTAGTTACCCAGCATTAGATAACCGGAACAGGGGAGGAGAGAGGATGCTTTTGACGCTCTAGAATGGTCTGTTTCTGTTTTCATAGCCAGATGCGGAAACCTCAGACTAACATTGCCAGAGTTCTTTTAAGATTCCTGAATGATCCCAAAAGCCTTGTGTAAATTGTTGCTCCTCATCTGGATTCTGATTTTTACTTTATTTAACTTTGCTTTACTTGTTTGTATAAAATTGCAGTGAATATCAATTTTCATTCCTCTGGCACGAAACACTGGGACAGGTAGGAGGAACCTAGAACCTGGCAGACCGGAGAGAGTAAAAATGATTAGAAACTGGAAAATATAATGCTTGTACTAAAAATGGAGGGAGAGAGAAAACTCTGGGATTTTTGGTCTTGATGTTTGCACACTTGGCATCCTGAATGAGAAGACAATTCAAAGTGCACTGATGTTCCCTGGAACTCTATGTGGCACGTTGGTGTCAAGGAGACAGTAGGATATGGCTCCGTCCCTGGCTCAGTCCACAGTCATCAAGTTTATCTTCTCTCCAGTTGAGGTAATGGGATATGGAGCCCTTTTGGGGTCTATTTTAAACAGCTTTGAGGTGAAGACCAGGTACATCTGTAGTTTGCATGTGACCCTTTTATGAATCAATTAGTCAGTGGAAATACATATCAGTAGAATACTGTTAGTGTCTTTCAGAGTTAGTTTTTAGCTTTTTCTTTCCATTAATGGGTGATAGTAGATTGAAGTTGTGTTATTTCTTCAGGTAACCCTTTGTAAGGTGTTGAAGATTCTAAGGCAAGTTTCAGCCCCAAAGAACTCACGGTGCTTTTGCTTCTGGTGCTTGTTTAGTTTTGCTTATATTTTTGTTTTGTTTTGTTTGAAATCCTACTATCTGTTTTCTAATTTTCCAGCCCTTTTGGATTGTGGGTGCAAGGAGAAGCCAATAACAAGTTGCTTGGTGCTAATCTTTGTCTTTTGCATTTCAAATACTGACTTTCTCAAATTTTACCCCAGTGCATGAGCACAGAAATAAAAGCATTAATTAAATGCACAAAAACTAAAACAAAAATAGCTGTAAAGCACAGTTTAGTCCCCCTCAGGGGATACTATTATAAAAGTATGTCAACATTTAGCAGTAAACAGGTGGAACAGAGAGAAGCTGCCTGAAACTTGCTTCCTTCTCTCGTTCCATTGTGCGGGCGCAGTACTGATCAGTGCTAAAGAGCAGCATTTCCTAACATTTGTAGAGTGATGTGAAGCTTTCACCTACATTAACCTTTGTCAGTGCGTAGTTGAGGAAGGTGAAATTCGCAGGAGTCAGGCTTGCCATTCTGTTGGTCTGGGATTTGGCCAGAGAGGAGGTAAGGAGAGGTGGAAGATGACTGATATGTGTTGTATGTCATGTGTGTATGTGCCAGAATCTCTAATGTGTCACTTCATCTAACCGTCACAACGACCCACTGAAGTAGGAGACTGTTAGTCCCCTTCTCAGCTCACTGTGGAAGGACCTGAGGCTCGGGGTGACTGAGTAACAGAACTAAGGCAACTAATGAGTGCCAGAGTTGGGGTTGGTGCAGATCTGCCTGCCTTCTGGTGTCCTCTGTCCCAAAGAGCAGAGAATCTGATGCTAAGTAAGGGTCCTTAGTGGCAAAATGAGTCAGTCCTTTTCCCAAGCCACCTTCTTGCAGGGCCCTCACCCTTGTTGAAGCTTTCCTTCCTGGCTAAATGAGCCACTGTGGTCTTTTCCTTTCATTGAAGCTTTCCTTATTAAATACGATGAGAAAGTTAGGGCTTCCATAAATAAATTATCCACTTTTGAAATATTTTCCAAATGCAGCAGGGCAAAAAAACCCTAATGTAGTATTTTAGTTCTCTCTGTAAACTTCCCCCCTCCTTTCTATAGAATTTATATCAGGTACAGAACATAAACATAATGTGAGACATTCTATGTTTACTTTGTCCCTTTTTTAAAGAAGCTGCTACCAAAATGAACCTTGTTATGATTCCATCATATTGCTGTGCTTTTCTTTTTTGCTATTTATGGGCATGTTGTTATATTAGAATATGTGCTTCAGAATAGGTGGGTCATTCACTGCAGCATTGAAGGCTGACTCAGAACCGCACTTACTGAGGGACTTGGAGACAGGAAGCAGCCATGGGGAACCCAAACGCCTCTTTTTCAGGGATGGCTGATGATTCTGCAAATGCTCAGATCAGCCTGATGAGATAGGCGGGCCCAGCCCAGCTCTGGTGCATAGTGGGACATGCTGGCATTTCTCTGTGTGCACCTAAGGAAGGCTAGCCTGTAGCAAGAACCTTAAAACATTTGTTAGATTAAAGATGCTTCCATTCCCATGGAAGCATAAGTTCTGTTGTCCTGCTAAAGGGCATTAACCCAGTGCTGATTCACAGAGGGTATGTGCCGGTGTAGAGCAGGGGGAGGAGGACATTTATCTCCCAGGCTACTGAAGGTGCTATGACCCCAGTGAAAATATGTTATTTTGACAATGGTGGCCAACTGTTCCTCCAAGCCCACTTTATTTAAAATGATAAAAAGTAAACTAAAGCCACGAGGCAGTTTTCATTTTATAAGTAAAAGAGTTTCTAAATTCGGAACAGATAACTCTGGAAAGTCAGTAGAGTCTTAGCATCGTTGAAGGTCACTGAGATGAATGCTTGCATTCTTTTTATGACATTCCTGCCAAGATTGTCATCGTCCCTGTGCCCACCGTCCTCCTGTTTCACCACTGGCTACTGTGGAGGGCCGCCCTTGTTCTCTTCAGCTTCTTTCTCCCACTTCCTTCAAGGAGCTCAGTGCCTCCTTCTACTTTTTCTTCTCCCCCATTCACCTACCAAACACCAGTGGAGACCCCCGCCCCACCGCCAGATCCCAGTTCTCTGCAAACTCCTCCTGACCTTCCCTCTTCTGACCACTTCTAGAGGGGCCTCTTCCTGCCCTCGTTTGCCTCTCCCATGTCTATTTCTTTTGTTAGGCATGACTGGGAGGGTCTCCTCTACTCCTGTTCTGTCTCTATTCCCCCTTTTCCTCTATCTCATAGAGTCTTGTGGCATCTATTATGATTCTTGTCAGCAAATCACTCGGCTTTCTGTCTTCAGTGTCCAGTATCCACCCAGTGAGTTGAGGAACAGTGTACTTCTAGATGCCTCTATTTGCCATCTGTAAAATGGGGACATGATCTCTTACTCTGGCCAGTTACTCTGTGGGATGTCTCCTAGAGAGCCTTTGGACCCTGTTTGTTCTCAGTGTACGATGTGTCTGCTGCACGCCTCAGAGCTCCAGGCTCCCCGCACTCCGGGTTGGTCTGGCTCCCGAGCCCCACCAGGAGTGCATTTGGGTGTCATGATTTCTGTTATCCAGGGGCCAGGGTGTAGAATGGTCAGAAGGCTCTGCCATTAAGGACCTACCGCTGACGACAGGAGCCACCACTGCACCAACAGGAAGTGGATGCTGCTTTTTTCTTCCAGCTCTTCTCTGGTCATGGACCACTGACTACCCAGTTATTAGCTAGACTGTGTGTTTGTGGTCCTGGTATTATGAATGCAAATATGCATCTCAACCTATGTTGTACCAATAACATCAAAAATCAGTTATCACCAAGTTTTGACGACACAGAGTTTTACTAACTGCATTTTCTCCAGCCCTTTCCATTCTTACCCCCTGTAAGCTGTGGCTCCTCTGAGCAGTTAGACAAGCGATTTCTTTGCCTATACCTTAAATTCATACTTGCCCACAACCTGACCTGGTTTTTCGGGCGTGAGTGTGACTTTCTTGGTGGTCTATAAAATTAGCTCTATTTGACAGTGGTAAAGGATATCATACTCATACTTCTGGAGATTAAATTTGGTTTAAAAAAATAGAGTTTTGGTTTGCCCTGTAGAAATTCTAGAGGAGAAAATGAATCGGTCTTCTGCACTGGTTCTTTGTCACTGTCTTTATAACCCGCTACATGGAGCAGAATAGAGTCAGTTTTCCCATCTCTGTTTTGAAGTTGTTCATATTGAATGGATCTGTTTGCTCCAGACAGTTGTTCACTCAGTATGTTGTTTCTATATTACTGTCGCGATCTTTTACCAAATTGGTATTTGAAAGCTTTTTGCATATTGACTTCTTTAGTTTTTTCAGTGTATGAATTGGTAAACTAAGGGTAGAAAAATTTTCAGTCCTTCATGTCATTCAAATAAGATGTCCAAGAGTCTTATTTGATTATTTTCATAGAAGTGTTATTGGAATGGGAAATTGATAACTTATTAAATGTTTGCTACTAGTGTAAGTGAAATACTGGCTAGTGTGACAGAAGACCAGTTGTTGATTTGTAAATCGTGAGGTCACTTTTACAAATCAACAAGAAATTTATATGAGGCATGCTGATATAAATGCTCTTTACAAGCCTAAAGGGAATCTTTCATTGTTTATCTAAAGCCTTATGCCTATCAATTTTTTTGTGATTTGTCTTTTAATTTAATCACTTATAAATTTTTCCCACCAAGTTGGACTGCTTGCATTTAGATCCCCACCCTTACTAACTGGTGACCTCTGACACACTGCTTCCACCCTTCTCAGACTCTATTTCCTCATCTGTAAGATGAAATAATGACTATTATACCCACCTTTCCCAACCTGTGTGGGCTTAATTAAAGCCAGCTTTATTGATTTTCTAATTGCCCTGTTTTGGTGACCATTGTATCTGACATCAAAATGTAAAAGAAAGATGCTTGGTTTCAAATTTATAATGATCATGTTAAAAAGGTTTGAGTTGAGCTATATTGTAGGTTTGGTATAAAGGAAGTATTGTCTAGAGTGAATATTAATAGTTGAGTAGAGACACTGCCAGCCTGGCAACCAAAAGCCCTGGTTTCTACCCCAAATTCTGTCAATTTTGAACTTGGAAAAAAATCACTTAACTGCTTTAAGATTTTGACTCCATGTCTGTGAAAATAGGAAAATAATGTTTCCTTTGGCAAGCTTATAGGACTCTTAAGGAAATTAATTAGCATAATTAATGAGAGAATCTATATGAACTTTTTAAAAATGAAACCGCACACTCTGTAGTGCTGAAGCAGGTTTGACTGACAGCTGGCAAGAATTCTGGATTCTGCAGGTTTTCTTTAGCTCAGACTTTTTTTCTTTCTTTTAAACTCCAGGCACAACTATCTTTAGTAACAGCCACACATTTGTAAGATCAGATTGCTCATGATTTCTCAACAACTGTGTTATGAAAATTCATTAAATTAATGAACTGATGAAAAATAGTTACTGTGATGGGGAAAAAGTTGGCAACTTTTAATTTTTATCCTTTGTACTTATTCTTCACAGTGGTTCTCATTCAGGGGTAGAGACTTGGAAATGTGGACAGGTGCGTTTTGGGTTGTCAAAGTGAATGGGGCCCCAAACCATGGTTGGCGGGCAGGGCACAGGCTCACTAACTAACCTCCCTGCAGTGAGCAGGGCAGCCCAGCTCAGCAAAGCACTGCCCCGCTTGGAAATCTGTCAGTGTCCCCATGGAAAAAAAAAAAACTTGTTCCCTGATTTCTATACACCTTCACAGGTTACACTACAGGTACATAGCCAGTACCACTTGTACAGAAAACAGGTGTTGTGCTCCATGTTTTGAGAAACTGGAAAGGCTTCTCCCACTTTTCCCATCTGCATTGATTGCATTTTCAAGGCTGTAGCCATGTCTCATGACCTTTTGCCTCTGAATCTCGGAGATGAGTGCAATAGGAAAGCCAGGGGTAGGGCAACCGTGATTGCTGTGAAAAGAAGAACAAGAAAAACAACTGTCCTGTCAACGCCTGTTCGTGGGAAACTATCTTTTAAAAACATTTAGAATTTACTTTCTTATTTTTTGAATAGGTAATACATTCACATAACATAGAAATGGAGATCACACGGAGGGGTGTGTAGGGTGGAGGGGAGTGAAGGGGGGATGGGAGAACTGTAAGCAACAGGGGAATGTTAGCAACAGGGGAATGAGAGGGGGAGAAGGGGGGAGAAGGTACAGAGAATAAGTAGCATAGATGGTAGGTAGAAAATAGACAGGGGGAGGGCAGGAATACTATGGGAAATACAGAATCTAAAGAACTTGTAACACATGGACATGAACGAAAGGGTGGGGGTGGTGGGGGAGGGGTGTGTAGGGTGGAGGGGAGTGAAGGGGGGATGGGACAACTGTAATGGCATAATCAATAAAGTATACTTAAAAAAAAGGACTACACTGAAAAAAATTAAATCAACCTAAAAGGTATACTTTTAAGACATCTCATTTTTAGAGTTGTCCTATTTATTGCCATTGTCTGCCTCCTGTAAGTAGCCATTTTTATTAGTTTCTTATTGTGCTTCCATTGTTTCTTTATGCGAGCAAAATGTGTATATATTCACCCTCCTTTGTAACACGCAGCTCTTGCTTGCTTGTTTGTTTCTTATGCACTCATCACTGGTGCATTTCTGCAGTCTTGCTGGTGTAAGAGCTGCCCTCTCACAATGTATTTAGCTACAGCAGCTACTCGGGTCTTCCATTTGCTAGGAGGCATTTCTTCTGGAGCCTCAGATGACCCTGGTCTGGACCACCTCTGCCCCAAGTTTACTATGGGCTTCCCACTAACTGTCTCCCTTTTTCCCTCTGTGCTGGATCTCCTTTCCTGGGTCTCATGCCTACTCTTACTGTATTTCCTTACTGTCAAGGAGCACATTTCTCAACAGCTTTCAGAGAAGGGTTGGAAAATGTTTAGACCCTGCATGTCTGAGCAAGTCCATCATTTCCTTGTGGTTTTTGGATGGTTTTGCTTGGTAAAGAATTCCAGGTTGGAAATGATTATTTGTAGACTAGCGATCACAGAGGTCATGTAGACGTGTGTGAATTGATTTCCTCCAAAAGATTAGAACATTAATCGATTTGAGGTGGATATGTTCAAAGTAACTTTTGTCTACTCTGGAACAAAAAGGACTAATAAACAATGTAGAAAAAATTCTGAATTTAGGAGAGCCACCCTTAGAGCCTGGTACCTTGTCTCTCCTACTAGGAATTAAAGATGTTTTTTGAGGATGAAAGAAGGATATCTTTCAGTCAACTGATGAAATGTTGCTGTAAGGGTGCTGTTATAGATATTGTTTGGTGTCTTACTGTCGATTTATTAAGGAAAACTGTTCACGCTTCAGTAACAGCAGTGCCAGAATTTCCTCTTGGTTTTGGAAATCATCAGAGTTTGCTGTTGATCCAGTTCTCTTTGCATTTGCTGTGAGGTGATTCACAGTCACATTTGAGACCCACCACCAGCATCGAGAAAAGGGGCCTGTTTGCATGTCCGTTCATTTCCACTGGGCACTAAATACATTTTTCCTATCCTTTCATTTTGAGGAAGGGGCAGCAATAATGGAATACACAGGCTCAGAATGTCTTACCTAAAACAGCCTCCCATGGGTTTTCTAAAGACAGCATTATTTTCTATTTAATTTTTTGTCTTTTGTTCTGCTACATTTATGCTAAAAATAGTACCAGTTATCGTAAGTCATTATCACAAGAATGATCAACCACCAACTACACAATGGCATGCATGGAAACCTATCAAAATATATGGTTATTTGCATCTCTTATTTGAGGGGTTTAACACCCCACATAGCCTGGGCATTTTTCTGTTAATTGAGGAGTAGCTGCTGACTTATTTGACAGGTCCCTATGAAACGGGAACCACTTTGCTTTAGCAGCAATGACAATAACAACTACCATCTATTGAGCTCTCATTCTGTGTGAGATGCTGGGCTATACTTAATGTATTATTCAGTTCTTCCAACAACCCTCTGAGGTTGATGTTAAATTGCTTCCTTGCTCTTTCATGTCATTTCCTCCTGAAACTCCCACATTTAGATTCACCTGATCGCCTGCTTCTCACTTGGTCTCTGCATTGCTTGGTCTCTGCCCCACCGGGAAATGATTTCTCAGGTCCATTGGGTGCTCCCGGGCATTCTCTGAAATGAATGCCTCCACCTCCTGCATGCCCCCGCGTGCCTTGTTCGGAACAACACCCAGAGACTATGCTAAAATTTCATTGCTCCTTAAGCCCTCTGCTCCTGCCTTCTCTCTCACCATGCTTCCCGCATGGTTGAGAGAACTCCCAATCCCTCAGCTTCCTGCCCTCTCACCTATGAACGTGGCGGTTTCCTCTGTCCTCACTCTCTCTTCCCTTTTAACCAGTGATTCTTGACCAGCTCTGTGATTCAGAATCACTTGGGAACTTAAAAAAAATAAGAACTCAGCTTGTAATTTTTGAACCTGAAAATGACGGTTCAGCAGGGCTGGTGTGGGGTCCAGGTATGTGGTGGTTTAAAATCGCCCCAGGCAACTCTGATGTGCTCCCTGAATGAGAATGCTGGGTCGGGCTCCAGAAGATAGGCCCCTCATGTGTTCTAGAGAAATCCCTCACCTGGGCTGTGCTTCCCAGCCCCTCCAGGACTAGACCTGCTCCATCTGTCCTGGATTTTCATTGACTCCCTTTTCCCTGTATCCTTCACTATGGATATAGGGAAACCCTCATGTTATCCTAGGGTCACTTGTATATTCTGGGGGAAGCCTTGGCACTTTTGTGTACCAGGATGCTGACAATGGACTTGCTTTCCAGAACTTGGCAATTACGTGCAGCCAAAGGAAGCAACTTGCACCCTGGACAATTATGTGCAGCCGCACGCAGGGCAGCCCATCCCTTAGCACTCTTCACTTCCTCCTGCTTTGGTGTTTTTCATTCCGTCCCCTTCCTGCCACACGAAAGTAAAACTGTGCTTAGTATAGAACACTTGGAAAATACTGAAAAAGGATGGAGAACAGAATTAAGGTTATTATCATCCATTATTCCATTACTCTGATATAGACACTGCTAAACATGAATGTATTTCCTTCCAGTCTTCTTACTAACAGACACTCTATAAGTTAAATTTTGGTCAAACTGTATATAGTATAGTTTATTCTTTTTGTATAATCATCTCTATTATGTCATTAAAAATTTTTATCAGTGTGGTTTTGTAATGGCTACCTAGTGTTCCAGCATTGAGATCTTCATAATTTATTTAATTAATCCCCTGTTGTTGATCATTTAGGCTGTTTCCAATTTGTACTCTTATAAATAATGCTACACTTAATAACCTTGAACATAACTGCTTGTGCATTGCTGATTATTTCTTTAGGACCTATTTCTAGATGCTGAATGTTACTGGGTCTTAGGGTGAGACTGGTACTTCTGTGACTGATTGGCCTCCAGCTAAACCAGCCTTGGAGAAGGAGGTAGGCTCAGGAGCCAAGGGAATTTGCCTGCTGCTACTCACATCTGCTTGAGTTCTTCTAGACTGCATGTGGAGTTTAGAAAGAGGCATTAAAGAACTTCTTTAGGAGTCCGCAAGTGAGAAGCGCTTCCACTGGTGAAACTGAACACATACACATCAGAATAAATCCCTACTTGCTACAGACTGGGTTTGAATCTTCTTTGTTCTCTGCATGCTTTGGATGAGTTCTAAATTATTCCTGAGAATGGCAATGGAGCAGCTACTATTTGTCAGGCATTGTGCTTATCCCCAAGGGTACAGATTTAAAGAAGCCCTCCAGGGGCTTACTTGCAGTGCAGGAGACAGAAGGAGAAAGGTGGTTATGAGTGAGAATTGCAGTGAGAGTACAGAAAAGAATGCCTCTGGTTCTTCAGGTTAAGGTCTGAGCTGGACATTGAAAACAATAAATGTATATTTTTGCAAAGAGGGGAAGTCGTTCTAGGGGGAGGGAATGGCATATACGAAACTATAGAATTGGGGTGGCGATATGACAAGTCCAGGGAACCATGAATATATTCCCATGGCGGCACCTAGGCAGAATTTGTCAACCTCTGTGCCACACGAGGTGACAGGTCTGTATAGACAGTCACCCTATCGGTCCCAGGGCCCAGAGCTTCTAGGCTGTGGGCCAGACCATCCATTTACAGTGGTGTATCAGATGGGAAAGCTTAGGTAACACTGATCAGGCATGTGGTGGAATGGTCATGGGGGAGGAGCTGGAGAGCTGGGCTGGGTGCACAGTGGCCAGAGCTGCGGGGGCCACGCAAGGAGGAGCTTGGATTTGGATTCTTCTCTCAGCTATTTAGGGACAGTCCCTCTATGACAGACCACTGTGGAGGCAGAAGATGTGCATCCTGAAGTTACTTACAGACACTTGCAGCTGGCGTCCTTTTTTGCCATCTTAACAATTCTACAATATGCACCCCTTCTCCCCCGCCTCCCTGCCCCACTGCCCACAAATAACAATTTGATGCTATTAGCCCTGCACACTGACCTATTTTACACCTCTTCAGGGAAAAGACTGCAGTGTTGGAACTACACAGTAGAAACCTGCAGCTGTGAAGTCTGTTTTGAGCTGGCAAAAGGTGGCAGTCTGAGGAGGAACGATTTGAAAAGCGCTAATAGTAAAACGTCAGGTGTTTGGGCGTCTCCAGAAGTTCTGTGCTATTTACTGTGACTGGTGTGAAAAGAATCAGTGAATGGGAAAATTGTGTTTTTGCCAACGTAAATTAAATCTCTACATATCCCCACTGTATTTTCTCTCTCCAACATTTCTTATTCACTACATACCACTCTGTGTCTAAGGTCTAAGAATTCTTTAGCAGCAAGGTTAAGGAAAAGATAAAAAATTTTTGGATTTTAAAACTTATGTTAGATAGCACTTTGCTTTATTATTTTGTTTTGTTTTGTTTTATAAATGTTGTTAATCTAGACCCTAAAACTTAAGCAGGAAAGAAAAAAATGTTTATACTGTATTATAGAAATAGTTTTACTGATACACTCTACTTATTAATGTCTGGTGTATATGGATTGTCTGAATGTATTTGGATTTTAGGAAATTATACAAGCCTTTGTCTGCATATGTATTTTTTGAGGTAAAATATTATAGTGATCTCTCTGTGTTTCAAACATAAATATGGTTTCTCTTGTAAGTTCTTATTTTGCAAGTTCCATTGTTATTGTAAGGAGGATTAATTTTTTCCCTTTCTGTTCTTAACGAACTGTACTTCAAGATTAGGGGAATACAGAGTTCACTTGTGCAGCTGAGCAGTCAGCCTGTTTTCATGCCGGTCCGCCTGGGGTATTTAGAATCCTTGCGTTCTTGGGCCTGCCCTACATTTTCTGAGAAATGTTGTAACATGAGTCAAAAACAGCCAGCGATACCACATTAGAATATTCAGAGGCATTTCTCTGTCCTCCAACTTTGTAACCTCCTCAACACAGCTAACGTGAAGGCATCAGCCTTCAGGAGGGTAATGTCCTCTTGAGTCTGCCCCTGCTCTCCGTCCGTCAATCTGGCCGTTACTAAGGAATGGGGAGTGCTGCAGACCGTGGAGAACAAGGCGGGCATTCAGGAGGAAAATCAGACAGATGCCCTTCGCACTCTTGTAGCGGAGGCTGTAGACACTCCCCGCCAGCCCTACAGTGATTTGTGAGGGTGTGAATAGAGTTTCCAGATGCCACCTTGCAGGCGCTCTGCAATGGAGCTTCTGTTCCTTAATCTCTCTCCAGGCACCTCTTGCCCACTTTCTGATTGTCATGTGATGGTATCATGTGATGTCAGCATATTCTGGGCACTTCAGACTGTTGGTGGGAAGTCGACATATCTTAACTTTTACAAACCTATTTGCTGGAAAGCCAGTCTGGAAACATACACAGTGCCCAATCTGTTGATATTTCTGTATTTCTGTAGATCTGCAATATTGGTCCATTTTTATATTCCACTGTTGGTGCTTTCATCATTAAAGTCACCATCCACAGAAATAGCAGACAGGGTCTGAAAGCAAAATGATTTTAAAATGGTATCCTGAGAGTCAAAGGAATCAACCAAGAATGGCCAGGAAATGGGGATGCCTTCATTCTATTAAGTCCACTTCTATTTATGCTACAACAGCCTTGAACAGCTAGAAAATATCGGTTCTTACAAGATGATAACTGTGCATGTGTGAATAATTGATGTGTAGCTATTTATATGACTGATGAAGAGTTGCCACAGGCATGAAACATGTACTTTTGGCTGAATTGGCTGATTTAGCACCATAAAGTCATTAACGTACTTTTATATTTTTGTCTTCTGGGGATCAGTTTAAAAGCCACTGTACCCTGTTCCTCAAAAAGTTAGACCGAGTTTCCATGTGACCAAGCAATTCCACTCCTAGGCATCATATGCCAGAGAGATACAAAAACAAATGTCCACACCAAAAGCTGTCTGTGAATGATTATAGCAGCATTGATTGTAATAGCGACCAAGGGGAAGTGACCCAAATGTCCATCTGCCGATGAATGACTAAACAAACTTTGGTATCTCCATACAACAGAGTATTATTTGTCCATAAAAAGGAATGAACTACTGATATGTGCTACTGAATAGATGAACCTTGAAAACATTATGCTTAGTGGAAGATGCCAGTTGTAAAAAGTCACATGTTGAATGATTTCATTTGTATGAAATATGCAGAACAGGAAAATCTAGGGAGGTAGAAAGTAGGTTAGGGGTTGTGTAGGGCTGAGGATGGGAAAGATAGCCAAAGGGGACGAGGTTTCTTTTTAAGGCGAGGAAACTGTCTAAAATCGCCTCTGATGATAGTTGCACATATCTGTGAATATGCTAAAAAAACACTGAATTGTACATTTCAAATGGGTGATTGTATGGTTTGTGAATTATAGCTCAAGAAAATGGTTTTTAAAAAGTAAATGACTAAACATGAGAAACCTAAAATCCGAGGTAGCCGTTGCCATGGGAAGGGGGCGGAGCTTGCCTCGGGGAGGGCTTCTGGATGGTCTCTGAGGGCCGTGAGGTTCTGTTTCCTCGGCTGGGAGGTGAGTACATGCATATTTGCTGTGTCAAACGTAATTTTTACTTAAACTGTACACATATGTCATAAGCAATTTTGTATCTATGTTATGTTTTATAAATAAAAAAATCTCTTGTCCCCCACCCCCCAAAACACAAGCTGATAGATCATGGAAAAGATAAAAATTAAATGTCATTCAGACACTTACTGTTCTGTTGTCACCGCCGTCACCATTGTCATCACCACCCCCATTCTGCAGTATTTCTCGAGTGCCCGTGTTCATCTGTGTCCCATGCAGTGTGACGACGCATGTAATATCGCCTCTGTGTTTGATTTGGAGAAGTCGTAATCTTGGAACCATTAATAGGGGCCTCTTAAATGCCAAGCACTGTTAGAGGGGCTTCATTTGCAATTTTTAATTGAATTCCTATAATGACTCTATGAAATATGTATGATAATCCCTATTTCACTGGTGACAAAATTAAGGTTTGCAGAGATTAACTGAAGTGTTCAGGGTCACGGAGCTACTTAGCCTGAGATAGATTTGGAATTTCAACCCAAAGTAGCACCAGAGTCTATACTCTCACATGGACTACGTACACCATGTTAGCTTTTACTATACCGGCGTTTCATGGACTTCTCAAACCTTCGCCCCACTTCAATAAAGCATATAAAAATACCATGCCCTCTCTTCAGTTGAGAATTACTCTTTTTTTCTTTCTCCAAACACCAAGATGACTTTGTCATGCCTTATATTCTTTTGTTTGTAAAGAAGAGAATGTGTATTTTCCAGATATAATATTATACTGAATATGCATTTTTTCAAATGACCCAGTTCCTCTGGGGCTTTAGACACACTCTCCCCCACAGTCCACAACCTCCAGAGTCGTGAGCCCCAGGCTCTTCTGCCATTCCGAGAATTCATCTTGAAGAAGGTACCTCCCAATGGAGAGCAGCATTTGTAAATGCTAGATAAGGAGAATAGCAGATCATTTTTTTTGGAGTATAAATAACAGAATTGGAGGATGGAAGGGAGCCTAGAGACCATCAGTCTAGAATTGTCATTGTTTTGGACAAGGGGAACCCGAGACGTGCGAGTAAGGAGACAGGAAATACTAGCTGATTACTGGTGACCTCTGAAAGTCATGAACTTTGTGAACTTGTGAGTCATCTTGTGAACGGAGGGAGAGACTGTCATGGGATTTGTTCATCCATCCTTTCAACAATTATCTTTTTATCTCCAACTCCCCTCTGGGCCGTGTCCCAAGGGCTTTATATACAAAATGAGCAAGAGACAGTCTTTGCTTTGCAGAAATCATATTCTGTTAGAGGATATAGATAAAGAGGCCCACATTAGTGTGTGATAATGTTATAATAAAATGTAGGAAACTTTGGGACCTCAGAAGATAAACATTTATTTAAGCCTTGGAAAAGAGGAGATATCAGAGAAAGATTTCAAGTAGTCTGGACTAGGAAGTCACGTGGAGCTGGGAGAAATTTGGTATATTGAGGAAGATGCTTATAATTTGACAGGAGGCAAGAGGAGATGGTGCTGAGAAGGTCATCCCAGGACAGGCCACGAAGGGCCTCTTACAGCATGCCTACTGCACAGGTAAAGGGAATTCATTGGCTCATTCAAGACCAGGTTTGCCCCAGCGAGATTACCCTGGTAGCAGTGTCAAAGGAGGCACTAGAGAGGGAAGGACAAATTCAAGGGGAAAGGGTGTTGTACTCAGTTGAGAAGTATTGAGTAGTTCCTGTGTGGCTCACACGATTGATTGTAAGATGCTACATTATTTTATGTACTAAAAGAAGAAAACGAATATCTTAATTATCAGATAATTTCAATTCCAGAGACTTTAAATTGTGAAAAAACTATATTTTAGAATTGATGAAGTGTAGTCATAGTACTTGGTATGTAGCTGTCTACTGAATAAATGAATGAATTTTTTCTGCCAGTGTCCTGTGCGGACTTGGAGTAGAATAAATACTTGAGATGTGGACATTACATTTGATTTCTAGCTTGTATAGTCTTCCCTTAGTTGCTACATTAAAATTAGGAAAGAAACAATTATTTTTCTTGAACACTTGTTCTTTTGTGGGTGTAGCAATCACTTTTGATAAAGCGGGGAAAAGATTTCAAAAGTGGCTAAATGAGGAAGCTGCTCTGTGGGGGTGACACAAGACTGTGCAGATTTCAGGTCAGATAGTAGAAGCTGTTTTTGTTGACCTAGAGATGCCCTATGGGAACATCTTATGGCTCAGGGGGTGGGGTTTAAAAATCAGCCATAAGGTCTTGGCATTGAAAAGAAATGCCCAGGGATAATTTACAGGCCTGCCCTTGGGGGCACTCCTGGAGGGAAATTGCTGTTTGTATGCTTTGCCTATGTTTTTGATGACTGCTCTCTTTTGCTGCAGCTGGGTATTTCCTGATCCTCTGGTCTGCCCTGTCTGTTCTTCCCCCACATTTACTCCATGGGATTCCAGCCAGGAATGTCTAAGAGACAAGGGCAGCTGGTTCTGCACTGACCTCGAGATTGCATTTTGCTTCTGTGGCTGTTTTGCTTCAGTTCGCACCATTTGGGGGCACTTCTACAGGCAGAACGCAGGAAGCTCTGCCAAACTAGGGTACATTCTTCACATTCTCCATGTGTTTGTACTTGTGCAACTGGAGAAAGTGCACTGAGTGAGGAAAGAAGGGTTGAGGAAGGTGGTCAAAAGTGCTGTCTGGCCTTAGATAGACTGATAAAGTGGCCCTTCTCAGGGTTCATAGAAATGTGACTTAATACGGGCATGCTACATGGTGTCAAAGGAGAAAGCCAGTTTTTGGCTTGGAAAACAAGACAGAAACATTGTGGAACCTTTTTCTGTGGAAAAGACTAGGATGGTTATTCCTATGCCTAGTGAAGTGGTTGAAAATATCCTCTCAGGAGATAAAGGAATGTGTTTGAAGAAATCCTTGTGTATGATAAGTCCTCGTGTATGATGTCTATTTTAAGAAGTTAGATTCAGGCCTAATGGCCTTTGGGTAGATCGAGGATGTGATATTTCATATGCTGAAAATGCTGCGTATTAATTATGTAGGGTCCTCGTTACTTTTTGTAGGAATTTCTGTCTTTTCCTTTTGCCTGATCTTGCTAATTCCAGCCTGTCCTTCCCTTTCTCACAGCCCCCAGTTTGGGTATTCTGAGCGGAACTTGCCTGAGCCACCCAGTTCTCCCCAACTCCCCTACCTGGGTCCTTCGCCCTGCCCTGAATTTGCCCGCTCTGTTTAGTCCTGCTGCTAGGTGACATTTACCATATGTATTTGTACAAATTCTTTCCACATCTGGGCTCAAACTCAGGACTCTAGACAGAATATTCCATGCTTCTTGCTTATTAGAAACAATTTCTACCTTCCCCGGACCACCAAGGCTTTATTAGTACTTTTGGGGGGATGCTCCTTGACTGTTTTCTATTTGTGTCACAGATACAGACATTAATTTTTCTTGAAAACCACATATTCTACCTGAGAAATGACCTGGGGCAGACCCTTCTCCTTTTCTTATGGGAAGAATGACTGTGTTACATGGCAACTCCAAAGCCCCAACCAATTTCCAAAAGCATAGCTAAACACAGTAAGAATACCCATAAGTAAACTCTTTTGTTCGGGTATAGAGTGATCACTAAGAACTCTTTCATGCCGCCAGCTGCGTTCCAGACCACACCCTCTTCGTTGACTGCCGTGGCACTTTCCAAAATTAATTACACACCCTGCTGATGTTCCCCCAACTGACTTTGAAGTGTAACGTGAAACTTTTCTCTCATATTGTTTTTCACTTAAAATGTTGTTTTGGGTGTTGAAGTCAAATGTACATTTTTCCTATGTGCACATTGTCCAGATACTGTTTTATTGGGACATGGGTAGTTTCTGAGGCTGCAGAATTGAGGATGAGGAGGGGACTGGGAAGCCATACAAAGGAGATTTTCTCTAGCCCGTCTGTTTGTGCTCATTGGCTTTCTCTCCCCGCGCATTCCCTGAGCTCCCTGAGGGCAGAACCTGTACGGGATTGAGCTCTGAGGTCTCTAAGATCCCCAGGAGTTGCTTAACATACTTGGAAATAAATTAGTTGATTCTGTGAGGGTTTGAGAGGAGGTTTGGAGCTGTCACTTTGTCAGAATTTTCGTTGGTTAATTTTCAGCAATTATAGAGTATTGGGAACTTCTGGATCTTGAAGTTCCTTTCTCTGAGTTGCCTGGCAAGTGTTTCTCAGCATTTACGATAGGTTTGTCAGTCTTGTTCCCCCACATCTTATGGCCTTATGTCCAGTCATTACCTTTTGTTGGTCCCACATGTGTCTTGTGACAGAAAACAGAAATAATATTTCTTTGCGGGGAGGGTTAGTGGTGTCATCACAACTCCAGCATACTCTTAAAAATTATTTTTTCCATTATAGTCAATATTTAATATTAGTTTCAGGTGTACAGCATAGTGGTTAGATATTTACATAACTTATGAGCTGACTTCCCCCAATACGTCTAGTGCCCACATGACATTTTCACAACATCATGGACGGTATTCCCTATGCTGTACTGTACATCCTGTGTCTGTTCTGTAACTACCAGTTTGTGCTTCTTAACCCCTTCACCTTTTCATCCAGTCCCCAAATTCCCTCCCATCTGGCCACCCTCAGTTTGTTCTCTGTATCTATGAATCTGTTTCTGCTTTATTTGTTCATTAATTTTGTTCATTAGATTTTACCTGTAAGTGCAATTAGATGGTATTTATCTTTCTCTGACTGACTTATTTTACTTAGCATAGTACCCCCTCAGTCCATCCATGCTGTCACAAATGGTGCGAGTTCCTCCTTTCTTATGGCTGGGTAGTATTCCATTGTACATATGTACCATGTCTTCTTTATCTACTTGTCTGTCAGTGGACTCTTGGGGCTGCTTCCATATCTTGGCTGTTGTAAACAGTGCTGCAGTGAACATGGGTTGCATATATATTTTTCAATTTGTGTTTTGGATTTGTTCAAACAAATACCCAGAAGTGGAATTGCTGGGTCATATGGTAGTTCTATTTTTAATTTTTTGAGGAACCTCCATACTGCTTTCCACAGTGGCTGTACCAGTTTACCACCCCACCAACAGTATACGAGGATTCCCTTGTCTCCACATCCTCACCAACACTTGCGGTTTGAGGATTTATTGATGATGGCCATTCTGACAGAGGTGAGGTGATATCTCACTGTGGTTTTAATTTGCATCTCTCTGATGATTACTGATGTTGAGCATCTCTTCATATGTCTATTGACCATTTATATGTTCTCTTTGGAGAAATATGTATTCAGGTTTTTTGATTGATTTTTATTGGTTTTGTTAAGTTGTATGAGTTCTTTATATATTTTGGATATTAACCCCTTATCAGATGTATCATCGGTGAATATGTTCTCCCATTCAGTAGATTTCTTTCCATTTTATTGATGGTTTCCTTTGTTATATAAAAACTTTTTAGTTTGTTGTAGTCCCATTTGTTTATTTTTCTTTTATTTTCCTCGACTAAGGAGACATATCCAAAAAATAATAAGTGAGAGTAATGTCAAAGAGTTTACTGCTTATATATTTTTTCTAGGAGTTTTATGGTTTTGGGTCTAACAGAAATAGGTATTTGTGAAAACCAGAGGTTCTTTCTCTTAATTGACTGATCACAGTTATTTTTACATACTAACATTCTACCCCTTAATACAAGGGGAGGGAGGGTGAATGGAATGGAGTGGACTAGGATAGGATAGGTTAGAATAACTTGAAAGAGATGATACAGGAACGATAAAAATAGTTTCTGTCCTTAGGACTTAGTCTGCATAAGAGATAAGTCACCCCAGCCAAGCACTCCGCACAGATAAGTCTCACAGATAGTGGGTGTATCCTGAGGAAATCTGTGGACCCTGAGGGTTCCCTGACTTATCCTGAGGTGACTCAGGTAACAGCTTAGAACTGATTCTTCCCTTATGAAGTGGGAGTGTGTATACCACCAACCCAGCTCCTGTTGAAGGATTACTGAAGAGTCAGCTGAGATTCTGGATATTGGAGTTCTTCTAAATGATCAGTGTCCTGGCTGGTGTGGCTCAGTGGATTGAGTGCCGGCCTGGGAACCAAAGGGTCACGGGTTTGATTTTCCCAGTCAGAGCACATGCCTGGGTTGTGGGCCAGGTCCCCAGTTGGGGGCATGTGATGGGTAACCACTTGTTACTTATTCTCTCCCTCTTTCCCTGTCTCCTTTCTCCTTTCTCTAAAAAAAAAAAATAATAATAAAATAAATAAATAAATAAATAATCTTTAGAAAACATAACCGGTCAGACATATAGCTTATCTTCCCTAAGATATGCAAATGCACAATACCTGGAATATGGTTTAAAGAGGTCCCCAGAATTTTATGGGCATGATTAAGAATTATTTGATAGAATATAGTGCAGGGGAGGAAAATTTTGTTTTTTTCAACCCATTTTTAGCTTCTTTGGTTGGGACTTTGCAGATTAGACTAACAAAAGACAAATTCAAAACAAAAAAGAGTTTTTCCTTTAAGACGCCCATCATTTATACATAGAGGGGAACTCAGTGATGAATAACTCAAATGAGTGGTTAGAACTTGGGCTTATATAGCATCTTAAGAAGAAAGGAATAAATTTGTAGGAAAGTGAGTAGAAAAGGGAAAGGGCTTTAGGCTTCCAAGAGCATGAGAATGTAAGTGTACGAGGGAACCTAATGGAAGACAAGGGCCTGCTAGCAAGATTTGTTGTGTCCATTCATTCCTCTGGTGCCTTCCCTGGGCCATGAGAGTCTAGAGTTGTCTCAAGGATTCATAAACATCATCCTGCCCTTCCTGTGCGTGTGTACGCGTGTGCGTTTTTAGTGGTCTTCAGCTCAACACAATCCTCATACCAAAGTGGCATATTTTGGGGTGGCGTGTCCTGAGCCCTTTCAATAGCTACAAGCCTGAACACACATGCATCTCATGAAGGGCAGATGTTAGATTAATGCGTGTCTACTCAGCCAGTCAGGGCAGCAGGTTGATGTTCTCAGACTTTTACCTGAATGAGGTGGGATCCCCAACATCACCCAGTATAAAGTTACCGCATTTTGCCATGTACACTGTGCATCCACGTTTTGGGCCCAAACTCTCAGGGAAAAAACCTTGAGTTTCAATTTTTTAATTCAATTTTTATTTATTTATATTTAGAAACAAAACTGATGATTGTATTCCAGGGTATTATTTTGCATATGGGCTTCATTATTGCTTTCTAGGGTCATACTTTTAATGTATAAACATAAATAAAAGAATTTAAAACATTTATATAGATACACAATTAGTACTACCCACGTATAATGCACATCCTTATTTTTCCCCTCAAAACTTTGGGCAAAAAAGTGTGCATTACACACGGCAAAATACAGTGTTCCTCAGAAGCAGTTGCCAAGTGCAATGTGGCAGTTTTTGTCAGCCTCCATGAACCTGACCATGGCATTTGTTCCAGTAATTGTGTGGCTGTGTGGGAGACACTGTGAAACAGGGTCTGTCCAGAGGAGTTTGTAAACAGTAATTGCTTAGCCCACCTAGAATGATGGCGAGAGCGGTAGGCCTGGAAAACAGGTCACAGGTGGTTACTGTGACGAATGGCATAAAATGAGGTTGTAATCTCGCAACATTGCTATTTAGTATCCTCTCTCAGTTCTCTTTGTCACTTTCAAAGATGGTGTGGCAGTTGTTAACACTGGGTGGAAATCTGACAAGAGCATATTTTAGCTAGGGTGGCATTTTGATAGCTATATTAAAGTGCTGATAGTAAATAGGTAGGGTCTGCTGTAGGTGGCTGATTGTATGTTGGAGCTTGGGGGCAGAGAAAGAGGCACCTAGGTTGTTTACCATGATTGTCCAAGGCCAGAAAATTGCAATAGACTTCTTCCATGACGCCTGAAAGTTGGATTTGCTGATTGTGGCTTGGTCACTGAAGGTGCATGGGAACCTTATTTCCCTTGGTAGTCAGGACCACTTGTGTTGCACACCATTCCTAGTGTATTCCTATCACGTTGTGTTATTCTCCAGGGCGCCATTCACACAGGATGCTATGTCAGTGATGCCTCTTGAGGTTAGGAGCAGAGGCACACCAGGACACCAGGCTCAAATGGACATAATGGGTTGGTGAAAACAAGGGGCTCCTCCAGGGAGCAGTTGGCAGGGCAATGATGAATGGCTTTCGTGTCCCGATGCTCACTGCTTCGCTAGGTGGCAGCCATATAACCATTTCGTTGCATAGCCTCATCAGTTCCCTCAGGACTCACGTCATTACCCCAGTGGTAGGAGTCGCCGTGCGGGCTGCTCTTCGGTTGTAACATGAACATTATCTTCCTAAAAGAATCTTCTGTGGCCACATAAGTTGCACAGGCTTCTCTGTGTTCCATTAAGTGATTCATAGATCCCCTAATGGCAGACCTAATAGGCATGTAACATCTGCCCATTAAGTATATGTGCTCTGAGACACTAAGAAGTTCCCCTGGCAGGCGCTCCACAAATGCCCAGATCTCCCAGTGCCTGCTCCTGGGAGACTGGGATTGTGACATTTCTTCCGTGCACTCCAGTGCACAGTGCAGAACTGGCATAGAGCAGGCCTTCAGAAGATATTTTGGGAATAATGAATGTGAGATTGAAAAAAACTGTTCATGGCCTTGACTGGTGTGGCTCAGTTGGTCGGGTATCATTCTGTAAAGCAAAAGGTCATAAGTTCAGTTTCCAGTCATGGCATGTGCCTGGGTTGCAGGTTTGGTCCCTCGTCCGGGCATGTATGAGAGGCAACTGAACATCTCATATCAATGTTTTTCTCCCTCTCTTTCTCTCTAAAAATGAGAGAATAAATAAAATCTTTTTTTAAAAGCAAAAACTGTTCATATGCCCTGATGCAAAATTCAGCAAAATGAACTTTTGTTTCAAATTTCTGGAGCTAAAGTGTTAACCAGCCCCAGTGAACTTAGTTCCTGACTCTTATGTTATCAAAGTTACACTCCCATTATCGTTGGAGCAGAAGAAAGGAAGATGCCATTTTCTGAGGCCCTAGTGAGTGCCAGGTGTTGTGCTAGATTCTTAGTAGGCACATTGTAGTTTGGCATAGCTCTTTAATCACTTGTTTACTGGGTTTGGACCTCAGTTTTCTCATCTGTAAAATGACAATGCTCATGCCCACCTGATAGAGTTTTTGCCAGGATTACAGATAATGTATGCAAGTGCTTAGCACATAGTGAATACTCAAGAGATGTATTATCATTCATTCATTCATCTCACCCTTGTTGAGGACCCCCAGTGAATTTTGACACTTGTGGAAACTGGAGATACCTCCAGTGTGACTCAGAACTACTTCAGGTAGCTCACTCACAGTCTAGAGGTGGAGTCAGACACTGAAACACATAATTACAACACATGGCACGTGTGACAATTATGTTCTAGAACAAACACTGTGAGAACACAGAGGAGGAGCAATTAAGCTCTGCTGGGGAGAAGGAAGAGGGTTTTAGGAAGGGCTTGGTGGACACAATGCTTAATTTGATTTGAAGGTGGAACCAGTTTGAAAGGAAGTTGCTTATGAACAGACTAACTGAAAGCAGTTAAAGTAGAACAGGTGTGTGTGTGTGTACATGTGTGTGTATGTGTGTGTGTATGTGTGTGTGTGACAGGGTAAAAACTCCCTTATGTGGGAGATGCACTTGATTCTCAAGAAGTTTAGGGAGCTCAACAAAGTAGAATAGCTTGCGTGAAGTCATGCAGGGCCTGAAATTTGAGCTGAAGTGATTTCTAGAATGCAAGTGTCCTTGCTTCCTTTGGACGCCTGATTTTAGAAGTGGTGGTAGGAAAATGGAGACAACTGTATTCCAACATCAATTTTAAAAGTAAAAAACCATGTAAATTACATTCTTAAGGGAGCTTCCTATTGCTTCTGAGAGCCCTACCCTCTAACCTTGCAGGGGGTGCGTGTCTATAGTTAATAATGTACGCCATTGGCAAGTCGTATGTTATAAAAATAAGATTCTAAGCCAGGCTTTTCAGCAGTGGTTGTTTTGGGTAAAGTGAGATCTACTGGCTTTGCCCAGCAAGCCAGGAGACCACTCCATGAGAGGAAAGGAGGACCTGGCCTTCTGGTTGGGACAGGTGAGATGATACTCAGAGATGGAAGCTGAGGGCAGGCTTTGCAGCTCCGCCTCAGGCTGCCGACTCCATTGAGTGTGTTAGGGTATATGGAAATCACCAAAACGCATATGGACTGTTTAATAATGTTTTATTATTCCTGGAGAGGGTTAAAGTAAATTAAACATATCTGATAGCCAAGTGGTTCACTGGCAGGAATCCTCCACTTTGGACAAATCCTCCCTGACACCCCCTCCTCAACAGTATTACCGTGACAGTCTTTGCCCTGGTCCCCCTGGCACCCAAGGTCTGAACCATGATGCCATGTTCACTGTACATTTCTCCTGCTGCAGAGGCAAGAACTAGTGTCTCCTTGCCCGTCCTGGCAGGACGCCCGGGCTTCGTTCTTGGTGCTTTGACCCTCGTAGTTGTTTTGGGACACGTGGCTTTAGTCCAAGACAAGTGGTTCGATTCAAGAGGGAAAGTTTCCTCTTATGACAGGTAGATTTTGCAGTTGCTGCCCTTTCTAATTCATCATTTGACTTAATAATCAGCTGTACAAAATGCCAGTTCTTTCCAACAATATCCCTAGCCATATGTTTCGCAACTTTCTTGTCTGAAGAAAGCACTTGAATGTAGTGGCTGAGAAGGGCACCTGAGATGGCTGTTGGAAAGAATGAGCCCCAGAAAGATCTGGAACAAGTGTGGAAGATGTAAGCTGACACCAGGTTTGGGGGATGTGGCCACAGGCTTGTTTTAGTTACATGTTCACTGGAAAATAGTATGTCAGTGAAGTAGGTGCTTTATCTACAAGTGTTATATCGTTAGTGTTGTGCTAAATGGTATGGTTAGCTACTGAATGGAATCCAATAATCAGGGCAAGATTTTCTACACTGTAACAAAAGCTTGCCTCCTGGGTTTCAAGTAAGCCTTAGTTACTGAGCTCTGAAGCACTCCCAGGACAGGAAGCTGAGTCTTTAAACGTTGGGCTGCTGCTCATGCTGTCTGGTTCCTCATTCTTCTAAACTGAAGCAGCCTTCTTCATGATTAAATTATTTTTCCTCCTTTTTAATTGTGAAACACACACACACACATACTGAAAACTGCGCAAAACAAAAGTGTTCAGTTCTGTTCATTAGCGCCAGCATGACCATCTCCCTGTTTGAGAGCTACAGTGATCTTGTCTGCCCCGCAGACCAGCCTCAGGGGCCCACAGACTTGGAGGCTGTGGGGGCATTTAGGTTCTGGTGAGAAGCAGGGCATAACAGTAGTTCATGAAGAGTCTTACTGTCTAAACCTTAGTGTCTGGGAGGTACTAGAGGGGCAATGCTCTTAGAGATCCTAGAGATGTCCGATTAGCCAGCGACTGGATATGAACACCACTGCACTGCTCAACATGGCTAAGAAAAAAAATAAGTATTTCTGTTACTTTTCTTCACATTACTGCTTTTCTTAAAACCTACTCTGTATAAACAATGGAAGATTAAATTGCTATCCAGATCTCTAATTACTATCCAGTAATTGCAAATTATGAACGAATGGGGGTGAAATAAAGAGGATTTACTGTATTTGGAAATTAGGGATATAAGTGATATAGGTGAACAATATACTTTGGAATGTTTTTACAAAAACAGCCTTATTGGTTAAGGAGAGTAATTTGAACCCTTAGAGATACTGGTGGGGGGGACTATGGTAATGCCACAGGGAAAAAAGTTGATAGTTGATAGAAACGTATTCATATTTAATATAACATATTAAAGCAAAATGGCATGTTCTGTGGAAAACAGGCCTTCCAGGAAGATGCACCGTATTTGAATGTGGCTCCACAGACTCTCCGGTACTCAGCCGTGAGTACTCAGTCTTCCCAGGGACTGTGCATGCTTATCTTCATGCGGTACAATATGAAGTCATCGCCACTTATCTCTATTTCACCAAAGATAAAGTAAATAACTTATGTGTGTTTTCTTGTCCGTCTAGGTCAAATTAATTGTTTACTGAGCCCTCTGTGTCCTGGGTATACCGTGCACACTGCTAAGGCTATTAATACGAAGGGAGCCCAGTCCCTGCCTGATGGGGAGAGGAAGCACGCTCAGGTGGGAAAGGAGAATGCAGACAGATGATTACAGCCACGTAATCTGAATACTTGTTCCTTTCTCACCTGGAGCAAACATGGTACTTGTAAAAAGTAATAATAATGATGGCTTTATGTGTTCTTTGTCCCATGTGCATTTCCCACTTTGTCATAGCCATGTGTTCAATGCTTAAAAGTGATTTCCCTTTTAAAATGCTTGTGGAACCCTGGTCTCTAGAAGTAACCTGAGCTTGCTGAATGAAGGTGCTGTCCTATAAGAGACATGTTTCTGTCATTTATCGTTTCTTACGGAAGTGATATATGTGATTAACACGTATCCTTTTAAAATAATGCCATTTAAAAAAAAGCATTGTTTCCCCTCTATTTATACCGGTCCCGTGTGTATTTTACTGCCCAGATGCGCACCTTTTCCTCTTTGCCTCCCTTGGTGCTTTCAGCTTTCAGCCTGTATTGCCTTCGCACCCACCTGAACTCCCGTAACAAGTACGTTGTGCTCTGCCTGTCTATCTGGTTAGAGTGGGGTTCTTGAAAAACAGATCCCAGCAATTTCCCCAGCAAATGTTCCCTCCTTATTCATCAGCGAGTTTGCCCCTCAGCTCCATCCAGTTTCAGGCTCTTGCCCTCTCGTAGTTCTGCCTGGCAACCAGGAACCCGCAGGACTCCCCTTGCAGTTCTCTCCTGGGCTCCGGAGCAGAGAGGGCCCCAGGTCTGCTAGGGACCCCTTACCTCCTGGGACTCCTGCCGGCAGCCTTCCCACTCCCACCCCAGCGTTTTCGAAGTGGTAGGTAGATACCCCCGACCCTTTTCTCACCATGTCAGCTGCTGAGAAGGCAGAGGCAGCTGCCCTCCTCGGCACTCTCTCTCCGTTCCTTCCATTAAAACTTCATCCCCAAACCCTAAAAGTAAAGTCAGGTGAACATCACTCACAGTGGGTTTGATACACCGTTTTGCCCTTCATGTGCCCTTCAAGGATGGCTGCCCTTGAGCGTGAGTGAATGATTTGTGATGGTCACATTTTATTTTAGTATTAATGACAAAAACTGACTTCACCATTGCTTTGTATTTGACAAAATCGTCCATGCATTCGTCTCATTTCAGTGTTAGTACAATTCTGAGAGGCAGGCAGCCTGCTTGTATTCTTATTCCTATTTTATAGGAAAAGAAACCAAGGGCTAGGGGATTTTGGTGGATTTGCTCAGTGTCAGGAAAACTGTAAATGATGAAGTCAGGTTCACTCATCTGCTTTTCTAAACCACAGTCTTTCACTTCCCTTCATTTATATTTCACGTAGTTTTCTCTATTATGACTAGTAATTAGACATGCTCTTTGAGGGCAAGCTCATGTCATGATTCCTGAATCCCCCACAACACCAAACTGTTCAATTTTCAATACATTCACTGGAACTAAATAGTAATGGTTTTCTCAGTTAGTGAGGTTTTATTATGTACCACCCTCCTTGTTGGGTATTTTCCATAAACGCATTCTTATACCTTTGCTAGGTGGGTTTTATCAGTACTTTTGGAATAATAACACTGACTAGATCACCCGGTGATCTTGTTACAATGTCAATTCCGATGCAGTAGGTCTGGGCAGGGCCCAAGCTTCTGTATTTCCAACAGGCTCCTGGGTGCTCAGGGACCACACAGTTAGTAGCATCCTGTTGGGAGGTAAAGAAAGTGGCTCAAGGAGATTAGGTAATTTTTCAAAGGTTACACAACTGAAAGTGCCAAAGCCCCACTGAAACCCTGATCAGTTGATACACAAATTGCTACTCATCCTCCCATGCTGCACTGCTGCCGTGGAAGGTACTCCTGTCAATCATCTTGGGGGATTCAGACATAATGGAGATGTCCACTTTGCCTCTGGGAGTTGCCTTCCAGGGCAGTGAGGCAGAAGCATTCAAGGCAGTCTCCAGGTTACAGTTTAATGCAGTGTTTACTCTAATGGGTGTAATGGGAGGGTCCTTAGGTATGAACTATATTTGAGTTGGGCCTTGAAGGACGGGTAAGACTTTGACAGAGATGCGAGCAAGGCACTTTCTGGGCAGGAACAAGGACACAGCATATAAGAGCATATAAGACATTTTCCAGTCTTGGTGAATAGTCTGCTGATGCATAGAGAAGGGAACGCTGAGGTTTTAAGATATTGGCTGAAGTTGGAGGGTGGATGGAGTGGGCAAGTGGAGCCACTGGAGGGTTTGGAGGAGAGGTTTGCAGCAGCACAAGCAGGCACCCAGGAGATGAGCACTGGTCAATGTAATGCGATCTAGTTGTTAGTGATCCATTGCCCATGCTGTACTGTTGACATCTCCCTACAGTCCGAGGCCTGGTTATAGGTCACGTGTTCTCTGATGACCGTGACTGCTGTTTATATAGAGTCTGTCTTAATAAAATCTCTTAGAGGATGTATTACTCCCCTCACCCCTTTCCAAATTTTTCTAGGTTAAGAAAAATGCCATTTTACCACAGACCCGTAATAAACATTCTTCTTAAAAGAAGCATTGTTTTTTTCAGTAGCAACTTGTAATGGGAAAAGTGGAATAGAGACAAAATGCAGTCCTGGTCTGAATGGAGACTGGTTTTCCTTTGTGTGAATAACCAGCATTCCAGTCAGGTTGCCACGGTGATGCTGAGATTATTACTGTTCCTGCCAGCAGTCAGAGAATGTTGCCCAGTTAGTTCCTCTCAGCTGCTAGGTTACCTTGACCGTGGCTCACAGGGCAGGTTGGAGTTCAAAGGCACTCAGGTGAGGAGTCAGAAGACCTACTGTGGTGCTGTCCTCAGTGGGGTTCAGGGGCCACAAGCCCCAGCATGCCCTGGTTTGGGCCACATAGGGTGTGGCCAGCCACGGAAAAGGAAATGGCATTTTTTATTTTTCTTTTTTTACTTTCCTCTCTGTTGTCAGAAAAGGTCACATCACCAGCCAGCTTCTTGAGGGTTTTTGGTGTTTCCAGGGTGGCCTTCAGATGCCACAGGTTGGACACGGTGGTGAGAATGTGTGTTTCGGCACGGGGTCCTCTCTCTGCCTCAGCGTTCTCTTTTGTGAGCAATCTACTTCACAGGGTCAATGCAGAGAATAAGTAAAATAATTCTGGCACAGTGCCTCCTGAGGCACCCAGTAAAAAGTGGTTCTTCTCAAATATTGTTTCAGAAATCATAAAGCAAGAAACAACACGGTGATTACTGCCACCATCTTTAGGTAGTTTCTATTCTATGAGTCAGAAGAGGCGAGCATACACTGTGATAACAATCTTAGAGATGAAATGCAGCTGAAGTTGGTTTCTTAACCATGCCACATATCCAGGACGTGTCTGGACCTCTCTATTCATCAGCTTCCTGAGAACAGATTAGTGGAGGCTTCATGCCCACATGTGCTTCCACCGTCACCACAATATCTCACATAGCAATTAAGTATTCCATCCGAAAGGAGCATATCACTTCCACTCACATCGCGTTGGCCACAGCAAATCATGTTGGCTAAACTCACCCTAAAGAAGGGTGTGCAAGTGCCATCCTACAATGTGCCAGCAAGGGAATAACATGAATATTTGATGAACTGTAGTGACTGACCCCTCTAACCAAGGATCAAAGACTAATAGAGAAGGGTACTTTAAAGGGCTGTTAGTTAAATGTAAATAAATAAAAATATCTGAACTGTGGACTTCAAAGCAAATCAGTTGGATTCAGCTGCATCAAACAGAAAGCCCAAAATGTTAGTGGGTTGAGGAAGATAAGTTACCTTCTCTTCTCTTGATAAAGAAGTCCAGACATAGGCAGTCCAGTGGTGGTATGGTAGTTTTATAGTCATCAGAGGGCTTAGGATCATTTTATTATTCTGCAGTTATACCCTAGCATGAGACTTCCATTCTTAAATTCACTTCAGGGTCAGAAATTGCTGCAGTGTTCTAGCCATCACATCTGTATTCCAGGCAGCTGGAAGGAGGAGGATGGAGGACACAAGAGAACTTCTCTCAGTTAGCTCAGCTCCATGTGAACAACTCTTCTGAAAGTCCCACACAACAATTCTGCTTACACATCATTGACCAGGATTCAGTCACACATTTATCCTTAGCTTCAATGAGACTAGAGCATGGAGTTTTGACCTGGGTGCATTGCCTCCGAAATAACATTGAGATTTTTGTTATTAAGGAACAATGGGAGAATGGATACTGGGTGGTATTGAGCAGTTTTTGCTATAGTAACTTAAGATGCAATCAATGTTTGAATAGGAACAATAAAGGAAAGAATGCTCTAGGCATGATCATTTTCTAACCGGCTCCACAGAAAACCAGTGCTTAGAGAGCCACAAAGATCCCTTAAAAAAGTATTGTACAGGAGGGTTTGGGTTTGAGAAATGTGAAAAGCTCTTGCCATCTTTTGGAGATTCACCGGGTACACTAATACAAAGGTTCTGAGAGGCCCTGTAGTAAAGAGTGAGCTACATTGCTAATCTTTTAAAAAAGATTTTATTTATTTATTTGTATACAGAGGGAAGGGAGGGAAAAAGGAGAGAAAGGTGGTTGCCTCTCACACACCCTATATTGGGAGCCTGGCCTGAAACCCAATCATGGGCCCTAGACTGAGAATCGAACCGGCAACCCTTTGGTTCGGAGGACGGTGCTCAGTCCACTGAGCCACAGCACCCAGGGCACACAGCTACTCTTTTTAATCCAATGTTCCCAAAGTTATTTGACAATGGAAATCCAACACCCTTGGAAGCCTGGAGAAACACAGAAATTTAGTTTTAGCTACTTGAATCTGCCAAAAATCTTTTTAGATCCTTGAACAGATGATATAAAGTTTCCATCCCCAAAATTACCTGCCTTATAAAACAAACAGATAAGTGAAAATGGAAAAAGTATATATCCATGCTGGCCTAGCCATCGGGACAAAAGTCTTGAAGAAAAGAAGTAAATCAGATGCCAGAGAAGCCCTGTTAAAAACAATCTGTGTGAGTTGGTATTAACCAGCCATCTGGACCATTTGTGGTGGCACCACGTGAGGGACTGGGCTGGGCTCCTGCCACTGTTGGTCAGATGACAGGCCCCCGCCCAGGTAGCTGTTGGTGGGCTCTTGGCCATCCTGAAAGTGAAAGAGTAATACCTACCAACCAACCAACCAATCCACCAACCAACCAACCAACCAACCCACCCACCCACCAACCAACCAACATTAACTTGCTCCCTCCACAGAGAGGGCATGTTGTCAGCTGCATGGTTGCCTACAGGTGTGGGGAGAAGTGCTGAAAAACTTCCAAGCAAATATAAAATGTTGTTGGTCTGTTGTAAGCAGGTGGCAAATGAATACCTTTGGGGGGAAGGGTTAGGCTCTTCCTTCTAAAATAGAACCTTGGATGGTTTCCTAATTCTTACTTAATTATTTGGGTAATCAGTTCTTGTCTTTAAAGTTCATCTGCTGCAGTTGCTATCTTTTTTCTTCATCTAAGCATCTTTGAAAAGGCAAAATGCCAAAGTCTTTGCTAGTCTGGTTCCCATCACTTTGACCTCGTGCTGCTGGGAATACTGGAAAGTTACCCTGTCCTGACAGGCCCAGAGAGATCCCATGCGTGCAGAGCTCCGTAAACCGTGTGACACGTTTCCCCACGCAGCTGTGTAATCTCTGTGACAGCCTGATGACGGGAGGGAAGGGTCCAAGGTAGGGGGCCTTTATGTACACGTTGACCTTCAGAGCAACTTGCCATGTTGAGCTTGAACAGACTTTGGGAGAGTTGGAGAAAGTTCTGGAAGGTGCAGATCCCAATTCTTATCCAAAATCTGTCTATGTCTTAGGATCCTGGGGAATTTTCTCATTCTGGCTATGGAGTGAGTGTGCCTCTCTCCGACGGCGGGTGTCTTGGGAAATAGTCTCTGAAGCGAGCAGCAGGCCTTGCTCATCCACACACACACAGACTCCAGAACCCCAGGTCAGGAAGCACCAGGAGGCCTGGCCCTTGAGCCCTAACAACTGACAAAGGATTACAGTACCTGTGTGCCGAAATCAGAAAAAATATTTCAGTTAATGTTATTAAGTCTTTCTCGGGTGATTCTTTTGATCTGATGTTTCTAATTGTACATGCCCAATGTATGCCAGTGAACAACAGTCAATTTATATGGAATCCTTTGTTCTGTAAGGAGCTAGCATGGATAAATATGAGTGTGGATATGCAAAGTCTGTGAGCTGAGAAAACTGTATTTTAGAAAATTCTATTCATCTCCTATGCATGTGTGACCTATGAAGTCGATGATCTCGTCGGCAACACATTAGAGATACATGATCTCATTACATCAGTTCTGGGCATGAATTAAATTCATTTCTTACCCCAACTACCTGGAACTTAGGACTGAATACAAGTGCTTACCCTTCCTCTCCACCCTCCTCCCCACTGTCCCTACTCCCTTCCCTTCCAGGCCCACTGTTTTTAAAGACAGTGAGTAATTCCTCTTGGTTTATCAGAGGATTTTATTGAACAGGGGGAAACTTAGAAGTCAAAGGACTTGGGGCTTGACCTCACATTGCTGATAACCAGGTGAGAGCTTGGACAAGTTTCCTAAACACTCTTGTCGGGAAAACTTGTGATTTTATGAGTTTATAGGACCTACTTGGCCTCCCTTTGCTCTTTCAGAAAATGGGAAAGTGATTTTATTGATAAGATCTCAGGTATTTCTGCTCCAGACTTCAGAGACCTGGCTGCACTGTGGCTCTCAGTGGTAGAACTGGTGACATAGGGACTTCATTCATCCAGAAAATATTTATTAAGAATCTGTAGTGTCCCAGCCACTAATCTGAGTGTAGGGATACTGCAGTAAATGAAGCCGATAGGGTCATTCCCTCTTGGAGTTTGCATTCTAGAATAAAGGGTTTTGAACACTTACAATGTGCCAGACATCACTTTAAATGTTTTATACCTATTAATTATTTTGTCAAATAATCCTATGTAGTAGGTACTACTATTACCGTATTTTACAGTTGAGGAAACTGAGAAGACACATAATGGTAAAGCTCATATAGTTAGTAAACAGTGAAGCTGGGATCAGAATCAGGCTTTATGGCTGTAGGGTCTGTGGTCTTAACTACCATGATACACTCTCTCTCACTATCAGTTAAACAGTTAACTTAAAGCAGTCACTGTTCCTCCTAGCTGATGGCAAAGGTAAGCAAAAAAAAAAAAAAGAGAGAGAGAGAAACTGTGACTCCACTTGGCCGGTCTCTCCAGGACTCAAGGCTCTGAAGGGAAGGCAGAGGCCCTGGGCATCAACAGCACATTCAACCTCTGTGGTTCCAGCCACTCGGCTGGTTTTGTCCGCCTGGTTTAAGGTCACCGGCCCTTCTCTGGCCCCCTGTCAAACCACAAGGCCTTCACCAGCCCCATATCCCCAAGTTACTTTCTGCCTTTGTAGAGAAGGAAGTCCTGGCTGTACTGTTGATCAGTGTTGTCTGTCACCTTGGGGAACTTTCTGTAATACCAGCAGCAATAGGAATAACAGCAGTAGCTTGATTTGCTAAGCTCTGCCGTACACTGTGCTGAACGCTTTACGTATGTTGTTTCTGATGCTCAGAACAGTCGTCGCGCAAGGTATTTTTATCCTGACTTTACAGTCTGGTCCTGGCTGCTCTTTCTACTACACACTGTTTGACCTTGGGCAACTTACTTAATTCCTTGAAGATTTTGTTCCATCGTCTGAAAATTGGGTTTAGTAATATTCATTTCCCGTGATTGCCATGAGGATTAATTAAGCATGAAAGTATATATAAAGCATGTAGGCCGTTGTTGATCCCAGAGACAGTGATAATGATCAGTGTAGTTTAAGGTTTATAGCTGTTAGTCTGAGGAGCCAGGTTTCAGATCTGATTGTGAAGACGGCCTTTGGGAGGACAGACTGGAGGACAGAGTCCAGAGTGGAGCAGGTGAGCAGGGGCAGGGGACAGGGGAAGCTTTTTCACTACTCATGGCTGTTCAATAACAGGTGGAACTTTGAACAGGAGGTGGGGAGGCTCTGGTCTCCCTGGCCCAAGGGCTGGAAGCAGCCGCCAGTGTCGTGAATGCTGTTCCTTGGGGCTTGGCTGGGACCATGTCCTGGCGTAGCTAGCTGGTAGGTAGTATTGGTGCAAGGACACCAGTGCCATCAAGCCAGGCATGTCTGTATAGGGCAGATGACGTCCTACAATCATCCTGCACTCAGGAACACCCTTCCCAAAGGACGACACTGGGCACCTGGAGCTGGGGAGGTGCCCGCAACCTTGGGAAAAAGGCAGGCCAGGCCAGATTATCCTTCTTTTCATATGGAAAGATCAACAGAGGAGCGGTCAGACAACAGGAGCAAGGAGCATCCAGACAGGAACCCCAACGCTTTGCTCCCGTCCTCTGGTAGATCTGCAGTTTAATTTGTTCTATACTGATAATTGACTGAGAAAACGCAGCAGAGGTTTATCTTTATTTTCATATACGTACATTTTTTTGCTTGAATTATCAGTTCTACTTGAGATGCATGGCTTGGGCAGTATGTTAATGAGGATAAACCTAGGCAACATTCTAGATCTCCCAGGTAGATACTCTTGGAGCACCTCCTACTTTCCTGCATGACACTTACCATTGTCATTCAGTGAGTTGTGTACATGTGGCGACTTGCTCATGTCTATTTTCTTTATTAGACTGGAGCACCCTCTGCTTCTACCTAACGCAGCAGGTGGGAGTGGGGATGCTGGTGGAGCTCCGAGCCTGAATAAAACCCCCTGTGGAAGGCAAAACCTTGACTCCTTGAGCCCCCACTGCGTAGGAAGGAGGGGAGGAGGTGGGTGTACAGGAGCTTTGGGGGACTGTGTCTGGCTGGGAGTGCAGCAGTCCTAGGCTGGGGGTGTTGCATCAGCATGGCCCGTCCTAGCGCCTGCACTTACTTTGGAAGGACGATGCTGTTGAGAAGCCTGAAGGCTCAAGATAAATTTGGAGAGTTCTCCTGTTCCTGTTTTCTTTGTTCTGTTTTGCTTTTGTAAGCATATACTTGTCAGTTAGGCTGAAACTGAGCAAACAGCTGCTAAATACGGTTCCAGGAGAAATAACATTTTGGTCTTTTTAAGGCCCCTGAGTTTAGAGTAAGCACAATCCCTTGGCAGATGTCAGTAGGGAATCCGGAGGTGGGCATTCCTTCGGAGAGCCAGATCAGCCACCCATGTTCTGCTGGGGTCTGTGTCACCATGCCCAAAGACTGGTGAATCAAATGAAAGGTGCGTCGCAGAATGACCGTGTCTTCCAGAGGAGTTTCGGAGAGAGGGTGTCTAGAGTCTTTTAAGCCATTGCTCATGATCCCTCCCAGTCATTCTCTTAATTTCATTTTCAGAGCAGGGAGGGGGTTTTGGGAAGAGTATGTATCACTGTGTATGATGCTAAGGAGCAATCGTCCTACTTTGGGATTTAGTCTACAGTTGTTATTTAGTGTTACAATAAATTCAGTATCATTTAAGGGACCTGGAAGAATTAATGTATAACTCAGTGACTATGAATATTAACTTCTAGATCTTAAATCTCTCCATCTTGCTGTGAAGTCAGGCTGAAGCCTGCCCCTGTTGTCTGAATTCTAGAATTTCGACTGATACAGAGAGAATTTACTGCAACATCCCAAGAGCCCCCAAAAGTTAACGTGTTTTCCCAGTGGTCTTGCTGATATCAAAAGAGACAGCTTTCTGTTCATACATATCTGACCCAGTTTACTAAGTAAGTATTTATATTAGTTAAAAAAACAATAGGAAGAGTACATTTTCTTTTACTGATTTTATTATTTGAAAAAATATAAAATACAGACCAAATTTTTCTGTGGCATTTTTTTGTATATTAAGTGAACTGTCTTTCAAAGAGAAAAAAAGGAGGTTAATATTTATGGAAGCCCTATTGTGTATCGGGCCCTGAGCCAGTCTAGACACTTCCACACGCCTCAAAGTAACCCTGTGAGGGAGGCAATATTGTCCCTGTGTTAAAGATGAAGAAGAGACTGCAGCTCAGAGCAGTCATGAAACATGCCCAAGGCTGGAGAGCTAGCAAATGGGAAGTCAGGGACTGAGGGTTCTGATTCCATGAAGCTGGTGAAGCCTGAGTGGTTAAGAGCGCAGGGTTTGGGGTGTGACTGGCCAAACCAGCTATGCGTTGCTGGCTCGGTAACTCTCCCGTGCTGTGATCTTGACCAGACACTCAATCTCCGTGCCTCAGTTTCCACATCTGTTAAACAAAGACAACAGTAGCTTCCACTTGATGGAGCTGTGATATTAAATTACCTGTTTACAGAAAATGCTTAGAATAGGGCTCTGCATGTAACTACTCAGGAAATGTTAGTGACTATTGTGACTTTTATTATGACAACTAAATTTGCTTGTATCAGTACTTGCTGAAAAGTTACATTTCTTTCATGCAACAGCTCGCCTTTCGAAATGATGCAGTTATATTTCATTATGAAATAATGTAAACTACCTTAGAACTAAATTTTCTTCTCAGTCTCCCAGCAAAGGTTAAGATCTGAATAAAGGCATGTGTAGCCAGCAGGGATTCCTGACTTTGGTAAATGTCAGCGATTTGCTCTTTTCTCCTTGGTGTGTGTAACTTTCTTTTATGCTGCCCATCCTGGCTTTACGAGTGGCTAAGCAAACACGAGAGGGAGAATTAAGCTGCTGCTTGTCTCTTAGCTTTCCTGTCTTTGTAACATGATCATTAGGTACAGCATCTTCCTTCCCCTGGTTGCATTGCACTTGGCTGCATGCTGACAGCCTGCGTGCCTGGTGCACACGAGCCACAACTTGCACCAACGGGCTTTATGAATTTTCTTTAGAGCTGGAAACACTGTAGGAGCTTTGCATGTGACAGTTTTGTGCAATGGGAGCAGGGTAAGGAAGTTCCATGGGGCAGTGGCTCGGACGGCTTGTCTGGTTTGGAAAATAAATGACCCAAGTTTGCTAGACCTTTGGCTCTACATTCTGATCCCAATTTTTGTGACTTTTTCTATACATGTTGTGGGCCGCTGGGAGTGAGACATCAATAGTATTCAGTGAATAGCTATGGCTAGCAGTTATGTGTGGGACGCTGTGCCAAGTGCTGGGAAATGATAAGATAAATATGTTACAGTCCCTGCTCTGAGGGCATTTGTAATTCATCAAAAGAGAGAAATGGAAGAGGGCATGGTACTATGTGAAAGCAGTCATCATTGAGCGTATGCACAACATACTTGGAGTGCAGAGGGGCGCTGGCACTGATTAGAGAAAGGCTTCCCAGAGGAGGTGGCAAACTGGGCTTTCAAGGGTTGGCTTGCCTGTCAGAGAATGGAGTAATCTTGGCAGAGGGACATTATAACCAAGGCGCAGAGACACACCCCAGTGTGGTGTGTGAGGGGGGTGGCCAGTGGCATGAGGTGGTTGCTTACAGCACAACAGGATGGAGCACAAGGCTGAGAATGAAGGGCAAGTCTATGGATGGGAGGGTCTTGTTCTCAGTTTGAACCACATTGTGTAGAATTTTAAAGCATTGCCTATTGTGGTTAGAAATGTCTATTTTAGGAAGATTGGTTTGAAGGATAGATTGAAAGGAGGCAAGAACTGATTGTAAGGAATTAGTGCCAGCAAGAGATGGTGAGGCCCACGGTATGAGTGTAGAGTGGAGTAGATGGATGTGGTGGGCATTTGGAGACAAAATCTTTAGCGCACGAACAAAATGAAGACAGAACCTTGGGATCAACTTGCCTTTAATATATGGGCAGAAGGAACAATCTGTGGGAGGCTGAGTGGTGCATTGGAAGAGAAAGAGGGGGTATATTTCCAACAAGCATGGTGACACTCAGCAGTATTTAGAGGGACAACTGGGAGAGGACCGATAAAAGACCACTACAGATGACAGGCTGAGGTCACGGGTGATCCTTAGGGAAAATGACAGGTGGTTCTAAACAACATGGGGGGTGGGGGCACTGATCCTTCATGCAGCTGAAAATTCATATATAAATTCTGACTTCCTCAGAACTTAAGTACTAGTAGCCTACCTCTGATTGGAAGCCTTACTGATTACATAAACAGTTGATTAACTTGTATTTTGTATGTTATATGTAATGTATAGCACATTCCTATTATAAAGTAAGCTAGAGAAAACAATATATTATTAAAATTGTAAGGAAGAAAAAAATACAGTACAGTATTTATTGAAAATATCTGTCTGTGCCTTGGCTGGCATAGCTCAGTGGATTGAGCGCGGGCCTGCAAACCAGACGATCATGGTTTGATTCCCAGTCAGGGCACATGCCTGGGTTGCAGGCCGGTTCCTTGCAGGCTAACTACCAGCATGGGCGGCACAAAAGGCAACCATACATTGATGTTTCTCTCCCTCTCTCCTTCCCCTCTAAAAATAAATAAATAAATAAAATCTTAAAAAAAAAAAAAGAAAATATCTGTCTGTAAGTGGACCCATACAGTTCAAACCTATGTTTCCTCAAGGGCCATATGTTAGAGCCCTGTGAGAGAGGAGAAAACAGCGGAGTGCTTACTGTATTCAGAATATATCTCTATTCCACAAGAATGTAACTAAAAACTACATGCATTTGTGCGAGGGAAGATTCACAAACACCTAGCGCTCTGGGTGCTTGGATTGGGGGTAGAGGAGAGGGAAGGGCAGGGTCAGTGCTAAGTTCAAGTCTCCCTGAACAAATAAATACCCTGCCTTCTGCTTCCTAGGGTCTCAGAAAGCTCCTTCCTTGCAAATACCATTACTCTACTTGTGCCATTTTGCCTTTTCACTGTCAGCATACTGTAGAACGCAGATGCTCGTAAATCTCTTCTAGTTCCAAACTGTTACTCATTTCTAGCCATGATGCTGTAGTGGATGCGGTGGTGTGCCACCCAGACCTGCTTTCCACTACTGAGGCCCTCATTATCCACCTTCAGGGAGTGTAGGCAGCTTGTGATGGTTCTCACCTGGGAATTGTCCTCAGCTGAAGCGAGCTGCTCCACCCAAGACCACAGCCTCTGGGATGGGGGTGGAGGACAGCCTGCATGCAATGATGAGTTAGTGGAGGTGGGATATAAAGGCTCCCATGCCTCGTGGTAGGATACTTTTGAAGAGTCACCCCAGACCCACAGGTCCTGTGCTTCCCAGTTGAGCTCTTTTATCTGTTCCCATCAAGTCCTTCTCCCTTCAGTCCCCTGCTGTGCATAGGCTGGTAAACTCCCTCTGTGATTGAAATTCAGAGTCCATTTCCTGGGGAACCAACCTCAGTTGCTAATTGTTTTCAGTTTGGTTGCCTACCCAAGAGGGTCACCAGTCGAGGTCTGTAGTCCCTCTGACCTTTGCTTCTGGTCCCCTTGGGTATGTCCAGTGGGAAGAACCTCTCTCCCAGTAGCTGGAACAAAAGTCTTGGCATTGTGCCTCCTTGGCCCCAAGTGATTGGACCATATACCCATTAATGGACTATTCAAGGAGAGGAAAGCGCCTAGAAGTCAGCTGTTCAGCTTCTCTGGAGACCTATCCATTAAACCCCAGCCCTGTGGAAAGGTCCATGAGATGGGGTGACCCCTTGGTGCAGAAGCTGGTCCCCACTCTGCACCCTGTCTCTGTTTCCGCCCTCCCCTCCACCCCTTTTACACTTCCCACACTCCTTCAGTCAGCTAGTAGTCACCATCCTGCATCAACTCTTTTCATTCATATGTTCTTTTTAGTCAAGAAAAATGAATGTTGAAAACACAATTGAGATATTTCAAGCAAATGGAGAACCTCCCTCAAAATTTGTTGCAGAAACAGCGTGGAGCAAACAAACTACTGGGAAGCACAGCTTTGCAACAGACAGCAGCTGCCACCATTCGTGGGTTTCTTTTCCCCTTTTCCTCGTTTGTTTCTAATTCGTTTTTAATAAAACCTGCTGCCTAGCAGTTGAACAGCAATTTTTCTTTCCTATCTTGAGGCCTCTCAGGTGGCCTTGATGGTGTCTTTTAGTAATGGGGGGCTCGGGGGACAGAGCTCCACGCCCCCCGCTGTTGTCCTGTTTCACCGTTCCTTCTGGAACCGCGTCCACACCTCCCTGACCAGGTGGGGCAGAGCTGGACCTTCTGGATGGTTAGACCTGTCGGGATTCGAGTCTAGAGTGCAGTTTCTTGCCCTCTGGCTTTATAATAATGGATAATGATAATTCCCATCTTTCTCAGTGACTGAGTGCTTCAGCTGTTGCTTTTCGGGTTTTGTTTGTTTGTTTGTTTTTTAATTTGTTTTCCATGGGGAATCTTTGAAGGCACAGCTCTAAGGGCTGTTCTTGGGCCTTTTTTGCTAAAGACTGTGACTTTAAGGAACTCTGACTTGCCACACCCAACTCATTTGTCTCCTTCCCTGTGAATTGCATGCAGCCCCAAAGCAGCCCTTCTTCCTTTCTGAGCTGTTGGGGGTGTGAAATTCCTTAGCTTGAAAACTATGATGGGGCCCTGGCTGGTGTAGCTCAGTGTGAGCACTGGCCTGCAAACCATATGATCAAGGTTTGATTCCCAGTCAGGGCACATGCCTGGGTTGCAGGCCAGTTCCCAGCAGGGGACTCACGAGAGGCAACCATACATTGATACTTCTCTCCTTCCCTTCCCTTCCCCTCTAAAGATAAATAAATAAAATCTTTAAAAAACTATGATAGGATATTAATGGATTGCTGACTACGTTCAAGGACTGGTGTCAGGCCCTCACTTATTCTTCACCAGAGCTCTGCTGGGTAGATGCCATCCCCTGTTTAACCTGCTCAGAGACTCAGCTGCCCTCCCAGGGTGTGCAAGAGGCACACATTAAGGCGAAGCTGATGTTCAACCCAGATCGGTCCGAAGCCCCGGCTCGGGTTTTCCCCTCCCGTCTCTCAGCCACTATAATAATAATATACGGCAGCATACTCATAATAAAGTATTCACCAGCAATAGTAGTTGCTTTTAGCCAGAGGTGGCAGTCTTTTATTTGTCCTTTGGAGTATATTTCTTATAAGTGAGTTACTTCCTAACATTTAAAAATTAGGAGATTTCACATTAAATGAATGTTCAGTATTTCTTGGAAAAAAAGAACCTTTAGACCTGGAGATACTGTGTTCACAGGTTTATAGTACAACTGTTCCAGCTGAGTAAAATTTCACACCCCACCCCCACCCCACCCAAAGGAGACTGACCTGACTTCCTCAGTTGGCCACGGGCCTCAGCCGCCTTACTTCACTCTTACATCACTTCCCTGGTTTCTGTGGACTTTTAAGTTTGTGATTCTTGAGTTAGGCTTTTCAAGAAACAATTTCTGTCTAGTCAGGAATCGGTAGAAGTCAATGTCGATTTCTACCTCTGAGTTGAATTTTATAGCCTTTGATTTTTCTTTTCAACTTTTTGGAATAGTAATTCTGTAGGAACAGCTTCAATTATTGGACATGTGTTGAGCATTCGAACGTTTGACTGACACTGAGGTTAGGCAGATACCTGCTTGGTGGCGAGAACATGCATAATTCTCCAATTTAGTTTGCATCCTAACACCTGCAGGTGCTGCGCAGGTGCTGCAGAGACTGGAGGCCGTCTGCACCGGGGTATTTTGCAGAGGTAGCATTGCAGAGAAGGGAGATGAGTCCAGAGGAAAACATTGGGGGAGGGGCCATTGTGTTGATTCCATGGTGACCACCTAGGCAAGGTCCTCCCACAGCCTGGAATACCACGTTCTTAACCGCCAGTGTTCACGCAATGAGCAGCTCAGAAATCTCAAAGAACAAGTGAGAACCTTGGAGTGATGGGTCTCTCATTTTATCTTGATGTACCTGCAAGTGTATTTCTGTCTGACAGTGAAAAATGTCAGTCTTTTTTAATTGTTTCAGCAGAGATCGTGTTTCCTTTTATCTGGTTTAAACATATCTCATAGATGTGTAAAATAGAAACAAAATGGATTTTGATTAGTTTCATAGCTGCAACTGGATTAAAATTTAATAGTGTTTAATATTAACGCATGAGAGCCCCCAAAGCTAAAGTTGTTATTTGTGTATTTAAATAAATATTTGCTTTTAATTAAGACAATGCTTGGAATATTGTTTGAATTTTTGTTGCTTGTTTATTTTCTTTCAGGACCCTGCAGGGATCTTTGAGTTGGTGGAACTTGTTGGAAATGGAACGTATGGACAAGTGTATAAGGTAAGTTCGACTGGGTTTGAACATGGCTTATGTGTGGTTTGAGTTCGTGAGTGCTGAGTGGCAGTGCTGTCTATGTCGCTCATGCGGGCCTCACAGCACATTTAAAATGAAACAGTGCTTTCTGATTGGCTCTCCGTCATTTTCAATGTGTGTGTCGTCCCGTTGCCTAAACTGCATTCTGGGGTTCAGGCCTTTCCCTTCATGATACATGTCTGCGCACTTGAAGTTCTTCAGGTGGTTGATTTCCTTTACTTTAATCATTACCGGGCTGGTTTTCAAAAGAGCAAAGGATGCCATTTACTTTAGAAATTTAAGCTTTTAAAGCATCATATCTGGAAAAATAGATTTGTTACTGGCCTAGGGCATGAGTTTAATGAGTTGAGTGAATAGTGTTAGGAAAAAAACCCGGCGACCTCACAAAGCAAAGGCCTAGTGTATCGATGGCTTTTTGCAAGATACAAAAAACTGAAAAGTTAAACTTGGGTTGAGATTGAGCTGGGCAATAAGAAGTCCTCCTTGCCCTTTTACTAATTTTTGCTTACAAATTCACCCCAAAAATGCTTTGAAAAGGGTACTTTACCCCAGGAAATGACCTCAAAAATGGTTGTTTAAAATGTGGGTTGATTCTTTTTCTGATAATCAAAAAGAAATGGAAATGAACTGTTTTTAGACTAAAACTCAGGGGGTTTTAGTGAATGAGCTATTGAAACAACTGCCTTCAAAATAAACCATTTCCTTTTGATTGTTTCTAAGGGAAACATCTATCATTTTCCTGAATGCTAGTGATATGGGATATGATTTCCATTACAAATTATCTCTTGTTTTATTTTTAAACATTGCTTCTTTGAGGCCTCAACTTCACTCAGTTAATTAAAATTATTCTAGAAGTCATCCGGATTGTAATATTCCCAATTGTACAGTATGTCAACAGTATACAAACACACACATATATGTAAACATACATATATGTGTGTGTATGTATACACATACATATAGTAATCTTGAGAATCTTGTTTTTAAAGCACAGTTGTAAACAAATACATATTTAAACTTTAATTTACTGGAGGTATCCTTTGGCGTTCACGCCAGGGGAAACTTTTTCCCTTACAAGAAACAATTATTTTTTAAAATGTCAACCCCCTGCGATTAGACAGAATGTAGTCTACCTAAGATGTTCACTTGACGCTGATCCTGTCTGACAGAAGAAAGAAATGTGTCTCAGCAAATGCTTTTAAATACTTTCAATGGAGATAATTAGGTTGAAAGAATGTATTGTTGCATTTTGAGAAATTGGATTCAACTTGAGAATTAGGTGAGGTAATGAATTAATCTCTGATTTAGGCAGGAAATTACTTCTGATTTGCTGTCAGTGTGGAGGAGCGACTCGGTAGCATGCTGCTGGCTCACGGTGCCATTTCTTAGAGCCATTCCAGTGCACTGCGCTTCCTGCGTGCAACGGTTTGTGACACGACCCACAGCTTTGTCCACTAATCTAAGAGGCGGGCTCTACAGTTTTGCAAGAGAAGATAACAAAGAGGTCCACTCAAGGATGAGAAGGGGTGGAAAATCCAGAATTATCCCTAATATCTTGTACCTGAAAACAAAAAGGAAACAAAATGGCAAGAGGTCTCAGATCTTTTTTGAGAAGAAAGGTTTTTGCCAACCATGTTGTTAACATTGTTGTTCTAAAGGGTGCCATTCTCTTAGTGGTTGGTAGAAAGCTTTGGCACCTCTCAGGCCGAAGGGAGACTGACTGCAAAGAATGGTCGTGGGCTTTGGGACAGGAGACTTGATCCCTTTCACCAGCCCCAGGTGTTGGTTTGTGGCATCGCAGCATTTCTGTGCCTTAATCAAGTGAGAAAGTAGTTAGAAATACTCTGGGGACTTGTAAAGGCTTATCTACAGAATTAAAACGCCCTACCCAGTTACGAGTTCAGTTTTTAGGCAACACATGTGGTACGAAGTGGCGCTGGGTTTGTTGAGCCACTAATCTAGTTCTGCTGTTGTTACCTTGAGTTCTAAAGCAGGGGTGTCAAACTTGTCTTCACTGGGGGCCACATCAGCCTCATGGTTGCCTTCAAAGGGCCAAATGCAAGTTTAGGACTGCATGAATGTACTCCTCAACTAGGGGCCAGGAGCTCAGCGCTGCGGCCGGGTGGAAACAAGGTGCTGGGCCGGATTCAGCCCGCAGGCCTTGTGTTTGCCACCCATGTTCTAAAGGATTAAAGCTCAATACAGATAGCAGAAATTGAACTCAAATATATGCAAACCTGAAGAAAAATAACTTAGGAAGTAAATGTTCACATTATAGGTTATATTTAACATTTATGGAAGAGGTATTTCCAAAATACTGCTGACACAAATAGTAATTTTATAGCCCTAGAGATTCCTATACAAAAAAAATTCTATGATAAATATTTTCTTTACATTAGGTACTTAAACCTTTGATTTTAATATTTTTGTAAATCAGCTTTTGGTATTCCTGGATTTTATATATTGAGGTATAATTTTATGAATAATTTTATGAGCATAGTCTTTATTTTATGGAAAGATTTATTAGGTTCCTTTACATATTAATTTTCTTAAAATTGATTTTTAAGAGAGAGAGAGGAAGGGAGAGAGGGAGAGAAAAACATCAACTTGTTCCACTTATTTGTGGATTCTTGCATGTGCCCCGACTGGGGATTAAACCCACACTTTGGAATACTGGGACAATGCTCTAACCCATTGAACTATCCAACCAGGGGCCAGGGCTATGAGTTTATTTTTAGAAACTTATAAAAATAAGTTCTGCCCTGGCTGGTGTAGCTCAGTGGATTGAGCACAGGCCTGTGAAGCAAAGGCTTGCCGGTTTGATTCCCAGTCAGGGCACATGCCTGGGTTGCAGGCCAGGTCCCTAGTAGGAGACACATGAGAGGCAACCTCACACTGATATTTCTCTCCCACTCCTTCTCCTTCCCTTCCCATTTCTCTAAAAATAAATAAATAAAATATTTTTTAAAAAGGAAGTCTCCTTCTCTAAAAAAATAAGTTCTAAGGGAGTCATAATTTAATGTTATCTATAAGTAGTTTTAAAGAAACATACATAATACAATAAATACAAAATATTTGTAGATATTAAAATAATATTTCCTGAAGTCTATCTGCATATAAGCCACATACATCTAGATATGGAAATATACATATGTCATATACATGTCCCTTAGTAATAGTAATGATGTTTAGCTTTTCCAAGTTCCTTCTAGTCACACTCCCAAGTCCAGCTTGGTCTGTCTGTTCTTAGAAGACTAGATTTGTTTATCTTCAGCATTTTGGTCCCAGGTGGTCAAGTGGCAGTTCTGTTTTTTACTTTCTTTATAGAATAGAATACCTAAACGACAAAGAGTAGTGATTCTACGTCAGGAGTTTTAAGGAGGAAACCATCTTCCTGGGCCCATGGCCCCTGTTAAAAAACAAAACAACAAAAGGCCACATACCTGTGTGCCTACAGTCTGGGCTGTTTATTGGGGTGCCACCCATTGGGACCTAACAGAATCCAGACATGCTTTTGTGAAAATAGAGTAATTATTTTAATAATTTGAAATAATTTTGAAGTGTTTACTGCTAAAACACTGGTAAATTATAGCTCCAGATTTCAAAAATGAATGTCAGTTTATCCCATTTCTTAATTTGCCCTTCTGAAATACTTATTGGGCCCTGGCTGATGTGGCTCAGTGGATTGAGTGCCTGCCTGCAAACCAAAGGGTTGCTGGTTCAATTCCCAGTCAGGGCACATGCCTGGTTTGTGGGGCACATACCTAGGTTGTGGGCCATGTCCCTAGTAGGGGGGTACAAGTGAGAGGCAACCACACATTGATGTTTCTTTCCCTCTTTCTAAAAATAAATAAATAAATCTTTAAAAAGTAGGCGTATATTGGTTATCATAGAGATGTAGATGTAGTTTAGTCCCAGGTGGTATTGTGAAATGGGAACCAACTAGATTCCTCAATATTGCTCAGGTTTGTCTTGAAACTTCCTTAAGGTTGTAAAAGATGAAGTAAAGAGGCCATCTTGGTGGTTATAGTGCTTATGAGAGAGATCTCTGTGAGCGTGCGTGTGTGTGTGTTTTCAGAGGGTTGCAAAGGTCCTTACAAGTCATCTAGTCCAATCATTTTGGCACCAGCTGCCTATTCAATCCATTCTTTTTGTTAGAGATTTTATTTATTTTTTTGGAGAGAGGGGAAAGGAGGGAGAAAGAGAGGGTGAGAAACATTGATATGTGAGAGAGTCATTGATTAGCTGCCGCTCACACAACCTTAACCAGGCACCTGGCCCTCAACCCAGGCATGTGGACAAATCTGACTGGGAATTGAACCGGTGACCTTTCAGTTCACAGGCTGGTGCTCAATCCACTGTGCCACACCAGCCAGGGCTATTCAACCCATTCTTGATCACCTCCAGTCACATGGCACTTACTGCCTGCCAGTTAGTCCATTTTCCTACAACTCTCGTTGAATGTTCATTATCACATTGAGCCAAGATTTGGCTTCCTAAAATATTTACCATACCATCAGAACTATTTAAAAAAAGAGAAATGACATCTTCTTCCATGAGAACAGAGTCCTTCCGATGTTTGAAGAAGACTGCTTCCTACTTCCTCCAAACCCATTCTTGTGTGTCCTACTCTCCAGACAACATGACCTCCATTGTTTAATTAATTCTTCATATTCCACAGACCTGAGGCCTCCTCATTATCCTCAGATGAGGATAGTTTCAGGACATACACCAAGATAAATGTACTGGATCCAACACAAATAATGCCCTTTTTATTATAAAATCTTGTATTACAAACCATAAGCATGTAATTCGGTAATACAACAACATCACACTCAAGCACATCATATGACATTTTAGGTGAAGTGGTCAAATTAAAACTATAAATTGTGATGCCCATATTGTTACCCTACCAGCCACACTCAAGCAGGCCTTCCTTCTGCTGGAACCTGCACTAAAAATAAGGCTTTATAATTACCTAGTCTTCTACTTTATAAAACCTTTTATGTATATTACCTGATTTTTTATTTAATTTCTATAATAAGTTCATGAGAACCTTGTTCTTATCTTAAAGTCTTTACGGTTACTATCCCCCTGCCTACAACACTTGCCTGCACCCCTCCTGTGACGGGGCACTTCCCCTTTGGGTCTCAGCCTACACGTTGCCTCCTCAAACAGGCCACTTTTCATTCTTGTGTCTAATGTAGCTAGTCACCTCTTCTGCCTCCCTCCCCCGCAAACTGTCACATCAGCCTGTTGTATTGTCTTCATTATCTGAATTCTTTGTTTGTGTGTGCATATAAACAATTTAAAAGCATAAATAAAAGAAAAATAAGGGTAGGGACCCACTATCTAGCCATCACTGTATCCACAGTCTGATATGTAGTAGGTGTCGGTCCCAGAATTGGTCTCTGTTTTCCTTGATAGTTCTTTTCATATTAATTCCCAGTTTTATCTGGTATTTCCCATAAAATATCAGCCTGCTTATTTCAGAAGAGCATATTTGCACAATAGGAATCAACAAAATGATCTACTTGTGTTTTTCTTTTTATGTTGGGAGGCGAATATAGATTTTATGTTAAATGAATCATCAATAGTCTGTGGAATCCAGATTCACGCTGAAAGTTTACAAAATGGAGCAAATCAATTTTCTGGGATTCAGTCTCCTAGCAGAAGTTCTCAAACTTGAGTGTGCAAAATGAGTATTTGGAAAATTATTTAAAAGACAGATTTCCAGGCTCAACTTCTGAAATTTTGATTCCGTAGGTCTGTGGTGTGGTCCAGGAATCTCAGTTTTATTCCGTGCATGGATTCATTCTGATGTTCAGGGCCCTGGAGCCACACCTCCAAAATCTCTGTGGAAATGGTTACAGATTATCCCGTGGGAGGGCACCTGGAATGAATGCTCACCCTAGTGCTTTTTATAATGGTTTACTTTAGGATATCGAGGCTGATTCCCACTGGCATAAGCTAGGAAAATAAAGAATGTAAAGGTTTTGGCTTGGGATATGATGCCAGCTAGTTTGATGTACTCATTCAGAGATTTGACTTTTGGTGTTTTTATTTGACATGCTTGCGATTACAGTTTAAGGTTATTCCTGAATAACTGACTCAAGATCTGAGAATCAATATGGTCAAAACTGACCTGGTATGGAAAGATGAATATAAGCCTGTTGTATTAGATTTCCTCAAATCTGCATTGTGATCTCTTCATTAATTTTCTGTTAGGTAAGATGAAGTATTTTAATAGTAAGCATATTAACAGTCTTGATCTGGAGGTATTCTGTGCAATGTAGCTTTTCATAGTCTGTTCTAATGAATTGTGGATTATACTATTCACTTGTTTGATAAGGATTGAGTATGGGAGAATGTTGTGTTCCTTAGATAATAGTGGCACTTGTTCTTTTAATCAAGAATTTTCCATATAAGGAATACATTATTTCACATTATTATTTGTTTCAGGCCAATGAAAAAACTCTGTGCTCTGTGTGGGAAGAATGCAAGCCAGCTGATGTGGCTCCTACTCTGCAGAAGTGTGCAACAGGATTATCTCTTTAGTACTCTGAGTGCCTGTTGTGTGCTCAATGTTTCCTTATATATTGACTTAGTTATTTCTTGTGGTTTATAGTGGAGGAAACTAAAGCATTTATTAAACTACATTATCACTCCAAGGCAGGGTTTCTCTTAGCCTTAACATCTTTGACATTTTGGTTCCGATAGCCCTTTGTCCCAGGAGCTCTCCTGGGCACCGTAGGCTATTTAGCAGCATCCCAGGCCTCCGCCTATGAGATTCCAGCAACAGCTCACAGTCGTGACAACCGAAAATACCCCCAGACTTTGCCAAATGACTCCTGCAGTGCAAAATTGTCCCCAGTTGAGAGCCCCTTCTCTAAAGATAAGACAAAATAGTAAAACTCTTAAAATTGATGTCCAAACAGAGGCAGTGAGAGCGTAGAATAGGGAGCAATTAATGCTGCCCAGGCAGAGTGGGGACTTGAATGGATGGTGGGAGGAGCATTTGGAAAAAGCTTCAAGGCCTTGGCATCTGTACATCTTGGAGTGGAATTTAGCATTTTCATAAGGGGGAGGAGTGTATAAAAAGGAGTTTGGAGCAGGGCTCAGCTGGATTCCCCATCTGGTTCTGCTTCATTTTGGGTGTGTGAAGAGAGCCAACTTACTCTGAGTCTGGACTTCTTCCTCTGTTACTAATAGTACAGTGGAGGGTTGTTACGAAAACTGAAGTGTGTTATATGTGGAAGTCCTCAGGCCAGTGCCTGACACACAGTAGGCAGTCAGTCACCTTTTCTTCTTTCCCAACATGTGCCAGGGGGAACCTCCCTTACCAGTTCTCTCCATGGGCTTGTTTTTGTAGGAATGATACGATCTGAAGGAAGCATTCGTCGCAGATGAAGTCAGAGACACACTCACCTTTGGTCCTCACCTTCCACTCCTTTGCATTCTTGCTATTATGCAAGCTCAGAATTGCTCTATTCATATTAAATCCAATGCACAATACTTATTATGTGGCATTTGATGATACAATTGCCATTTAGATGCTGTTGTTGTTCGGTGTTAAAAAAGCCAACTTCTTGGTAATCTGTAAAGAAAATTGTAGATTATTAGAGGAAATAAGAATTGGTTGTAACATTCCAGAACTTTAGTGGGGTAAGTGATTTTTAAGTAATTATACATTTTATGAATTTGAGGGGAGAATCACCAGCATTTCCTCTTAGGGTAGTACAAGTTCTAAGTAGAGAGCCTCTATTGCGAGACCTGGAAGGACCTTATGTCAGAGGTGAGGACCTACCTTTATGGTTTTGGTTCTGCCTCTAACTTGCTGTAGCTCGGAGCTTGCCAAATAGCCACTTAGAGCTTCAGTTCTTCTTATCTGTAAAATGGGAATGAAAATACCTTTTGGATACACCCCACCAGGTTATGCTGAGGTTGAAACAAATTAAGGACTATGAAAGTGTTTTGTTAAATTTAAACTGCTGTGTACACTTAAGGTTTGATTATTGCTATTGTCATTCATTGCAAGGTAGGCAGCAGAGCGTTGTCTACCAGGGTCTAAGGGAGTCTGTTCCTGTTTGTCTTCTTCATCTTTGTGCTCCTGCTGTGTGTTACTCGCTAAGTGGTATTCCTCTCCGAGTAGGCTGACTCCAGCTGCACATTCATTCTTAGGCCCTGCCTGCTCCCTGTTTTCCAATCTTCAGGTAAAAAAGAGTCATTGGACTGAGTCGCGATGTCTGTGGCTTAGTTTTGCTTGACCTTCGTCTCATTAACATTTATTAGCTGGTTAGTCACCTTTCTCAAAGGGTGTTCATTGGAACCCCAAGAGCAGCACTGTGAAAAAAGAATAGAATAGACCAAAGGAGTTTGAAAGCAGTAGGAACCATCCCTTCTGCTGGGACATTAGCATTGGCATTACTTTGTTTTACCCAGTATTTTCCCAGTTTGTTTAATTGTGGACTCTTCCCTTTCCCCTTCCTGCCTAAAGAACCCCTAGTACTGCCTCTTGGAACCATTTCACAGAACCCAGAGAACCAGCATGGCTTATTCCCTGTGCCACGGCTGCGTGTAGTCTGCATTGCTGCAGCCTCCACGCCGCCCTGTTCATGTGGGTGGAGGAGGGTGTTTTCATGGCAGCGAGGCTGTCTTTCCTGTTCACTCATTAACCAGGCTCTTGGGCCAGGTCTCATCTGTTGACTGCCTTTAAACATAATTTTTGTACTGAATATAGTCACACATTTCATCTATTAAAATAAATTAATGATATGGCCAAGAGTGCTAACCAGTTTCATTCAATTAAAAATTTTTTTTGTAAATGCCAAAATGCCCAAACACTGTTTTTCTAAGAGTGCAGAAACTGTGATTTTTAACATCAAACACACATTTTAAAAAATGTCTCTGGGATGTTATACCATATGCAAAGCATTGTTCTTAGTCATAGTTTTGTCTGTAGCTAAGGTCACAAGATTACTGAGTTATTAGTTTGTTAACATTTACTCTCAGAATATACTTTAACAGTAGTTGACCAGAATTGTATATAACAGTTTTACTCTCACTTCTCAATAAATAGATTATTTACCCTTAAAATGTAGAGGCTGGATGAGTTTTTTATCCTCAGAGATCTCTGTGTTCTTCCTGTCCGATTTGGCCCAAGACCATGGCACCTCACGCTGCAGGTCTGTCGGGCGTAATGAATTAGATGATTGACATGTGTGACCCAAGGGACGACCTTCACGAGCGTCCTGTTGTGTGCCACGGGGAAGGAGCACTTTCTCTGCTTGGCAGCCAGACCAATAGAGTTGCTACTAAAACTTGCCCCAGGGAAGTATGTCCGATTTCTTGTTGCTGCTGCTTGTTTCAGCCCTCTGTTTACAGAAATCATGTGGTATAGCTTTGGAAAATCTGAACCTATCTGGACCCTTCTATAGAAATTTGGTTTTAGTTGGTTTGGTAAAGTTGTTTCCAGAACTTCCCAGATGCTTCTAACGTGCAGCCAAAACTGAGAGCCACTGAGCTAAGGTATTGCCTCTCAGGTTGTTTAAGAGCTCTTTTCGGTGTCTTTGCCTTTGGGGAGGAGTTTCTAACACTCTTATCTCTATTCTGGGGTTTCGTTTACCTCATTTACTCATTGATTCATAGTCAGCCTTTATCATTAGCATCTATTATTGGCTTGGCATGTGGGTGCCCACCTTACATTTGAAGTGTTTAAACTGCTTTAGTTCAAAATACTTTCGTTCCATTTGAAATCAGTGAATAGAAAAATAACTTGATGCATGATACCCTGGTGATTTGTAGTTTTTAGATCTTATAACACCCTTAATGACTTGGTGATTATAAGGCAGTCTCAGGTAATTAAACAATCGATAATTACTATGAAATTGCCATTATTTGGGGGCTCTTTGTAACCTGTAAAATGAAACTCATGAGGATTGCAGCACAGACTTTGTGGCTATCCACAGATTTAACTATTTTGTAATGGGAAACATTTGAGACTCTTTAAAAAGAATAACCAATTAATTGGGCCCTGAAATGGAATTTCTTATCTCTGTGGTTTAACCTTAAATGTAATTTTACTAAATCCACTTGCATATCTTGCATGTGCCAAAATAAATATCTGCTGTTTGACAAGGAAATACGTATTCTACTAAGTAGGAGCCCTGCTTGGTGGTGAGAGTCTCCAAGGGAGCAGGAAGCATTGCAGGGTTTTCTGAATAGGGCCGAGTGCAGCCTCCTCTGCAGAGTGCTGTGGCCTTGGGCACTGCTCCTGGTCTTTGGTCGTCTTGCTCACCAAGGCGATGCACAGAACGTCTATGTCCCTTCAGTTCCCATTTGCAACAAAGGAAGAAAAGCATAGCAGCTGGCTCACTGAGAACTCTTAATAGATAGAAAATAGCTGCCGTAATAATAACAAGGATAATAACAGTGTCGTCTTTCTAGACTGCAGGGAAGAGTCATGCACTGCATTATGTGAAGAGCTCAGTCTCCTGTAGGGGGAAGGTGCTCTACTGTTTTAGAAAACATGCCTGTGTTTATGTAGTATGGCCTGTGGGGATGTAGGGTCTTTGGCACAGCACTAGTATGTTCCAGCTGATGCTTTTCTCTTAAGTGTTTGCTGAGAAGTTCAGCTTCAGTCTGTGCCTCACAGGAAGCCATCTGAGGCTCATAGCTCACAATACTGGAAATCTTACTACTTTTTAGTCCCTGTGCCCTTTCTCTCTCTCTCTCTCTCATTNACTGCATTATGTGAAGAGCTCAGTCTCCTGTAGGGGGAAGGTGCTCTACTGTTTTAGAAAACACGCCTGTGTTTATGTAGTATGGCCTGTGGGGATGTAGGGTCTTTGGCACAGCACTAGTATGTTCCAGCTGATGCTTTTCTCTTAAGTGTTTGCTGAGAAGTTCAGCTTCAGTCTGTGCCTCACAGGAAGCCATTTGAGGCTCATAGCTCACAATACTGGAAATCTTACTACTTTTTAGTCCCTGTGCCCTCTCTCTCTCTCTCTCTCTCTCATTGTGGTAAAATATACATCCCGTAATGTATTGTTCAGAGTCACTAAGTACCTTCTCCTGGTTGCGAAACCATCGCCGGAACTTTTTCATTTTCCCAGGTGGAAATCCTGTACCAATAACTCCTCATTCCGCCCTCCCTCTCCCCCTACCAGCCCCTGGTCTTTGGAAAATATTCCCAGTAAGCGTAATTGTAGAGGTCATGGGTCTCTGGCAACACTTGTTCTCCTACGAGTCTAGAAGAGCCCTGCCCATCTGTCTGTCCATGTGTTGGCTTTCCTTGGGATGACTCACTGCAGCCCTCTTTGTCCTCCAGGTGACTGCCCAGCACCTGCCCAGATGCATCTTATTCTAAGAAGCTGAAAGTAGCTAAAGCCCTTGATTTTTCTGCCTTGTTTACATCTAAATAAAACAGTTCTTCTCAGGTAGAGGAAGAGAGTGGAGATAGAGTCAATAAAAAATGTATTTTATCACGAATTTGAAAAGAGTGTTGTTAATGGTTTCTCTATTAAAGGGTGCTGGACTGTGGTTATTTTTATTACAGTGTTATAAATGAGATTCTCCTTTGCCTTTAAGTGTATTAACCATTTTCTTTTAGTGGGGTTTTTTCCCTGTAGGAAGTGCTGATATTTCACACAGTAGCAGAACGTTCTAGACAGAGGATAGCTGGGATCCCCCTCATGCAGGTGTCCCTTTACCAATGTACCGCTCGCCGAGCACTCTCCTCCCTGCATAGACCCCCAGGGTGGCCCCACACCTAGGTTCTAAGACATCCCCCCAGTCTCAGGTTCCCCATCAGGAGGCTCTGCCTTCCCTCTGTCCCATCCCGACTCGCCTTGGCTTTAGGGGCATCATACTGCTCTGCATGTGTGCACACATGGTTTCTGTTTATTCACAGTGCCCACCCGAGACCCCCAGCACTGGGCTCAGGCAGCAGCCCTGCTCCCACCCTGGGGCACGTGCTGACTCTTACTGCACTGGCCTCAGTGTGTTGTAGTGCTCTGTCTGGCTGTTTTCACTCCGAACTCTGCGCTCCTTGCAGCCCGGAGCATTCCCTTGCTGTCTCTCTAATGCCAATACGGAGTAAATAGTTAAAAATACCAGCTTACAGAATAAAAGAGCACACCATTCTCGTATTTGTCCAAATTCGGAATACCTTATATAGTGGAATGTATCTCATTTTTGCTTAATCTAAACTGTTCAAGTATATTAATCAAGTAGACTGATACTAAGTATATTATTTAATAGCCAGCAGCAGTTAAGTACTGGTAATTTAAAGAAAAGCCTAATGTCAAATATAACAACAAATACGATAAAGAAAAATGCCTTTCCTTCTTTCTAAACTGGTTTCATGGACAGGATTCTACAACTGAGTCTGTGGCTAGATGCCAGGGGCCACGGCCCGTTTGAGTTAACGAAAGCCTGCTGCACATTTGGGAACAGAGGTGGGTTTTCTGAGGTTTCCCTTCTCCCACCATGTCTTCAGGGCTGTGCCGGGAAACACTGATCTTGGTGACTAAGACAGGTTTCGTAAAACTCTCATATTCATTGTTTCGCTTGACCTTCCCAGGAACCCCACAGATGAGATGGAGGAGGTGGGATTCCCTTTGTTTTCAAGATGAAGAACTCGAGGTCTCAGAGTTTATGAATGACTTTCCCGAGGTCGCCAAGTAGGTGATAGAGCCTGGCTCATGGTCAGCAACTTAAATTCTCTTAGGTCCACTCAGAGTTTCCGAGGAGGAAATGGGAGGAGGGAGGGGCTGGCAGGATGGTTTAGGGGAAGTCCCCTTGAACATTTGGCCGGGCCTGGTTTTGCCCTGCCCTTGCATCGTGTGTTCGGAATGCGTTTGAAGTACGTCTCCCATAAGGGTGAGTTTATAATAGAAATCGGTGATGCCACAGCCTGTTTCGGTACATGGGGTCCGGCACAAATAACACCCATTTTCATGATAAAGTCTTTTATTAGGACATCATAAGCATATAATGCTGTGACATGACAAAATCGCACTCAAGCAGACCAATATGAATGACATTTTAGGTGAAATGTTCAAATCGCTCTCCATCTCCTGTGAGACATTCACGTGCCCCACCAACCACGCTCCAGCAGGCCTTACTTCTCCCGGACCCCTGTCATTCTTTTAATCTTTAAATCTAAAATACTGAAGGATGATTAGTGGCTGGGCAATTAATCACTGGTTTCCTTGAAAGGGGAGGTACTATGTTTTTTATACAAGCGAAATTGCTATTTTCCCAGAAAGAGCAGAAGGGGGCTCTCATCCGTCTATAAAAAGGAGCTGGCGTGCCTTGGGGTCATTATGGTTTACAGCGCGAAATGCTGCTGTGCCGATCACTTAGGGAGTTGGGTACATCTTTTCTCGGGATTTGTTTTTGGCGGGAGAAGGAAGGGAGTAACTAGCATATTTCTAGACTGCTTCAAAAATCAGCTCCAATAGCCAGATGCATCATCTTCCCCTCCTGCTCCCTGCAAAGACTCTACAATCAGACTGGAGCTTGATAAATGTTTGTGGAATTGAATTGATTTATTTTCTCAGCCACAGTTGTGTGCTTTTGTGAGCAAATGAATGAATCTTCCTGCTCTGGAGACCATGCAAATATTTGCCAGGCCCTTAATCCGCACTTTATTCTGCGCAGAGGGAAGGCCAGTTACCTGTAACCTGGGGTGGCATTGTGGCAAGTTGCTTACACTTTGCTTTATATTTCCCTCTAAAGAGGAACTTGGTTTATATGTTTGGAGAGGAGGGTAGGAGGGACAAGGAAACAGAGGACCAAGGAGAAGGATTTCTAGATAACGAAGTTGGGGGTGACCTGGCTACAGAATCACAATATAACTACTTACTGGATAATTTATCATGAACGCGAGCTGGGAATGCCTGTGTAAAGACTCTCCATTTTTGTTCCCACTGAAGACTATTCCATTCACTTTCCCCCCATAGGTTTTAGGTATCTAGCACCCATGACCCAAGAACACAGTAAGGCCTCTAAAGGCTATTAGCAGATGCTACACTGACAAACTTTAGTTGCATTTATCTCATTCTTTATGTGTCAAAGCAGTGAAACATAAGAAAGTTGTCCTCTCCTTTGTAGGGAAGCAGAGTGGATTGTATCCCCTTTTAAAAGGAGTTTCAAATTAAACGGATTCTGACCTTCCCATACCACCCTTCCTGTGATCGCGGCAGAAGAGGAATGTGCGGTTACCTCGATGTTCAGTACATTCTGTTCCGTCATTCCATACCTACTCATGCCCTGTGAGAGATACTTCAGAACTTTCAAAACCTTTCATTCCCTGAAGAAACCTATCACAGAAGCTAATCACCAAAACCTCTCGCCTCCTCATATGAGCATTCCCCTCTGAGTGCTTGAAGGAGGAGGTGCCTGGCTCCCAGCCCTCAAGTAACCCCAGCTTGAATGGTCTGCAGAGGCATGGGGAGACCTGGCGTGGCGTGAACGGATGATCAATGAGCCACGGCTGCCCTCTTCCTTGGGCTTCTCGTTTATCTGTTGCTCAGGACTTGCTTGAACAAGACTGATGCTTACAGTTAACTATCTGAATAAATATTTTATACATTTAAGGCGTGACCGAACAATCAGGGTTGATAGGGGGTGTGGGAAAATACAGAACAACAAAAAAAAAGAGACAGCCTGCCAACAAAACCCAAAACAAAATAGCAACCTCCAAAACAAAAAGTTCTTTATTTGAATATTGTTTTTCAGACCAGCAGCGTGGGAGATTCATGAATACCTGGTTAAGGCGATGCGTAATACCATGGTCAGACATGTTCTTTGAAAATTGGCCTAAATGGCTGTGCTTCATGGTGTTTGTTCTCATTCAAAATCATATTTTTGTGAATCCCGAAAAGACAGGTAGGTTCTGATAGTGTTTCCCGTCACGGCCCCTTCCCCACTTACATCACTGCCAGCATCCTGGCATCTGCCTTATTGGGGCTCCTTGTTCCGTGCACAAGTCCCCAGGGAGGGTCTTCACATTCCCAAGCCTCAGTCCTTAGGCTGTGATTCTGACAGTCAAATCTCGAGATTAATTGGGATAACGACGCACAGTTGCTGGCTGAGCACATGAACACCCAGAGAGTTCAAAGTCTTACTCAGGATCCTGCTTCTCAGGAAGCGCGTGACACAGGGAACACCTAGGCCTTCAGCTTCCTGCCCACAAAGCTCTGCTCAGAGCATCCAGGTATCCGTGGTCCTGGTTAAAGCTGAGATGTTGTCTGTCCGCGTTGCCTCAGTGAACCCAGCTCAGGGAGCCGACCAGCCCCGATGCTCTGAGTGTGTGGGCAGGTGAGGTCAACTGAGTTCTCTGGAGCTGGTGTCTATTTTCAAAATAAATAAAAAGGAGAAAATCCTCTTTTCACAGTCAGTGTTTTGGGTTAGAGTAGAAGCAATTAAGTACCTAATGCTGAATATTAGTTTTTTGAAAAAGTGGATATCCACGGGTATATGTATTATTCATTTAGCGTTGGAGCTGAGTTCTGTGCTTTACTGGAATCAGATTTCTCTCTGGGAAGAGGTAGCAGCTGTACTCAGTGCTTTGCCTGGTGGTGCATTTTACCTTAAAATATAAATGTGGCCTGAAAAGATGTTCACGTTAGAATAATGACACTTGGTGCTAACGTACATTTTTTGAGGGTGGAGGATTACTTATGAAAAATTCTCCAGAATAAAAGTACTGAAAAATAACAAATATCAACTATGCTCAGAAAAAGGACTGTGCATGCCGAGGAAATGCCCAAAGGCTAAGAACTTAGAGGCAAGATGTGGCCCACATTGCCTTGTACCAAAGAAGGTCACATTGAGAAAGATCGTTACTATCCTTCTAGACTTGAACCCTGGAGGTTAAGATGCATCATACTCTTGCCCTGGGCCCTTTCGTGTGGTCAGGAGTTTCATAGATTTGGTGTGTGCTTTGACTGGCAGTTCTTGACTTTTCTTGTGGTTCACGTGTCTCCTTATAGCTCAAGGATCAACCTTGTCCTGCTAACGGTAGAAGCAGTGTTGGTATGTATGTAAGCAGATATGTATAGTGTGCATGTGTAGTACTTAAGCCCATTATATGAAAGGCTGCTCACCTCAATGCCCCGAAGCAGGTACTTACCACTCACTGTCCCTGCTCAACAAATGAAAATCTGAATGTTAGGAAATATGACTTGCCCTGGGTCACACTGACAGTGAGTGGTGCAACCTGGTTTGAACCCCACCTACAACCCCTGGTCACCAAAACACGGTGGGGTTGACTTCTCAACTCAAGTGTTTGGGGAGTGATCTGACTTTTTGCTGAAAAGTTTCCGGTTTAACTCAGCACTGCTCTCTATTTCCCAGGATCCCTTTCAAAATGGAGTCATGCTAGCAAGCCGTTTCTTCTTCAGCATTGTTCACATGCTTTAGTTCTCCTTTCCGGCCATTTCAAAAAGGAAAAGAGTTATCCTTCTGCTTACAAGTGACCTAGCAACTCTGCCAATACAGGATATTGAAATAAATGGTCTTTAACATATCCCATAGATAACTTATAGGTAGAACCCCAGCCAAAATATGTTGCTATTGTAGAATGTTCTTTGGCTTGGTTCAGTCAACTGTCCTTAATACCACTTCTGCATTTCCGAGGAACCTTATTAATTTTTAGAGAAGAGATCTGGGATCAACTTGACCTTTCAGTGTGTGTTAGAAGAAAGAATTTATTAAGTGCTGTAAAAATATAAACAGAAGTTTAAGAAGTTTGTTGAAAAAACCTCTGTCCCTAAGTATCCTCAGGTATCTTAAAATGACTGCTTATTTATTCCTATTGATATGCTAATCACAAGTTGTTCTTTAATATTAAAACATTTCCTCCAAGGAATTTGTACTGCATGTACTTGGTTCATTAAACCACACAGTAATATAGTTCCTTATTTACATAGTGGTACCAATCCTTGCATCCAAAGTAGCCTGAGTTAGAGAAGCTTACTGAATAGTAAACACGTTAATGTCGAGGATGCGCCGTGTTGGAGAATTTGAAATCATTAGTCCCTTATTCTTTGGATAAATGAACACGGACCACATGGCTAAATAACGGAGGGATGGAATAATGGTCTCTCCCCCTACTTGGAAGGAAATGACCTTGCAGAGTCCAAAGCTTAAAGAGTAAACAGACATGCATATTTCTAAGGATTGTGTAGAGTTTTTAATGCCACATGAAGATACTGAAAAATGTTATAGCTCAGTCTGGATTCAAACCCAGGTGGATCTTTCAAACTGCAAACACATAGATTTTTTTTGGCATTTGTGTATTAACCAGATTCTTGCTGTTCCAGGTGCAGTCTGCTGTCCAGCAGCACAGTCGTCACCGCCTTGGAGACTTTTAGCAATGCAGAATCTCAGGCCCTCTCAGACCTGAAAATCAGAATCTGTTTTTTAACAAGATTCCCCATGTGATTTATATGCACATTTAAATTTGGGAAGCATGAAATTAGGACACCTCATTGGCCTGAGAACTAGAGGTCACTTGGTTTGGCGAAATGCCTTTCATAGATAAAGAGAAGGCACAAATTCACATTTAGTGTGGGCTGGGTGTCTGAGTGGGCCATTTAACCTCTGTGTTGAACTATACCTCTGGGAAGTGAGAGGGCGAAGGCCAGACCTGAGTGCCCAGTGTTGGCTGGCTGGCCACACCCCACAGCAATAAACCACACACTTGGGTAAGAGCAGAGGAGAAGGCAAATCTTTGCTCTGGCGATAACCAGGATGTACTTCATATTAAGTGAAAAGTACATACAGATTTGACGCATATGTCTGCTAGTCCACACAGAAAATTTTCCTGAACTTTTACAAATTTAGTGATAATCCTAAAACTTTGTTCTTTAAGATATTATAGAACCTTCTCTGGTGCTGTTATGTTTTATATTAAAATGAAGAAAAGAACGTGAGAATAAATATCTTTTCTTCTCAAAATGAAATTCAATCAGTCAAAGCACCTAATGGAGATATGAGAAGGTTGATACATAATGCAGTTTTTGTATCAATACTTCATAAGATGAGTCAGTATCTAAGGGGGCCTCCTTTCAAGGGTTGAGAGATTTGTCAAATATTTTACAGCTATCAGATGGAAGGTTAGAATTATTAACACACATATACACACACCTACTTCCATATATGCGTGCATTCCTATCTACACATGTATATATTACAAATACTCTTCCTATGATCACTGGGGAGAACAAATGAGGTAATGTGCATAAAGAATATATGAAACATCATAAAAGTGTCCAAGGAGTGGTAGTTATTATAATAGGAAGCAGCAAAGTGGTTAAGTGCATAGGATTTGGTATTAGATCCCTTGGGCCCAGAATCTTGGCTCTGGCACTTATTAGCTATTCGACCTAAGGTTAATTGCTTAACCTCTTTGTACCTTGGTTTCCTCTGCTGGAAAAAAAAAATCAAGAATAACTGTACCTGCCTTATAAGGATTATACGGGGTAATAAATGAAATGCATTTAGGAGAGTTTTGAGAATAAAATGTGTACTCCAAAAATACTCCAAAAATGTTAGCTGATTTTTCTATATGCAGTACACTTTTATTTGGAATCTAGTTAAAGGATTGAGTTTCTTTGGGTATTCCTTTTTTTTTAAAGCAAAAGAACTTTAAACTTTGTGGTTGGGAGCCTTTCACTTCATCTTGCTTATTTAATTGTAATAATTAATTTTTCTCATTCTAATTGAATTCCATAAAATAATAGTTGAATATGGCATTAACAGATGCAGTCCTGTAATCTCTTCATGTGTTTGTTCTAAAGAATGTTTTTTCCTTCTGTGAGGTATGCTTAGCTGTAAAGTAGCTCCCCCTGCGAAAAAATTGCCTCAGAATCTTTGATCAAACAGCCCAGTTCCTAATCTAGATTCAGATTAAAAAATATGTATTGACTACCAGCTTTGTTCCAGGTACGTTTCTAATACAGGGGTTAAGGGCCTGAGTTTGGATCTAGGAAAACTTGACTTCAAGTCCTGATTCTGTTTGTCACTAGTTGCGGTCGTTTGTGCAAATACTAGGTAAGGATGATGGCGTAGCTTGTATTGGCAGAGGTGAATGCAAATCTTATTTACCCTCTTCAAAAACGTGTACAGTAACGTTGTATTTTCTGTTTTACTTGTAGTTCTTCTAAATGTCCATGAGCAATATGTACAATATTTGTTTGGGGGCACAACCCTTCTTTCACTTCCCTGGTAAAAATTTCATTGGCCATGAAAGACAACATATGGCCATCTTACTTTGGGAATAGATAAATCTCTTCTCTCTGAGTTAACAACTTGGAGACATACAAGGAAAAAGAAAAAGAAGCCCTAGAATTCTACTTTTAGAAGGTCATGGATTACACCCGCTGCTTCTGATTCAACACTGAATCTGGGGAGTTCTAAAGCATGCAAGAATGGATTGACTTCAGGTACTAGTGGAGAAAATACCTTTTCCACATCTAAAACGTGGCTGCAGTGGAATGGATTATTGGACATCCTGGGCTTGACAACGATCTGACTTTCCATTATCCCATTTTGACAGGACCCCAAGACTGACATTTTGGGGAGAATGTGTCAGATCTGTACTGAGCAAGGGTAAACAATCGAATTGTGTGATGCTGCCTCTTGGAAAGGAGGGGCTGGCTTGCTCCAGTCCCTGGAGTGATTATTTTGTGCCCAGGGGCTGTCTGACTCTTGTGAAATTATCCCAGCTGTAGGACTGGACTTGCTGATCTCATTTCTATGTGAATGTCTTATTCTTGTGCACAATCTTTATCAGTTATCTGCCTCAGCCTATACAATGCAAGAATTACATGGGACCGTTTCATGTGCTAGTACCAGGGGATGCCTTGTCCCAATCACCCAGTGTTTCTTCCTCTTCTAACAGTGGGACCCTCTAATTTGAAAAATATTATGATCCATGATTTTAAATGGAATTAAGCAATTAGACCAGTAACCAAAAGTTCTTTTCCTATTAGGTTAGTGCTGCAAATTCTGGTCATATTTTGCAGGGTTTTTTTTTTTTTTTTTGAGACACGAAGGCACTGGGTGATCTATATGGAAACTATTTTGGATGTCGTGGCCGAACCTAGTATTTCCCAAGTTTCAGTTATTTGTATACCAACCTCACAATTTTTGGCCTATTTTTCTAGCATATTAAGTATTTTTACTTAATATTTTTCACAAAATTATTTTATTTACTTAATGAAGATTTTCAAAAAAACTTCATTGCTACTGTACATGGGAAACCCATTATTTTTAACTATTTACACCTTAAACTATAGTATGTGTTTTTCAAAATAAAAATGTTTGCTATTGTTCCACCGAAGTGTGGTGATATTTTGGGCTGCCCTGCTTCAGGAAATATCGTTGTCAACTGCGTTCTGAGATTTCCCAGGCTGACGTGGAGGAGAGACTAACCGCCCAGGGCCACAGTGTGATTTTGTGGCCCAGACACTTTGCATTTGTGTTCCCTAGACTCTATAAAAAACATTTAGAATCAGATTTTATAACTGCTTTAGTATAAAGACAAATATATATATATCAAAACTATTTATGAAAACATTTTCTTTGACCTGAGAGTGAATTGTTTTGTTTTGGTTTTAACATTAATAGGACATTTTTATTAGCTGCAAGAAGTATCTGAGGCCCTGAGTGTGGTGTCCACTGGGCTGAATGGAAGAGTCTACTACTGGCCATTTGCATCAAGGGGGGTAGGGCCTTCATCAAGGGGGGTGGAGCCTTCATCAAAGGGGGTGGGGGCTTCATTCTGTAGGGAAACCACAAAAATGAAATGTATTTTAAATCTTGTNTTTATAACTGCTTTAGTATAAAGACAAATATATATATCAAAACTATTTATGAAAACATTTTCTTTGACCTGAGAGTGAATTGTTTTGTTTTGGTTTTAACATTAATAGGACATTTTTATTAGCTGCAAGAAGCATCTGAGGCCCTGAGTGCGGTGTCCACCGGGCTGAATGGAAGAGTCTACTACTGGCCATTTGCATCAAGGGAGGTGGGGCCTTCATCAAGGGGGGTGGGGGCTTCATCAAGGGGGGTGGGGGCTTCATTCTGTAGGGAAACCACAAAAATGAAATGTATTTTAAATCTTGTGTTTTATCTTAAAAATTCAGGTGGATTTTGCCTTTTGTACCATGAAATAGTCACTGTTGCTTCAGTATGAAATTATTTGAACTTAATTCCTATAGAAAGGAAGACTTAAAATTCTGTGGCTTCCTGCCTCTACTTGGCATTGAGAGATGTCTTTTTCCCTCCACCCCCTATCCTAACCTGGTTTGGAAATGCAGACAGGAATTTAAAAAATTCTATGGTCAAGGAAAATAATTGACTTTATGTTGAATTTGTGTCAAAAACAAATACGCTATAGATAATAATATCCTAGTATAATGTGCCCATGTACCGATGATCTGAAGGTGAATACAGTCCATTGGGGTTATTGGAGGAGCCTGGAAGAATCTTTGCAGCACTCTTTGGTTTTCAGCTCCTTTCTGGGCACCTCCTTTCTTAGGGCCTCATGAGTGATTTAGACTGTCACCTATCTCTAGCAAAGATGAAGAGCAGTCACTCCTGATGACACCAAAATTCTTCTTTTCACCTGCTCCTATTTAAGAAGTCGCTTCCCTGGGTTTCCTTGGTGTGAAGAGGAGGATGGCTTTCCTCTGTGTCCTCTCATTGCTGTCTTATCCAGGACAGGCTATTATAAAACCTTCTTGTTTGTGAGATGAGGTCTGTGGTTTCTAACTTCCCCTTTCCAACCTAAATGCCACACTTGGAGTTCTCCCAAACTGCTGCTGCTGCTGCTGCTCAGATGACTTCTGGGCATTACATGCGAAAGGCAAGGATTTTACCTAGGTGCTTCCCTCTCTTGCAAATCCTCATGAGGCACCCAGTTTGCTGATTTCTTAGTAGACATGATCAGCTAAGTGCCTCAACAGAGGAATTGGAACAGAGGTTACTGGCAGTAGCAGCTCATTTATTAGACTACATTTAGTCTAATATAGCCAGCTGGCTTCTTTTTAAATTTTTTCAATTTTAATTTTTTAAATTTTTTTGGTGATAGACCCATCTCAGTGGAAGACCAGTGAGCTCTGTGAGGGAGACTAAGGACTTGAATACCAGGGATCCAGATACGACATAGAACCAGGCTGGCTGCCAAAGACAAGAGAGATACTGTGCTCTGTGGGCTCGGTGTCTGAGCTAGGGTGTCTTACCATTTTTTCCAGATAGTGAACAAATGAGTGAAAGGCATCATTATGACTCCAAAAGCCAAGTAGGAGCTGCCTAAGATATCTTAGTCTCCTGAATTTGAATCCATCACCAAGCCTGGCTGACTCTGCTTCCTTAATGCTTCTTCATTCCCTCCTCCGTTTTCTGTCCCTATTACCACTGTCCTAGTCCAGGCAGTGAAGGCCTCTTGTCTGAGTGCCTGCAGTGGATTGTCCCCTGATGGTGTCTGTGCGACCCCTTACATTCCCATGAGGTCATATGAAAATGCTTACTTGACTGTGTCTCTCTCTTGCCTGAAACCTTTCAAATGGTTTCCCATTTTGATCATGACCAAACTTGACTTACAAGGTCCAGCATGATCTGACTGGAGCCTCCTTCCCCAAGTTCAGTTTCATCACTCTTCTCTCCCCCTCTCTGGGATCCAGACACATTACTTTCTTTTTTTTTTTTAAAGATTTTATTTATTTATCTTTAGAGGGGAAGGGAAGGAGAGAGAAGGAGAGAAATATCAGTGTATGGTTGCCTCTTGGGAGTCCCCTGCTGGGAACTGGCCTGCAACCCAGGCATGTGCCCTGACTGGGAATCGAACCACGATCGTGTGGTTCACAGGCCTGCGCTCAATCCACTGAGCTACAACAGCCAGGGCCACATTACTTTCTTTTAATACAGCAAACCCTGTTTGTTCCTGCTCATCTCAGAGCCTTTGCACATGCTGTTCCTGCTTTCTGGAGTGCTCTTCTCTCCTTATTAATTCCTTCATGTCACTTCTTCACAAAATCCTTTGATCATCCTCCAGAAGACTCTAGTCCCTGTATGAGCTCTCATAGCCCCTATACTAGTGATACATATTAGTTGAATAATGCCTTTCTCCCAAATCAGACAGTAAAGCTCTGTGAGGGCAGAGATTTATCCACTTTGCTCATCATAGTGTCCCTGGTACCTGGCAAAGACTGGATTTCAATAAGGAAAAGTTTAAGTAGAATGTGGTGCATGGATTATGTGCTTAATATATGCATGTATAAAGGATCATACTTATAATTGGAGCCATCAGAAAAGATTTCATTATGAACTATGTCTCTAACAAGGCAGAGGACAGCATAACACATTTTCAATGATTTTTGCTTCAAAAATGGTAAAACCAATGTTTTTGGACTTAAGAGAATAGGTGTTTATGTATAATGACTCAATTCTGTATAGATTTTTAAGCTTGTAGACTAATTAATGAGACTCATGCCAAACACAGACTGACTCTGTTGCCTTTCTACCCACTGTTCCATGTGTCTAGAATCTTCTCTTCCATACACACCTGTTACCTGCTCCTTCATTCCTTCCTGGTCTCTGCTCAAATGTAATTTTATTAGAGAGCCCTTCCCCGACCCATAGAAAGTAACACCCCACCCCCTAGACCTTGTTCCCAGTCCTTGTTCTCCTTAGTATGCTAATTCTTATGTCACTCATCACCATCTGCCATCCATCCAGCCATCCATCCATCCATCCATCCCAGTCTTTGTCCACTACACTGCTCCTTGAGGACAAGGAGTCTGTCCTTAGCACCTATATCAATACTAGATAACTAGAACAACTAAAAATGTATATTTTGAATGCAAGAATGATTATGGTGAAGAAAACCTCAAAGTTTTTATCTCCTCTTGCCTCTAAGAAATAAAAAAGCCCACTTTTACCTTCTGACCGCTTTTTACCCTTCACCCCAAACTGGGTCCCCAGGTGTTTTCTCCTTGCTGATGCAGAGGAAGGGGTGACAGGTGGGAACAAAGGGTGATTCCCCTGCCAGGTAGGGTGCCCCATTGCAGCTCTTGGCAATTTATTAGAAATCTACGACTCTTAAATATTTGTGTTTCTGGGGCTTTCTTCATGAGCCTAAGATATAACTATAAGCATACACTTTTGCCGTGTGGCAAAGTAAAATAACTTAGGGTGCTTTCACCTAAAAATAGCAGCTTGCTCTTCATTAAGCAACAGCCTACTGCCTGCTGCTGTGTTCAGTTCTTCTCCCAGCAAGATGTAATATAACAAAGGAAGAAGCTGGTGGTCACAAGCCAGGACATTGCAGGGTTCATTAATTACCTGGAAAAATGGTGCCTGGGTGGCAGCCAGAATCCTAAACAAAGGAAGGAAATAGCTCCTGTTCTCCAATTGACAAGTTGATGAGTGGGGTAAGAATGAAAATCATTTGGGTAACTAAAAGGGGGAAGAAATCAAATGGAAGCAGTATTTTTGTTCAAGAACAAGCATACAATTAAGACGTACTCCCAACCCCAAGGGGGTTGATTCATATCAGTTGAGTCCACAGAAATCACTGTCTGCTCCCAGCCATGAAATGGATTCATTATCTCTAATAAAGGGATTGGGAACACCAATTTAGGAAAAGTGTTGATGGTGTTGGAGCCTGGGCCAAAGTACATGACACGGGTACGAATGAGTTCTTACTCTCAGCAGCTCCTAACTCTGTTTGGTCCTCTAGGAAGCTATGTTGTAAGTACGCAGATTTAAATCTCCTCACCCCAGAAAGTAGAAGCCATAATTTTAGCAAAGCTAAGAATCCTAAACCATCCTAGTGAATTTGTCATAATTAGATGGGGAAAGTTTCAGGCAGCAAGAGTCAGTTAAGAAAAATGAGAATTTCTTAGTGTTGATGCAAAAAAGAGAGGATTTAAGAGGAATACAGCTAGTGAGGTAAACAGCGGGGATCTTGGGGGGGGGATTGGATTTGGGGGCAGTGTTCACCAAACTTAGGCTGTGGCTTTTAAAATTCTGAGTGGTACAAATGCAATACATTGGGAGGCCTGAGCGTCTAATACTTTGCTGGGATAAGGCCATCAGTAATTTCTTTCCTGATTTACACAGCTTTTGGCACTGGATGACCATACTATGCTTCTGCCATAAAAACTACTGTGTTGGGTCAAAGAAACATGAAAACACACATACATCACCACCACCACTGCCGCCACAAAAATCCTGCAGAGAAGCAAGACTTTCTTGTGGCTGTCTCATAGCTTATGATGACTATAAAGAAAACTTGTTTACTGAAAGAGATAGATAACTTTTGGGTTTGCAGACAATGTCAAGGACAGGCCATGCCCTTTGGGAGGAGATTACCAGAACTGGCCACTGAGGGTCATATGTTTAACTTCCCAAACATACGAGTACAAAATGAAAATGAAAGGGTTCAGGCACTAAAGAAGAATTGTTTGGTTAGAGGTTTCCTCCCTCTTTCTCCTCACCTCTCCCCTCCCTCTCCCCTCCCCTCCCCCTCCCTCTCCCCCTCCCTCTCCCCTCCTCTCCCCCTTCTCCTCCCCTCCCCCTCCCTCTCCCCCTCTCCCCCTTCTCCTCCCCTCCCCCTCCCTCTCCCCCTCTCCCCCTTCTCCTCCCCTCCCCCTCCCTCTCCCTTTGCCTCTCCCCTCCCTCTCCTCTCCTTCCTTCTTCCCTCCCCCCCTCTCTCTTTCTCCTTTTTCCCCCTCTCTCTCTCCCTTTCCTTCTTCCTGTTTTCTTGCAGAGGACATGGGGCAGATGAGAAATAAAGCAGTTCTGTTGCCAGAAAGAGACACGGGCCAGGAGCTAAGGTGAGTAGTGGGAGAGGAAGGAGAAAACACTCAGTTTGAAGTGTGGATTTCTGCTCTGACCTGACTTGGAGGTTTGTTTTGTAGATTAGCTGTCCAGGTTGATGTGAAAAGGGGCTGCCATTTTCATTTTACTGAAACAAGTGAGTGAAGCATCTTTAGTTTATTTGTGCCATTAGAGTAAGCCACCAGACAACCCTTAACTAGCTGATTTGGTTGTGATGGTACACTGGGTTTGAGATAAAAATGAAAAGAATTGGAGAAAAGGACTAGGAGTTCTGATTATGATATGTAACCCTAAGAGACCTGGGAGGAGTAGGAAAAAATAGATGCAGCATAAATAATTTCTGTATGGAAGTCACGCAGCATGCTCTGTCATGCCCATCAACCTGCAGGTTGGCTCCAAAGAATCTGCATAATAAAGCTTAAGTGGACCAAGTTGCCATTTCGAAAAGATGAAAAGCAGGTGCTGTGGCCGTCATTAGTACTGTCCATCCGGTAGCTCTCCTCTCCCTCCACTCTGGACACAGGTGGGGTTGCATGTACCCTCGTGGGTGGGTGGGCAGACCACGTGACTAGTTACGGCCCATTTGTGGGCAAAAGTGATGGAGTGGAGCATTTAGTGATCGGTACCAGTGATTTCAGCGGCCTCTTTCTAAGCCTGAGCTGACCACCAACTTTTGAGACGGTGGCTGCCCAGAGAGCCTCCATTTTTTTGTTTTTCAATTAAATGAAGTGGTTTCACTAGTTTCCCCTGATGTCCTCTTCCTGTTCCAGGACCCCATCCAGGATACGTTACCTTAGTGGTCATGTCTCCTAAGGCTTCTCTGGGCTGTGCCAGTGTCTCAGACTTTTCTTGTTTTTGATGACATTGACAGTTTTGAGGAGTACTCATTTTGTATTTTTAGGATGCTCATCAATAGTCTGATACTTTTCTCATGATTACACTAGGTTTTGGGGGGATGACCACAGAGGTAAGACACTATTCTCATCACATCATCTCAAAGGTACTCTTGTCTGTGTGACCATGATCGCTGTTTGTGGTGGTGTCTGTCAGATCTTCCACTGGACCTTGACCCCCACCCCCACCCCATTTTCCATACTGTCCTCTTTGGAAGGGCATCACCATGCCCAGCTCACACTTAAGGAGTGGGGAGTTATGTTTCTTTGAGGACAGAGTATCAGTTCTGCATGGGAGATTTGTTTTTTCTCTTTAAGTTATGCATTTATTCAATTGCTTATATCAGTATGGACACTGGTATATTCTGTTTTATACTTTGGGTTATATTCTAAAGCTACATTATTTATTTTCTTGCTCAAATTGCTCTGCCTTTGGCTGCTGGAACTTCTTTCAGTGATCTGCTGTGTCCCTGTGACACAGGAGACTTTTTTTTTTGCGAGGGGGATCACTTTCTTACTTTGTGGCCCGACAAGACTCTCCAGAGCCTTGGTTTTTGAGTGACTGCCAACAAGCAAACCCTTTCTGACAAACTCTGAAGAATATCTGTTCTTAATTAAGAAAACAAAACTTTATTAAGCCAATAAGATTCTGGAGTTGTTGGTTTCAAAGTTTAACCTCCATCACTGGTTCTCAAACTGTGTTTCTGGGACCAGCAGCATCAGCCCTGCCTGGGAACTTGTTAGATGTCGTATTCCCTGGTCCCACCCTAGACCCGGTAAGTCCATGCTCTGGGATTTGGACCCAGCAATTTGGGTCTGACAGCCCTCTAGGTGGTTCGGATGCACTTTCAAGTCCCAGAGCCCCCCACCCAGACGTTATGAGTTTTATGAGTGGTAACACAAAGAAGACAAACTCAGTGGATCTTTTGGTTGTGTTTAGATTATTGCATGTTGTTCCAAAGCAAAGCATTAAAAACTTACTCTGAATCCAGATGACTGGTTTTCTTCATTATGAAAATATACTGCTGTGGAGGACTATTTTTTAGAGGTGGGCACCAAGGCTGGCTGTATACTGGGTCCATTCCTGCAGTCCCCTAGCAGCAGCTCTGTTGTGCTTAGGGATGCCTCTTCGGATTATGTAAGGTGATGGATTCTATAGAGCTTGGTGAACCAGAATGACTAAATGGGATTGTTTTTTGTAAGCTGTTATTTATTTATTTTGAGAGAGGGGAAGAGAGGGAGAGAGAGAAACATCAGTGTGTGATCACCTCTTGAGGGCCCCCTAGTGGGGCTCTGGCCTACAACCCAGGCATGTGCCCTGACTGGGAATCAAACCAGTGACCCTTTGGTTCGAAGTTCAGTGCTCAGTCCACTGAGCCACACCAGCCAGGGCAAGATTATTTTTTCATATTGAGTCTCTCCTCTTGTAGATTGTAAGGGGCACCATGTGGATAAAGACACTGGTTGCGTTGTAGCTGTCGCCAGCACTTAGAACATTGCCTGGTACATACATTCTGTGAACTTAGTGAATATTTATGGAATAATCACATTAATTTTAGGCATTTATTTCTATCTAAGGCCTTAGGAGTTCTACCATATCTGCACATCATCTGTACTGTTTTAATTGCAGCAGAATTTACATACAATGAAATGTAGAGTTTTTAAATTTTTTAAAATTTTATGTAAAGATTTTTTATTTAATTGTTTTTTAGAGGGGAAGGGAAGGAGAGAAGGAGAGAAATATCAATGTATGGTTGCTTCTAGTGAGTCCCCTGCTGGGAACTGGCCTGCAACCTAGGCATGTGCCCTGACTGGGAATTGAATCGTGACCCCCTGGTTCACAGGCCTGTGCTCAATCCACTGAGCAACACCAGCCAGGGCAGAAATGTACATTTTTAAGTGTATACTTTAATGAGGTTTCACAGATGCACTTGTACTATACTAACTTAATAATTTTATTTAAATTATCTAATTTGGAATGATATTAATAACCATGAACTTGTGGTTTTGTGGTCTTTGTTATGTATTTTCTCAACATCAAAATCAATGTTTATTTATTAAAATAGAAATACTAATCCAAATATAACTGAAAATGCTCACTCCCCTTACCTTTTCTGAGAAACATTTCAAAGAAGGGATTGTCTACTGCACTGTGAAACCTCAAGCACCGGTTAGCGGATGGGGAGCACTTGAGAGGGTGTGGGGTGTGGCAGGCTTCTGATGAAGGAAATCTACTCGGACTCCTGACATCGCCCTGGCATATTCTGAATTATTGCTGAGTGTCTGAGCCTTTCTCCCATGAAACTGACAGGTTGATGAACTGGACGGAGGTACCTGAGGTACTCCCATCTGGCTCGTAAGTAGCTTTCTGTGTCCGTCCTCTCAGAATTCTTGTTTGGTCTTGGAGGAAAAGGATAGATGCTTATTTCTGCATCTGTGGTGGTTTTTGTTGTTTTTAACGACCAGAGGTCTTTACGCCATCGTGACAAAAGGGATAGAGGAGGGGCATTTTGGCTGAAGAAGGGGTGGTTTCCACTGGACTGTCTGCTTATTGTTTTCTGTGATCGCTTTGGAGGAAGCTGCCTGCTTCGGAGCCAATTTTATACTCTCTAAAAATTGATTTGCTCAGTAGACATCTGTGGTACCCCAGGTACATGTAGGTTCTGTGTGGGCATTCCAGGAACATCCTCAGGGAGCGACAGCCTTTCAGGAGAAATGAGTGGAGTCTGCAGGTAGGTGAATTAGCACGGTATGTTGTCTGACATTCCAGAAGACTTGAACTGTGTGCCGTGTGGTCAGGCTTTACTCTGGATCCACTCACTAGCTTGAAATAAAATGGTAGTAAGTTAAAATTCGAATTGTATTCATTTTGTTTTATTTAGTTAGGTTTACTGGTAACCATAGGCTAGTAATTCAGATCCTCATGGCTGAGAAGCTTGAGTGAGGCATTGTTGAGGCACAGTCCTATTTGCTTTGAGGTGTGTTTGCAATGGGAAATGCACTTCTGCGTATGTATAAACTAGTTGTGCTTATTGTGCAAATTAGAAATATGTAGAAAACTGTTGATGAAAACCTCAATCATTCGTAATTTCACCATTACACCGGTCTCTTAAAAAATGTTTTCTCATACTTAGGATGATACTCTGTATAAAATCTTATAACTTTAAAAATATTATAAGCATTTTTTTCAGATCATCAGTATTCTTTATAATGTTCTGATGGCAGCATTTAACTCCATGGTATGTATCTGCCATACATTACTTCATTATTTTATTATTTATTTCGATTTCTTGCTGCCACACCTTTGGACACAAATCTCTAAATTTTACATGATTTCTGTATATAATCATATACAAATATTTCTAGATATAATGAGGCAAAGACCAATTAACACTGCCAAATGGGGCAGGCTGGGTGGGGCTGGAAATCAGCCCGTAAGCTGGCGTGTGCCAGCAACACACCTCGCAGGGGCTGCCAGAAGGCCCAGTCTGGCGGCCAAGGCGTACTGTCTGAAAGTTACAGCAACAGACCAGATTCCCATGATCACTTGGCATTAGGGAGTGCGGAGGGGCTTGTAGGATATCCCAAGAGCTCTACTTACATGGCCATAAGGCTGGAAGGAGGGAGTCAGTATCAGGAAGTCTGTTGGGAAGCAGCATGGCCATCAGTTGGCCTGGGATTCAGCTGAGAGACCTCAGTCTTTTCAAAAAGGAGGATTATTGAAAGTACACTGTGCACCATGCACAGTGCTAGGAGTTTGAGATGCTTCAGTGAGCAGAGCGGTGCTGATCTCTGCCTGCATGGGATTTCTGTCCTACTGAGGAAAATCTTCCTTTCATGGGGACTGGCAAAAGCAAGACAGAGAGCTGGTTCTGGGGGAATTAGAATTATGAGTGTGTTCCAAGACAGATTCAAGTATGGGGAAGGAGCAGAGCCAATTATCAAAATACACAAGGGCAGAGCCAAAATCATGGCAAGGGTGTCTTATTATCAAATCACAAAGGAGAGGCTTGGAAGTGCACCATCCTGGTCTGAAGTCACATGAGTCCAAATGGTGAGCATCGGCCTCAGCCTACAGATGGGGAATCCGATCTCTCTTAACCAGAGATGCTGCCACCTGGATGCCGATATGTGGTTAGGAGAGACAGGAGTTAACTTGCAATTCAGGAATGTGTTGTAGCATTTATTCTCCTGCCTAGCATATATTATAGTAGGTTTTCAATTAAGTTTTGTTGCAAAATTTCATAAATTTAGGAGAAAAAGAGATAAGCATTATGGGAGAACTTGGGAGAAAGAAAAATAAGACAAATAGTTATGGCAAAGCCACTTTGAGCTTGGGCTCTGAAGACAGACAATCCTAGATTTAAATTTAGCTCTTACAACCTCAAGGTCATTGAGATCTTCGACAGATTACTCAACATCTCTGAGCCTCAGTTTCCTGACTTGTAAAGTGGTATAATAATAGTGCCTATCAGACTTTCAAGTTGTTAGGTGATTCTTAAGAGGAAACAAGAGCATTGATTAGCACATAGCAAGCACTCCATTAACCATTAGTGCATAGAGGCAACAATAATAATTTGCAATGAATGGGTTTTTTGTGGATGTTATTAACATAGTACATATTCTGTGGTGAGGTTCAGCTTTCTTGTTTATCAATATCATGACCTTAGAAAATTGAGAAAAGTTATTACTTCAATGGAGAAGATGACCTATGCTGAAGTTTTATACACACACTGCTATACATATCACCTGCTATTCTTACTGAAATTAGGGCTTTCACAGTTTAGAGATGACCAGAGGCAAGGAAAGTAGAAGGATTAGCACATGGAATGTTATTTAAAAATTAATTGTTGGCTGATTGAAAATAAAGTACTTGGAGGGGGAGCCACATGATGTTATATCTCCCTTCAGTCTCATTACAAAACCAGTTGCAAGACAATGGGCCCGCCTAGGACAGCCTGGTAAAATTGGATGCACAGCACTCTGTGGTTGAAGGGGCAGACTAAGCTGCTAGATGGCTTTAGAATTCACTTTTTGTGGGAATGGCTTCTCTCCCTTTTGCTCATGGTAGTTTGATGTAAGAAGGAAAAATTGTCTGAGCTAAGAAGGCTGTTTTGCCTTCCCCTCATTGGAACTGTTGATCCCAAGGGCATTTTGAGGTTCTTACTCTGGGAAGAGTCTGGTAACCTTTTTGTTTTCTGAACGTCTGTGGCTTGCACAGAAGATCCTGAGAAAATATGTCTAGAAGTAAACAAAATGGCCACACACTTCCTTTTAGCAGATGATCTTCTCCCATCTTTGGCCATTGAGGTGCTTGGGCTTGAGGAAAAATTCTGTGATGAGTCCTGGCTGGTGTGGCTCAGTGGACCGAGCGGCGGCCTGTGAACCAAAGGGTCACCACTTCAGTTCCCAGTCAGGGCACATGCCTGGGTTGTGGGAAGAGGCTCCCAACCTGGGGTGTGTGTGAGAAGCAACCACACATTGATGTTTCTCTCCCTCTCTTTCTCCTTCCATTCCCCTCTCTCTAAAAATAAATAAATAAAATCTAAAAAAAATTGTGTTAGGAAAGATGCTATTACAGAAGATGTGGTAAACCAGTGAGAATGTGTAATCAGCATCTCTTTTTATGGGTAAGGAATACCTAAGTGGGTATAAGGGATCTGAAGTTACATTGAAGGCCCTGTCAACTCCAAACTCAAGATTGAAATAAGACCTTGTGGCTGCCTCTGCCCCAGTAAGAAGCCTAGGTTTAAATGACATTTACATACACAGGTTTCCCACCACATCCACTGTTACTCTTTTTCATTCATCCTTTGGAGACTTTTTGTCTCTTCCTCACCCCTGCTTATCTGGGGTCTCTCCCTCCCTCCCTGCTCGACACCTCTCTCTGCCCTCCTGCCTAGGACGTCCTCTGTGCAGGCAGCATGGCGTGTCACTTCATTCTCAACGAGAGGCACTGGTTCTTCACTTGGTCCAGTTAAAGGGGCATTTGTCTCTCTGCTGTTGTTTTTCTTTATAGGAACCTTCCTCCTTGGCATGAGACTGCTGTGGATTACGGAGAATCAGGCTTCCCTTTGAGCATAGTCCTATGACTCTTTATGCAGCACGGCCATCCTCTCTGTCCTGGTTGGCATGAGGCACTCTGAGGTGGGGCAGTACACACTTTGTCCTCCTCATCGTGTAGAGGAGGAGACTGGCACAGAGCAGCGAGGCCTCCATCGTTGCCTGTGTTTCTTTGCCTACAAGAGTTTCAGTGCGCATGAGGCTTTCTGCGGGGGGAGGTGTGCTGTTAACATGAACTCAAAGGAGAGCTGGGAACTCACGGGAGGACACTGCCCTGGAGCCTTCCTGGCCCAATTTGCTGCCCTTAAACATGATTATATTTATTTGTTATCCTTTATGGCTGTAGACCTGGAAAAATTGGCTCCTTTAGGGAGGTGTCAGAAGGGGTTGGTAAGTCCCCTGAACTTTCTGTATATTTGGAAATGTTGCTGAACATCCTCTTCACTGATCCCAAAAACATCCATTAACTGACTTTGTCTCTGCAGTGGAGCCCTGACCTGGAAACAAGCCACCAAATGTATGTCATCAGGTCCCTCGGAGAAGCCTATGGGCTTAACCCTTAGAGATACTGTCAGGTCTTTGCTCAGAACTCTTTACACTTATTTTTAAAATCATCACAGAAGCTTCTAGCTGGTTATACAGCATGTTGCAGTGACAGGTGGGGTGGGGGATTTTAGGTAAGCACAGACAGGACAGCAAGTAGTAACTCCTGAGAAAGAGGAAGGAGATAGAAAAACTGAAAATGAAACACAAACTTAATTTTTAAGAGAAAAGCACAGAGTTGATTGGTGGGGGCAACATGCCTTAGTCATCTCCTCAAGAACATGGTGAAGAACCTTAAAGAGTCGAGGAAGTGTATGATCATCTTAAGAAATGTTCTGTGCAAGATGGAGGGAAGTGAGAAACTATTTTGTCAGTTTGGAGTGTTAGTCAAATTATATTGGAGAAATCTAGAGGAGTCATGTTTTTATCTCCATCAAAATATACCTGGTCACCAAAGAAGCGATATGTGGCCAATGAACATTTGTAAAGCTGCTCAGCATCAGTCATCAGGCAGGAATTAAAATCCCAGTGAGATACACTTGGTCCCACGAGTATGACTGAGATGAAAGAGAATGGCAGTAGCCAGTGTGGGCAAGGCCATAAAGCTACTGGAACTCCCAGGCATCGCTGATAGGAATGTAAAATGATACAGCTACTTTGGAGAATACTTTGGCAGTTTCGTGTAAGGTTTTTCATACACATACCACATGGCCAAGCAAATCCACTTGTATGTATTTACTCAGGAGAAATGAAAGGCCTGCCACATAAAGGGATATATGTGAATGTTCATAGCAGCTTTAGTCATAGAAGATGAAAACAATCCCAGTGTCTATTAGTTGGGAGTAGAGAAACAATTTTTGGAACATTTATACAAAAGAATACTACACAGCAATGAAAATTAATAAACGACTAATACCTGCAACAACATAGCGGACTCGCAAACTCACTGTGCTCAGTGAGAGAAGTGTGATTCTGTTAGTGTGACATTTGAGGAAAGGCACAACTGCAGGGACAGAGGGGACAGAGAGCAGGTCCATGGTCTAGGGTTATGGCGGGGTTTGCTTGCGGACGGGCACAAGAGAACTTTTGGTGGCTGACAGTGGTGATGGTTACATGACTGTATAATTTGTCAAAATTCATCAAACTATACACATAAAAGTATGACTTTTATTATATATAAATTATCCCTCAATTTAAAGAATTTAAATAATTCCTTCAATTTAAAGAATAAATTATCCTTCAATGTAAAGAATTCCCCCACATTGGACATTGTATTACTAAGTTAATAAACAATCTAAAAATTATTTTATTGGTGTAGCCATTCAACAGAATTTTTCCTCAGTTTTATTGAGATATAACTGATATATAATATATTACTTTTAGGTATACATCATAATGATTTGATTATATATATATTGTAAAATGATTACTATAATAAGTTTAGTTAAAATCCTTACATATGTATAAATTTTATTCCCATGTGAAGAGGACTTTTAAGATCGATACTCTTAGCAACTTTTCAAATACACAAATATGGTTAACTGTAGTCACCATCCTGTACATTATATCTCACGGATTATTTATTTTTTAACTGGAAGTTCACACCTTCCGACCACCTTCACCCATTTCCTTCCTCTCTCCCTCCACCTCTGACAACCACCAATCTGGTCTCTGTTACTAGGTGTTCAGTTTCTTTTTTTACAACCAAATTTTATCGCATGCTAACAGTGTGCCAGGCACAGTTTGCCCCTGAGGACAGACATATGAATGAAATGTGACCCTGCCTTGGCTGCTTTTCATTCCAGACCCTTTTGCATGAGGTTCTCCAGCATCAATCAACTGGTAGAAGGTTGCTAGTGGCTGGCTCTTGGGAGAACAATTATCAGAGGAAATATTGTCAGTCTTTTCTCCCTCTAAAGAGACTCTGAAAGTCACCTCAGGTGATAGCAATCTGTCGTGAGCCCTAGTAGAATAATAGAATCTACCATTAAAAAGATTATAATAGTTTATGGTTAAAAGCAACTCACAAAGATCAGGTATTCAGGACGCAGGTTCTGAAATTTATGTTTTTATTTTAGCTTACGAACAATGGAAATTTATTTCTCACGTTTTTAGAGGCTGAAAATGTGAGTGTGATGAGGATGCCCAAACGGGCACTTTCTGGAGAAGACCCCCTTTGGGGTCGCAGACTTCTCATTGCATCCTCACCTGGTAGAAAGGGCTAGGGATGTCTTTGGAGCCTGTTTTATAAGGCACCCATCTCATTCGTGGCGTTTCCACTCTCGTGATTTAAGTACCTCCCAAAACCCTGCCTACAGATGTCATCACCTTTGTGGTTTAGGATCGGGTTTTTAAATTTAAAACGAACTATCCTGCCTTCACATTTTCCTGCTCCCTAGGGAAATTGTGGGTGTGTTTGAGGACCAGACACTTGCCGTCCTGGTCTCTAGAAACAATGTGGTGCTGTCAGACTTGGTGAGTAAACAGCCACACCTGCTCAGCACTTCATCGTCTGTCCCCCACCCGCTGCCTGCCGCCACCCTCTCTTTTTTGGCTCAGCCTTAGGGTAGTTAATCTTTAAAAGAAAGAAGAAGGAACTGGCCCAAAGGTAGCTTGATTCTAAACTCTTTTTGGAACGCCCTTTCGCCCTTCACCTGGGTGTCATATTTTTGAGATCCTTGTAGGGGAAGGCCATTTCTGGGTGCTCTGGTTGGGGCCATGAATCAGCCTGAAAAAATCTCTTGTGCCCACAGTTTCTGCCAGAAACTGTGCTCTGTGCCGCCCTCTCTTCTCCATCGTTCTCCTTCATCAGCTTCGCCAACATCCTGTTCCACTTACCCTCCTCAGGGAGGGGCCCTCCGGTTCCTACAGTCACAGTGGAAGGGGTGTGTGTGTGTGTGTGTGTGTGTGTGTGTGTGTATGAGAGAGAGAGAGAGAGGGTAGGCGCTAAAACAGCAAATAGGATGCTTGGATCATCTTTCTGAAGCCAAATTTGACACCATCCTTTTGGTTCTTAAAACTTTCCCCATTTTAATCTATGCTCAGGACCGAATCCAGGCCCTGCTGTCGGTGCTTGGTCTTCCTGTTCAATCCCTGCCCCATGACCTCACTAGCCCCTGGGGCGTGCATTATGCCAAGCTGCTTGGGCCATGACACTTTCTCCTTGTTTGCGGGCAGGGAAGGCCTTCTCTCTGAAATGCTGCTGCTGCTTGTGTTCTGGGTGGATTTCCAGTTGGCCTTTAGGTGGAACATAAGTCTCTTTTCTTCCCTCCTTTTGTCACTCTTTTTCATGCGGAGGGAGTTGGTCAAGCTCCCTTCCCTGAGCTGCATTACATGTCTCTGATACAGGATTTATTCGAGTAAGGGCTAAGTATGTGTTTATGCTTATTTTTTTTCAATTTTTTTATTTAATTATTTTTCAAGTATAGTTTTCTGTCTATTACTCCCATCCCATCCCACCCCCCATCCTCCCCCCTCCCTCCCATTTCCACCCTTCTCAGTTGTTGTCCATGTATCCTTTATATAGGTTCCTCTAAATCCCTCCCTTATTTCCCCTGAAATTCCCTCCCCTCTCCCCTCTGGTCACTGTCAGCCTTATTTCTGTTTCCACACTTTGATTTTTGTTCGTTGTTGTTTTTTTCCTTTATATGCCTGCTACTAGCACGTTGTAGATCTTCAGTTCATGACTTTTCAAGCCATCAATGGATAAACAATGATAAGAGAAATGAACCCATGGGATAATAGCAGATGTTACAGGAAGGAACTAATAGTCAGTCCTTCATATCCAGGGACAGACAAGGCCATAGGTACTTTCTTTTCCCAGGTGCAGCTGTTCAGACAGGACACGTTACCCTGAGTGCAGAGGAAGTAAAAGCATGGTTATAAGCTAGCTTCCCATTCGCCTGACATTTACTGAGCCTGAGCCAGGACCATGAGGACATGGTCACATTCATGATCTCATTTACACCTCTGGCCAACTTTGTGAAGGATGTCTTGTTATCTGCATTTCACAGAGGAGGAAACTGGGACTAAGAGGGACTAAGTGACAAGGCCAAGGCCAAAAGAGAGGTAAACACCGAGTCTAGACCAGAGGTTGTGGATCAGGCAGAATCGCTTCATTGGCGGGGACTTTAATGTTATTTGTGTCTTCCTTTTTGGGGGGCCCCATGTTCTAGTGAGGCTTTTTGGTTTGGAGCTTCTGATGGACCTCGCCAAGTTCCCCTCTAGTTTGGGGTGGGTGTTCTTTTGAGGACGAGGCATGGACGGTCTGGGGAGTGGTGAGGGTTGTACTGGTGGCGATGGTGTTGGGGGAGAAACAGGATGCTGCTGCTGGGAGGCTTGCTCTCTAGCTCCAAGAACCAGAATCCTGGGTTGTGCAGCTCAGTGGGCCCGAAGCAAAGGAGATGGTGATTTTAAGACAAATGTGATAGCCTGGGCTAAGATAGTAGTAGCTCCTTGTCTGTACCTCTCTGGCAATTGAGGTTGGGGTGGGGAGGGGAAAGGACACTACGTGGAGCCTTCCTAAAATTCCCCGGTCTAGGGAATTGGGAAGTCCTTGAAAGACCTTCCTAATGGGTGGCGGTTGCCAGGCAGATAATTCCACCAAGTGAACCAGTCTGTCCTCGGAGCTCAAAGTGGGCGTCCACTACCCATGTCCCACCAGTTGGTGCCGTGGGCATTTTGGCTCAGTGTTGCCAGGTCTTATGATTTTTTTTTGAGAGAAGTCAGATTTTATGTTACATTTCCAAATAATTAAATTTGAATTTAAAATGAAAAGAGAACCCCTTCCCCGCTCCTCAACCCCCACCAACTATTCTGGTCAAACAAAATATCTTCAAGAATGCTATTGAGTTATTGGCATTGGGGGCAGAAAGATCTTTCTATGGAACTCACCTACCTATCAGAGATGTCTAGTGCCACGCCCGCTCTGATCCAGTATTGCTTTCCTTTGGCCAAAACATGCCCTTAAGTTTGCCAGTAACCTCTAGGGAAATGATATTCCTAGGCCCAGCTGAGGTTTTTCCACTACATTATAAATAATATAAACTATCTCTGTCTGTGTTTCTTTTGCTGGGAATAATCCTGGGCCAAATATGACACTTCAGACTCTTGGTAAAATCTTTTTTTGTCTCAGCCGTCCTTTATCTTACTCCGATGTCAGTGGGTTTTGCTTCAGTGAATGCACCTGGCTTTCGGGTGTAGTTGAACCAGGAGGTGGTTGGCTGGCAGAAGGATTACCTGGAAGCGTGCATGCCTCTCACACCTTTCTTTGGCTCCAGCAGCCCTGACTCACTGCAGTTATTCAGTCCTGAGGCTCTTCCCGGGAAGAGCCACCGTGTGCGGACTGGCGGGGGTCCAGCGCGTGGAAGGCTGTCTGTCGTCTGTGGCAGGGCTTGGAGCTGAGGCTGGGCGGTGCGTGCTCTTTAAGAACAAGTTAATTTCTGGAAAGCAGTTGGCCATGTCTAACAATGTGCACCCATTTCTAAAAAAATGATTATAACCACAACCAACTGTAATGTTGGTAAAGCTAATTCCAATAGCTAAAAATAGCAAACAAGTTATATGTTCCATAGTAGGAGAAAAATTAAAGAAATTTTGGGCTTAGCCACATGATGTAATAATAAGCATCTCTTTAAAACAATATTTATAAAGAATTTTTAATGACATGGGAAAATGCCATATTAATCCAAAGGAAACAGGATATCTAACCACACACACAGTTTGATATAGTTATGTACACCTATTTTATAGGTGTTTCTCTTTTTTACATTTTTCAGGTTTTATTCCAAATATTCTACAACTTAAAAAAGTATTTTTAAATACTAGACTTTTAATTTTAGACTATTTTTTCTTTTTAAAATTTTGGAAAGATAATGGAATTCTAGTATATCTCACCCAGTTTCCTCTATACTTATATTACTTTTAAAAATTAGAATAAAAGTTATTTTAAAAGTAATTAAAAATGGCTTTCTGTGGGTCACACTATCACAGCATAGCTTTTCATAATTACTTACTTCTTTTAAAAGAGCCTCCTGAAAAATGTGTATGTTCTTCATTAAAAAACATGCGTGGATTGAACCTCTGTTTATTTATTTATTTGTAATGCTGCATTTAACTGAAATCTCAAGCATTTCACACACACTAGATGGAACATTAGAACATTCAGGAACCCACTTTTATGTTCTAAAATAATTTAAGTAAATTGATTGTTTATCATTGGCTAATTTATGGATTTGATTCCAAAATAGACTTGTATTTAAAACAAAAGAAGCTACTCATCCTACCTAGATATTTATTTATCTTCAAAATTCCTTAGCCATATAAAAGTCAGTTTTATATGAATCTATAACAGATAGAAGTTTAAGATATAGTTTATCTGAAATGGAATTTACCCAATAGAAATGGTTTTAATACTTTGTTTTGATGGATCAACTCACTGAAGCTGAAAGCTGAAAATATAAATCCTGTCATTTTAGCTAGTCAAGCCATCACAGAAATCATTGGGAAATGACAGCAGTTGGTATTTGGAAGGGTTTTTGTTTTTTTTTTGCCATGTTGATCCTGAGCGGAAACTGTGTAGGAAAGGGCCGGTGAGTGGCCACGGACCTGCTGCGGAAGGCGGCCCATTTGTGAACTGATGAAGTAATGCCCCGTACTGGCTCCTTTCTTGACTCCAAAAGGAGAGGAGCTGGTTCACCGGAGGGCTTGAGAACTAGTTAGCAATGCCTGGTGCTGTGTTTTCCATTGAGGAATTAGAACATACTGCTGTTTCCAAAGATCCCAAAATTTTGTCTTCCTGTCACGGTTTCAAAGGCCTATATTGTTCAATTCGAAATTCAGTCAGAGACAAAACTGTCATCTTCATAGCTTTTTGTTATTTTATGGGAGGACCATCTATGTCTTTTGTTGCTACATGTTGAAATGAGGAACGAGGCCTGTCCCGTGTACTCACTTGCCATTTACTCGCCCTCGGGTCGGAGCCCTGTGGGTGTTTTAACTCGGGTTTGTTAGCACTGGTAGAGTGCCTTGCAGTGACGAATTGGTGCATTACTGTAACTTGGATCTTAGGTCCGAAGGACAGAGCACTGGTTCTCATTCAAGTTTGGTTTGGAGATATAATGGGACTATAAGGATATTATATCAGACTCTTCCTAGAAGGTTTTGTCCCCCATGTACCTGGTTAAATACATCCCAATTATAAAATGCCTTCATTCCTTTTCCAGTTTATAGGGCAGAATTCCTGGGATGTCAAAATCCAAACCAAAACTACCCAAATATCATTCTTTGTTGTTAGTGTTTGCCGCTTCCTGGGATAACATTCTTAACTAAGGGAAAATCTATATACTCTGTCTCAAGGAGGCCAGCCAGAGAGGGAAAAGAAAAGAAAATTAAGAGACAATTTGGTTGGCTCTCATTAATCCTTGTTTAGCCCTGTGGGAAAATAGGCCTGCCTTCTTTCATGTTGATAGCTTATAGATTAAATTGGCTAAAGAAAAGTCAGTGGCATTTTACAAAGATACTTCAAAGCGGCCAAAGATACTTTCTCTTCCTTTAGCTGTTTTGCTGTCTAAGATTCAATGGCTCTTAAGTGATTTGGGGTCAGTGTCTACTGAGCACATTTGTTTCCCAAATGGAAAACCAGTGCGGTTAGGCCTTCTCCTCAGACCGTTCACCGAGATGCGTCTACTGGTGTTGTTAGGAAGGGAGAACATCGTTTGGAATTTTATTTTTGCAAACCTTCTAATGCTAAGATCTGAACCATCTATTTAGGGAATTCGGAGCTGCTTAATAGAAGCAGCATAATTGAGTGGAATTAAAAGCTGCTTTCCTTCAATTCCCCCTACCCCTCCTCCACTTGCTAGAACCTTTAATGCTGCCTAGATTTTGAAAGTCACACTGTAAGATTAGTGCCAGGGATCTTTCAAAAGATGCTTGTAACCGAAAATCTGTTTTCTTATCCCTCAAAGCTGAAAGCCAAGAAGAAAAGAAAAGAAAATGCCTTTAATGAACAGTCTTTGCAGAATCAGCTCCTTGTAACTTGGGTCTTTCAAGTGAATCAAAAATAGCTGAAAGTAGGTCATATTTTTAAATGAATTAGGCTTCACTTCACATTTTATTGACTTTACTAGCCTTTTTTTTTTAATCCACAATGGCCATTAGCTAATGAGAGGCCTAAATAAAACAGCATTGGTTCTCTTATTTTCTTTATTTTGCCACCCACGCCTTCAGATTACCAGTGGGGCTCACCATACACCAGGGGTTCTTTACTGTTTTGTTTCTCACCCTCACTTCAACCCCAGAAACTGGAATTTTTATTCTCATTTTCTATAGAACAGAACTGAAGGTCACAGAGTTCAAGATAAATGATCCAAGGACATACAGCTCATTAGTAAAAGATCCGAGATTAGGACGCGTTTCTCTGTCTGGATGCCCCAGTGTTTTCTACTGCATTCTCTTTATTTCAAAAATGTTTATATTTGAAATACATTAGTGAGAGATAATTAAAATGAAGTAAAATTGCTAATCTTAAAGACTCCTAAGGCAATAAAAATATTTACTGTAATATTAAATAAATTTTAAAATGACAGTAACACTTAAAATTTCTTTGAATTGAGCATTTCATACGTACCAGGCATTCTGTAACTCTCACAGTGATCCAGAGAAATGAATTCCACTTCTTTGCCATTTTACTGATGATTCTCAGAAAAGTTAAGAGCCTTATCCAAGGTCACGAAGCCAGTAAATGGCAAAGCAGGGATTCACACCCCAGGCCAGCTGTGTTGGTAGTTCAAATGCTTTATTTCACTTACAGCAACTCTAGTTTAGTGTAAAAAGGTAATGATCTGAGAGTGATCACTATAAATGGAAATGGAAATGAAATAACAGTCTTTGAGTTCATATTCATATAATATTTCACTGCATAAAAGTAATATTTTTGGTTTCAATATCAATAATTTTAATGGTGGAATAATTATGGGATACATTCTAACCCTCTTATCTTGAACAGTGTTTCAGAGTGTACTTTAGTGGCTACTTTCTCCTTCTGAAAGGCTGATTGATCATGAGCGGGGGCTATTTTAGGGAGGGGACGAGGTTGCCTGTGGAGGTGGAGACTGTGGCCTTGAAACAAGTGGGAAAGGTCTTGGGGGGATGCCGAGGGCAAACCCAGAGTTCTCTGCAGCTTTGTCAACAGCCAGCCCTGCATGGAGACAGCAGGAGGCGGACACTCTTCGCCTTCCCTCCTGTCCAGGACATGCTGCCCCATGCCACATGGTTGCAACTGGGGGCTGGCCTGGGATTGCCTCAGTGGCCTGTGGACTGGCCACCTACCATTTTATTCCATCCCTTGGAGGCAAAGCAGGCTGAGTCCATGTCTTCAGAACACAGCCCATCTGCACGCTCCAGGTTTCATTCATATATACTCATATATATATATATATATATATATATATATATATATATATATGCAGAGAGTATTTGTTTCAAATATATTTTTCTGAATATGAGAAATTAAGCATTTGGGAGACAACTCTTTTACACTGTCTTTACTTCTTTTGCAGATTTTCCTGTGGAACAATATATATCAGAGAGTGTGGTTAGAGCTGTCCAATTTTATCTGAGAAAACCCTCTTTTATTTGTAGAGCCAAGAAATCAGGGCCCAGCCCACACTCATCTTTTATTTAAAGCCCCTTAGCTACTGAGATTACTTAAATCCACTAATCTGTGAGAGGATAAAGTTGGCTGTTTATTCACTCAAAATAGTTATTGCACACCCACTTATGTACCAAGTTCTAAACTCTAAACACCTGAGAAACTGATGTGAGTGAAGTAGATAATATATAGATAAGCGAGTAATACTTAACATGCCATATGATGGAACTGCTATACAGGAAATTAAAATAGAACATAAAGGGCGTGTAGTGAGGGGTTCTTACTTCAGTGAAGGCCTCAAGAACAGTGTGTGACCTTTGAGCAGACACAAAAGGAAAGTGGAGGAGCAAGTCTTTCAGATACCTGGGGGAGGACCACAGCAGAAGGAGCAGGTACAAAGGCCCCGAGGTAAGCTGGTGGTGGTGTGTTTGAGCATCAACAGAAAGTAGCAGTCTCCAAACTCAGATCGGGCTCCTCTGTTCTGCTTAAGATAGGACCCTCAGGCTGGGCTTCCTCAGTGACTTCCTGCATCCATCCTCCAGAGTCATAACAACTCCTTTAAAAGGGGTTCGGGAAAGGCAGGCAGAAGCTCCACCCAGGGGCTGAAGAGCATGGGGAGCCAATCCAGTTCACGTATTCAAATACTTCCCTCAAACCAGTAACACTCAAATTGTTTTAATTGAGCATTTAAATCTTTCTCCGTGGTAGGTATTTCAGGCATTCAGCTTTTTGCCAATAATTGCATCATCTTAAAAGAGAAGCTTTTAGATTAATTAAACCCATTGCACTTGAATATTTGATTCCTGCCAATACATAATTTAAAATCCTCACTTCAAAATAACTCAGTAAAGACTAGTACGCCTACTAGAGTTTTCTAAACTATGCACCTGGATAAGCAGTAGCCAGTCTCTGGATAGGAGCACACTGGCCCTTTGAAAGGGATCTTGCAGTGTAGCTGCAGAGAAGTAAATCTGCAGTCTAAGAACTGCCTTGGCCTCAGTCTTGGAGATTCTGATTCAGTGCCTTTGAAGAGGGCTCAGGATTCTGTTTCTAAACTAGTAACTTTCTTAATGAGCCAGGTTTGACAGCCCCTAATCTGGGGCCAAGACAAATATAGATTCTTTGTAATAAAGAAGAATGGAATGAGGATTCAGTCTGGTCTGGTTCAGATGATGAAGGGGAAATCATCACACCTTCTTTAAATGTGCAATAACTATGTTAGGAAAGGCGAGGCAATGCTGCAGTAACAAATAACCCCCAAATCTCGGTGACTTAGTGCTCTAAAGTCTATGTCTTGCTCTTGCAAAGTCCAGGGCCAGTGTTCTGCATGGGCGGTTCTCCTCCAAGTGGTGTACCCTGGTGACTTTTATCCAGTCACACTGTGTCCCCTAGTGCCTCCTCCAAGACTTCTTCAGAGCCAGCCAAAGTGAGAGATTGTCTATCTTTTTGGGTCATTTTAGGGTCCAGGCCTGGGACTCTCCAGCCTTCCTATTCATATTCTGTCAGGCAGAACTCGTTGCTTGAACCTCTCCTAAATGCAAGGGGCCAGGAAAGGTAGCTTTTGTGTTTGATGTCAAGAGCCCTGGTTGGCGAACACACATGTAGCCCCAGGTCTGCAATAGCCCTTTCTTGTCCTCTTACTGATGCCATTTTCTACAGATCCCCAGGGGTTTTCCCTCCTGGTCAGCTGAGAACTTCTACCCATGCTCAGGATTACTGACCTCTCTGCCCCTAACCCTAGTTCAGCACAGCAGGAGGAAGAACCCAACCTGGTTAAAGCACATCACACTGAAGTATAAGTGCAAAACAGACACTTGCCCTTCAGCCATCCCAGAAATCATTTTTGTCTTAAAGGGGGAGCCTCATCCCAGAGACGGCATCGCTTCCTTCCTTTTCTTAGCATAAATTCTCTAAAAATTCAACATTTTTACACTGCTTCATGTGTTTTTGGCAGCAGGGGCGTTTCAGGGCCAGAGCAGACATCCTGTCGGAGTGGGTGATTCTAAGTGTGGTGTTTGTGAGTTGGGGACTTTCTAGACAGTCTAAAAATATAAGCAGGCAGTATATGAATCCTAGGAAGGTCACGTTCAAGGGCAGAGATGATTTGCCTCTGTGGTATGACAAATCATGTGTGTTGAATGAGAACTTGTGAATTAAACAATAGCGTTACCTGTAATTTCACAGACCCAGGTTTCCCAAGAGAGGGTCCCTGAACCAGAAATGTTAGTGTTATCTGGGAACTTTAAAGAAATGTGCATCCTTAGATCCTACCCCAGATGTCCAGAATTAGTCATTCTGGGGACGCAGTACAGCAATCTGTGTTTGACAGCCCTCAGGTGATTTTCATTGTGCATCTGAGTCTGAGAACTGCTGGCACAGATTTTACCTGCTGATTATAGTTTTATCTCAACTTAAGTAATTAGGGGCTATGAATGGTCATTTTTTCTTTCCTGTGGGAGAAAAAGATGGACAGAAGTCCTTCAGGACACTTGTTAGGGAAACCGCCACTCTTTTAGATTGGATGCTGCTTCTTTTGCATGTCTGCCTACACTACTTTGTAGTGAGAATCGATATCCACAAAGGTAACTTGAGGCTGTGGAAGTGCCTAAGATTAGCAATTATTTTTCACATGCACATACTGAATAAAGCAGAAGAAAAGGGCTAGCCAAATTTGAAAGCATTTTAAAGCAATGACTGATTCCAAATTTCCTCTTGATGTTACTAATTATGTTTGGCCACTCTCTTCTTTGTGTGTCCAGAACTCTGATCATGCTAATTTTTTAGGGGCCTGAAATGTGTAATCCTAACCTATTTATTGGAAGCATTTCCCACATCCCTCCTCCTCTCCTGCCCTGTAAGAAGTCATCTTAGAGAAACAGAGCTGAACAAGCGCATGGGCCCCAGGGGATCGGTGTGGCCCCCAGGCGTGACGATGTCTGGAGAACAGAGGAGGGTGGGGATGGCGGGCTCCACCGTGGAGGGCTCTGGAACTTGCTTTTAGACACCAGTCTTTGATGACAGCTGGTTTCCCACGTGGAAGAGGGAGAAGCAGGTTCAAGATAAAAATGCCCCGTCTCCTGGCCCTTCTGAAAACATCAATTAATGAACAAAACGCTAAATAAACCCCTTCCAAAGTGGTCTTCTGGCATGTTCGAGAACTGTCATCTGCTCCCTTAAATCTTTAAAATGTCACTGACCTTGGTGGTTTGTGTGCCCACAACTAAAGTTGCCAGATGCAATATAGGACACTCAGTAAAAATTTAAAGTTCAGATAAACAATGAATAACATTTTAGTGTAAGATGGGTCCATAAATATGCCATATTTGAATAACCTGAATACTTGAATATAGAATAGGTATGAACACTTGAATTTCAGATAAATAACTAATTATTGCTTAGTGTAAGTATGTCCTATATTATATACTTAGTTATGGGACATACTTATGCCAACAAGTTAGTTTAGCTGTAATATACATTTCACTGGGCATCCCAAAGTTTTATTTGTTAAATAATTTCATTAGTCATGACTTATATGACTTATGACAAAGGAATACTTGGCCACTAAGTAAGGCCACTAAGCTCATCAGGGTTCTTACTAATCCCAAGATGTGGCCCGTAGTCAGTGGACACATTTTGCCTTTGAACTCTTGGTTTATTAAGCCATTGTTACTTCTTCGTTGTCACTCTGGTTTGGGGCAACCTCTCCTTCACCTTTCTTGTGAAGAAAGGTGTTCATCTTCCTGGTTTCTGCCCTGTTTACAGACAGAAAGGCTGACCTATCAGAAACAGCACCAGCCAATCCGAGTTGTTCTTTTTTAACAAACTGGTCTTGCTCTGAAGAATAGGTCGATTTTTCCATTCTGGAGCTAGGTGATATCTGGATATTTGCGGGTCCAAAAAGCCTGGTGTTTTTGAAAGTTTAGCTAACTGCAATTTCCTTGCTTGATTTTTATCTTTGGTCAATCACAGAATCTCTCTAACTCTCAAACTGAGTTCTTTGTGCGTGTGAGAGTGGCCCTCTAATTACCACCCGTTAGGTCAGTAAGAGCGGCTCACCCCCACCAACTCAGGCTCCGGTGAGAACACCAGTGCGGAGTGTCAGATACAACTTGACTAAACAGCTCGCTCACCCCTCTGTGAGATAACAGACACCTAGTAGCAGCAGTGTAAAGTCATTTTGTTCTTTCTGTCCTAGATTCCAGCTGCTGCTTTTCTCCAGAGGCCTTTTATGCTTGCTTCGTTCTCTCTGCAGTCAACAGGAACATAAGACACCAAGGAAGCCTATAAGAGTGAGGGACTCTGACCCAATTTGAATGTCCCTATAGTTCAGTTACTCAAAAGAATTCAATCCTTAAAGGCGCAGAACCTTGAAGTTACTAGAGCTTCCTACCTCAGGACTGTAGAGTATTGAAGAAATCTCTACCTGTTCCTCCTCTCCCTCTCTCACTGTGTGTGTTTGGGGAGTTCAGGTGGATAAACACCATCATGCTGATTTGTTTTATTTGGATGTGGGTCCTTAGTTACCAGGGCGGAGTTTTGTTTGGGATTGGCCAGGTCACTGTGAGGGGCTGCTGGGATTACACAGTGGAATGGGGCAGGACATGGGGTTCATTGGTTGGATTCGATACAATATAAAAACCCTGCAGGTGTTGATGGTGCAGGGCATTCACAGTTTGACAGTAGGAATGAACTGGATTGAGATCCCATCTTAATCGGGAGCTAAAATGCATATTTCGGTCTAAGTCACAGCTTATAAAGACCAGAGTGTAAGAACACAGAGACAGTGAGCTGGGGGCAGTTTCTCTCATTGCTCCTTGATTTCTTGTGCAGCAACTACAATCGGATTTTTAAGAGTTTTCAATCTGATGATACTGGAATTGCTTCAAATCTTTTCTAATCTCACCCCATACCTCATGCCATGTTCAGTTCCCAATCTGCACTTCAATAGCTTCTCACAGTTGTGAGAGACGTTCTGGCCTAAGAGTCCCTGAGGGTAAAGATTATGTCCATGGTCTTGACTCTGGAATGGTACTGACCTGGGCGGGACACAGTAGGTGCTCAGCACAGAGAAAGATGAAATAGACTGTAGAGCAGGGTCATCAGCCCATGGCCCCCTTCCTTCAGTAACTGATCGCTTAGGACTAATAGGATTTTCTGAAGGTCAGAAAAGAAGCTGGAACTTTGCCCACATGGTATAGAAAGAAATGTGAGATATTAGGAAAATAAATCTCATGGACTAAAGCAGAGGTTGGCAGACTTTTTCTGCGAAGAGCCACGTAGTAAATATTTCGGGCTTTGTAAACGTAGGGCCTTTGTGGCAACTACTCAATTCTTGTGCTTGTAACAAGAAAGCAGCCGTAGACAACAGGCCAAGAACGAGTGTGGCTGCGTTCCAGCTACGCTTCAGTTATGGACACTGACACGTGAAGTTCATATAACCTTCACATGTCCTACAATGTTGTTCTTAAAAAAAACTTCAGATAGTTAACAATGGAGGGCCATTCTTCACTGGCGGTGCAAAAACAGATGGTAGACCAGATGTGTCCACAGGCCAGAGGTGGTTGACTCTTGTACTAAACAAAACAAAATAAAACAAAGCAAAACAAACAAACAAAAAAACTACTAATGCCAAAGTCAAAACCCTGTTGTGGGAAAAAGAACATTTTCACTTTATCTACTTTATAGTGCCCCCAGGTAACTGAGCTCAACTGAAGGGCGCAGGGGCTCTTTCTCGGTGGCTTGTTCCGTACCATTGTGTGTGAGGTGCGTGTGTGTGCCTATCTGTGTGCATACACATGCGTGTGGTGGAAGTAGGAACAAGTTTTCAGGTTGCCTTTGATATGTTTTCTTAACCATTTGGGTTGGTGAGAGGGAAATGTAGAAAATACAGTATGATCCCAGTTTTTTTTAAATGATGTATTTTTATATATGCTTCTGCAAACTTCTTGAAGGTATTTATTAATCACTAACAGTGCTTGACCTATGACAGTTGGGAGTGAGCTTGTTGAGGGGGAAGTACCTGGCCTTTTTCTGAAGTATACACTTAGAATGATTCCTGCATTCTCCGTGGACTTCAAATTAGTTATTTAATTTAAAAATATATTCATCAAAAAATAAACACTGCCTGCTTCTATGAGTCTACAAATACAATTCATCTGTGATTTTAATGACATTGCAATCTATTTGGCTTGACCCTTTCTGAAATGCAACTTTTGGGAAATCCCTTTATTTATGAGAAAATTGGCAAATAGGAAGTGTTGAATTTTTGTAAGAGCAAGAATATCTTCACAAAGAATGCTGATATTTAAAACAATGTAAAAGTACCCCCCCAAAAAAAATCCTACAATCTGCAATATTAAGTATCCAACCCATATACCCAGAGTTTCAGAATACATTTCTTACTAAAACACAAAAAGCCTTTAAAGGAGATGGTGCCTCTGTCCAGTGATACTAAATGTGTTTTAATAAGGTTTCATGAGTCTTTGGTTAAATTAGAACTGACATGTATGCTAATTAGCTGGTTTGGGGGGCGAGAAACAGGTAAAATTGTGTTACAATTGGCTCCAAATTATGTTCATGTTCAAAATGATGACTCTGAAGAGTATTTGGTTCCATTTGTTAGTTATTTTATATCTTGCCACTTCTCTCATTCTTTCCCCGCCTGGAGTGTTAATCTGGTCATCTGAAATCTTTTTTTCTGCCTGTAACATGATAGGCTGTTTTCCCTTTGTCCATCTGTCTCCTACAGAAGGTGAAGGCACTTTTCAGAAATGGCTGGGGTTGATATTATTAATCTTTATAAACAGAAAAATTCCTTGAATAATTTAACAGCCAACTGGCATGGGCAGGGGGACTTGGTATGAAAATGAAAATATCCTGTCAGCTTTAAAAAATCACAGCATGGCCCAGCTTTCATTCATGCAACTTGAATATCAAAACACTGGATATTTATTCTTTAATATGCAGGTTTTTCTATTTTATACTACCTAGGGCAATGAAGAAACATCTAGAAAATTGTGTTGACTTTTTTCGTGTTAAAAAAAAAAACTACAACAAACTAACGCAAAAAGAAAGCCCTTCTTGTTCTCTGAAACAACAGATGCTGCCTTTGACCTTGGGATTTAAGGGCAAATCTCTTCTTGTTTACATGTCTTGAATTTCTTGGATTTGCCAGTCTGAAGGCAGCAGTTGGGAATGACGACTTTTGAAAGATATGAATGGTTTCAAAAAAAATCAGTCGGCACAGCTGTTGCTAAAGAAATGGTTGTTCTCCCTCCACCCCACCCCTTCCAGTTTACTAACATACAGGGCTTAAAAATTATTATTAATATTATGGGTGTCTTTCTACTTTTAACTGGAATTATCTCTCATCGATGTCACAGCCTCGGGGAGTCTGTTCTTCCATCTGACACCCTGCTTCCTTGAGAAGGTACCTATAGTTGGAGGGCAACATATTTGATTTGCAGGGTCTTATTGTTCCTCTGTTTTGGGATGAGGACACAGCCAGTCCTGTGTTAGGCAAGAAAGTGGGAATGGGAATATTAATAACCAGATAATGTTTTTTCTTCCTGACACAGCCTCTTCGCAATGCTGTTCACTTGGCCTATCTTTTGGAAAGTCCTTTGTGTAGGTGGCAAAAGCTTTTTAAGAAATGGGAGGGCCGTGTGAAATTGCTGTGCATGCATTGTGCCCACATAGGATTCTTATTATTTTGTTAGAAGACCACTGGTGAGTTTGTTACTGTGGTCGCCATTGTTCTGAATCAAAACCAATAGACAGGCATTAAATATTTTTGTCTGTTTTTGCAGGAGTCATGTATTTGAGAAGCAAATCTCGTTGATGAGAAACTCTAGCCTTTGAGCAACAAAGAGTTAAGCAGTGACTTCGTCCTTTCAGATAGTACTGAGGCCAGATACACTTTTACCCTTTAAATGTCACAAGACTCAATCTCACCTCCATTTTACATCTTAAGTCCTAGGAAATAGGCGGTAAGGTGGCTAAATCAGTTTCTTTGTTTCCCCTCATAGGTAAATTTACTTAGTTTTTTCTTTTTACCTTCTGGATTTAACCTTTTATTTGTGGACCATTATAATGAAATCCCCCATAGCAGTTTATATCATTTTATTAGTCAATTTATCGGCAAAAAGCAAGACGTTAGAATGTCATCATGGGTACCTAAGTAGAAAATTTAAGTCGAAACATCTTTGTTCTATCAGCTCTGCCAACTAATTAAAGAATAGGCACGCTGCTCGGGCGTAATGAGCCGATGTGGAAAAAGCCAGGGTCCCACAGAAGGCTCCTTCCTTACTTCATCAGTAATAAGGGAAAAAGTAGACCAAGAGGGTCAACTTCCCTTGGAAATGAGGTTCTTTTGAAGATGCTGGCCATCAGCTTCATTGTGAGTAGCTGTAAACTGTCCTCTTCCAATGCTTTTAGAGTTATTTTATTCGTCACCTTCCCAGCATCTCTCTAAGGACAGGTGAGGGCAGAAATTTTAAAGTTCAGCCCTGTATTTAAATACTGAGCCTCCCTGTACGGAGGTAGTTGGGACATCTTGCCTTCTCTAATTAATGCTTGTGGAAGGCATCATTAGGAATATCCAGTAGGGTAGTTTGGATCTGCAACAAGGTGGTTATAGCCTTTTGGAGAATTTCTTAATGATCTTTTTAGGGCACTTTTTTTTTTTAACTAAGTTCAGTCACCTTCAAAAGGCCCCGGTTTTCATTGAATGCCTTCAGAAATGGAAAACTATAAAGGAGTTTTAATAAACTTCCTTCTCTAATAAACTACTCAGAAATTCATTTTATTGGTGTAGGAATCCAAGATAGATGTTTAAAATTTGTTGTCTAATCAACCAATTACCTAGTCAACCACCCCCAGCCAACCACACAACTTCACTGGATGTCTCGCTCTGGAGCTCCTTCCTAAAGCCTTTGCAGAGCTTTTTAAAAATAACAAGAAAAGATGGTAAAGGTGTGTTTTACAGTTGGTAACAGTTAAACTTGTTAATTTATCAGTAATGAGAGAAACAACCCCATCTGTTATTGTAGCTTGGCTTCATGCTACAGATTTCTTGCAGACCATGGTCAGACTCAGCTGTGCAGGGTTCTTGCCCAACACTGCTAACGTTTTCTATAAAATGACAGAAAGTTGCCTGTTTTGTAAATAAAACTCTACGGTCAAAGGATAAAACATTCCTCCAAATAGAATTTCTGTTCTGATGTTTTTATGTGTGATTTTTAACACTAAGAGTCTAGTGTACCTTTCTTTTACATTCTTATTATTGGAATATTTGTAAGTGCAATTTTAACTTTTGGAGTCCATTAGAATAAAATATATTAATTACCTAAGTGCCTTAACTAAATTTTCTTAACTAAATTTGAGAGTGTTTTAAAGATTTTATTTATTTATTGTTAGTGGGAGGGGAAGGGTGGAAGAAAGAGGGGGGAGAAACATCAGTGTGCCAGAGAAACACCAATCAGTTGCCTGTGACAAGTCCCCAACGGGGGACCTGGGCCACAACCCAAGGTGTGTTCCGAACTGGCAGCCTTCCTGTTTGTGGGACAGTGCCCAACCCCCTCAGCCACAGCAGGCAGGGCTACTTCCAGAGTTTATCAGAGAGAGTTTTATTAAGCCTAGTACATTTTACAAGGTGCTTTTCTCAATTAAAAAACCTTTGTTTTAGTGTTTTGGCAAAAGGATAAGGTTCATAGGTCATGGGACTTTATATTTATAATTGGTTTAAAAATAATTGATTTTTGAGGGTTTATTCCTTTCTGCCTTTTTTAAGTAAAAATACAACTAGGGGTTTTAGGACAGTAGGTTTGAACAGGAGATTCACAATATTTTTTAGTGAGCGCAAGAATATACATAAAATAGGAAATAACTTTTTAAAAATTTTGCTTTGGGTTTCTCTAAAACTTTCTATGTCTACCTAAGCTCATCCTCACTAGACAGAAATTTAAGATTATTAGTAACTAAATATCTATATTTTGAAAAATGATTGCCTGGATTCAACATCCAAGATGTGTATGCTTTTGAGTGTGCTTAAGTTGTGTTATGCCTGCATTTTGACAAGGCATTAAAGGATTGAAATACTCACAGTAAATAATTACAGTTGCCCCTTGATTAACTTGGGGGTTATGGGCTTTGACTCTTTCTATTGTCGAAAATCCATGTATAACTTTTGACTCCCCAGAAATTTACTACAGTTGGCCCTCCATATCCAGGAGTTTCACATCCATGGATTCAGCCAACCATGGATCCAGAACGGTATTTTTGATCCACAGTGAGAATCCATGGATGCGGAGGGCTGACTGTACTGAGAACAGCCCTCTGTCGATTGGCAGCCCGGCAGATAACATAAACATTCAATTAACTCATATTGTGTGTCATATGTATTATATGCTGCATTCTTATAATAAAGTAAGCTGGAGAAAGGAAAATGTCATTTAAAAATCACAAGGAAGAGAAAATACATTTACTGTATCTGGTTTTAGAAATCCACGTGTGAGTACACCCATGCAGTTCAGCCGTGTTGTTTAAGGGTCAACAGCGTACAGACTGCCTGTCCCACAGGCTGGAGCAGAGTGTCTCACTTGTTTTCAAAGGTATTTAAATCCTTTCACAGGGCTAGGTTCAGGCCAGGCCATGTGGTAGGAAACCTTTCTATATTGAGGTATATAGGTTTTAGATGGAGACAGATTTAGCTCAAAACTAAGCCTCTTGTTAATTAGCTATTTAACTTCATATAAATTGTTTAAGCCCTTTGAGACCTCAGAATTATATACTTTCTGAATGCCAGGCACTATATGATGAAAAAGCAAACACTTTTTCCTTTCTTAGGGCAGTTACTGTCTGATGGGCAAGGCAGACTCATAGGCATAATTTTAGTGTCTGTGATGGGTATGCTCACGGTCAGAGAAATGTGCTCAGAGTGCCGGGGAATATCGACCCTCCTGCCTGGCAGCTCACTTGCTTCAGCGCATACTTATTGTCTACCTCTGTGCCAGGGCTTGGATGCCAGTGTGAAACAGATAAGCATAGTCCTGACCCTTCTGGTTTCTTATAGTCTAAATAGCAAACAGATGGTCATAAAGTAGACTTTCTGGGGCCTCCCCTCTAGGGTGTGTGAGAATGAAATGAGTTTTTTTTTCTCCTTCACACCGTCTCCATCCAGCTCACTCAGACATGGTCCGCTGACCCAGTCCCTCCCTGCTGAAGCAGAACTCTTGGCTGGGCAGAATCTCTTTGGGGTAGCTGTTTCTCTTGGTTAGCAGTCCCATACTCTTCTTAAGGATGTTTGCATTGTTACCAAAGACTTTTGGAGGTGTCAAGGCCATAATACATCTCTCTCCATGCAGCAGAGTTTCAGCCTCTGGACGAGCCTCCACTGGAAGCTGGGGCTCCTCCTCGGCTCCCGCCGCCAGGGGCCTGGCTGCTCTCCAGGTGTCAGTGGTAGTGCTGAGGTCCCTGGAGCTTTAAGGAGAGAGCACCAGATGGTAGCCCTGTCCTCCTGCTCCAGGTGAATGGTACTGGTCCGTGGGCATCTTGACAGGATCAAATCCAAACCAAAGGCTTGACCCAGAAGTGGGAATGCTTTGTTACAGGTGAAGTTCTTCTTATTATATTTCCCTGGGCTTTAAATTACAGCTCATTACCCAGCGAAGAGATGTAGAATTTGTGACATCATCCCATTTTAAGTGGTTGTGCGGGCATAATTTTCTAGTTATAAGTGATCTATAATAAATTATATAAATTATACACTAATAAATATAATTAATCAGTAATTATAAAAGCCAATTGCTTATGTATAGTTTGTAGTTCCTCACGCAAATAAGTACAGACTAGATGTACAGGTAAATATCAAATACTCCTTGTAGTAATATAAAAACTATCACTCAGGAGGATAAAGAAGGAACACATGAATGAATCTTTTCTATATATTTTTTCCTTTTGAAGCACAAGTGGGATTGTATCATTAAGTTCGGTGGCATCTTACTGCTCTCGGAACAGCCTGAGCTCAGAGGCCTCTGTGAGCTGCCTTTCATCCCCCTTTTCATCCCAGGTATTTCCACATCCTTCGGGTGCCCTTTGCCCCAGCTTATCTTGTCCCTTAGCTGTTAGCCCAAGATGTGCTTTGTATCTGTAGGCCTTTGCTTGTACTGTTTGGTCAGCAGGGGATAAATTTTACTCCTTATTCATTTATAAGATCCTGCTAATCCCACAAGACCAAGTTCAAATACCTCCTCTTTCATGAAACCTTTTGCTGTCCTATTAATTAGAATGAATGATTTCTTCCTCTCTGTTCCTCATTGTCGGCCTATTGTGTGTACCGCTGTTACCTGTAGAGGCTTCTTTCAGTCCTGCATGTACCTAATTTGTTCATTTATTCACGCATTTATTCCACGGTTATTTCTTGAAAGCTTGGCCTATCCCTTGCACTGTGTGGGGAGATGGGAGTGTAACGGGAGCAGAAAATAGATTCAGTGCCTCTGCTCCAGGAGCTTATTGTCTTCAGGTGGAGATGGGCAAAAGGTCAGTGAAACCCACAAAGCCCAAACTGCAGCTTCGATAAGATCAGAGAAGATAGATCATTTTTCTCTTTCTCCCTCTCCCTCCTGTAATCTCCTTAACATCCATCACAGCCTCTTGCTTGGTGGAGAAGGCAATAGTGTAAATCAACTCTGACCATGTAGTGCAGTACATGCTCTTTGTTGTAGGTCGAATTGTGCCCCTGCAAAATAGTATGGGGAAGTCCTAAGCTCCAAGACCTGTGAATATGACTTTATTTAGAATGGGGTCTCTGCTGATGTGACTGAGTTAAGATGAGGCCATACCCTACTAGGCCATACCCTCATACCATACTCAACACCAGTTGAGTATGACTGGTGTCCAATAAGAAGAGGAAAAAGGACACAGACAGACACAGACACAGGAGAGAATACTATGTGAAGGCAACGTCAGAGATTGGAGTGATGAGCTTACGAGCCAAGGAACTCCAAGGAGTGGCAGCGACCATTGAAAGCCAGAGGAGCGTCGTGGAACAGATTCTACCTCAGTGCATGGAGAGGAAACCAACTCTGGTAACACCTGCATTTTGGACTTCTAGCCCCCAGAACTGTGAAAGAATACATTTCTATTGTTGTAGGCCACCCAGTATGTGGTACCTGGTTAGAGAAGCCCTAAAAATTAAATGTCCTCTCCTAGAGGAAAGTTTATACGAACCAGTGTATAACTCCATAATGCACTAACGTTTGAGTAAATGAATGGATTTGGATGAGTGATTGAATGAATGAATAGAGCGCTGTGTCTGTTCTCTTTAGTGTTAAGAGACTGGGGTGAGTTCATTTGGTGTGTGTGTGTGTCTTGCATCTCTCTTTTAAGAGGAGAAAATATGAATTCACAGATAACATCATGAGCAGTTAAGGGAGCTGAACTGAGTTACTTGATTGCCTGTGGGCCTCTCTGTCTTTAGAAATAAAGGTGCGTTTTTTTCCCCTGTGGCTAGTGAGGGGGTATAAAAAAGGTATAATTACTAACTAATGAAATAGTAACAGTTCTTTGCCCTTCTCCCTCCAATGTAGAATCTTAGTCCTTTCGTCTCCAACCCCTCCTTCCTCAGGCACTTTGCATTTGTCTCTCTGGTTGAAAGGTTTACTTCAAGATAAAACAGCAATTGTACTTTTTTGTTGTAGTAGTTAATGATTGTTAGAATTTGTTTCTATTTTACATTTTCAGAACTTGAGTTCCATAGTCCTCAAGAATTCATGATGTTACAATGTTTTTTGTTTGTAAAGGGAAAATCATTCAAGGACCAAAATATTTAGTGGCAATTGAAAGCTATACTAATCAGATACTCACTAATCTGGGGTTCTGGCCCCCTTCTCATGGACGCCCTTTCCTTCCTTCTGCCTCCCGAATCCTTCTCAGTCTCAGCCCATCACAGTGCACCGCCATGACCTCCTCAAGTTGTACAAATCTCCATTACACCTGATTATATGAAGGTTTGTTTGTGTGGGTTTTTCCCAAGTTATCAAACACTGGAGGACAGGTAACGACACTCATCCAGTGGGCATCAGGAACCGCCTCTTCTTGAAAGATTGGATTAATGAGTGAATGAATGAACAAAATTCTCGGAGCTGAGTCAGGCTGTGAATATCCACTCTTTTCTCAGCCACGTCCCATTGCATACATCCAACACCATATTCACAAAACTGCGGTTGGGCCCTAAGCAAATCTCCGAGAGGCAGGAACGGGACGGCAGTGCCAGCGTGGAGATGGTCGGTCTTTAGCTCTGTGTGGATCTCCTAGTTTTGTTGTCAGTGCGGAGTTGAGTCACATATTTTTGCAAACCCTCTTCTTAAGACTGTGGCTCAGAGGTGCCAACTCGATGTTAAAGGGTCGTAGAGCCAGATGGGACAGATGGTTGACCATTGTGGCTCTCAGGGCAGAGGGAGACGGCTGAACCAGAGATTCTCCTAATCCAGAAATCTGGGAGGCCCAAAGTCTACATAGAAGCTGCATCAAGGGACGTGGTCGTCAGGTGATTGTAGCAACAGAGAGCGTGGCAGTGCTCCCCTCTGGAGAGTGTGGCTCATTTTCCTACGCTCTTACTTTTCATCTGCATATCATGTAATTATGAACATTCTTGGGTATGGCATCAAGCAGTCAACATTTATTGAGCATGTTAAACATCAACACAGGATGTACGCTGCCCTGAACCCAGCATCTCTTATGTAGCCTCACCTGTATCATGGTAGCTCACATGGCATGCCTGAGTGAAGCCGTCTTCTCAGGACCCTCAGCTCATGGGACAGAACTGAAAGAAAAGAGAGTATTTAAGCAGTGAAATGATTTATTGGAGGGAATGAGTTTTCAGAGCAGACTTTCATCAGCCTCTCCTGGCTGGGGTAGTGGATTGCAGGTCCTGGGATGATGATTCTGCTCTTCGTGTGTGTGTTTATCTTCATTGTTTAAACGTTGGGACCTCTTTTGCTCCCCCCTCTTCCCTAAGCCTGAACCTTGCTTCCATGAAACATGGCTACATGTTTGTTATTTCATAACACATTAATCTTTATTATTATTATTATTATTAAGTGAACTTCACACTGAATTATTTCTACTTGGAAGAATACTCTTTTATGCCATATCTAACAACAAAAGGAGAAATAATGGACTTTACTTTCTAAAACTAGTTTCTCGAAACTTCTCTGATACTAGGTCTGTGGGTACTCTGTCATGCCACCTAATTTCTCATGCTCACAGTTTTCCTAATCTTTCAGATGAACAGGTTGAAGTCGGGGATCTCTGAGTTTTCCTGTAGTTCCACTGTTCTGTGATTTCAGCTATGTGTAACTCCACCTTTTTTGTGTGTAAGGTGAAATTTGATAAACAGCACTGTGAATAATGACGATGATAAGGTTTTCAAAACTGGTCAAGCTGAATCCTTACAGACTATATTCCCTGTTTTGAATTTATAAACTACCTGCTAGTAAAAATCTCCTGAATAATTTCTAAACATTTCTATTCTTACTTCCTTCATTTTAAAAACACCGTCTCTGTGATTGCAAAGCCATTGCCCTGAAACGTAATCTCTTATTCAGCATAGCTGGGAGCAGGCAGGATTCACGTGGAGAAGCTAAGCATGCACCGATCTTGAAGGTCAGAAGTACATTTAATGGCACTCTGTAGTCCAGTATTCTTGTCTTTAAGCATTAGTAATTGCCTCAAATATGCAAGAAAGTGCCCCATGTGGGAGCTGCTGGATTTCGGCCATATAAACCAGAATTTGGGAATGTGCATCTTGTGGAAGCCAAAGAAGTTCGTGTTGTCAGAAACACACATCTAATGCTACTACATTAATGAACTGGGCATTGCGCCATTTCTGCTGAGGAAAAAAATTGTATCAGGTGTCAGCACCATAGATGAAGGAAGCTGATAAGCCGACTGGGTGTATTTTAGATGTTTGAAAAATAAAATAAGTGATGAAATAGGAAGATACCCGAGTTAAAGGAAAAGTTCTGGCACAGAAGGTTGAAAAACATCTTCTTACTCAGAGGGCGGCCACCAGAAACAGGGCAGTGTGGACAAACTCATCCGAAGTGACTTGTGTCTGCAGTGGTCAGAACTTCACATTACTTGTTTTCTGGGGCCCATCAGAAAGCAACTGTTCTGGATAGTTAACCAGTGCCCCCCCTAGTCAACTTCTTTTAAAATTTGAAAAAGAACCTATTTAAAGTGATACACTACATATAGTTACACAAGCATTTCTTTCTTACTATAAAAAGAACACCTCCTGATAATTTTGGAAGAAGTAGAAAATACAGAAGGAACTCACAATGGGTAATCCCACTATCCAGGTATAACTTTTACTAAACTTTTGATGTATTTCTAGCCTTTTTTTAAACCCATATCTTAAATTTAGCACATTTCCTGTTATATACACATTATAAAATTCAGATATACCTAGAATTAACTGGCCTTTTTGGACCTGGAGAGGCCATTATGGACAGTTGAAGGCATGCAAATCGGTGCCACGAAGGGTCACCCCTCCTTCTTCCTTTCCCCACAGCCCCGTGGCTGGTGGGTGGGCAGGCAGCTTCCCAGGGAAGGGCTGGACTCCCAGAAACACCCTTTCCAAGGTGTGTGGGCACCTTTCCTGGCCATCCCCTGTGGGAAGTCACATGGACTTGCCGCTGCCCGCAGCAGCAAGGGTGGTCGCGAGGTGAGGCGAGGGACTTAAAAGAATGGAGAGGACCATAAGCTCTGCTGGCAAATGGCAACTTTATTCAAGGAACTGCTGGCTTATATGCAGAACTGCAGTGGCCTGAGAACAATGTTGTTTTACAAAAGTTTGTACACTCCCGAAAGCTATCAAGAGGGCAAGATGTTCTCATATCCTGAGAACATTAGCCCACAGATAACAGTGTCCTCATGACTATCACTTTCTTGGAACATGACGCATATGCCAAGATCTTGTTCTTTCCTTCAAGGCTGAGAAGGAGAAGGTCCGGAAGATGTCAAGATACCCGCCGGCTCCAGGGACCAGAAACCAAGTCCCTCCACCATTTTCACAGTGGGGGACTCTGACCTTGGTCCCCTGCGGCCTGGCGGGCTCCCACATGGACTCTTGGGGCCTCTGGCACTTCCTGGCCTTGCATGTATGTCAGTTCCTGAAACCCTTTCCACACTTCCAGCGCAGCTATAAAAATCTAGGTGGCTGAGCTTTTGCCCTTTTAAATTATAGCAAAACTGATGGTGAAAGAGCAAAATGTAAATGATAGGTTTTGTTTTCTAAATTACTTTGCAAAGAAAAGGTATTCATTGTTATATCACTCTACCTAACAGAACTTGTTCAAATCATAGGAAAGCTGGGGGCAAAATGCTTGGAAAATTTTTATAATTAGTATTTCTGGGTCAGCTGGGGTGAGGCGATACATGTTTGGTTTGGGGGACAGTTTTCAATACTAAGAGATTGCTTCTGGAAGTCAGCCAGGTATAGAGGAACCAGAATGAGTTATGGAATCAGTCAGGCCTGGAATTGAATGCTGGTTTCCCTTCACTCCTCTGTATGATCTTGAGCAACTTATCTAACTTTTATGAACATTGGTTTCCTCATCTCTGGACCACAGCTGGTGGTACATACCTCCCAGGTGTGTAGAGAGCTTAAATGAAAAAGTATATGGAGTTTTTAGCATAGAGTTGATGCTGGCTAGTGTGTTTGTTCCTTCCCTCGGGGCTTCTGGGTGGTGTGCAGGAAGGGTACAGTTCATCATTGAGGCATCCCATGGTGATAACGGGATGCTAGCATTTACCCGGATAAACACCTTACATTAAACTATCTGCGTATGTTAATGAACAGAAAAGATTCTCCATTATGGTTTGAGTTTCCCTTTTTTTTACATTAAAGAGATTTGGGGGAGAGAAAATCACTGAATTAAAAAAGATGGTTCTCTGTTCTGTTGTCAGAACATGCTTGTATATTTGTGAGTTCAAGTTTTCATCGTATCATTTCATTACATCTCATTACACCCAAGAATTGTAAAGAGTGGGAGTGATGGGTGGAAATTGGGACTTGGGGGTCGCTTTGTGTTTGGGTCGAAAGGATAATGCACATTTGGAGAAGAAGATCATGAATTGAAATACCTGGGTAGAACACGTGTTCCTTAAGTGCTTGATACCTTTCTGGAAGAAAATAAAAAAGTAAACATTTTTTTCCTTTCTACTAGTGGCAGCCATTCTGTGGAGTGTGGTAACAGCTTCTTACTCTGCTTATCAACATAGAAGGTGAAGGACTGGTAGATTTCATATTGCAATACTTGAAAAGGCAAGCTTTCCTTAAATATTAAATAACAAAAGATTGCTTGGTAATAGTGTTGAACAGGAAAAAGAATTGAAAAATTTTTATACAAAATAATTTTAAAAGTTTGGTAAAATTTCTTATTTTCAACTCTAGTTTTAATTCCCCCCTTACTATGTACCCTACTTTTCTAAGTTCCATGTATTTCCTGTCAACAAACTGAGTTCCCTTACGTTTCTCTCATTTTTCTCGATGTAGTAGTTTTGTTTTTCACATTAAACTCATCCTGTAGGGAATGATAGAAGCTGCAGTCTGGGAAGTCCCAAGCTCACTTCTGTCTTCAGGAGTGGGTGATGGAGACTCCTTCGGACATTCCTCTGCCTTGAGGTACATCTGGAGTGACATCCAGTATGCCTCTGAATGGAAGACTCAAACTTTGGTCCTTGAGCAGAGGCAGTGCCTTGCACCTCATTCCACTGGGTGGTGGAAGGGAACCCGTGGAGTCCAACCTTTCTTTTCTTTTCTCACCGAGCAGAGAGCTGTGGGAAAGACATTACCGGAGAGGGAGTAGCGTGTGCCTTTTGTGGTAGATCACTTCAGACTTTGAAAAAGAGTAGATGCATTGTGAGCAATAATTAGAAACCAGTGAAGAAGTAAAGGTGATCACAACAATGGGGGGATGTCAAGTAATAGGTGAGGAAGTGTGTGATTGGGTCAGTGGGGTCTCAGAAAAGAGACATATTTGCAACAGCAGAACAGGGGATGGTGGATGGTGAATTAAGGCGAATGCCTTCTCCATAAGAGGAGAAGCAGCAAATACAATTCCAGGGAAGGAAAACAGGAAGAAGCTGGGCTACCAATAAGAGGTAGTGAACACTAGAATTCACTACTTAAAGAAAAAAGTTGAAGGATTTTATTTTTTTTCTTTTTCAACACCCAGCTGCTTGTGTGACTCCATGTTGCAGAGTTATTGCTTAGTAAGATTCTAAATGAAAGGGTTTTCTTAATAAGACTCCTCCTACCCCTTATAAAACTTTGGTCTCAGAACCCTTTTACATTCTTAAAACCTATTGAGGACTCCAAAAAGCTTTTGTTAATGTGGGTTGTATCTATCAACGTTTATTGTGTTGCCACTTAATGGGAATGTATAAAATGGGTTGGCTGCTTCAACACCAACAGGAATCTCTAATGTGGGGTGTGGGAAAGAAGGGAACTTAATTTTGTGCAAACAACTCAATAGTAATACAGCAACATGGCCGTGGCAACAGCACTGCTGTGGAGCCCCTCTACCGTGGTGTGCTCTGTTCTGCCCTACTCCACTCCCCTCCACACTGGTCTGGTCTGCTCCACTCCAGTCAGGGACAGGTAGTCTTCAGTGGAAAGTGAGGTCCATGAGCCAGGGCAGAGCTGGCCTATATGGATAGAAGTCCCCTCCCCCTAGTCCCAGACTGGTTCATCTTCATGCAAGTGAGGTCCCTGATTTCTCACAGTTTGATTGGTCCAAAGGCACTATCCTGATTGGTCAGAATAGAGCCATCCTGATTGGTCAGAGCTGCACAGCTCCGAAAGGCTCAGTCCTGTTGGTTGAAATAGGATTCCAGTAACTCCTTTATAAGGGCTGGCTCAGATGGCAGCAACACTTTGCAGGCAGGTGATTCAGTGAGGAGCTGGGCAGTTTAGTGCAGAGGGAGGCAGGTTATCACAGAGGCATCTCCAATAAGTGCAGTTTTGGTGAGCAGCCCCTGTGCAGACACAGCTGCTAGGTTCTGCTTCTTTTGTTTGAGCCCAGTTATCTCCCAGGTTCTTAGCTGTTCTTAGTAGGTGTCCCTTTTTTTCCCCTTTCAGGGTTCATAAATGCAAGTAGGAATTTTTAAACTACACGAATGTACATACTTCATTAGCTGCAGAGTGACAGCGTCATTCTGCAGCCTGTAACCTGTGGAAAACTTCACTCTGCAATTGTGGAGGATTAGAGCGAAAAAGACAAAGAGCATCTTAGTACTATTGCAAAGACAGTTTGACTTCATGGACCCACCCCTGGAGGGTCTCAGAGGCCCTTCTGGGCTCCCAGGCCACTTTGAGAACCACTCAGCTCCAGCGACGCGATAGCTGTTCACACTCTAGATTTGAGGTGACTATGCTGATGCTTTCATTCAGTAAACCAACACTAACTTCTTTTTCTGAGGTGAATAACTAAATAAAGGGTCAAAAATAAAGAAGGGTGAATCACATAAATTGCTTTGTGGTCCTGAACTGGAATTGCTGGTAGTTAAAAAAGAAAAAAAAAAGAAAAAACTCAGCAATAGCAACAGAAAAAATTCAGTGCTCTAACTTTTTGATTTTTTAAACACATTCAGTTACATTTCAGAGTCAGCCGAGTGACGGGAATGTATATTAATCATGTATCAGAAGGAATTTGTTGACCCTTGGAGTAAGTGAACATGGAATGTATGTGTAGTCTCAAACTTCAAAATATTTTGGAAAATGGCCTTCCCTGAGATTCTGGTTTACATGGATGTGCCCAGAGGCAAGGCTCAAATTTGGTTACTGTGGGCCTGCCCTCACTTTCAGCTTTCGAGGATTTTTCCCGAGTGATAGCTCGTGATGGCAACTCTGCCACACCCAGGCTGCCCTCACTACCCGCCTCACCCCACAGCCTCGCAAAATATTCTGTCTGAAGAGTTCAAAGGCCAAAAGAATTAAATACATAGCAAGGGCTTGGGAAGCTTATAGAAAGGATGTTTTAGACACCAGCCACCCCTTTGCTAGCCGACCTCTGACTGTGGCCATTGTCCGTGCTTCTTCAGAAGACCATAGAGGAGCCTGTCTGAAACATGAGACGCGCTGTTGACCTTGTCTCTGGGGCTGGTGTCTGCCCATCTGCCCAGTCAGTTCCCACTGCTGCGGCTGAGATTCTCCCCAACACCACATGGCAGAGCACACACGGTTTCTTTTTTTGGAGAGTTTGTTATTTCAAGAAAAGCTGAGCATAGAATTGCTGGGAATCACTGCTGCTGTTTCTGACCATGGAAAGCAAATTTTCCCCACGGGTTGTTTTTCTTTCCGGCTTCCTGGGGCTTCGGTGGTGTCGGCATTTTGGCCTTGTCGTTTTATTGTTTCATGAAAATCCATCTGAGTGAGACACTCCGCATCCAAATATCGTTTTTGTTCAAAATGACTCCAAATGTCTAAGAGTCTCACCATTGATCACTGAAATGGGATGGTTAGAAACTTTCTTTTGCCTATTTTTTTCTGCTTTAAATCCAGTCACAAGTCATTTTGTATGCCCTGAGGAGAGCAGCTGGCATCTATGACCTATCTTTTTATTTTATATAATATTGTTTTTACCCCATATACTATCAGACTGGTGATTCAAAGCTATCAAGAGAGTGTCAAATGAATTTCCCAATGAAATATGTATATTTTTTGTGGGTAAAGAAAGCTTCAGATCTTTGGGTCTGCTTTCAACTCAGTGTGGCCTTTTTCTTAGTGGGCCAGCTGAAGAATGAAAACAAATAATATGTACTGTGAAATGGCCACATTATAACAGGATCATGTTTAGGTCTCCAAGTTACTGTTATTAATCTAGTATCTGTTAACATCGTTCTCAAGCTCCTGTGTTACTTAAAGCTTCCCCGGGGCCCCATCCCTGTGCTTCTTGTTGTGGCTACTCCTCTGCTATCTCTTACGGTGTTCATACTACTGGTACCTGATGGAGGTATTTCTCTACTATCCCTTAACTCCCAGAAAGCTGGGGTTGCCTCGGTTCCTGCAGACATCCCATGCTGTATTCTTTCTGTCTGTCCTTTTAGATAATTCCTCTCATCTACATTCTCCCCAGATTCCCCTCCCCCAAGGTCCAACTCCAGTTATGCTTCCTTCCCCATTAACTGACTCCCTCAGCCCATCTGCACAAACCCAGTCTAGGCTCTGCATCGCCATACAAGTCTCGCGTTGCCTCTGCTCCGGGGATGGGACCTTAGGCCAGCAATGACATTCTGCTAACACCAGCGGAGGACTCAGGCGTGGCCAGGGGACCATGTTTAGAGTGTGTATTCACATATGCTGGCTTTTAAGAGTTGGTCTTAGAAAAAAAAAGTACACACATGTGATAGATTGGAGACAACAGAGAAAAAATGAGTTAATTGAACCTTGGGGTGCCTAGATGTAAGTTTTCTCTGTGAAGGCTATGCTGTATAATGCCCCAGATTCCTGATGAAAAAACAAGCAGTTAGTCATATAATCTGAATATATTAAAATGTTATTCTATATTTATATGTTTAGAAAAACAAGGATGTGTATCGAGCTGTCAAAAACATTTTTACTTATGTTGATAAAGAGGCTATGTTCCAGTACCACACTGACACCACATGCATTGTCGATATCTGAAATAAGGCTTTCGCACTATGAAATAAAAGTAACAATATGAAAATGTCCAAGGTTATTCGTTTAAGTAATGCTAACGCCACCCATCAGGCCGGGTAGAATCTGAAATTTGAGTGTGGAAGGATGGAAATGATGCTCCTATTCTTTGGCCATCTCCAATTTCAAACCTTTTCCCACCGTCACTTAGTTTACTTTTCACCATTTATGGACAATAAAAGATGAGGGAAGAGTCATTTTAATCCTGCTCCATTTTATAGGAATCTTCCTTTTGAGCTGCATGATAAACAAAAGAAACTTTATTCTGTTTGGCTTTATGGGGTTGGTGTTGGTTGTTGGTAGTCCCACTGTGTTGCATCCTGTGGACCTAACTGGAAAGGCTGATGGGTAATAAAGAGGAAGCCGGGCGGCCTGAGCATGTCTGGGGCTGGGTGTGGAGCAGACAGGGGAGGAGATGGGACTAGAGGACGGAAATAGCTCGTCTTCTGCAGGTACAAAGGCTTTGTAAAGGGACAGTGAGAGAGGGTGGGAGGTTGGAGCTTGGGTTGCCAGGCTTTTATGTGCATGTAACATCTTTTGATTTTTCTCTTTAGCTATGAAAAGATTATTCACAAAGAATTCACGACTGTCCTTTAAAACACATAATTACTTCATTCATATGTGGACTTCTGCCAGAATTTTAAGACACATGCTGTTGAGTATTCAGCAGAGAATTCATACTTCAAAAAAATTTAAAAGTCTAATATTTAGGCTCCTATTGGAGCCACGGCTTGTCTGCAACCATGTTTGGGGATCTCAGCAGTCTCACTCACGTCATCCCAAAGCTGGACCAGCAATCCATGAAGTCGGTTACTGAGCATGTCATGCTACTTTAGTCATGGGGTTTGTGCAGGTTCTCATTGGGCTGAATAATGAGTGAGAAGTTGTCCCTTTTCTGAAGCAGAAAGTCCTTGTGTGAAGTCTACAGACAGAGTGACACAGATGAATCTCTGTGGGTGTGGTAGTTGAAATACCTTGCAACCTTGCAAACAGGGACCACACCTCTGCAGCTGTCCCGCCCTGTCAGCCAGGGACTCGCCCAAGCACAGGTCTCATCCAAGTGGCCCTTAGTGTTTCTGGTTCCCGTGGCCCAGGGCTGTCCCTCAAGCTCAGCCAGCTGTGTTTTCCTCTCCCCTGTCCCTTTTTTTTAAATGAAAGGTTTCAAATTAGGCAGAAGTCTTGTGAGAAGAGTACAATGTGTACCAACATATTTTTTATTTAAATGTACCAATTATGAACATTTTGCCATTTTTGCTTTGTGTCTCTTTTCATATACAGGGTGAGGCAAAAGTAGATTTACAGTTCTGAGTACATGAAATGTAAGAGTTTATTCTTGTATTGCTATTACTTATTAATTGTTGTATTATTTTCCACATGAACAACGGTAAATGTACTTTTGCCCCACCTTATATATAAACATTTTTCTCTGATTCCCATTTTTCCATTGAGGACTAGTTTTTCTTTTTTCTTCTTTTTATATGGAAGTGTGTTTTGTGAAAACTTCAGATTCTAAAATGAAGTCCTGATTTTATGAGACATGAAGATAGTTATTGATTTATCCTCTACTTAAGTCTTTAAATGTTTTTAAAATTAAATTTATTGGAGTGACACTGATTAATAGAATTATACAGGTTTCATATGTACATTTCTATGATACATCACCGGCATATTGCATTGTGTGTTCACCAGACCAACTTGAATCTCCTTCCATCACCATATATTCAGCCCCCTTACCCTCTGTTAGCCACCATACGATAGTCTGTATCTATGAGTTCTTGTTTGTCTATTTGTTCCTTGGCTGTTTTCTTCTACTTAATTTTTTATTTTAAAAGTAATTTCAATTACCGGGAATTTTTTTTTTGCTTACTCATTCTTCCTTTTCTATGTTACTCTATTCTTGTTTTGTGGGTATATTTTCTTGACTGTTTGGGGATATTGGAAGTTCTTTTCTGTTGCCTGTTTTGTTTGTGTTTCCTCCAGGGCCATTTTTCTTCCACTTAGTTATCTTGATTTTGCTTCTACTTGTAGGAGATTTTCCTCATTTGTCATGATTGTCCCTTCATAATTAAGAGCAAGGTCATTAACCAGCTGCCTTGCGACTCTCTGTGTGGGCTTATGATGAGTCTTTTTCTCTGAGGCCTAACAGTTCCTTTATAGAAGATTTCTACAGATTTCTTTTGTCAGGGGCAGGGTCTCGGATGGTGGAGAGAAGGGAGCAGGAAAGATGAGCAAAACAGAATGTTATGTGTCAGGATGGAGGGAACATGTAGGGGTAAGTGATTCGTTGTTCCATGTGCAGGCATTCAAGTGACTTAATTTCCCAGCCCCACAGCTCCCTGTCACCCTTCGTCCTGCAGGGAACTTCAAATGTTCTGAAGTTCTGCAAGAACAGTTGGGTCCTTTATGGATTTCCACATTGCAGACGATTCTGCCGTGTTCCATTATCACCCTCCCATCCCCTTTCTAGCTTCTAGAGACTTGCTTGAATCTTACTTTCTCAGGGCACCTTGTATATTTAAAAATGTTGTAAATTTATGCCAACTTAATCTTTTAACTCTAATTTTAGGGGGGGTCGATTGAGGGAGACAAGTTCAACTGTGTGGTCAGTCAGAAGTCACGGTGTTGTTTTCTACACCTGTGTTTTGAATTGTTATCAGATAGTATTTTATTACACTATTCATTTTGTGGCCAAATATGGGTTGGCCTGCCAACCTAACCTTCATCTGTGTGAGAATTAATTGAAACCCAGGCTGCTAGGACTGTGTTTCTGTTCTTCATTTTAACACTATTCCTTCTACTTCCCTTTTCTTTATTTTCTCCTCTTAGTATACAGAGGGTTCTTTACTGTCCATGGTTTTGGGCATGCACTGGAAGTCTTGAAATGTATCCCCCACAGATAAAGGGGAACTACTATATATACATGTCTGTTCTACAGTGAAGAGAGAGAGGTTGGCTGTTCGCGGTATCTGTGCTCCTTAGGAAGACTTATGTCTTATTGATGTTCCAGGCTTCTTCATGAAAGTTTATAGTAAATCACACTGTTAACTTCCCACACAGATTTTCTCACTCTGACTTTTCTCCTGAGAAAACAACAAAATAAATAATTTCTGTGTTTTATTGTTAGTTGTCAGAAAGTCTCTATCATTCCCATGCCAATTTCTTTGGGCTCTACTCACATTTTTATTAAATAGCAAGTTTTGGGGTTTTTTTTTTGAGCAACACATACCCATATGGTAAGGTTTGAGGCTCCTAGGATAAAAAAGTTACTAAAACGCTGTAGGCTTCTAGTTTCTTTAACTGAATGTAACTTTGTAAGCCTTTCCACAAGGCATGAGGATTCCCAAATAATTTCTTAGTGGTAGCATGTCACACGGAAGTTGAAGCTCCATCAGGCCCACTCATGTGTGAATGTGAAACAGTGATTTGAATATGAATCCATGCAAGCACTGGACACCATCCCCTTCTAAGTGCTTGTGGAAGAAATCTTGTCCAGACTCGTTTTTTGAAACCTGGAACATATTTGCAGTTACAAGAAAACCTCTTTCAGGGCTGCCCACCCATGGCCCACAGGCTGCACGCAGCCCAGGATGGCTGTGAATGAGGCCCAATACAAAATCGTAAATTTGCTTAAAACATTATGAGATTTTTTTGTGATTATGTGTCACAATATGTTTAATGTGTGGGCCAGGACAGCTTTTCTTCATGCACTGTGGCGCAGAGACACCAAAGGTTAGACACCCCCGAAAGTGGGGACCCACACCAGCCTGTGATGGTCTTTCCAGTTAGAACACTTTTCTCTGGGATAAGAGTCTCTTGAAGTACAGGTCATGCTACTGTATGTATTAAACCCAAGTGGGAAACGGGGGAATGGTTGGGAGGGAAGCCATGGCTACCAAACCAAAACATGTACAATTCTGTGGACTGCAAGCTCCCCTTGTCCTGTGGTCCAGCACTCAAATTTGACTTCCGTAAATAGATACTGGTGACCCCTCTTGGAGATGCCTTTCGATGACAACAGGCGCGCACCTTGATGGTGGGCATCCAATACCACATGTGTGCACCTGAAAGGGAAGAGGAAGTCATCAGATTTCTAAAAAGGGATTACTGCTAATAAAAACCCAAATGAGTACCAAAAGTAGTTTTTCTGTGTATTGACTCGGTGATCATCCACAGTTCTGCCCACCATAGGATGGCACTGTGTGAGATGTAGTGGATAGCTCACCTCGGGTTTCAATCACTGCCCTTCAGGCCACTGAGGAGCTAATGCTGTAGGTAAGGTAGGTTTTGAAAATGATTTTAGTAGAGTATAAATATAATATGCTGCTATAATATATCTAATATATTGTGATAATATGTTATGGTTGTCAGGCCAACCTGTATGCAAATGTAATATATTATCTATAGTGCAAGTATATAACCACTTTAATACAGTGCAAAGTGGGACATACTTAAATTAGTGAATAGGGTTCTATATATTACCTCTGTTTCTCAGAGTTATGTAAGTAATTGTAAACTGATTTTTTATGAGATTTGGCAACATTAAAAATACAACTTTTAAAAATCTTTAATAGAGACTTTTATCTTATGAGCACGATACAGGTATCGTTAATATACACTGTTGTTTTCATTAATTGTTAACTATCACTTAGTATCCAAACATATGTGCTGCGCATAAATGCAAACAAATTGTAGGCAAAGCACAGTGTAATCTTGAGTCACCACTCTGATTCCCTTGAACTCCTCAGAGTGTTTTCTAGTTTCTCCTTTTGATTCTAACCTAGATCAGTTAGTCTAAAAGTCATTCTTAAAACAAATAACACAGACAACAGAGTGGTGCCTGCTGGGGGCAGGGAGATCTAAGGAGACTAATGGTAATGGAAAAAAATACCATAAAGATTAAATTTTAAAAAATAACAACAAAGAACTCTTAGAGCTCAAACTGCTGCTGAATCTAAAGGACTGGAGTGCATTTTGTGAGTTAATAGCCTGGATTTCATTTCTAATACCTAGTTTTAAATTCTTTTTTAGCTTTGTTTGGATTTTTTTCCAGAGTATTCATGATTTCCAGTAGGGACACAGAATTATGGGAGGTATTGCTGAGTGTACTAGTTAACACTACCTGCTAAAACAAACACTAAAATGAACCCTTAGATGGTGTGTATATGATAGTAGTTTACTTCTTGCTTTTTGTAAGGTCCAAAACTGGTGTTCCTTTTGAGAAGAGTAGCTTTCCTTCAAGAAGTGATTCACAGAGTTGGAGTCCTTCCATTTTGTGAGTCTGCCATTTTTAAATTGCACCTTGCAGTGCTTCTCTGCGTCAAGCCAGTGGAAGAGGAAGGACTTGGATGGGGGAGAGAGACGCCACATTGGTCAGATATTATGGCGAAGCCTGGAAGGACTGTACATCACTTCCATTCACATTTCATCAGCTAGAAATGTGGGTCTATGTTTAACAACAAAGACAAATGCAGGGTACTGTAGCCTACTGTGTTTCAGGTTTTGGAACACCTAGCCAATCTCTGTCTCACTAAGTTTTGTGTGTTTTCAGGCCGTGTAGACAAAAGTGGATGACTTTGAAGACTTTGGTATTAATTCAGAGGTGGCTGTCACCTCAAACTTTCTCTTTCCTTGGAATTTAGGTATGTGTGATAAAAGTATGCTGCCTTTTATGATAAAAATAGAATTTAAGACAAGCAAAGTTGTGCTCAAGGAGAATCTCTTGCTGGTGTAGGTCCTTCAGTAACTATTTACCAGTAGTACTTCACCTTGGTACTGCCGTGGGAAGGAAGTGGCAGTGCCAGGAGCTGGTTGTGCATGTCTCTTCCCCACTCTGAGTTTATTGACAGTATTTTGGCAGTCTGAAATTGGTCATGGACTTAGTATTCAAACCACAGAAATGGGCAAGCTCTAGGGGCCCTTCCTCTAGAGAACCAGTTGTTAAATATTTACCATCACTCCATCAGATACTTCTCTTATTACCCCGTGGTTCATGGTTTGAGATGGCTGGAATGGCTAAAAGAATCTGTATCGAAGACTCAGAGAGAGCAACAGACAACACACAAGTGAACAAAGAAAGCAAATTCAGGGCAAAAGCAAGAAAGCCATCTGGCTTCTTCCCTTGTAGCCTGAGGACAGTCACGTCAGGGGTTGTTCCTTCCAGGCTCCTCAATTGTCTCCATGCAATGGCATGCATGTCTCTATGTCATTTTAGGACAGCTCCTTAGCAACTCACAGATAAAAAATGCTAGCACATGATTTGAGATGCGGAAGTCCCTTTTCTGCATGCTAAAGGTCTGGCATCTGGATCCTGTACTTCCCCAGAGGTTGACAGTGCAATTGTCTTCTCTGTCAGTAAAGCCCTCAATGCTCACATCTTGCCCTGCAAACCCCCAGCAGAAGGACTTTGGCCATCCCAACACCAGTCATGGCTCCAGTAGCATGGGATGGGGCAAAGTCAAGGTCAATATTATAAGTGATTCATGGGTTTGCATGGCAACTGGGGTTGAGCAAAGGGAGCTAGTTTGTCTTGTCTCTCCTCTTGCAGTTATCATGCAGTATCCTTATATCATTTGGATATATATATATATATATATATATATATATATATATATATATACATGGAGAGAGAGAGAGGTGGGGTGTCTTACTAAGGAGACAGGTGTTTTTAGAGAAATTATTAGGCATTCTCTCTTTGGCCTCTTTTCTTTACATGTTGACAGACGCTCTTTAGTGCATTCTATATATATTCCATCTCCATGTCATTGGGGAAGTGGTCTCAAAGAGGAAGATGTAGTGCTACCTTCTAACTCTTTCCCTAAGGGGGTCAGTTTTCATTAAAAATTCACTCCAATTTAGTAATCAAACAGTGTTTTAAATAACAGTGGATGCAAGTGGATGCCATGACCTACTTGCCTCCGTCCCTCGAAGAGCTGAGAATTTGGTAGCTGTCCAGACCAACCGTGGTACTACCTGAGTAGCTCCTTCCAAACTTGGAAAGATGGGATTAGCTCAGGAAAAATAATGATCCTTGTAGTTTCCAAGCAGGTGTTGAACTGCTCAAAGTGAATGTGAATTTGAGTGTATTTTCTATTAAGATGAAAGAATCAGTGTACATGATTGATCTCATAAATGACGGAGAAGTCAAAATCTTTCTGGATACTAAGTATGCCTGAACTTCTCTAAAACATATTTTAGGTTAACAAAAGAAAGTCTTCATGGCCCCTAGTTGAGAAGAGTTTCTTCAGCTGCCCCTCCCTTTAAATGTTTTCCCTCTGACCTTAATACAGGAGGAAGGAAAGGCCATTTCATCAGTGATTATCAGGCACATCACTCTCTCTCGGAGGGTGAAGGAAGGTGGGACTCCAGTCCCTCCTGCATGGACCACATCAGCCGTCTTCCACATAGGGAGCTCTGACAGAACTCCAGCTGTGGCCGTGGTGTGTGGAGTGACTATTTCATAATAAGAGAAAAAGCACAGTTTGAGACAGCCAAGAAAAATGTGCTGTCGTCACCATGTTCTGTTTTCAGTGGTACCACTGAATCAAAGTTTTCCAAGGAAATTAAATATTGAGGCAGAGAGGGAGACATTGTGTGATGTATGGGAGCAGAAATACTAAACATGCCAGTATAGCATCAATATATAATTTGTATGGTTACAAATATTATTGGCATAAATAATTCATGCTGTTGCTTTTTTATTCGCTTGATTAACGGCGTCTTTGTCATCTTTATCAGTCATGATGCCATTGCAATCTTGTGTATTGTGTTGAAAGAATACTCGGGGAAATGTTTCAACTGTGTGTGTGGATGATATAATGTATTCATTCATTTAGTCAGACGAAATGAAATAGAGAGTATTTAATATGCATGTCTGCATTACACCAGATACTCTCTAAATAAATTACAGACAGTATTACTCTTTCAATGGAAGAAAAATTATAGTTTGATTTTTTTTCAAGTAGCCAAAAGGTAGCCATTTTGTACTTTAATTACAGCTTTTTTCAGGCTTTTCAAAAGAGCATGGAATAATCCTGAAAATTTGTGCTGAGATGTCTATAGGAAATCTTCAGTAACTTGAGTGTATCAAACATGAGTTGTTTACTCTGAAAAAGAAAGTAAAATAGGTTTTCTACTCACGGACTAATGTACTTCTGTAGAGTATAAATTGTTGGGACATGGCCATAATTTTGTTGTGTTCGTATCGTTCCGTGAATCAGCCTTTGTGTGGCCTCTGCAGCACTTTCCGAGAGCCGTCAGCTACAGCGGTTGCTGGCGTGGTACAGTTTGTCCCCTTCCTGCTGTCCTCACCCAGACCAGTCCTCTCTCCTGCTCATTGGAGCGTCCATCTTCGGCCCATCCGGTGCCTCCCCCTGCAGCACAGCACTCAGGTCTTCTCGTTGTCATTGCCTTCCCCCTTACTTTTCCAAAAAATAAAAAACATAACTAAAAATCAAAATCCAGTTCCTTCTCACAGCTGGTCTCTGCTAAGGTTAGATCTCCTGGGGCAATTGAAGTGATTTGCCTTCAGGCCTGGATGACTGGTGTCAGAGAAAACCGGAACTGCCCAGTGGTTAAAGTGGCAAAACCAGATTATATTCGAGACCATTGCAGTAGGGGAAAGAGGCCTTAGTCTGGTGCTAGGCTCAACTCCAAACGTAATAAGAACAAGTGGGGATCTATAGCCAAGGAGCCCAGTTGTGGGGGGGGTGGTCATTGGGTGAAAAGTTACTCAAAAGGTAGGGTAATTCTTGCTAACTGACTTAATGGGATTGTTGCTGAAGACAGTCCAGGGTGATCAGATATTACCCTGGGGGGGGGATGGTGGGAGGTGAGGAAGGTGATCAGATATCTGGGATGGGGATTCTGGCTGAACCAACTGGACAGGATTCTTGCTAAAATTGGATGATTTAAAGATAGACATGGAAGTCCAAAAATTAAGGCCTCGCTGGGGAAAGGATGCAGAGGAGCCCAACTACAGTTTAGTCAACGAGAGACTCTTTGTCACGGGTAAGTGTGATATCCTAAGAGGAGGAGTTGTATTTCAAATGAGAGGCAAACCAATTTACAATCAGGCTGACGTTTGAGACAGACTTCTGAGAGGACGCCTCAGAATGCAGTCCGGATTGTAATGCTGTGCAGTGGAAGGGCCATGTTACATCTCTTTTGATGAAGAGGGAAAGGGGAGCTCAGGGTTCAGGGCCATTGTCAAAGTTGGGAATTGGCCAGGGGCAGCTGTGTGGTCTGCATCTGTCTTACCTACAGTTTGATCCTTATCCTCTAGCACAGAGCTTGGGGTACCAGTCAATGGGAACTCAGTAAATTTCCTAGATGAATGAATAAATTTCATAGATGAGGAAACTGACACACAGAGAGGTTGGGGACTTTGATCTCTTTCACACATCATGTCAATGAAAAATTACCCTCATTCTTCCTGCCCTCTCCAAAGGTTTTGGTCACTAGATAATTGTCAATACTTTTTTTATGGATGGCACTATAACTCATCCATATGAGGAGATATTATTAGTGGGTCGATTGCCATGTAAGGATTTAGTCTTTGGAATCAGAAGGATGAAGACCAAACATTTTACCGCTACACTAGTACATCGTAGTGCAGAACTTGTGTTGAAAGGAATGTTTGAACTCATTACCATCTCCCAAGATGGGGACCTCTAGATTGTAGACCTGTAGCCAGTGGAGAAAAGGATATATTAGGCCTGGGAATATTTGATCTCTGATTTTGGACTCCCTTCCATGTTCCTTTCCTAAATTAAGTGTACTTCCTTTGCTGGGTCTGATGTTTCTGTAGAAGTTACTGTCCCCTCATTTTCTCTCAGAACCTGCTGAGCCAGCACTTGGGTGCTAGGTACTGGACTGTACCAAGCCAGGCCCAGAGAGAGCCCCCACACCCGCAGCTGTGGCTGACGTTCTGAGAACCTTTTGGCTCCTCTAAGCAAGTTTCAATTCTGTACTTTACAACTCTTAGTGACTTACCCCTACCACGAAGGATGAACAATACTGTAACACCAGTGGGGTCTCATCACAGGCTTTTTACATTAGTTATACCCCAATAATATTTTCCTATTAATCTTTACAAATTAAAAAAATAAATTTGTGTCCCAAGAAACATGGACTTATTTGTGCCAGCTTCTTATCACGAAAAATTCTAGTAAAGCTGAAAATGCCATTCACTCTGTCTAGGCTTGTCATTATAAGAGAGGCATTTTAAACGGCAATCTGAGAGTGAAATGTTTTTGGATTTTACACCGGCCAGGCTGTTCTGAACAGACTCTGAGTGAGAATAGTGAAATATGGTAATCGTGTGCTGTGGAGAACAGAAGGAAACCAGTTTCACTTGAGCTGGATTGATTTTTCAACTTGGACGACACTGGCTTCTCGTTTCTCAAAGGCCAGAGGAAGGAAGTGTTTTCAAGGCATTCTGTGATTTTTTTCAAGTAGTTTTTTTCCCCAAATTTCTATATGGTTCCCTTTGTGTAAAATGTACTCTTTTCCTGCAAAGACCCAAGTTTTCCCATGTAAGCATCCATATTTCACAACTTGGTTGGATTAGACACTTGGCAAATCTCACCGAGTTTGGAAGAGCAAGGCTGCATTCTACATCGGCAGGCAGACGTCGTAATGAGAACTGAGAACCCTGAATAGACGATTCGAGTAAAGAAGAGGCCTGCTCTGTTCTCTGAGTTTAGGTGACAGAGCCTTGGGGGCCTCGGTAAAGCTCATACCTTCTTACTGTGGGAGGAGATGAAAGGAGACTGAGAGAGGAAGGTGCTTCCAGAAAGAGTTTTTTGTTTGTTTTTAATGCTCTCAAGTATTAGGTATAGGAATTTTAAAACATTTCAAAACATTTATGAATCCTTAATCCCCTGAGCAGTTACCCCCTGGGAAAGATGGTGAACTGACAGTTCCTGGAAACATGAAGCAGGTTATTTGCGTGTTGTGTTTCACTTCGTAAAATTCACATCCACGGTCCTTTGTCAACAGTGATATGATTTGTGGAATAGGAACGCCCTTCTTGTCCTCCCCTCTCCCGTTCTCCTTTCTCTTATCCTTCCTCCATTCATTCTCCCTCCTACCCTTTCCCTGTCCTTCTATTTTCCCCTTTCTTCTTCTCAACCCTGACAGCTCCCTGGGTTCCAGCCCCACTTGCATCTGCCATCTCGTGATTCTAGGCTGCGTTCGGAGGTGTGCTTAATCTGGATGCCTGCACAGAAAAACCGGGGTCTTGGCAGGAAAATGGTGCATTTCAGACAAAGGAAACCAAATAGAAATTTAGGGAGAAAAAAACTTTAGAAAAATTATAGAATGGCTTGAAAACTCTCTCCTCCTCTGGCCTTTGAGAAAAGAAGCCAGCCAGTGTCTTCCAAGTTGAAAAATCAGTCCAGCTGTGTTTGGAGGTATGCTTCACGTGTGCCTAAATTTGAACGTGCACGACATACTGGCTGTCCCTGAAGCCCCCTAGGAGCTGCAGGGTTCCTGAGCAGGCAGTTGTAGATCCTTATCTGTCATCCTTGTCCTCTCCATGACTTTAAAGCAAACACTGGTGATTCAGGCCAAGCCTTCTTAGGACTCGACCACCGCCCAGTCTATTTTTAAGATCCCCCCTTTTCTCCTGTGTTCCATTAACTTTGATTAGATTAATGTTGGCATTCACAAAAATGAGTCACCTTATGAGGACGATTTTAATTACCATTTTCTTGCAACCTCTAAGCATTCTTGCATATGTATTGATTGGGAGCATCTGCTTGGATTGCAAATGCAAAGGAATGAAACACTTGACAAGTGGCATTCTTCCAATTTTTTCCCCACTAGACAGTTTTAAAATCTGTGTCTCTACCAGAGCCAATGCAGGTCTGACACCACAGACTTCACAGAAATACCTGTTGTGTCATTTAAAGACAAAAGAACCAAGTTGAACAGAGGATGCTTTCCTTGCCTGTGGCTTTTCTGAGAAGTCAGTATAGGTTTTGACAGGGAGCATCCACGCATCTCATGAAGCCCAACACTGTGGCTATCTGCTTAGAAATCCTAACCAAATTCTTCCAGATTTTCTTTTCCTATTTGAGATATTTTCAGTATTTGATTCTTCAAATGGCAAGCAGATGTGCCAATGTTCTTGGATTCTGTCATTTACCAGCTTTTCTTTTCCCTTGAAAATACCCTTTATGCACCCCTACCGTGCTTCTTGGTTTCTGTGTTTGGAGGGAACCGGTTTTACTTGCACATTCTCAAGTGGCATGAGGAAGAGTGGCAGGACCCTCCTTCCTGCCACTCTTGTGCCCAGTGAGTGTTTACCGGGCACATGTTTCATGTGCTGGGCTGTACAAAACACTTAGCAGGTTCCTGCCTTCCCAGAACTTCAGGTCCACGTGTCCAGTCAGGTAAGAAACTGTTCTCGGCAGTCGGCAGCCCCCAAGGCCTCACCTGACAGCCTCTGAAGGGAACCCCGCCACCTCTCCCAAGAGGGGTGTATCTTGAGGATCCCCCCTCCAAGAGTATCCCCCCTCCCTCATGGCAGGGGTCTGAAGTATTGTGGATGAGCTTGGGGAACATTCCAAAGCATTTCTGGGCTTCCATTTCTTACCCTGTATACTGAGTTCATCTAAATGTGTGGCCAAGATCTCCTTGGTCTCCAAAATGCCAGACTGTGGCTTCACACCTGTATTAAGGGACTACCCCTTTTAAAACACACAATTGCACTGAAAGCTACGCTCATTCATTTAGTGCACAGTATGAGCTAGTTTGTGGGGTCTCTTTAATTTGAGAGCCTCTTGAGGTGAAATATGCCTGGGGGATGGGAGGCATGAGGGAGTGGGGATGGGGAGCCTGGAGGAAGGGAGGAAGAACACTACTGCAGACAAACCCCCTTCTGCTTCACGATTCTCCCAAATGCTAATAAGCGCTCTGGAGCTTCTCGACATGTGTCATGTCTCACACCAAGTCCTTTAGCCTTCATGAAACTCTGTGTTCGCCCAGTGGGCCGGGCCTCCTCTCGCCCCTCCCACCAGGCCCTCCTCTTCAAGTCTCTGTTTAAGGGACGCTTCTATCGAGAAGCCCTCCCCACACCTCTCCTTCCAGGACAAGGTGAGAGCCACTTATTAGGCCTTCCATAATCCCCTAGGGTTTCTTTTAGTAATTTCTCTTCTCAGAAATATTGTAATATCTTTTTACCTCTCTGTGGCTTTCCCTGTAATGTTCATTTCCTCAGGAAAGAAATTGTGCTTTTTATACATCATTGCATATAAGGCATTGCCCATTCAATACCAGATGCTCCATAAATATTTTTGAATGGATAAGTGAATAAGTGGAGGTTTAAAAAATTAACATTATTTAAATTATTTTTAAATCATTGAAATTTGAAAGCCCTACCCTCCTGCCCCTCCCCCCCAGTAGTGTTTATTTCTGTTAACAGAGTTGTAATCTGGCATGATCAAGGTAAACATTATACTTCTCCTAACTAATGCCCTGCATCTTGATTCATTTAAAAAAAAACTTGAAAGCCATTAGGCATACAAATACCAAGTCATATCTGTTTATGAACAAAAACTTCTTTAAGTCTCTGGTCTACCTGGTACTCACTCTACTACCTAGAATTGTGTTTAAATATATCTCTGTGAGAATCCCATCCTTTTTTGAGCCAGAAAGTACTTTAGAACTTATGTAGCAAACTCACTTGTTTTTAAGTATGGAAATAGCACCTTTTTGAGGTGACAGAGGTTATGAACTGGAAGGCTTTCAGATTGTTTTGGGGCTGGCTTACCTGGATCATCAATATGGCTGCTAAAGTCACAGATGAGGTCACGATATTGTCCGCTAACGTAAGAAGGGCTGTCTCTTCCTGGGGGTGTTTTATCAGCAAGCACACTTTTCCCAGAAGTCCTCCCAAAAGCTGACTTCACCTGCTGTCTCTTGGCCAGAATGGATTATACCCACCCCAATCCAGTCCCTCACAAGAGGGCTAGGATCGTCAAGATAGGTCAGGATCTATACCTGAACTTGGAATAGGGTAATTTCATTGAGGGGTGGGTATGCCAACAAAATTTGTATTTACTTATCCAGGAAGAATGGGAGAATAATTTGGGGGGATAGGCTACTCTCTAATTAGTAATAGACCTTGAACTTGAATGCCTTTGTAATTCTCCATTGGTCTATTACTATAACTACTTTCCACAGTGCTTCAACCATAGGGCTTTGCAAACACTATTCATATTGGAAAGCCAGGTGAAATTACTTCCAGTTTAGGAATGGGTGGCTTCATTTTTCACTTGTTGATTCTGCTCTGAATGACTGAGAGAGTTGCTTCCAATATTGATCTTTCATCTTCCAGAGTATTTTTAAGAGTTGTGTTAGAATTTTTTATTTATGGGCTTTAAGGGGGGGGTACGTCCAGCAGATAAATTGAGATGTGCAATGCCAAGTTTGTTCTTTCTGTCAGTGTCTAGATGAAAGTGATAAAGAATGGCATTCAGGCTGATCTCAGAGGGGAGTCTGAGTGGGGTGTAGTGGGAGGGGGACACGAGGAAGACAGTCAGAAGCTAAATCTGGTTGTTTTATTAAAAGGTCAGTGAAATCAAACAGAGCAGACAGTTTTTACAAACAGAGCTAAGGAAAGGGAAACCTAGGTCTGTGTACCCTCTCACTGGGGTGGTTAATGAGCACAGTCATGGCAAGTCCACTGAAGAGGTCTATGGTGAGACCGTGGCCCTCATCTTGCCCCCAGTGCCTCCCAAAAGGTCCACCATTGACGCCCACTACTGGGTTAGGACTGAAGAGGTCATGAACAGGCATATTCTGATTTGGTGCTGGTTGTTCATATGACCTAACATCTTATTATCCAAGAATTAGCTCAAATATTACCTCTTTGGAGAGGTTTCTTCCTGCCCAAACCAATGTTAAATTTTGTGTCTACTGCCCCCAAGCTACCCCGCTGTAGGGATTTGATACCCATTTTATTTTCTGAGTACCACATACCTTGATCTGGAATGAGACTCGTTTGGGCATTTACTCATTTATCTTCATTACAACAGGAATCTTTTCTGCCTTACCTATTGCTGTAACTTGATCATCTAGAACAATGACTCAGAATAGGTACTCAATTGTTGAATGGATGATTCATACTTTATAGGAGGAAGTCATACTTTATATAAGGAAGACAGGAAATTAAACTATATTTCTTTACCCTTGGTATTATCACATGGCCACTTGCCCTGATTTTAGCAAAAAAATGATATTTATGACTGATATTTAATGGGACAGATGTGTAAAAAATAATGTGCAGATATCATGATTTAAGTTACGCACAAGGAAACAATTGATTCTGCCTAGGAAGAAAGTAAGAGAAACTTGTACACAAAAACTCATGCTTGTGCTGGATCGTGGAATATATTTGGCTGTTCACCAGGCAAAAACGAAGGGAAAGCAATCCTGGTGGGGAAACGGCACAAGCAGAGGTGTGGAGACGTGGCATCACCTGGAATGGCGGGAGGAATGCTGTGGTCTCCAATAACCAGAGAGTAGCCTCACAGGGGTAAAAGCAGGGAGAGCGGACATGGTACCAAAGCTGAGACTAGAGAGTCAGACAAAGGCCCTGTGGGGAGGGGTTTGTATATTACACTAAGGAGTTTCACTTTTATCCACAAAATAGATGTGAATAGAATACGAAGCGCTATCAGGAAATTTTACACCAGGAAACGTAGGTATCAGAGTTGTGTCTTAGAGACATCATTTACGGAAGTGTACTGGTTAGGTAAGAGTAGAGCTGACTTGATTTGAGACTTCTCACACAGCCCTGTGTTCGTTTATGTGACATTATTCATCTGGTAGGAGGTTTCTAATGGCAGCTATCCTCCCTTCCCCAGCCTTCCCCACCCTTCCCCTCTCCTCTCCTGTCCTTTTCTTTCCTTTCCAAGTTAGTGCCTTTGATAAAGGCCTAAATATGGAATTTATAAATGACACGAAAGTCATAGAGATCACTGATCTATGGATTAATACAATCAAAATGTTTTACTTGGGTGGAAGCAATGTGAAACAAGGTGACATTGTATAGGGACAAAAGTAATAGTCTGAAATAAACTGAGCAAGTCAAGAGAGGGAGAGCGGCAACCTACCAAGCAACTCTTTTGAAAAATGTCTGGGTGTCATTCCACTGCAAGGAGTGAATAGCCCTGCCTCCTTCTGCCCAGCACTAAGGTTGGGCTTGTGCCTCCAAATCTTAACAGAGAATTTGACCATGTGGGTCATATCAATAGATGTGGAAAAAGCTTTTGATAAGGTACAACACCCATTTATGATAAAGGTACTCAGCAAGGTGGGAATAGAGGGAACATTCCTCAATATAATAAAGGCCATATATGAAAGACCTACAGCCAACATCATACTCAATGGGCAAAAACTAAAAGCTTTTCCACTAAGATCAGGTACAAGACAAGGTTGCCCACTTTCACCACTTCTATTCAATATAGTATTAGAAGTTCTAGCTGCAGCGATCAGACAAGAAAAGGAAATAAAAGGCATCCAAATCGGAAAGGAGGAAACAAAACTGGCATTGTTTGCAGATGACATGATAGTGTACATGGAAAACCCTATAGCCTCTACCAAAAAACTGCTGGAACTAATAAATGAATTTGGCATAACAGCGGGATACAAAGTTAATATCCAGAAATCAAAGGCATTTTTGTATACCAACAATGAAGCAGCAGAAGCAGAAATCAGGAAAAAAATCCCATTCGATATAGCAAAAAGAAAAATAAAATATCTGGGAATAAACCTAACCAAGGAGGTAAAAGACCTGTATGCAGAAAACTACACAACACTGAAGAAAGAAATCAAGGAAGACACAAATAAATGGAAACATATACCGTGTTCATGGATTGGAAGAATTAACATCATCAAAATGTCCATACTACCCAAAGCAATTTACAGATTCAATGCAATACCTATTAAAGTACCAATGGCGTATTTCACAGACATAGAACAAACACTTCAAAAATTTATATGGAACCAGAAAAGACCCCGAATAGCTGCTGCAATTTTGAGAAAGAAGAACAAAGTAGGAGGGATCACAATACCTGATATCAAACTGTATTACAAGGCCACTGTAATCAAAACAGCCTGGTACTGGCACAAAAACAGGCACATAGACCAATGGAATAGAACAGAGAGCCCAGAAATAAACCCAACTCTCTACAGTCAATTAATATTCGACAAAGGGGGCAATAACATAAAATGGAGTAAAGACAGCCTTTTCAACAAATGGTGTTGGGAGAACTGGACAGCTACATGCAAAAAAATGAAACTTGAGCACCAACTTACACCATACACCAAAATAAATTCAAGGTGGATAAAAGACTTAAATATAAGCCGTGAAACCATTAAAACCCTAGAGGAGAGCCTTGGCAAGAAAATCTCAGATATTCCACGCAGCAATATTTTTACTGATACGTCCCCTAGAGCAAGGAACATAAAGGAAAGAATAAACAAATGGGATCTCATCAAAATTAAAAGCTTCTGCATGGCTAAGGAAAACAGTATCAAGATACAAAGAGAAGCAACAGCTTGGGAAAACATATTTGCCAATGATACCTCAGATAAGGGTTTAATCTCCAAAATATACAAAGAACTCATTCGGCTCCACTCAAAGAAGACAAGCAACCCAATCAAAAAATGGGCAGAGGACTTGAACAGACATTTCTCCAAGGAGGACATACAGAGAATCCAGAGACACATGAAAAGATGCTCGATATCACTAGCTATCAGAGAGATGCAAATTAAAACCGCAATGAGATACCACTTAACACCAGTCAGATTGGCTATCATAAACAAAGAAACAAACAACAAGTGCTGGAGAGGTTGTGGGGAAAAGGGGACTCTAGTTCACTGTTGGTGGGATTGCAGACTGGTACAACCACTATGGAAAACAGTATGGAATTTTCTAAGAAAACTAAAAATGAACGTACCTTTTGACCCAGCAATTCCACTCTTGGGAGTATATCCTAAGAACCCTGAAACACCAATCCAAAAGAACCTATGCACCCCGATGTTCATAGCAGCACAATTTACGATAGCCAAGAGTTGGAAGCAGCCTAGATGCCCATCGGTAAATGACTGGATCAAAAAACTATGGTACATTTACACAATGGAATTCTATGCTGCAGAAAGGAAGAAGGAACTACTACCCTTTGCAACATCATGGATGGAACTGGAAAGCATTATGCTGAGCGAAATAAGCCAGGCGGTGAAAGACAAATATCATATGATCTCACCATTAACAGGAATCTAAACAAACCAAACAAGCAAGCAAAATACGACCAATGACACTCAAATATGGAACAGGCTGTCAGGGCCCAGAGGGGAGAGGGGAGAGAATCATAGGGGAAAAGGGAATGGACTCACATGAACAAGTATAAAGGCCACATGGACAATAACTAAGGGTGGGGGGTGGAAAGGGGAGGGAGGCGGGGAGCATGGGGTGGGGGGCAGGCAGGGTTGGGAATATAAGACAGAAACCTGTACTTGAACAAGAATTAAATAAAAATTATATTTAAAAAAAAAAGAACTTGACCATGTGGGGGGTACGTCCAGTGGAAGAAAACAGCCAATGGTGAACACTCTGGGATCCATGTGATATTTGAGTAGTCATTATAGAAGCTAGGGATAATTATCTGGGAAAAAGATGTCTTGGTGAAACATGAGATCAGTTTCTAAATGTTTGAAAAACACTCCTATGTAAGAGAATTTGGAGGAGTTAGGACAATTTAGCAGGTGAATAGCAATGCACCAAGAGTCTGCTATGTGTCGCGTATTCTCCTGTGGAGATTGATCAGGATGGTTCCCTGTGGTTAAGGCACCTGCTGTCTGTGTTTGTTGGATACATGCAAGTGTGTTTTAGTGTCACAGCTGAATGGGAAGAGGTATGAGAAGATGAGAGTGGACAAATATCGGGGCTACCTTACAAAGGACCCCTTATGGTCATGATCAGGTGTAATCTCACATCTCGCATGTCTGCTGGGTTTCCTGAACTGAGCTTCCTTTGTCTGCATTCTTTGGAATATAGTTGTATTCAGAAGAGTACTGGATTCAGAAAGAATAAGGAGCTCTGGAGTGGGAAGTTGGGTCCTGTCACCTACTAATGTGACCCTGTTAAGACACTTGTGGTGTCTGAGCCTCAGCCTAGGGGGTCAACACCCTGTGCTGATCCGGAGGTTCCACTATCAGTGACCCCCCCCCCCCCATTACTGCATAGGTGCTAATTTGGAATCACCCTGTATGGTTGGGGATGGTGATGGAGGAAACACTATTATTTATGGTCTAAGATTTTATTAGCATTTGCTACAGAAATAAAATTCTGTATTGGCTATATTTCTAGTCCTATGTGTTAGCCAGGGGGTTATATGGAAATCTCTGTTAGTTTTGAGTGTTGCCTTGAGAAAAGCTATGTTTATTCAATATTCAAACGTCGAATATCTCCAGTATGAGCATACTTATTTGCATGTAATGAGTTGAGGAAAACGATTCATTTACTTTAAAGTAATTGGGTCATGTGAATAATATATTCTCATGTTTGCCTAGAATAACTATGCTCTCCTCATCACACCTAAAACCTTAAAAACATGATAGTACCATGGTAAAAACAAATATTTGAGCATTGGTAGAGTTGGTGCACAGAACAAATGAGCTAACTTCTTTTGCGTTTCCCTGAGTCTTTTACATGTGCCACTAAGTTCATAAATTAGGCCCTAGGAAACAAGTACAGGGGAGGATCTGCGGTTCATCGAAGGGGAAGGACTTCCCTGGGTCCCGTGGCTTAGTAACTGGTAGACTAAGGACTTGAACGCAAAATGGGGACTTAGAGCCTTTGTTTCTTTTGTTCCAATCAGGAAAGTTTTCGAGATACAACTGGGAAGACAAAGGCTGCAGGTGAACCTACTGGGGACTCTTGAGGTTTACAGCGTTAGTGAAAACAATCAGCAGGACTATACTTCAGACTCTTACCATTTTGTGTCTAGCTGTCTTTTGAATTAACGCCCTTTCGGAGAGAAAAACACGAGTAGATATAATGAGAGACAGATGACACACAAATGGATGGACAGATTGACAGAAACTTGTATTAGCAGTGATGGGATTTAAGTCAAAATTAAAATTATAAATGCTAAGTTCCCGAGCTCCCTGTTGTCATTGCATCTCGTCAGCATTGGGTAGATGGCAGTTTGTGAAGAGGATTCATAATCTTTTTTTCTGTGTGTGGCATATATGCATCCGTGAAACAGTGTTACCAGGATGTTCTTCTTTAGACCCGCCAGTCTCCTCCCTGCTCCTTTGTGAAATAGGGAGGTTAAAGGTCAGGCTGGAAATCTCCAGCCACGGTTTCTCTCACAGTGGCAGTGTGGAGGGAAATGGTGGCAAGTGCTAATAAAAAAGGACTTTCCCTCCATTCTTATTTAAACCTCACAGCAACCAGAAGTGGCTGGCTATAGCTTTGGCTAAAAAGATTAAACAGGCTGCATCCCGGCGTGCTCTGGTGGCCTAAGAGACCCCATGGGGCTCTGAGGTCCAGGGCTTTGCTTCCTCTTCCCCAGTATTAAATGGACTCACTGTGTCTTTCTCACAGACCAGTCTTTAGCACTTAACTTTGACAGAGAAAGATAGCGAAACAGACAAAATCGTTATGAAATATGACTCATAAGCTTTTAAATCATCTATTATTAGTGGTTCTTGATTTTTATTAAATACTGGATATAAAATAACCCTTGGTCTAGGAAAAGATTTGAAAATAAATATCTGCACTGTTTCAGCAGTAACCTAGTTGTCTGGTGAGAAATGATTCAGTAATATCCTTAGAGCGGTTGGCTTTGGGAAAACACCTCATTTGACCCAATGTAATTTTGTAAAGCATTCTAGGCTTTAAAGGAGAGTGTTACTGAGTTTTCAAAATGCTGGGTGAGCCCATTTGTTTTAACTAAACACTGAAGTGTCTTAGGGTTTTAACAAACCTAACCGAAAACTCCGCTAAAAACAACTAATTGGGAACCAGATGGTGCAGTCACCATTGTGAGCCGAGCCCAACTCTCCTGTTTTCTGAATGTCAATTTAGCTCCCAGAACTCCAGGGACAAAGATGCCATTAATTCTGGGAGTCTGTACCCTAGTCACCCTGTCTACCCCGTCCCTGCCAAATCAGCACAGCCTTCCCCTCTTGGAAATTAATGCTCCCAGTAAAATGTTTGTGCGTCTTGGGAAGAAAGAGAGAGTGGGAAAGGGTGCCATCTCCCTAGGTTTTCATGCCAAGCCCTGCACTGCCTCCGAACACCTGGAGAGTGTCGGTTAATGAGGGTAAGAAGAAAGCTCTAAATAACGTCCACCAGGAATGGAAAGCGAGTTGTATCTTGACGGGATCTCTCGAAGAGCATCGAGGCGTAAGGGCAATGTCACAGACAACGACAGACCCAGAACTATGCTTCTTAATCTTATACAGAGTACCTGGCTTACAAGGATTAAATACAAGAGCTTTTGGGGTGCCAGTGAATGTGGTTAGACAGGTCAATCATTTTTTCCACTCTTTCTATATAATAATCTACTGGGTTACACCTTTCCATTTATGGGTACTTGGGACTTCCCAGCAAGTGAGTGAAGCAAACTGGAAAACGCAAGATTTTTTCAGCTGTCTTTGTTCAAGGGCTTAGTGCTAGAGGCTGGTCTTGGTTGGCCTCCTGTAAGAGCCTGTAGGCCACCAGCCGGAGTTTTCAGAGGTGGGTATCGACTTGCCAATTCTTCCTTAATCCTAAAACTTGAAGCCTAGTCTATCATCCAGGAGACTGCTTCCTGATGATAGTCCCTGAAAGATCAAGCACAAATGTTATATCTGCAATTACGACTCTGCATCAGCACTCTGCCTGAGTGTAAGCTCTAGGTTTAACATTTATCCCCTAAACATGCATAAAGCACACACTGTGTGCCAGGTACATGTACGCACACACAAAATGCATGGTCATTGGCTTTGTGGGATATAAGCTACGCACATGAAAATCACAAACACAGGTCATCACAACACACCACTAGGCCGAGAGACACATGGATGTTTACAGGGAGAAATCATACTTAAGTAGTGTGTGTGTGTGTGTGTGTGTGTGAGAGAGAGAGAGAGAGAGAGAGAGAAAAGGCAAGGATCATTGTTACGACAATTGTAATTGAGACCTCCATCACCAAATTGTCTTAGCTTACTCTTCAGCACTCCCACAGATGAACAGAAAGAAAAATCATGGGAATTGGGCTGCATGGGATGAAGGGGATCAGGATAAGGCATGGTGTCCCTGGAGGAAATGGAGAGAAGTTCTAGACTGGGATTGGCTTGAAAGAGCTTCCCTTTTACCTCCTGGAAATTGGAACTTGGCTGGCCCTCCCCAAGGGGAGCACAACAAGCTTTGCTTTCCGTCCCCAAGCCTACTGGCAGCTTGGGTAGTAGCTGCAGGCAGGGATGTCAAAGGCTGGCCTCTTCTTGGCAGTTCTTTCTCTGACTGACGGGAGGCATTGGGAATCAGAAATGGGGAATTAGAAAGCAGCTAGAGGGAGAAACAAATGAGTCATCCTCTCATATCCTAGGCCTGTATTACTTACACTTTTCTCTCTGATAGCTGATTTGGGTCCGTGGGGAAATGATTAGTGGGCTAGTGTAGCCCTTTAAGGGTTCCGGATTTATCGATGTGAGGGCTCTTTAGATGTGCATTTCCTTTGTTCTGGTCCTTCACAGTGGTGGGAGTTCTATTAAAATATTAATCATGAAGTTTTTTATCATTTCCAGTCGCACCGAGATATTAAGAGTCACGGCAGTGAAACCTTGGTGCAGCTGTATTTCCTTGCCCACGTGTCTTCCCAGAGAGGACACGTATGCTTTTCATTTTGCTGCCGTTACTCTTCATGAGATCGCAGGGCAGCCGTCATCGCTGTGCTGGACAGATGAAGGCGAGGGAGAACAGCACCGGTCTGTAGGCACAGGATGATGTGCTTGTCTGCAGTCGTAAAGGACAGTCTCCTAATGCCAAGGCCAAACAAGGCTGTGACTTGTTACCTCTGGAATGAGATTCATCAGCAATGAAACCTGAAGCCCGACCCGTAGTCGGTATTGCAGAGGTATTTCGAGAAGCAGTGTCGCTGTCAGTGTATGTGAAATCCAATCCCCACGGGCAGTGTAATGCAGTCACAGGGTCTGGGCTCGGGTGAGAGAGTAGGGATACCTGACCTCCGGAATGTCACATCAAGTGTGGTGGGGTGTTAATACCCGGAGGGAGAATGCTGTGGGCCAGTGGCCTCCCTGGCTCTCAGTTGCCAGTGGGAACCCTAGCTGGGCATTTTAAGTGGCACAGGTCCTCAGGTGCAACTTGCATTAATTGTCATCAAGATGTTATTTTTCTATTGGGAGAAGCCAGACGACAAGAACAGAGTGCTGTGAGGACCGTAAATAAGATGAATAGGACTACGATAATGATGATAGTTCTCATGGCCAGAGAATTGGCTGTGTGTTTACATGGACTCTTCCCAGGTCCTGTCTTAGATGGGAGGTGGCATTATTTTTAGGTGAGGAGACTGAGGCCCACAGTGGTTTAAGTGCCAAGGTCGCGTAGCTGGCAGGGGCAGAGTTGGCATTGAGACCCTGTAATGCTAAGTTTGGGTGCCACTGTCATGGGCCGTTCTATGTCATTGCTTTTACACTAAACATTTTGAAACGGGATTCCCAGTCCCAGAGCCACACTGGCCCTGGCCCTCCCGGCACAGGTCCTGGGTTTTTCAGACACTACAGGACCTCAGCAGAGGGCACACACGGGGAGCAGCATCTTCCTGTGAGAGGAAGTGTGCCTACAGCCTTGCCTCCTTCATGACCTCATCCTGGGTTTTAAAAAAAATTTTTGTTGAATTTATTAGGGTGACATCCATTAATAAAATGATGTATTTTCAGGTGTACAATTCTAAACTACATCGTCCGTATATTGTATTGTGTGTTTACCACCCTAAGGCAAGTGTCCTTCCACCCCCATTTATCCTCCCTTTACCCTATTCTAACCCCCCCCCCCCGCCCAGCCCCCATTCTCTCGGGCAGTCGCCATACTGTTGTCGGTGTCTGTGAGATTTTTCTTTGCTTAATCCCTTCACCTTTTTCACTCAGCCCCCCAAAACCCTCCTTCTGACAGCTGTCTGTTCTCTGTATCTATGAGTCTGTTTCTACTTCATCTGTTTATATTGTTCATTTAGATTCCATATATGAGGAAAACCATATGGTACTTATCTTCCTTTGACTGGCTTATTTCACTTAGCACAATACTTTCCAGATCTATCCATTCTGTCACAAAGCATAAGATTTCCTTCTTTTTTATGGCTGAGTAGTATTCCATTGGGTAAACGTACCACAGCCTTTTTATCCACTCATATGCCGATGGACACTTGCACTGCTTCCACGTCTTGGCGATTGTAAATAGCGCTGCAATGGACTCTCTCGGCCATGTCTATACAACTTATCATGTCAGTCCCACTTGAGAACTAGAATCAACAGTTCCTGAAGGTACTTTTCAAATTTTAATAAATATGAAAAAGTTCTTCAGACCTGGGGAATGGAAATGCCTCTCAGCAGCAGAGTTCTTTCTTTCCTTATTTTTTATGCCAAACTCAAATCCCTGGAGGGGCGGGTGTGGAGGACTCTCTCTGCATGATGAAGGCTGGAGTTTTTGTTCGGTTCTGAGTGAGCATTTGGTTTATTTTCAAACTCCAGGTTTCATCCCATCTAGGCTGCTTCCAAGGGCCCTTCTGGCATCAAACAGGAGCCAGACAGCCGAATGGGGATGGTTTGGAATCCATCCATCCCCAGTAGCAGTAATAAATGGCTTCTCAGATGTGTCGATAGGAAGTAAATCAGATCAGCCCTCAGCTGCTCACCCTCTTTGAAGTTCTAGCTGATCTTGAAGCTCAGAAGCAGTTGGCTGCAGAAGAACAGTGTATTTCCTGAGGTGTTCGTGAACTAGCTCCTCATGATTCTTCATGCCCAGCCTTAGTTCTATGTGTCTATGGCTTATTTTTCATCTGTAAAGTATTGCAAAAGAGTTCCCCAAGCATCTCACTTGGTTAAGAAGACAGCATCTTTCCACTGGGACACCCTGGCTGTTACCCAGCAAAATGCTCTGCCTCCCTCAACTGTACCATATCAGCTAATTAACCTGTTTATAGATTTTCCCGTCTCCTTATTTTAATTCTCAGCTGGTATTTCTCTAGGCTCTGGGCCTTGGGAATTGCAGTCATTTGTTGAGTTTCTGGCAGTGTGAGAATGTCTAAGAGTTTGCTTTCATTTGTCATGCATAGTGAAGTAGACAGAGAGAAGAAAAATAACCGAGGAAGAAAGAAAACAGAACTTGGAAAAATTCTGGACCCCAGCAATGCTTCAAACAAGCAAAGTGGTGAGGCAGTGGATACTTTTTCTTTTTTGCATCTGGGGGTTTGTTTTCCTCTTTTGTCCTCTGTGTGACAGAGTAGTAAATGCCTGTCCTATTGGCTGCTCAGAGTACTTCATCATATAATTGTACTCTTTTCTATGGTTCTGTAGAGCTGTCTTCCAGTTCCACCTGGGAAATCAGATCCACTCCCTCCACCCTGTACCATATGAACCTAAGGAGGCAGGACAAATTTCTTTCTTTTTAAAAAGATTTTATTTGTGTTTTAGAGAGAGGGGCAGGGAGGGAGAAAGAGATCGAGAGAAACACCGATTAGCTGTATTAGTATGCACCAATCAGGGACCTGGCCCACAACCCAGGTATGTGCCCTGACTGGGAATCGAACCGGTGACCCTTTGGTTCTCAGGCTGGCACTCAATCCACTGAGCCACACCAGCAAGGGCAAGATGCGGCAAATTTCAAAACCATAATGATTTAGAAAGTGCAGAGCAAACTCTTGTGGTGTTCCTGACTTTTCCGTGTCCTTAGGGCATTTCTGACACACTGAGCAGCAGCCACATCTGTGTTCTCGAAAGGCACTCCTGGATTATGAGTCGTAACACCTGAGGGTCAAAATCAGCTGTGTCCCTTCAGGCCTGTGACACACGCCAGGCCTTTGCCCATGTTCAGGCACTTCAGCTGGAACTCATCTCCTCTCCTGACTTCCCAGCCTACTCTGTGTTTATTCGCTGCTGCAGTTGAAGGGGCAGTGTAGTGGTTAAGTAGACAGGCTACCTGTGAAGAGCTTTTGTTTAGAAATCTGCCCCTGCAATATGTTTGAAAGTCTGTTGATGAGCCAGTGATATCTAGGCAGTGAAGAGAAAAATAGCTGAAGCTTGTATCCAGGGTTTGCAAAACAAGCAACTCTCAAAATGATTTGCAGTTGGATTCTGAAACCGTCTTTGCTCCAGCCGAGCCATGGAACATCACTTGTAACCAGACTGCATTTGTCACCCAGACAGCTTTAGAAAAATCTCCTGTTTCCTCTTGGAGAATGCAGGGGTAGAACTGAGGAATCCTTTTGGTTTTTTGAACCTGGCACTTTCCACAAACCAAAGGAGTGGTTAATAATTTCTCTGGTTATATCAGGTGTTGTTGGCCAGATGTTTCCTTCCAGAACTTGCCTCCTTTATTTTCTAAATTGAGTGGCATCAAATAAAACACATTGCAGTTTCAAAGTAAGTTGCTTTGATCCAGCAGGAGAAGATGTAGTTAGGAACCCAAATTAGGGGATGAGGCTGAGGTGGGCGGACACCACAAATTCAAAGTGGTTTTCACGTGTCTCATTTTGGACCTTTGGAAAAGCCATGTGATTTATCCACATAATAAATCCCTTTTTCTTTTGCTTCTCGGAAGACCATTCCCAAAGCCGTTACCATATTGCAAATGAGAACATATTTATCTTGCTTATTTGAGAACAGTGAAAAGTCAGATCATGTTTTCTGTAAATAACTTTTATGGGCTTATATTTTGTATATCACTTCTTTCTGATTATAAAATGGGATTAAAACAATGGGTCTCTGTTGTGTCATCTACCCATGAACTTTATTACAAAATAATGGATTGATGCTATAAAGCTAAGATTTCCACTTAGCTGTAAGTCTTTCTTTGTAAACGTGTGAGCAAAAATATGTATCTGTATTAGTCAAGAGCTGAGTCTTCATCCAGTAATAGAAATTTGATTAGTAATAACATTGTGGTTTGTTTTGTACCAAAAAGAGAGGCTTTGGGGATAATTAATTTCAACACAGTGCAAAATTTCTGGGTCATGCTTTCTAACTTAATTTATTTTGATGATGTATACCCAGAAATTAAATACACATTACCGGGAATTTGAATTTTTATATGGAACACTGTGGTTTCTACAGGGAGGGGTGAGCAAATGTTACAACTACTGAAGAATTGAGTTCTTCAGTAGTCTGGGTACAGCCTGAAATTCTGAAATTAGTTCATCATTTCTTCATCTTGTAGCAGCCTGATAGAGGAAGAGTGTGGGTGGTCTTGAGGTCAACAGAATTGGAGAATAGACTAGAAGAAAGTCAGTTAATCTTTTCAAGGCCTTTGTGGGGGGGTTCTATGCTATAAAATGTAAGATTAGCCTTCATTAAGAAGATTGATATAAATGAGCTATGGAATGTCTTTCTTGTGTTCCTTGTACAATTGCTAGAACTTACTGTTGTTTCTTGCTGAAATGACTGCATCCTTAATAAAGAGAATACTTAATGTAATTATTAGTCATTTGTTGTTTTTTTTTATGTGAATTGAGGATGTAAAGCAGATTTTGGGGGAAGTTGGGGGGGGGGATGAAATGTAAAGAGAGACTGAGATGGCTGGTGGTCTGAGCCATGTCCAGATTCTGAAAGTTATGAAACCTTTCATAGCTTTGCCGGCTGCCTGTTTTTATGAAGCAGTTATTTAAACAATGTCATGCCAGCTGGTTGCATCCTTTGTTCTGTTCTAAAGAATTGCTTTTAGACTTCGCTTTTAGATGGATTGACCAGACAAACAAGATGTCACAGTGGACTCAGAGTGAAGGCCCTGAAATCAGAGCCTTCCGTGGCCTCCCTCAGGCTGCTAGAGGGACCTTTCGGAGTCCTGCTTCAGTGTTCACAGGTTCTTCGGTCACTTCACGAAGCTGAGGCGGAGTGGCTTACCCCTGTCTGCCCAGGGGAAGTGATGCATCCTACTGCATGGAAGGCTTCTCCCACCCTCACTCCATTTCATTTTTGTTCAACGCCCATTTCTCTGTCTTCCTTAGTAAGACCCCAGCTGTCAGTTTTCACATCCTCAGGGTTTGGATGATGTCCCCACCACCTAGTGCTCACCCAGCCCACCACCCCTACCCTTTTTTACTTTCTTACAAAACTCAGGTTAGGTTTTTTCTTCCCCTCTTCCAGAGAGAACTAACCAAACTGCTTTCTTACCTCCAAGGGACATGGTGAAAGAACCAACTCTATGCAAAGTTACGTGGCAAAAGAACCAACTCTGTGTTGAACGATGTACAACATTGTTCTAATTTAATTTACACGTGCCCCCTTCAGTACTTTACCTTCTACGTGAGGACAGGAGTGCGGCGTTGACACCTTTATATTTTAATATGCAGACTGCCTCTCTTGAATTGTCAGAAAATAAAAAATTTCTGACACTTTCAGGTACAATATTGTATACAAAATGGTGGTTTTTTCTATGGTTTGTTTACATCCTCTCTTCTTCCCCCACCAGCAATGTTTCATGCCACCAGCCAGTAAAAGTGAATGAACGTGTTTATTTTCCAGCAACTTCCCAGATGTCTTTGGTTGCCTACTTGTGTTCAGAGCATTTTCTGGGATTCAGTTTTGAGGCTTAGTCAGGAGCTGGCTCATGTCCCACACTGGCTGAAACCTGTGGTGAGCGTGGGGAAGCTACAGGGCATTCTCCTTCCCATAAACTGCTCACAGTGAGGAGGTATCTATGGGGGAAAAAACTAGAAAGTAACATACGAGTGTTTTTTTAGGTGAGCTATTAAGTAAACAGAATACCCCGCCCCCCAGAATTTATCTGTGTGAATGAATGTCCTTCCTTAAAGTAGAGAATTCTACATCTTTCTTTCAAAAAATAGCGCAGTTGCCCTACATATCTCGCAGCTGCCTTTTTGGGGAGATGAAATGCACAAACCACAGTGTTGATTCTGGGTCACTTACCATCGTAGACTTTCCAGTGGTGCTATCCAACTTGATCCCCCCTCCTCCTTACCTTTGGGAAGATACTAACCTCTTTCAGGAAATCAAATATACTTTCTAATAAATAAAGATGGGTCATCATTCTTTTTTTCAGTATTCAAAGGAATGTGAGGAAGGCAATTTCAAAATGATTTACACATTAATGGTACTAATGCCTAGAGACAAAATCCATTTTGAGTGCAAGTCTCAGTAGCTTTGTTACATAAAATTAGACACATTATTTATATTAAATATCAAATGGTATATGTAGAAAATTCAGCTTCTTGCTGATTTAGGCCCGAACTAAGAATATATATTCTGTAGGTTTGAGCTAAGTGGAAAAAATCTCACAGTGAGGAGCCTCTTGCAGCGCCCTGGCAGCCGGCTCCAGCCCCAGCCCCGGACTGCTGACTGGCCCAGGCATCGGGAAGTTATCCTCAGACACTGTCAGGAAGGTCAGGAACTATCATAGCTTTTTCTGCTTCTCATTTCTGGGCCCAGCTATCAAGGTTTGTCATCAAAATTATTTCCCAAACTTGTTCAGAAACACCTCAGGCCTTGATGGCAGGGGTGACCAGCCTCCTGCTGAATGAAACAGGCCAAAGCAGGCTTGGCACCCTTGAAATCATCATCTTCCAAAGGACTCATCGCTTTCTCCTCCTTCAGGAAGTTTTCACATCTGTGCCTTGTTTCTGCTCTTTATGCAAGTCTTCCCAGACTCCATGCAGATTCTATTGTGTGCTATGGGTTAGGCCCATCTCCAATGGGCTGCTTGCCTACCTGTAAATTATCTGCTGGTTGAAGTACATAGAAAAAATATTTTGAGGGCTTTACTGTTTTTCTTCCTGCTGTTTAGATGAGCTTCTGCCATTCTTCAGTCCCACAAACACTTTTGGAAGCACAGAACACATTAGGTTCATGGTCATTTGTTATTTGATGCCTTTGAACAATATACTGTACTTGACTGTGGTCTTGGACACCATCAACTGATGATTGCTGCAACAGAGGATTGTAAGAAAAAAGTAAATCTCCAGCATGGCTGTCAGAAACCCCACATGTAGAGTAATAATGGAAATTTGTAGCCTTTTTAGAGCATCATACCTTTCCCAGACTTTCACAAATCATCTCATTCAATTTTTACAACAGCCGTAGGTATCATTACTCTTGCTTTGTAGTTGGAGACTGAGACCCAGAGAGAGCTGAGTGGTTTGCCCAGGGTCACTGTCACCCTAGTGGGTGACAGTGGTTAGTAGGTGACAGCACCTGATGCAGAACCAAGGGTCTCTGGCCACAGGGACATCCTACTTCCTCCTCCCACAGTGAAGTAGTTGGAGTGCTTGCTGTTCTCAGAGTTTGCTACCTGATCTTGAAGGAGTGGGCCAGAGGGAGTTCATAACAGTGGGCAGGAATATCCCTAAGAGATCTAACATTCTTTTTTTCTAGTCTTTCAAGTCTACCAGGTCTGAATGTAAGAGATGGAAGAAAATAACACTGATTCAGACTTCCAGGAGTCCCTGTCCCTGAACACATTGGGAAATCAAGGCTTAGGTTACATCTGCAATTTTTTAAAAATATTTTATTTATTTGTCTTTAGAGGGGAAGGGAAGGAGAGAGGGAGAGAAATATCAATGTATGGTGGCCTCTCATGCGTCCCCTGCTGGGAACTGGCCTGCAACCCAGGCATGTGCCCTGACTGGGAATTGAACCGTGATTGCCTGGTTCACAGGCCCGCGCTCAATCCACTGAACTACTCTAGTCAGGGAACATCTGCAGTTTTTAAGCACTGTAGCCCAACTGTTACTTCTGTGAAGAAACTGTCTCATATGTCAGCACCAGTTTCCCAGGCAAAGAGGGCCAGCTGGGTCCCGAGGTCCTCCCAATGATTCAGTTAAAAGGTGCTGATGCCCCCAGAAAGCAAAGCTTCTATCCAGGCATGGATGAGCTACCTCTGAGAAGGGAGAGGTCAGTATGGGCTGAGGTAGATGGGAAACAGAAGATATAGGAACAGTTGGAGGGTATCGGTAGGTTGGGTTGGATGGGCCCCAGCCAACAGAGGAACCCCCCCACCCCACTTCAAGAGTGGGCAAAATTAATAGCTGTGGAATGATTGTATGTGAGAGTGTGTGAGGAATCTGTTTTCCTGCAGGCTATTCACTTTAATATATAGCAAAGGGCAGTCATAGCTAATGTCAGAGCTAGCAAATTTGACATTTTTTCAGTGGTCTTTGGTAATGAACTGTTCAAGGTTGAATTATGCTCACGTTTACCACTATAGTTCCATCTGAACATGTCTCTATACGTGAAGGTCCTCAGTAAGGATGAGGTGAGCAGCAACTAACTTCAGGAGGCATCTGGCTGCCGTTTCTATCCCCAACTCCACATCCCCTGCCTCCTCGGATGGCCTGATCGTGGTAGGGAGGGCTTGGGTGATTCTTCACTAAAGAAAATGACAGCACCACTTCCGTTTGAACAAATCTGATGTTCTCATTTGGGTGTGTGCCTAAAGGTGCCTGGGTTGAAAATATGTGGTGTCACCTCTCCTTATCATCCTAAATCTTAGTGCACTTTGTTCCTTGTTAGCTGGTAGTGTGGTGAGAGGTGTAGTGAGTAATGGTCGACCAGCCGCTTCAGGCTGGATTTATGTTTCATGAGCTAAAATGGTTCCTAACTCCTATTTTCGCCGTGTTACACAGCTAGTTACCTTTAATGCTCATAATAATAAAACACTGTGTGGAGATACATTTTAACAGATGTTTTATAAGCTTCTACACTAGAGGTGATAACCAGAATATTGAAAATAAAACCGTCACTCCCACTTGCATTTTAAGTCAGATTTATAGCTTTCTTTCCATTATAATTTGGCTCTAGACTGAAAGCAAAATCACCATCTAATTATTTTTTATTCAAAGAGTAAAGGAAAAAAGTACCAAATGAAATGATTTTGTATAAAAAGATCACAGGATTTGGCAGCAAAGGTCTGGATTAAAACCTTGGCCTTTGTCATTAACTAGCTATGATGTTGAATAAGTGACCTAATTTTTGGTTAGTTAGTAAAGTAGGATTATACTGATACTATGGTTATATTACTGTTACCTGTAGTGAGAACCACTCTCGTGACTCGCGCCCCAGACTTATCATGATTCAGGTCTGTTCTGCTTTTAAAGTCTTAAATTTGCAGCATTCCTGTCTGGGAACATAGCCCGTGAGACTCCTAGTTCGCATCCCCTCCCACCCTGCACACCTGCTCGCTGATGTGGAATAAGCCCTCTGGTCTCCTCCATCTGTCTCTCAGTCCCCATGAAACTTTCTGTCTCTCCAGTCTTAGGCCCCACAATTCCTTAACATAATCCTTTAAGCCAGCCTGTGCTATCTCCTTCATCCTTTGTTCTTCCTGAATATCCCATTTGCAGGCCCCTTTCCTGAGATCAGTGTAGCCATTTGCTTTTTTCCCCTGCATGTAGGCTGCACCAGACAAGTCAGGGAAAAGAGCTAAGCTGAACCCCCTGGGACACTGGGGGCTACTTAATAATCTACGGTAGGTACCTGCTCAGTTCCTTCTCCTGTTTCCTAGAGGAATTACTCCAAAGCGTTACCTCTCTTTCCTCCCACTGCCCCTGCCTGCATTACTCTCTGCAGGGGACCTCCTTGCCTGCCTCTTAACAGTAGAGCCACTGGACAGGATTCCCACAATGCCCCTCTCCCCCAGCTCACCCACACCATCGTCTTTCTGTCTTGATGGAAGACTTTTCCCTCCTTCTGTCCCTCTTCCTTCTGTGTCCGGTGTTTTCCCTTGTATTGCCTCTTGCCTCTCAGCACACAGACATTTTTAATATTTCAGTATCGGTTTCCATCTCTTTTCAGACTGAGCCCATCTTTTTCTGTCTTTGTGTTTACTTGGTCACGTCCCATTTTTTCCCTCCCCCTCTACAATCGGGCATCAATCTTTGCCTCATGATCCGTGTGTTTATCCCCAGGGGCCTTGTAATTGCCAGACTGAAGGAGCTCTTTTTAGTCCTTATTTCACTTGGGCTCCTATATCATCTGGTTCTGACCACACCTTCCTTTTTGAAACTCATCCCAAACTCCTTTCTGAAATTTTCTCTGTTACTTTCCAGTAACATTACAACTTCCTCCCCCAGCCCCCACCACCTGCTTTTGTCTTAGCACCCCTTGTGGTCCTTCTGTTTCGATGAGACTGGCTTGAGCCCCTGAAGCTTTCCCCTCCACTGAGCTGCCCAGAGGACACATCATTCTGGATGTGTATCAGGCTCCTGAAAACCTTGTACATTTTAAACTGAAGTCACCTCTGCCCCTCATCATGTTTTCCCGAGTCTTCTTTCTCAACGAATGGTACCCTCATCCACTGGGATGCACACACCAGACATGTCAGCTTCTTCCTAGGGTTCTTCTTCCTCAATTCTCCAGCACCCCATATACAAGTCCATTCTGTAATACTTCCAGTTTATCTCTTGGACCCATTCTCTTCCCTCTGCTACAGACTTTGTTTCCGATTCTTATTGATATGATAGTCTACACTTGAACTGCCGTCGCACAGCTTGGTGGGAGGTAGTGGATGGGGAGGTAGTAGATGGGGAGGCAGGGAAGTTGGAAAAAGTTGTCTTTTCTAGAATCCAGTCTGATTGTGTGATTCCCAGCTTAAACCCCCTAATGTCATAGTCCGTAGCCTGACAAGGAAGCTCTTCCTGACGGGGACCCTGTCTACTTTCTGACCTGATTTTCTGCTGTTTTCCATGCGCGTGTGATGTCACAGCTATACACAGATTCAGTCCTTGCCTCATGCATTAACCAATACTTTTATGCTCAGTGTCTTTAATGTCCTTCTCTGTCTTTCTCCTAATTATTCGGGGCTAAATTAAAAGCTTGCCTTCACTTCCATTCTTGCCCAGCCAGTCTGAGCTGGCTACTGTAGCTTGGACTCTGTGTAATGTTTGGGCATCTGTCCATCATAATAGCGATTTCTCAAGCTGAGAGTTTCTGAAAACCCAAGTTTTGAGAGAGAGAGAGAAGCTACTGATTGTAAGACTAAGGCTGCGAGCAAACTCCTGAAAGCCTTAAGAAATAGTTTTTATTTATTAAAATGAAGCAATAAAGAAAATTCTGTAGGTGCAATGAACATGACTACATGTCTTAGATAACTTGAGTAGTAGTTAAGGTGCTTCATATTATAAATAATGGATATTTTGGAAAGTCCCGTAACTTCCGTGTGCCTTAGTTTCCTGTAAAATAAGGATAATGATAATAACTACCTTATAGATTGTTGTGATGAAGGGCTAATATATGTAAAGTGCTCAAAACAGTGTCTGACATGATAAGCACTATATAGGTATTCTCTATTAATAATAATAATTTTTACTTGCGAGCTATGATTACCACACAGTTTATTATTTCCAGTCCCTATGTTTTTACTGAGGTGATTCAAATCTGCCCTATTTTGAATGTGTAGACACATTTTCTTTGGTCCTCTTCTAAGTGTTCAGCGGGGGTCTAATGTATTACTCGTAGTTGTTGAGTCATATCTTAGCTTCTACCGTTGTCTCAAAGATGTACCTTTTTAATTGACTTCGGAAGAATTTTTGGGTGATATGCATCTAAGCGAGTTCAGCCCAGGGCAGCCTAGTACACATTTCTCAACTCCATTCCCCAGAGTACAGGGTTAGCTCTGTCCCCAGTATCCAGAATACGGCAGGCAGAACAGTGGAACAGCCTTCAATAACCTCTTCCTCCCTTGCCTCCCTCCTCCCCCCGCCTCTCTCTCTTTCTCCCCGTCTCTCATTCACACACAACTCTTTGCCTTCTGCCTACAGGGCCACAGTTCAGTTTCCCTTGCTTCTGCCTCCTTTGTATTTTTGAGCCTGCCCTACACAAACACTGGCTCCTTCTCAACTCCCCACCTCCAGTTCTCCTTTTCCTATTATTTCCAATGGGACTTGATGTTCATTCACTTACGTTAAAATATTCACAATATTAAAAATGTTATTATGAAGGAAAGCCATGATTATAAGTTTCATGAGAGAGAAAAATAGCATTTTATTCATATTTGTATTGGGTAGGCATTCTAAGGAAAGTTGTCAGAAGCAAATGAGATGATTTATAGTAACTAAATGTATAAACTATAAAAATCACTACACAGATTTCTAAAATCCCATTTTCCTTCCCTTCTTCCTTTATAGAGTATTGTAACACTTTTATCATATGGATATTATGAGGAATTAATTTTACTTTTGTAAAAGTATCTTAAAAAATATGTCCCAACCTTCCTAGGTAACTCTGACCTTCTAATTACCATCATAAATCTATAGGAAAATTATAAATTTTAAATTATGGTTTGATCTAATGTTTCTCTTGTTTTTAATATGAAAATGTGATCCGCTGTCTTAGTGACATTCCTAGAGTTAGTGTCTCTCATTTCTTGACCCCAGCCTGTTCCTTAGGCTGTGATATTAACAATGTGTGGATACCTTTCCTCAATAGCTTTCGTTTCCCAAATCACTCTTGTGGGTTCGATGACGTGTCTAACTTCAGTTTAGGTTGCAGAGTTCCCATTAATCTCATCTTGCTCTAAGTGCAGTGTTGAAGAGTACTGTCTTTGTTCTACGGACCCAAATTCCTACACAGCTAACTCCTTTATACACAATAGAAGTTCAATAGATTTGAATTACTGTGCCCATTTATTTCAACTTCCTTTCCCAATTATTTGCTTTCATACTGCAAATATGAAAGCAAGATTTTATTTATTTAAGATTTTATTTATTTATTTTTAGAGAGGAGAAGAGAGGGAGAAGGAGAGGGAGAGAAACATCAATTGGTTGCTTCTTGCACACCCCCCAAGTGGGGGCCTGGCCTGCAACCCAGGCGTGTGTCCTGACCGGGAATGGAACCGGTGACCTTCTGACTCACAGGCTGATGCTCAATCCACTGAGCCCCACTAGCCAGGGCAATACTGTATTTCTTAAGAGTATCTAAGAATATTGGCAATCCAGAAAGAAATTTTTCAGAAATTATTGGTGTATTTAAATGTACCTTCCTCCTTTTTCATAATCTCATGGTAATTTCTGGTCTTGTTGAAATCTAGACAAGCTCCTAGAATATGAATAGAGAACTAATAAGTCATTGTTGTCTTATTGCCATTGAATTAATTTTTTCTGGTAAGTGAAGTATATCAAATATGGGTGTGTCAGTTAATTAAAGACAATCATAATGTTCACTCCATATGGCCTTTTTCAACGCAGAAGCCAGTAGGTTAAATTTCAATTTGAAAAATGTGGTATTTTTTTAATAGTGTATTTACCTGAAGCTATGGCAGAAATATTATGTGACCAGACTGGAGTGATTTTGTATTGGCAAATATAAATTGAAATATAGGAAGTCCTTTTTAAAAAGACTAGTGAGCATATTTGAGAATGTATTAGACTGTTGATTACTTGAGTGAAAGTGTCTTTATTAAGCATAGTATAGCACAAAGCACAAAGTTAAAATCATATCATGGCTTTAACAAAACACAACCTCCCTAGAATCTCGGTCCTCTTCCATCTTTTCCCCTGCAGTAGGGTTGTTGTTGGGGGACCTGGCAAAGCACAATGGGGAAGACTATGCAAGATCTGACAAAAATGGTCCTCTCTCAATGAAATAAAGTGGATTAGTTTCTTGCTGCTTTTCTGTAGGATAACTATTGTGTTTCATAAGAGCAACATACATTAGAGATTTTCTTTTTAATGATGTCTTCCCCAAAAAAGATGCCATGATTTGATATTGGTCATGGTTAAGTTCGAGGAAGCCTCTGAAAATGGAACCAATGGGAAAATAACTTACATTTTCATAAACCATTTAAGAGTAAACTCTATTAAAATGCAATTAAACTAGTGAAATGAATATTTATGATTTTAATAATTATTATTATTATAATTTAGACACTTCACAGATGGACACAGTGCTTTACATAAAATCGATGCTTAGTAAGTAGTCTATGAATTTAAATCTTTTATTTATTGATTTATTTTTGACAGAGAGAGAAATATTGCTTTTGTTGTTCCACTTATGTAAGCACTCATTGGTTGATTCTTGTGTGTGCCCTGTCCTGGGATCGAACCCGCAACCTTGGTGTATCAGGACAACGCTCTAACCAACTGAGCTACCTAACCAGTTGGTTAATCAACAATGTTGCCATGTTGTTCGATTCCAGTAAACATCATTTACATAGAAAAAGATAGGAGTGGTGTTTGTTAGAGTTGTATAGCTACGTGGCATGTGACTAGGGTGAGAAGGGTTTTGTCATTTATTGTAGTTATTGTGCTCATTGAATGTGAATTAGTGCATTATCTTCCTAAGACCTTTCTTTATAAAAACCTGACCACATTCTAACTTGCAATAAAATCCATTTTAATTACTAGGCATTTTAATAACAATACCTTTTCAGAAAGCTTTCATTGACTGTCACTTTGCTTAATAGTGAAGTATCGTACTGATTGTGCTTGTGACATACTGGGAAACTGAACAGAAATTGTCATGGTTAGACTATGTATTGGAAGTTACCATGAACAACACAAATGAAATGTTGACTCAATGAGGTGAGTCATAGGAGCTCACTCTAGCTGGTTGCTCCTGTTTGAATTTTTGTCCTATGAGGGAGAGCAAGCATAATGAATATTTCTCTGTCCCTTCTTTATCAAATATCTGAAAAGTTAAAGTGATTTGCCTAAAGCTTTACCGAAATCACGTGCACAAATCAAACTCTGAGTAGAATATATATATTTTTTTACTCCTTCAGCTTCCCTGCATTTACTGTCTTCCACGGATTTTTCATGGCTTCAAAATTTGTTTTCTAAAATGTATTATTTGCAAAAGGTTAAAAAATTAAAAAATGTAAAGTTAGAAATATAATATGATTTTAAAGTATATGGTAAGCTTTGTAAGTATAAAATGTACAATTTTATGTATTCTTCAGTAGTCATAAACTATCAAATGCACATCAATAATTAATAAATTAATGCATTCTATTGTCATTAAACCACAATTCTTTAATTAATTGAATGATTTATTACATCTTAGTTTTTCTCGTTAAGAGTTTCTAAGATATCCTAAGGTATATTTAAATAACTGAAAAGTCTCACTTCAGTTATGTGCTTAAATGAACACCCTTTGATTTTCTTATCATCCCTTCTGGAGACAGAAGCCACTAGTGAAGTAAGTCATTAGTTGCAAAGGCAAGACTGCTGAACTAAACCCAAAGGAAATGTAGACATACTGATATTCTGAATAGTAGGCAAGTATCTACGGCCCAAGGTTTTACAGATCAGGTCCTGGCAGCAAGGTTTAAGTTAGACTAGATATTGAGTCTTTGGTCATATGCTGACACCTATTCCAAAGCTGAAATTGAGGAAGAAGAGGGAAGAAATGCAATTCTTCACTCTTTTGTGCAGGTGACGTTAGCTGATTGAGGCCCAAAAGGTTTAGGCAAAGATACTAGCTCTATCTTTTCACATCTGTGTCAAGGGAAGGTTATCAGATCTTTTCTTTGGTTCAAAAAGCACAGCCTCATCCTTAATTGCTACCTGTAAGGTTGATCTGTTGACCGTCGTTAGCAGCAGCTTTTCAATGCTCTGTATGATGACACTTGTCAGTCCATGTGGCTAATAGCTAAGAAAACACAAGTGTCCGATCACTATGCTGTGTGTCTACCTGAAACTAATAGAAAATACTACTGAATGCCGACTGTAATGAAATAAAATAAAATAACGACGTTAAAAACAACTATATATGGTTACACAAATACGTTTTCTTAGCTAAAATATACTCTGATTGTTAGTCATTTATTATAGCTTTATTCTTTACCCTTTAATATTCAGAAAGAATTTTAAAAAGAATCAAAAAAGGGGGAGATGTTACATTCTTGCTGGGTTTACTTATATGCGAGGCCAGTCTTAAAGGAAAATAGGACCTGCAAAAATACTTGCTTCTCTGAGTCCTAGTTTCTTCATTTGATGGCAGTACTTGTTCTATCAGAGTTGTTATGCCTTCAGGTAAGAGATGCTATGATTTATACAGAAGAGACAGAGGGACTTGAAAAAGTGCCTCCACAAAGCAGCTGGGGACTCACTCTCACAGCACATACTGATTGAGAGCGGGCACTACTCTGCCCCTGCAGATTGAGGACTGAACAAGGTAAAGGGAAGTGCCTGCCTTTGGGACATCTTTGTTCTGGAGCAAGAGACGCCAGGATACATGGCAAATAAACAACTCCTGTAATGTGTGAGATGACACAGTTAAGCAGGGAAGGAGGACAGTCAGAGTTAGGGTAGAGTTGAAATTTTAGATAAAGTGGGCCAGGAAAAGACTCCTAAAAAAGGGACTGTTGAGTCAAGATCTGAAGGAAGCAGGAGAGCAGGCAGAGCAGAAGAAGAACACTGTACATGTGTGCCGGAGGACCAGGAGCGAGGCACAGCACCTGGAGGGCGGTCAGAAACGGGCTGGGGTAGCGGGAGATGCGGTCAGAAGTAGAACCTCATAGTAACTCTAAACTCACTGCAGGAGCATCATCATGTACCCAGCCACCATACCAAAGAGATGCATAGATGATAGACAGATAATAAATAGATAATAGATATAGATACACATATCAACATATACAAATTTAATCCTTGGTATTTTTTATACCTGAGTTGCAGGTAAGGATACTATAGACCAAAAGTAACTCTAGACCCAGGAAGTCACACAAAGGCATCTCTCAGCCCCCCAAAGTTCCTGTGAACTTTCACCACCCCCCCAAAGGGCCTGAGACACTCCCGCTCAGATGCTCAGCTGGGTAATTCCTAGTTGAGGGCAAAGCCCTGCTTGAGAAGAGAAGATTGTCAGAAAAATCAGCCAGGTGCTCTCTTTGCCCTTCTCACAATCCCTCATCAGTGAGTCCAAGCTGGTGGCAAGGCAGGAAAACATGGCGGGAGCAAAGAATTTCACTGGAGTCAGGGAAAGCTCGCCCTCCTTGACAGAAAGCTATCTGACTAGTCCTAGTGAGATTGCAGCTAAATTTAGCTGCAAAAAATGCATTTGCTAACTAGTCAGCTACCCGCCCCGTCTGGCCTGCCCAGAGCTCAGGGTATGAAATATTTACTTAAAAGAGCTCTTGTTCCCCACCCCCTGACTCAGGGTATCATCGTATTTCTCCCATTGCCCTTCCTCCAAGATTTCTGACAAAAGTGTTCTCAGCATTATCATTGGCGAGCAGGGAGGCTATAGTTTTCTGAGAGGCACAGGAGTACTCACTAGCTGACAAATTGCTGTAGTCTGTGCTGGCCGCCACTTTGAAAGATTATGAATATGGAAGAGCTGTCCTGCATTTGTGAAATGGCTCTCAGTGTTCAAATGCCCTCTTTGTCCTCTCGCCCTCCTACCCAAAGAAGGATTTGCAGGCCTTCCCGTGGAAGTGCAATTGCGGATGCAGTCTGTGCTGACACCGAAGACTTCCCTGGGGGAGAGAGTGCGCCAGCCTCTGGAGAGCGGGGTCTCCGGCCCTCGCAGGCGGGACCTCTACTTGCTGTCACCGTGCCTCTCACACGCCGCGAGGATCCCTGTCTGGATGCTGACTTTGACCACCTTTGAGAAACTTGAGCTCTTTAATCCTCAAGGACCTGAAAGGCAGTGAATAGTCGTCATTACTATAATGTTGCTCATCTTAATTTTTTTCAAAAACAATTGCATTCTGTCTCCTTAATTCTTGGAAGACAGATTGCATACAGCCATGGAAAGATTTCTGTATTCCTTCGTTTGAAGAACTTATGTTGGATAAAGGGAAACACCTTCACTCTTATATAATTTACCTTTATGGTTTAAGTTTTATCATGGCTTATATTTTATTGAAACAAAATAATGGATTCCTGAACTGAGCTGCCAATAGTGAAATATCACAACTAAACTTTAAGAGGAGGGAAGACGTACACACAAACTATGAAGAGTTGTGAAGACCTAAAAATGGGTGAGAAATAAAAATAAGATATCTTTCCAAAATCAATGTGATTAACAAAAACAATAGCTGGTGCCAAATATCATAAACCAAATAACCAGTACTACCTCATCATTTTTTTTTTTTAATTTAGAGAATGATGCTTAATTGAGAGGCCATGAGGAATTGGCCTTTACACCTACCTACAGAAGCCCGTTGGAAAGGGGTCCCATGGGCTGTTGGCCTTCCCTGTTGATCCTCCCTGTGTTCTAAAAGGCCATCAGTGTCGGAGTGCCGTGCGCCTCGTTTGTGAATGCTGCTAAGCAAAGAAATGACAATGTCACCTCCATCTCTCTCACACCCCTCATGGGAGATCCCTGAGGGCAAGGCCTCGTAGGGATCCACAGATCTTTCGATCTGTATAACCTTAGTGCCTGTGAGGAATATGACATTTAATAGAATCCAGCATTCAAGGAGCACCCACTAAATGTCAAATTTTTTTAAAGCAGGCTCTGTCAATCTTGGCGCCATTGACATTCTGGGTCCAATAATTCCTTATTAGGGGAAGGGAATACCCTGTGCATTGCAGAAGGTTTTGTAGTATCTCTGGCCTCTACCCTCCAGACATCAGTAGCAGCAATTGTGACATTCACCAAATGTCTCCTTGGGGCAGGGCCACAATTTCCCTTTTAAGGATGTGAGGTGGAGAGTTTAACTACATTTTTAAGGGCAAAATATATATAACTGTTTAAAATGCCAACCCCCCAAATATATATATGTCTATGTATATATATGTATATACATATCTACATCTATATGTGATATATGTATATCTCTTGCTATATCTAACTCTACAACTATATATCTATGCACGTGCACACACACATTCTTACAGAGTACTTACAGAGGAGGCATTTGGTTAAAGTGCTCATTGCAGCCTTTTTTCATGGGAATCATTATGACTCCAGTAAATTGCCCACTAAATTTCATCTGTCGCCTCTGTTCCTGCTTAGATACAACCAAAGCCTATTGAAATTGATTTTTGTGTCAGTAACAGAGCAGGGATTCAGTAAGAACATGAAAGCTTCCCTTTCATTACTAGTCCTTTTTCACCCTTATTGCTTTAGATTTAGTGGGCCCTAATTATATTCCAGTGCTTCTCCTGCTGACATTTCCTTTGTTTTAATTAAAACTTCCGGAGGTTTGAGGACACCGTGGGGGAGGTTTTTATTCATCAACAGCCCCGATAAAGAGTCAGATGAGTCCCTATTTGTGTTCTTGCCGCCTGAGAATGATAGCTGGGAACACTGTGGTCCTTCCCCTTTGTTTTTCTGGGACGCTGGTGCCGTCCTTTCTCTTGCTGCAGAGCCCCGAGCTTTGAGACCCACTCTGGCTGCTGCTGCAGACCTTCTAGTGACCCAGACAGCATTGTCGGTGGACTGGCTTCTTATTGAAGCCATAAATTGGTGAAATGAAACACAGCACTGTCTTTTCATTATTATTATTTTTCTCCGCATGTTCCCTGCCACGCCTACAGTGCCCCTTGGTGCGAGGCCAGCCCCGCCCACTCCCGACCGGGTAGTTGTAAATCTTAGGACCAGGGGGGCCAGTGCCAGGCTATAATTGACAAACCTGTGCAAGGCATAGACAGAAGACATATATATCTTTTTAATCTGCAGCTGGGAGGGGGGATGGAGTGAGCAAAGGGTCTGCCAGAGGTCCTGAGGGGAAGACAGAGTTGCCTCGTGAAATAGGCCTTAGAGAGGGAGCTATTGATTCGAAATCTAGAAAAATGAGCTGCCCTGCCTCAAGAACAGTTGGCTCTGTCCCTCCTGGGCTGAGTAATCTCTCAGGAAAAGGGGAGACAGAGATGGAGGAGGACCTGTATATAGCAGGGCAGCGCCTGGACCTTGCTTTTCCCTTGTTATCACTTTCTCTCCCTGAGCTGTTCATCAGGTGAACTGAGGCTCAGAGATGCAGAATCCTAATGCCTGCCCAAGGCCCCAGGGCTCACTCTCATGGGCCAGTGTGTTAGTTAACGCTTGGAAAACAAACCCAAAACAAAGCCTGCTTGAGCAAAACACTCACAGCAGACTGTGTGGCTTCTTCCTGCAGTTATAAAACCAGAAGCCATTCCTACAGTATTTTTTTTTCCTTAAAAGCTTTCTGCCGTGTGTAAGTAGCTATTTCTCCAGATTCCATCAAGCTCTCCCAGGTTAAGAGAGTAATGGATCACTGGAGCTTCTCTTCACTGTTGACTGGAGGTAGTTTACACGTCCACTAGGCCTAGGAGCTTCCTGGTTCCCAGCCTGATTTAGCACGTACCCGTTTCAAGGTGCTGTTCTAGGCAATGTCAGACAGAGGAGGAAACACATAAAACACTCCGAGCCTTCGAGAAGCTTTTGGTTCTAGCGTTCAGAAGCCATGTGCCAGGTGGACTGAAGGTCTAAAAGCACTAGGAACTAAAGGAATTCACCTAAGAGAGGAGTGGATTCCAGCACAGCTCGTGTAGGCTATTGTAGCCATTAAGAGCACGCATTGTTACATCCAACCTTTTATGGTCTGTGTCCAGAACTTCTTTGTATCTTAAAAGGATTACTGATGTCTCCACTCACACACCCTAAACACTTGTGCCTGGGACACTGAAACCTCACCCTTCCACCCCAGCAGAAAACAAAAACAACCACGGGGAATTGACTTAGTGTTGTTTCCTTTTACTTTTTAAAAATTAAGAGCATTAGATTAATGGGCATTTTAACACTGAAAGGACCTAAGAAGCCTACCTAAACTGGAAATCTCTGACTTTCTTAAAAATTCTCCATGTGTAATGATTTATTCTCCTTTTACTACAGTTGGGTACGTATTCATCTTGGACATGGCTTTTAAATGCCATCTCAATCCCCAGGTGCTGCCCCAACTCAGGGGATAGGAAAGGCCTTTGTGCCGGCTGGGGAGGGGTGGAATTAGGGGGGAAGATGAGAAGTTGACAGGGGGTACATATGCATCCTGTGAACCTCGACATCCAGGGGGGTTTAGTCCTTCTGGAATCTAATGTAAAAAAAACCCCGAACGATTGTGGTTATCAGGTAGTAAATAAAAGGAGTAGCAAGATCTTCGGTTTTGTGCTGTTCGAGGGGTGGAAGGAGAAGGTTACCGGGAAGTGTGTTCTTGGCGGAAGGCCATGGCCGCAAGTGGCTCTGCTACTTTTCTGAGCTCTCGTCACCCCACAGCCTGTCTGCCTCGTCACTGCTGTCACTTCATCTGTGCGTGCCGTTCCCGGGTACAGGCTTCAGGCTCCCTGCCATGGGATCTGCATACATTAACAATTGTCTGCTAGAAATTGTGACTGTTTGATTTTTTTCCCTTTAATCATCCATTTTGATTTATAAACTAAGCCAAACTGGCAGCCATGAAGATGGAGGAATCCTAGTTTCTAACAAAGAAAAATGAGGCGCAGGCTTTTCTTCCCCACCCTGTGTGTGTGAGTGAGCCTCGGTTCTCAGCTGGGCCAGCTCCGAAGGGTCTTGTAAACAATCCATTTTCTGCTCTCAGAGGTGCCAAGCAGAGGAATTCACTGTGAGTAGAGCTGCCTCTGGGCACTGGCCTCCGTCGGCTCCTTACTTCATCTTTGCCACAGTCTGGGAGCAGTGATGGCTGGGTCACAGCGCTGCCTACCTGGACTGGAGGAATTTTTTTTCAAGCTACTGACAAGTGGCACATGCAGGCCCAGGAAAGAGAGAGGCATCGTTTAACCTGGGAAAACCTAGGAATAGACACTGAGCCAAATATATTCTGTGAACATCCTTGTGTCTTGCTTATACGGATTTTTGGAATCTTTTCATAAGGTTGCCTAGTCTACCCCTTTGCCTCAAGACAAGGTGTTTCTGAGAAAGGTGTAGCATTCCTAAAGATGTCCAAAGAGGTTTCTTAACGATGCTTTCCATCTTCAGTGTGAATGGAAAACCATAGTTCACCTGCTCTCCCATCATTGTAGTTCAGAGGGAAAGCTAAAACCAATTTCTGTTTTATCTGTGATCTGTGGAGAGGAGAATTGGACCGTCTGTGCAGGGGTGTCACACTCATTTCACCAGGGTCCACATCACCCTCTCGGTTGCCTTCAAAGGGCCGAATGCAAGTTTAGGACTGTGTGAATGTAACTCCTCCTTAACTAGGGGCAAGGAGCTTGGTGCTGCCACCAGGTAGAAACAAGGTGCTGGGCCGGATAAAACAAGGTGGAGGGCCGGATTTGGCCCGCCGGCTGTGAGTTTTCCTCCTGTGGTCTATAGAGTTTAAGGGAATTGCATCCACTAAATTCATCTTCCAACTTATTTGGGGTGAAATGATTGTAAGTCCTGCTCCATACCACCCCATCTGTTGATAGACACTTTGTAGCTAGATGGAAGTGTGGGCAAGGGGTGAGAGAGGTGGGAGAAACTGATGTGGACATATAGGTGGTATTGACCAAGAAACTGATGTTAACTGATGGTATTGACCAAGAGCCTGAATACAATCCTCAAGTCTCACTACTTCATTCAATCCACCACCTAGCAAATATTTATTGAATCCCTACTATGTCAAGCACTGGGGTAAATATGTATCTGATTCATTCCCAGATCATGTTGAATTGACCTCCTGAGTATCTCTTTTTGACTCTCTGCCTACTACTCACCTTCTCCTTAACTTTCATCCTAATGCAAGTTACCATCATCTCTCAAATAATTACTAAATAATGTTACAATATTTATTTTTCTATCACCTTTACTGCTTTCCTCTGTTCTCTGACTCGCCTCTAGGACAGTCTTTTCAAAATGCGAACTTGAGCCCTCTATACCCTGGCTTCACACTTTTTTGGTGGCAGCTCATTGGCCTTGTATAAAGACCTCAAAGTGGCCTGTGAAGCCCTGCGTGGACTTGCTCCACACTTGCTCTCTGCTCCAGCCACGCCAGCCTGCCGTCAGTCACTCAGGTGCTCTGAAAACTACACAACGGGACATTTGAACATGGTGTTGTTTTTGTCTGGAGTGTACTTCGCAATGCTTGAACTAGTTTACTCTATTCATTGTTTAGGCCAGAGCTTTTCTTAAAGCTTTTATCCCAGATCCAGTAAGAAATATATTATTTTACATTAATATCAAGAATAGGTAGATAAATAGGCAGATTCTTTGAGTTCCCTAGGAAACAGACTCTGAGGACAGATTTGCTTGTAGGAGTCTTTTGGGGAGTGCTCTCTGTATCAACACCTGTGAAAGAGGGAGGGCAGATTTGGGCAGTAGAAGGTGTTGAATGCAGTTACAAAAGCCCCAGGCAAATCCCCCGAAAAGCAGCTCTGGTGCTGGTATGGCCCTTCAAAACCATTCCAGTCTGATATAAGGGATGTATGCTTTTATATTCCTACATCAGTGAGTCATGGAATGCTTGCTGCTCCAGGTAAAGAACAATACTTCCAGCAGGAAGCATGCCCTTGAGTCTAGCTCCTGTGTTTGGCTAAGGCAAACTTCTGGACAGTGACTCAGAGAACCTCATTTTTGAAGGAGGGATCGAGGGGGCACACCACAGTGTACACTGCAGTCTGTCTCTTGTGCAGCCTGGGTCCACTTGCTTTGTATAATAAGTTCTGGAAACAGCTTCTCTAGGATTCTGGATGATCACTTTTCCTAGGAAAGTTCTAAGCCCTCACCATTTCATGATGTCTGATTGTTGCAATTGATGTCCATGATTATCTCCCTCCTCTACCACCCATTTTACTCCCTGTGTTGGTTAGCATCTTTGCTGGTCTATATGGCAGACATTGGGATGACTCAGACCCTCCTTCCTGAGATGTCTGACTTCAACGTGACTTTCTTGGGCTTGACTTGCTGCTCTTGCTTATTTACCACAAATATTGGGTAGCATATAAAAAGACTTGTATCTTCTGCAGCCAGAGCAGAAAAAGCTGAGGACCACACCCAAGAATTAATTATCAGGGTAGAAGAAAAGGTTTAATTCTCAACTATAGCCTGGCTGGGAAGTAATGAGACTCTGAAAGTTGCAATGAAGACATCCAAGTTTTAAGCACTTAAAAGCTGAAAATCCCTGTCCCCCTGAACACTCCGAGGCTTCAGAAGTTATGTTCCCCATCATGTTTGAAGACACTACACAGCTCTCAGGATTTAACCTCATCCCTCTTATAGCTTTCCAACATTGCCTTCAGTTGATCATTAATCACCCTTAGCTTTTCATTGTCTTTCTCCAGTACATCAGTGATTCTCAACAAAAGCCATGATTCCATTGTTTTAAACTTCTATTTCTTCTGGACCTCTTAAAGCCTGAAATATCAGACTCACTAGTGTATTCCCTGGCACCTGCACCCTACTCCTGTTCCCCACTAGTGAACATTTGGCAGTGACGCTGCTACAGTATGCCAGGGGCAATCAGTAAGCCACCTGTCACCAGTAATAAGGGTCTCATTGACAGCCTCTCTGAGAGCCTGTGTCTTTGGACCATTCCTGGAACCAACTGTCTAAGGGAGGTTCCCCTGGAAACATACTCTAATTTGGAGATTTATATGTAAGAATTTCAATAGGGAGTGTTCTTAGGATCTACACTCGTGAAGAAAGTACAACTGTGCTGAGGAAATAATTCAGCTGCAATGCAGTCTCAACAAAGCCCTCAGCCTCCCTCTGAGAGGTCGGCCCTACTCGAAAACAAAAGGGCTGGGCTTTTATACTCCTGTCATTGGATGCTGTTTTCTTTAGGAGGGAGCATGACCTTGGGCAGTGCTCTTTTGGCAGAGAGCAATTACCAGAAAGGCCGTGGCTGACAGCTGTAGGGCACTTCAGTATTAAATCTGGGTGGTATACTACAGCATCAGTTACAGATGGGTGGGTGGGTGGATGGCTGTAACTGCGCATTTGATTCGGGAAACAACCACTGCCTCTGCTACGTGTTCTAGATTGTGGATTTTTTTTCGACTTGAGTTGATTGATTTTCAGGATTCTGGTGCTGCACGTTTTGAAAATCAGTGTCGGGTATGATCAGTGGTGTTAGTGTAGAACGCTGTGGAAACACAAAGGTGGGACCATCAGCTGTGACTAGGAAATTGAAGACATCTTCCTTAATCAATAAAGGCTAGATCTAATGTAAGCTAAGCGTGAAGAGCTTAAACACTCTGCCTGTGTGCGAGTCCCTGGACCGGGAAGGAGGTGGTGGGGTGGCGTGTCTGCGTTTTCCACAGCCCTGTTTGCTCGTGTGCCCTGCTGGCAACGAATCCATTTCAGTGACCTAGAAATGAAAGTCCTCTTTCTCCCAGGCTTGCCTCAGGCCAGCAGCTCTGAAGCCATCTTGCTCTTCCTGAGAAAATGAGTAACAGCAATAACAAAGCAGGGGCTTTCATGGCTATTTCGAACAAAATCATTGTGTTTCTCCCGAATCCATGTTAGGGAGGGGCAGAGAGACAGAGGATTGTATCCCTGAGCGGTTTAGACTTCACCTGGATGTCGAGTTACTCTTTATGAAACATGAATCAGCACAGTTCTTTCCCTCAGACATGAGGTAGCAGAGAAGACAAGGGGGCAGGGTGGGTTTGCAGGTGTGTCCGAGGACTGGGCCGCACGGTGCCAGTGACCCTGCAGCCACGCTTTCCCAGTTTCATAAGCTTCTTTCTCTTTTCTGGTGGATGAGCTTTTTATTCTTGAGGCTACGATTGACGTAAGGCTTAGGGCCCTACTGGAATTTCGGTTTCGTTTTTCTAGATTTAGTCTGTTATTTTTGCTATTGTTGGTTATTTCAGTAAGAAAATCTTTATTCTTTTATTAAGAAATGACTCAGCAACTGCAACCGGACAGGATTTTTTTTCTAATTTTGTAAGAAAAATACATTTAACTCTGTCTCTCTGGAGAGGTTCCCTCCACCCCTAGAATTTAATTTTTAGTCCTTGTGTGAATATGTATTTCAGACCTAAACTAAGATGGAGTTCACGGTTGTGTTTTTCATTTCTCTTATGAATGGGAGTAACTTAAATTAGGAGTACTATTAAATTTTCACTTCAAAGTTCTCCTGTAATAATAATATCCTTCTTTATGGCTTTGCCCTCAAATCAGGAAATTAAATTAACAAAATCCTATGTGAAATAGAGATGAATGTTTCAGTGTTTAACTCAGCTTGAGTAAAATATGAAAAGAAAGTTTGTTTAGAAATTATTTTTACATTTTAGCGATAAGAATTTCTGATGCAGGATGTGGGTGGCAGAAGCAGGGCAGAGGAGAAGGTGTCCTGGGCTCACGTCTTGGCGGTGAGATTCGCCTCACCTCTGGAAGAAGGGTATTGGATTAAACACCTGGAAGGCTCTTTACATGCCATTTATTTGCGATTTTATGAAGTTGCCTCGGGTTTCCAGTGATCTTGAGGTCAGCTAACTCCTGGCCGGTCCCTCAAAGTCGGCCTCAATCTGGATCCTAATTGGTTTGACATTCTCCAGTGAGGTAAAAGCAACTCCAGCTGGGCTGCCTCCTTTGCGGCCCTCCCCTCGTCAAAGGTCGACAGCTCAGCTGCTTTCCCTGGCAGAGTGCTGGGCATGCCTTTGCCTGGGGCTCTGCTGAGGCTTGCTAATTGTTTCATCTCCAGGATCTCATTTGAGCTGAAGCTGCATCCCAGAGGTGTATTCCTCAGTCAGATCCATTGAGAACTGGTATTTCAGCTTGGAAGCAAAATTTAAAATGGAGAAGCAGGTTATTTTCTTTTCCATTGTTACCTTCAATGCCATAATGGCAGTTACTGAAACAAAAACAAAAGCACGAACAACCAGCTGAGACTGTTACAAGATATTTAACCCCCAAGGAAACTAAAGTTTCTTCACTTCCTGAGTATTTTCTAGTGGAGGACATACTTGTATCTCCTCCAGCTGGGTCCTGCTCCCCTTCCACATAAATCCGCCTCGCTCGCAAGCCCTGGTCTGACACTTTGGAGAAGAGGTAGAACCAAATGATTCAACATTGCCTTTTTTATTTAACTTGACAGCCACTGTGAAAATAAGGCCCAAGATAAAGTGATGGAGATGTTTTACAAAATAAACACTAAATAGAAATTGATCTTCAAACCATTTAATACCTGTGTGTGCCTGCACATGTCTGTCCATATGTCTTTCCTGTTGGCATTCTGTGACGTTAATCTAGATGATATTGTTCTTCATGGTTGGAAATCAATGATCATGTTGTATATCAGAACTAAAGTCTTTATTTTATTTTCTTCGTACAGGGTCGTCATGTCAAAACAGGCCAGCTTGCTGCCATTAAGGTTATGGATGTCACAGGGGTAATGTATCTTTATCTTGCCTTCTCAATAGCTATATATTTGTAATAGAAAAAGTAGGGATAGAAAATATTAATTTTCAGAAATAGAAACTTTTTAAACATCTAAGATCTTTCCCCACTTGTGCTTAACATGAAGAAGTAAGAGTATTCAACAGCTGGTAGAGAAGACCATGGGTAAACCATTCTAATTAAATTAGATACCTACACACTGCCTTAGGTATTTAGAGTGAAGAATAAATAATGTGTGCTGATAATTTACATGAACACAATGGAGGGCATTTGCATATGAAGACAGAACAAGGATTTGAAGGTATTAGAAGAATAATACTGAGATTACACAGAAGAGATGGGTCTTAACATTTTTCCCAAAGGTCCACCTGACACCGGAATAGACGAGACTTTGGATAGCTCTAAAGTCCTACTGAGATATTTAGCATAACGATTTTCCTCCCAAAATATTATTGAACATATAATAACAATAACCACAAATTCTTATTTTTATTTAGAGCAACACCGAGACAAAATTTCTGCCTGGATGATCAAAAGCAATCTAAGGAATAGAGTGTATTTGAAATACAATCTCATGCTTTCAATCCTTTCTGCTGAGTCTATTTAAAATATGTTAATGCCTTTGCAAGAGTATTGAGCAAAAATCAGACTTGAAAGGACTCACTGGACATCAAAAGCATGTTAATAATTTTTTATTGTCCTGGGAATTTTTCTAAGATGTCTGTCTGCTGTACATAAAAACTAAAAGACCAGTCCTCCATTGGGTCCAGGAGTGGATTACTTAATGTAAATAGACATAGAATAAATTAGTCACACAAAGGTATCAAGAACCAATATACAAATTTTTTAAAAGGCACATGGTATTATCTGCATGTCTGACTTCAATTTATACCTTTTCTGGCCCAGTTTGTTACCTTTGATAGTATATATTATATGGTATGCTATCTACCATAATACTAATTTTGCTAATTTTCATTTATACCACGCATTTTTCTGATTTCTTATTATTGATCCGAATTCCTCTTTAAATTATATACATTTTGCCCTGGCTGGTGTAGCTCAGTGGATTGAGTGTAGGCTGTGAACCAAAGTGTTACTGGTTCAATTTCCAGTCAGGGCACGTGCCTGGGTTGTGGGCCAGGTCCCTGGTAGGGGCCACTTGAGAGGCAACCACACACTGATGTTTCTCTCCCTCTCTCTGTCCCTCCCTTCCCCTCAAAAAATAAATTTAAAAAAATTATTAAAAAAGAAGAAAAAAATTATATACATTTTAACAAGCAAAAAAGATATCCCCATATGCTTATTAGCACTTAAAATGCTTTCTTTTATTTGTCCTAAGTGTATTATTCAAATTCAGAGGTTGCAAACCAAGTTCAAATATTTAATCCCAATTAGTTTCTTAATTCATCTGACCTTTGCTGAATAAGAAACTGCGTGTAGATTATATTAATTAGACTTATCTTCTGCCACTTGAAACAGAAAACTCAAGATAACAGAGGCTTATCCATGATGGACATGTCTTGCTCTGTCATGTTAAAAGAGTCAAGAGTTGGGAGCCCGGGGATGTGGGGCAGCAATGTAGTAGAGTAGAAGAGTATTTTTATCTTCCTACTGCATCATTCCAATGCATGGTTGAAGATGGTTGTCAGATTTCCATTGATCATTTTCTTTGGCAGGCAAAAGAAAAGGTGGGGGTGTTGATAGCTGAAGGGTATAGAAGAGAACCCTGTCCAGTGAAAACTTTTCTACACGTTTCTACTTGGTTCAGGGAAGCTGGGAAATGTGGTCTTTCATTCTACCAATGTGCGCAGTTAAAACTCTGGGTTCTACTAGGAATAAAGGGAGAATGGATACTGGTATGGTCAACTGGCAGGGTCTGACACAAAGATCAAGGTCAGGTATTATTAGCTGTACCTATAAACCCATTATAAATGTGTAAACCTTTTACAAAACTCCCACCACAGAACAAATGAACATTTCTTTTGTTATTCTGCTGAAGTCCTACTACTGTATTTCCCTTGCAGTGAATAGGAGCTCCACAAAATGCAGTACCCTTGGCATTTTAACAGCTATTGGTTATGGATGAAGTCGAAGACATTTGTGCTATAAAGTTTTATTGTGTGGTTCTGTGGAATGACATTGAGTTCTGTTGACATCCTTAATCTCAGGGCACAAGTGTGCACAAAGTTGTATATTAATGTACAAAGTATGACTTGGGAGTACTGCACATCGCTTTTTCTAGCTTCTGATTCTAGTTGTGAGGTTTTAAATTGCTTGATGAACCACTTACCTTCCCTAGACTACTTTGCTTGGGATCAAAATAGTCATACAACTATTTATCCCAGATTATGTTTTTTCAGTTTAAGGAATGTTAGTTATCCTCTCTAAACTGGGTTTCACAAGGCAACTCAGCCCTACAAGAAAATGACTTGAGAGACTATTTAACTGATTCTCCCAAGGATGGCACAAAGTTAACGGCATTTTCAGTGCATAGGAGAGTCATGCATACAATGGAGTCTTTATACTATTTTGGCTTAATTCTCTTGGGGAACCCCTGTTGAAAGGGCTTGATGGTTTCCCTGACTTAGGCACATCATTGGCCATTATGTAACCACTGACCCTTAACAAAGACAAACATGGATACACATCAGGAAATGGCTTTCTTCTTCCCATGGCATCTGATACAGCATCAAATGACTTTTGTGTCACTCCCTTGTGCATGACAGTCAACATAAGATTTCCTTTGTGAAACTCACGTGGTGTCCTCAGAAAACAATCTATTTCATTTTGCCATGTTGTCTTTTGTGTATTATGGAATGTTGCAGAAGCTTCTCACCAATTATTATAATTGTGCTCATTATAGCTGCTCTGTTAAAAACTGAGATGAATTCTCAAAGGTCGTCTTTGTTAATTGTTTGCAATGATTTACTGCAAAGTTACTACAGTTGACTGTAATGAAATTGATAAAGCCATAGCTTGAAATCAATTTTAAATTACTGTTTTTATTCTATACTACTTCTCTCTCTCTCTCTGATAGGACATAGCCACAGAGGGAATTGGATATAATGCTTGTGTCCTGGTTTTAGATCTGAGACACTCCCAAATTTGCCAGTACTTGCTTCAGATTTAGTGCTTAAACTCAGGCTAGGTCTTTGAAGTTCTTTGATTTTCTGAAATAATTATGGGAATTTCTGTATTTTGTCACCTTCTGGGGAGTCCTTCCCTGCTGGGCATTGCATTGAGGGGTAATAATTAAGCCTAGGAGGACCATCAAACGAGGACATTCCTGGCCAAGGAAAGAGCCCGTACCAAGGCGTGGAGGTTGGGACTTTTGTGCGGAGCATGTTCAGGGAACTGCTACAGAGTTTACGGATTAGAAAGTGCTGAGGACCTGGTGGCACGAGATAAATCTGGACCAGTTAGGGCCAGGTCGTGAAGGAATTGAATGCTGTGGCAAGGACGTTACAAGGTTTCCACAGCCTTTGTTTACCAAATTGAAACAAGTTTTAGGGAAAAATTCAACATGTAGAAGAGATGTGAGAGGAGTGGGTTTATTTTGGCTTTTGTTTTGTGTTTGTTTGTCTGTTTAACAAAACATGGGAGGCTGTGACTCCTGGCCCTTCCTCCAGACTACCGCTGGAGCCAATCACTGTCGGGCAGAAGCTGAATAGCAAAGTAACATGTGGGATTTGTCTACTAGAAGGATCCATTTTAAGCCCTGCCTCACTGAGTTTCTAGTTCTGTCTTATTTACTGAGTCCCTATAGGTGAAGCCGTGACCATTCTGCATCTCTCTTTCAAGACTAAGGAAGTGACCTTCTCCCAGTAGCCTCTGGTAGAGTGTTTTGCCCATAGTTAATGAAGTCAGTGAATATTTGTTAAAATTGGACAAAAAAATAACTCTCTTCACTTGTTTGGAAGAGTCGGGGGACACACTACTGTAAGCACCCTTAGTTCCTCCGTCCCAATGGGAGGGAGGGAGGGGAGTGATTATGAGCATAGCACATAATATTAAAAATAACAATAGCCATGGTCAAAATAAAAATTATTAACATTGATGGAGGGTTTATCATGTGCCAAGCACTGTGCTTAGTACTTAATACAATGTGTATTAACTCATTTAATCCTCAAAACAACTCCCATTAAGGGAATACTGCTATTATGTCCACTTTACAAATGAGGAATTGAAAGCACCAGGAGCCTAAGTAACTTGTTCAAGCCCCACAGACAGTAAGTGGCAGAAGGTTCTAATTCAAATCCAGCTGGTCAGGGTGTGCCCACCCTCCCCACAGCCCTGTGACAACAACGAGGGGTCCGGGAGCACCATCGGAGTGCGGTCTTCAGATTCCCAAAACAGCCCACAGGAACTGAAGATGTAAGTCACCTTGTTTATAGTTGATGTAACCCAAATGAATGACAGTACTGTTAGAGTTAAACATATTTGCTTCTGGTTGGCTTGAGCATAGATAGATCTTTTTATTAATTTATGGTTTTCTTGGGAGTCAGACATTAGTGCAGGCTTGGGAGCGAGGAAGGTGTGCATCAGACTTGTGTTACCTGCTTCTCTAAGGGGCACCCACCCTGGGTGTAAGACAGAGCGGGTTCGCCTCGTGGTAAAGAGGAGCAGTGTAGTCATCACTCTTACCTGGGTATATGCTCGTTTGACTCTTCATGGCCCTCTTTCCCTGACATGTTCCCTCTGCCACATGTGTCAGTGTAAAACATATCACTCCCCTCATAAAGTTAGTGTGAAAAGTAAATGTAGTGACATATAAAGTATTTGAGAACAATATGTAGAACACAGTGTCTGGTGCATGCAGTTATTACAGTGTCTCTTGCTGACATTTTTTTGCCTCTTTCCCCATGGCACTGAGTCCCATAGAAGATAACAGATCCTGTACCCCTCCAGCTACAGGGTCTTGGCAACTACGGTTTCCTGGCCAGGAAGACGGTTCTCTCCTCAATCACACCACATCATACTTCTTCTTTCTTCCCATTGGGGTAACTCCCAGAAGGGCTTTAGAATCCAGCTCACACTTGGATTTCTCAGGGCTGTCCCCTGTAGGCCCCCAGTGAGATCAGCTGCCCATCCCTCGTGTGTTAGTAATTTCACGTGCATCTCTGTCATACTTTGATTTCCATCTGTGTTCCCCACTGGACTATAGTAAGTTTCATTGTGGCAGAGCCTGAATCTGTTATGCCCATTGTTGTATTATTATATTGTTCACATTTAGCATTGTGCCTGGGATATAGTGGGCACTTAAATACTTGCTGAATGAATAGTGTACAGCACACCCGGGAGCTGCCCGCAGAACGGCATGGTAAAGTCACGAGTTCTAGCAACGCTGCAGTGAAGGAATGTGGGCTTAGGCGCCTCATCAGTCTACTCTGGGTCTGTTTCCTTCTGTCTGTAAAAATGTAGTCCGCGGGCGTGTAACTCCACCTTGAGATAATTTTAGGGGATCCACATTTACTTAATTCTCATTTGTGATATAATATGTGTATTTTAACACTTAATAAACTGTGGTTGAAAAACAAGCATCAAACTGTGTGTTATGTACAAACTTTGAAGGCACTGAAAAATGGCAACTCCTCAATTTGCACTATTTCATTACTCCATTCAAATGGAGAATGTCAGTATAAAGATTTCAAAGGATGCTCTTCAAAAGTAATTGTTACAAAAGAATAAGGAGTTGTTACCATTTGCAATTACTTATCTTAGGAAATGTAGATTTTTCTCTATTCTTTAGAACCAAAACAAAACCAAGAATTATAATATGTGACTTTAAATTTCCTTCAAAAATTCTAATTTTGTATCGACTGAAACAGCCTGCTTATTGTCATTGATTATAACTAGATCAAACTTATTATATAATCACGCTTATAAAATAGGGATTTATTGATTTAAAAAGTCTACTTTTTGTTGATGCTATTTATTGGTATCTTGAATTTTTATTGGAAGAATTTATCTAAATTATTACAATGAAAAAAAATCAAATCCTAGAAAATGTTAACAATCCCTTCAAAATCGAATAGTCAATGATTCTTTAACAAAAAAAGTCTTCAATTTTTTGTTACATTTAGTCAACAGTGAAGGTAAGAATGATAGGTTCACACAAATGCCTGCCCAATGCCAGCATCCGCTATGGGAAGCAGGACAGGAGAACAGGAGCAGCAGGGACTGTAGCCAGTGCCTGTACATCTAGAAGGGCGTGGCATTTATGAGTCTGTACACTGCCTATTTCCTCCTAGTGTTCAAACTGACCAGGCCTTTGGATTATAATAAATGTTCTACACATCGTTTTATTTCCATTCCACGGGTTGTGAACTACTAAATTTTAGGCAAATTGTTTGTTAGAGAGCACACTAATATTAAATGCCTTATCAATTCTATCCTTAAATCCTAGCATATTATAGGTGCTTATAATGTGTTCCCCTGCATAATACATATGCAACTTAGAATCCCTCCATTATCCTCTGAAATAATTCACAAGTAAATGTTATTCTGTGTGGAGAAGCTTCTTTAATTGCAGGACCAAAGACAGGTTTCTCTTCAGCCCTGCATTAAAATGCCCCTAAATTCTTCTTTCGTGATCAGCGCTTCGGCTTCATCACCATGGGTAATGACCCTTTTTCTGTCTAGGGGTTTTCAGTTTAGAATTAAGAGTACTGGCTTTGGAGTGAGACAACTCTCACTCTGTGTCTTAGCTTTAATATTTAACATATGAATGAACTCCTTTTCCTCATTTGTAAAATAAGATCATTAAACAGATCTACTTCATAGAGCTGTTTTGAGTATTAACTAAGATAATATGCACACAGCCTCTAGTACGTAGTGAATATTACATAAGTTTAGCTTTTGCTGTATTTTGCCACCATGGTAATGATTAGTATATTATCTTCATAGGTAGATAGTGGTCTAAAAGCATGACCTGGAGTCATCCATCTCTTCCCATTTGAAAATCACCCCCTCTTCACAGGGTTTGTCATCCCTCAGGAGGCCAATCCTGGTTTTGCACGTTGCCCGCTGCAAGTAGCTAGGAAGCACCAGGCCAATACACACCACTTCTCGAGCCTCTGCTCCGTCAATCTGCTAATGTCCCATGGGCCAGAGCAAGTCACAGGGCCAACCCCAATGACAAGGAGTGGAAATGGACTTCAACTCCTCAAGAGGAAGACTGCTAAATATTATGGCCACTTTTTTGTTAATTACCACAAATACTAAGCAATAAATAGATTCCTGTGATCTTGAGGGAGAAGACAATCTTTTTTATGTTGATAATAAAGCTTTGCTTATGCTTAATAAGCATTTAACCATTTCTAAGCCCTGAGAGGAGACTTAGAAAGGTATTTTTGCCCTGGCTGGTGTAGCTCAGTGGATTGAGCTTGGGCCTGCGAACCACACGATCGCGGTTCGATTCCCAGTCAGGGCACATGCCTGGGTTGCAGGCTAGTTCCCGGCAGGGGACACACCAGAGGCAACCATACATTGATATTTCTCTCCCTCTCTCCTTCTCTTCCCCTCTAAAGATAAATAAATACAATCTTAAAAAAAAGATACACATTACTTTAAAAAAAAAGAAAGGTATTCTTACTCCCATTTATAGGTGAAAATATGTGACATTTGAAAAGTTTAACTGCCATGCCTGAATCAGCTTGGACTAGATTTTAAAGGCTTCTGCTTGAAGTGATGGTTCTCCCTACAGCACTAGACTTGGCCTATGAAAAGACTCTCCTTTTCAATTTGTGACAGTTTGGTAGCATTGCTTTGTTTATAATTATGATCCAGTGGCCATTAGTTCCCCAGTGCGCTTGATGCTTGTGCTTGATTCTTAAGACATAAGAACAGTCCATTTACAAAATAGAAGATATCTGACTCTTACAACTTTGTAACCTAATTCTAGCCTCAGTTGTAGTGTTGATCTTTTTAAAAACATCATAACCTATCTCTTTCAAAGAGCCGTACTGTGAGAGGGTGGATCGCTCGTTGAGTAGTCAAATGGGTTCATAGTAAGTGCCCCCTTTCAATTTCACTGAATAGTTTACTGCCATCCTTGCCCTGGACTATAAAATCTCGATAAACAGTAGCCCTGAAGTCCTCAGAAATTGTATGGTCACTTACATGATTATGTAAGATCAAGGTCAAGGTTCTATTTTAGAGCTATGTAACCATGACCCAGAGTGGTTCCATCATTGTGTTTGGAAACAGTAGAATTTAAAACTAAAATCCAAGTTACTCAACATTCCTGCCATTCTACCCTTGTTATTTATTTATTTTTTGGTTGAAGAAGGTTAATCATAATGTTTATTTGTACTACAGTTTATAACTTTCACATACTTTCTTTAATTATCACAAAAGACTGGTATATATAATAATACTATTATAAAATCTGTATCCCCTTATAGATGAGAAAACTGGGCTGTGAAAGGTAGAGCACTATCCTGAGATCACACAGCCAGAAACAAGTGGAGCCCAAACTGAATGTGTGCCTGCCCACCCCCACTTTTCTGACTCAATGCACATCATTTCTTCCTCATCATAGCACCTCGGTTTACCTTTTCAAAGTGATGGAGAACGTGCTGACTTCATTCCAATCTCCAATACTATTTAGTTGGGGTTTAACAATATACTGAATTACACTGTTATTTACTGGTTTCATAAGTTTTTATTTTCTTAATGATATGGCAAGCTTTTTCTAAGCACTTCCTTCTCCCCCAAACTCCCACCTCTGATTCTCTCCCATCATTCACTGCCCTGTTGGGACCTAGGAGGCAGGCAGCAGACCCTTGTAGGACCACACTGGCTGCTCACTGGGAATGACGGGAGCTGTCAGGCAGAGTTGGACAGTGATCAGTGTTTTACTGCCTCGTGTACTTGCCTCTTTAATCGAAGCAGCTGTCAAGGCCAGGCTGCCCACAGTAACCCTCAGGTTTGTTTTTGCCCCTTCTATTTATGCTTCCCTAAAGTACATCTGCTCGCATCCTACCATCATCCACAATTATTAGGCCCCACATGGTGAGTTTAAAATAGCTCATATGCACCATAGGAAGACATTTGAGGCATATTACAGGGACCTTTCCACAAGCCGAGGTCTGTGAAGGTCATCATCTCCTGAGGCCTGTGGTGAAGGTGTAGGCAGCTTTCGATAGCCGCAGGGAAGAATTCCTTGGTCAGCAGAAAGCCATCCCTTCCCTCAGTCTTCATCCCAACCCCCCACTCCCCTCCGCTGTGAGGGCTGCATGCTTCGCCTTGACTCAGCATGCCAATCAGGCATTCTATTCTGAGGTTACCTAGTCTTCAACTTAGTGAGGCCACGTGCTGTGCAACCCTCTCAGTTCTCCTAAGTTTGCACATCTCCATTGTTTTTTATTGAACTTAGTTTTGTGTGGTAAGGAAATGTCAGCATTTCACCACTCTCCTCATCTTCTTAACCAGTTCCTTTCAGGCATCACTAACACTGCTGTGCATGGTTAGGCTCTCTGTAGGTATTCATCCTTCTATTCGCATTTATTCGCAGGCACTTTGCTGGGTGCTGGGGATGTTATAGAAAGCGAAAGGTTCCTATGTTTAGAGTTGTTATGAACTGGTAGGGAAGAGGTACTTAAATGATTAGACAGCTAAATGGGGGTTGCAGTTCTGGCAGGTGCTATAATGGGAGAGACACAGGATGATCCACCAGGCTCCCCTCAAATCAGGCAGGTCAGAGAGCTTCCTGGGAAGGGGACTTTGGAACTGGGATCTGAAGGCAGAAGAAAGCTTGATTCATGCAGAAGAGAGTCAAGTAAATGGGAAGTTGTGACACAACTGACCCACCCCTCCAACTGATACCAGCAAATAGGGCCATGTGTCAAGCAGTAGGGGATGGACAAGTATAGTGGCAGGAGTGGGAGGTGGGTGGAGCTTGACATTGCCCGAGAAAATTAGGGAAGACGTCCCTGAGGAGTGTCCATTAAATTCAATAAAAAATGGTGAGTAGAAGTTGTGTGAAGAAGAAGAAGTGAACAAAGACATCCCCTGAGAGACTGCAGAATGGCCTGGCAATGTTGAGAAGTGGGAGGGAGGCTGAGCAGCCGGAAGGGGCAAGGGGACAGGCAGGGGCACACTGTGAGTGGTCTTCCAGGCGGTGGCAACGTCTTATACTTAATGCATTCCTACTGCTGTGTCTAAAACAGTTTCCCTGGGATAACAAATTTTCTCCACCAACTTCAGATGTGATCAGGCCCTTCAGGGTGATATGGCTGTAGACTTTGTCCACCAACTTCAAAAATAAAACACTATTTTAAAGTCCAACTGATGTGAACATATGAAACTAAAATTGTGAGGGAACATAACTCTCTCCACCAATGGTGCCTGGCTGGGGCTGGGGTGGGGGCTTTGTAAAAATGCCTCAAGTTGGTGGACTCCAAGTTGAAGCTCAGCACAAATGAAACCTGAATGGGGACACTTAGGTGAGTTGTGTCTTTTCACATCGGTGGCACTGCCACGTTTCCCCTTTCTCTTCATGTGGAGTTTCTGGAAGGTGAGCCGAGTACTCCTGCGTCGTGAACTTCCTCAGATCTAGGGAACTTACCCTCACTCCCTTCTCGTCTGACTTTCATCATCTGCAGTCAGGTACTTCAGTCAAAGTCGGCTTCAAAGAACGTGAACTTAAATTTTAAATTTTAAATATGGGTCTCTATTTTTTTCAATTTCCTTAATCTTTTCTATACCAGACAGAATCAGTAATAGGTATTTGATGGACGTAGTTCCCAGAGGCCTAAAGTGAATTTTATCTCAAGAGCCTACTTTGGTTCTTTTCCAGGTGAAGGAATGAGGTGTTTTGTTTTATTTTTTTCCCCCAGCAAACTTGCCATGCCTATTTGCTGTTCAAACACAAGACCCTTTGGCTTGCCAATATATTTCTTGTCTTGCAAGTTTTTTCTTTGCAGTCAAGAAAAACAAGTCAAGTTATACAATTAATGTACTTGTTTATCACCACAGAAGAAAAAACAAAGAATCTATTATGTAGTTGATTCAGATGGTGATGAAGAGATAGAATTCTACTAAGGCATGGCTTATCATGACCAAATATTTGTTATTCTAATACAGGATGAAGAGGAAGAAATCAAGCAAGAAATTAACATGTTGAAAAAATATTCTCATCATCGGAATATTGCTACATATTATGGTGCTTTTATTAAAAAGAACCCACCCGGCATGGATGACCAACTTTGGGTATGTAGCTCTCTCCAAATTTACTTTTCTAACATGAAGAACAAGCAGCACTAAATGGTCCATTTCCCCATCCTTATGGCCAACTTTGATTAAGGAACTCCTCAGAAACCCTCAGCCCCATGATTTCTATAACTGTGTGTTTTCAAGGGTTCCCCCCATTTTCTTGAATACCTCTCTGTATTCTTAGTGTCTCTGCCTTCTATCTCTGAATGTGGACCATCCTTAAAAAAAACCAGTTGTTAAGTTATCTGTTTTGTTCCCATTAATGACTACTTATATTGAGTTTTTATTATATTTCAGGCATCGTGCTACTTTTTCTGGGTTATATCTTTTATTCTGGTTCTTTGAAGTAGACTCTATTATCCTTATTTTGGGGGTGATACAACTAAGGTTAACAGAGAGGGTAAACCAACTGTCTCCATGTCTACACAGCTAGAAATGGTGGAGCCAGGGTCTAAGCCAGCTCTTCATGAGTGCTTCTCTTAGCCATCACTGATGTGTGGATGACTGAAATTCAAATTCTAATTCTATGAGTAAAACACTTAAGACAGTGTCTGATATCATGTAGGAGCTCTCAAAGGTTGCTTTTTTTCCCTACTCCCCCTTGTCCACTCAGATATGTGCCCTAGTCCTGTATTTTCAACAGTCTAAGACACAACTGTAACTGAGATTCCCACCAATAGTATGTTCAGTACATCTGACAGGAGAACCACCACTCCCATCCCCATCCTGCCCGGCGCAGACTGCTCTTCTCACTTTCCTGATTTCTACCATTGGAAGTGTTGTTCACTTTGTTCTGTGGGAAGGCTATAATGCCTTCTTGGTGTGACCTTCATCTGTCAATTTTATACCCGCGCGTTACTATAGACCCATTCATTCAGTGGCAGCCTGGATTCTGGAGCTGCTCGACCTCTCTCCCTCCCTCCCTCCCTCTCTCCCCCCACCCTCTCACACACACACACACACACACACACACACACACACACACACCTCTGTTCATCTCATATGATGCTTTTACATGAATAGCTAAAAACAGACGCTTTTAACTATTTATCATCTTGCTCATTTTCCAGAAGTCTTAATATGTGTTTTACATACAAAATTCACTGAGTTATCCAGTGCTTACTATATATTAAATTATTTATTAAACTATGCATATCCAATTACCACTGTTTTGTAGATAACTTGTCATAGCACTCAGTCTTGAGTGGAAATTACTCTCTTAATGCATAAGACACGTATAGTCCAGGTGAGGAGCAAACAGACAGTGGACACAAATGGTGATTAAAAAGATATAATAATGTTTGTTGCTTCAAAAAATAAGATTTTCATGTCATTCAATATTGAATACTACAATCTTTAGAAATGGAAAGATCTGCTGGGAATTTTACCCCCGTAAGACTTATCTTTAAATTCAAAATAAAAAATGTACTTAGGGGTAAGTAAACTCACTTTGTATGATCACATTGATTTTACATATTTTCATGTGATTTATGAAAGAGTTACAGGAAGATTTTAACTGTGGCCTCTTAAATATATATTAGCTGTAAAAGTGACAATTAAAATGTAGAAATCATAAAAGAAAAGAAATATGACTCTATAATACTGAAGAGATATATAAAAATTTTATTGTAAAATCATGATAAACAGATTAAAATGCAAATAGCCAATTCAGGGATATAATTCATTTAATCTGCCATGACAAAGAATTTAATAACTTAAAAGTGAAGAGGTTTTATAAGTCCATAGGAAAAATATGAAACCACTAATAGATTGAGTTCAGAACAAGGCAATAATTAACATAAAAAGTATCAATAAGCAATTAATATGTTTTTAAAATGTAATCTTACTAAAAATATAAATGCAGGAGTAGATGGGAATTAGATACCACTTCTTACCAAGTAGGATGGGAGAGCTTTTTTGTTTAAATGATAAACCCAGCATGGATATGTACAACCCCACTTGTGGAAATGAACTTTATTCAAAAGCAGTTGAAATATATACAGATATATACAGAGAGAGATATACTGTACAGATCTCCCAAAGAAAGTACTTTTACTTTAAAATGACCCAGTAATAAATATTTGGGCAACTACCAAAAGATGTTTGTAGAGGTGAACCAATAGGAATTGCTTAAGTAAATTCATTAAAGGATGCTATTCAGCCAGTTAAAATGATGTAGATTTGAATGAGCATTAACAATGATAGTGGGATTTTTAAAGCTATTTATAGAGGCTGTGATTAGATATCAGGTTTCCATTTGGGTTAAAAAAAAAGATGTCTAGAATAATATTCACCAGCAGTGTTGGAGATACTTGTATCTCAGCAGCAATTTCAGTAATTTACTTTCTAAGACATTTTTCTTTGTCATGTCTGCATTTTTATCCCCTAAACTTTCTTTTAAATTCTCAAATCAGAGCCACTGCTGCTGTTTCTTCTTCTTTTGTTGCTTTTCATTGAGTTCTCGTTGCTCTTCATGCAGACAGCGCTCTGAGGAGGAGGATTATGCCTTTTGCATCTCGGCGTGCCCTCAGTGCTAGGGAGTACAGGGCACAGGATGCTGACAAAATAGTTGTTTTGTGAACAAAAGTAATATTACTGGTTCAGACTTGGTTATTATCATTACTGTTGATATAAATCTTAGTGCTACAGGTACTTTTGAAAGTTCAAAATATCCTACAGGTTCAAGAGGATATGATGAGGTGGCACAAGCTGGAAGAGCTGCTGGTGACAGGCAGAGATCAGCAACTATTTTACTGCCGTCTGTTGAAAGGTTTTTGTTTGGTCAGGACTACAGTTCCAAATTCAAAGAAAGTATTGACATAGCTTTGGAGTCAGGTTCCAGCTTATCACCTGAGGTACTATAAGTATTTCTAGATGAGTCGCACCTAACTGTTAACATCATTTCTTTTGTGAGGTGGGCCAGATAGGATAGCGGTTTTCTCTTTAGGTTGAACTCTTAAAGTCTGGGTACTGTTTACAAATTGCGGTTGACATAAAGAATGGTCAAGCAGGCTTGACTCATTTTCACCTTTCTCTTAATGCTGAGATTTTTGAAGCTGGAAAGCAAATTAGTTGTCAGTTATTTTGGTGGGTCCCAGTCAAGGTCATTGACTTTCCCAGGACCTCAAAGCTTATTAGCAGAGGGATGCAGCACCAGGATGCAGGCATCCTACAACATGAAGGTTTAGCTCAGCCTGAAGTTCTGTGAAAGGCAATGAACTTTTTTCTCTTTTTTTTAGTGAGCAAAATCTGCATCCCTTTCAGATGGTACTGGGGGAAAGCAGGAAGCCCATTTGCTTCTTCAGAGCTCAAAGAGGAGATTTTGTTGTTGCCTGCCAGTTCTCACTTTAGCCAGTTGGCTATTGACAACCAAGAGCCTATGAGTGTATGTGTTCATTCATTTATTCTCCATTCATTCATCCAACAAATACACATGTATATCAAATACTTGAGAGCTGCAAGGCATTCTTCTAGGCTCTTAGTATAAATTAGTGAGCCCTGACTTTCATACAGCTTATCTTCTTGAAACAGACCACGAACAGTAAGTTTTATGTTCATGAAAACTATGTAGACTGCTGAAAGGTACACCTTCCTGGAAGAGCAGGGAAATGTTAGCAGGTATGCAGATAAGGATTGCAGTGATGGGTATAGTGGCCACATGGCCCCTGTGGAATATGTGAGAGATGAGACCTGAGGCCAGATTATGCAGCACCTTATAGGCCATTGGAAAGACATCTGCTTTTACTCTGAGTGAGGTGGTGTTGGTGGGGTGGGAGGGCATTGGAGGGTTTTGAAGATGGAGGGATGGCATTTGATCCGCAGATTGAAGGGGTCCCTCTGGTGGCTGGGTTGAGACTAGAATGAGTGGGGGCCACAGTAGAAGCCGAAAGACCAGTTAGGAGACTGTTTAGCAGTTCCCTTCCTGATGTCAGCAAAGGGGCTTCAGTAAGTAATGATCACTTCCAAACCCAGGTCACATGGAGAGAAGCCCTTCCTTCACTTTTCACTTTCCTACCTGTAATGAAATGCGTGAGCAAAATGTGGCCATTATAGACCCCACATTCTGCTTGGAAGACAGGAGGCCTCGCATCTGTCAGATCCGTGCCTGTGCACAGGATTGTTCTGACCATCCTCACTAGCTTCTGTGTCCCTGGAGGTAAAGACACAAAGCTATGAAATGCCTCATGAGGACGAGAGTATCACTTCTTTTTTCTATTTACACATCTTCTATTTGATGACAACCTGAGGGGGCACTTGCAAAAGTAAAGGGAAAGAGAAACATAATATTTGGGAAATTAATAGCAGATTACAATATTGGTGAAAACTTGGTTATAGAATATAATAGTGTATAGTTATTCCAAGGCCATTCAAATGGCCCTCACTCAGTTTGGGCCATTTTGTGTAAATGATAACAATGGCAGGTGATATTTATCACCTGCTTATTTTGTGCCAAGTACTGCATTTGTTCACATTGTCATATTATTTCACTAGATCCTTACAGCCATTCACATTATACAAATTATATGTTATCATGCCCTCTACCTTTCAAATGAAGAAACTAGACTCCGAGAAGTTGAGAAATTGGCCCAGGGTCTCAGAGCGAGTGTGATGAAGCTAACGCTTCACTGCCTGATGCTGGAATCAAGCCCCTGAACCCTCCTTTTCATTGTAAAAAAATAGTTTCCACATCAAATTTAGTGTTCCAAATAGGATCGAAGCTTTGTTCATTTTGACTTCACCTTCCATCTCCATCCATCAGGTTCCCCAGCTTTCAAAGAGAATAGCAAGATCTGTTAGCTGCTCGTAAGACTGGTGTGAAGTCTAGGAAATACTCTTTGAAAAGTACATCAAATCTTTTGAAACTGCTTTAACAAATAATTGTAAAGGTCACAGATAGTTGACTCTTTGGCCTAATGGCTTTCTGTCAGAATTGCATTGATATAAAATATTATTATGGGTTATATAGAGACATATATAACAGCCAAGAGAACAGCACTTTCTAACATGTTTCCCCAGTGTTCAGACTACAGAAAATATTTCCCAGGCACTTTTTCCACTGTGGCTGAAAGACAGAGGGCTGCACGTCCGCTGCCAGCCAATAGATGGGCCATTTCAGGTGTCTGATTAAATTTTAATCGTTGCGAATTCTATCAGTCTTGTCGTCGAGATAAACTCTTGTTTAGTACCAGTTCTTTGTGGAAATGCAGCTACTTCTGATAATGGCCAAGTCATTCTCCCTTATCAACTGCTTGGGGCCCAGTCCGGAAATCAAAAAAGAGAGCTCTTTCAATAAAGATCTGATCTCTCGGAAACAAGGCGCACTCTGACACGCAGTGCTGCCGTTGCTTGCTGCCGTGGCTTTCCGCCGCCTCTCGAGGAGGCTCACCATTTTGCTGCAGGCCATGGAGAAGCCTGAATGAGTGAGAAACTCCATCTACTAAACAAAATTTCTAATTTCTCTAAAATTAGAAAGGGAAATCCCATGTAATCCGTTGCCTCTTTTGATACCAACACAGGGCTAGCATATGTCATAAAAGGAAATACATTTCTGATTAGCTTTCGAAATGTAGGGTGGTTGAGTAACTTAGATTGTGGTCCTGAAACGACTCGATATAAGCCATTCATTAGATTGTCACAATGTAGCCTTGTAGAGCTGAGGGTGAAGAAATTATGCTGTGTGCATTTTAGGCACAAGCTTTTTAGCAGGTGTCTGAAACCTGGTTGGGAAGCTAGAGACCTGGATTCAAACCTGGCATTTGGGTCTCTGCTATTGAATTCCTTCCTTATAAAAATGGGAACTTTGGACCAGGTCTGAGTTTTGACACTGGTGGTGTGGAGGCTAAATGGTGTACAAGTAAACGTGCTTTGCTCGGTTTGCATAAGGTGATGGTGTTATAATTATACTAACTTCAGAAAAAAATTGAGTAGTTTCACATAGAATTCTGGTTTCTTTTTAAAGGTTTTGAAAAATCAAATGGTCTTTTAACAAATCAGAAATATTGGGCCTGAAATCCCAACTAGCAGCGGTATGTTCGAGCAGTAGAGCCGCTGTTTAGAGGGACACGCCGACTCCAATTTGCACCAGAGACCTTGTCACTCCCTGTGCTCTCCCGTGCATCCCCAACTTCATGCATCCTTATTACTTGCCCATGCCCTGTGAGGGTCACCTGGGAGTGAGAAACTGAGATGAACTAAGATGTGATATCCTCCTACCACCAATTAGGGTCACTTTCTAGAATCTGCAGTGATGTTGGCCACAGATGCCAAACCCAAGTCTATTGTTGTTTGGATTACATTGCTGTGGCATCTTGGCTTAGCAAAAATCATGTCCACTAACATTTTGGTTGTTTTACAATTTAAATGTCAAGTGTGGTGGATACCATCTTTAAAAATTCAACCTTTGCTGAGTGCCTTTTGGCTGAGTCTTTCAAACAGTTATTATTAAAATTTGTTTTCCCTGCATCAGAAATGAGGCTTTTGTGGGGGGAGAGGTTAATCAGTGTCTTACTTTTATAACGAAAGAATGCCTTTCCTTAATATATAGAAGCTAGGTCACTTGTCTAGAGAAGTGATTGAATCTTACTATTGGTGAGCTGCACGTTTTAAAAGACTGAACTTGGTCAATATATAAGTGCCTAAAATAATTGATTATAACAGTCCCCCAGCCTCAGAGCTGCCCCACTGCGTGACCTAGAAAGAGAAAATGTAAGTTTCTTAGATATAAACACAGAGTCAAAGCTACACTTAATTTAATGCTTTGCCACTGGGTCTGAATGCAGCTATTACAGAGCCATTCTTATGAATTAATGGGTGATTCTGTGACAAGAATGTGAAAATGATTTCCTCTTTTATTCCAATGAATTTCACTGGAACTGTGCTTAAAATGCTTTCCACCACAGCCAAAGGAAGACCTTAAGTATACCCGAAGTTATTCTGCTAATGGTCTATATAACCATCTTGTTCATTTTCTACATTAATTTTGAGTCCAATTCTGTGTTCCAATTTACTTGTGTTTCTCAAAATCCTCAACTACCAAGTTGCTTAGTCCTAAGTCCTCTAAGGCTAGTAATTTTCTTCTTTTCCTATTTTTAACTTGTCTGAAAACTCGTTCTCTCATCCTTACCTCAAAGTCTTCTAGTTGAGTGTAACATTTTGAGAGGCTAAGTTGTAAACTTCTTACAGTCTTAGGTTACTTTCTGTGATTGAGTCAGTGGACCAAATGGACTCATAATAATGTGCTAACAGGAAAATTCTCTAGAACATCACGCATGCTTACTGAGAAGTTTAGCTCCAGATACCAAATACAAGACGGACCTCTACCTTCTCTCGGTCCTTGAATGCTGCCATGCTGCTTCTGAGATGGGTGTCTCCTTACACATGGGTGACTAGAGAGCAATTCCTTTGGGCAGGCTTCTTGTTACTAAACATACCAGTTGGTTAAGTCCATTCTAACTGCCATCATCATTCTCAAGATACAAAATTATTCATTACCCAGAGACTTCATTGGCCAAGCTTGAGACTTCATATTTTCGATACTCATCTTTTTATCTGTGGAAGGATTAGAATTTGTAGTTTAAGCATTCTCTTTTCAAGTCTAAAAATATAATCCAGGAGCCAAAGAAGTATGAGTTTTTCTCCCCTCCAAATGCATTCTAGTTTAAAAACGAACAGCTTTTTAAAAAGCGGTTTAGGTTGCTTTTGCAAACATGAAATTGCCAGCCAGTTTCACTTTACCTTTATATCAGTTGATTGAAATGATAAATGTATACCTACCAATTTTTGTACTTCTTTACACACGTATTTTATCTTGTTAGACTTAAACTACCTTTAGCGAATGAAGTTCATTCTTTAACAAAGTACTAGGTTTGGGTTTTGTGTACACCTTCATAAATCATGCCCTAGACATCTGCGGCTATTTCCAGCCACACATGATAAAAATAGCCTATGCCTTGCTGATGTTTCTGGACCTTCAAGGTCAATCAGCTGATCCTTTTCAGAGCTGTGAATTCTTGGAAGTTCATCTTTCCTATCCTTTTCTTCGGGTGCCTCTTCGGTTTCTTGGTGCATACTTCTCTCATTTTAGGCAGACCTCACCTTCCCGCTTTCTCCTCTTCCTCACCCCTGCCTTCTGCCCCTCCTTTTACTATAGGAGAGAAGGGATCTGTTAGTATTCATTTATTCTTATGACATTTGGGAGGAATGGGTTCCTGCCAAGGTATTCTGAGCTAGTGCCTACAGTTTTAAAATACTTTAAAGCTTTGTTTCTTGTTAGAGGAACTTAAAACCAATTAACTAGCAAGTGAGTGAATACCGTAGGGACCCTGGAAATCAGCCTGAGCTGTTCAGGCTGGGTGGGGAGGTGAGCTCAGATAGTGCTGCTGAAACACCATCTGGGATCAGCTAAGGCCAGAGCCCCATTCCTTAAATACGGTGTGCAGAGGGAAAAGCACAGGAGAGCCTCCAAATACCCCTTCCCCCACAACCTCGAAGAGAAAACATCTTGCTGGTCAGGAATACAAGGCAACTGACAAAAATATGTGAAAAACAGCCATGCAAATTATGAAATCTATGTAAAAACTCTGTGTTATTTAAAATTAACCATTTTTATTTATATAGAAATAATTACTGGTACCCAATAATTCAAGCAACCCTGTTCCTAATAATTGAGTTGCACCACACGGTGCTGTTTTTAAATATCTCCTCCATCACACTGTTCCAGGCCCAAACCCAACCCACGTTGTACCCAACACAGTTCTGTCCTCATCTTCAACTTAACCGTCCTTCTCTCTTCCCAAGTGACAGGCATGTGAATCTCATTTCCTGCCCCAGTCATGTAAGTGGTGTGGAGTAGGAATTTTAAGATCCGACTCCCAGATAGTTGGATCTATCCAACTCCCATCCTTCCAGATAAAAAGGTCCAATGTCCTGGAATGCACCACTGTGTCTACTTGCTATGTGACACAAGCTTGAAAAAAAGAGACACGTCCTTGCTATTCTTTCATTAACAGAGGTTTTAGAAACACACGTCCAATGCCCTTTGTAAGCACCTGGCAGCCAGTTCTTCATCATCCAAGGGAAGTGGATCTTGGGGAGCTATTGGTGGTATCTTCTAAGTTGCAGACTTTTTAATACATGTAAACAGACCAAAAAGTGGAAAAGTAATATAGTTCCCAAATTCTGGGTGCTAGGAACTTTATATTGATAGACACAATTACTGTTCACATCAAACTATTTAGGTGGATGTGTTAATGCTGTATTTTATAGTGATGGTGGTGGGGCATTGGGTGGTCAGAGAGCATGCCCAAGGTTATGTAGCTGTACTTGAGAGAGCACTATGCTTTCAGCCCTGCTCTAGTTATTTAATGACTATGTGGATAAGGCTGCAGACCATAACTAAGCTTTATTTCCAAATAAATAAAAAGGGCCCTGGCTGCTGTAGCTCAGTGGATTGAGCACGGGCCTGCAAACCACACGATTCCCAGTCAGGGCACATGCCTGGGTTGCAGGCCAGTTCTCAGCAGGGGACCCACGAGAAGCAACCATACATTGATATTTTTCTCCTTCTCTCCTTCCCTTCCCCTCTAAAGACAAATAAATAATAAAATCTTTTTTAAAAAGGGAACTGAGGGGAAGGAGACTTAATGAAACAACAGTTGCACATCACTTAGCACAGTACCTGGCACGTGCTAAATTCTCAGAAAATGTTAGCATGTATTGTTATCCCACCATCAACCCTTTGAGAACTTTCTTTTGGGAAGAATATTAATGATCTGTTATTTTTTGCTGGTGACATATGAAGTTATTGACTTACCACTGCTGGGCTTGGCATGTTGAGCCCTGTTTCTGTTTATTAATGTGATGAGGTTACTTGTGGTGAGGGTGGGTCCCCACTGTGCGGTGGCAGTAATTATCTGTTCTGCTGTGTGGCTATAGGAACCTATTGCTAGCAAATGCCGTTTTTTTTCTTTTTCTTAAAAAAAGAATCCCATTACATAATTTAACAATCATTTTGTTCCATAGTGAGATGAAAAGAATTTAACAGCGTTCAGCTGAAGCTGAATGGAGAAGCAAATTATAGAAATCACTGACATTAGTGCCTGGCTAGAGCAGGATTGTTTCCTACTGAATATTTGAAAGTATTTGGTTCAATCTAATTTTAAAAGACTGGAGTCACTGGGCTTCCACTGTTTTCCTTGGGAACTGTAATTATGTGGCCCTAATAGAGCTCAGTGGTGGGACATTTTCTCCAGCTGGTACAGGAGCCATGGATGCATTCGTGGGAGGTCTGGTCACTGTGTTTTTCAAAATGGGATTTGGAAAAGAAGCACAAACATATTTGGCTCACTTGAGAAAATACTGTTTTCTTTCTACCCAAGAACTGTTCATGGGTGCATCCTGCTGCCATTGAACCTCAGTGTGCTGCATAATGGGATTTTTAAAAAATTTGTGTAGAGTTGTTAAAATACACAAAAGTATTCAGCACAGTGTAATGAACATCCATGTGCCCAAAACTAGCCCCAACAACCATTCAGCAGCAGCCAATCTTGACCCTCTTCCTCTCTTTTACTATTATTATTTTTTTTAGATTTTATTTATGTATTTACTTATCTTTAGAGGGGAAGGAGAGAGAGAGAGAAACATCAATGTATGGTTGCCTTTTGTGCATCCCCTGCTGGGAGTTGGCCTGCAGGGAACTGGCCTGCAACCCAGGCATGTGCCCTGACTGGGAATCGAACCGTGATCCTCTTCTACTATTATTTTGAAACAAATATTTTCATCATATCTTTAAAAAATTCTGGTAAAATACACGTAGCATAAACTGTATCATTTTAACCATCTTAAAATGTGTAACTCAGTAGCATTAAATACACAATGTTGTACAACCCTCATCCCTATTTAGTTCAAGTTTTTGACACCCTTAAGAAAACTGTCCCCATGAAGGGAACACTCCCGTTCTTCCCTCCCCCCTAGTGCCTGGCAACCCACCACTAATCTGCTTTCTGTCTTTATAGATTTGCCTATTTTGGATATTTCATATAAATACTTTTATGCAATAGATAGCCTTTTTAGGCTGGCTTTGTTCAATTGGCATAATGTTCTTAATAGTCATTCATATCATGTCATGCATTAGAACTTCATTTGTTTTCTTATCTGAGTAATATTCTATTATACGGATATACCACATTTTGATTACTCCTCTGATGATGCGCATTTTTGTTATTTCCACCTTTTGTCTACTGTGAATAGTGCTGCTTTGAACATTCCGATGAAAGCTTTTGTTTGAACCCTGTTTTCAGTCCTTTTGGGTACATACCTAAGAGTGGAATTGCTAGGTTATATGGTAATTCTATGTTTAACTTATTGAGGAACCATCAAACTGCACTATGACTGCACCATTCTAAATTTTCTCCATGTCCTTGCCACCACTTGTTATATTCTGCTTTTTAAAAAATCAAGTATAGTCATCCTGGTGGGTGTGAGGTGGTGTCTCACTGTAGTTCTAACTTGCATTTTCCTACTGACTATCAGTGTTGAGTGTCTTTTCACATGCTGGTCAGTCGTTTATTTGTCTATCTTCTTTGCAGAAATGCCTATTCAAGTCTTTTGCCCATTTAAAGACTGTGTTGTTTATGTTTTTGTTGTTGAGTTTTAAGTTTTTTATACATCTGGATACTAGACCTTATTTGCAAATTAGGGTGCAAATTATGATTTGCAAATCATAATAATTTGCAAATTTTTTGCAAATTTTGATTTGCAAAATTTATATGATTTGCAAATTTTTTGTCAGTCTTCTCATTCTGGGTTATCTTTTTACTCTCTTGATAGTGCCCTTTGATGTACAAAGTTTTTAATTTTGATGAAATCCAAATCATCTATACGTTCTTCTATTGCTTGTGTCTTTGTTGTCATCATCAAAAATTCATTGTCAAACCAAGGTTATGAGGATTTATCCCTGTGTTTTCTCTAAGAATTTTATAGCATTACCTCATATTTAGGTCTTTGACCCATTTTGAGATAATTTTGTATATGGTGTGAGGTAGGGGTTCAACATTATTCTTTCACAGGTGGTTACCCAGTTGTCTTAGCACTATTTGTAGGAGAGACTGTCATCCTATCATCATGTCATACATTTTATCTGTGGAATGTTTCTAAAAAGATAGGAGCTTTTTAAAATAACCATAGTGCTATTATCACAGTTAAAAATTACTAACCACATTTCTTTAGTATCATCAAATATCTAGTCAGTAGATTCTCTCAAAAATTTTAACAACTGCTCAGTGTGACTCAGTTGTTTGGTCATAGTCCCCCAAACCAAAAAGTCATGGCTTTGATTCCCAGTCAGGGCATATGCCTGGGTTGTGGGTCCCCGATTGGAGCACATGCAAGAGGCAAGTAATTGATGTTTCTCTCTCATATTGATGTTTCTTTCCCTTTCATTCTTCCTCCTTTCCCCTTCTCTCTAGAATCAATTTAAAAAATCCGTGAAAAAAAATTTAACAACTTTTTGCCCTGGCCAGATAGCTCAGCTGCTTAGAGCATCATCCCAGTATCCCAAGGTTGTGGGTATAATCCCTGGACCAGGCACATACAAGAATCAAGAATCAACCAATAAATATGTAAATAAGGGGAACAACAAACCAATGTCTCTCTCTGTAAATCAATTTTAAAATTGTAGAAAAATTAACAACTTAAAAAAATTACTACCTAGATAAGTTGCATCCTTACAATCTGTTGGTATAGCTTTTAAAATGTTTTTAAATTTATAGATTTCCCCTTCATCTCTTTTTTTCTTTTCTTTAATTTATTGGTTGAAGTAGATGGGTCATTTTCCCTGCAGTTTCTTATTCTAGGTTTTGATGATTGTATCCCCATGACGTAGCATGTTTGTCAGTCTTCTGAATTTCCTGTAAATTGGTAGTTGAAACTAGAAATTTCATCAGATTTCAGGATTGGGAAATTTTTGCTTTGTTTTGTTTTGGTTTTGGTAAGACTGTTCTTTAGGTGATGTGTTTTTCTAATCAAAAGGCAAATCAGAGCTGGTTATTTCTTTTTTAAATTAATTTTTAAAAGATTTTATTTATTTATCTTTAGAGGGGAAGAGAAGGGGAGAGGAGAGAAATATCAATGTATGGTTGCCTCTCATGAGTCCCCTGCTGGGAACTGGCCTGCAACCCAGGCATGTGCCCTGACTGGGAATCGAACCGTGATCATGTGGTTCGCAGGCCTGCGCTCAATCCACTGAGCTATGCCAGCCAGGAGAGCCGGTTATTTCTTATATATTTTAATGTTAGCAGCCATTTATGATCAGTTCCTAAATCCATTAGTTTATTAGAGGTTGTGACATTGTGGTATTCTAATTTTAATATGCCTTTGTCATTTATTAATGGAATGGTGAAGAGAAGCTTTATCTTATTTATTATTTAATTACCCAGCGGTAAAACTTATACCAGGAAGGCAGTATACATGCTTAATTTCACCCCCTTTATTTACCAGTTCTCAAAAAAAGAAGTTGTTTCTTCATTTTCTTCAAACAGTGCCAGTTATAGTCTTTTTGAAGCATGTCTTGATTAATACCTCCAGTTAAGTATATTTAATGTGTATTAATATATTGAAGTTATTATCTTTATTGATTCCCAAATTATCCCATCTTTGATGAGTGAGAACCTCTTCAAACTGACACCTGAATTCTTTCTAACATGACTTTATGGTCTTTGGTAGCTTCCTGGCTATCATGTGTGATAACCATACAATTCATACTGGGCTGAAATGTGATCTATTGTGGCACTCCTCAAATTTCCTTACAAAAGCTTTTGATAGGTTTTGAACTTCCACTGGTGCTCCGGAAAACTTGGGGGAGCTTCCCTACCCTGTGTGGAATCATAAGATGACAAGTTAGAACAGGCACTGGCAATTAATTTATGAAACTAATTTCATGAATTTTTATTGAGTTTCAACTAGGAATACATTTTAAAAAATCATTTCTACCTGAAGATTTTGCAGCCTGGTGGGGTATCTTTTAGGACCTGGTGACATGGTTTGATGTTAGGCATGTACATTTGGACAATGCCAAAATCAAAAATGTGATTTCATTATGGCTACATATTAGTTCATTGGTAGTGACTAATCGGTAGTCATTCTGAATCGTTGTTATGTAATTACAAAAAGATATAAATACCCAGTAAGGTGACTTATATTGAAGGCTTTCAGAAGAAGAGGGAGAAAGAATGGAAATGGATATGTTTCTCTAAACCAAGAAAATGAATGCAAAACCAGATAAATTGCTTTTCCTCTTCTAGTCTCCACTTCTCCATTAAGTAAGGGAAGTGTTTATTTTCTGCCTACTTTATAAAGCTGCTGAGTGCTGTAGTGAGTTCATATTTATAGGGAAGTTGGAGCTTTTTGGATGAAAGGTGCTAAATTAGAGCTTATTGTTTATTGAATTTATTTGATGTGTCCAACCTCCTGGGAACATTTGCTGTATTTAATTAAAAAGTCCCTACTCTGACAGCTTACAATGCCACTCACAAACCAATAACATAAGCAGTGTACACTTCTGTTGCCCTAGCTTGGGACTGCCGAGACTACCAGTGCTCTTTCAGACAGGGACATTATCCTGCTTTTGTAGGAGGGATAGGTTGAACTGCTGGATAAAAACAGATATTCTCAACTACATCTGACCCGCCTACTTGCCCCATTTATAAAATACACAGAATATGGCGATTTTCCTCAATCTCCAACTATAATTGTCAGGTTTTAAAATTAGAAAATAATCTTTCCTTTTATTATATTAGGAAGAAATGAAGATTAAAGCTTATGTTTCATATATTGTTTTACAATCCCTTGTTCTTTGCAGGAATGACATTACAAAGCCTTCAACCAGTGCACGTTATGCTTTCTAAACCCAGCGGAAGCTGAGAAGTGTAATTATAATAATGAGATGTTTGCTTCCTTTTCCAGTTGGTGATGGAGTTTTGTGGAGCCGGCTCTGTCACGGACCTGATCAAGAACACAAAAGGTAACACGTTGAAGGAGGAGTGGATCGCATACATCTGCAGGGAGATCTTACGAGTAAGTAGCAGTGCATCTTGGAAGGTGTCGAACTTTGTACTAACCTTCCACTGAAATTCGTAAACGCACCGGGATCCTCCTTGAAGCTGCATTCCAGCAGTGGCAGTGGTAGGGCGGGTTGATGTGGTCTGCTGTAAGGGGGGTAAGCGCCACGCTGAATGGGCCCCGTGCAGTCCCTTCTGAGTTAACACTGGGTGACTTCTTTTAACAAGGGATTCATTTCCAATGGTGTTTCCAATCGGAGGTCTGATTTTAGGTCATAAAGATGACATCCCACTTAGGAAATTGACTGTTTTAGAGATATTTTAATCATTCACTTGAGTTTTCCATTTGTGAAAGTTTACAGCTAACTTAAGGATTGTGTGACCGTAACCATTTCAGTATACAGAACATAGTTTATCTGATTATACCTTTTTTAAAAATTATTTGAGTTAGTTACTTAAATTAGTGAAAATAACTGGACAAGACTGTACGTGTTTGCCCAGTTTTGCCTACGAATCCCAGCCAGGCCACCTGGGCAGCACTGTTGTAGTTGCTGAGCTCCGTTCAGAGAAGAGAACATAGTCGGTCATCTTTCATTTCATTCAAACTCCTCTAATTATCCTTGCTACTAACACAGAAGCTATTATATGTCTACCGAGCATTCTTACTGGATCTGCTTGGCAATCATTATTTGTTTATAACCTCTGCCTCTTCATTTAAGAAAATAAAAGTTAAAACTGTTTTTACAATGTGTCCAAGACATGCCTTCGAGAAGTAGATTATGGGCTGTGAATGGATGCGGCGATGGATGGATAGATGGATGGATGGAGGTTAAAAAAGACAAAAGGCATTAAAAATGAGGTTTATTCATTAAATTCAAACCACATTAGGCAAAAAAGAAAATACAAAATGATATTTTAAAACAACATCTATAATACCATAAAAATCAAATACTTAGAAATAAATGTGTAGAAAGAGGTGAACAAGTTCACTGAAAACTTCAAAATACTACTGAGGGAAATTAAAGAAGAGCTTAATAAGTGGAGGTGTGTATCAGTTCACAGATTAGAACGTTCACTAGTGCAAAGGTGCTACTTCTCCCCAACTTGATCCATGGTTTCCTTGAACTCCCTGTGAAAATTGTTCTAGGTATGGCTGTTGATATTGACAAGCTGAATTTTAAAACATTATATAGAAATGCAAAGGGCTAAGAATACTCAAGGCAGTCTTGAGAAGAACAAAGCTGAAAGATGTATGCTGCTAGTTATCAGGACTTCTTATAAAAGCTACTAAGTAATTAGAACAAAGGAGTATGGTCACAAGAGAAGACAAGTGGCCAAGGAAATTGAGAGCTCGGAACAGACCCACTTCACAGGGAAACCTGGCTGATGGCGAAGGAACCGCCGCGGCGCCTGGGAAGAGGGTGCTCTTCTCTGTGAATACGGTCGATTGGTAATGTCCATGTGAAGACATGAAGCTTGACACCTGCGCATTACATATTCAAAAATTAATTCCAGCTGGATTATCGACATAAATGGGAAAAATAAAGCTCTTAAGAGAAAACACAGGATCATACTTCCATAGCTTTAAAGTAGGCAAAAATATTTCTCAAACAGAACACAAAACAAAATTTGAGGGGGAAGCAAGGAGGTACTGCTGCTAATCTCCTTGAAATCTGACATTTATTTCAAGTATTGATATGCCATTGTGTAAACTTAATTTGAATTTATGACTTAAAATTTTACTCAGAGAAAGCATGATTTTTTCGGTGATCCAGACCACTTAGAGGGGACCAAGAATCTCTTGGGTCTTCGGGGCTGGTTCTGTGTAATGTACCTTTCTGCCTTGTTGGGTGACCTTGTAGGAGCTGATCCTACAGTCTTCAGGGTTCAAAAGGCAGCTGGGAGGTTTCACCCCAGGAGTATCTCTCAATATCTAGTTTTAAAATATTTGGAAACAACTATTTTCTTCCTTCTTCCAATGCAGTCATTCTCCCAACTGATACTGTCATTTGAGACAAGGTGGCTCATGTCAGAGACATTTGATCACAAGAAGTTTCAGAGGTGACCCTCCATGCATCATATGATCTCATTAAATTCGTCCTTTGTCTGATATGTGCTCTGGTACCTGCTTCCATCCACTTTGGTGGTGAAGGGGGGATTGGGATTTTCATTCCTCTCCTAAGGATTCATAGGATGTTAATATGCTATGAAAACCATGCGTTTTAATCTGCTGGGTGCTTATCCTGCACCAAACTGACTCGATAAGAAAGTTACTTTTTAAAGGCCAAGTCTCAGCTGTTCTGTCACATGGTTTACATTTACTGATATTTCTAAATATATACATGGATCTTCTTGGACATCCATATTTTCATGCTGAATTTTTTTCACAAGAGAATTTAGATATTTTGTTGTGGTTTTTTTTTCATGTCTGCCTCATCTTTTATACCAGGGTATCATTGTTGTGGGAAAAACTATGGGATTGGCCAAAAAGGCTGCTTAGTTTTTTCCTTAAAATAAAACACACATTTTTTTCCTTTTCACCAATAACTTTATTGATTCAGATATTTTGAGTGAGTCAGCTCTCTCCTGCATGGTATAATATTGATTGTTCTCAATTTAATGTCTTGATTTGATCGCTATCAACTTCAATGGGCCTACCTGACCATGGAGCATCATCCAGTGAGAAATCCCCAGCACGAAACTTTGCAAACCACTTGGAACATATTTGATCAGTCACAGCACCTTTTCCATACACACCGCACAAATCTTTATGTGTGTGTCTGTTGCATTTTTATGTCTCTGGAAATAATAAACCACAATACCACAAAAATGTTGCGTATTTTCTTCCATATTCAGTATTAAAATGGCTAAACAAAACTTCACCAATTTTGATTAGTTTTTTTTAAAAAAAATGCATACTGACACACAGTTATCACAATACAATCTAACAAAATTGTTTTGAAGGAAGTTAAAGACAACTACACTACTAGAGCCATCTTACAGAAAACACCAAACAAACTTTTTTGGGGCAAATTATAATAAAATAACAATACTTAAGTATGAAATATTACCTTGAATTAGCAGTTGTTAGCATAATATAATTTGCTTTGAGATACTAATTATAGATTCTTTTAGGTTACATTTAAAAAAATGTGACAACCTTAGAGCAAGTCTTCTGTAGGTTAGAATTTATTTTATGAAAAGAAGCCAAAATCAGAATAATTCATGGATAAATGGAACACAATCATTTTGGGATGTCACTGAATAAGTATTTCATATAATGAACACAAAGTCTTAAGTGTCATAAAACACATAAAGATGACCATGTTGAATGCCAACAACGGAAATAGAAATTGTTGCTTTCCTTTTTAAATGTGAGCCACGTTGGCTAAAACCAATGTGAAATTTCTTGGCTGTAATGAATAATATTTTATTGGGCTTAATTAAATTTGTGTAATAGAGGGTAAGTTTTAAATTCAAATATTGCCTCCCAAAAATGGAGGGTTCCGTTTAACCAGGTCAGTTCTCTGCAAAGACAGGCAGTCCTCACTTTTCTCAGTACTGTTAGCTCAACTCAGGTGTGCTGACCAGTACTGTCTCTCCTATACTTCCTGAGATCAAAGCAGGTATGAAAGCATTTCATTTAGCACAGCACCATGCATTGCAAGTGTTGCCTCTGTGTTTCAGTTTATATTGATCAATTGCCTATTGTTTAGAACATGAGATGTGTGAATATAATAATGAAAGTATCTCTGGATGGGTCTATATCTTTTTTGGATCATTAACATCTGAAATAGTTTATTTGCATCTTGGTTTGTGTTCCTATTAACCCTCTTTGCCTCTCCCTCACTCCAGGGGCTGAGTCACCTGCACCAGCATAAAGTGATTCATCGAGATATTAAAGGGCAGAATGTCTTGCTGACTGAAAATGCAGAAGTTAAACTAGGTAAGAACAGAATCCAGGGAGCCTAGAAATGGAAGGAATTGATAAGGTTATTTCAACAACTGTTTCAGGGTTTTTGATTTTTTCTTTTTGTAATGAATGTAAACTTTTCACTGCGGATTTGGAAATCATTGTACTAAGAATGGAAAGGGAAATCTTTGTCTATTTCAAAAACATTTTATTTTTATTTTTTCTCTTATTGATATTAGAGAGAGGTGTAGGGAGGAAGAGAGGAAGAGAAAAATTGATGTGAGAGAGAAACACCAATCGGTTACCTCTTGCATGCAGCACAGGTGGGGACTGAACCCACAACCCAGGCATGCGCGCTGACCAGGAATTGAATAAGCAACCTTTCGGTTTGCAAGATGACACCCAATCAGCTGAGTTACAGCAGCCAGGGCTCAAAAACGTTTCCTCAAAGCATTTTGAGGAGTGAATTGAGAATATGCCAAATGGAACCATGTGCTTAATCAATGTGTAAAAATAATCGAAGTTTTCTTTTTTTAAGCAAAGACTCATTAGATTAGAAGTGAGTGACCTTGAAATGTTTTCTTGTATCTTACTGTTTGTTTATATTATTGCTATACCAGAATAATGATGACCTATTTTTTATTAAAAACATCCACACGTAGACATACTTAGAATAATGAATTAGTGCTGCATTCCCATATGTTTTAAGTTAAATTTACACCGATTTTATTATTACCTAGGGCACCTGTGCAAAATGGATGCCCATTACTCTACTTTACGTGCATACTGATCAACCCACTTTCACCTTCCTGAGCTGTCAGTGAGGGAGTCCTTTTCTCTGGGGCTGTCCGTTAGGACCCTTCCCATGACAAGTCTGAGACTGCCCAGACGTGGCAGACATCCCAACATCTGCTTGTCTGCTTGACGTATGAGTAAGAGCTTAAATTGACAAACCCTCATAGGACACACGGTTTGTCTCCCAGGAAAGAATCACCGTTAATGTGATTGTTTCTTTTCAGTGATTTAAATATGCCCTATGTTAATATCCCAAACATTGGTTCTTACCTTTTTTTGTTAAAGTATATAATTTTCATTTTTTTCTTATTTAGCATTTAGGGCCAAACTCTCATCTCATGAATATTCCTTGTTTTTTTAAAAAAGTATACATTATATAGTGAAAGCAGTTACGTGTATAGTGACTAGATAAGCTATTCTCAGAATATTTACTCATCACTAATTACCAGTTATTGTTGAGAGAACATTATATGCCAGGCCCTGTATAAGGCACCTTTACAAATATTACCTCACATAAACATTGTACCAACCCTATGTAGAGATCTTCATCTTCGTTCGATAGGTCAGGAAACAGAAGCTCACAGAGGTTGATCTACCTGCCTTAGGTCACATCACTAGGAAGTGGCAGAAATGGGAGACGGATTCTGCCTCCAGAAACTTGGTTCCTAATCACTTTCCTTGAATCCCTTAAATATTATCCTTTATGATGATAACCAAGCCTGCTTTTTATTTAACAGCTATTTTTGGTCCCTGTGAAGCCTTGGTATAACAAAATATAAACTTTGTGATTTCCTCCTTGGTACACTTTATCCATTTATTCATGCAATTTAAAAATACGCATTCACAAGGCCCTGGCTGGTGTAGCTCAGTGAATTGAGCGCAGGCCTTCGAACCACATGATCGCAGTTCGATTCCCAGTCAGGGCACATGCCTGGGTTGCAGGCCAGTTCCGGGTTCCCAGTTCCTGGCAGTGGATGCATGAGAGGCAACCATACATTGATATTTCTCTCCCTCTCTCCTTCCCTTCCCCTCTAAACATAAATAAATAAAACCTTTTAAAAAATACGCATTCGCAATAGCAAAAAGGAAGAAGCCACCCAAAGGCCCATCAACGGATGAATGAGTAAACAAAATGTACTTACGTACAATGGAATATTATTCAGCTTTAAAGAGGAAGGGAATCCTGAAACACACGGCAATATGAATTAATCTTGAAAACATTATGCTTAGTGAAGTTAGCCAGTCACAAAAAGACAACTACTGTGTGATTCTGTTTATATGAGGTGGCTATAGTAGTCAGATTCACAGAGTCAGATTCACAGAAAGTGGAAAGGTGCGTGCTAGGCTCTGGGAAGGGGGGTGGCGGTATTTACTGATTCGTGCAGAGTTTCAGTTGGGGAAGATGAAAAGTTCCAGCATTGGGTGGTGGTGATGGTTCACAACCAACCATATGAATGAACCTCATGCTGCAGAACTGTAACACTTTAAAATGGTTAAAATGGTAAACTTTATGTATATTTGAACAAAAATTACACATTCATTTTATTATCATATAAAAACCATTGACTTTGTTCCTTCGCCTTCTCTTCACTAGTGGACTTTGGAGTCAGTGCCCAGCTTGATCGAACCGTGGGCAGGAGGAATACTTTCATCGGTACCCCCTACTGGATGGCACCAGAAGTTATTGCCTGTGATGAAAACCCAGATGCGACGTATGACTTCAAGGTATGACTTGTTACTTCTTCATTATGTTTCAAAAGTATGTGCAAAATATCACCCTAAGTCTTTCAAAGACTTCTCTTGTGGCTTTGGGCTTACTATTTATGTAACCCAAAGGGAGAATTCAAAAGCTTTAGATGAATTTAAAATGATTAGACATTCTAGCGAGAATGTTTGAATGAAGTCACCCATCATATTTGATTGCCTATTTGTAAAAAAAATATTTAAACCATTTTCTTTTGAATTTACTCTCACTTTTAATTAGGAAATAGATTTCCGTTTTGCTTATAGTTTAGACATTTTGCTAAGTACATATTCTGATAACTTTTTATATTAAAAAAACAAGATAGGAATTCTTTGTCTTGAGTCATCTTTTTCTGATTAAAAATAATCAGACTTACTCATTTCTACATTGCTTAAAGTTAAACTATTGGAGTTTCTTTGTCATAAGAATGAGAACCAAATGGGATGTTGGTAGCTACTTTATGGTGTTTCTGTGGCCTATTGTGGTGTTTCATAGAAATTTGATTTGTTGCCCATAACTTTGTAACATAAATTGGTAATTTGTTAATAAATCCCAAGCAATTTTTAAGTAGAAAGGTGATTGTTGTCTGTTTCTTTAAAAAAAAAAAAACACTCCCTTTTTTTCCTTTCTGCCAACCAATAATCAAATTTGGGGTTATTTATTAACCCATCAGTAGCTGCGGTGTCGGGTGACATTGTCATGAATTGTGGCTGCAAGTTGAGGCATTAAAATTGGAGGCAGCTCCAGCTGGTTTCGCTCAATGGATGGAATGCAGGCCTGCGAACCAAAGAGTTGCCAGTTTGACTCCCAGTTAGGGCACATGCCTGCATTGTAAGCCAGTTCAGGTCTCCAGTAGGGGGCGTACCAGAGGCAACGGCACATTGATGTTTCTTGTCCTTTCTTTCTCATTCCCTTCCCTTCTGTCTAAAATAAATAAATTAAAAAAAATAAAATTGGGGGCAGATGGGACATGAGCATTGTGGGTTTTTAGACTGTACTGTATGTAGATGGAGCGACACTCTGTGGTGTCTGTGCGAAACCCAGGACAACCTTGGCAAACTTCAATACTACCTAGCCTGGTTTCACGCGCATAGACTTTTTACCTAAAGACTTTAGTGATCATCTTCACATACCCACATCTTCCAGATGAGGAAACTGAGGCAGGCTTGAGGCATTTGCAAGTGCATATTCAGTGATCTTCTCAGAGTTGGGACTTGAATCCAGACTTCCCAATGCTCTGTTCAGAGCTCTTCCCAATACATAGGGTGGGGCAAAAGCAGGTTTACAGTCGTTTGTGTAGAAAATAATACAATAATTAATAAGTAATCATACAAGGTTAAACTCTGTGTTTCACATATTCACAACTGTCAACCTACTTCGTCTCACCCTGTATTACCCTGCACCTCTAAGATCTTCTATATAAACCTTCAATTTACCAACAACACAGCCTCTGTAGAGAATATTTGAAGCATTCCTGTTCTAAAGAACATTTTTAGTTCTCCATATGTGGGGTTATTATTGAAATCAGGTCAGAAAGATGCACACACTGCAGTGTTTTCGGGGCCCCGTGTCCCTTCACATTGACAAAATTATTGGCCTCTTTGGAGAAATGCAAGCTTAAAGGTCTGAAAACAAAATGATCTCCGGTAAATTCCTCTTGTTTTCAAGGTTAGTCACTGTCATAACCTGACAATAATCTGTCTGGAAACAGCTGCCAAGTTAAAAATTAACCTCTTGCCAAAATAAATGTCATTTATTTAAACTGCTAATGATAAGCACATTTAAATAATTTAAATTGCAAATCCCTTCAAAGAAGCCATTACAAAATATATGTCTCAGACCAGACATGTATATCCTAATTGGCTATAAGCAATTCTTCAAACTGTGGTCATACTCAGTCAGGGGTACCTGGCCTATATCTGGGCCACAAATATCTTAGACTACTTTCTAACTAGTCTTAGAAAGTAGAGAATCAGAGATTCTCCACACCATGGAGAATTGGAGTGTTGCAGACTTCCACCCTTCGCTCAGCCTTTTAGCTGGGTGTATTATGACTGGCTACAGTGTATATGGACTTTTGTTCTGCGACATAAAATAGATCCCCATGATTTAGTTGTTTTCAGTAGAATAAGTAGAATAAAACTTTTGGCCAAGTCAAAGCTTGGAATTAAACTGATGGTGCATTGGTCTTCTTTCCTCAGATTATGGCTAAGGAATGTAGTTTGGTTAAGTGAAAAACTTTGAGCCCAATGTGTTAACTCTCATTGTTGACGAAGCCTGGTGTACGAGTGAGTAACAACTGGGAGAATGGTGTTGAACAGGGTGATTTCGGATGTACTAGAAAGTTTATGTGATGATAAAAGGATCCTGAGACATTAGAGAATTGAAGGTTAAGTCTGTATATTTTATTAAACATGAAGAATCCTGATGAGAGTAAAGATTTAACTATATCAGTCATTTAGACCTTAGTGTGAATTAGTTTATGAGGATTGTCCGGAGTGTAGGCTATACAGAAGAGGAAGAAGTCACAGAAAGAAAATGAGCTTCAGTGGTCACTTGTCATGGGTCAGAGAAGAAACTTGACAAAAGGGTGAAAATAAGAAAGATAGGGCAGAAAGGGAGGTTTGGGAGCTCTTGGAAGATTCATTTCAACCACATCAAAACTTTATCATGGATCAGAGAAGTATGCTTTAAATAATTTTTCTACTTTTTTCTTGGCACCATGTCTCATCCTTTCTTCTGTTCACTATTCTTAGGAATATGGTTTGTCACCAGGAGACAACTTGACAAAACTTTGACTTTCAAAACTATTTATTCATTTACTCAGTGCATATTTATTGAATATCCACTACATGTAATGAATTAGTCAAGTTGTGTCTGTATGTGCAGTTCTTGACTAGAAAGTTCATATGGCAGCCCCATCCAAGTTCAAGGGTTGGTACTGCATGCTTGGCAGCCCATTTGACCAAGCCATGCATCCCAGCCTCAGAACCTGATGTCATCACTTTGGGTGCTCTTGAACTACAGACACTCTCAGCCTTGAGGGCATGTTTAGAATAAAAGATGACTTGAAGGCCACTGGGCTTTGTTAGAGTCCCCACCACAAAAGCTCTTCCCTTAAAACAAAGACAGAATGCAAAGGAGAAGAGTGTAGTTTGCTTTTATTATTTACCTTGTTGTTTGATTTATTATTTACTGATTATTGTGTATTCTTTGAGTTGCCTAAGATATCTTTAAAGACTGATGTAAATTGTTCTAAAAACTACAGTAATTCAGTAAAATAAGGGCCTCTGTGGGGCAGTAGTCTGAAGAGCTCGTGCTTTTTATTGCGATCTGGTTTTTGTCTGGTATCTACCGGGTGCAGTAAGTACTGACTGAAAATAACCCCTCTCCGGAGGAGGAGTGCCAGAATCTCATTTGCCTGGTGTGTTCACTTTCCCCCAGAGGCCCTTCCTTTCTTGTTTTCAGAAATTCTGTCAAAACACTTCAAGCAGAAGGAAAGGTTTCATTTTCCTGATAAGTGTGTGGGGCAATAATGAAAGCTTTCTCATTTAATAATAAGTATTCAAGAAATTTGAAATTAATAAAACTGTTCAAAATTTCTAGGCTGTTTGAATTGTTATTTTTTTTAATTTGAATTTCATTTCACTTGGATGAGATTAGTCAAGTATTTTTATAACCCTATACACTCACTGCTTTAACACAACCCCTCACTAACGAAATTTCTCTGCAGCCGAAAGCCCAACGGTAGGGCACTGGTTGAATGAAGACTAGCGCATCTGTCTGAGGGAATATGATGTAGCCATTTAAGTAAGCGACAAGGCGGCATCCATGTGGAAGTCGGACAGATCCCAAGATAGAGTGTTAGGTGCAAAGAGCAACTCACAGTATAGCACACATAGTCCTACTCTCCCCATCCCATGCGTGTATGACATATTGGTGGAGAACTTAAAATGTTTATTCTATGTATCTTTCGGTCCCGTTCTGCCCCCTCCCCCGAACTGGCTTTGCTTTTATATTGAATTAGTAAAGTAAGAGATGTAAGTGGAATGGCACATCCCCTCAACCTCCACCCCCATCCCTGTCTTCTGGCCCAGTCTGTGTTGATGTTGCCTGTTATTCACCTATGCCATGTCTGTGAGACTTTGCACCCAGGTGCTGTGGGTCGCCTGCAGACACGCATTGCTCCTCCAGGGTTTGGGGGAGTATTGTGCCTATAGAGCAGGTACTCGTTCTTCTGTGTTGCAGATAATTGGCTTTATTCAGGCAGGATGAAAAGAGCTACTCTAGGTAAGAGGCTTAGCTGGAGATGAAGAGAGTAACCTGCCTAGTCGGGGAGTCACTGAGATGCATGCAGGGTGTCACACGAGAGGACAGTATTCCAATTGCAGATTGCGGGTTTCACTCTCAAACAAGGCCTGGCCTCTGTCCACTGAGAGTCAGAGGTCCTATTCCTATTCAGAAGAAGAGAAGGGTCATGCCAACACCGACTTATTATCACCAGTGGGGAAGCAGAAACGGCTGCTGAACATATTTCTGTTTGTTCTGTGTTCACACCTGCTTGTATCAGATTCCTCAGTCAGACCCACCAGCACCTCCTGCAGGCTACATGCTGGCTCCCAGGTGAAGAGAAGAAGCTATTCTTCCAAGGTTTCCCAAACGTAGATGAACAAGGAGCTAGAGATTACTGCCCTCGGCTTGTTTCATGTGTGGAATGGGATTACTGATAACCACCTGTGCTTGAACATCCGAGACCCTGAACTCGCCACCTTGGTTCTGTTTATATATAATGAAGTATGTCAGTGTGTGACAGTAAATAAGAGTTAGGCTTCTGGCGTTGGAGGGGACTGGTTTACAGTGTCGACCTGGTCACAGTATTACCTTAGGGAAGTTATTTAACCTTTCTGAGTCTCTATAAGATGGGAGTAATAAATTGTATACTATCAGGCTACATTAGAATAAAGTGAGCTAACATATAAAGGAGTTAGTTCATGTCTAACATATGTAAGTACTTGGGTATATGATAGTTAATATTTGGGTGTATGTGTCATTTGGAGGTACTGCTATTTGGGGACATTTTTGACCTAAAAAAGCCATCAGTATCATGTGATTCCAACCTCATGTTTGTGTTACACACCTCTAATTGTCTGCTTATGTCAAGCCAGAGTCTGCTTCTGTATACTTCTGCCTCTAGCTTAAAGTGCCTCCCTTCAGGGCCACACACAATAACTACAATCCCCTTCATCCAGCTGAACATTTCCAAAAGGAGAATAGCAAATAAGTTTCAGAATGAAAGACTGTTTTCTGGTCTGAAACCATTATACTGATGGTGCCCGTGATTAAGTTGCTGTCTGTTAAGTCTAGACCACCTTGCTATTTACCCTCTGCTTTGGGAGGATGGGTCCAGCATTCAGCTACCCCCATTTCTTCCTGTACATCTGGCTTCTTGTTAGGCTTTCCCAGTAGGGGGAGACTGCAAAGCTGGATGGGAAGGACATGCCTTTCTCTGTTTGCTTCCTGTAAACTTCCTGTTTACACTTGCATCATCCCACCTTATTCTCTGAGTACCACTTCACCAGACTCAGGTGTGCTGGTTGAACTGCCGGTCCGTGAATACTGGTCCTCAGGGTCTATCTGCACCGGTATTTTTTAGATGCCCACTGTGTGTACTGCATTGTGTTATGCACTTTGCATATACTGTCTTACTGCATTATCACATTAACCCTGCTAGATAGGTGTTTTCTTCACATTACAGTTGAGGAAATGGGCTCAGAGGAGTTAAGTGCTTGCCCAAGTCACCAACCTACTTGTGTCTAAGCCGAGGGAAGCCTAGGCCTATGTGGCTACTCAAATGAGCGTTCTGCCTCTCCCTGAACTCTGGGGCCCTTTTCCTGTGCCACACCACCTTCTTCTCTGTGTGGTTGGATCGGCCGTCTGAAAGTATTCTTTTCTTCACACATTGGGCAGCCCAGCCCCAGAACAACTACTGTCTTGCTGTGTTCAAGTTGCCAGCGTGCCAGATGGCCTTCCACCAGTAAGAAGTTGTGTGCTTGCCGCTGGCTCCTCAGAGGCAATAGATTTGCCTCTGTTCTCTTTGTCGTGCACACAAGATTGGCTTATTAATCATGCCACAGGGCAGGCACCACAGCACCTCTGGAATAACAAATCACTGAGCTCCTGCCAAAACAAGTCACACTATGGCCACAAAGGAAACCTATCTCTCCCTGACTCTCCTCATCTTGTTTCTCCTGCTTCCCTTTCTTGTCTCCTGTGATCTGTCTTGCCAGTTGTAATTGGAACACTTTCTCCCATATTTAAGTTCTGGAGTGTCGGTGGGACTTGCTTATTCATCCAAAGGTTTACACGAGGCCCGTCAAGGACCTTCGTTGCTCTCTAGCATGGGCAGTTAGGCAGAGCTTACAAGCAGTTCTGTCTGTAGATAAATGGCCAGGAATATAAATGTTCATTTTGGAAAACAAGAACCCTAATCAAAAAAGGACCCTAATGGTGCTATCAATGCAGGGCTTAAAGAAGAAACACTTTCTGGCCTGGTCATGTGACAGAAGATGCACAGGAGTCGGGATGGTGCGATCTTTGGTTTGAAGGAGTTGTTTTGGGGGCTTGGGGAAACCTCCATAGGAGGGGATCTGAGATGTTGTCAACTGAATAAAGGAAACGTCTCTCTTTGTTGTCCCTTCCTGTTTCCTATGGGCTAAACCCAGGACCACCTATCACCTGACAGCTGGGACCTCCCCATTTCCCAGCTGTCAAAATATGCCTCCTCAAATCATTGCTGTATACATATTCTCGGTAAGAAATGCTTTAGGCTGTACTTTGGTTTCTTCAGTCACTGGAGGTCTAAAAGCAGGCAGTTCAGAGTTGGTGTGGCAGCTCACTGATGTCCTTGAAACCCAGGCTTCTCCCTTTCTGCCTTGTCATCATTCATTGGTTGCCTTATTGCCTCTTGTTTGCAAGATGGATGCTGTGGCTCCAAACAGCATGTTTTTCTTCAAGGCACTAAGAAGTGGGGAAGAGTTATCAAGACACCAGCGGTATTTGTCGCTTATTTCAGGAAAAGTAAAAGCTTTCTCAGAAGCTCCCAGAAGATGTTTGCCTGTGTCTCATCAGCCACAACTTTGTCACATTCTTAATTGTCATCCTTAGCTATAAGGAAGTCTGGACGAACACATTTGGCTTGCCTCTCCTCTTCAATGGGGGCAGCAAAGGAAATGGAGTTTCAAAGTGTCCGTTGGGTTAGCCAACAAGCAGTGTCTGCCACAACCAAATAGGAGGACACTTTAATTAGAAGATTCATTTGCACAGGCAAAGGCAGTCTCACCTAACAGTAGCAGAGAAGGAGATTAATATGGTCAAGGCCACTGAGTGCCACATTCTGTGCTGGGCAGGCCGCCTGCTTATAGACAGGTCACCAAATTCATGGTACAGGTCAGGAAGCGAAGCTCCGCGCAGTACTTTCAGGAGTCCAGATTTGAATCCAGGTCTGTCCGACTTAGAAGGCTCTACATGCTGCCTCTCAGAAGTTGAGGCCAGTTTCCTCACATTGGTTCATGGGGAGCTTCATGGAGTCTCAGCACCTTCAGTTACATGTATACAGAGTAAGAATCTATCTTATTTTATGGACCCAGATACATTTTATGGATCCAGATACATTCTTTTAAGTTTTATTTATTTATTTATCTTTACAGGGGAAAGAGAGAGGGAGAGAGACATCAATGGATGGTTGCCTTTCGTGCATCCCCTACTGGGAGTTGGCCTGCAGGGAACTGGCCTGCAACCCAGGCATGTGCCCTGACTGGGAATCGAATTGCGATCCTCTGGTTCACAGGCCTGTGCTCAATCCACTGAGCTATGCCAGCCAGGGCCATTTTTTAAAAAATGTGGTAGTCAGGTCCTTCTGCTCTGGTGACAGGTAACAGAGAACTGGCCTGGGAGGCAGGGCACCCAGCTCTGTTCAAAACTGGGTGCTGAGTGACTCTGTGATCTCAGATAAGTGATTTCTCCTCATCTGTGAAATAAAAGATTAGACTAGATCACATATTTTTAACTGGTGTGTCACAAGAGTTTTTAAAATATTTAATACCTGAGTCAGGGGCACTGACCTCTTTTACCTAGATTCATCAAGTTTAAAAAAAATGACAATAGCCAGCATAAAAATAGCCATCTGGTGTGAGTGGATCAAAATGATATGTTTTTTGGTCAGATCAGCAAAAAATTAATATATTTTTGGTGAGCTGCAGAATTTTAATACCTAGTTTATGTGTGCCGTGGCATGAAACAGGTTGAAGAATCGCTGGACTAGGTGCTCAACTTGGCATCTAATAGCCGTAGAACACTTAGGCTTCATTCCTGTGTCTCATGTGGCTTTCATTTGTTTACTTATTTAACAAATACTTATTAGTTCCTACTATGCGCTAGGCACTGTGCAAGGTACGTGGAGTACACCAACCAACCAAGCAAAGATGCCTGCCCTTGTGATCTTGTGTGCGTGTGTGTGTGCGCGTGTGTCTTCACGGGGAGCACATCACAGGAGCTGTTTCTGCAGGTGAGGGAGCGGCTAGAGCAAAGACCCAAAGGCAGGGCTTGGCCTGAGTTTCCTGAGCATCTTCTTTCCCCATTCGAGGACCGGCCCGGTGCCTTATCACTGCAGAGCCATTATTTCCTTTCAAATGCAACTGGCTCAAGCCTCCTAGACTTGAAGGCCATTTGAATTCAGCCCTGCATTGGTGGGTAAGGGCCTATCGGCAGACTCACCTCCATATTTGCACCCATTTCACAGTACAGAACCACTCAAGTCCTAGGGGTGTTGGGGGAATGACGGCAGAGCTATTGAGGCCTGGAGATACTGGAGTGTTACCCCAGCAGCACAGCCCACCATTTCCAGACTGTTCTTGCTGTGCTTCCTGTGTCCTGCCTCCTGCACAGTGAGTGACTCATTGTTTCATGTTCCCAAAATGTTGTCTGTATCAATCAACCATAAAAACCTCAAGTTCAAGGGAACTGTGTTTTTACCTTTACCAGTTACTGCTGCTGAGCCAACCTATAATAGGAGGACCATGCCTTTCCCTTTAGCTCCAGTAGGATCCTCACTAAATAGGCAGGGGACTATAGAAAAACTCAGTGACTTACTGGG